>NC_081824.1:280437455-281687455 GCF_030867095.1 Alligator mississippiensis
TTGCTTTTGGGAATTGGTTTGTAGGTAAAGTAGATATGCATTAGAACAATGGTACAGGGCAACAGCAAGGGTTAATTGCTTTCTAAAAGCCTGTTTGTGACAAGTCACCTTCAAGGCCCACTGTGTCTGATACATGCAAGCAGACACAAAGGCTGGAAAATGGAAGACATGTTCCATGCAAGAGATAAGATACTCTGCAGCATTGGCACTAGGTCACAGTGCCCAAGAGCACAGCCCTTGGGATTGCTGGTTTTGATAGATGGACCAAATTAGAAGAAACCGGTAAAACCCAAATTAAAACGTGTGCATGTGATGGGTTTGTGAAACAAAGGAATATGCTGATAGGACAGAACATGTACAGTATGACAACCACAGGAAGACCAATCAATGATGCCTAAAGATGAAGAGGGGAAAAAATACAAAAGGAGGGATTTCAGAGCTGCAAAGGGTCCCTGAGAGGAGAACCTGAGGCCACCGTGGACAGAGGGCACACCACCAGCCCATCTCACCCACCCCACTGAGGTGGGGAGGGGGTGGACCTCAGCCTCTGACCTCCAGGCTGCTGATATCTGAAATTCAAGAGAGAACGTCATAGTGAAGCTCACGTGCTGGCCAAACATACTTTGACTCTCTGAACACCTGGCACTAGTAGATATAGAATTGTTTGCATTATTCTTATCTGCTATAACTGTGTATCAATAAAATTTGCCTATTCTTGAATGAAGAGGTCATGATCAGTCTGAGGGTTTTGGTCTGCCTAGAACAAGGTATCTGGGTTATAAATCTAGTTCCAACAAGAGTCACATACCTAAACATATGCTTCACAGTAGTGGGTAGCTGAAAAGAGGACAACTCTCAAGGAGGAGAATCTGAAACTGATCACTGTGGGTGTTAGACTTTCAAAGCTGAAAGAAACCCATCCTAAACCAGTATGGACATACCTCTATATCCCTAATCAACGCTATTGCTTTCTTGAATTACATCCAGGGAAAATTGTTCAGTTTGAAGAATGTGTATTTCTATGACCTTTATTTACCGTTCTGGATTTTTTCACATATTTCCTTCAAAACTGAACAAGAGAAGATTGACGTCATATATCTTGCCTTCAAAAAAGCCTTCGATCTGATATCCCATGATCACCTCTTGGCAAAACTGGCCAACTGTGGCCTTGGGTCCACCATGATCTGCTGGCTGGGGAATTGGCTCCACGGCAGGGCCCAGAGGGTGGTGGTTGATGGAAGACAATTGTCATGGTGCCCTGTGACCAGTGGGGTCCGTCAAGGCTCTGTCCTTGGACTCATATTGTTCAACATCTTCATCAATGATGTGGACATTAGAGTCAGAAGTGGACTGGCCAAGTTTGCCGATGATACCAAACTCTGGGGTAAAGCATCCACACCTAAGGACAGGAGTGTGATCCAGGCTGACCTTGACAGGCTCAGGAAATGAGCGGATGAGAACCTGATGGTGTTTAACGCCGAAAAATGCAAGGTTCTCCACCTTGGGAGGAAACACCTGCAGCATCCTTATAGGCTTGGCAGTGTTACGCTGACTAGCACTACGGATGAAAGGGACTTGGGGGTCATGATTGATCACAAGATGAATATGAGCCTTCAATGTGATGCTGCAGCTAGTAAAGCAAGCAAAACGCTGGCTTGCAAACATAGATGCTTCTCAAGTAAATCCCGGGACATCATTCTCCCATTGTACTTGGCCTTGGTGAGACCACAGCTGGAGTATTGCATCCAGTTTTGGGCTCCACAATTTGAAAAGGTTGTGGAGAAGCTTGAGAGAGTCCAGAGAAGAGCCACGCGCATGATCAGAGGTCAGGAAAACAGACCTTATGGATGAGAGGCTGAGAGCTATGGGGCTCTTCAGCCTAGAAAAGCGCAGGCTCAGGGGCAATCTGATGACCATCTATAAGTTTATTAGAGGTGTTCACCAGGATCTGGGAGAACAATTCTTCACCAGAGTGCCCCAAGGGATGACAAGGTTGAACAATTATAAACTCCTACAAGACCGTTTCATGCTGGAAGAATTTCTTTACTGTCTGAGCCCCCAAGGTCTGGAATAGCCTGCCATCAGCGGCGGTTCAAGTACCCACATTGAATGCCTTCAAGAGAAATTTGGATGCTTATCTTGCTGGGATCCTATGACACCAGCTGACTTCCTGCCCCTCAGGCAGGGGGCTGGACTCAATGATCTTCCAAGGTCCCTTCCAGCCCTAATGTCTATGAAATCTAATAGTATCCTTTTTGTTATTGTGTAAGCCATTCAGTCTCAGCAGAGCTGAGTCATTTGGCTTCATGCAAATGATGATAGATTTGATGGTATCATTGTTTATACAGTTTAGGAGTAAATGGAACTGACATTCCTAGATTTTTCAGTAACATCTAATGTCTCCCCTCAGGCAGACACAGCTCTAAGGTGAAAGCCCAGCACCATTAAGTCAATATCAAATTAGTTTTTTTAAAAGGTTGATTAAAAAATAAACAGCAAGAAAGAGTAAAGGTATTATTAAATGAAAAGGAGGTATATGTTACTGAGAATATTGGTAGCTAAATATTGCTGAGGCACTGCAGAAACTGTCCATCTCTTTCTGCGGGTCATAGGGTGCCATATGTTGAACAAGAGACAAGAGTATGCTATTGTTGCAAAAAAAAAAGAGAGAGAAAAAAAAAAAAGTAAATAATATACTGGAGATCTGCCTGCAAGTCAAGTAAAGTGATTCTCCCATTCTATTTAGCACTGTTGAGGTATCATCTGGAGGACTGTGTCAGGTTAGGGCACCACACTTCAAGAAAAATGAAGAAAAATTGGAAAGAGTCCATTAAGGAGCAACAACAATGATTAAAGGTCTAGGAAGAACTATAAAAAAAGGCTGGAAGAACTGGTATTATTTATTCTGGAGAAGAGGAGACTGAGATGTCATTTCAAAACAGCCTTTAAATGTGATTTTCAAGAGGATAGTGTCAGACTATTCTCTGTATTTACAAGAGACAGGATAAAAAGTAATGGCCTTAAATTGCAAAAAGGGAAACGTAGATTGGATTGGAGGAAGAACTTCCTAATTATGAGGGTGGCTAAGCAATGGAACTGATTACCTGAAGAGATTTTGGGATCTCTATCCATGGACATCTTAAAAATGTTTTTCCTTACAGGAACAACTGGCTTTTGATATGTCATCTTATATATAAATCATTTGTTTAATGTATTAATCCTAAATCTCCTTTCATCTTCTTCCCCATGTATATGTTCCCAAACTACATCACCACTGGTATAAAAGGAAAATCTTCATGTATGAAAAAATCCTAGAAATATTTTACTAGGAAAGTAAATATTCCCTTGAAGGAGTTAATGATCTGAGGAAGGGCACTCTGTGCCTGAAAGCTTGTCTCCTTTACAGTTGGTCCAATAAAAGACATCACCAAAAAATCCTTGCCTCATGTTTCCTGGACCATCATGGCTACAACATCCCTCCAACTCCTCATGAAAAAAGTCACTTACCTTCCCTTTGCCTATGGTTCAAACAGGAGGAAGTACCTTATCTACAATATATAATATAGTAAGGATTTACTAATATATAAAAGCATCATGACAGTGAAAAGTATTCCTGTACATAAATGCTAAGAAAAACCATTTGTTAGAGATAACCCAAGATACAAATGCCCCTGAATTCTCCTTTGAACATGGATGCTCATATGCCTCAAGCACTCAAGTTTGGAGACTTTTTTTCCCCTGACGGAACCCATGCAACATGTGACCCTTGGTTTTCCCCATGTTCCACACCCATAAAGGGTGGCATGTGCTTCCTACTCTTCAGTTTCTCTTAATTTGGTTCAACCTAGAACACATTTTCCAGGCCATTCAGATCAGTTTTAGTCTATAGTCCCTTGAATATTTTCTTCTTCTCCTTGTTACTCCCATTTCCTTTTTTTTTAAATTATCATTACTTACCTCAAGGCTTTCCTTTGCTTCCCCCAGTATATTTCTTTATCTGTCTTTCAGTCCTCCATCCTCCATCTCAGTGTGAACTCAGGATCCTCTTAATATGTAACATATGGCATTTTATGAGGCCTCACACTTCATATCATTAACACCTTTTTATATTTTTTTTTCATTTTAACCCCTCTCTTTCTTTTCTCCCACTGTGTAGATTCTCTCAGATCTCTGAGTTTTAAGCTGCGTTCATCTTGTGGTAGTTGAATGGGCATGCTAAAAGCCTCTAGTGCTTAAGTCATGTATTCTTGGGACTCAAAGACTCCATCTGCAAGTCCTCTCCCTCCAGAGCTTGGAAGAAGCATGAGGTGAGATTCCAGATCTACCTCCTGGGGGCAAGTCTGTGAGGTCAGTCTCTGATCCAAGAGCACACAACTCTGCAGGTCACCTGCTAGCAAAAAGAACCACTTCCCAGTTGAGGAAGCCATTGACTTCTTCTGCACCTGAGAAAACCTCAGCTGAAGACAAACTGCTGAGTGGTTCCAGAGGGAGGTCCCTGCTTTACCACTTCCTTCCATTTCAGGACTTGCTGTATACGTTTCACATTTTGTAACAATTTGTGATTTTCTCCACTGGCACCAACTGCAAATCTTTCAGGTTAGCAAGCACCAGACATGTTCAGAAACTTGTCTGTAGTTCTGGTTGTCATACCCTTCCTTCAACTCCAGTGATAAGCTTAATTCCACCTATGTGCTCAGTCTTTCTCACAGCAGTGGAAAAACACTAAGTTCCCAGACCACCTGTGAAACTTTCTTAGTCCCCATTATAGTGGCCCTAAGGATCTTTCCTGAACTTCACAATGTGGTGCTTTTGATTTTTGGGCCACCCATCTGCCTGGAAACTTCAGAGAGAGAGAGAGAAGAAAAATGACTAAAGGGATATATTTACTGCACTTATTTCTGAAGGTCACTTGGTGGCCAAAAATTCCCCACTTGGACATGAAAGACAGTGCCACATGTTCCATGACCATAGCTCTGGTCATGAATCATTCCTCTTGTTTCCAAAGGTGGATTCTTAAAGGAAAAGCAAAACACTAGAGAATATCCCCTTTTCTACTAAAAAAAAGAGCAGGCTTGGCATACTCTCAAGTATCCACTTTTACTCGCTTGATATGCTTGCCCGGAAGAGAGAACAAATTTCAGCCCTACTCTGGGCAACAACAATCTCAGCACTCTTTTTTTCCCTCTTCCTCTATCTGCATATTGCCCTCAAACCCTCTGAGGAGGAACAAATTCAGAGATAAGAATTCATAGGGCTTGTCCTTACTAGACTCCCCAGCATCCAAGGACTACCTCTTTAGTGGACCTTATTTGACAGATAAAAGTTAATCTGACATTGTAAGTGAAAACTTGCCAGTCAACTTTAGGCTACATCACTTTTTGTATCTCTGTGATGCCGCATGCCAGACTTTATCACCTGTTTATGCAGCCATGGATATGGACAATATATTCCCTACAGTAAGGAGTGAATAGTTTCAACTGACACACAAGCCTGGACTATGAGTAAGAAATCAAGGACTACTGAGTACCTCAAGTGATCTCGGGATCTTTTCAGAGTACACAGAGACTAAATTGTTCTCTTCAGACATCAGCAAGAAGTGCCATTCCTTCTGCTCTTGTGGGGTAGGAACTAAGCCTTTGTTCCCTATCCAGTACCTTTCTCATCCCAGTATCATCCCTTTCGGCATTTCTGCCCACTCTTTTGCAAATGATGCACAAGATGAGTCAAGGCTATGGATGTTTGATCTTGCTAACCTCAACCTAAGACAATTCTGGTTCCAAAATCCACTTCGGACATTGCTGAAGAGCCTCAGGGCTAACCTATTGTTCCTTGACTTGTTTATCCAGAATGGATTAAGGACACTCCACCTGAATTTTTTAAATTCTGCGCCACATGTAATGGATACCTAGTGACTGTACAATAGACTGGACCTGCTTGTCCCTTGATGATAGAAATTTAGAGTTGGAAGGGACCTCAGGAGGTCAAATACTCCAACCCTCTGCTCAAAGCAGGACTATCCCCAACTAGATCATTCCAGCCCAAGCTTTGTTGAGCCAGGCCTTTAAAACCTCCAAGGATGGTGTCCCAGGGAAATAAAACTAGAGGCGCTGGAACGGCCTCCCATGGCAGGACCCAAGGCAGGGGCAATCCGCCCAAGAAGAGAAAGAAAGATCCCTGAAGAGAGGGCATACTTACCTCCCATAGGGACGGGAGAGCTGTGCTGAGAAGGGCCACCAGCGCGGTTCATCAGCCACTTCTATCGTTGGCTGGCAGCGGCACCCGCAGATGACGTCCTAAAAAAACGCCGCCTGGTGAATTCAAAAGCTGGCGGTGAAAGAATGGTGGGAGAAATGGCAGGGATGCTGGAGGGTGAGGTTGCTCCCTGACCGATGTCCCAGGAAGGTCTGCAGCCCTGGTGGAGGCAGTACAGAGACCCTTTGAAAGGGTCTCATCCATATTGAAAAGAAGGGATGACATTGAGGGACTGGAGAGGACCACAGATGCTGGACCCATGAGTGGGGGTGGGCAGAAACCCACACCCAGAGTCTTTCATTATGTTCTTTCTTTTCTTCATTCCACTTTGATTTTGGGAGGGACCCGGAGTTGTGACCAAAGAAAGACCCTCCATGGGTCCAGGGTAACAAAGGAAGATTGAGGCCAGATTGGTACGAGTCTCGGAGGAAGATCAGGTGCGAAGGCAGGGACAATTGTATGCCTCTCAGCCATCTGGGATAGGCAAGTCAGGGAACAGGCCAACGATCCACCATCCGGCGATCCTGAGGGTTGGCGCATGGCTGGGATGCAGGGGAGGAGGAGCCCCAAGAACGTCCCCAGCAGGTAGTACCCGGAACAGCAAGAAACCCCGGGAGGGAGCCTCCCCACTGAAAAAGAGATGAACAAGTCATGGCAGATGACTGTCGGGGCTTCCCTCAGGGTGGAGCGTGACCTAACACCTAAGTTCCAGGGACATATCCCTTGGCCGGAGTCACGTGAACGCTCAAAGGCTGCCTGAGAATGCCTCTATGAGATCAGACGGTGGCAGATGGAGATTCCACCATGTTTCTAGGTAACCCATTCTAGTGTTTCACCACCCACATAGTGAGAAAGCTTTTCCTAATAACTAACCTAAATTCCCTTGCAGAAACTTGAAACCATTGCTCCTTGTTCTGTCATCATCCACCACTGAGAACAGTCTAGCTCCATCCTCTTTGCAACTACCCTTCAGGTAATTAAAGGCTGCTATCAAATCAACCCTCAGTTTTCTCTTCTGCAAACAAAATAAGCCCAGTTCCCTCAGTCTGTCCTCATAAATCATGTGCCTGAGCCCCCTAACCATTTTCATTGCCCTTTGCTGGACTGTCTTCAACTTGTCCACATCCTTTCTGTAGTGGGGGGGGCCAAAACTGGATATAGTATTCCAGATGTGGCCTCACCAGTGCAGAATAGAGGGGAATAATTACTTCTCTCGATCTGCTGTCAATGCTATTAATGCCGCTCGGTATTCTGTCAGGCTTCTTGTCAAAAAGGGTGCACTGTTGACTCATATCCAGCTTATTATCCACTCTAACCCCTAGGTCCTTTTCTGCAGAGCTGCTGTTAGGCCACTTGTTCCCACACCTGTAGAAGACATGGGATTATTCTGTCCTAAATGCAGGACTATGCATTTGTCCTTATTGAACTTCATGACATTTCTTTTGGCCCAATCTAATTTGTCTAGATCACTTTGAATCCTAGCCCTACCCTCCATCATATTTACTACTTCCCCCAGCTTGGTGTCATCTGCAAACTTGCTGACGGTGCACACCATCCCATCTTCCAGGTCATTGATGAAGATATTGAATAAAACTGACCCCAGGACCAACCCTTGGGGCATTCCACTTGATACTGGTTGCCAACTATACCTCAAGCCATTGATACCCATTGAAACCTGTTGACCCTGATGATACAGCCAGCTTTCTACTCACCTTAGAGTCCATTCATCCAACCCATGCTTACTTAGCTTTCTTGCAGGATTGCTGCGGGAGACCATTTCAACAGCCTTGCTAACATCAAAGTTTATCAGGCCCACTGCTTTCCCTACATCCATGGATAGGAACCTTCTCATTGACAAGAAGAAACACTTGCCTAGGTACTCTTATTTAGCTATGCAAAACAGGCTTTTTGCTTTCTATGGTGTAAAATCTTTCTTTCCTTATGAGATTTGTACACTGGCCATACTAAGCTACCTGCTAGAGCTCAAGTGTTGTGACTTGTCCTTCTGCTCAGTTAATGGACCTCTGGCTGGACAGTCCTCTGTCCAGAAATTCAGTGTTTCTCTTTCTTCCTACCAACAGTTTTAAGATTCCTCAAGAGTCTACCCAAGATGTTCCCTCCAATAAGCACTTCAGTTCTGCGGTGAGACCTAATCCAAATCTCTCATCTCTCTTTGAAGATAATTTAATTTTAGAAGCTATGGAGATGGTGGTTATCATCTTGGTTAAAAAGGTAGGTGGGTTCTAGGATCTAACTGATCTTCCCTATGGCAGATCTTCCCTATACCACCTTTTATCTGCACAAGCATTCCTTGTAGACTTACTCTAAGTTTCTGACTATGGCTGACTGAATTCAATCTGTCAACAGATAAGCCTTTCTGGGTATTTTCCCTTGAAATTAATTTGTCAAGAGCTGAGGCATTATTATATGTTCTGCATGTTGAACAGAAACCTGCTTGGAATAAGCCTTTAAGAAAATTTCAAACCTGATGTTTGAGTAATGTCTGAATTTAAATGCTTACGGTGCACGTGCATCCATAGTGTGAATGTATACCAAGATGACACATCTTGAAGAAGTCTGATTACTGATAGGTAACTTCTTTTCGTGTGTGTTCAAAATCCAGATACAACCTTCACAAATGCCTTCCATTTCTCAACAAAAACCAGAGATCCAATTTTCTCTGAACCTTTGGGGAAGGAAGATTGTTTGTTGGAAACCTGGATCTGGATTTTTTGTCTTCAGCCTCTTCTCCTTACTTTAATTTCATTGTTGTAGCTCTCAGCCTTTATACAGGAAATGAAATTTGAGTTGCAATTTTTAATTTTGCTGGCTCATACTTCTTTGCTATAGTGCAACAGGACTCGTCATATTTCAGTCAGCAGTTATACATTTGAATCCCCCCTTTCCCAGTATCATTTTTTACTTAGTCTTCTTACTTTATTTTGTACATGTACAGTACCTAATAATAACAATTTTTTGACATTGCTTCTAGCAGGCATCATGTAATAAAGTGGTGTGTGTTTGAGCGTATGTAAGATTCCATTCATTGCCTTTCCATGACAACCTTTTCCTTTCTATGGATTATGATGCCTAAGTAAGTACTTTTTCTTGATTTAAGGACTGCATAATCTTGCCCTTAGTGGAACAAATGTTATTCCTTTTATCTATATCTTTCCATGTACATACGTGCATTGTAAGTGACTGTTGTTATAGAATCAGAGAAAAGTAGGGCTGGAAGATAGCTCTGGAGGTCATCTAGTCCAACTCCCTGCCTGAAACAGGATCATCCTGTCCAAACCATCCCATACAAATCCTTGTTTAACTTATTACTAAAACTACAAAACCAACCCTATCATACAACTATAAGGCATAACACCTTGTAGTCATAGAGAGATGATGGCAGCCAGGGTCCTGCTGATGTGAGGATCATTAAAATAAGTTTGAGAGATCCAGTGTTCTCTAAATAAATGCCTGGAAAAACATTGGAAGGGGAACTATTGTTGGTAAACTGGTATTACTGCAAAAGGGTGTCAACTGTATTTGAAATTTGGAGCCCAAAGAACTGTGATAGCCGAAAGCTTGTCTAGGTCTATCCTAACCATGCAGGCAGTCCAATAAAAGGTATCACCCACAAGAACTCTTGCCTTTCACATATTTCCTGCACTATCACAGCAATAACATCACTTCTACACGTCTTTGAAATTTAAGGTATTTTCAGTGAATGGGTTCTCCTGTGATCAGAAAGTACCCTGTTTAAGATAACTCTTAAAGTAACTTTTAAAGTTAGGTTGCTAGTACAAACAGTTATGATCCCAAATTCTAAATTCAGTTTCCAGGATTATCCTGCAATGTTCACTTAAAATGCAATGTTTTACAAACCCATGTGCTGGTGAGCTGTTGGCCATAATGTATGCAAAAAATGCATATACACACATTAACAGAATTTCGAAACATAGTAATTTAAACATTCAAATATGTTTGAAAAAATTATCTTTTTCTATTTAATTGTTGCCTTATGATTCTTGGAGCAAACGTAAATTTTCTTTGCAGCAGTAGTTGAAGGGATAAGATGTAGTTCAAAGGAGCAGAATGATTTTTCCTCAAAACTGAAAATGAAAAAATGTGTCAAAATATGACAACTATAGCTATTACTTGCATACTTCACTAAGGAAAGGTTATGCTGGTTTGAGCAGTAATAAGTACACAATAGCTGTTTAGTTCATTTCTGGTCATGGTCCATTTAACTGTTTTCTGCTTCAGCCAGCTTTGAAAGGCTGCACGAAAATGAAAATTCCTAACAGGGGGTAGTCATTCCCTGAACCTACTATGGCTTCTCCAGTTGGTGTGTGCCCTCATGCCCCTCTCCCCTCATTTTGGTTCATTGCTCCTTAGTCATCCTGTTCTGCATTCTCTGCTTTCATAAGGAATGAAAGTTTAAATGGATTATGTATCAGAATTGTTTTTGTATTTATGGGATTTTTTTAAATTTCATTTTTGTTCAGTGAATTTAGCTCTGGTGAAAAATATTAAATGGACATAGAAATATAAATCCTTTATCAATGAAGGGGTGGTGGCATAGGTGGCTCTCGGATTTTGCAATGGGAGGTGCAAATGGTGTGGTGCATTATCACATAGAACACAACACATTGTTGTCCAGTTAAAAAGAATCTAGAAGCGTTATTAATATGATAGGTAGGGCCTGCTTTAAATCGCAATTTCAAATTTTTTGTGAAAATTACAAAATTAAGTGGTTTTCATAGAAGGGGGGAGTTCCCCAGCAAGCAGCCGTATCCATGGCATTTCAATGCAACAAGACGAGATGCAAGTGGAGGAGGAAATGGGATGCCACTCAGAACCTGGGGTAACAGGCCAGTTGGTGCACTTCTCCCTCAGGCTGCCTTCCCTAATGACAGCAGGGTGGAGAAGAATATCCCTCCACCACCACAGTCTCCCCAAGTCCTGCTGGCCTCCATGGGGTACAGGCAGCAGCTGCCTTCCCAGCCCCATCTTTGTACACCGTTCCCTCCCGGCCTGCCCCAGCCCAGCCAAGCACTTTTTTCAGTACCAAGGAGGGAGCCACTGCTCACCTGGCCCTTCTACAGCCTGCAGACAGGGAGTGGTATGAGGGGGCCTGAGCCCCTGAGGTGGCAGCAGCAGCCAGCAGGAAGGAGCCACTATGATGCATGGCCCAACCCAGCCTTATCCCATATTTTGTTTAGTTCTGGAGGGAGTTGTTGCCCTCCTGGTCCCTCTGCAGCTTGCAAGCAGGAAGGTGGTGAGAGGGGGCCAGAGCCCCTAAGGTGGCAGTGGCTCGAGGCAGCAGTGGCCAGTGGGAAGGGGCCAGCTCACTACCTGCCTGACCAGCAAAGCAAATGTACCACCAGGTTAGACCAGGTTGGGCCAGGCCTCCCCTTACACCTCTCCATATCCCCTCCCCCAACGCTGGGGGGCAGAAGGGAAGGGACTTCATGCGCTCCTTGTCCTGCGCTGGGTGTGGATCCTCTCTATGTCCCCTCCCTCCCCTCAGCACCTGCCCCTGCATGACTATTGTGGTGCAAAAATGGCAGCCCCTGGCATAATTGTGCCATGAAATTACTGAGCTGGGCCCATAATTTAAACCAGGGCCTAACGATAGGGAGCTAGTGCTACATTATACAATTTAACATCAAAACAAAAATAAATATAACTTCATTGAAATGTGCACTAATTTGCTAGACTGTATATTAAGCTTAAAAAAACACAACAAACTAGGCTAAAAATAGTAAAAAATATTGTGTCATTAGTCCCATAGTCATTATAGTTAAATGTACCCCTCTTATTCAGATTTGTAAAATTATATCTAGCCTTCTTGAGCATCTTGACAGTGCTTCCAGTACTTCAGTGACAGTCATTTCTCCACCTGAGTTAATATTGTGGAGAGCCTCTTGACACTTGACAGGACTGAAATGGTCCCTTAGGCCTGCAAGGCCTAAAGCAGCCTTGACATAAGCAGGCTAAGAGTGCGCTCATGGAGTTATGTGATTGTATGACCTGCTCCCTACAGAGAAAAGGGTCTGATTTAACTTGTCTTTCTGCAAGCATCTGATGATAAAAACGCTTGTTATGGATAAAAAGGGTTTGTTATGGTGCACTCCACCCATATCTGAAGCAAATATCTCCTGGCACCATAGAAGAAGAGAAAAACAATGATAAAGTGAAGACAAACCCCAAATTGTTGATGAAAAACAGAACATTGGCCTAATTGGTAGCTACGTGACTAAAGGACTATAAATATTACCCCTTCCCCTTTTTTCCCTTCCTCTCTTTTTTTCCCATCCCCTCCTCTTTTTCCCCTCACCCTAACGATGCCTGAGAACTGAAGATATTTGATCTCTCTTCAAGGAACCTTGCCTTGTCTGGAAGCTTGGCCAGCTCCTGAGTCATATATTATTACTGGTAGTGTACAGTTACTTGCGTGCTTAGATTGTATCTTGCTAAGTTTACTGAAACTGCTAAGATTATATCTATGTGCATGCTTGGAGTTAATACTTTATAATGCTCGATTCTTTTTCTTTCATATGGCTTTAGGAGCAAGAACTATTGTCACAGTTTTAATTCCAAATTCCCCAACCAAACGAATGCACTGCTGGAAAACAAGTGTAACTCCAGGATGTAGCCCTCAGACCTGTATCTGGAGCAGGAAGTTATTATGTGCTCCATGGTTTGGTCAGGGTTTCTACAGTCACAGCCAGGCAAGGTTTTTAGCCATCACTTGTACATCAGGTGGCCATACCACCCATATCCCATGTGTTTCCAAAATGATGGGTGGATGGTGACACCTTCTCATGGCCCACCCAGTTAAGCAGTCTCTTGAATTCTTGAATTCCTTGATTTTCTGAATTTTTTAATTCCTGGGTCCGCAGCTAATGTCACTGCAATGACAACTGAGCACCTTCAACTGGCCTCCTGGTCAATGGAGCAAAACTAGGATAATGCTCCATAAAACTGATTTGTTAAAGAGATAACTGGGTTCCTGTTTGAAGACAAATAGATAACTGGGTTCTCACTTGGAGAAGATAACTGGTTTATCATTTGGAGAAGATACATAGATAACCGGGTTCTGGTTTGGAAAAGATAAATAGGTTCTCATTTGGAGAAAACTAAAGTATATGTTAAGGCAACATCGATCCTGCTGTTTGCTCTCTCTCCGTTTGGGAAGAGAACCAGATACCTTTTGGTTCTTAAGGCAACAATATTACTGCACTTAAGTTAAAATGTTTAGGTAGAGCTAAAAACAGCCTGCAGATCTGTAACATAGAAAAGAGACATTACCAGAGATGGCTAACAGACATAAACATTGGAGAAGAAAGGCTAGTTTGAATAGCAGAACAACAAGACTATTAAAAATGATACAGGGTCATTAAGACCCATGGAGTGGAGGAAGATTAATATGAATCAGGAAGATGATAATGGACTCTGAAGTTAGTTGACCCTCTCATCTCTACCTAAATAGAAATGCAGCTGTTCCTCCTGGCAGTTGGTTTTATAGCTTGGGTGGAGCAAGGATTGAAGGTGCGCCCCTCTTGTTGGCACTGGATTCAAAACCCAGCCCTGATACCCTGCTTCAGGCAAGCACAACCTGATACCCTGCTTCAGGCTATGAAACTGTGAGACAAACAGGCTTTTAGAAATCAGTTAACCCTTGCCATTCCCCTAGACCATTGTTC
The DNA here is from genome assembly GCF_030867095.1 of Alligator mississippiensis. NCBI lineage: Eukaryota > Metazoa > Chordata > Crocodylia > Alligatoridae > Alligator > Alligator mississippiensis. The sequence goes on from NC_081824.1 coordinate 280,451,414, forward strand.
TAATACACTATCTACTTTACCTACAAGCCAATTCCTAAAACCAAACCTCTAAATATCATTTTCAAGCCATCACCTCTCTCCCCCTACATGAAGCCTATTTCATTCTGGGATCCACAGGTAGCACTGGGGGCCAGATGATAGAGCTGTGTGTGCTGTATCTTTGAAACCACTGATTCAATCCATATCCTTTACTCAGGTAACAATATGATATATGGGTCTGTTTTATTACCATTATTTATCATGTGTGCTCCAGTAGCACCTAGCAATCCTAATGCAAAATCCTTGCATGGCAACATTGTCCTAGGTGACACATAGCAAGAGAGCATTTCTGTTGTAAGCAGCTTTCAATCTAAATAAATGCCAAAGGAAGTGTTTTTATCCCTGTTTTACTAATGAGGAACAGAGAGACTAAGTGGTTGGCTAAAGTTATGCAGGAGGTTGAACCAGTCCCAAATCCAGTTCCTTACCTATCCAATGAAACCTTCCTTTCTTTTAAGGTGTAGATGTGTGAGTTAATTTTGCTTTGAAACTTCTTAAAAGAAAGGTGAAAGGAAAGTCATCTCTGAGAATCATGCTACCCATCTGCCAATCATGAGTCTCTGAAATAATTTGTTCCAGCTTTACTGGCAGTCTCTAAAGTCCTTCTGTTTTTATGCACTAATTCAATATATTTTGAAAGATATGTGGGCTGTTATGAGATGCCATTTATTTGTTTCAGTGGTAACTTTTTGCAGTGAAACGCACAAAACTTTTAATTATGGTGGATTGAAGATTCTGATATCAAAGGTAAATGTCAAAGGTGCAGTTCCTCTAAACTAGTTCAAGTAGCATAATCAGTAACAGCATTTCTCATCATCTACTTGTCCCCTGAGGTGCTGAAGGTTTTTCCTTTTAAACAAGTACAGACACAGGTATCATCAATTAATATTAACAGTGAAGGCAAACATGTAAAAATGAGTTAATTGTACAATGTGTATTTCAGAAAATAATTACATTTTGATTTAACTCCAGAATTCATCATTTAATGGGTTAAGATAATATATCACTTCACCTTCTCTTCTTCTTCTCTGCAATTCAAATCAGTCTTCTGGAAAATTGGCCTCAGCACTGGTGACGTGCTGAACTTAAGAGATCTTCAGAATATCCTACCAGAGTTCATTCTTTTGTTGTGGAATTGTTTCCATCTGCTGCTTAGATATAAACTTGGAAATGTAAAGGCTTTCCCCTCTCACCCTGCCTGACTTGAAAATATTGACAAATAACCTACCTTGTCAATGAACTGCAGATTTAATTCAAACACTAAAGTAAATGCTGTACCCGTGAGTGTAGAAATTAGTGGCATGTTATTGAAAACTTAATTTTTTGTCTTCACATTTTGTGAAATAAATTGGCTCACTCAAAAGAAAATGCATATTGAGAATCACAATGAGATTACTGATATTTGGAGATAAATATGATGGTATTGGGGCATATCTTTGGTGTTAAAAGCACATGAAAGTTATACCCATTAGCTTGTGCTTTAGTTTTGTGTGTAATGTTTCAGTGTGTAAGCACAGATTGTGTTTATATGTGTACAAATCCATTTACATAGTTTAAGTCAGAGAGAGGTAGTTAGCCCCGTCTTTCTAAAGTCAGGCAGAAGGTAGGGTAAGGTGGTACCTTGTTTCAGAGAGGCATAAGTTTTCATAGGCAACACACTACATCAGGTGTGTACAAATTGTAAGAATCTGGTTTGTCATATCAAATTTAGGTAATGAAGCAGAGAATTCCATAACAGCGCCCTAAAACAAGTAACTCTACATTCTATACCATTTTAAAATTTCATTTTTTATCATAATTTGAGGGTAGTGGGGTGTGTTGTTTGGTGATCATGAGTCATGGGGTCTGAAAGAGGTCGGCCTAATCGGTGTCTGACTTCTAATTCTTTGGTATTAAGTAAAGCTATGGGCATGCAATTTAGTGCACGGTAAAAAGTTGTGGGGCATTACCACATTTCAGATGCTCTGCAGTAAGTGAACATGCATACAGTCTGCCCCCACTGGAAGTAGGGGATTATGAACAGTAAATTATCCCTTCTTCATTAACCTACCATGGTTTAGTTTTCACACATCATGGCAGAAGAGAGTAAAGAGGGACAGCTGATGTGTGGTAAAGCCCTTCTCCTTTTTACCACTATGGTAAATTTTTTGTATGAACCTCCTACATGGGATTTGAGGAAGGTGCCACTTCTTCCTCTGTGGTGTGTTCCCATTAGGGCTGTGCAACGCGCTGGGCCCTGATTTGATTCAGCAGAGATTTGGCCTGGTTCAGTGGCCAAATCTCTGAATTTGAATTGAATCAGGATCTGAATTGAATCAGGAGATCCTTTAATTTCTCTGAATTGAATCAGAACCTTCCAAATCGATTTGGAGAGATTCAGAAAGATTCAACGATTCAGACATAGACGCAACTGTAATGTTTTTTCTACATACCTCAAGGTACCAGGTAGCTCGTGAATGCTGAGTTGGTGGGGTGGATGGAGCGTCCCACAGAAGTGTGGGGGGCTCCCCAGTGCTCTTGGCAGCAGACCCAGAAGTGGACCAGAAGCACTTCTGGTCCACTTCCGGGTCTGCCGGGGAGCACACAAGGGGACCACCCCATGTCCTCCTGGATTGGTGACTGGTGCCTCCTAGGTCTTCGAATCACTGTCCCCAATTTTGGCTGTATCCAAATCCAAATCAAATACAGCCCATTTCACACATCCCTAGTGCCCATTTAGGATGCTAAGCTAACATGGTTGTCTCTTCTGCTACCCCTTTCGGGTTTGTGACTTGTTTCCTGTTGTTATGAAGATGCCTAGCTCCTTCTTTACAAAGTAGCAGCATTCTTTGAGATCCCAATCATGCTGAATTTTTGTTGAGCTTCATTCATCTCTATAGACTTTTTTCATAAGTCTCCAGTGACTCAAGTACCTGAGTCCAGCAGTGCAGTATTCTGCCAAACAAAATATAATTAACTGACACCCCCATGTTTCTATCATTTAAAAGTGTTAAATACAGATTAGAGTCTGACTCTGTACTTCCAAGTGAATGTTTTCTAATTTTGACATCATTTTCCACTAGCTTATTGGATTTGGTATGAGGGAGCCTACAGATCAAATATCTCAGACACATCTTACTTCATTTCACGCTACTTAACCTTATGCTCATTAAACTGTGGCACATTGTCAGACACTATTATGATTGTTATGCCTTATCTAGGAAAATATATTTGAGATGCACAATCAGCTGTTAGCTGTACTACTAACAGGGCTATGACAGGGAAGTGAGCAAAAGTGTCTAGACAAGGAGATAGCTTCCCCCTATCTCCCCCACCCACCCAATCTAAACAAGTATATGCATACTTTTTTTCAGAGGATCCATTGCTCCCGTGCCACCAACATGACATTTTGCTTGACTTGGTTTGCATTTTTGGGATGCATGATAAGGCAACAGTTTTCCTTTCACAAATATTGCTGTTTGTGAAAGGCATCTATCAAATATTTCTGGCCTGTTTCACATATACATTCTTATACTTCACTTTCACTTGTACTTACTAACCTACTTTTTTGTAACCTTAGGAATTACATGTTAGTTTACTTGTTTAGTTCTATACTAATGTGAGGGATTCTGTCTAGTGCCTTTAAACAAAATGTTTTTTTTTACTCAAGAGATCCCTTATATCTATAGGCAATCAGTGCAGAAAGTATGCTGTTTTGTTTAACCTATGCCAGACTTAACTGCTTTATGCAGGGTCTCTTTGGCAGTAGCTTTGACAATAATAATTCATATTTTGTTGGAGGCAAAACACTTTTTAAACAGATTATAATGGGCATAATTCATCTGCAGGCTTAATTCCACTATTCTTTTGTCAAATGGTCTTGAGAGTGTGTCTGCAACCACCAACTGAATTCTCAGTTTGGATCTGCTTTGTAACTGAAAAAACAAAATCATCTCTATTCCTGGGGGTGGGGGCAGGGAAGGGGATGGAAATGGTTGCCAAGCCGATTTTGGAAGTGAAAATATGATGTTTATAGTCAATTTGGTCTAATACTGACTTGCTTTAATAAATATATTTAACTTTTTATACCATGAACTGAAACCAAACCCTCCTCCTTCATTTAAGTGTATTGACAAGCAAGTTTTGATATATCCTGTCACAGGTCTTCAGTTTTGATCATATTCTTGTACATGGATTGTACCAGTACCCTCTTTGCAAACATCCTAGTGTTTCAGTTTCTCTTGTAGTACTACAGGACAGGGGTCTCTTCAACTCCTTCCATTCAGACTCTTTATTAAGACTGACATCCCAGGTTCATTGGACATATTTGCACAGTAGTGTCCTTGGGTTGTTAGTTTGGAGAGTTAAAAGGCATATCTTTCCTTACACGTTCATAATTCCCAAGAGTCTTGGTTGCAATCTCTTTCACATCTTTTGGGTCAGGCCTGGTGTTGGTAATTATCTCAACCTTACTGTACTCCAACTATATTGCTTGTTATGTTAACTTTTCTCTCAGATATATAATTTACATTTTTTGCTTATTTACCTTTATCACTGAAGCTGCTCAGGGTCTCTAATTGTACTCTTGTGTTTCCCCCTCAGATTTAAAATCATGCATGTGAAACTTGGTATTCTCCCTAATAGAGAAAATAAAAGTTATTTATCCTCTGAAATCCTTAGGGTGCAACATAAATGGTACCTGTAGAACCAGGGTCTTCAAAGTGGGGTGTTGAGCGCTGGTTTTCCAAAGGTACTTGCTAGAACTATGCCAATGCACCCAGTCTTCCTCAAAAATGTTTCTCTCCTTTTAGGTAGTTGGAAAAGTTCCCTTTCTACATATTAATTTACTTGTTTATTTCTATTCAAAAGGGAGGTATTCTGTCTTCTTTCTTTCCCTAGGCTGACCAGCATGTGTACACATTCTGGGTTCTCCTTACCCAGCATTCTTGTGCAGTAAATCTATCTAGCTCTTCTTTTAGCCTCTACTTTAGGGAAAAGGGAATGCTTCTACGGACAAGAATTTTAGTGGAGGGGGTTGGGTAATTCTAGTCTCTTTCTGTAGTCTGTGAAGAGCTTCTATATCCTTCAAACTCTGGAACCTATATTGGTTTCATGTTCTGCCTTTCCAATGAGTACACTGTCTTGAGAAAGCCAAGGGTTTGACAGGGCTTTAATACAAAAATGGGTGCTCTTTTCAAAAAGCACTATAATACATTTTATTTCTTTCCAGTTTAGTTGTCCATATACTTAGCTTGCTAATGGGGGTGCATAAATCCATCACTGCCAGAGTTCTGGATTTCCACCCACTTACCTTAGTATGGGCTTTTTGTTTGGTGCTAAAAGTTTGGTTGTGCACCAGTGTCCCACTTCAATAAATGCCCCATTGCTTTCAGGCTGATAACATATCAACTTCTCATATAATGTTGTTTGTTGCTCCTCTGAAGAATTCCTCATATAGCAGTACTGTTGTCATCCTCTTTGTCCACTCTGTGAGCAAGAAGGTCTTATGGTTTCAGACTTTGTGAAGTGAGGGAATCCATTGCAAGTTTGCATCTTTTCCCATAGGCTGGGCATTGCACTGACTTACCGTATTTCGCACTGAGTGTGCAGCTGCATGTGCTGGTTTTCGGGGGCTTTGACTTTGAACTTTTCATACCTTTCTGCCTCAGGTCTTTAGCTTAGTTTTTTTTTTTTTCTTGTTATATTTTGGATCCCCTATCATGTGTACTGTGTTGGGTGTTCTCTATTCCCATATCCTTCATTCCTAACTCAGTGGTTTCCTTTATTGGCAAGTTCTATTGTTTTGTCAAAGGTTAATTCTCAATCTCCCGGTAGTGTTTTTTTCTGAGACATTTCTTCCCCACCAAATCCCAAGTATGAGTGGAGATTTCATTAAGGATGCATCCACCATCCCTTAACAGTACTATTTGATTTTCAGTCTTGGCCCAGTCACAAACTGTTCTAATCTTCTACTTTCTTTCTTTACCTTTGTAAAAAAGAACTGATGTTTCATGTTGCATAGTGACATGGACTACAACATTTCTTCAATCTCTGTAGCACAGTTTCATAGTTTTAGCCTTTTCTTTCCAAGTTAACTGAAATGTATTAAAACAGCAAGTGCTTCTGCATTTGCTATTGTCAGGAATAAAGTTAATTTCTACATGTCTTCCTTTACACTTGCCTCTTGCATAGAGGTGCACCAATAGAGATTTTTGGGGCTAATACCAATATCTGATTTTTAAGGAGGCATATCGGCTGATACCAATCCAATTTCCAATACAGAGCTGCCTCCCTCTGGTAAGTCTGTTGTGATGCAAGGGGAGGGGGCAGGGAAGGGACATGGGGTTGCATATCAACCCCCTCCCCACTATGAGGGAGGGGGTAGGAGCAGGGGCAGGCGCTGCCCAGCCGGGGTGGGGCTGGACATTCTCAAGGGGTGGAGCGGCTCCTGCCACTGCTTGCAACCCAAGAGGGTATTGGGGGGGTGGGGGGCATGTGCCCTTGGATCAGTGCGGGGCAGGGCAGGGGGGCAGCAGCTGTGGGCTAGAGCCGGGGTTGCACCAGGCTCTTCTCGCTGGGGTCTGGGCTCAGGGCAGGGGCTATGGAGGGGCTGCAGCTGCCCCAAATTTCACTGTAGCAATGGTGAAATTTGGGGTGGCTGCAGCTGCCTCTGTAGCCCCCATTCTGAGCCCAACCCCCAGCAAAAAGAGCCCGGCACAGCCCTGGCTCCAGCCCAGGTCTGCAGCCCGCCTGCCCCACCCCACACAGATCGGGAGGCACACCCCGCCCCCATACGCTCCTGGGGGGCAAGCAGTGGCAGGAGCTGGCCCCCGCAACAAGCACCCTGGCTGGGCAGTGTCTACACTGCAGGGGAGGATTGATCTTCCCCCCCCCATGCCCCTTCCCTTTCCCCTCCTTTTCCAGCACGACAGACTTACCAGTTGGAGGCAGCTCTCCACACTGCCGGGCTATGTTCCTCACTGCCTGCATGCTGTGCTGCAGCTGCACACACGCACAAGCATTTATCAGCCGAATTACCTGCCCCATTGGGCCAATTTCTGATACAGCCATTTTTTTTTTTTTATATTGGTAATGATCCGATATCAGATTGATGTACCTCTACTCTTCCATTATTTCTGGACCATCATGGCTACAGCGTCACTGTTGCACTTCCTTTTTGGTGGCATCTCTTACTTGCAGTGGCAGAGCAAGGAGCTGTTTTAACCTGCTTCAGTTGTTTCCCTTATGTAATGAGTTTTTCAGTTCTGGTGTGGTTTTTAATTGGTTGATTCTTCAATTTAGGGTATATTTTTTAGTTCATTTCATTTCCTAGCATCATGTATTGTTCAGAAATGATGTGGAACCACCCAATCTGACACAGCTGTGCTTCATTCAGCATCTAAGTTCTAACTGATCAGCACAGTTAAATATGAATCATTTCAATATAACAAGTGGTAACAATGGCCTCTTGCAAGAGCCTTTTAGAGGTACAGTTTCCCACAGACCTGGATCAAGGTTTTGAATAGTTGGAGCTTATGGTATTGCAGAAAGGAAGTGGGGGAGGCAGTTCCCCCACTAAGTGCCTCCAAATAACTGGAAAGAAATTAGACTTTATCACCACCCAAGAAAGTTCTAGGAGGTGAATTCTGTAGGCTGGCTCCCTAGAAGCATTGAAAGAGAGAAATTACCTGGTAGGTGGCAGCAGTGAAGTCAGGGAGAGGGAAGGATATCCAGCCAATATTCTCTGTCTTCACTAAAGCAACATGGAATGGTGTGGTGGGTCTGATAGAACCTAATGAGAAAGATAGCTGATGATACAAAAGGATGTTAGAAGGTCAATTGGGAAGGGCCATTGCTATAGTTTTGATCATTATATCATATAAGTCATTCTTCTATTTCCTACCTGATCAGATCCAGGAAAATGTGGGAATTCATAGATTTCATAGATGCTTAGGGTCAGAAGAGATCATCGAGTCTGACCCCCTGCCGGGGGGGGGGGGGGGGGGGTAAAACAGTGTGCTTTCAGTGCTTTTAATCAGTTAGTGTTTCATTAGTGTCAACTTGAAGGAGAGGGAAGAAACATATTTCTATGAATGGTTTTTGTCTTCCTTTATTTAGGCAGCCTTAAAAGGGAGCCAGCAAAGACAGGCTCAAACAAGTTACTGAAAGTGGGAAAGAAACTGCATGATCATTCAGTAAAGCATAAAAAGAATGCAGCAAAAGACAAATGCAAATATGTTGGTCAATAAAGACACTAGATTTTCCTTCAGAGTCATGGGTCCTCACAGGCTGGGAATTGAGTCCTCTTTTACTAGCATTAACTGGAGCTGTTGTTTCTTTGCCTTTCCTGTCATTCCCAGATTTTACTTTGGGATCAGTTATTTGCAAGATAAAATCCTCTTTGATGCCTGGCTCTTTATATCTGATAGAAACTCTTTTCTGTCACCTTGGGTCACTGCCATAAAATGGTTTTTGCATAGCTGAATGTAAGAGCTTCTCCATTTTTTCCAGAGTCTAAATATTATAGCTCTTGTCATCTTTTAACTCCTAGCATAAATTTCAGAAATCAAACTCTGGTAAAGCATTCTTAAAATGCCAATACAATGACAGCATATAATATTATGCATCATTTGGTGAAATGACTGACTATTATATTAGTATAATTATTCTCATCTGAAATGAATTTATAAAAGTTTAACAGGGCTTTGCTAAATTGTCGCAAGGAATGTTAGTGGTGCATACAAATCATAGTTCAGCATTTTTATAAACTGCCTTGTTATCCTGATCTAACAGTAATCTAATTGGCTCATGAAATGAATCGTGTTTTTGCCATGCTCATTTGAAGATATGCTCATTTGAAGAATAATAGCTATAGCTGTTATTCTTGGTTTGACAGGGAGTAGTCTTCTATGTAGGACTATCCAAAAACAACTTTCAGAAGAAAATACCGGCTGTGATGTTATTTATGCTGCTGAATGACCAGTCTTTTTGTAGTACTAGCCACTCAGCAGAAACTGATCCATGGAGCATATCTGGTACCATTAAACATGAGCTAGCTTCAATACATGAATGTTTTATAAGACCAGAATCTCTCTGGTCAGCAAATGTTCCATATGCTAGAGATGATTACTTGGATCAGTAGCTATCTGACAAGAAAGCACTCCACAATTAATCTTTTTAGGTATCACAACTATTGAACTTCTTGTTGATTAAAGAATATCCTTGTCATTGAAATGTAATACAAAAGGTCTACAGCACCAATGCTTTCTAGAATCAGTTTCAATATGGCAGAATGCTCCAGATTCTCTCCTGAGAATAGAATGCGGTTGCTGTGTCCCATTCAAGCAACACAAAGTGTTTGTGCTATATCCAAACAAGGTTACATGAATCGATAGGGTGACCGTATGTCCCAGTTTGGCTGGGACAGTTCTGTATTCTGTAAGCTGGTCTCAGCTTACAGAACAACAGTCCTCAAATCAACAAAAGTCCTCAAAAGTCCTCAAATCACAGGGATGCAGGGATTTCCTGCGAAATAATGTGGTTACTCTATGCATAGGGGAATTCTTGCTGCTAGTGAAGGCTGTATAACTGCTTCCTTTGCCAGTCTATACTGTGTCCACTTCCATACCGGAGGCCAGGAAGCAGTGTCATAGAGCCAAGCGCTTATATGCCAATCCTGCATTGACATAAAGCAGGGGTGGGCACTTATTTCAGCTGGAGGGTCACTTAACAAATGTTGGTGAGCTGTCAAGGGCTGAATAGGTAACCCTGCCCCTTGACAATTGCCCTGCCCATTTGTCATATACCCCCCCCCCCGCATACTCCTCTGAGGGGTGGGGGGTTGCCATCTTAAAAACCAAAAAACCCTAAATCATACACTAAATGTCAAACACCTACTATAACATATTTGAATTTTATTACAAAAATATTTGTCATGATTTGTGTTTGTGTACTGTATATAAAAGGGATTGCATAATAACTCAAAAATAAAGTTGCACTTTTTTATATGATGTGTATATGGAGGGGTGGGGGGCGGGTATGGTGGGATGTGGGCAGTACTGGATTATGACATGCTGAGGCCCTAAATTATGTCCAGTTGAAGAGGCTCCATACAATAAAAATAATCCACGAAATCCATGAAAATGGATTTTCATGAAATTTTAAGATAAATTAGTGTTATTTCTGCACAAATTTATGAACTCAATATGAATAATAACTATGGAGCCATATATATGTATATTTTAGTCATATTAGAATGAAAATGTTCATATTTAAAGAGTCTTTTTCCCATATCTCCTTTATCTCCTTCCTTTACCAACTGATTATTTTAAAAATTGATATTTAGTCATTTTTTTCTTATTTAAAGGCCCCTCATATTGTGAAGCTGTAAGCTGTAGCTTAAAAAGTTTAAGCCTAAATCCAGCACTGGGTGTATGTATGTGTGTGTGTGGTAGGGTGTATGCATGTGTGTATGGTGAGGTGTGGGGGGGTTATGAGGGGGTGTGGCTGTGTGTTAGGGGTGCATAGGGTATGTTGAGGTGTCTGTATGTCAGTGGGGGTTGTGGGGACAGGGTGTGGGTGTGTGAGGTTTGTGGGGTGTGAGGGAGGGTGGGGGGTGTGGGGATGCCCCACACACTCCCGCAGCAGCAGCAGACAGGGGGGCTCAAGGTGCTTGTGCTGGGTATGGCTCCAGCCAGTGCTGTGCACAGGGAGGTGAGGAGTGCAGCCTGGCTGGCTACCTCTATACCAGGAGCTCAGTGTGGTACACCTGCAGCTCCTGCACTTGCACCACAGAAAGGCATACGCTGGACTCTGGGGAAGCAGGGGGTGGGGCTCCCTCCACACCCGGCAGAGTCTGAGGGCTTGGGCAGCACAGGGTGGGGAAGGCAGCCGGCCCCAGCATGGGGCTTCTCTGGTGCAAGTGTGGGAGCTGCAGGCACATGGTGGGGAGCCTCCATGACAGAGGTGGCCAAGCAGGCTGCACTCCTCACCCCCACGCACAGCACTGGCAGGAGCTACACCACATCAAGCACCAGCACCTGCACCAGGCATTAGCACCCTGAGCCTCCCGCCTGCTGTTGCTGCTGGCAGTGGGAACTGTGTGCCATGTGGGGGAGGGTGTGGGGGTCCCCACAATCCCCACTTCCACACTCCCTCACACCCACACCCTGCCTAGCCAAGCTCCACTCTTCTACTACCTTCCTAGCCATGGGCTCTTCACTGTTCTCTGTGCTTCTGCCCAATTGCAATTCCAGCCTCCCACAACCCCCACCTGGGCACCAGCCCTGCTACTCTCCTACCTGCTGCCCCGAGCAAGCTGGACATCCAGGAAGCCAAGCAGGTTCCCATGGGGTGTCTGCAGCAGGAGCCCTGCCCAAAAGTTGCTGCTGGTGGGGTGGGGCCCTTCGGACCAAGAAGGTAGGAGTGAGGCACAATAGGGTATGTTGGAGGGGTTGTACACATGGGTGCCTCACTCCCAACCTTGCAGGCAGAAGGACTGAGTGGGGCACAATTTGTTGGGGGGCACTGCAAGCTGGACGAAAATGCCTGGCAGGCAAAATACTACCTGCAGGCTGGATTTGGCCCGCCTCTGGCATAAAGACTTTATTGAACCTTATATCATTTGCATAATTTAGAACAATTCCTGACTTCCCGGTTAGAGCATATTAAGCAGAAGAGAAGAATCCATTCTTTATCTTTACCTTACTCAGCCTCTAGTCCAGCAATGGTATGTGACAAAGATGGGTATCTGTATTTAGGATGGAATCCATGTCCCACTGATTTCATTAGGGTCAGAATGTCACACTGTGATTCACTCATTGAAGATATTAATATCTTAGTGAAGACTGCTTCCAGGTCAGTATTTGACAACTCTGGACAGTGGATAAGTATATGATACAGAAATGGTCTTTCACTGCATGAAATGCCAGTTATTGGAGGGTGGTCATGAATCTGTCCTCTGTGTAACCAACAAGACTTTCCCCAGGGCTAAAATTAGACCCTTTCATTTTATTATCAATAAAATTATCATAGACATAGCTCTTGAAGAACAGCAGTTACTACTAAGTACCCCTTCCTTATGAAAGTATTCACAACCATGTGTCTCCTGCAGATGCATTTAAGCACTTATGGAGTTGTCCTTCTGGCAAAAAATCTTCTCTTTCAGGAGCTGTACAGATTTTTAAGTTTTCCTGAAACATACACATGTGATCTATATCACGAGTGTAACTAGGGGTGGGTGAGCAGGGCACCAGCCCTGGGGGTCAATTTAGATGGGCACTAGAATAGCAGCCCCCAAGAAACCCATGCTATGGAGGCTGCTGCAGCCAGTGTACAGGGAGCACATCCTGCAGCTGCAATAGCTCAAGCCCATAGCAGCAACCAGTTCACAGTAAAGAAGTGCCATGGAAGGTAAAACTCTACCCTCCTCCCCCCACACCTCCAACACCTGCTCAAACTAATATCGCCTCCATACAATCTATAGTAGCCAACAATTTGCAGGTCATTCTATAGTGGCAGTAGGGCTCATTTTTTAAAAAATATTACTCTTTTAACAAGTGTCTCTCAGGCAGAACTGCATAAACAAATGCACCTTATGCCATTTTTTGAAGATCAACATACTGGAGTACTATTTTAAAAGTAGAGGAAATGAGTTCCAGATATTACTGAAGAAAGTCTGCCAGCTTATTGCAACCACTGTGGTGGGGCAAAGAGAGTGAGAAGGCCTGTATGGTCATCAACATACATCTGTCACTACTTTCTTATAGAATTCATTCAGTTTAAAATGAGATTTTACAGGCATGTTATTTTAGTTACTTGGAATGTCCAAACGATGCAGTTTCAATTTCACTTGGGATTTAACATATATTAAAGACAGAACCCGCATGTTAATAACCAAGCCTTTTATCTTTTTATGTAACAATTCTAAAGTGGTTTTGTAATACTATATGTGTAAACTGGTATCATTTTATTGCTTATTATTCTTCGTACCACATGAAAAAATATTTTCTTTAATGTGTGCTATTCAATAAGAAACAAAAGTGAGCAGAAATATCCATGGCCCATAGACTTTTCTAAGCTTATATAAAAGTTTTTCCTTTATTATCTTTCCAAGGTACAAAATATGAATGATACTCTTATGGCTGTAGCACTAAATAGAAGTATGCAAAAGCAAAGACTTACAGATACAAATTTTGAAAGCGCCTAAGTCTCTTTTGAAAATGGGACTTGTGGGGTTTTTATTGATTTAGACTCCTAAATGTCTAAATCACTTTTGAAATTATAATTAGGCTTCTAGGTCACTTAAAGAGATTTTGAAAAATTAACTAATGTCTTCAAGACTTGCATGTACGCATCCAATCAGTAGTTCACTAATTATATAAATTATTATTCATTTCAATATATATTCCTGTATTAGCTTTCGTAGAATATATGACTCAATACATCCAAGTTTACTTTCCCTTACTATAGAAGACTGCATACTTGCTGTGATAAATGACTTATCTGTAACAAAGCCACTTGATTTTTCTACAGTGGAAATGAAAGAGGCTTGCTCCTGTTACTTTAAGAAGAGACTGCAATAGGTTGGACTGGCTCTGGGAGGACTGACATCTAGGAAGCAGGCTAACTGCTAGGAAGCAGGCTAACCACTAGTGAGCTAGCTGCCGGCAAACAAATAGACTTGTAGCCACAGAGATAAAGGTAGCCCCTGGGGGAGTAACTCTCCCTAGATAGAGTTGTAGAGCAGGAAGCTGCACCAGGGCAGGTATATAGGCATCTCAGAAGCACAGAGCCACAAGCACCTGAGCTAAGCCATAACAAGGAAAGGCAGATTGGTCATTAGGTGCAAAAAGGAAACCCCTGTGGGTTGCTGGAGAGGAAGAGGTGGGGCTTTGGAGGAAGAGGTGGGGCTTTGGAAATGCATAAGACCAGTGTTTGAGACCAGCCTGGAGAGGAGCTTATGAGCAGGATGGCACCAGGAGAATAACCAACTGTTACCTAGGCTGCCCTGGTAGCTACAAGTAAGAAGCTTAGAGTTTTTAGGGAAGTATGACCCAGTACGGGGAGAGTTTTGTTGTACAACCAGTGGACTTGTGTTTATGTTCAGATTATACTGGAGGACTGGAATGGGCTATAAGAGGTGATCAGGAGCCCACAGGGTTGCCTGAGGGGCACATGAGGTCTTGAGCCCTGCCAAGGGTGCCTGAGGGGTACGTGTGGTTTTGAGCCCAGCCAGAGATCAGGGCTCCAATCACAGATAGGTGGAAGCTAGGAGGGTTAAAACCTAAGCTGCAAAGCAATAGCAGTGGCCTGAAGCTGGGAGGACTAAGGCCAGCGCCCAAGAGGGGTAAAGCCTGGGCCAGGGGGGCAGAGGCAAGGGGGAAGGGGGTGAAAAACCAGGGCCAGGAGCCCAAGAGGGGTGAACCAGGGGCTGTAGCCCATAAGCCAAGGCCTGGCACAGCAGGCCTAGGCTAAGGAGCCCAGCTAGAGAAAAGGGGTAGAGGCTTGGAAGGCCAAGGCCCCAACAAGGGTGTGTTGGCCTGAAGTGGCCTGACATTGGACTGAGACAAGGTACTCCACTGAAATGATAACCAGTAACATTAGTGACGCATGGGCATGGCTGTAGGGGTGGAAGGAGACCATGAATAGCCCTTAAGGCAATAGGTGCCCTGGGGTGCATGGATGGGCCAAAAAGGCCCACTTAGCACTTGCAGAGCAGGATTGGGACCAATGAGGTCTGGGAGGGACATGCTGGCTGAAAACCAGATAAGAGCTCACTCTTGGACCCTAGGACAGCCTTCCTTTTTGCAGATCAACAAAGTACATCATGACATGGTAGGCAAGAAAAAAGGGAGGGTACCCAGAGGGCCAGAGTGGGGCAGGAGCTGTGCGGCTACAAGGAGTGTCACAGAGGGCTGGGGGAGGGGAGTGGTCATCTCACAGTTACATACAGAACACAAACTGGGGAGCTGAATGCAGACATTTGCTCAGGTGCTTTTTTTCCCCAGACATTTATTCGTTATCATTTTTAAAATTCAGCTTAAAAAATGGGAAATAGTAACATGATTTAGAACTGGTTTGATCAAAATACTAGTTCACACTAAAACTGGGAATAAACATGCATTGAGGTTTCTAACTATCTTTCACAGAGTTCTTGGGTCTTCCTGGAAAAGAGAAGGTGAAGAGCTGGATTACCACAAATCTGAGGTATTAATGACATGATCAAAAATTAAAAGTACTAGAAATGTTGCAAAACAAGAATTCCTTAGTTCAGTTTTTCAGCCCAAATAACTTTTTGTTAATGGAAGCAAACTGAAGCAAAGCTCTCAGTATGTTGAAAGGTGTCCATTCTACAACTCTATTAGTGGCTTCAAGATATTCAGATCCATTTAACTTACAAAGTATGAAAAAGGAAGCATTCAACCCTTTTCTTTCCCTCAATCAGAGTAAGAAAAACTTCTCATTAACTGTGTTAAATAATTTGCTCATGTTATAGCTGCTTTGCATAATTATTAAACAGGCTATTCCAGGCCTCTCAGAGTTATACTATCATTTGATATCCTTTGTCATGGTGTAATTGTATTGCTGTTGCATCCTAACAAATGGTGTCACTACATCATTGCCATGAAACGGCATGACCTAATGAGCAGGAAGGGGTTACACTCATTAGTGCCAAATCAGAGTTTTGCTACTCTGAAATTAGGAATGGTTTTGGCCATTGTATCAGTGAATTCAGGAACAAATCTGATCTTTCTACAAGTATATTCAGTATTCCCAGTGTAGCTCTCCTGAAGCAGAGGCTTTTAGCATTATTGTTAGAATAACACTGGGTATTCTAAAAACAGTGGCAAGTGTAGTAATCTACTAAAGCAATTCAATCCCAGAGGATCAAACTCATCCAGCCACCCTGGTCTGGCCCTAAGTGCTGCATGTATCGAATGCTATGTGTGTGAGACAACTTCCCATGCACTCTGCGGAGGGTGGCCATAAGGAAATTCAGGATATCTGGTATGCTGCTCCCCATCCCAAGTCAGCAGTGCTGCTGCAGGCAGTGGCAGAGGTCAGTAGGCAGGGACATGGGCATAGTCTGGCAGGGAGGTGGAGCTGCTGGGCACACCTAGTCACTGCACCTCTCTGCCAGTCTGCATCCCAGGCCCCTGCGATTCCGGGATTCACTTTAATTTTCAACAGCCAGCCAGGACTGGCCTTCGAAATCCGGGACTGTTCAGGTCAAACTGGGATGCATAGTCATCCTAACTTTATGCAGTACATGGTTCAAGATCAGTGCATGCTATAACCAATATGCAGGGACTGGTCCAAGACCCGAAGGCAGCACAGCAGAATGGGTGATAGGGCTTTGCAGCCTGAATCTGGCCCACAGGCCATATCTTTGACACCCCTGATCTAATCAATTTGTGCTGTTATACTGTACCTGTAGGAATACCATGTTAGTGTTAAATGCTATAAATAGGCAGTTCTTATTTCATCCTGTCTTTCAACTTAGCTGGGAAAGCTCCCTGACTCCCTAATATTGGACCTGACTCTACTTCCTTTCAAATTTTTGGAAATGTTTCTATGTTCTTCAATGGGAGAAAAAATTGTGCCCGTGGTCAAGAAAGCACATTTGTTTGTATTTCAGCTAATCCCATTTATGTAGAAAACACACATATTCAGTTAGGAGTAATTAAAGCTATGATTCTACACTGAATATAGGAATCCTTGCCTTCTAGGCTAAGTGCAGGCAATCAAAAAGCCCAGTGTTGAATCGATTCAATCTTTTCAAGTTTCCCTAAACTGTGAAGATTGAACTGATAATAAAGTGAGCTGACATTCACTTTTGAGACTGGAAAGGCAGACAGACCCCTGCAGTGGCCCATACCAGTAGCCAGGGCGTACTAGAGCAGTGTTTCTCAACCTGTGGGTCACAAGAATATATGAAAGGGTTGCAAACAAACTTTAAAAACAGGTTCTCTTATAAAGGAGAAAAACATGAGAAACCATGGGTTTTCTCTTGCAAGCTGTCAGAGTCCCAGCCTGTGAGGGGCTGCTTGCCCCACACACCCACCCCCTACCCCACACACTGGCGGGCTGGGGCCTGGGGGCAGCGGGTCAGAACTGACGGGCACTGGGTCAGGACTGACCATTGAAGTTTACAAATGGGTCCTGGTACAAAAAAGGTTGAGAACTACTGTACTAGAGTACACCTGTCAGCCTGCTGGCCACTCCTGAAGGTATGCAAATGCAGCCCAGGGCTCATCCTTGATTGGGTGCCTAGCACATGCCCCCCACCCATTGCTATCCCCCACAGGAGGAAGAGTCCTTCCAGCCCAGGGCTGGCCAGATCCCAAGCCTCAGTGGGGGTACCCTATCCCTGGCAGGATCTCTAAACCTTGCCCCTGGTACAGAGAGGGGATTCCCCTCTTCCACCGCTCAGTATGGTCCTGCAGGGTTTTGCCCTGTGCCCACAGGTTGTGGGGAATACTTCCTTCAGCCCAAGGCTGGCTGAATCCCCCAGCCTCAGAGGGAGTTCCCTGCCCTGGCAGAATCCCCCAAGCCCTGATCCTGGTGCAGAGAGGGGATTACCCCCTTCCACTCCTCGGTATGGTCCCACAGGGCTTGGCCTCATTCTGGGCTGACAGGCAGAAGCTAGGGAGCTTACTGTCTCAGCTCTGTGAAAACAGAGTCAAGAGATCCCAGCCTGGCTGTCTAGGGATCCCTGTCCCCCTCCAACCAGGCTGACAGGCACAGGGAGAGGCTAGGCTAGGATGCAGAGGCTTTACTGCCTCAGTTCTGTGAAAACAGGGGAGCAGGGCCAGCCCTGCCCCACTAGAGAAGACAACACAGCTCTGGGCTACAAAGCATCCTGGGATGCTGGGGGGGGGGACTATGAGTTAACTTGAATCGGGAGGGGATCTGGGACAGAAATTCTATAGACCAGTTTGACATAAATCGGTTAAGTCTGATACTACATTCATCCAGGTTTATCATACACTGGTTTGGGCCATTTTGAAAGCATTTTATGTGCACTGAATTTCTGTTCTGCTACAGGTTGAAACCAGTGTCTGATCACTTAAACCAATTTATGTGCAGCTTCTGTCCCTAACACTAATCTTGGAAGTAGTTTAGTTTAGGCCCTTATAACAGCATCCTAGGGCTTACTTGCATTAGGAAATTGTACAGGTTTAAGTACAATTTGAAAAGTCACGTGAACAGATGTAATGTTGATCATGACTAAGTAATGTAGACAAAGTGTTGACTACTCAGGAGTAAACACTCATTGTGTTATCTTTGCATATGGTAATGGTAGGGAGAATGACCCTGACTCAGGAGGTTCATTTTGATTCTCTGTTCCACTGAGCTTGTCAACTGGTATAAATTGTCTTAGTTCTGTTGAAGTCAGTTTACTCTGTTTGAAGTTCTAAGATCTTGTAAAAACCTCTTACCTAGAATGCTGAAAATAATAGATTTTTTTTTTAAAAAATATTAAATTCAGGGCTGCTTTAAACATCCTGTGGACCAAGATTAAAATTGGAACCAAAATTTTATTTTTATATTGGAAACTCTCAAGTACAGGTGATGACAGCAGCAGCATCCTAGTGCCCGCCTTCCTGCATACCTTCAACCCAGAATGGGTCATTCTGGTCTTCAGCCAGAAAAGGTTGCCTAACCCTGATCTGGCAGAATTCCTTAAGTATTTCATCTGCTGAGACTGGTTTGTCAGTAGTAAATAATGGTCCTTCATACTGCACTGAAATATGGCAAACACTGAAGTTTATTGTACTATATAGGTATATGTTGTTTCTTTTGTTTATGTGTGTTTAAACCATCTGAATAAAATAGAACAAAATAACTTTTTGTTTGTGTGGAAGTTTTATTGCAGTTTATGGCTGTAAATAGTGAAGTTCTGGTTAAGATTTACGTGCAGATAAGATGGTGATTTGAAAACTGTCCTTCAGTACAGAAATATACCAGACTCTCTTCATATTTCTAAACACGTACAAAGATTATTAAATGCAGTGAAAATCAGGCAAGAGAAATGTTCTGTTTCCCTGAAGAAGTGGCATATTACTTGCATCAAAAACATATAATAATCTACAAACTTGTTTATTCTAAAATTTAGGGCTCTATTCCTGACAAAGTAGGCAGTCTGATCACGTTCTACTTCTGAAGGCAAGGTTTTCTAGAAGTAGAAGCAACACACTGTTTAAAAGAAATAGATCAGCTTTTTATTTTGATTCATAGTGACAGAATGCAAGTTCTGTTTGGGCAAGCAGAGCCTGCTAAATTTATTCAAGACATATATTTTAAAATGTTTGCTGTAACCATTACGCTGAGTCACAGACACCTGAAAACTGACAGCTTCCTAATTAAACCAATAGTAGTGAGCCAAGTCATGAACCATGGTTTAGTGGAATCAAGACACACAAGAAAGAAAGACAGAGATATATTTAAGCTGCTGGTCACAACTTTAATAACATAAAAATACTGTGTTGCAAAGTTTATCTACTCTTACAACTTACATCTTGATGACTCTACTGGATCTGATGCAAGTTTCCAGACCTCCCATCATATAACTAATAACTCACTGTAGACTCTCTTCAGTCTAACCTCTAGAATTTGGCCCACCTCTGAATCCTTTTAAACTTCCTCCAGGCCCTATAAGGGACTCCCCAGATTGTAAATACTTGATTTTTTTTCCTGTTCTTCCTACAAGCATTAGGTCTAACAGCAAAGTTCTAGGACCTCTGGAGGCCCTTTCCAGCCCTACTTCTCTATGATTCTGTGACTGATTTAGCTCTCAGAGGGCATTTCTATATAATATGCTTTAAGGAGCAGTAGACTAATCTACTGCACACTAAAGCATCACCATCAACATGTGCAGGACATTAACTGCTCAGTAGATTAGGCTACTGTGCAGTTAGCTAGTATTTACAGGTACTAGATTAACTGCACCTGTATTTACAGGTACTAGATTAACTGCACAGTAGTTACTGCATAGCAGCAGTCACGTAGACACTGACCAAGACCAAATTTGCTCCATCAGCAGGGGGCCATGGGGGACAGGAAGCTCTGTGTCCATGGTCCTGGCACTGCTCAGCTTCCAGCTCCCCCTAGAAGCCAGGAGCTGATCAGCACCAGGACTGGGGAGCTCTCTGCCCCGTCCCAGCTCCTGGCTCTCAGCATACAGCTGGCAGCTCTGGAAGATGAGTGGAGGCTCAGAACCCAGCCCCTGCCTACCTGGTGGAGAAGCTCTGTGCAGCTGCTTAGGGAAGTGAGGGAGAGAAAGCGCTTGGTTCCCAGTTCCCACTCTCCCTCTGGAGCAGCCAGCTCTGTATTGCACATAGCTACGCCAGGGGGTTGGTGGGCTAGGAAGCCAAGCAGGGCAGCTACTGACAAGTTTCATCCCCACTGCCTGGCAGCAGGCTCGCTGGCAGCTGCCCCACATCCAGTGAACCCCCTGCTGGGCATGGAAGCCCCACCCAGCAGGTAGCTTGCTGGGGCTGTATGTCCCAATGAGCATGGGGCCAAGAGAGCTCTTCCCAGTGTAGGGGCAGCTGTTTCCCAGCCTGGTGCACATCAAGTCCCCTCCCCAGCAGAGCAATGCTGGCCCTCTGCATTTTGAGAGCAGCCCTATGCTTCTTGCCAGCCTCCATGCTAGCATTCAGGGGATCCTGGGGCTCCCCCTGGCTGCTGCAGTGGGGCAGAAAAGAACAAAAGCAACCCTGTATCAGGCTGTTCCCATTGGGAGTAAATCTGCTCCCAACCAGGAGCGTGCATAGACATGATCCTGGGGAAGGTTTCCTGCTCAGTAAACTTAGTGCACATTCACAGCACAGGTAGACATGCCCAGAGTTCGTTTTCCTTTGTATAGAACACCAGTCCCAAGGTATGACACGCTAAGGATTCTTGTATTATCTTCTAATATTCCTCCCCATTTTTACTCCTATAACTTAACTGTGCTTCCATAATGCTGCAAGGAGGGAGAGAAATCCATTGGATTTCTACCAATTTGACTCAAAAGAGGAAAAGGCCTTCCTTATCCCTAAAGCAAGTGATTGGTCAAATGACAGGAATGGGCGGGGCAAACATAAAGGTATCTCCTGAAAGCCCAGGAAAATATTACATTTCAGTAAGAAGGACCAAGATAACTTGTTGTCTGCTCTGATTGCCTCATCTTGTCCAGCCACAGGAGGCAGAGAAACAGCCTGCTTCCTCTTCGCCACCTCATCCATAATTTCTCCATGAATAAGTGTAGAAGGAAGGGCCCACTTCAGCCCCCATATAGGGGATCAGTCTTTTTATTCCAACTGTTGTTTGTCTCTGCCACTGATTTAGACACAGGATAATTCTTTGCTCCACTCTGGAAGAACAAGGCAGGTTTTACTTTCCCCTTGAGTTACATCGACCCTTATTTGACAGGATCATCTCTTATTCTTGACTACTATAAACACATTTAATACATGAGTTGGGCAAGTTTAACAAAAGAATAAGGACCAAACATGAATTATAGTTTTAACAGGTTATTAAGTATGCCATGGAGCAGTGGTTCTGAACTGGAGTGCTGCATGGTGCAATCAGAATATAGCAGGGGTGTGTGGCACTGTTGCGGGGTGGAATTGTCCCATGGGTTTTTAAGACGTACGTTGGAGCCAAACTGATGAGTAGCTGCAGCAGAAAGTTGTACCTGCTTGCATTACACTATGAAGGCAAAAGAATTGTTTCTGCTGCATCTCTTCCATATTCAGGTCCAATGGGCCTCCTGAAAACACAGGCAGCCTAGAGATAAAATAAGAGCTACTAGGAAGAGCTGAAGCAGAAGCAGCACTACTGCCTATGTAATTAAATCCAGGCAGCCTGCCTTTCTACTGTAGCCACTTGTCAGTTTGCCTCTGATCTGCCTTCTGAAAACCAAGGTGCACGGTGCATTTGCAGCTGCTCTACGTGCCTCTATTTCCAGAAGATGAACTGCAGAATTGGACCAAGAAGAGCATGTTTTCCTGCTATGGCTTCTCAAGGTTTCTTCCTGATCTGGCTCTGCAGGAGGTGCACAGTGCAGTTCCACCTGGCTGCAACAGCAATGGTAGTTGTGTGAATATAATATAATTATGATGACTTAATCAATTGTTAACACAGTAATTGATAATATAATTATCATTCCTATGTACAATATGCATAAATATTTTAATTAGTTTTTTAATAGAGTGCCACTACATTTATTAAAAATCTTGAGGGGGTGCCTTGAGGCTGAAAAGGTTAAGAAGCACTGCTATGGAGTATAGTGATGCATACTGGATCAGACTATTGCTTTCCCAAGTCTGATATCCTAAAAAAAGGAGGATACGTCACCTCTGCACCTCAGGTTGGTAGTGCAACATGGGGTGGGCGAGTGAGACACATACCCCAGGTGCCACATAAGAGGAGCAGTGCCAAAAGAACAAGAAGGGAGCACCTCACCCTGCCACCCTGTGCTCTGCCTGCATGTACCAGCTGCAGAAAGCCACTAGGAGGGGCAATGGGTGTTGTTACAGAACACAGGGCATTCTGGCAACTGAGCAACAGTGGCATTTGCTGCTCCTGGGGGGGGGGGGGGTAGTGGAGAATTAATCCCATTTTTTGCTACCAAAACCAGCACTTCTTTTTGTCTTCTGGACATTTTTTTGTCTTGGCTTGGCAGCAAAAACTGGGGTAAATGTTTCCCAGGAAGCACAAAGTCCCTCCAGGTCCAGTCTAGAGAACTACCATTCCCAGAATACCATGCACTCCATGACACTGCCTGGCTGCTGCTTCCAGCTGTTTCTCCATGATGCAAGCCATAAGGTAGGCAGGGAAAGGAGGGGGGGAGAAAGGGGAGAGAAGACTGCCTGCCCTGGGTGCATTTTTTTTCATCCTATGCTTCTAAGGTACTGTGCATAGCCACTTGTGTAATGCCATTTCTGGTACAGGATTTATTCCTGATCTATAAGTCCCTGAAACATTAAATATGATTCCAGCAGGTATATCTACATGTTGAATTTTCCAGGTCTTAAAATTTCAGCTGAAATATTTCATGTTCTTAATGTTCTGCAGTAATGATCACCAGAAGCTGTAGGCTTATAATGGAATTTATCTGTTGTAATCTGGCTCCCTCCAGGGACTGTCCAGCCTTTATTACTGTCTCCCTAGTACAACCTATTTAGTAGGCATGGAGGAACAGGACTCTGTGATCACTCCACATCTCCCTTTCTTTACAGAGAACAAAATTAGATTGCACCAGCTCAAAAACATTTCTCTACACTAAGTTTGTTGGCAGGATTTGAAAGCAAGGCCTGGAAAATATAAGGGTCATGGAGGAAACAACAGCTGAAGCTTATGGTCACCGGCAGGCAGGAAAAGGAAGCTGGTGTCCAGAACAAGGACAAGACATGATCAAATGTTAGGGAGATTGTGTATCAGAAGTTTGAATATAAATCCTTGGGTCTTTGTTAAAGCAGTGGGCTGGGTGCCTCAGAGCCAGCTGCACCACAGCCCACTGAACTCCCCTCTTTTAGAGGATGTAGAGAGAGAGAGAGGAAGAGACTGGAGCAGGAAGAACTGTGGAAGGGATGAACAACACAGTGCAAATCAGGGAAGCTGCTTGCTGTTGATCACCCCATGTTGTGGGCCACTTTGGGGGGCTGGATCTGACCTGCAAGTTGAGTACTGCTGCTGTAAAGGAGAGCCAAGGGCATGTTTTACGGCTCCAGTAACTCATGAAGCAGAAGCAGCAACAATTGGAATCCCAAATACTAGCATCCAATACAACCATTTCAGTTCCAGGGATTTAATGCTGCAAGCAAGCCCACTGAGCTTCACATCAGGTTAGGTCTGATTTTGCTGACTTCTAGTTAAGTCTGTATGTATGAGCTCCAGAGTCACTCCTGCCCCTCTCCAGCTGTTCTGTGTGGGGAAACCAGGCTCAGCTGGGGGCAGTGGTAAGAGTAGACAGGTTTCCCTTCCTATGCCTACTCCCTGATTGGCAGGGAACACCTAGGGAGCACCAGGTAGGAAGGGGGCACCCACCAGTTGCTGCCGCTTTCTCTAGATGATTCTGGCTCCTTTTATAGCTTAGCTAAAAAGGGGAAGGAACAAGCAGCAACTTTGGAGCTCCCCAACCCCAGGTTAGCGAGATGGCAGAGATAGCAACAGTGATGAATGGGGAAGGGAACAAAAAAGGGAGAGGGGAGGGGATGTGCTACTGAGCACAGAGGAAAAGGATGGTAGGAATTCTTACCTGATGGTGGGACTTAAAAAGCCCCCAATTGCTGCTTCCATAACATGGTTGCACCTCTCCCTTTCAGACTATGTCACTGCATTCCCTCAGGATCCACCCCTGAGGATGGCACTTTTGAGACTAACTAAACTATCTAGTTCATCTCTAAGGTGCCACTCTGCCATGACTTCTTCCTGATTTCAGAGTAACACAGCTAATCACATCTTTATTCATCAGGGTCAGATCTGGAAGAGGCCCAGTCTTGTTCTCTTTGAAGTGTCTGTCAAAACTTTATGGACTTCTACCCACAGGGGATGGTCCTGCTTTCAAACAAGTATAGTTAGTATCCTGCTGAAAAATGTCTCTTCCATGCTGTAAATATCCTCTAAGTATGCTGCTCTGTCTTTGCTTCTTCTGAGTTCTCTAGCCCTCCAAGTTCTTGGGGAAAAGCAGAAGTTGTAGCTGGTAGTGAAGATTATGTTGTTAGCTTCTGGCTTACCTCTAATCCTGGCTAGAATCCTATTAGGGACAATTTTCTGGGCTTTGTATATTTTTGTTTGTAAGGAAGACTTTCATCATAGATTTCTGGAATGGGTGAATGATGGTACAGAAAACAAAGGGAAGGGAATGCCCAGTTCTTTCCTAGCAAGATAGATATGGGATGCATTTTTATGATGGCTGAGATAGAGTCTATGATGAAGTGGGAATGCTATCTTCAACGTTCCTTCCGTTTGACAAGAAAGATTCCATGATCTCTGGAAGCTGGAATTGTTCTGGGGTGGCTGTGATAAGAGCAGCACTGCTGGTCTTTTCATAGTGGTCATGTGCATGACATTGTCATAACAGACCTGCTTTCATAATACTAATATTTAGACAATTATGATCTTGCTTGATTTGCTTTAAATGTGTTTTCTGTGAATTTCAAGAGGGACCTCTTGTTCTCATCCTTAAGCAGTTTTTTCTTGTGTGTGTTGGATGAGCTCAGTTCTGGAGAAAATTAAAGTATTATCATAAGAATGACATGTAGTTATGGAGTTGCATAAGGAAACTTGCCTTTCCTGTCTAGATAAATTAAGTTTTCTTTGAGCACATGTTAGCAAGCTTCACTCTGGCTATGATGAACCCTGAAATGTGTGAAACTTTCCTATTAAAATGTTAATGATGTTTCTTGTTGTTATTATTAATAATTAGATTTAATTTGGTTAATTCATTGTTCATAATATGTTGGTAAGCTGATGAATGTTCTATTAGTGCTAAGTGCTATTTGGCTATATCCTGATCTCCTTAGTTAGGCTAAACCTTCATTAACCTTAATAGGAGTAGGGATGCTAAGAATTGACCCATTACTATTATGATTTATTAAAATGAGAAGAAGTGATAGTGTCAAATGAAACATCATAATGTTGTATTGCATCATGCTTATCAGCTACAGCATGTAATGAACCATGGTCTGTTGCACCCAGCCCAGAAAGGATCATAACTACAACAGGAGGATAAGGAACAGGGATGTCATTATTTGCACAGAATAGCTGGGAAGAAAAAAAGAAGAAATCATATGAGAGAGGTTTCTCCTTGGACCCATTCCTGCTTTTTTCCTCCCTCCATTTCCAAGGTGAGAATTGCCACAGGTGCCCAACTCAGCCTGGCTGAACCCACTAAATTTTCTAATGAGGGAAAATTGTTACAGCATGATAATGGAACTTATCGAGAACACTTTGTGATCTCCCTCCATGCCAGCTGTAACACAAACATACTCATTTACATCATATTTATCATTTTGGCACTGTTTAGGTTGTCATTAAAAAGACTGTGTTGATAGAATTTTTAATTTGGTACTTATGCTTTTGGGTCATAAATAAGCAAGCTGGATCTTCAGCTGCTGAAGTTTAGCATGGCTCCATTGACTTCAGTAATCTCATTCAATTAATACTTTCAAAGGATACAGTTCAACAAACTTGAGTGAGACACTGAAAGGAGTCAAACATAGGAAAAAGTCCTAACAGCTTGTCTACTGTTTGGGTTAGTAATTGCCTTTCATTTCTGAATGCTGTACATCAAATCTAATGTAAAATAAACAATGCAATGTGTTTTCAGAGGCCTGTGAAATAATCTCTTAATATTAAATGTTTAGATACATTTAGGAAATTTTATCATGGAAATTTTTTCCCTGCAGTTTGTAGGCTAAAAATAGTGGTATTTTTCTACAGTGGGAGTAGGAAAGACATGGGCCAGCCTAAAAATTACAACCCTGTCATCCAGCCCACGTTGCTGTCTGTGGTTCTCAGACTGGACTTGAACAGTGCCTGTGGTATACCCTGGACTGGCCCCCATGCGCTGCATCACCTCTGACTGACCCCTGTGCCATGTACCATGCATGGGGCTGGGATTGGTGCATGCACCACATGCAGTTGTAAGGTGATTTGTAAGGAAAACACATCACATTACAATGCACGTATGGCCAGATCCTGAGATGTGCTGAGCACCTCCAGTTCCCATGCAGCCAGTATGGAATATACACTGCACGCGATGCACAGGGCCTGTCCAGGGCACACACTGGATGTAGTGCGTGGAGCCAGTGTGGGGGTAGAAGCTGCATGGGGTTGATGTGGGACACGGGCACATGCTGCATGCAGCGTACAGCCCACACTGCATGCAATGCATGGGACCATTCCAGGCAGTGCCTGCGCCAGACTGGGCCTTCACACTAGGTCCAGTCTGTGGGGCCAGTCTGTGGGGCTGATCCAGCCTGCAGACCAGCCCTGCACCACTCATCTGGCATGCAGGGCCTGATGAGTTTGACATCCCTGTACTACAGTATTTGGTTTCCACTCCAATAAAATGGCCCCAGTTTCCTAGGGACATTTCCCTGATGATGACTTTATAAACAAAGAGATTTTCTTGGTTTTGCAAGTGTTCAAAATGACCTGTGGTTTTATTGTAGCTATTTTGGTATCTTTGAAGTTGGAGTCATTGTAATTCCCTGTCAATGCAGGGCAGCCTTTCAGTTTGTGATTAACCATTCCTTGCCTGTAGTACCTGATAAACAGTACGTCATCAAGCCCTGAACTGATGCAGTGTCTTTTACTGAACTTCATTTTAATTTTTTTTAACTTACATCCAGCCTCCTTTTAAAGACCCCTGGGATAGGAGCCAGCACCACTTCTCTTGGAAGTTAGTTCCAGATCCTAGCTGCCCTAACAGTGAAGTAGCACCTCCTGATGTCTAGTCTGAATCTACCCTCTGCCAGCTTGTGACCATTATTCCTTGTCACTCCTGGTAGTGCTCGGGGGAACAGGAACTCTCCCAATGCCTGCTGGTCCCCGCTAACTTGTTTGTAAATGACCACTAGATCCCCCCTCAGCCTTCTCTTGTGGAGCATGAACAGGTTCAGGTCCCTTAGCCTCTCCTCGTAGGGCCTGCCCTGCTGCCCCCGATCATGCAAGTGGCCCTCCTCTGGACCATCTCCATGTTGTCCACATCCCTCCTGAAGCGCGGCGCCCAGAACTGGATGCAGTATTCCAACTGCGGCTGACCAGTGCCGCGTAGAGGGGGAGGATCACCTCCTTGGATCTGTGGATGCATAACAAGGTATGGTTAGCCTTCCTGACCGCATCCCTACACTATCGGGCCATGTTCATTTTGGCATCAATAATGACTCTAAGATCCTTTTCTGCCTCTGCACTGACGAAAAGGGAGTTCTCCAGCCTGTAGGTATGCTGCTGGTTCTTCCTCCCCAGGAGCAGCACCCTGCACTTGTCAGTGTTGAAACCCATCCTGTTCTCATCCGCCCACCTCTGTAACCTGTCCAGGTCCAATTGCAGCCTATTCCTCCCTTCTAGCATGCCCACTTCCCCCCATATCTTAGTGTCATCTGCGAATTTGAACAGGGTGCTTTTCATCCCCTCGTCCAAGTCACTGAAGAAAATGTTGAACAGTATGGGCCTGAGGACCGAGCTCTGCAGAACCCCACTGCCCACATCCCTCCAGGTAGAAAATGACCCATCCACCCCGCTCTCTTGGTGCAGCCCTCCAGCCAATTAGTGACCCATCTGACTGTGTAGGTATCAACGCCACAGTCTCCTAGTTTTTTTAATGAGAATGGGGTGAGAGACAGTGTCGAAGGCCTTTCTAAAGTCCAGAAAGGCTATGTCCACTGCGACACCTGCATCCAAGGATTTTGTAACCTGGTCTTAGAAGGCCACCAGGTTGGTCTGACAGAACCTGCCTCTAATGAATCTATGTTGGTTGTCCCTAAGCATAATCTCCCCTGCTGGCCTCTCGCGGACATGCGTCAGGATAATTCTCACAAAGAGCTTACCCAGGACTGAGGTAAGACTAACAGGCCTATAGTTTCCTGGGTCCTCCTTCCTCCCTTTTTTGAAAATGGGAACCACACTGGCTCTTTTCCAGTCCTCCAGCACAATGCCAGAGCACCATGAGTGCTTGTAAAGCCGTGCCAGGGGTCCCACAATGACCTCTGCTAATTCCCTCAGCACTCTGGGGTGGAGATCGTCAGGACCTGCTCCAGTCCCAACAGAAGTTCCCTGACTAGGTCCTCTCTGACCCTAGGCCTGGGTGCACTTCCCCTGGGGCCTATGGGGGTCCCGGTAGGGGGGATGACCTGGTCACTGCTCAAAAAAATGGAGGCAAAGAAATTGTTAAATAGGTTAGCTTTGCTGTCTGGTGCGACAACCAGATTTCCTAGCGTGTCCTGCAGAGGCCCCACGTTACCCAGTACCTTCTTTTTACCCCCTACGTATTTAAAAAGGACTTGTTGTTGTCCTTGATCCGGGTAGCTAGTCCCAGTTCCACCTCCATTTGGCCTTCCTGACTGCCCCACTACAGTCCCGAGTAACAGAGGTATAGTCCTCCCCGGTGATGGCCCCTCCCTTCCATTGGCTGTACACCTCCTTTTTAGCTAGGAGATGTTCCCAGATGCTTTTCGTGAGCCATGGGGGCTTTTGCACCCTCTTGCCCTCTTTGATCTGTGTTGGCTTTACCTCCCTTTGAGCTTGGAGGATCGTCTCCTTAAGACGCGGCCACTCTTCTTGGACACCCAACTCCCCTCCCCTCCGGGACCTCAGTGTCTCCCTGACTATTCTCCTTACCTCATTGAAATCTGCCCTCCTGAACTCCAGGGCTGCTGCCTTGCTGCAGGCCTTTGCCACCTTGTGCTGGATGGTGAATTCCAGCAAGCAATGATCGCTGTCACCCAGGTGGTTGAGCACCCACAGACCCCTCACCAGGTCGTCACCCATGGCCAGGACCAGATCCAACAAGGCATTTCCCCTGGTGGGGCTGTGCACCTCCTGGTTTAGATGAAGGTCCTGTACCTCAGCTAGGAACCTACATGAGCAGTCAGGCCTGGCTGACTGCTCTTCCCAGCAGATGTCTGGAAAGTTTAAGTCACCCATGATGACCACGTCCTTTGATGTAACTGTCTCCGTGAGCTGACTTAAGAATTCCTGGTCTAACTCTTCCCCTTGGTTGGGTGGTCTGTAGTAGACCTCCACTGTTAAGTCCCTTTCTCCTCGACCTCCTTGTATTCTAACCCAGAGCACTTCGGTGTGCCCTTCCTCTGACCCAGTGCTACTCACTGAGAATGTGTATTTCTCCTTGATGTAGAGTGCCACACCCCCACCTTTCCTCCCTGTCCTGTCCCTCCTGTACAGCCTATAGCCCTTGATATTCACCGCTTAGTCATGCATTGGGGCTCACATTTCAGTGAGCCCCACTATGTCTGGGTTGTTGTTAGCTAGCAGGAGGGTAAGTTCCTCCTGCTTGTTCCCTATATTACGAGCATTTAATTTAAATTATTTAATTTAAATTATTTCCAGAATTGCAACCAAAAACTACTGCATGAAAGTATACCCAAATTTGCACTGCATAAATACCCAAATTTGGCCCCTTTTGCAAGCGTCTTGCTTAAGATCTTGAGATGAGGAGAAAAGCTGAAGCATTCACGTGATATTTTGAAAGAAAATTGATAGAATGAATCTCTTTTCTGCAGAACTGAGAGAAAAATTTGTATATTTTTAATAAATGTTCACAAATGTCAATAGGGGATTAACTACTATCAGGTTGAATATGATTTTGTTTGGTAGGGCATGCCTAATAAGTGTCCTATCAGAGCTGAACATAATACTTTTTTTTACCCATCCCACAACTGTTTCTCCATAATAGAATGTATTTAACACAAATACATCTTTGTTCATACTCTCTGGGGGCATCTACTAATGGGCTTTACTGTGGAGATGAATACCTCCGTGGTAAAGCATCATGATCTATACATACGGCACTATTAGGCCAGAGTAAACTAATTAATTCTGCCTGACACAAGTACTATCCTCAGGCAAGAGTTATTTATTCCACTGTAACACACATGTAGATGGTGACCAGGGCTGGCTGGGCACGAGGCTGCTATAGTGCGGGGACTGCTGCTGGCTAGCCCCACACTGTAGTACTCTTGTGCCTCAGCCAGCCCCTCCAGAGCATGTCAAGCCAGGGCAGAGCGGCTCTGGGCTGGCAGGCTGACCCCCCACCTCCCCCACACCAGATCCTCTTCCAACTTGGATTGTGCCACCCTGGCTTAACATGCTGCAGTCCCAGGCACATGTGTAAATGTTGTACCCATGAGCAATAAATTCTGGTGTGAACTGTGCTGGAGTTTATTCAGGTGTATTAATTGCATGTGTAGATGTGACCTCTGAGAACTAGTTCAATTTTGTGAGAGTTACAGAAAACTGGTTTTTCATTTCTTCTGCAAACTTTATGAAAGTTTCTGTGTATGAACTCAGCATATCAGTTTTCCTGAAATAAATCTTACAGCATATTTTCTGCAAATAATATCCTTTTTGTTTATGTACCATAAATAAGTCCAGCAGGAAGGACAACAGTGGGGAGGGGGCACTGTGTGTGTGCATGCACTATATGCATGTTATGCATCTGATAGACCAGCCATCAGAAGGTACTGTTGGAATACTTACCTCATGAAATCCATACCTCAATGAAGTTGCCAAAAAAATCCAGATGATCATTTTAAAAAATGTTTTCAACTATGTATAGGTCTTTTGGGAACCTATAAAGAACATTTGTTTTCCAGAAAATAGACTAATGCAAACTGAAGATTAAAGCAGCTTTTCTGACCACCCACTGTACCAGACAAAGTTTCTTGATGTTGCTTGCACATAGAAAAGTTAAATAATTTTTTTCTGCTGTCTCTAACCTACTTTGTTTTAATCAAACACATTGCTTCTAGGATTTTGCACTGGACAGCTAAGCTGGTTCCCAAACCAGTTGGCCTTGATGTAATGTGTGTTTTTTTTGTAGCCTTACTTCATTTGAAATACAGAAATGTAAGTTGTAAGTCTCTTGAGTCCCCCTTACCTTTATACAAGTGAACAAGTCAAGTAGTTAAATGCCCCTAATAAAAGCAAAACTTAGTATGAGCCATCTTTCTTTATTTCAAATGGAACATGTGCACTCAAAAAATATTAAATTACAAGCCATATACTTTGGGCTCCAATATTGTTAGATGAGAAGATACCTTTGTATAGTTCAGAAAAAAATTGGAAAGAGCCTACATTTTCTTTGTTTTCAACAATTGTAGGTAAACACTGTGAATTGTACTACAAATCTGGTAAACAGCTTCTTGTTCATTGCATGCAATAAAAACTATATACATTGGTATATATGGAAGGCTGAACAGTCACCCACATAAACAGTATCAAAGTGCTTTATTGGCCATCTGCCATTTTTCAATTGAATGCCATGATAATGAATGACATCTCTGCAGTCTACTGTCCCTTACTGACTTCCTACTTACAAAGCAAAAAGGTATTAAATTTCTACTCCTGCTTTTTTTCTCTATCTTTTTCAATAACATAACAAGTTGCTATAATTTGACTTAACCCTTCTCTTCAATTGTGATCTGATAATAGTATCAATCAATCAGAGTAACTTTTTGTAGAATATTTAATTCTCTGTACCCAAAATGCTGGGCAAGACATTCTAGTCCTGCTGTCTGATTCCTAGGTGACTTCCTCAAAAAGAATTTGAGGTGTGGATTCGTCCCTTCCAAATTTTCCATCTTATTTATCTGAATGTGTTCCAACATATCTTCTTATAAATAGATGTTATTTATTTATGAACCAAAAACCTCATACTGAGCTCAGGATGCATTCTAGTATTCCATTTTTTTATTGTTTCAGCTAGCTCACTAACTCTAAGTAAGGAATCTGAAGGCCTCAAAATCATTGATGACTTGCATTCATTTTGGGCTGTAGTGGCAAACTGGGGCCAGCTATGGCTCTTCAGAGTTGTGATTTTGAGTCTGGTTTCAGCTGTGCTGAAGGCCACCCCCTGCTTGGTCTTGTAGACTTGGAAGTCCGAGGCAGCCAGGTGGTGTACTAGCCACTCCTCACTTCTTTGTGTGTTGTTGAAGGGAAATGCATCTTGTAAAAAGATTTCCTGTTCAATCACCCTTCCCTGCCTGTGAGTAACAAGGTGGAGTAGGTAAAAGTGAAATATAAAAATGTGCAGAATGCAAGCAAAGACCTACGTATCATTTAAGCCTTACTTCAGGTCTTCTGTAAAAAATTAAGTATTTTTTAAAGGGATACATAAGCCGGTGCTGGTGTCCTGCAAAGGTTTAAATTTCCCAAAGTAAACTCTGGTTCAGGATTTGTTCTCAAAATGAAAAGTTTGTCCCAGTACTTTTATTGTTTGTTTTACTTCAGTATATATTGATAATCCAAGGCAATTCCATTTGTGTCAGTGGAATTTCTCAGGGAATTTTGCTTATTTTCCTTGAATAAATATTCTTCCTGTCTTCATGAAAGAATCCTAACACAATTTATGAACGAGGCTATGCAGGGTCTTATACTAGTACCTAGTATCTATTAGGGCTGTGCAAAATGGCACTGTTCTGTTTCAACTTGCGTTTTGAGGGAACAGCATTTGGTTTCAAATTTTGTTTCAATTCGAAACCGCTGTTCCATTTTGTTTTGTTGAAACAGTGATGTTATTTCAACGTTTCACCCATAGGCTATAATAGGGAAGCTCAAAACAGCCTTTCTCATCCAGCAGGCAGATTGCGGCCCAATCCCAGGCGGGCTGCAGGGGCTGTGCCAGTCCTCCCGGGGTTACGGGCCCCCATCTGCCTGCCAGATGAGGGAGGGATGCCGCCTGGGCCTGGAGAGCTGGGGAAGGGAACTGAGCCCCATTGTTCAATCCCCCTCCCCAGCGCAACTATCGGACTGGGGAAATAAACTCAGCCCAGCTGGGCTGAGTTCCCCTCCCCAGAGCGACCATTGGAATGTACTTTCAAAACATTTCAACTAGCCTCATTTTGTTTCGAGGCTGTTTTGAAGCCCTTCATTTCATTTTATTTTTGCTGTTTCAAGCTTAAAATGAGTCAAAACAGTGTCAAAACGAAACAGCCAGCATAATTTTGCACAGCCCTAGTACCTGTATAGCAAAAGAAATAGTTACAGCTTGAGAAAGTAAAGGATGTAAGAACATCCATAGCTAGTCACAGTGACTATAAGCTATATGTCTTCCTACATACACAACAAAGACAGAGAAGTGTCTTTTTTCACTAATCTGAGCAGACTCTGTGAAAATACAATTGTAGAAGTATAGCTGCTCTTTATGCAGTAGATAACCTTACTGATCATTGTGGTAGGAGAAATTATGGAATTATGAACAGCTATATAATCACATTTAAAAAAGTCAGGTTTTGATTCATTGGAGCATTTGGGCATTAGCTACAGTAGTTATGAAGTCAACAATGTTTTGCTAGCTAGTTAAACTGTATATGCTAAAGTGTAGATTGGACATTTTCCATCTAAATTACTCTTCTGTTTTGTGACTTATCAAACTCTGCCAGCAATTCATCAAAATCTGACAGTAATGAAGCGAAGCATCAATTCTTTTTTTATAAAAAGGATAGTCAGCAAATACTGTATGTGGCAAGTGTTTTCTGACCTCAACAGGTGGAAAAATTGAGACAGAAAGAGAGCATAAACTGGCTGTTCTTGTACTGCTGGTCTTGGTATTGTTTCTGTGGTCGTAGAATGGCATTGCATCTGAAAGCCGCTCTATGGCTACTTTAATATGGATGCTAGAGGGTAGAAGAAAGCATGAGTTTGTAAAATGTTTGAACAAGCTAAATGAACACATAAGTATCATGTCCTGTTACCTCAGGATTCTATTCCAAAGAAAAATTCAAAAGCCTCATGGCAAACAGAAGAAGAAGTTAATCATTATCCATCTTTTGCCTCTGTCCTTTGCCACCATTTTGTCAGGATTCCAAAAAGAAGGCAGCAAAATGGAGGCTGCTTGCACTCTGAATAGTACTTGCTTCAAATTAATGCCAGATTTTAACCAAGTGTGCAGATCATTGCATAGACATAAAGGGGTATATCACAAAGCTCCCTAGGGAATTTTCTGCATGAATCCACACACGGCTACTCCCCTCTTTGCCTGCTCCAAAAATCTATTGTATGCCACATTTGCCTTCCTGCAGTGAGTACAGTAAGACATTCATCTGTATAAGCCACACACAGTATCACACCACACAGGCACAAAATTAAAAAAAAAACGATATTGACTTCCCCCCAAGAAATAAGGACAGTTTCTCAGATACCCTTATATGTTTACAGTCCTGATGGCAAACCTTGAAGGAGTCATCGACATTAAAATACAAAAAGCAGACAAAAAAATCCAAATCAAAAGTTGTTCCGGTCCCTGGTTGGTAGTGAAAAGAGCACTGATGTAAAGAATTGTGTCTGCATTAGAAAAAGTCTGAAGTTTTGTTGTTGTTTTTTAAATATGAGGATTTATTGAAAAGAGCGGGAGGAGGGGGGACAGGGATGAGGAATGGAAAATTTGCTGGTGGGGGAGATGAGTGTCAAAGGAGATTGATTGTGTGATGCAGTTCCTGGAAATACTAGAGGGCTGGACACACTAGGTCCTTTCCTCTCCTGTGTTCCTGTGTAAGTATCAAATACAAACAGACATTTAAGGAATGTAAGAGACTGTTATATTTGAAATTATCTTGTCTGTCATATCAGGTCTATTGCTAAGTAAGTTGCTACAGCTATGTGTATTGTTTGTGCCTTGTGGTTTGCATATCATTACAAGTTGCTCTGACTGAGAATTTATCTGGAGGCTGGAGAGACCAAAACTGGATCTTTATACTCTTCATTTTATAATGTCAACCTAAAATTGGTCTCTATCAATGAATAAATGAGAATGGTATCATTTACATTTTTTACCAAAAAAAGTATAAATTAAACAATGTAATAGAACCTGTAAATCTAATCTTAGTTTAACAACAATGCAGCCATACTCAAGACTGATTAGAAGGAGAACTGAAATTGTAATTTTGTTAGGTGTTTTGTGGCATGAATGACTCTCACTCACACACACGCAAATGCATACAACACAGTCTGAGAAGCTTTGCTGCATACTGCAGTCATCTAGTTCTGCACAAAGATGCTGTCAGAGATAAAGCAAGCAAATATGTAATATTATAACCATTATTTACTCTAGATTAACGAAAGGAAAAAATATCCCTTTTACTTGCAACTTGCATGCAGAAAAACATTCATATTTCAGGGCCTGGGCTGTCTATTGTATTCACAATACATTAACTGTTAGCTATAGTCTATCAGCTGAGATGAATTATTACATTGACATCCAACGATATCAGTTTTCATTACAGGGCAGTCATCCAAATCGTCTCCCATTCTGCTTGTACATTCTTATTTCTTTTCCTTTTTCCTTACAATCCTCTCAGATGAAGAGTATGGCATATATATGTACTTTGAATAGTATGCTTTGAAATGCAGGAACAAATAACTAATTCTATTAATGGTTTGCATAGTCATTTGTTAATACTGCAGCTCTCTATTGTTGAGCAAGAAATCCAGGTTCAGTTTCCAAATTAAACTTTTTCTTCCCAGACTGGGAGAATCAAGAAGTTCAGGGTAGCTAGAAAAACAAAGTTTGATTTTTAATAGTATGATAAGTAACAGTGAGTCCACTGACTAGTCAAAGGAGGGAGCCCTATACAATTTTTCTCAACTATGTGTTGGTTGATTCAAGGTAAGATATTATGAAGATAGTATAAAGACGGGGGTGGAATTGGAGGCTCTGTGGCTTAAATCCTGTTCCACCTAGTAGATCTCTGAACCTGCATATCTGTTTTCCCCCAAAATATGCTTCTCACATAGTTTTTTCATTCTCTCAGTGAGCCACCTAATGCACTTCCAGAGGCGGGTCCAATTCCACTCTGCGGAATTGCATAGTTCTCCCATTTTGGGAATGAGCAGCTTTAGCTGACTCCAGTACATATAGGGAACTGTGCGGGGAGCACAAATATTTTCAGGTCCAAATGAAAGTGCAGAACGAATCCAAGTGTTGTATTTTTGTTGCTGTAAAGTGAGAAGGAATAGCATTGTGTTTAGTGACACCTAAAATCCACTTGAGTGCTGTTAAGACATCTTAGAAGGAAATAGGACCCAGTCTCAGACTTTGGGACTAAAGAGCATGCTGGGAGATTTTTTTTTTTATATATACAGTTGTTAAAACTATCTGATGGACAAAAATACAATTCTTCTCTTGTAGTAGTGTTCCAAGCCTAATCACTAAACTCTTGTCACCTTTAATTGTGTTGACTAGTATTTTCCTCTACAACTAGTTCCACTAGTCTTACAGAATAGGGCCCTACAACTGCAGTTATTTCTATATAAATCACCCCTGCACAGAGACTTGTTTGCTTTGCTGGGATTCCATGTGGCTCAGAGACATGACTCAGTGGCGTCTGTTGTATAAGAATTTAAATACTCAGTATGAGGAAGGGTGGCAAATTCATTGAATCAGTCTTGTAGAGAGCCTTAAGAGTTCTTAAACCATCCCAAACAGTGACTACCCAACCTTTACTTGAATATCTTCAATGAAGGAGATGCCATAACTTCCCTAGACAACCTGTTGCACTGTTCTACAGTTCTGATGCTAAGTTTTCTTTCAGTTATGCCATGATACAGTTTAAACGTATTGCCTCATGTCCTACCTTCTGCGGCAAAGGAATGGTTGTCCTTCCTTTGGGTTTGCATTCCAAGCCCTTTATCATCTTTGTTGCTTGTCTCTGTATCCTCTCCAGAGGATTCTGTTTCTGTACATCCTTCTTAAGATGTGCTACACAAGTCTACAGCTTAGACCTACCAAGTAGAATGGTCCTATTACCTCCTATGTATTACATTCAATATTTCTGTTAATAGTTTTTTGGGGAATAGCATCACATTTGTTACTTATATTGAGTGTGTGCTCCACCATCACCTCTGACCCTTCTCAACAGTGCTACTTCAACAGTGAGACCCTTCTCAACAGCCCCATTTCTTGTGTGTGCATTTGTTTTTCCTTCCCAAAAAGGTGGCACCATACCTTTGTCTGTGTTGAATTTCATTTTAGTTGTCTTTAGCCCAGCTCTCTAACATCAAAACTCTTTTGCATTTGGATCCTGTCTTCCAAAGCAATTGCTGCAGGGAGAGGATCTCCTGGGAGAGAGTGGCTACAGGAAACAGGCCCATGGACACCCAAGCTACTTGAGGGAGATAGCTTTAGAAAGCTAAGGGGGAAGCATGGCTTGTGGTATGGCATTGACCCAGAGTGGGGGAGAATTTTAGTTTGAAGTAGTTTGCTTGTATTTATGTTGCATTTAAGCTTGATACCAGAGGACCGGCTTGTGGCTATGGGAATGGTATGGAGGTTACAGGAGCACTTGAGGGGCACCCAGCATAGAGTCTTGCCTGGTTCAGAAACCCTAGGGGGAAGAGCAATGCAAGAGCAGCCTGGCCTGGGTCAGGGACCCCAGGGGACTGTCACAAGAGATGGGGTCTGAGCAGGTGAGACCAGGGATGGAGGCCCAGGAGCTGAGGTCTGAGGCAATGGACCTGGGCTGAGAGGCACAGCCAGAGAAAAGGGGCCAGATCTGGGAAGGCTTAAGCCCTGACAAAGTTTTGAGGCCTGAAGGGGCTAAAAGTTGCACTGGGACCAGGTGGGCCCCTCCAAATTGATACTAAGTGACACCTGTGAGGCATGGGTATGGCTGTGGGGCATCAGGAGGCCACATTTATCATCCCTGAAGTGGCTTGTGCCCTAAAGCATGGATAGAGCCAGGAAGGCCACAATTTAGTGCTGGAGAGGTGAGACTAGTACCAGCCGGGCATGTGCAGCAGGAGACAGCTGAGGGGCTAGGGCTCACTGAGGTACCCTGGGGCAGCCTCCTTAAGTACTCTTAAGATCCATCAAGGCATGGCAGAAAAGGGAGGGTACCCCAAGGAGCTGGAGTGGGGCAGGAGTTGCTGGGCCATCAGGGAACATCATGGCCACCCTTGGGTCCAGGTCCTGCTACACATACCTGCCTCCAAGTTATTAATAACATCGAACAGCACTGGGCCCAGGACAGACTCTTCTGGAACCCCACATTAGACCTTCTGCCATTTGGGCTTTGATCCATTTAAAATTACTTTGTTTGCAGTTATTTAACCAATGATGTGTTCACATAATAGTTATTCTAGCTAGCCCATATTTCTCCAGTTTACTTTTGATAGAAGGAACTATGTAAAAAAGCTTCACTGAAGTCTAGTATGCTATGTCCACCACATTCCCCACATCCACCAAAGTAGTTGTTACCCTGTCAAATCAAGGAGAGTTTGGCATGATTAATTTTTAACAGATCTATCCTAGTTGCTACTGATCATCCATTCCTCCTCTTACTCCAAGGGACTGAGTGCTTTATAATTTGCTTTAGCAGCTTCCCAGGTATTGAAGTCTGAGTGACTTGTCTATAATTCTGTGGGTCCTCTTTTTTCCACCCTTTTAAAGATGGGCACTGTGTTATCCCTTCTCCAGTTCTCTGGGACCTCATTCAGCTTCCATGGCTTTGCAAATGTTATTTCCAGTGGTTGTAATAGTCCTAAGAACTGATACTACAGGGGAAGGAAATCTCTAAGTTTAAAAGGAGGTGCGACAGGTATTATTTGCTCCACTATAGGCCGTGTACAGATGTTCGGTTTCTACTGTTGTTCTCCTGATTCAAAACAAAAGTGCAGATGTTCAAGCTTTTCTTTCCAGTGCAAAAGTGACTGCTCCAAAAGAGAAGTAACCTGGGAACAACCAAAGTTAAATTGCTACTGGGAGAGTTTCTCCTGGAAGACTGAACATTTGCATACTGTCTCCTAACTTAATTCCTCCTGAAGGAAGGTTTCCATGCCTTCCCAAGGCCAGAGTTATCCCGGTCTGGAGAAAGATTTGGAGAAGCAGTTGCTTCCCCCTCCCCGTCCCATAGAAGGGAGAGGAGGAAAGCAGCAACTCCAGCTGCTTCTTATGCTAGAGAAGTTCCCAGTATGTGAAGCAGACAGGGGCTTTGCCACATCCCTCCCTCTTCTTGTATCTCAGTCACCAGGAGCTGAGTGCAAGGAACATTACCCCCTATCTGCATCCCCTGCCTTCCCTCCCTGCCACTCAGCTGAGCCTCAGGGGTGGTAATTAAAAAGCTGGAGTGGCTGGGAGGATTCCCACCATGAGAGACTGCCCCTCTCCTGCCAGTCAATTGATTGCTGGGATGGGGGAGCATCTTCCTGAGGCTAGAACTCTCTCCAGCTGTCTGTGGCAGGTGCTGCCTTTCGGCAGCTGCAAACAGCCACTTGACAGCCTGCCCCAGGCAGGGGAGAGGATAGACTGTCAATTATAGGGGTCCCCTAAAGGTGGAGGTTGCCCAGGGTGCAGCCCTGTAGTGCTCCCTAGCTAGAGAGCTTGCCTGTGAAGCTCTCCACCAAGGGGCTGAAGGAATGCCTGTAGAATCCACCTCCTAAGCTATTTTTCTACCAGATAAAATTTCTTCCCGTAGAAATGAATGTCTGCATACAGCAAAGTGATTCATTCTTCTCTTCTCTCTCTTGTTATTGTACACATTTAAAACTGTATTTAGATTGCATGCTTTTCATAGCAGACATTATGCGTTGTCTATGTTTCGGCTCTATTTCGATGTAAATAATAGCAATAAGTTCAGCAGACAGATGATGCACATTCTCTTTTTTGCTAGGTATAATGAGTCTGTCTCTTGTAATCTGACTTTTCAGACAATGGAATTGGCAGCTCTGATGGGGTTTTTTTGAGCCTGGCATACAGGGTGCTTGGTGAATTCCTCAATGCTTGTTTTTAAATTTATTCCTTAAGCATTCTGAATGTTTGCATTTCAAAACGTATACGTATGTATTAAAATGCAAGCAGTGCACATCAGGCAATATTAAAACACAGCGTGAGATGATGAAATATGGGTTTTCCTGAACTATAGGCAGTAATTTTAATAATATGCAAATACAGTCCTGTTCAGTATCATAGTAATAAAAATGAATAAAAAATCAAGGTTTATAAAAAGAAGAGGATACTATTGATGGGATGTCTTTGATGACAAAAGACATTAAAGTTATATCTACACTGATACTTGGGGTCTGCCTTGAGATAATGATTGACCAGTTTGAGTGAGCTGCCCCTCCTGTCTGTGTTGTAACTTGTAACCCACAGCAAAACCATCCACGTTGTCCCTCTTATTTCTTAAGTGTAGCACTCTAGATGTATCACAGGTTCCCTTTTGTCATATAAAGTAGAGCACTTTTAGGAAACAGACTGTGGAATACCTCCCTAAACTTAAAGGAAAAAGAAAGAGGAAGTTGGGTATACAAGGACTGGCAACTAGGAACA
Organism: Alligator mississippiensis; assembly: GCF_030867095.1. Classification (NCBI taxonomy): domain Eukaryota; kingdom Metazoa; phylum Chordata; order Crocodylia; family Alligatoridae; genus Alligator; species Alligator mississippiensis. The sequence continues at coordinate 280,492,431 of NC_081824.1, forward strand.
GGGAATTGTGGGATTGCTGCTACACTGGCCGTGTTTGAGGTCTGAAACATGCAAGTAAATTCCAGACATACTACAGAAAAGTGAAAGGAGGTTGGTGACTGAAAGTTGGTTTGATTTCATATTCAGAAGTTCAGTAGAGGTTCTAGGCTGAGGGCAGACTGTTAGCACTGTGAAAACCTCATCTGGACAGTCCTGGGCCCCACGCTTCAAGAAGGATGTGGCCACATTGGAAAGAGTCCAGCACAGAGCAGCAAAAATTATTAGAGACTTGAAAAGCATGTCTTATGAGGGAAGGGTGAAAGAGCTAGGGTTTTTTTAGTCTGGAGAAGAGAAGCCTGAGGTGGGATTTGATAACAGTCTTCAAATAACTAAAAGGCAACTGTAGAGAGTATTGAAATGGGCTCTTCTCTGTGTATGTATGGGACAGGACTAGGAGTAATGGTCTCAAGCTGTAGCAGGGGAAATTTAGGCTAGAGATTAGCAGGAACTTTCTGATTATGAGGATGGTCAAATATAGGAACAGACTACCTAAAGAAGTTGTGGAATCTCCATCCTTGGAAATTTTCAAGATCAGGTTGGACAGACTCTTGGCTGGGGTGGTTTAGTCAAGGACAATCCTGCCTTGAGTAAGGGGCTGTAAAAGATGGCCTCATGAGGTCCTTTCCCACTCTACTCTTATGAACCTATGTTGCTGGGGATTGAGCATAGGGCTTTGCAATAGAGATATTTGGCAAGTGTAGGCTTGAGGACGAGATAAAGGTCAACTCATAACAGTGTAATTATAACCTAAGTGATCATAGGAAAGTAGGGCTGGAAGGGGTCTCATGAGGTAATCTAGTCCAGCCCCCTGCTCAAGGCAGGACTATTCTAGTCAAATGTCTGTCTTAACTGATCTTGAAAATTTGCAGGAATGGAGATTCCACAACTCTAGGTAGCCTATTCCAATGCTTAACCACCCTCACAGTCAGAAAGTTCTTATTAGTCTCCAAACTAAATTTCTTCTGCTTCAGTTTAAAGCCATTGTTCTCAGTCCTGCCCCTAAAGCAGGGGCAGGCAATTATTTTGGGCAGAGCACCACTTACCAAGTTTTGGCAAACTATCAAAGGCCGCATGTGTAGTCCCACTCCTTGACAGGTGCCCCGCTCCCCGGTCACCATCTTGGGACCTGAAGTCCCACCCCCTGACCTTTTCCACCAGAAGTGCCTCCCCTTGCCCCTGGAACTACTCCTTTTAGGTTTGCCATCTTAGAATGGGGGAAAAATTATATACTAAAGGCAGTAGTGATGGCAGGCATACCAGGCAGCCTTGCACAGGCTTCAGGCGGCTGCACCAGGAAGTGCTGGCACTGGGACAGGGAGGGGCTGCTTTTCCCCCATGCTGAGCAGCAGTTTGTCCTGCGCTGCTGCTGCTCAGCCCAGATGAGTGAGTGTGGGGCATGCGGGGTTGGGGCTGTGCACACTGGTCCCCACCTGTACCGCAGGGCTGGGGCGTCGGGGACTGGGAGTGAGCAGGTGCGCAGGAGCACAGGGACAGCCGAGCAGGCACACATGGCCTGCACTGGTGTCCCAGTGCAGTGCTGGCAGGGCCCAGAGCAGGACAGCAGGAGCATGAAGTCCTGCCTGGCAGAGGCTCTATGGAGTCTGGCCAACTCTCCTCTCTACTCTCCCTGCTGGTGCAGCCCAGCCCAGCTCCATAGACCTCTGCCGGCCCACAACCCATGCTCCTGCTGCTCCACTCTGGGCCCCACTGGTGCTGGCCCTGGGACACCAGCGTGGGGCCTGCACTCTCACATGCTAGCTTGCTTCCACTCCTCTCACCCCCTGCTTCTGCTTTCCCCACTTTCCTGCCCAACCACCAGCCACTCGTGCACCATGTGGCTCCTGGCTGTATGGCCATGATGGAGGGACTCAGCTGGAGCCAGCTCGGCCCCAAGGACTGGGGCAATTTGCCCATGGTCCTCCCCTGCATTTCCCTCCCCCCCCACCCCCCATTCTTACCTGAATGTCCCTCTCCAGCACAGGTAGACATGAACAGTTCCATGATCCCAGGCCAGAAGCCTCTGCTAGGTAGGGGCTTCTTGGTGTGGGGGGAGGTGGGGCTGGGTGGGCCTTGCTGCTGGTGGGTCCTGCCATGGCTTCCCCTGGGTCCTACTGCCCCTGGCTCCTGTCATGTTTGACAGGCAGCAAAGGGCAGAGAAACATTAATTTTCAAAAAAATGTCAGGGTCCTACAGGCCAGATAGAATAGCCTGGTGGGCTGGATCCAGCCCACAGGCCATGTTTTGCCCACCTATGCCCTAAAGTCACTGAGAAAAATCTGTCTCCATCTCCTCCCTTCAGGTATTTGAAGATTGTTATCAAATTTCACTCCCCTTAGTCTTCTCTATATTGTCATAATTATTACAGCTCTCCCCAAGTCCTGTTTCCTAAGCCTGTAATCATTTTTATTGATCTCTCTGTTTGACTATTTCAAATCTGTCCACATCTTTCTTGAATGTGGGTCCCAAAGCTAAGCACAGTACTCCAAGTAAGGCCTCACCAGTGCTGAATAGAGTGGAAGAATCACTTCCCTTGATTTGCAAATGTCACTCCTGTTGATAAAATGCAGGATGCTGTTGGCTTTTTTTGCAACAACAGCATGCTGTTGGCTCTTATTCAGCTTATGGTCTACTGTAATCCCCACCTCTTTCTCTGCAGTACTAGCCCCAGTCTGTATCTGTGCATGCAATTTTTCCATCCCAGGTGTAGGGCTTTGCACTTGTCCTCATGAATCTCATCTGATTGATTGCAGACCATTTATTTTTCAGTCTATGCAGATCATTCAGGATCCTAGATCTATCCTCCAAAAGGTCTGCAACTCTATTCACCTTGGTGTCATCTGCAAATTTGCTAAGCATGCGTTCAGTCCCACCAGCCAAATCATTAGTAAGGTTGTTAAGCAATGCCAGGACAGACCTCTAGGGAACCACACTTCATACCTCTTCCCAGCAAGGCATTGAAACATTGATGACTGCTCATTGAGTGCAGTGATCCAACCACTTACGTATCCACCTTAGTCTTTTCATCTAATCTGTATTTCCTTAGCTTGTTAATGACAACATAATGGGAGAGTGTGGGAGCCCGGCCACAATTCCGGCAAGCTGGCCATTGAAATGGAGCAAGAAGGACCTCTGCAGAGATGCCTCTTTGTTAGAAGTAGACTGTGACTATGCTAGGCCCTGAGTCAGCTAGATAGCCATTGGCAAAGCGTAGCAGGTGCATGCAGGTACATGTGCACCCCCTGAACTTGGCAGTGCACCCCCTGCAAAAAAGCACTGCCGACACTGCCAGTGACACTTGCAGGTGGTCGCCACTCGCCATGCCCCCCGTCACCATTAACACTGCTGGCAGCATCTGTGGGTGGTTCCCGATCGCTGCTGGCTGCTACAGATGCTTCCAGCGGCACCTGCAGGTGGTCAGTGACCACTGGTCAGCATTCACCACCCTCCCCCCCATCACTGCCAACAACGCTACAGCCACCTGCAGGAGCTTACCACTTGCTGCTACCACGCTCCCATTGCCACCAGCACCACCACCAGCTGTGGGAGCTCACCATGCCCCTCTAGCCTCCAGAGGCATGCGGTTTTCTTGTGGAGAGCTGATGGCTAGCAACAGATCTAGACCCAGGATTGGGGTAGCAGTTTTGTTTGAGCCAGAACGGCTTGTGTTTGTGTGTTGATTCCAGTTTGACCTGGAAGTTTGGGGGGACTATACAGATGGTTTAGGGGGTCCCATAGTGCCCACTGGGGAGTGGGGCATGCAGCAGTCCTAGAGAGTCTGAGAGGGGAAGTCACAAAGAGTCTGGGAGGGGCAGGACTGAAACTTTGTGGGGCAGAGGGCCTGGTGCCCAGGCAGGGAAGAGAGAGAGCCCAAATAGAGAGATAGCCTAGGGAGGCTCAACAGCATGAGAGGGCAAGCCAAGAAGCTGGGAATCATGAAGCTCAGTCTGGTTCATGGACTAAAGCTAGAGGGCTCAGCTGGAGCAAAAAGGGCAGAGGGCGAGATGGCTGAAGCCTGACGCTTGGACAATGGCATGTTCACTCTAGATTCCTCAGGCAGCCTCCCTCCTTTCTAAAAATAACATGAGAGGTGTAGTGGGCAAATAAAGGAAGTGAGGGACCCTAGAGTTGGAGCTGAGGCAGGAATTATGTGACCACCAGGGTGCATCATAGCTAGCCCTAGACCCAAACTTGTCACAATCTATATTAACTGAATCATTTTCTAAAATTGGTAATTTCTTTTTATGACTCTGAGATTAATTTTTTGCTACATATTTACATGCATTTTCATATTTTCCCTAGTTTTGAGAGTGCCACCTTCCCTTTTTCTATTCTATAAAAGCCACTAGCTATCAAATCCATAGCTAGATTTTATATACACAGACTTCAGGTTTGTCCCAAATCAGGTTTTAGTTTCTCATCTTAGAAAGTCTAAGGGTCACCTGCAAGCTAGTTTTGGATTACAAACATTTCTGGAGTTCAGAGCTGTTGGGATCCTGGCATTGATTGGGACCCATCTTTTTAACCTGTTACAAAAAGATAATAATTAGTGATTTTTGGAAGGTAGATACAGTCCTACAGAACTTATAGTCTCTCCTCTAATACACAAACGTTCAAAAAACCTAATGAGATATCCCTGACCTCTCAATATTTTTTTATTTACTCTTAAGATCTCTTGAAGTCACCTAGCTCATCCACCTGCTCAAGGCAGGATCATTCCTAAATAAATCATTCCAGTCAAATGTCTGTCTTACCTGATCTTGAAATTTCTAGAGTTGAAGATTTCACAACTTCTCTAGGTAGCCTGTTTCAGTACATAACCATCCTCATAGTCAGAAAGTTCTTACAAGTCTCCAACCTAAATTTCCTTTGCTGAAGTTTGAGGCCATTACTCCCAGTTCTGTTCCCTAAATCCACAGAAAAAAAAAGTTTATGCCATCCCTTTCCTTTGGGTATTTGAAGGCTATTACCTCAGTTTTCTTTAAATCAACCTTCATATTTTATTCATATTTCGGAGTTCTTTGAACAACTCCCTACACAGTAATACAAGGTATTTCTTATCCATGCAACAGCTGAACATACCATCTCATTACGAACTTCTCAGTATTCTAACAGAAGGATGAAATGGTCATCATGAGGAGAGATTCTATTTTGCCCAAGTATAGTTTTTTTCCATTCTGTATAATCTGTCACAAATCTCAAGTGTTGCTTTTATTTATCATTTTTTACAGGGTGGGTCTAACCATAAGAGGGAAAGAAATAATAGATAACACAAACAAATTTCTCCCCAAGCCTGTAAAACTTAATAGTGTGTGAGTGGGGCCTTCGTGAAGCTTGCTGTTTTTAGCCACTGACTTCCTCGCTCACCTGCCACACGTTGTTGGGAGAAAATAACGTGAAAGAGGTTGACAGTGGCCAATTTGTTGATGGATAGCTGGTGATCTGGCCTTTGCCACAGGGCTCCACCTTCCCTATACCCTGTCTGGGCCCAACTTGTATCCAATTAGAGTACTTCCAAATTGTCCAACCTCTCCTTCCCAGGTATGAGGATTGACGACTCAACTTGACCTTCTGTCAGTGTATCCCGTCTTCACCATTTCCTTATGTCTTTTGGGTAAGTCAGAGTTCCCCAGGGTAGATGGAGACTTAATTTCCTCCCTGGCTCCCCCACACCCCACAAGCAACATGAAATCATCTCAGAAGGATTTCTCCTCTATCTCAAAATACAAATTTTGAGGTCACAACCTTTCCATCCCAAACAGGCCGGTCTCTATTCCTGAACACTTGCATTGCCAATGCACCTGGTCACAGCCAGTTAAATCCTCCCATTGCTCCAGCTCTGGAACCCTATTGTCCAGGCAACTCACTATTGCCACCAGTCTGGCAGGATCCAGTCCTGACTCTCTCTCTCTCTCTCTCTCTCTCTCTCTCTCTCTCTCTTGCCCGTTGGATGTCTCCACTCGCTGCTGATCAGATTCCCCATGCCTCCACATAGGCTTGCGGTAGCTCACTATGGCTGCTTCTCTCACTTCCATCACCAGGGATCTCACACTCACTGGCCATGTCTTAAAAGACTCACTGTCTCTTAACAGGCTCTTTCAGGTTCCTGCCCAGTCAGTGGCAGCTCTGGTGGCAGACCTCCGTGTCGCTGGGATTCTCCCCTTTCTGCATCTGACATCCTCAGGCAGGAGACCAGGGGAGTGGGTCCGGTGCCGGTAAGTACTCTTCTATATTCTTCTCTGAACCCTTGAAACTGGGGCTGCAATGGGCAATGTTATATGATGAACTAGGAAAACGGATTTACATATTTACGTGTATCTGACTTAGATGGCGCACATGTATGTGACTCAGTGGGGACATCTAGATGTGCATTAGTGCACTGTAATTGGTACTACTGCACATTAGTGCATTAGCACAGCTTGAACAGTGACATGCTTATGTGCAGTAAAATTAGTGTACTGCACTTCTAGCATCTCATGTAGATGTGCCCAATATGTATTAGGAACCTGAGTCAGTTTCTGGACTTGGCATGCAGTTTTGGTTTCCTAGGCTGACAGGAGATAAGAACACTGCAGGAGCCCTGTAGTTATCCTTTTTATTACACATGCAGGTAATGCTCCATTATTGCTTTATAAAGAACATGAGCTCATTTGCCAGTCTTTTATCTAATTTACACGTGTAAATGAATCTAAAATTACATTTCCTCAAACACATCCATACTTATAAACTATGTTTTACAAGATGTGTATTACTGATATTCTCCCAAAATATTCCTAAGAGAGAAGCTAGCACTCCAAAGAACACAGCTCATTTCTTTTGTTATGAAGCAGAAGGTGTTTCTTAAAAGGGAACATCCTTTTAAATACAGGACCTTAATTGTCTGAATAACTTTTAATGGGACTAGCTTCTAATTACCTAGCTTTGTAGACAGCACTCTTATTTCATACAAAAACTTACTAAGAATTTTAATGAATTAAACAAAGAGACCAGAATTCTCTTCAATAAAGTAAGAGTATCTTGTGCTCTTTTAAATGTTTCTCCTCAGCATGCTATATCTCTCTTTATTACAGCACTCTTCATTCTTTCCTGTTCCATTGTTAAATGTTTTCATTTGTTTTTATTTCATGTAAAAGAATAATGTGTCTGGATACTTTTATGCATGCCCTGTCATTCTCCTTTCACCATGAAGTGTTCAACTTTCTCTTCTCTTTGTTCAATGGGAAGTCTTTTGGAACGCTATTTGAATCCCATGTAGGTCAGTCAAGCTCCAGGCATTCTAATTCTTTTCATTTTATGTTGGGCTGGATGATACAGTAACATTTTTGTACAGTCTTAGAATTAAAAAAAAGGCTTCTCACAGGGTCAGGCCCAGTTCAAAATGAAAATCATTATCATTTTTAGAATTTCAAATAAAAATAATAGAAAAAATATATAACAGAAAAGGTTGCTAATTGCACAATATATGCATGGCATCTTGGGGTGCCTATACATGAGCTGGGAGACTGCTCTGACATTCTGTAATTACTTGATTAATTGAGTTTGCTGGACTCAAGCCTTCTGGTAATTACTGCACTCCAGCCAGCCTCCACGTCTCATGTATTAACATCCCCATGGTTCAGAACGGTAGTGGGGGTGCCTTAATGAAAGCTCGTTTGACATGGTTTAGATAAAACACTCCCATTGCCATTTTGAAGCATGGGGGTGCTTATACATGAGACACTTCAGGCACCTTAAAACAGCTTTTGGAGTCGCTCTAATTAAAGCCTCCCCCTCCCCCCCGCTCACTCCTGGAACATGTGTAAAAATGCCCTTACAGTCCCATTTTCTCAGCTATAAACCAGGTTTTTTTATGGGCTCGGCAGGAAGGAGCAACTTATCAAGGAGTCACATTTAGCTCCCTGATTTTCAATTTTGTCTCATAAAAACGGACATAAGTTATGGTTGATTAGGGACAGTCTGGGTTTGATCTCTGAATTTTCTCTTGCTTGTCCCTGCCCAGGCTTGAGCTCCTGCCCTCGGTATTGGGGATTTTGTCTACTCTTTACTCAACTGATTTGAAATGCGGGGGTACAAGATCCTTGATGGCTCCTGAAACACTGGCTACATACAGACATTCATTTTCTTGTGGGAGAGTTGCTGCTTTTCCAGGAAAAACCATAGGTATACAGATGTTCAGGGTTTTTATCACAGAGTAAAAATGACTGCTCCAGGAGAAGAATAACCTGGGAACAGCCAAGGTTAAATCACTCCCAGAAGAGTCTCTCCTAGAAGAGAGAATATCTGTACACGTTCAGACTCTGAGTGGTCTGGGTCAGCCAATCAGGGCTGCCCTGTGTATTGCTGCCATTTGTCACCAGGCAGACTGAAAAAACCTAAAGAACATGGTGAGATGTGTGCACAGGGTTCCCCCTGGCTATGCATTGTCAGCACTGCAAGCTCTCTGCTTTTCAAGGCCTCAGCATTCAAAAGTCTGTCCAGGTCTCCCCAGGTAAGCTTTTCTACCAGGAAAACAAACCTGGGAGATTTCCTTCAGATCATTTGAACATGTATACATAGCCCTAGTCAGAACTGGAAGCTAGGAGCATTTTCCACTAATATTGTATTAGGCATTTTTGAGCCGGGAGGCTCTGAACGATTGATGGGGGCATTTCCCTTCCCCACCAATCAGGAAAGGGAAGGATAGAGGCTTGCCCCACCCCAGCATGGGGGTGAAGTGAAGAGGAGAACCTGAGGGGGAACTAACCCCTCAGGCCTTCCTATTGGTCCACTCCCAATCCGGGGGTGGAGCCTTCTGAAGGAATAAAAAGGCAGCATGCCCAGCACACAGGCAGCTTTGATGAAGGACAATACAAAAGGGCTGTGAAGAGTTGGTTGAGCTGGCCGGTGGGGCAGAGCAGTTGCCTCAGAAGTGCCCATAAGAAGCCGTTGCCAATTGGGGAGTGGCAAGCAGCTGTGTCCCTGCCTTGCTGTGGAGGGAGCTGTGGTGACGATGCACAGGCCTGTGCAGGGAGGGTCCAGGAGTGGATGGGACCTTGGATGCTGCACGAGGCAGTGCGGATCTCTAACCCCCTGCACGGGGCAGGGGTGACGGTGCGCAGGCTGGTGCACAGAGGGCCTGGGAGCAGACAGGACCTCAGCAGCTGTATGCAGCAGCATAGGCCTCCAACCCTGCATGAGGCAGGAACAGGGCCATTGGTTCATGGACTAGTCCACAGGGCCGTAGAGCTGAAGGGACCACAGCAGCTGCATGCAGCAGCAGGGGTCTCCAACCCTGCATGAGGCAGAGACAAAGCTATTGATGCATGGGATGGTGCACAGTGTGTAGAGCAAGCTGACAGACTGGGAGAGCTGCCCGAAGCAGAGGGAAGAGATACCCTGCCCCCTGCAGATGAGTCCAGGACTAATTAGCATGTGTTTGGGCAAATTCATAACTGTAAATATATAAATATAAATATATATATAACTATATAAATAAATAAATAAATATACACACACACACACACACACATACATATTTGCGTGTGTGTATAATTTGGTTATTATGCGTTGTAAAATCTTTTATACTGTTAAATCTGTATATAGTTAAGACTTACTGAGTGCCCTGGCTCTCTGTTCTGTAGGAAGAGCAGGGGAACTGCATAGAGCTAGGAAGCCATGCCTCCAGCAGCATACCTGCACCTGCTGACATCCCTTCATTTGGAGAGGGGGTACCTTTCTGCATACCACCCAGGTTACACTAGTGCTAATTCTATTTGGGCATGCCCCCTTCCATCTACTAATCCTGTAAACCCTCAGCAAATCCTCTGTACCTTCTGCTCTTTCTGTCTGGCACCCTAAACCTGATCAGCTGGTCATCTCTCAAATGTGTTTGGATAGCCTCACTTGTTACACTATTTTAATGGTACAAATTTCAATAAGAGGCTGCAACTTTAGTACCTTAACCTGCAACTCAAGTCAGGCATATGACACAATTCTGAATTACCTGGAGCAACCAGCTGTTTGGACGGCTGTTTCCTGGGCCATACGCTCAACACTTTGCTTTGGTTTTTAAACCTGTAGGGATGCAGGCAGTTTGAGTTAACAGCTACAACTACCTGAGTGTGTAGCTCCAGACTGAGCTCCTTAATGGGGTCCCAAATGGTTATTTGTGCCACATGACATCCAGATGAAGGGGCAAAGGCTTCTGTTAGTTCTCCTCAAGAGAAGCTGTTTTGTATCCTTTATCTTTGGGCCACCAGCCTGAGTCAATCCTGAAAACCTACTTAGAACAAATTCAGGAATGCAGCTGCCCATGATGGCTGATTATTTTCTAAATAGAAGGGTATTCTGATTAAATCCCTCTTCCCTTGAACACAGCTCTAAAACTGCAACATGGGATAAGAAGAGTAATGTAAGCTATTTCTCCTACACTTTTCACAGATTCTTCTGGACAGCTAAGCCAGCATTTAGGCCTGTTCTGCACTTACACTGACAGAGTATGGAAAGTATCTTAAATGAGGACAAATATCTGGTGCATAGTGCTCTGTTTTTTGCAGGGGGTGGTGTAGGAGGCAGTATCAGATAGATTTACATTCCTTTTCCAAGAAAAATTACTTCGATGTTGTTAATATTATTAGTTAGTGAACTATTTGTAACATCCAACCATATTTTTTAAAACCTCCTTTTTCTGTAACAGATATTAAATGCTCTGCTTACATTTTTTGCAGATGCCTTTTCTTGCAAGCTGCATCTGATTGAAAATGGGTTATGCACAAATGTATATTCTGTAAATTAACACTAGGGGACTCTGAGGTGTCATCTGATGTCAATTTAAAGAGATTACCTGTAGATTGAAAATTATTAAGTCATTATTCCCTTCAAACAGAATGTAGTAGTCTTAAAAATCAAAGATAATGTTTTTAAGACCTTCAATTATTTTTTTTAAAAAGCTAAATTTACTTGAGCTTTCCCTTCCCTACACTCCTCTTTATTCAAGTTTTAGATCTCTGTAACTTTCCTGATTATATAGCCTATTTAAAAATGCCCTGCTGTGTTATCTGTTTTTCAGATATCAATAGGTGTGCTTGGCTAACCTTTGGGTTTAAATAGTTCTGAATAATGGGGAAGTCAGTCTGATGTAAAAGCAAAGGGAGCTTACATTTATAGTGGCAGCAATAATGATGGGACAACATTATACAATGGCTTCTGGAAGCAGACAAGTGCCAGAACAGCATGAAAAACTCCTCTCTCACACTGTTAAGGCTACCCAAATTCTCCAGAGTAACACACACTTATTTCTGTGAAATCAAAGCTAATATTCATGTCACCCTCGCTACAAAGAAAAGTAAATTCAGACAGGAACTAATTGCCCTTCCCTGGTTTAAAATAGAGAAATCATCTTTTGTTTTAGCAGATTTCCTCTACAGCATTTTGCTATTTTCACTAGAAAACACGCTGTGTATAAAATGGTTGCGTGAAAAGGTTAGCAATCTGAAACACAGTAGTGGACATTGTTGAGGTTATAACAGTACATTCAGTAACCTAAGTGAAGGGTGTGGGTGGTGATATTTGGAGAACTAGCACACCTTAGTGGAAACAACTAGTACTACAACAAACATCATTTTTTAATTAAAGTGTTCTCCACATTGCCTTTGCACTGTCTGGCATTTTACCTAACTTTTAAGAACTTTTTTGTAATTTGTTAATTTGAAATATGCATGCCTCCATAAACCTGGTTTTAATTTATAGGGTTTTTAAAATTAGTAATCAGAAGATAACATTTTGGGGCCATACTTCTATACCACAGGAGATAAAAATACACGTGCGTACACAACCTGTACTCTAGGCGGTGTTCTTTTATAAAGCTACCACTTCCACCAGCCTGGATAGTAGTTTAGGATTTCATTTTTTAGAGCTACTGAGGTCTGAAAACTCAGGACATCATAGGTGGAAGTCACTTAGTCTCACTGCTTCTGAGAACTGGCTCCTTTAATTGATGAGACACGGACATGAGTTCATTTGTATGGATTCTACTCAAGTTATTTCTATTAAATTGATGGAAAAGGGTCTGAAGCAAATATCTACTTTGATTCTCATTACTGAACAAAAAAGTTGAATATTATTAGAAAAATAATTTGCTTTTAGTTTTGGCTTAGCACCATAAGAATCTTAAATATCACCAAAAAGAAAAAAGGGCATGAGTAAGATTATGTTCTGTGTTTCCAAATTGGATCCAGGTAGGGTGCAGATTAATCAAGTCTGCTCCCATGCATGCTTATTAGCACATGTATAGGGACCCACAGTGTCTGCCTTGATAATTGCCTTCAACCAGCCTGTGTTACATGAGTATCTTCTTCTGTCTGTGCCATGCTTTATAGGTGATACTCTGGCCAATCACATTGTGCTGCTTACAGATAAATCAAAACCCTTCTAGGAACCAGTCTTGCCCCTCCTTCTAGTCTTGTCTCTATATTGGCAGGAAAGAGAAAGAGGAACTGAAGTGCAGAAAGACTGAAAGTCACAAACAAGAATATGTAGGATTATTGCTGACATTTCTTAGACAGTGAATGGGTTAGTTCCAAACATACGGCCAAAAAGGGTGGGCTTGGAGGTGAGAGCAGGAACAATTGATATCATACCTGGAAATTCAGCAGAGTTTCTAGTGCCAGGCTATACTGATGCCAGAGGTCAACCTAAGAAGGTGTTCACATTTTTGATAGCACACATGATGTTAAGGATGACCTTAAAGTTGACTCTTCCTATCACTGTAGACATAGCCTGAGTGTCTGGTTTCCAGTTCAAATTTGATCCAGCTTGATGGCTATTGCTGTTTTGGGAACAAGTGGTTTTAGTTCAACACCAGGGTAGATGTGCCTATATCGCCACGCTTAGTAGCTCCAATTGGGGCAGCTGTTTGCAATGCATGTATAGAAAGATTTCATGGGTATGGAGGTTGAATTCTTTATTGCCACAATCCTTAAGAGTGGGCTCTCTGCCTTAAATATTCAGACAGATTGGCAGGGCAGTTTGAGTTGCATTTCCAATATTAGACTGCATGGGGAAACCAGGTGACTTCAGGGTGGGATCCTCCAAAGCACCAAAGTACCTAGAAGCAAAAAGCTTGTTGCCTTTCAAAGAGACTTGTCCTGTTAAGTTAAACAGTAGTTTCTTGATAGTCCTGCTCTCAGTTTTTAGTACTGGTCTTCTGGTATTTACTACAGCCATTTAATTCAGATTTTAAAAAAACAGTTATTATGAAAATACTGCCCCCGATATTACAAAGACAGTGAGACCTATAACAATACTATCTGGTAATTATAGGTCATGTTTAGTTGACTGGCTTCACTAACTAGGGCAGGTTTTAACTTACCAGTAGGTCTTCACTTTTTCTAATGCATTGAGAGTATATAATGAAAAAACAAAAGTCAGCTTTAGAAATATTAAATCCATGAAATATTTCAGGTAAACTGGAACATGAAAATGAGTACAATGATCTAGTCTTCATATTGCCTGTAAATGTGTGCTGAGACCCAAAAAGGCAGAAGTTTGAAGACGAAATGTTTTTTTCTTGTGTTTTGTGCCTTATGTCCAGCACCCATTAAAGCCAATGAAAGGGAAGACTGTGAAAGGGATATGTTTTCTAAATGTACTTTGTAAAATAAGTTTAGTTTTTATTACTTTCTGAAACTTCAAGTGCTGCCGGTTATTCCTGAGACCAGTTGTTCTCTTGTAACAATGACTAGTTGACTGTTTCATGTAATAATAATTATTGACAAGGGACAAAGCATGGAGCAGTCAGAATTTGCCCCACTCTTGGTTCCCATAATTTGGAGCTGCACCCTCTTTGAAATAGTCAAAGATATCCATAATAGATGTGATTTCTAAGATCTTCTGTAGGAGTTCTTTTCAAAAGCTGTATTGTTTCCATGGATGCTGCTGTATAATCTAATTATTCCTGATGGGTTGCCTATTGTACCCTAGGCTTCATCAAAGGAAAAGAAAACAGCAAGGTAGATCATTTGAGCAAAATTCTTTTATTTGTTTAGGACAATGTTTCACAAAAGCTCTAGCTGGGAGGGGATAGAAATCTCTTCGGAGAGTCCTTTCTTTTAGAATTCAAGTTGCTATAATCATGTAAAGCAGCTCTGTATATTGTATGTATTATCCTTTCTTTTCATTGGATGATAGAAGACATTTCAGCCCCATGTTGGGGTCCCCCCCCAAGAAAAATTAAATCATTTGTATTGAAAGATCTACTGTAGACAAGGAAGGGTAAAGCAACCTCAAGCAGTCAGAGAATGCAGCCTGGACCCAACACCTGCAGCTTGTTAGAGGAATAATTCCATCCAACCCAGCTGGAATCTTTTCTTGATCAGATATATACAGTGGTGCAAGGGAGTTGCTATTTACATCCACCTCATTAAAGTTAATGAGATTTTATTATCACTGGATTCTCAAATTCTTGGTCTGTATGATGAATCTCACTTGGTCTGGAGCTTGTGTAACTGCACTGTTTTTGACCCTAGCCATTGTCCTAGACAGTCTTAAGTTCTCACACATGCTGTTCCACAGGAAATCCCCTTGCACCTGCACATGTAGCCTCTGCCACCTCTTCCCCATCTGATATGTTGGACTATATCACAGCAAGTAGTGACACTTCATCCTGTGTATATATGGTGCTGTTATCACATGGAATCCCTGTTTTTATTTTTAGGGTTTTTTTTCATACACACAATTTTTTCACACAATCCATTGTGTAGCTGACAGAGCTCTCTCAGCAGCCATTATGGCACTAACAATTTTTTTCCCCCAATTATTCTGCATCTTTTACATACTTGACCTGGTATATGCATGTTAAAATACATTGTTACTGTTTAACTGCAATTCTTCTTACTAGCTAATCTATGAAGGGTACCAGATCTGTACAAAGTCTTTACTTACATTTTCTTTTCATAGCTGTTAATGTCTCTACAAATATAAGAGTCAACCTACTATTTACCTGCAACTTTTTCATTACCAGCTGATGAGACTTTTTATTAATAAAGGCTTTTTTACACTTCAAAATGTAAACTGCTATTTTAAGATGAAAAGAGTTCAATTCTGTTCTCTCCATTGGTTTCACATTCCCAATGTGAAATTCAGAGTTCCAGTTTTAACAGTTAAAGCTCTTCATGTATCAGACCCCAGCTACTTTAGCAAAATCAGTGACAGTTTCTTAACCACAGTGCTCATTAGGAGAAGGCCTTGAACATCCTAGAATGAGAATACAGGGTGACAAAGTAGAGTATTTCCACTGCAGGACAGGCTCTCAGCTGTGGGACACCATGTCAGGAGTAACTGGTAAATACATCCTGAGGAACCATACTTCACCAAGATTCCCCCTGAGAAATTATGGCTACATTCTCCATGTCTGCTTAGCTCTGCTGGCCAGCTGGCAGGAAATTCAAGGAAGTACATTATCTTCATGGTAGTGCTATAGGGCCAGTGTTCAAGTTGCTTGAGTGACCTTAACAGCACTTTTTTTAATGCTGCTAGGTTCCCAGCTTTCCAAATAATAGAAGATTTGCTTCTGGGTAGATCAAATTTTAAGTCTGTGATATTTTCAAGAAATTTTATTTTCCTCTTAGACCACGTATGCTTGAAATCTAACAGATTGTCCCACATCATACAGGAAGTCTGTGGCAGAACTGAGTCATGAACCCAACCCCTAAGGAGTGGCTTACGGGAAAACCCATCTACACTAACCACTGAACCATCCCTCTACTCTCTGCTTCCTTTCACATTATTCCTACTATTTCACAAGTTTTTCAGCAGTTTAGTTCCATTGACTTTATAGTTCATTTCCAAAGAAAAAATGTTCTGGTGTTTGTGGTCTTCCCATCTGTCCTTCTTCCACTGTGTTGCTCTCTCTCTTTAAACCATTAAAGCATGATGCTAGTACTTCTCATTTTGGAGTCAACAAAATGACCATACTAATTGTGTGGTCTAGACAGTATTTTAGAGAGCAAATGACAGGTCCAGATTTGTAGACATGAACAGAAATACAGTCTAAATAATGTCCATGATTGTAGCAAAATGACAAAATTCATGATAAGCCAACTTTTTAATTGGTACCATAAATTTGGCAGACTCTGTATGCCTTTAGTTTGGAGAACAAAGCAAATGTTTTGGGGGACCACTGAAAAGAAAACTATATTACTCCTTGTATTACTATTTGATCAGTAGATCAATATGGCCATCACTTAATCAGTGGTTGTGTATCCCAGGCTTTCTCTGCTGAATGGATTTTGCATGTTGGAAACTGTTCAAACCATTACTAACATAGACATATTTTGTAAACCCTTGCTAATATTGTTGTTACTTTGATAGTGTGCATTAAAGTATTATGTAATTCTTTAGGCTAAACCAAGTATATAAAAATCATTAACAAATAATATGCTGTTCTGTGCCAAACCACTGATCGCATGTTTGGTACTGCTTATTTTATTTTCTATACTCATTCTTGTTCTTCCTTTAACAATGCCAATATTTGAAGCAGGCTTCCTTTGTGCAGCTGGTTTTGATAAAGAACACACATGGGCTGGGTGAACAAATGTACCTTCTTCTTTTCCCCAAGTGTTTTTTTCTCTCTAGGTTATAGTATGTTCTGTTTTTTATATAAATGTGGTGTACAATATGGTTGCAGGAATCAAGGGTCAAAAACATCTGGAGAAAAATCCAAGGGCTGTCTTCACATGGGACTCTATCCTACATTTAGCTGGGGCTCAGTAACTTCTGTATATCAGATGGTATGTTGTAACTGTGTCCACAGGTCCAGCTGGCTCTTATTGCTGTACATATCATTGCTTCCATATGGCAAGGACTTTATCTAAATTAAGCACTCAGGATCATGGGCAGGTATCCCATGCTGATTTGACTTGTTCCTGGGCCCTATGAATTTCAGTGTTGGTTTTATTTCCTGTGTTGCATTGTGGGTTCTGTAGCAGTAGCCAGCAAGAAACAACTACAATCTGGGACATGTTCATTATTCCTCTTTTTTTGGCTGGCTAACATGGACAAAATAGTGGTCTGTGACATGCTGTTGGTCATCACAAGTGTTTATGAAAGTATATTTGACAGCTACCAGATAGCTTCAGCTTCACAAGACATCCACCAGGCTACCAGTACCTTTTACAGTCATTTTGACAGCAGTGCCAGCAGCTGGCATGCCTGTAGCTGCACTGGAAGGACAAACTGGAAGAGAAGATTGGTTGGATAACATAGACCAGATGTCAGTAGAAGGAGTTTTTTGGTTCAGCTTTCCTGGGTATATTGTTGTTTCTGGTCTCATGAAACAAGAGTCAAATGGTAGAAGAGGATTATGATAGAGACCTAGAATGACTAGCGGTGGACTAACCACTTTCCGGAGATCTGTATTGAGCTCATCTCAGCTGGAGTAGAGGCACATCAACATAAATGCTCCTCTAACTAGTCAAAGTGCTAGAGTAACACTATCATCAAGAAACCAAAGAAAGATGGAGTTCACATTTACTGGACTATTCTATCTCTGTCTTTCTCTGATGTTTCAGCGCTCAGAAATTTGGCTTTGGGATTTTCTAATCTGTATCTTGTTAGGTTCTCATACTTCCACACCACCAAGTTATGTGAGAAATTTGCATTTGCAGTTCAGGCTCTTTGGCTGCTTTTATGCTCAATCCTTTGTGAGGCTGGCAGCCTTGAAAGAAAAAAGCAAAGCCTCTGGTGCTGCCTCCTTCTTGTTGAGCAGAGGCATCTGTTCAGCTCTTCAACACCTTGCCTCCAGAGCTGCTGAGGATTATTTTTTCCCCTGATCCTAGCATAGCTCAGATGGGCTCCTGAGCCCATTTGACCAGTGCCATGGCTCCAGAATACAAAATTGCAGGGGTCAGCTCTCCAGGCTGAACCCTTTGTGCAGCTCACATGAAGAGCCAAGTTTCCAAGTCCAGGCCTGGCTTCAATCCAAGTAATTGGAGTGTTTATGTTTATAGGGCTTGGGTATGGCCAAAGTCTGGTCAGGGCATCAAACAGTACTTGAGGCTTACCTATTTCCCTGAAGGGTGCCAGTCCAACAAGGTATAGAATATGAGAACCATTAGCAGGTCTTTATTGCAATGGTCAACCTGCTAACCTACCCAGCTCAAGTTCCTGCATTCAAGACTGCTGGCTGTGTCTTCCTAGGGGCTCTAGACTGGACATAGATTTTTTTTTTTTTTCTGGCTAACATGATGTCTTGGACCATACCCCACAAGAAGCCTGCAAAACAGAGGTATACAATTTGGGGGGTCATTGGCTCTGAAGCTGGACTTTGGGGCTGGAGGTTAAAAGAGTGTGAGTTCAAGACTACCCATATCCCCCTTTTTACTGGGCAGAGGATTCTCTCAGCTGCCTGCAATTTTACATGTTTAAATTTGTGTGTGTGTGTGTGTGTGTGTGTGTGTGTGTGTGTGTGTGTGTGTGTGTGTGTCTGAAGGCAAACCAGCCTACATTTTTAAAAGCAAGAGACGCTAGTCATGACCTGATTTTCTCATTTAGAGGGCACAAGATCAAGCCTGAGTTGGATCTGATTTTTTTTGTGTGTTTCATACCTTTTTTCATTATATTTGTTTGGGATGATGATGACAATATTTTGGAGAGAAGAAAGCTGTCATAGAAGGCTGTCTTTTGTCTTTACTTTAACTGAAACAGAAGTAATTGTTGAAAAGTCATTGCTGAGGAAACTATTTACTCTCTCATGTGCAATGCTGGCAGAAGCATAATAATCAGTCAGTCAGTAAAGCATAAGTAAAATTGTTTTTAAACAAAGTTACACATAAAAACTTGATGCTGCTTGCTGGAAAAATATAACTAATCTCCTGGATGATAGGCTTAAGGAGTTTACCTAACTGTAGAATTTACCCTGTATGTCATTGCTACAGGATGGATCACAATATGCAGTTTTGTTACAAAAGGAAAGCAGTTTTTCACCCTTGATTATGTTTTAGGTTTGGAGAGAAACAAATTATACCAAATTATAAAGCATGTGTTGAGAGTCGAGTGACCCTGTGTCAGCTTCTCTGCAGTACTTGTCTTGGGGCCGTGTCACACATTAATCTTGGGACATGTTAACTGCACTTAAAATCAGAGTATCCATGTGTTCAAGCAGTAAAATACATGCTAAGTGTGATGGTATTGTAGCAAAGTTATGATTTTTCATGGGAGGAGTATCTCTAAATCATATTAAGTAACATGTGTTTAGCTAACACTGCTCCATTGAGATAATGCAAGTTCAGGTGTGTTGCTCCAGTGTGGTGTCAGGACTAGGACTGACAGTTAGCTGACTGTTGGTACCAGCCTTGGCCACATTGGAGCTAGTTCAAGACTGGCAGAGAGACCCAGTGCATTCCACAGATCTAGTGGCAGAAGTAGCACCCTCTCCCTGGCTCAGATCCCCATGCTTCCCTTTGCCCCTGCCAGCAGCAGAGACCTAGCTTGCCCTTGTGTGTCATGGGCTCCTGGGCTGTGCAATGCTGAGCATGCAGTAGGGAGGGTATGGGCTCCAGGAGTGGGGATTGAACATCCCCACTGGTGGACTTGCAACCTATGACACATAGTACTGGAGTCAGTTTGCAGTGGGAGAGGGACACAGCTGGCTTCACCCCTGTCCAGAGCAGGCTCAGGGGATAGTAAACTGCTCAGAACACAGTCTAACTTTTATTATGGCATGGTAATGCTTACTGTCATCTCATATAAAACACATGCTAAGTTGTTCCATGCAACAAAGCCCTTGCATATCTATTCATCCCACAATAAATCAAAACTAAACTACAGTAATTTAGGCCTTTACATTCAGAAGTAAGATCCTCCATTTATCTTTTACTTACCATGAGATAAGAGCAGACACATGTAGTAGTTACTGCAGAAGAACTGATTGGCTTGGAGTATGAGGAGCTCTAGTATTCATATACATACACAAATGCAAAGTGTATTTCTTCCTTTGATAACTCTTCCCAGACTGAAAACCTCAGCTTTTCCATTTGGAACTAGGCATTTTGACACAAGTTCATTTTTTGCAGTAGAAAGTTGAAAGGTTTCACTTTCGTTACAGTGCAGAATGAAAACAAATGTCAAAAGTTTCCATAAAATGGAATTGTTTTCCTCTGGTCATCTCTAGCTACTTATAATTAGCTGAATTATTCATAAATAAATTGGGGAGGGAGGTTGTTTGCTTGTTTTTACTGTCTCTTTATATGAGAATGTTCATTTGCTCCCATGATCTTTTTTTTCTACCTTGGATAGCTATTGTTCAAATGGTGTGAAAAAAACTTCTCTCAAATGATGATCAATATCAGCAGATAAAACCATTCTTTAGAAAACATAAGGAAAGAAAAATAGCCAATATATAACACTGTTTCCTCTGGGATCAGTCCCACCTTAGGAAATATACAGGCTTCACCTGAACAGCAAAATTTTTGGTGCTATGCACATTTCCTTTCCTTTCCTTCTCATGTCATGTTGTCACTCCCCCACAATCTTTTCTGTATGTCCACTTAAGGTCCAGATAGGGTCAGAGCCTAATCTGGGTAATAATGAATGTATGATATTTTTAGCTGTGGTTTTTGAGTGAAGAGTATGCAGTGGTTTGTCTTCTAAGGGCAAGTGATTAGAATGGAGTCTAAGTGGACTAGCATGTTAACATGGGTACATGGTTTGCTGTACCCATCCAAGCTTACTGATGGCTTGTATATCACTGAAAGGCACCATGTTGTCATCTAGACATATCCAAGAAGCTACATTGCAGAAACAACTTACTAGCTAATCTCATTTGCCTCTAATGCTTTTCTTTTCCCTTAGAAGACATACCACTGCATCCTGTTCAACCTGAACACTAGACTTTTAAGTCATACCTTTAACATTAGCTAATTTATGGCCTGGTTGTGGGCCTTAAGGAATACATCATGGGGATTTTGAGGGAAGAGCAGTGATATAAGGAAGGCTATAAGGAGTTATAAGAAACTTATATGTCGCTCATAGCTGAATTTGAGCTATGAATGAACACAAGGGTGATGCAGAATGAAGCTGCAGTACCCAACAGATGCAAGAGGCACTTCATTGCTTTTCCTGACACACACATTTTGCTGCTTTGTGGGTCACTGCACAGTCTGTAAGTTCTCTCTGCCAGCCTATAAATTCTCTCTGCATATACATTACATTTAAAAATAAGCAGTGTAAGCAGGTTGCTTAGCCTGCTGGTTCCTGTAGGTGAGTTTTACTTCCAGAGGAGCTCTTCATTCAATCCTCTCAAATAGAAAAACAGCAGACAAGCAAATAAATCAGCAAACAAAACTCTTCAGCCCTGTCCTGGGCAGTAAGAGGGGTCCCTTTGGCTCTGGCCTCAGCATAGCCTGGCCCCTTCCTTGTAGCAGGCTTGATTGGCTTACAGCTTGCCTCCAGTTTGCAAGCTGCTCCTTCATACAGTTTTTTTCTCTCTGCTCTTCCTTGGGAATGTAAGCTTCTAGTGGGACACTCCCTCATTAAATAAATACCCATAGCCTGGCATCTTCAATGAAGCTGGCTTCTTAAAGGACCAGACAGCCCTGCTACATGAATACATTTTACAATGAACAAATTGTACTACTCTTACTTTAAAGCAAAAAGAAATTCCAGTGAGAAAAATGCTGGTAATGATGGCCCAAATCACCTCCTACAGAAACCCCTCAGCCAGGGGTTCTGCTGGAAGACACCGGAAATCATCTCAATAAATAACTTGTTAGTGGTAATCTGAGGTGGCATGCGCTAATAGGAGGACTGGAAAAGGCTTCAAGACCCGTACCACAACATATGAGGTCCCTAGGGATCTGGAATAGACCCTATACCCCTGAACTGGCCCATGCAGCCCTTAAAACCACTTGAGGAGGAGCAAATGCAGAAGCAGTAATGCAACTCAGGCATTTCCCCCTTCCCCTGCACCAGCCAGCCAAACCACTGTATTCCCTTGTTTGCCCTTTCAACACGCTGCCCAATAGTGCAGACTCTGGGCCATGTAAAGAGGCCTCCACTTTTTCGGGGCTGGTTGGGGGTGGAGAAGATCTTCAAAAACATCTTAATCACCATTCCACAAAGAAGACAGGAGACCCATGGTGAAGGGTTCTGCTTATGGGTGTATCTTGGACAGATTATCTTCCTGGTAGACTAAAGCTAAGTCAATGCAGGAAGGTTACTAGATAGAGATGCCTTACCACACTTCTCGGCAGAGGCTGTTTTCTGAAGCTGAAGTATAGCCATGTCTGTCAGCTGGTTCACATGGGGGCAGGCTAATTGACACTGTCACTCTGCAGTGTGTGATAAAGAAAAGAGAAAATATAAATGACCAAACGCCAAGCATGAGAGCAAGTTGTGCTCGTGGCGTGGGGGAAGTAGTGGGCGCGGCCTGATAGCCGCGAGATCGACGGTCCCGGGCTGATTGGCAGGGGGTGGGCGGATGCAGCCCATTTAAAAGAAAAAGCACACGTGCCAAAAAGCTGGGACCCACGCCATATCGGAGAGGCCTGATCACCCTCACTGGAGGTCCTGCGTCCACGAAATCCCTTCCCCCCGGATACCCCCATCACGACCGAATTAGAGCTCTCGAGTTAACAGCAAGTTTATTCTTGAAACTGCTGTAAAGGAAACCACCTATACGAAAGTGTGAGTAAAGCATTTATTTGTTATACTGCTTCCTTGGTGTTTTCTGTCAATGGAGAAAGAGATAGGAGAAGGAGGAACAAGGCCCCGTAACCCTTTCATCCCTGGCCTGTTCACGTAATACTTTTCTGGGTCCAACCACCCACCGTCAGGTTGGTCACAGTGCTAGCCCATTCACAGTGCCACTTGGACATGGCTACATTGCTTTCCGTTTAAGAGGCAGCCTGTGCAAATATCATGGTTTGTTTGAGGGTAACATTGCCTGGCATAGCTAATTTATTGTGTAGATGTGCCCTTAGTCACTAATGTATTTTGATGCAGACATGGCCTGCAATAGGTAAGCTTTTTAGTAACTAGACTCACTCTGGCTGTCAATTGTATACAATCATCTAAGTGCTGTTAACTAGATTGTGGCTAGTCTTGTGGGAAGGGTTCAAGAGAAGAGTGAGCCACTGTCTTGATCTTTCTGTTGACAGTTTGATAAACTTTCCAAAGATGTCCTAGCAGAGTATAGATGGGGATGGGTCTATGGTATCTACTATTTTGCAGTGATAAGTGGGCTAGGGCTAAGTTAGGCTGAAGCTTATGCTGCATTGTTGTAACTGTGCTGGTATGTGCTCCTGCCCATCCTCTTTTTTACATTTCCCCAGTTTTTTAACAAGATTTCAGGCTCAGTCATCCAGAATGTTGCTGGGGACTCAAGCTAAGGTGAAGAGCTGAAACTCTTGCTGCCATCTAGGACTTAAAGAAAAAAAAGCAGAACTGAGCATAATTTTACATCCCTAGTTACACCAAAATCTTTTGCAATTTTTGTTCATTAGATGTGGGTGTTGGTGTATAAATAGGTATCTTTGTTTTGCGCCAACAATTTGCCATGACAGCCTTGAAAATGTAGTTCACTGAAAGATATATACATTCAGAAATGGATTAAGTATGTAAGTGCAAATAGATTTGTACAGCTGACATTAGAATTAATTTGAATGCAAAGGGTTGGGGTACAAATTTCCTTTGATGAATCCATTCTCAAAGTTTTTCATTTTAGACATTTTATTCTACATGTGCAGTTGATCTCCTGTTGTGGGATAGTCAAATTTATTACTGTTACATTTTGCTGAGTTTGAGTCAGTGCATTATTCTTAAGCATCACTTAATTCACCTAAACCTCACTTAGTTGGCCTTGATAGGCTATGTGTACTAGAGTAGAAGATTAATATCTCTTCATAGTCCCCAGTGTGTCCAGAGGTTAGCCTGGTTACTTTGGGCTGTGAATTGACAGTGGTTGCTGTACACAAATGACTACTTAGAGTCTGCTATAGAGTGGCCTGTTCCTTTAACAGAAGGCAGCTAGTTAAACTGAAGGACTGCAGCTGTGGAAAGGCTGATGAGAGCATGGCAATGGGAATCAGAAAGCCCAGTAGGCAGAATCACAGGGGGAGAGTGAAGGAGAAGCACCAGAGGCAGGGACCCTCTGTGCTCAGAGTAGGAGGACAAGCCTGGGAAAGGAAACCTAAAGTCACAGTGGACTCAGCTCTGGGTCCAGAGTGATAAGGTTCCTTTATTTGCTTACTTTGTTTGGTGAAGGACTGTACATAACTGGGGCAGGCTGAGAGGTGCTCCAGGCAACAAAGGCCAGTAGGGTGAAAGATGTTCAGGGGAGAGACAAAGCCTGGTTGAAAGGCCCTGAGGTGACAACCTGCTACATGTAGTGGAGAATGCAGGCACTGTACCTTTCAGCCAGCAACATGAACCCCAAGGCAGGATTAAAATGGATAGAGGGGCTACAGCAGCAATAGATTTCATAGATTTCATAGACATTAGGGCTGGAAGGGACCTCAAAGATCATCAAGTCCAGTCCCCTGCCCCAGGGGCAGGAAGTCAGCTAGGGTCAAAGAATCCCAGCAAGACATGCATCCAAATGTTTGTTGAATGAGTCCAGAGTAGGTGCCTGCACCACTTCTGGAGGGAGTCTATTCCAGGCCTTGGGGGCTCAGACAGTAAAGAAAATTTTCCTTATGTCCAACCTAAAACAGTCTTGGAGGAGTTTATGACCATTGGTCTTTGTTATCCCTTGGGGCGCTCTGATGAACAGATGTTCCCCCCCAGATCCTGATGCACACCCCTTATGTAGTTATAGGCAGCCACCAGGTCCTCCCGAGCCTGTGCTTTTCCAGGCTGAAGAGTCCCATGGCTCTTAGCCTCTCTTCATAAGGCCTGTTATCTTGTCCTCTGATCATGCATGTGGCTCTCCTCTGGACTCTCTCAAGTTTCTTCACATCCTTCTTGAATTGTGGAGCCCAGAATTGGATACAATACTCCAGCTGCGGTCTCACCAAGGCCAAGTACAGGGGGAGGATGACATCCTGAGATTTACTTAAGAAGTATCTATGGATTCAAGCCAGAGGTTTGTTTGCTTTACCAGTTGCAACATGGCATTGGTGGCTCATGTTCATCTTGTGGTCTATCATGACCCCCAAGTCTCTTTCAGCAGTGGTACTAACAAGTGTAGCACTGCTGAGCCTATAAGTATGCTGAGGGGTTTTTTCCCCCGAGGTGGAGTACCTTACATTTATCGGTATTGAACATCATCAGGTTTGTATCCACCCACTTACTAAGTTTATCCAAGTCAGCCTGGATCACTAGCTGTCCTCAGGTGTGGATGCTATGCCCCAAAGTTTAGTGTCATTGGAGAACTTGGCCAGTGCGCTTCTGACACCAATGTCCACATTGTAGATAAAGATGTTAAAGAGAACAGGTCCAAGAACAGAGCCTTGGGGGATGCCACTGGTTATGGAGCACCATAATAATTTGCTACCATCAACTACTACTCTCTGGGTCTGACCTCAGAGCCAATTTCCTAGCCATTGGACTGTGGTGTAGCTGAGGCCACAGTTGGCCGATTTTTCCATGAGGAGATCATGGGACACCAGATCAAAAGCTTTTTTAAAGTCCAGATATATGAAGTCAATTTCTTCTCCCTTGTCCAGGTGATATGTCATCTGGTCATAGAAGGAGATGAGATTGGTCAGGCAAGACTTACCCACGACAAACCTGTGCTGGCTATCCCTCAGGATGTTGCCCTCAGCCAGCTTATGCAGAAAGGTTTCCTTGATAATTTTCTCCAGAATATTACCAGGGATTGAGCTCAAACTGATTGGCCTGTAATTCCTGGGATCTACTTTCTGCCCTTTCTTGAAGATAGGTACCACATTGGCTTTCTTCCAGTCTTCAGGTACTTCACCTGAGCACCATGAGTTTTCGAATATTTTTGCCAATGGTTGGGCTATGACACCTGCCAGCTCCTTGAGTACTCTAGGGTGTAATCTGTCAGGACCAGCTGACTTGAAGGTGTCCAGCCTCTCAAGGTCATCCTTTACTAGATCAATAGGCTTTACAACAGCAGCAGCAAGTCCAGCAAAGGACGCAAGAGGAACAGCAGCACTTTATACTACTACTGCTGGAGCAAGTGAAATCTGCTAAAAGAGGGGATGCTTACAAAAAATGGAGCCAGAGGATAAGCCCAAGGCTTCTCTAGAGACATTTGAGCAGGTGGCTGAGGTGAATCAGTGGCCTTGTGATATCTCAGCTATTAAGTTAGTTCCCTACCTGACTGGGGAAACCCAGGCTGCCTATCAGGCCATGGGAGCCAAAGCTGTATGCACTTATGACCATCTGAAGTCATCCATTTTGGACCATGTCAGACTCATGGAAGAGGCCTACATGTGGCAATTCCAAATGGAACCATTTGACACTAATTCTTGGCCTTGGACAGTGGCACAACACTTCAAGGATTCATGCAGCTAGTGATTGAAACTGGAGACTAGCTTGGCTAAAAAAATTATGGAACTGGTGACATTTAGGGGTGCGCCAATACCAATAGCCGATTTTTAAGGAGGCATATTGGCTGATACCAATCCGATTTCCAATACCAGCCCAGCAGCTTGAAGAGCAGTGTCCAGCTGGTAAGTCTGGTGTGGTGGAAGGGGAGGGGGGAGGGAAGGGGCATGTCAGGGCAGATCAAGGCCCCCATGATGACGGAGAAGTGGGGCTGGGGCAGGGGCTGGGGCACACGCTGCCCAGCTGGGGTGGGGTGGGTGTGGGACAGAGCTGTGGCTCATCCGGGGGGTGCGGACAGGGGGTGGCAGCCACCACTACATGCTGTTCATCCAGGAGCCACTTATCTGGTGGCTCCTGCCGCTGCTCCTGCTGGTTGTCCAAGAGGGTGTGTGTGTGTGGGGGGGTGCCCTTGGATTTGTGCAGGGCAGGGGAGTGGGCTTTTTGTGGTGGGGCGGGGCTGTGTTTGGGGCAGGTGGCTGCTCTAGGAGGGAGAGATGGGGGGCTATGGCAAATTTTATGGTGGCTTCAGCCCCCACCCTTAGGCACCTTCTAGCACTATCGCCACGCACCCTGAGCGCAGCTCTACCCTGCACAGATCTGGGGGCACATGCCCCTGGGCCCTCCCAGATTAGCAGCAGGAGCAGGGGTGAGAGCTGCCAGATGAGCAGCTCCTGAATGAGTGTCACGCAGTGGCAGGAGCCACACCCCCTCCCCATGTCCCCCTCGACAAGCCAGGGCTCCATCCCATGCCTGCCTTGCCTCAACTGGGAAGCTCTTTCCCTAGCCCCAGCCCCACTCCTCCCTCACTGTGAGGGCCTTGATCTGCCCCGCCATGCCCTGTCCCTTCCCCCTCCTCTCCTCCCCTTCTATCACACCAGACTTACCAGATGCATGCAACTCTCCAAGCTCTCCAAGCTGCCAGGCTGTGCTCCTCACTCTCTACATACTGCGCTCTGGCTGCACACATGCATGGGCCATTTATTGGCCAAATTATCAGTCTGATCAGGAGGATTTCTGATATAGATAATTTTCCTTATATCAGTGCCAATCCAATATCAGACCAATGTACTGGTGCACCTCTAGTGACATTAGAAAAATTTAGGCAAATCCTGCTGGGTCTGGCCCAGGAATGGGTCTGTAGATACCAGATTAGCAACTTAAAAGAGGCAATATGCCTCACTGAGGATGTTTTAGAGGCTGACCTGAAACGTGGAAAGGGTGTAGCTGGGCAAAAGGAGCAGGCCTACCAAACTATAAAACTCAAATGAGGAAATGTGGGGGTGGCATGTGAGCCCTGCAAAGGAGGCAAGATATCTGGCCCTGGAGCATGGCCTTACTTCCCAAGACAGCAGGAGAGAACTCAGCAAGCTCAGGCCATGGAACCAGAGGCAGGAGAGGATCACTATTGGGAGACAGTAGATCGAAAGCCAGGAGAACCCTTGGTCTGTTTTTCATGTGGCCAACCTGGGCACTGGTGCAGAAATTGCCCCCTCAAGGACTGTAATTATGTTGAATCTGGGGTCTCCAAGACCCTAGGTGAATTTTCTGAGTGGACAGCATATATACTTCCCATCCAGATAGGAGATATCCATGTTCTGGACCTTGTGGACTTGGGCTCAGCCCAAACCTTTGTGCAGGAACAACTGGTGGACCCTGCCCAATGTCCAGTTCCTGAATGCACCTATGTGACCTGTATACATGGAAATACTTGACACTATCTTTTCACCAAGGTACAGTTGATGATTGAGGTCTAGATAGCCTAGCTGTTGATGACTGAGGCCCAGACAGCCTAGTGGTGGCCCGCCTTCTTTCACACCCAATGGTAGTAGGTTAGTACTACGGCCTGCTAACCAAGTTCTTGTGCCTAGTGGCAAAGAGTAGATCAGATCAGGAACCACTAGCTACTCTCCAGGACCAACTCAGAGACATATTCCCCTTTGATCCAGAGATCTTCAGACCCTGATCCCTCCCACACCGAGAATACTGGTGAACCTAAAGAGAAACCCTCACAACAGAAAGGGGGCCAAGAAGGAGGTCCAGAAAGGGAGCCAAGGTCCAATGTAAGCTCACTGGACCTGAGGAAATTGTTGAGGAGGCACAGTCCTCCAGAAACAAGATCCCCCAATTAGGAGACTGTGCTTGTTGGATGAAGACCTGATTTTGTTCAGAGCCAGAGAGAAGACCCAGTATTTGCTTGTCTCTATGGCCAGCTGGCCAAAGTGAATGGGAAAATAGTGGACCCACACATAGATGCTCAGAATCCTCATTTTTAGCTAAATGAAGAGGTACTGGTAAGGATCATTAAGAACCAGGCTACAGGGACCTGGAAACCCCAATCGTTGGTGCATAAGTTGCAAGAAAATCAAGTCCTAAAATTAGCATGTGAAATACCCTGGGCAGGCAACCTGGAAATAGAGAAGACATGGGCAGGGGTGCTTGCCTGGTTCTTCTGGCCAGAGATCTATGAAGAAATTAAGGGATATTATCAATTCTGTCCAGATTGTCAGTTGGTGACACCACATCTTAGACTTTGGGCCCCCTTAGTACCTCTACCTCTGATTGGAACCCCCTTTCAATGCATAGAAATAGACATTACAGGTGCTTTAGAGCTGAGCATCAGTGGGTGCCTCTTCATCATGGTCCTAGTAGACAATGCAACCCAGTATCTGGAGGCCCTTTGGAATATCTCAGCCCAGACAGTGGCAATGGAATTGTTGAAGATATTCTCCTGGTTGGGGCTGCCACAAGAAATACTCACAGACCAAAGTACTGTATTCATGCCACAGCTGTTACAGGAGGTGCGGTCCCTCCTGAGGATCCACTCAGCCCAAATCTCAGTCTACTACTCCCCAGACAGATGGGTTAGTGGAATGGTTTGATCAGACTCTAAGGGGGACATTAAAGTTTGTGGGGGAAGAACCCTGAAAGTGGGATACATTACCTTATTTACTTTTTGCAATGTGATAAATTCCTGGGTCCTCAACAAGTTTCTCCCCATTCAAATTGTTGTACAGGAGACAACCCAGGGGCATACTAGATCACCTCCAGGAGTCCCGATAAACACACAGCCTGCAGATACAAACTGTTGTTTAATATATTCTTCAACTCCAGCTGGACCTGGTAGGAACATTCACATGGGGAAATTTCCGTAACACACAACAAGCCCAGAAACAACATTACAGCTGAAATGTCCAACTCCAGGTATATCAACTCAGAGACAGGGTCCTGTTGTCACTCCCATTGGAGGAGAGCAAACTGATAGCCAAATGGCAGGGGCCCTATGAGTTTGTAAGGCAAGCTGGGGAGGTGGATTATGAGGTTCATCTGAAAGGGTGACAACAGGGAGCTCAGTTATATCACATAAACTTTCTGAACCCCTGGAGGATTCGAGAAAGTCTCCAGGTCTCCACATGCATAACAAACAGAAAGGGGGAAGGGACAGATGGTCCTCAAAAATCAAAGATGAGGGTTGCCCTAGAAGTAAAATCTGTCTGGTGCTCAGCAATCAGAGACCTGGGCCTTATTGGAGGACTTCCCAAACATCTTCACAGCTAAATGTGGCAGGATCTTCCTTAATCACTCACCATATTGTGTTGAAGCCTAGGTGCCCAATACAAAAGGGACTCACCAGGATTCCAGAAGAGAAGCATGAAATGGTAAAAAGGGAGATGCAAAGTATGTTGGAGATGGGAATGATTGAGGAATCCTCCAGAAAGTGAAGTAGCCCCATCATCCCAGTGCCAAAACTGGACAGGACAAGCTAGTTCAGAATAGACTTTCCAAAAATAATGTGGTGTTGAAATTTGATGCTTATCCCATGCCTTGAATTAATTATTGCAGCAGTTGGGGAAGGCAATATACATATCAACATTAGATATAAGGAAGGGGTACTGGCAAACTCCCCTAATCCCAGAATTGGGGGAGCTAACAGCATTTGTAACACCTTGGGGGCTCTATCCATACTATACCCTTTCTTTTAGACTCCATGGTGTCCCAGCCACTTTCCAATGCCTAACAGATTAAGTGTTGCAGCCACATCATGATATGCTGCTACATATCTTAATGATGTGGTTATATTCACAAGCACGTGGGGGGAACATATCCAGCAAGTCAGGGCAGTACTACACTCAGTACGAACCACAGGCCTTACAGCCAACCCAACAAAAGGCAGACTTGGCTGTGTGGGGCAAAATATGAAGGCTACACTTTGGGCAACAGGGAGATCAAGCCCCTTAATGACAAGGTGAGTGCCTTTGTAGAAGCCTTGGTCTCCAAGACAAAAAAGCAGTTGAAATCCTTTTTGGTCTAGCTAGCTATTACTGACAATTTATTCCATGCTTCTCTGCCATAACTGTCCCTCTGACCAACCAACTATGTAACACAGCACCCCAGGTGGTACAGTGGACCTGGCATGCACAGAGGCATTTGGCGGTATTAAAAGGAAACATATTGCAAAGCTCAGACTTTGAATGCCAGTTCATCATGCAGATGGATGCCTCAGAGCCATTCTTTTACAGAAATTCAAGGATGGTGAACACTCAATCTTGTATATGACCCAAAAGTTCCTATCCCAAAAGCAGAAGTATTCAGCTTTTGAAAAAAATGCGTTGACATAAAGTAGGCAGTCAAGGTTTTACGCTATTACCTCCAGTAGCCCCCTTTACACCAATGTTCCTCTAACCTGGCTGAAGGAAACATTGGATACCAACTCCAGGTTCATGCCTTGGTACCTGGCTTTGCAGCCGTATACATATGAGACATGCCATTGACCTGGGACTGCACGTATGAATGTGGACTTCTTCTCCCTTGAAGGAGGGGGTTTAAGTTTAGAAGCGTGAGTCTTTGATTTTACTTTGAGGAAGGGATGTATGTAACAAGCAAACTTCTGCCTTCTGTCCCACTAACAGAACACAGTTAATTAAACTGAAGGGCTGCAGCTGTGGGAAAGCTAATGAGGGCACGAGACTGGGAATCAAAAAGCCCAGTAGGCAGAACCAGAGAGAGGAGAATGAAGGAGAAGCACCAGAGGCAGGGAACCTTTGTGCTAGGAGCAGGAGGACAAACCTGGGAAAGTAAAGCCTGAAACCACAATGGACTAATCTCAGGGTCCAGGATGATAAGGTACATTTGTTTGCTTACTTTGTTTGGTGAAGGGCTGTACAGTAACTGGGGCAGACTGAGAGGCACACCAGGCAGCAAAAGCCAGCAAGGTGAAAGACCGTAGTACTGGGGTTGTTGACAGATGCTCAGGGGAGGTACAAAGCCTGGTTGAAAGGCCCTGAGGTGTCAACCTGTTACAAAGTCGTAAGTTAGACTTTGAGACTGAAGACTAGTAACAAGTGTTCACCTCTTAATATATGCCTGACTCTTGAATGCAGGTCATCCTCTTATTTGCTACCCCTAACACTCCACTTTTTTATTTATAATGAAAATATGATATGATATTGGTCTTATACTGGGTTGGTATTGTAATTCATAATGAATTATTATGAATCAAAATAAACTAAATGATTATTTTAAAAGCATTAATAAGAATGTGGAGCCAAGTACTTAAAAGCTTTGAAATTCACCAAATAAGCAGCTACCCAGTATTTTTATTTTCTTCCTGTTGTACAATGTGTGGCTAAAAAGGAAGCAAAAAGTCAATGAACTAGAGATACTGGGATGTCTGAAGTCTAATGATTTATTCTGACTGCCAGAGGTAGTATTAGGTAAGAGGTAACTGGCTTTTAAACTAGTAAGCATAAAGTGTCATGAAACAAAATTAAGAATCATATACACAAACAACCCCCTTTATAGTCCTCTTTTATTTATATATATATATATATATATATATATATATATGAAAATAAGCTTTTCTCCCCTGTTGTTTCAGATAATTTTGTGTTCTATAGAGTGGATTTGTAATCATTCTATGGTATTACCTGTAAAAGGTTACATTTTACTAGTGTTCATCCCATACCTGGTTATGGCTCTCTAGGTACAGTCTGGATATGGAGATAGCAGACACTGATACATAGCAGTTTAAAGTGAAGAAGGTGCCTAGAGTTCAAAGCCTAAAATCCGATTGTCCATGTGAGATACAATAATTCTGTTAAGCCATTATGTGTTACATAAGTATGCTCAATTGTTGTATAAAATGTCTGCCATTTAAAAAGAGCTTGGGTATCAGAAAATGCAAGGCCAACTAGTGAATTTTAAGTGGATGAAATGCCATGTTTTTAATGTTGTTTTTTTTTTTTAGTAATGTCAGATAAAGATAGAAGAGCATGGGTGACTGGTGCCACCTGAGTCAGGGGGGGCAAGTACCCCCCCCAATGGCCCATCAGCAACTGGGAGGAGTCCCCCCACAGCTGATCTCACCAACCAGGGCAGGGGGGTTGCCCCATGCCTCATTGCACCAACCTGGAAGTGCCAGCAGCACTTCTCCTGGTGCCCCCACTCCCTGGCCAGTGCTCACAGGTGGAGCCCCCACTCCCTGGCCTGCACATGCCCCCCCCCCCCACACACACACACCTGTCGCCTAAGCGGGGAGTGCTGGCTGTCAGGGGGTGCACCAGTGCTATCAGGGAGTGCACGTGTACCCCCATACACCCTGTATGCATCACCACTGAAGAGAAGGTAGAACACACCAATGTAGGCCTCTGGAAGATACCTTTTTTTTTTTTTTTTCCAATGTTTACATGACTCAGAGATTTTAAAAAGGAATTAAGAGATTTTGCTGCATTTCCTGCAGAGAACCAGGTTTGACACCATGAGGCCTGTGGCTTGCAGGTTCCTTCCAGTGACAGCCAGGTGTAAGCAGTGCCTCCTGGTGGTGTCTCTCAGGGAACAGGCGTGAGAGCTACAGGAGAAGGTGGTAAGGCTCTGAAGTATCCTCTGCCATGAGGAGTTCAGCAATTTGATACTGGAGGAGACCTCTGGGACTGCAGAGGAAGAACTGCTACAGGCAGCACTGGAGAAGGGAGAGGAGAGAGTAGACATGGATTCCCAGGAAGGTGGAACCTGGAAGCTTGTGACCTCTGGCAGCAAGTGGAAATCTTTACCTTCACCTGAAGCATTTTATCTGGAGAATAAATATGGAGCCCTAGCAACCGAGGGCGAGGAGCATGTTCTGTTGGTGGAGGAGAACAGGCCAGGCCTCCGTAAGGTGGAAAGGATTGACATCACCACCACCAAGAAAAAGTGAGGTGTGGTGGTGGCTGAATACTGCCTTCTGTGGGGGACAGAAGGATCCATCTGCCAACCTAACCTGTTGTCTTCAGAAGTCTGCTGTTTGCCTAGAGCCCAGATATAAGATGTCATGGAGGTACTACCGAGACTCATCCAGCCCTCTGACTACCCCACGCTGTTCATCTGTGTGGGCACCAATGATACTGCAAGAAGAGACCCTGGGCAGATCAAAAGTGACTACAGGGCTCTGGGTGCAAGGGTGAAGGGGACGGGGACTCAGGTGGTGTTATCTTTGATCCTTATGGTCAGGGGAAAGCACCAGGCAGGAGCGGGTATATCCTGCAGATTGCTCAGAGCTCTAGTATGAAACTGGTGATAGGCCTGTTGAAAGTCTCCAGGTTAGGGTGAGAGGAGAGAGGAACAAGGATGATGTCATGATGAGGGTCTGCTAGGAAGGAGGAAGTGGTGGATGAGGCTTTTTTCAAACAGCTAGCAGAAGTTTCCTGATCACAGGCCCTGGTTCTCATGGGGGACTTCAGTCACCCTGACGTCGGCTGGGAGGGCAATACATCAGTGCACAGGCAACCCAGGGAGTTTTTAGAGAGTGTTGGGGACATCTTCCAGTTGGCACTGGAGTGGCCAACTAGGGGCTGTACTCTTCTTGACCTGCTTCTCACAAATAGGGAAGAATTGGTGGGAAATGTAGTAGTGGATGGCAACTTCAGCAGCAGCAACCACAAGATGATTGAGTTTAGGATCCTGAGGAAAGGAAGGATGGAGAGCAGCAGAGTA
Organism: Alligator mississippiensis; assembly: GCF_030867095.1. NCBI lineage: Eukaryota > Metazoa > Chordata > Crocodylia > Alligatoridae > Alligator > Alligator mississippiensis. The sequence continues at coordinate 280,526,922 of NC_081824.1, forward strand.
AGGACCCTGGACTTCAGAAAAGCAGACTTCAACTCACTCAGGGAACTTATGGGCAGGATCCCCTGGGAAACCAGACTATTGGGGAGAGGAGTCCAGGAGAGCTGGCTGTACTTTAAAGAAGCCTTACTGAGAACGCTGGAACAAACCATCCTGACCTACAGGAAGGCTAGCAAGTATGGCAGAAAACCAGCTTGGCTTAGCAGGGAACTCTTTAGTAAACTAAATCACAAAAAGGAAGCTTATAAGAAGTGGAAACTTAGACAAACAAGTAGGGAGGAGTCTAATAATACTGCTCTGGCATGCAGAGATAAAGTCAGGAGGGCCAAAGCACAGTTGGAGTTGTGGCTAGCAAGGGACATGAAGGGAAACAGGAAGGGTTTCTACAAGTATGTCAGTAACGAGAGGAAGATCAGGGAAAGTGTTGGGTCCCTTATTGAATGGGAGAGGCAACCTTGTGACAGAGCATGCAGAAAAGGCTCAAGTGCCCACAGGCAAGGTCAGCTCCCAGACTACTACACCTGGCAGCATAGTTCAGGGAGAAGATGAGCAGCCCTCAATGGTGAAAGAATAGGCTAGGGACTATTTAGAAAAACTGAATATATACAAGTCCTTGGGTTGGAAGGGATGCACTCAAGGGTGCTGAGGGAGTTGGCTGATGTGATTGCAGAGCCACTGACCCATTATCTTTGAAAAGTCATGACTATCAGGAGAGGTCCTGGATGTTTGGAAAAGGGCAAACATAGTGCCTATATTTAAGAAAAGCAAAAAGGAGGATCCGGGGAACTACAGGCCAGTAAGCCTCACCTCAGTCCCTGGAAAAATCATGGAGCAGGTCCTCAAGGAATCCATTTCTAAGCACTTGGAGGAGAAGAAGGTGAGTAGGAACAGTCGGTTTGGATTCACTAGGGACAAGTCATGCCTGACCAACCTGATTGCCTTCTATGATGAGATGACTGTCTCTGTAGGTGTGGGGAATCCAGTGGATGGGGCATACCTTGACTTTAGCAAGGCTTTTGATACAGTTTCCCACTGCACTCTTGCAGGCAAGCTAAGGAAGTATGGGTTGGATGAATGGACTGTAAGTTGGATAGAAAACTGGCTGGAGCATCAAGCTCAGAGGGTAGTAATCAATGGCTTGAGATCTAGTTGGCAGCTGATATGAAGTGGAGTGCCCCAGGAGTCTGGGGCTGGTTTTGTTCAATATCTTCATCAACAACCTGGAAGATGGCATAGAGTGCACCCTCAGCAAGTTTCCAGATGACACCAAGCTGGGGGAATAGTAGATACTCTGGAGAGTAGAGCTAGGATTCAGAGTGACCTCAACAAATTGAAGGAATGGGCCAAAAGAAATCTCATGAGGTTCAACAAGGACAAGTGCGAAGTCCTGCACTTAGAACAGAACAATCCCATGCATAGGTATAGGCTGAGGGCTGGCTGGCTGGGCAACAGCTTTGCAGAAAAAGACCTGGGGGTTACAGTGGACCCTAAGCTGAATATGAGCCAGCAGTGTGCCCTTGTTGCAAAGAAGGGTAATGGCATACTGGCCTGCATTCGTAGGTGTGTTGCCAGCAGGGCAAGGGAAGCGATTATTCCCCTCTATTCAGCACTAGTGAGGCCATATCTGGAATACTGTGTTCAGTTTTGGCCCCCCCCCCCCCCCCAATACAGAAAGGATGTGGACAAAGTGGAGGGATTCCAGCGGAGGGCAACAAAAATGGTGAGGTGCTGGGAGACACGACTTATGAGGAAAGACTGAGGGAACTGGGCTTATTTAGTCTAGAGAAGAGGAAACTGAGAGACATAGGTGACTGAGAGGCATGCCTCCTGAGGCTGGGGGGGCATGACGACCACCTGCAGGCAGCGATTTGGGCATCAACAGCAAGGGCGGGCTGAGTGGGGACCGTCCACATGCGGCCATGGTGGTGTCAGCAATGGGGGGGGGGGGTGTCAGAAGTGCCAGCGGTGCACTCAGAAGTGCCCTGGAGGGGGTGGGGCATCAGCACTCTCAGAGGGTGCACATGCACTCCCTATGCATCGCCACTACTGAGAGGAGACTTAATAGCAGCCTTCAACTACCTGAAGTGGGGTTCAAAAGAGGATGGAGCTGGACTGTTCTCAGTGGTGGCAAATGACAGAACAAGGAGCAATGGTTTCAAGTTGCAGCAAGGGAAGTTTAAGTTAGATATTAGGAAGAACTTTCTCACTAGAAGGTTAGTAAAACACTGGAACAGGTTACCCAGAAAGGATGCTGAATCTCCATCCTTGGAGATTTTTTAGACCCGGCTAGACAAAGCCTTGGCTGGGATAATCTAGTTGGGGATGATCCCACTTTGAGCAGGGGGTTGGACTAGATGAACTCCTAAGGTCCTTTTCAACCCTAATCTTCTATGATTCAAGCCTGAAACAAAATGTACTTGCTAAAGCACAATACTATTAATGAAATTCTGGCACTGCTGAGATTTTTGTCATTTAATGTTATGAAGCTAGAATTATACCAGTGGCACTATGTAGGATTTTTTGTGTATGACAATGGTTCTCAATCTTCTTTGATATTAGTACACCAGATTTACTCCTCTATCCCTGGACCACCATCTTGTTTTGCTTGTAGTTATTTGCACCTATATCTACACTCCCCAGCCCCTGGAGGGGTAGGAGGAAGTGGAAAACAAAACTACTGAATTAAGGATTTATGGTTTGTGACACTCAAATAAATATTATTTCGCTTGTTTACTAAAGCCAGCAGGGACTAAAAGCTATAAAGCTACGTTGAAGTACTACAGGAAAGTGGAAGTGACACTACTCTGAAATGTGCATCACAGGAAAAATCCCTGCATTCTTACTACAACTGGAGAAAATGAACTGGCAAAGGAATTTCCAGCTACATGGTTACAGAATAATGTTTATTCCTTACTAGTTTTGTAGTAAAATAGAGAAAAAAACTAGCATTTCCAGTAAATGGCAACACATTTAGCATTTCAAGGTTAAACAAGAACATAAATCTGAAACCTACTGTTCATTTTACAGTCAACATTTTATGTTAGTTTCGAAATCCACATGCCCATTCCATACCTTCTTCACTTCTAGAAATGCTAAGCTTGCTTTCTTTTTTTTTTTTCTTTTCAGTCAAAGAGGGCTGCCAGGCTTCTGGCTTCATTTTGAAGTGCAGAGTGTTTTATACCTAGTCTTACTGTGGGTCAAGCAAACCCACACTACTTTGGGTGAGCTACTTTGAGCTAGTTCACTGGAAATTCTTGCTGACTTCCCTGAAAAAAGTAATGAAAGATAGTTGATGAGATCAGAACTTATTTTAAAGTAGTCCTGCTGTGACTGCACAGTAAAACACATTCCTGTAGGTTTAAAAATATTCCTAAAGCTTGTAAGATCCCAAACTAATATAATATAGCCTGAAATGTGAATTGCTGGAGAAAGGGAGAGGTCCACGAGTTTGAGAACATATGTGGGATGTGAACATAGAACAATAGACAGTGTCAATTTGCTAAGCCTAGATATGTGCTGTATTCCAATGGGAAGGGCATAATCTTAGCAAATATTAACAGAACCCCAACTTGATAGGGTGGAATAAATTTCCAGTGCTGAGAGATGATTTTAGGAGTTATGCCACTTTGCATCGTACCTGCAGGGCTGTTGGTAACTTGCCTGCCCTTGTATCATACCTATTTGTATACTAATTTTATTCTTCTGGTGCATCTTCCATAAATTGTCTGTTTATCATTAAAACCTTTGGAGATATTGAATACCTTCAGTGGAAAAAAATCAGCTAAAGTTTCTTCTTTGGTATATATGAATCAATGATTCTGTAAAAACTGCTTCTTCAGAAGAGGAGAGGAGGGTGGGACCTGAGCAGCAGCCCTGACTGTCTCCTTGAAGGGGCATAAAAATAGCTGCCACAACCATAGTGGTGCCTGACTCTGCCACCATGATTGGTATAGCAGCTGCCGCGATTGGCACAGTGGCAGCCAGCACTGCCATGTGCATCACAGCTGCCCCAAACACAGAGCTGCCCTGCTGCATCTCTGAGGCTATGTCCTGCTCTTTTCCACATTGTAGATCTAGATTAATTCTAGTGAATGTATTGGAGCTATTCTAGATTCACGTGGATGTACCTGAGAGTAGAGGCTGGTTGATTTTCAATGAGGGTTGTCAGTTTTTTGTCTGAACAAGGCTTCAGTTGTTGATCATTTCTTTTTGAAAAAAGTGGACTTCTGTGTTCTTCTAAGATAACCAAACTCCTGTTTCTACAACAGAAACGTGTCATGGCAAAGGAGATGTGTGTTCTATAATAATGTTAGTGGGAGAATAGATGAGGAATTTATCTTTCTGATGTCCAATAGTGCAAAAACAAAATAACATTTTATTAAATTAAAAAGTGATGCTAGCCTCTAAAATTAATTGCCAGATCTAGTGTCAAAAAACCCCTCCATGCTGCAAACTAGCAGTGTGGTAAACACCTGCATGTACAGCGTGTGCAAGCTGCAGTGCCACAGATGGGTTTGCCAAAGCCAGCAGGGACTAAAAACTATAAAGCTATGTTGAAGTACCACAGGAAACTGGAAGTGACATTGTTCCAAAATGTGCATCAGAGGAATGATCCCTGCATTCTTACTACAGCTGGAGAAAATGAACTGGGAAAGGAATATCCAGCTACATCGTTACAGAATAATGTTTATTCCCCTACTCGTTTTGTAGCAACATAGAGAAAAACTAGAATTTCCAGTAAATGGCAACACATTTAGTATTTCAGGGTGAAATAAGGACATGGGTCTGCAGCACCATATATCACACGTGCATGCTCATCTGGATGTGCCACTTGTCTGCCAGACAGGTGACACAGGTTTGATTCCTGGATGCACGCATAACTACAGCCATAAAGACACCAAATGTCTGGACTCAGTCTGACCTTTGGATTCAGCCTCAATGTTCTAAGGGGGGATGGAAGGTCTAGATAGCCTCCACTCCTCCTTACTCCTGCTTAGGCATATGCATCAAAGGTCTGGGTGACCTCCCACCAGGGCCAGATTAATGCCTAGGCAAACTAGGCACATGCCTAGAGCCTTAAGTGAAGAAGGGGCCCAGTTGTGCTTATTTTACATGTTATAATTATTGAGTGAAAAAAGTAATATAAAAATATCACCTTCAGCTGGGGACCTATGAGTTTGCCTAGGGCCCTCTAAAGGGTTAATCTGGCCCTGCCCCTCACACATGCATCATGATCTAGAAGGATCAACGGTTGCCTACTACAGTACAGAATTAAAAAGAAAAGCAGAAAAGGGATAGTTAATTAAACTAAAAGCTAACAAAAGCAGCAGATTGCCACAAACTGAATTCTAGGTTGCCCTGTCCAAAAATATAACCTGTCTTCTACATTTATGTCAAAGAGGTTAGACCGCATGTCTAAATCTGGGGGATGGTAACCTTTAACAAGCTGTGGGCTAGAATGCCCTGGCTTCAGGTAAGTGCAGGCTGGGTGGCTTCCACAGCTCTTCAGCAGCTGGGGCTTTGCCTGCATCTGCACCAAGGCCAGGCAGTGGGAAGCCAATGCCCAGGCAAACCCCACCAGCTTTGCAGGTTGGACCCAGTGGGTCCTTGGGCCAGATGTGGCCTCCAGGCCACATATTGCCAACCCTCGTCTTAACCTAAATATTATTAAGTAAAATTGGCATTTGCTCTTATAATGATATTTTGGTACAAATGCATGGGTTCTTTAAAGTGCTTTAAAAATAATAATGATAGCAGATTTTTTGCCTGCATCATGCAAATAATCAAGCAGTGCGTATTAGTGATCAGATGTTCTAAGGGCTGTGCTGAGCTTAGCTGAACATCTGTTATGCAATAACCTGGTTACTTACCAATAAACTTAGACTGGCTACATGTGCAAATTAACTATGGCGCCTTAAAGATCCAGCCAGCTCTAAAGTTATTGCTTGGAAAATGTGTATTAACTTTTATACCTGGTTTCTATCCAGCTTGAATTTGCACATATAGCTTGTGCCTCATGGCTAAGAGATAGCAGCTGCTACAATCTCTCAGACATGGGGGTGTCCTAGGGCTGCCAAGGCTGAGACTCCCACAGCTGATGGGATTCACAGTCCTGACAACCATGTGACATAGCCGGGGCCAAAAGCCCCGTCAGCTGCAGGACTGACCTCCAACAGCATGTGTAGTTTCTGCAGCTGATGGACCTCTCAGGCCCATCACGTGTAGAGGGGCCCGTAGTGACCAGAGTTTCTAAGAGCCACACTGATTTTAGTTGAAGTTGCACCTATATATGCTAGGACTATATTTGATCCTAAATCTTTAATCAGATTTATTCTTATTCTGTTTTTTTTTTTGTTTTTTGTTTGTTTGGGTTTTTTTGGCAAGTCTCTTTATTAAACAGTAAATAGCTTCTTCCCCCCCCCCACCATGTTGAGGTGATTGTAGGCTTTTGAAAGAGTTCTCTTTTAATGGTTGGTGTTCCTATCTGCATGTTATAGCATGTTTCTGTGTTATAACATGTTTTCATGTATCTGATCTACAGAGAAAACACATACCACCACCTACAAGCATAATGCAGAATTGGTTCCTAACACAAGGAGGAAAATAATGAATTAATAGTGAATCCATAAGCTAATAAAGAACTGATCTGTTTTGAAATGTATTAAAAGTCCCTGATTCTATCCAGGTGGCAGCAAAGAAAAAAAATTCTATCCAGGTGGTAGGAAGAAAAAAATCCTCTTGGTTTCTGTAGTTATAACAAATAGAAATGAAGAGGTACTATATATTTTTTTTTTAAACTCTTCTCTTGTTGTTTTTATTAGCTGTCACAAGGGGGAGCTTCATCCCTTGCTTCCAAAGAAGTGAACTAGTTTGCCAAAGTAAAACACTTGTAGAATCCTATGCTGTTTATTCTTTGAAAGAAAGCTATGGATAAATGTTACTCACCAGAGTAAATAAATAAAAATCTATGTAACTATCTTATTTACTCCCTGATTTGAGGCAAAGGGAAAAATCAAGGGGGAAATAATAGTTTTAATCTTGCCCATTGGCAGAGAGCACTACAACAAAGGAACAAGAGAGGAATTAGAACAGTAGTCGGGGCCCAGGCATGCAGCCAATCATTACAAATGGAAAGGAAACCCAGTGAATGTAGGGAGAAGGTAACCATGCTCAGAGTTGATTACATTTCTCATGGAAAAAGTAATTATGCAAAAAAACGTTCATGGATCAGTGTGTTTGGGAGAACAAGGGAGAAGCACATAGGCTGACAAGGCCTTCTCTTGTCATAGACATCCCAATATATAATTACAGAAGTTTCTAGTCAACTTAAGAAAGTCTAATTTTCAAAAAGTCATTTAGGCACTTAGGAGCTTAAGTTTCAGAGAATGTGAATGGCATGTGCACAGCTGTGTGCTTAAAACACTTCAGAAAATGTAGACTCCTCAGGCACTTGGACACTTCTAAAAATGTTACCCCAGCCTACACCTATCCAAACAGGAACCAGTTCTGCCCATGTAGACAAATACTTTACCATCTGCTGGAATATATAAAAGCATTTTGGTTATAATTCCTTTGATGCAATTAGGGGTCCTGTATTTGTGGGTTAACACCTGAAATTATTTAGAAACTATAAACTCTGGTGCTTATTGCACTGGAGTTTATTGCTTCTGGGCTCACCTTTTGAATGTGTACCCAGGACCACAGCATGCTGAGTTGGGTTGGAGCAACCCCAGCTGGCAGGGGGCCCCAGGGGGTCAGCCTGCTAGCCCGCAGCTGCTTTTACTGGGCTCAGCATGCTATGGAGGGACTGGCTGGGGTAGGAGGGTGCTTCAGTATGGGGCTGGCCAGCAGACAGCGCCCACGCTGAAGTATCCTCATGCCCCAACCATCTGGGTCAGTGTCTACACACGCGCTGCTGTGGAGTAAAAAAACTACACAGCAGGGTAGTACTTGTATTAGTACAAGTGGTACTGTATTACAAATACACGTACTACCCTGCTGTATAGCTAGTTAGTTTCCTGTGGCCTAATAGGGCTATATGTGTAGATGCTGAGACATCTATTGTGGAGCTAATTAGACAACTCGGCAAGAAATGTTTCATGTAGTGTTCTCAGTGACTTCCTGTTGCTATGATATTTATCCTGCTGTTGGTTCTGTGGGATTTGCAAGGTATTCATCCAAGTGTAGCTTTGGGACAGTAAGGCCTTGACAACACTAGAAAAAGACATCTATAGTACAGCAACCACTGGTAAGGGTGATAGCATGTAAGTGCTAATGTAAAGATGGCTATGGTGTCTTCTGGGAACCCGGTTAAAAGTAAAACAGCTGAGCCCTGACTACATTGACCTACCTCCAGTACAACTGTATCATTCCTGCCTTCTCCCCTCCTCCCCATGGTTTAGAAGTATTACAGAAGATCAGTGGGGAACTTGTTAAGCCTATACACTAAGCTAATCAGAGTCCAAGAGCACACTGACACTCCTTGTAAAGGAAATGGGATTGCTTATTTTAAATGTAGCTCAGATAGGTGTTTGACTCCAGGGCTCCATGAAGAGATAGAGGAATGTGTATTGAGAAAATAGTCTCATCAGTTGAAAGTATAAGAGCCCATATGAGTCTAGCAGATCCCACAGGCTTTGTATCCAATGCTTTACTTCCTTTCTCATGTTCTGTTCACTACAAAAACCTGTCTGCTTTAATGTGCCTGTCACGGCAGGGTAGGCATTTCAGCTCTCCTTACAGCAGGGATCAGGCTCCAAGAACATAATTGTACCTTACAGAAACTCTCCAGTAGTAGCCTTTTTTGGATCTCCACATTGTCAGTTTAGTTTCCAGTCACCCTGGTGGCTGCGTGCTTTGTTCTGAAAACACAGGCTCCAAGAGCTGGCATTAAAGCAGACCTAAAAATAGGAGGATAGGAAGCCAGAAGAAATTTTGGCATGTTGCAGGGGCACATCAGTCTACCTGAATCTTTCATCTGGGCCTTCCCACATGCAAGGGGATCTGGCAGGCTTACCATTATAAGGTTTTGCTGCCTTAGTTAAATTGGCTAGGGGTATGAAAAGATCACAATGCCTAGCTGGTATAGTTATGGTGGTAAAACATCTTGTGTACACTCAGCTAGGCTGATAAAAGATGGCTTCCCCTGGTTTAGTATAGGTGCTGACAGAGGTACAGCTCCCCATTGTAACTCATGGTGCTTTGCAGGAAGTGCCATGAGTTACAGTGTTTTCCCTGACCCACCAGATGTTCCCCCAACCCAACAGATGTTGGCTGTTGGGTCTGGGAGGCTGGAGAATCAAGCTCCAGTTTGGAGCAGCTGCTGCTCTTTCCACCCCCACCCCCCCCACCCCCCACTTCCCTCCTTTGAAGCACCTTCATCTGAACCCTCATGTATTGAGAGTTCAGATTGTCGCATAATCGGGCATTTTTTACAGCGCTCTGCAACTGTGCACTTTTGTCAGTGCACAGCTGTAGAACACTTCATGGGCCCAATTGCGTGACAAGCCATTATTTCTGTCAGTACCCTTAATTTCTCTCAGACAGGTAGAGTAACTATGCCACCAAAAAAAAAAAAAACAGTTCCCAAAACAAGCTATTTCTCCACTAGGAGGCTCTGCCAACATAGGTATGCCAGCTGAGCTATAGCGGCAAAGGCTCTAAAAAGCAGACAAGCCCTGCATGTCTAGGAATGTGGTTTAGCATGTTTAATATGCCTTTCCCTTAGAGGAACTGACCCCTCTGTTCTGTGGCACATCCTTTTAATTTGTTGGGTAAACTACATTAAAGAAAGAATTAGAGTAATTTTTCATTAACATAAGAAGCTTTACTTTCTTCCTAATGCATATTGCCATGGAATTCATATTGTATCCTATATTATGGGATATGATGAATACCTGGGTAACAATACAGAGTATAAATTGTGATCATTGATACATCATATATAAAAAGCTTCTATGGTTTTGGTATAGATTCTGTTCAGGGAAGGACTGTTTCTAAAATGCTACAAGGAAGGAAAGAGAAAGAATAGCTAAAGAGGAACTAGAGCTTGTCACTGTGACCCCTCATCAAATACTAGTGAAACTTATGTTTTCTCTCTCATCTGTTCAGTTTGTCACATGTAGACAATTACAAGTATTCCAACTGATGCCTTATTCCCAAGAAGCATAGTAAAAGAGCCTATTTAGAGCATATACTCCCTTTAACTGATACAAGGGACAAGTATGGGGTATATCTTGATATTTCATGGATTTGTCTACACATGCATTTGATGGGAGACTAGTTTACTTGTGAGAAAACTACTTGTGAGTAAATGCTCCTGGGATGGCATCTATACATGCAGGGACATGGGAACAGATTTACTGCTCCTAGTAACAAATTGCTTCTGCTTCATGGGGCCCTGCAAAGGGGCCCCTGCTGCCAACAGGGGAAACTGGAGGCCCTGGCCCCAGCTACCTGTGGCCAGAGACCATCTTGAAAAGGCAGCCCTGCTCCCTGGCCAACTGTGTTTTTGGCCAAGAGCAGTGTGCAGAGCATGGGGGTAGCACGCAGCAGCTGTCTCACTGCAGCCTCTGCCTCTCTGTGCCATGGCTGCTCCAGCCCCTGGACCTGGTAGAGATGTCCAGCACCCTGGGCTCCTGCTAGCCACTGTCCTGGCTCTTCTGGCCTGATGCATCAGTCACCCCCTGGCCCATGGCCATCTGGGCCCTATTGGCTCCCTCATGTGCAGCAACCATTTGCCTGTCCCCAGTACATGGTTCCAGGGATGCCACCACTGCACAGCTGCTGTCTGGACCCTGTCCTACTGACCAGACCCCAACAGGATGCTAATGGCAGGCTCCTGATTGCCTCTTGGGCCTCCAACTTCACAGCCTCTAGGCCCATCTGGCCAGCCAGGACTCATGGCTACACTTTGTCCAGGCTACCTGGGACAACAAGCAGTGGCTGGAGGCCTTCTGCATGACCTAGGCCACCTTCCTGGACCTCCAGGACCACTGCTTGCACCTGAAGCAGTAGGACACCACCATGCAGCAGCCCCTCTTCATGGACACCCATCGCTCTGCTGAAACTGGCCACGCCCATCAGCCTTTACTACATGGGCCACCTCTTCGGCATAGACAAGGCCACCACTAGGGAGGCCATGTGCAATGCCCTCCAGGACATCCTGGGGCATACCATGCTCCACGTACATGTTGCCCTGGAGGTGATTGGTGAGGTTCCACATCCCCATCACCTACCTGCCCCATGGAGACTGCCTGTATTACAACTGGAGGGACTTTCACTTAATTGTCCTCCAGGTCCTCATCACCACTGTGGCACTTTCACCAACATGAGCGCTGGCTGGGTGTGCAGTGTTCACAATGCTCACATCTTCTCCCCCTGCCAGCCCTGGTGCAGAGCAGGCGCTTCACGCTGGGGATGCCAGACCTCCAGCTGGGCACTGTGGTTATCCAGCCCATCCTCATTGGGGGCCCCACCTACCCACTCCTCCCTTGGCTCATTCAGCCTTACACTGGCCAGCCGGACCCCCACCAGACCCACTTCAACAGGTGCCTGGGCTGGACCCGCACCTTGGTGGAGTGCGCCTTTGGTTGCTTCAAGGGATGCTAATGCACCCTTGAGGTCACCAAAGACAACATCCCCCCGGGTCATTGCAACCTGTGTGCTGTATAACAGCTGCAAGGCCTGGGGAGAGCTGTTTTGCAAGGCCTGGGTGGAGGAGGTGCATTGGGTGGAGAATGTCTGGTAGTGGGAGCACCAGCTGCGGTGGCAGTGACAGTGGCAGCATTTCCCATCCCCACCCTGCCCCCCCTCAGAGGCTCCAGGTGAGCGGCACACCTACCACTGGAGGCCAGGACACCAGGTGTGAGAGATGCTGACAACTACCTCCTCCTGCACTCCCCACTGTAGCCTGCTTGGGCAGCTGCCCACAGACCCCCACCCCACTGCCCAGCACCACACTCGCTGCAGACAGGTCTCAAGAAAACATTTTTTTGCCCTCACAACAAACAGAGCCTCCCTACCTGCTCCCACTCCACCCACCAACAGTAAAACACCCTCTTCCCCATGCAAACTATTTATGATGTGGCTTGTGTGTGTGCCCTCTAGAGGTTGGGGGTATGGAGTGGGGGCACCTAGGGGGCAGAGCCTGGGGACAGGCAGCCAGCACCCTGGCCTCTGGCCGTTGCCCTAGGGGCGCACATTCTGCGGCAAGGCTGATGGGCATGGGGCTTGCCCAGGGGCAACAGCAGTCACTGGTCCCCTGGTGCAAGCAGCTCCCTCTCCAGCAGCTCGTGGCCAGGGCCAGCAGAGCTGGTGCCTGGTCCTGGCCCTGCTGCAGGCAGCTCCACACCTGTGCAGAGCTGGGGTGAGCAACAGGGCTGCGCCTAGGTGCAGTAGGGCTGAGTGGTAAAGCAGAGGCTGGGGCAGGGCCTATGGGCCCATGGAGGCCATGTGCATGTTTTTACTCCACAGTAATAAAAACTAATCCTGGGTATCTTGCTTCTCAAAGGTGTAAGCTACTGTGAGTTAGTTTATATTTATCATGAGTAAGAGCAGGCACATGGACAATGATAAAAGAGCAGCTTCCAAGCAGTAGATCGCCATCTTCATTTACCTATAACTTGATTGTATGTTGTGCCAGCATGCCCTAAAGAGCAATAGTCTGTCTCCCCAACCCACAGGCAAAACATAAATAAGAGTGTGCATTCATTCCCTTCTCTCCTAAAAAGGATGCATCTTCTTGCATTTAATCTTTCCTGAATTTTTGTTCACCAGGTAGATACAGCAGCATTTGGATGATTAGTAAGGTTCTTTTTACATGTTTTCTCATCACTTTTCTTTAACTGTTCTGTTTTGGGGGCTGGGCAAGGGTTGAATAGTAGAATAATCCATTTTAGCCATGTGGTTATCATATCTTTGTAGATCGAAATGTTCCTTGCCTGATGAGAAGGAAAAACAGAATATTTTTCACTCCCTATTTCACACTGGTTTATGGACGTGGAATAAGGCACCAGGCAAAAAAAAAAGAATAACATCTTTCAAATACTTCAGATCAAACTTTTTTTTTTTAAATGGGGTTCTATTGTTTTATTCATTCATAAATTTTATCCAGACACTTTATTATTCAGGAAATAAAAATATGCTTCTAAGGTTTTCTGCCTCTTGTTGCCTCGGAGTGACAACCATCAGAATGTAAAAGGACTACAACTAGATGCTCAGTTAGTTGCACAAACCTCTTGATTGCTGTCAAGCTCATTTTGATGTTTACAAGAGAAAAAGGCTCTGAGCAGAGGCCAAGGAACTACTTGTACTCCTATAGTTAAAGATAATTAATGCCTCTCTATGTTGAGACCAGTAATATGCAAATTTCCTCCAATCCAAAAAGCCTTCTAAAAGGCTTTGTCTTGCGAAGGAAAAGGAATCTTAATCACACAATTGGACACACGTGGATATGATTAGGGGCATTGTCAGATGGCATCTTTAGTATAATTTGGGACGCTTTGTGTCCCAATGGTCAGATTACTAGTCTGGGAATCAGGAGACTGGGGTTTTATTCCTGGCTTTCGCTCTAGCCTGGTACATGAACTTTGGCAAATCACTTCCTGTACATATATCTGCGTCTTGGTTTTCTTAGCTATAAAATGAATTAATAATGATATTTACCTTCCTTCGTAAAGTGCTTTGCACTCTTACTGATTAACAAAGCTATTTACAAGTAAGGTATTATTGTGTAATCTGGAGTGATCTGAATTGCTACATAATTAATAATTTAAAACCAGAAGACACACTGGAAAGGCTGTGATTTGTAGCTGGGCATTTGATTAAAGGTTATTAGATGGTACATTTACACTTACACACTTCCTTGGGAAACAGTATTTGCTGTAGCCCAACCCTAAACTGTACCCAGATATGCATATGTAGTCCATCTGACTACTCAAAGGCATATCTGGATAAAAGGGAAATCTCATTTTGACTTTAGATATCAAGATGGTCTTTTAACAGTTTTGCCATGTACATACAACTCTTCTGATATTTGTGAGCCTCAGGGTCTGAATACATTCAGGAATCACAAATGTAATAAGTTAGAGTAACTAGATATCTATGAAAAGTTAGCAATCTTGTTGTTTTCCTCCAGGTAAGAAGAGGGCTAGACTAAATTATACTACTGTGTAAGAGCATGGGCACTTGTTTCCTTCATATTTTGATGTTGGTTTTTTTTCCCGTTCTATTTTCTTTATTATTTTTGTGTGTTCACCATACCTGATATTGCCATATATCTTTTAACTTAATTTATGAGACAAAACTCCTTCTCTCTCCTGTTGTCTGCTGATGTCTCTTATGTTGCCCCCTCTAACATCCTGCATCCTCCTTCAGTCTCTTAATCGTACAAAACTGTCCATCTGAGTTTCATATAGAAATATACTTGGCTTTATTCCCATTTGCCTTCTAAGGTATGTCTTCGCTGTCTGTACAATCATGGAAGAGATTTATCAGTGGTGTCTCTAATGCAGGACTCTTTAGCACAACTCTAATGAAGAGACATACCTTCTTCTGTTTTTGCACAGTGCAAAACTTGAGCCCCACTTGAGGAAAGTGCCCCTATTTTAAAGTATTTAAGCACATGAAACCAATGAGATTTAAGTATAAACTTCAAGGTAAGCATATTGTTAAAGTACTTCCCTGTTTTGGGACACTGGTTCAGGGACTGTAAACTATGGCGGGTTCCTCCTTCCATTAAGGCATCAAGTTGCATTAAAGAAGGTGAGAAAACTCTAAGACAGGTGGATCCAGGGTGCAGTTGCTCCCCCACTGTCTCCTGCTGTCCAGGTGCAAGGGGAGCCTTAGAGCCACTCCTGTCCTGCTTCAGCTGTGGACTGTGGCTGCATGTGGTGCTGGGCTCAGCAGGGGATAACCTACTCCCTGCCACCTACAGGCAGATAACCTACTCCCTGCCACCACTGCTGTACCCATCTGACACGGGCATGAGGGGAGCCCCAGAGCCATTCCTGCCCCACTCTAGCTGCAGGGAGAAGCTGTGCAGGGAGCCAGACTCAGCCAGGGACAATGACAGTGATGTGCAGGTGCCTTCTTCCAAAGCCTGCTCCCAGTCAGCAGGAGACACAGGGTATAGGGTGGGCCAAAAGTGGGGCACAGGAAGGAGAAATCTGTGCACTGCCACTGCTGCTGTTTCTGGCAGTGCACAATACCCTGCACAGTTCTTCCCCACAGCTCCCAGCTGGAGGTGGCAGAATGGGCACTGGGGCTCCCCTCCTAGCTTTAAAAAAATAAATAAATAAAAAAAAGTATGAAAAAAACCAAAACCCCTCCTAGCTTTTTGCAGATGAAAACAATTGTTTTTAAGGGTCTTTCTGATTTATATTTAATGAATTTCTGTAAAAAATCTGTTTTAAAGTGTGCAAAGTTGTGCAGCTCAACCTTTAAGGGCTACAGACTGTAGGCAGTGCTATTGTCAGCATTACAGCTGTTTGAAGAGCAACTATTCGAGATTCTTATATTGAAAACCATACTCTAGCTTAAATGTTAGCTACTTTCTCCAGTGATAAAGGACCAGGTCAAAAAAAATAAAAGGACTTTGGTACCCAGAATGGGCTTGATGCAGAATTTAAGTGCCTACATCTCAAACTTTGATCCTTAAATCCCATGTTCATCAACTTCCTAACTCAGGAAGCATCAAAACTCCATAGACAATGTGTTTTGTTTTGTTTTACCTGAAAGTTCTCTTAGAGCCTAGACCTCTATTTTTGTAGATGGCCAGAAGACTCTCAATCTTCACAGGGCTGAGCAGAGGGGAGTTAAATTGGTTCATAATGGCTGCCCGATATCACATAAGTCAAGAGCAGGGGCTAGCAGGGTGGTTGGGGGGCTAGCAGGGTGGTTGGGGGTCCAGCAGGCTGGAGGGGATTGTGGGTCTGCCAGGGGATTGGGAGGAGGTGTGACCCAGAAAGGAGTGGGAAAGGAAAGCACTACCCATGGGTGAGTTGGGGGGCAGGCGCAGTCAGTGGATAAGGTGGAGGAGGCAGGTGCAACCCAGAGGTGGGGTAGTAGGGGCAGGCATGACCCACAGGGTTTTGCTGGGATCTGGGAGTGTCTGATGGGATCAGGCAGACAAGGTTCCTTGGGTGAATTTGATATCTTTTATTAGACCAACCCAAATGGTTGGAGAATAGTTATTAAGCAAGCTTTCAGGTTCAAAAACCCTTTGTCAGGCTAAGGAAGCTTCAGCAGTTGGTGTGTGCTCTTCCTGGATGGAATGAAAAGTAAACAAGCCAGGGGCTGGGCTGGGCTGGGGAGTCAGTTGCCAGGCTAGTGGGATCAGGAGAACTCACAGAAAGGGCTTGGAAGGATCAGGGGCTATTCTTAGCCCCCCGAGCTCCCCAGTGAACCTACACTCCTGTCTCACCCTGCACTGAATCTTATATGCTTGGCTGCTGCAGCAGCAAATGCTAATAAAAGTGGCTGCACCTGGAGTAGCTTGTGGCATGTGGGTTGAGAAGGCTGGCTGGTCAGAGGAGGCAGGGGAGCAAGGGGCCAGGGGTCAAAAAACAGTCCAATGAAGGGGTCGGTAGGGAAAGAGCAGCCCTGCACAGGGAAAGTGTACACAAGTTCCATGCACCAGTTTGACCTAAATTGAGTAAGTCTAATGCTATATGGATCCAGGTTTATCTTAAACTGGGTTCTGCAATTTTTAGACTGGCTTGTGTGCATGGCACTTCTATACAGCTACAGGTTTAGACTGATTGCTGGTCACTGAGACTGGGTCTGTAGATTGAAGATTGGCACAGGGATGAAGCAAGTTAAATTGAGTGGTCAGTTTGGGCATTTATACACATACCTTTTCATCCTGCGATGTGCTGGAGATTTGGCAGGCCAAAGCAGGCTCGATTAATCGAGTCTACTCTCCACGTGAGTTTAATAGGTGCAATTTAACAACAGTTGTTGTACACCTACAGGTTTATGTTCTACACAGTGCTTTGTTGACTGCTGCTCCCTTCTTCCAGTGTGTTCCCTTCCTTTCCTTTAAGAATCTAATTGTTTCAACAGTCACCCAGGCTACAAAATATTCAGATAGGACACCTGTAGGATATCTTCCTCAGATTCATAGATATTAGGGTCAGAAGGGACTTCAGTAGGTCATCGAGTTGAACCCCCTGCCAGGGCAGGAAAGAGCTCTGGGGTCAGATGAGATATGCATCCAAATGTTTCTTAAAAGAAACCAGAGTAGGTACTTGTACCACCTGTGGAGGGGCCTTGGGGCCTCAGACAGTAAACAAGTTTTTCCTTAAGGCCAGCCTAAAACTGTCTTGGAGGTGTTTTGTGACCATTGGACCTTGTCATCCCTGGGGGCACTTTGGTGAACAGGCGTTCCTCCAGATCCTGATGCACACCCAAGTATGCACGCATGATAAAATAAATGAGACCCAAATATGACAAACACTTGCAGAATGAACATCTGCTTTTGGGTGATAGTTCAGTGGAACTGAAGATTCTGCTGAACAAGAAAAGGATTTTTGTCTGTTGTCATTACATTCTGAAACGACTGATGTGCTTTGTGACAGTGTCAGATAATACTTTTTACAGAGCAGAGAATTGACCTGCTAGGATGATCTTTATTTTAAAATTGCATCAGTGGTTGATAGTGGATTTGGCAAATAGCAACATTTAAATGAACATGTTATGAGTGATTGGAACACATCTGGACTTCAGCAGGCTGGGCTTGGAGGGTGGGAGGGAAAGGGTTGAGGATGGTGTAGGGTAGGAATTTCACACGTTTCAGAGCATGAAATCAAGTAGTCAACTGACTGTTCTTAAATATATATTGATGAGGCTAATATCAAAACTGATGGAAAGCATTTTTGAACAAATACTGGGATTTAAGAATATTATTAAAATTAAAAACCTTTAAACTTAAGAGGGTTTTTTTCCTTGGTTTTGGTTAAGTTGTCTTTCCCTCCTCAGCATATTTGCAGAGGGGGAAAAATACTTTCCTTCCTACTCTCTTTGTTTAGGGAATTCAAATTTTTTTTTTTTTTGGGGGGGAGGGGGGGGATGTTGTGTTGGTTTGGTTTCCTTTTTTTTCTTTTTCTCATTACTAAACTACCAATACGTTTCAAGGTGGTGTCCAAGGTTAACCGGCTAGAACAAGCAGTTTTGTCCAGGCAACATCTGACTTTTAAGCTATCAGGCTCCCAGAAGAGAACAGAGAATCTTATAGCATCTATTCTCCATATCAAGTTAAATACCTTGGCACAGAATCTGAGCAAGGTTACATCTGTCGTAACACAGACATGGATATAATGACAGTTCTGAGGCTTTTCTTTCTTTTTCCCCATAATAAGCATATATCCTAAATATAATTTCTAGATGAACGAATCAATTTTTGTATATATATGACACATTTTGTGTCAACATGACACATTTGTTACTAGTGGTGATCTTTAGATGACTAACAAAAGGATAATTCTTTTGGTTCCAGGTAAGTGGTGCAGAGGCAGTCAGTGGGCCTGATCCAGCACAGGTTTGGTGCGTTAGGTCAGTTCACAGGTGCAATCCAGTGTGCTGGCCCAGGCTGCCTTGTCTGACCCTGCATGCTGGATCCATCCGTGCGCCGGCCTGAACCCACACACTGGATGTGGCTGCAGAGTGACCACACTGAACCCATGTCATGCCAGTGTGATCTAGTGTGGAAGGCTGCATCATCTAACCCACAGGACTCTCCACAGAAATTTGAGTTGCAATTAACACTGCCACTGTGCCACTGCTTCCAAATTTTTGGATCTGTGAGGAGACCCACAGGGTGGATGACATGACTGAGATAATACACAGCTCATCCTGCTTGCTTCCATGTAGCTCATTGTTAGTGATTACATTCTTTGCTCTGCCACCTGCTTGCTGGTTGACATTGGCCTTAGTTTCTCTGAGCTTTGCTTTACCTAAACATAAATGCTGATAGTGTTTTGTGGCACTTCCTTAGGTGATATGTATTAAGCTGCTAGTCTCTAATTTTGTCCCACTTGCAGACAGACAAGAAGAGACAGTATATACCATGTGTGCTCATATGCTGTTAAATCAATACCCTGCTGGAGGGAGTCTTCCACATCATTTATTAATAATGGGCTAAGTGCTGCTCACAGCAACATTGATGTATCTGCAAAGTGCCTCCATTAACTTCAGCAGAGTTATTCTAGACTTACAGTTTTTACTGCATGATTAGCTTAAGCCTCTGTATCTTGAACTGTTTACACTGGAAATTAACACTTAACCCAAGTGAATAGCTGGGATCTCCTCCTTTTTCTGATGGGACAAAGAAAAGTTTCCCAGCACTGGAAGTTTTCTATATCCTCGCCCATTAATTTAAATGGGAAGAGAAAAGCAAAGATGAGAAGTGAGAGAATTTATATTGACATCAAATCTTCTGAATCATGGTCATCCAAAAAAAGTGACCCTGGAAACCATGCTCTCTGGAAATATAAAACACTTATTTTCAAACCTTTCATGATGTACTAGGCTTCAAATCTGTCAGTAGTTTATCTGTGTAGCAGTGCTTTTTGCCATCAGTTCAACACAGAAAAGGCTGAGTCTTGTACTTCACACAAGCTTAACTTTCTCTAGCTGGTTATCAACAACCTGGCAGGTCTACTCTGTGGCGCAGGCATGCATAAGTGTGCCATCATAGACTCACTAATGACCTTGCTTTTAAAGGTCAAGAAGCTCCTTGTGGACTTCTTCCACTGGCTCCAGTGGGCTCTCTTCTACTTGCCTGCTAGTGAGGGAGGTCAGGGCCTGACCTGGTGAGCAGGGTGGTTGCCTTTTGCCCATGAAACCTTCAGTACCTACCCTTTGGTGAACCCTTTCCCGGGTGATGGCTGGAGTTTACTTTCCTGCATTGGGAGAGGAATCTCAAACTCGATAAGGAACTGCTTGGATCATAATTGCCTGACCTGACACACACTCCTACCCTTCTACTTTTGCCTTGCCATGCCCATGCTTCCAACTGAGACCCCAACGCAGGCACCAGCAATTTCCAAAGATGCTGCAGGAGCCCCTGGTCCATAACCTAAACTTACAGCAGTAGGTACCTCACCTCATCTCCAAAAGCCACATCACTTTCCTGCTCCAGTTGCATACCCCCAAGGTGATGTATCTCCTCAACCCAGCCCAGTCCACCTGGATTTCAGCAAAATCCCTAGTCGACCAACTGGACCTGCACTCTGTGTACTTCGCTTTGTGGCTGAAGTGAAAGCTGTCCTCCTTGCAAATGTGCTTGCTTCCCTCGACCACCTCTGCACATGACAAGTCCTTCCTGATAGTAGTTCGCTAGAGACCCCCACCTCACAACTGCCTATTTCTCTGGCTGCAGACAACAATCAGAGTAGTAGACCCAGTACCTTGTATCCCTCCCTGTGCCCCATGAGAACAGAGGTGGGATCTGCTTTGGGATCCTGTTTGGGAAAGCACTGGAAACCTGGACAATTAAAGTACATGATGCCCATGTCCTTGCCACCTGCCCTGATATGACTTGGAGGTGGCACCTACTGCAAGCAGCACAAAAACAAGCCTGCCTGGGTGGCATTCCCTGTACAAGCTACCCATCACCAAGAAAACTTATGATCTCTAGTGTTGATTGCTGCACAGGGCCCTGGCCACAGGCACCTTTGTCCATCACCTGGACCTGGTGGTGTCAATGGCCTGCCTTCTCTGCAAGGAGAAGATGAAGAAACTATTTTCTGTTCCTTCCTGGAATGCCCCTGACTGCAGTCACACCTTGCTATCCTCAGCACCCTCTTTGGCACACTGGACATGGACTTCTCTGAGATTGTGTGTTGGGGTGTTTTGTTTTTTTTTCTACCCTGAACTGAGCAGATGAAGGAAGCCTGATCTGCTCAGCCATCTTGGCCTGCTGGGCTAGGCCAAGATGGAAACCTTGAAAAGTGGCAGGAACTGGCTCTCAGGGGATAGCTCTGATGTCATGGAATTCTTCTGCTTCTTGGTAAGGGTGCCTGTCACATCTGAATTTGGACATGTCACTCTGCAACAAATGTGAACTATTTTGTGTCACACTAGGACATTGAGGAAGCATTCTGAAAGGTCAAACCAGGATAACATGGAGAAATGGTGGATTTAACAGCAGGAGGGTTTTGGGGGAAAATTCATATATATGCTGAAAGTACTTGAACATAATAATGAATACAATTAACAACATAGCTAGCTAGATGTGTATATAGATGGGTTTAACTGAAAGCTATTCAGAGTATCTGATATTCTTCTGGAGCCATTTTTTTTTCTGTAGCCTCTTAGTCTCCCAACCTGCTAAACTTTTTTTGTCTTGCAACAATTTTTAATGAAAGTAAATATGATTGAGGGGAAAAAAACACTATTCCAGGGAAATATTGAACATAATGAATAAGGAGGCAGATTCTCCCATTTCATTAAATGAATGTGATATAAAAGGTAAATCAAAAATGTTACTCTATAAAATTATATACCATACGTTCTGTTAAATTGTTTCCTCCTTTCCACTAGAAATTGCACTGGAACGTCAATAACAGTTATTCTTAGCTGACAAATGCTGCAGATATTAAGTGGCAGATATTATTGGATGATTTATTTAGAATAGGGGCAGGGCAGTTTGTGGCCACTCTCTCTGATGAGCGACAGGACAGGCAGCACAGTGAAAAATATGGCAGAAACCAGGGCAGCAACTTGGGCAGAGAGCACAGGGCTGGGAGCAGAAAGCAAAACACCAGATTGGACTGGAAAAAGGGATCAGAGCAGTCCTTGGGGAGAGCAGTGGGCTAATTTGTGACACACCTGCCACAAAAGTTGGTCCCAGTTTATTCAGAAAATTCTGCTAATCTTGCAATATAAACTGACTTCATGTTGCCACCCCTATGAGAAGTGGTTAATGAGTCAGGTCTTGCAACATGTTTTAGTTTCTCATATATACAAAATATGGAATAAGGTTATAAATAGCATGTAGATACCTCAGCTTTCGCAACAATACTCATTTGAAAGAGTAAGTGCTTTCAAAATTGATGCTGGTTTAGGGAGGATAAGTCAGAGAGCAGGGTTAGGGACTACAAGTTACACATAAACCAGCTTAAGTGATCAGAAACTTGTTCAAACCTGTAACAGAACAGAAGCTCAGTGCACATAAACCAGCTTCAAAATGGCTGAAACTGGTTTAAGATAAACCTGGTTGAATGTAGTATCATACTGAACTGATTTAAGTTAAGTCTTAAAGATTTAAGTCCTTCTTCCTCCCATCTTCAAGAAGAGGAGGAAGGAGGACCCGGGCAACTATAGACCAGTCAGTCTCACCTCCATCCTTGGCAAAATCTTTGAAAAAATTATCAAGGCTCACATATGCGAGAGCCCGGCAGGACAAATTATGCTGAGAGGAAACCAGCACAGGTTCGTAGCAGGCAGATCATGCCTGACTAATCTAGTCTCTTTTTATGACCAGGTTACAAAACGCCTGGACACAGGAGGAGGGGTGGATGTCGTATACTTAGACTTCAGGAAGGCCTTCGATACGGTATCCCACCCCATACTGGTGAACAAGTGAAGAGGCTGTGACTTGGATGACTACACAGTCCGGTGGGTGGTGAATTGGCTGGAGGGTCGCACCCAGAGAGTCGTAGTGGATGAGTTGGTTTCAACCTGGAAGGGTGTGGGCAGTGGGGTCCCGCAGGGCTCAGTCCTTGGACCGATACTCTTTAATGTCTTCATCAGCGACTTGGACGAGGGAGTGAAATGTACTCTGTCCAAGTTTGCAGATGACACAAAGCTATGGGGAGAATTGGACATGCCAGAGGGCAGGGAACAGCTGCAAGCAGACCTGGACAGGTTGGACAAGTGGGCAGAAAACAACAGAATGCAGTTCAACAAGGAGAAATGCAAAGTGCTGCACCTAGGGAGGAAAAATGTCCAGCACACCTACAGCCTAGGAAGTGACCTGCTGGGTGGCACGGAAGTGGAAAGGGATCTTGGAGTCCTAGTGGACTCCAAGATAAACATGAGTCGGCAATGTGACGAAGCCATCAGAAAAGCCAATGGCACTTTATTGTGCATCAGCAGATGCATGACGAATAGATCCAAGGAGGTGATACTTCCCCTCTATCGGGTGCTGGTCAGACCGCAGTTGGAGTACTGCGTGCAATTCTGGGCGCTGCACTTCAAGAAGGATGCGGATAACCTGGAGAGGGTTCAGAGAAGGGCCACTCATATGGTTAAGGGCCTGCAGACCAAGCCCTACGAGGAGAGACTAGAGAAACTGGACCTTTTCAGCCTCCGCAAGAGAAGGTTGAGAGGCAACCTTGTAGCTGCCTATAAGTTCATCATGGGGCACAGAAGGGAATTGGTGAGTGTTTATTCACCAAGGCGCCCCTGGGGGTTACAAGAAATAATGGCCACAAGCTAGCAGAGCGCAGATTTAGATTGGACATTAGGAAGAACTTCTTCACAGTTCGAGTGGCCAAGGTTTGGAATGGGCTCCCTAGGGAGGTGGTGCTCTCCCCTACCCTGGGGGTCTTCAAGAGGAGGTTAGATGAGTATCTAGCTGGGGTCATCTAGACCCAGCACTCTTTCCTGCCTGTGCAGGGGGTCGGACTCGATGATCTATTGAGGTCCCTTCCGACCCTAACGTCTATGAATCTATGATTTGGGTCAAACCAATTTATGAAACTTCTGTCTCAGACCCCTTCCAGTTTCAAGTTAAATCAGTCCCCCAGCATGCTCTGTAGGGCTGGGCTGGGCTGTCTGCTCCAGAGAGCAGGGCTGGCCCCACCCCTGTGCTCCTTAGCTGGAGCAGTGAGGGCTGGCTGACAATGGGGTGGGGGAAGGGGAAAACCCAGCTGGGGGTGCAGCTGTCTGCAAGGGGAAGGACTGCCTCTCCCCCTGGGCTGGGGTCTGGGGCCAGGGAGAGGGGTTAAACACCCCTTCCCCTGCTCAAATGTACTGCTGGCTGTGACTGGACTACAAATCCCAGAGACACCTGGAGCAGGAAGAGGAAGTGATAAGCAACCCTGCAGAGTCCTGCTGCTCTAATTCTGGACTGCAAAACCCAGAGCCCTTGGGGGCAGCAGAAAGAGGAAGTGAACACACAGCCAAAGATCCATGCTCTAGCACCCCCAGGCTTCTGGCCTGAGCCACTGCAGTCATGTGGCTGCATTTCCTGAATCAAAGGTAAATGTCTGTTCACTTTTGTTTCAATTTAATCTGTGCAGTTTAGATTAACCTGCAAAGACTAAATCGATTCTACCTTGGGCTTTTTGACTGTACCTAGCCCAGAAGCACAATAATCAGGTTCTTCACCCCGAGCAGCAGCAGAGGCAGAGGTAGTGGCAATACTCCAAGTCAATGCCCGTGGCTGGTGTCCCTGTCACCCCACTTTATTTACGCTACAAGAGCAGAGTCCCTTGTTCTTTACCACAGCTAAGTAAACTACCAACAAAACTGAATTTTGTACCAAGACTGAATACTAGCTTGAATATAAGAAAAATAACTTACAAGACTAAGAGTAAAATTGCCATCCAGTAACTTTGGTTTTAATATGCAACTCTTGTTTCAATGGGTAGTATACATTCATCTCTTGTGACTCCGAGTCTTTCAAGGAAAGATTTTTCTGTGTTAATTTATTATGTTTGGATTCAAGTAGACTCATATACAAGCCTCTTAATTAAGGCAGTGGTTTGAGATAACAGAATCTCTAAATCGAACCAGAATTATCTAAATTGAATCATATAGGCTCTATGTTTGGGAGTAAATCATGGCTGCCCGCACACACGTGTGGAGAGAAGGTGCAGAGAGCAATGAGATGTACTAATTTATGATGAAGCTGCTTGTTCTTTCTGAATGCTGAGTGTGGGTGGAATCAGTAGCACTACATAGCACAAAGGGACTGTGTTTGGGAAGTCTGTGGGTGTGTTCAGGACCTTACTCCTCTGTGCAGCAACTAGCACTATAAAGGTAGCACTGGAGGTGAGCACTGGCTGCACTTTCTGCACATTCATAATGCCACTGCTGAGTTCTTTGACATCAACATATATTATAATTGCCTCTCATCTGTGTATGGGCATATCACAGGGGCAGGCAATTACTTCAGATGGAGGGCTGCTTACCCAGTTTTGGCAAGCTGTTAAGGGCTGCATGGGTAGCCCTGCCCCTTGGCAGGTACCCTGTCCCCTGGTCACCATCTTGGGACCAATAGCCCAGGGCCAGTCCCAGTCGGGCCAAGAGCAGGGCATAGGCTGGCAGGGGTCTGTGGAGCCCGGCTGGGCTGCATCAGCAGGGAGAGCGGGGAATTGGTCCAGCTCCGTAGAGCCCCTGCCGGCCAGGACCCTGTACTCCTGCCACCCTGCTCTGGACCCTGCTGGCGCTGGCCCTGTGCTCCCATGCCTGCTTGCTCCCAGTGCACCCCACCCCCCCAGTCCTGTGGTACAGGCAGGGGGCAGCGCACAGCTCCAACCCCCTGCTCCATGGCAGGGAAGGAGCTGGTGTTGAGCATGGAGAAAAAGCAGCCTCTTGCCTGCCCCATGGCTGGTGCTCCCTGCTGCAGCTGCTTACAGCCCACATGGGTTATCCTGAGCAGGCACAGGCAGCCCCATGTGGGCTGCAAGCAGCTGCAGCACGGGGTGCTGTCCACAGAGCGGGGGGGGGGAGGCTGATTTTCCCCACGCTCCGCATAAGCTTGTAACCTGCCCCCGCTGCTGGCCTGGGCCCCACGCTGGTCCCAGGCTTGCCCGTCAGGGCTGTGTGGTGGCAGCAGCAGCTGCAGCCCCCCACTTGCCATGCCGGGCAGTGTTTGCTGCTGCTGCCACCCAAAGCTCATGTGCTGGGCAGCATAGGGGTGGCGGTGGCAGCCTCACTGAAACTTAC
This sequence comes from Alligator mississippiensis, assembly GCF_030867095.1. Classification (NCBI taxonomy): domain Eukaryota; kingdom Metazoa; phylum Chordata; order Crocodylia; family Alligatoridae; genus Alligator; species Alligator mississippiensis. The sequence continues at coordinate 280,552,818 of NC_081824.1, forward strand.
CATGGCATGAGCTCCAGGCAGGAAGCAGCAGCAAACACTGCCCAGCGCAGCAAGCGGGGGGGCCACAGATGCTGCCGCCACAGCTCAGCCCTGACCGGCAAGCCCAGAGTCGGCACAGGGACAGGTTACAAGCTGGTGCTGAGCACAGACGGGGGGCGGGGGGTGGAGAGTGGCCACTTGCCCACCTCGTGCCTGGTGCCCCACTCTGCTGCTGCTCGCAGCCCATGTGGGGCTGCCTGTGCCTGCTCAGGACAGCCCCATGCAGGCTGCAAGCTGCTGCAGCAGGGAGCACAGAGCACGGGCCATGGGGTGGAGGAGAGGTTGCCTTTCCTGGGCTCTGTACCAGCTCCTTCCCTGCCCTTCCCTCCCCCCCCCCCCCCCTTACCTGAGGTTCCGGCGCCAGAGCAGCCACATGGTCCCAGGCCAGAAGCCCCTGCTTGGGCTTCCAGCGGGGGGGGGGGGGGAGCGGGGCCAGCTGGGCCCTGCTGTTGGGGGAGCCCGCCAGGCTTCCCCTGGGTCCAACTGTCCCTGGTTCCTGTCATCTTTGACAGGAACCAAGGACAGATACATTTTAAAGTTTCAAAAAAATTTTAGGGGCCCCACAGGCCAGATAGAATGGCCTCGTGGGCCAGATTCAGCCCGGGAGCCGTATTTTGCCCACCCCTGGCATAAGAGCTGTTTTCTTTTCTTTCCAAGTCACAATTTAGTCCTTGCTAATTAGGCCACAAGACTGGTGCTCCATGCAAAATGCCTTCCAAAGAGATGATATGTTCTTATTTTGGTAGAATAAATTAATCCATATTTCTTTGTTTACACAATGCTTTCTAATTTAAATAAAGAAACTCAAGGATATAGACAATGTCATAAAATATTCCCTAGCTTCTGTTTTTTGCTGTCTATTTTTTTTGTTATAATTATTGTTTGGGGATGTTAGTACCTGCATGAATGATGCAGTAGCATTCTACAAGGTTATTTCTTACCCCTTATGGTTGTTTCAGAGAGTTTGTAAATATTAGGAATAGCCATTAAATATAACTTATGAATCTCACAAACCCCAGAAGTTCCTGTTATGTTTAAGATTAATCATAAAGAATCCAGAGGCATAGTTAGAAAATAAATGTATATATGAGCATTACTTCAGAGTTTACAAGCAGCAGAACTAGATAGTTCTCTGAGTAAAGAGAATAGCCAGTTCTTAAAGAGCTCTACCTGCACTTAATAAAGACAGTGAATAAGCAGAAGGATGCAGTGTATGCAATTAAATTAAATGAACTCATGCACGCTCAAAATCAAGTTTGTTCATACATGTACAAAAGAATTTGTTAACAAATAATTGTTGAACGTGGTTACATCCTCATGAAACACAAATCCATCAAACAGAAAAGCTCCATGCTGGTATTCTAATTTGATAGCACTACAGTCTATATTTACATCTCCAGGTCACCTTAATCATGAAGGGGCAAGCAGGCATGAATATATTTTCTTTGCTTGGAAAGGCACAGGTAGCCAAAATTTGAGTCCCAGTCACGTGTCAAATAATTGCTTTGTTTATTAATGCAACAGATGACAAAGCACAGAGAGGCACTGATACTTGTATAATCTAAGATTTAAAGCTGTGTAGCTGTAATGTGGCTGTATCACATAAACCTGCTACAGTGGGTGTGAGATGAGATTTTTTCTTTTACTTAAACACCCCTCTCTTTTCTTCCTTTCACTTTCTGGGTGCAGTTGGTAATGCTTTCTCTTTTTTCCTTTGTGCTCCTTTTCCTCTTTCTTTTTCCTCTGTCCTGTAGTTGAGGACAGAGGCTCTTCAAAAGAAGAAGCCCTACTCCTATTGTCTGGTGCTAGTGAAGCTATAAAGAGTAAATGGCTCTGGTTTTTGCCTTTCCAGACAGCTCTGTTGATGCTAAGCAGCTGAATAAGAATAGGCTGATTAGTAGTAGGTTCTTTTTTCATGTCCCACTACTGTTGATTAGATAAGAGAAGTTACCTAATCTCTAGCAAAAGTTCATCTGCACTTTAAAACAGGCTAGAAAAGTGCTAATATAGAAAGACCTATAGTGACTTGGTCTAAACATGGTTATCATAGTTAATATGTGTTAAATAATGCATGACAGCTCCCCCTGTGTTGTCCAAGACGGCAGATATAAGTTGGGTTTGCTACTCTCAAGGCATGTTGCAGAGCTCCTTTTTTTCTCTGGGGCATCTGAGCAAAGCCAGACAGATGGGCATGTGATATTGTGGTTTGTGTATGGATTGTCCTGCAAGGATTTGTGCTGTATGATTTTTTATTTTTTTATTTTAGTAATTGTACATCTCACTTGTTCTAAAAGCACTTATAACCAAATATAAAGTTTTCAATTAAAATAAAAATGTCTATTTTATATTCTATGTGTGTGCCTTAGTTTCATCCCACGGGGCAAAAATTCCCAGAGTATCAGTCCTAATAGCTTATAGCAGTACATCTTGCTACCAGCAACAAAGACAAACGGCAGCATTGTTATTCTATGGACTGTACCTTTTCAATAGCTGTATTGCAAGCCTCGGGCTTTGTCTGGGTTGGGTGGGATGGAGTGGGGGAAGGCAGGGTGAGATCTGTCTGCAGTTCTCTGGTTTCAGGCTTTGTCAGTTGTTTTAGCAGAAGATGATAGTGCTTTGGCAGGCTGTTGTGGTTTTTGTCTGGTCAGCTTTATCTCGCTCTACCATACAGGGACCTATCACTCTCTGCCTCTGAGGGGTCGGTCTATTTCTGTTGTTGTGAGTGAAAGACATGGAAACAGCCTAAAATTATTTAGGGTACTTTGAATAAGGCATCATACAAATGCCCTATTCAAGTGCCCTTGTACGCCTTGAATAGGGTATACAAATGATGCCCTATTCAAGTGGGGGGGGGGGGAAGTGGGGGAGGAGCTTAATCTTTTTCACTGGTTGCTTGCTTTTACCCTTCTGTATTCAGTGATCTATTATCTGAGAGCAGTAAACAGTGACATAAAATGCAAGGTTCGTTTTGCTGAACACTGTCTTTGACCAAAGGTCATTGAAGAAAAACTACAGCTTGGTGGTGTCAGGCATCTGTATAAAATTATTACATTCTTGACTGACCAGTATTTTTCTTGTATGATTTTGGTCAGGTGAAATAAATGGGCTATTTAAAAAGAGTAGCATAGTTCAGGTATTTAAGGAAAAATCAGCCAAAGTTTTTTATTTCCCAATTAATTATATGTTTACTGTTTCTTTCCATTTTTGCTTGTTCTTCATCCCTTTTTCTACCAGCAAGCGCTCATTTTAAATCTTGATTCTAATTCTCTATCAGAAGAGGAACTCTACATGAAGCTGGTGAGATGGTTTTGTATATGTATGTATGTAATGTCTCTCTCTCTGTTAGAACAGAAAACAGCTTTCTCCTGTTTTCTTCATGTTGTCAGTACTAGCAAATACTAACACTTATCATCTGCTTAACATTACAATCTTAATGGAACCCTTCAAAAAATAAAATTAAACAGCTTAGGTGGTGCATGCTTTCTTCCCCCCACCCCTTTCTGTGGTATATAAAGCAGGCTTTAGTTGTATTAAGGTTTCTTCCTGCATGTTTTTCCCTATGCCCAGCCTACAGTTAAAAGTATTACCAGTTTTTAACCAGGTGGAGGAAGCAAGGGGAAATGCCAATTTTTCACTGTATTTGACCATTAAAAACTATTGTACAGGTACAGTTATACCAACCATATAAAGTAGTAAAATGAAAGAGAAAAAACTTTATGGTATAAGCAAGCCATTAGAAATACCAAGAATATAAACTATGGTCTTCCCTAGCTCTTTTTGGAAGACTCCTACTCATATAGGAAGTGTTTACTGGGAACCTGTAACATATTTCCTGGGTCCCCAAAGTAGGCCACTATAAAGTGTTTGTATGTGGCCCACAAAATAACTTTTTAATGGTGACTGTTTTCAACAGAATGAACTGGGCACTAGGGCTGCAGCCATTGATTATTCAGTAGTAATTTACTAACAAACCTTAGCAGCACCCCAGTAATTCTTCTTATTTTTAAATTTATATGGCTGTAAGGCATACTATATTTCATCCATTGAACATAAAGGTGCTGCATGGTAGATTTATGTTATGTCCCACCCATTAAGCTGCCCTCCATGTACAAAAGTTTGGGATCCCCTGTGACAGGATCTACCTCCAAGGGGATAGCCCTGGCATTCCCTGAAGGACACTCCTATTCTAGTCCTGTCTTGCTGGTCTCTCAGGCCAGCGCCCTATGTCTGCCTGCGATGCTCTGGACAGCCCACACTCACAGCTGCTCTCCCCTGCCCCAAGCAGGAGTGATGCCCAGCCCAACCCCCACTTCCTCCCCCCACCTTCTAACCAGTGTTCAGGAGGAGCCAGGCCAGGCACATGTGGGCAGGATGGCATCTGCTCCAGCTTGCCAACTTTGCTTCTGCATAGCAGCAGTGGTGCCTGCCCACCCGCCTGCCTGGTGCACCATGCTGCTCTGTCTCCCTGCTGGACTGTACCTCATGCCCCTGCCCACCTGCCTCTGTCTGCAGCAGCACCACTGACTTGGGGGCTGCCAAAATGCAAGTTTCCCAAAGGCACCCTTTTCCCTAAGGCTGGTCCTAATGGCCTGACTTTCCTGGACCCCTTCCAGCTCCCCGTCTATTTGCTGTATGGGGCACTTCCTCCTGTTGCTGTATGAGGCGTACCGGCTCTTTAACATGTTGTTCCTTTAGCTGGAAGAGCTCCACTTTCCACATCTTCTGTTTCAGTCTCAGTTGCTTGTCCAGTTCCTGATTTCCTTGATCAGCTTGGTGTTGGTCTGTCAGAGTAGTGTGAGATGTTCGTTGTAGTTGGTATTCTCTGCCATTAGCTTCTCCTTCAGTGAATGGGCCTCCCTCAGTACCAAGTTTAGTCCTGGTGAGCTTTTCTCCTAAGACTTTGGTGTTGCCCTGCTGCCACTGAAGTTCCCCACACTGCTTGCTTGCCTGAGTGGACTGCTCAGCCTGTAAATAGTGGTAGAGGTACCCCACTGGCATTAGCTCATCTGAGGGCTCTAGTACTAGCCAATTCCTCATGTGATGTGGGCAGGAGTAACTCACTCTTTAGGTACTTTTTCTGCCAGCTCTTCACCTCTTGCTGGACCTCTTCCTGATGCTTACCTTGGGCTTTTAGCTGCTTTTCCAGGACCTCCAGTGATGCCTCTTATTTTGACCTCTCCTTGGTCCCTTCAGTGCCATTCAGCTCCACCGTTCTCATGGTCAGATCCTTCTCTCCAGTTCAATATGTCAACCTGGCTACTTCTTCATGGAGCATTCAGTTTCTCTTCCCATTTTTCACTCTTTTCAGTTTCCATGGCAAGTGCTTAGTGATTATGCACTTGAGTTCTTTACTTCTCTTCTTCTTTCCCACCTGTAGTTTCTGTTTCAAAGAACTATCTCTGCCTATGATTGTTCATGGTTACAGAGTTACCATATTTCTAGTGCTAAAAAAGAGGACACCTGGGGAGGGGAGGAGAGCAGGGAGGGTATATGACTGGGGAGAAGGGGGCATTGATATGCCTGTGCCCTGCCTCTGCCCCTCACTCGTAAGCCCCTGCCCTGAGAGTGGTGCCTCTCACTCCTGACTTGCAGCACCCTGCCCCCCTATGCCAGCTGGTGCCCCACACTCCTGACTCACAGCCCTCTTCCCCCTGAGCCCTGCTGCCCACACAACTCCCATGGATGGACGAACACATGCACTGTCTCTTATCTGGGAGCAGTTTGCTGGGGTTTGCGCACAGAGCATGTGACCCCTGAAAGCCAATCACCTTCCCTGCTGCTCCCAGCCCCAAGCAGCCAAACTACTAGTGCCTGGGAAAGCAGAGGCAAAGCAATAACCTGAACACTTGCTTACATTTTAAAAACCCACCCGGACAAAAAAAGAGGATATGTATGGTAACCCTACACCTCAAGCTTGCATTGCAAGCAGTTTGCTTGCTCTGCCATTTCATCCACAAACAGGTGGAACTCCAGTAGTTGGCCTTTCAATTCCTCATAGCCACCAGCCTGGTGATGACTTCCCCTCTGTTTCTGCCACTCTTCGGTTCTTGTCCTTTGGTGGGCAGCTGTTCAACTAGCTTCTGTTGCACCCCCTTGCAAATGTGCTGGGTGTCTGTACTTTGCAGCGGCAACTTTTTAATTTTCATACCTAAATATTGTAAGGTATTTACTGTCTGCTCCAACAATCCCTGACTTGTCTGAGTCTGTGCCCGTCTGTTGTAACCATACCTGGAACATCTCCATCCTCTGTGTCTGTGCCAATTGTAGCTTCCTGTGATCACTTGCCTCTGCATGCTGTTGTGCAAAGAGCTGCAGCACCTGCTCCTCCACAATGGCCATCTCATCCATAGTTCCCCCTGATTTTGACTGGAGTACCTCTCTGTCTTGCCTTTACTGACTTGTTTACACTCACTTCACCTCCTCCCAACTCTGCACACTGGGCTAGGATCTTTAACTGCTACCTGTTCCTACCAGCCCTTGGTTGGCCCAAAGGTCTCCTTCCTTTTAACAGGGAAATGTCTTCATGGCACATAACTTTCTGGCTAATGCATCATGTGTGACAGAATCTGTTTCCAAAGGACAGTTGCGATGTTGCCTAGAGGTCACTCTGATTTCTGTCCTACCTAACTGGTCTCTTGGACCACTACCCTATGTTCTCCTGCCATGACTTGATGTATAGATAAGATATGGGAGGCTTCCCTCAGAGATCAGAGTAAGCCCTTGGTGCTTCACTCAGTCTTGCTCATCCCTGGGTGGCCCCCTCCTGACCCCAATCCCTACTGAAGCAAGAAGTTATGCTTCTGGCCTTCCCCTGTCCACAGGCTGCCTGGCCCTTCATCACCTACCTTTATGGCTCAGCTGTCCCCCAGCTCCTTACCCCTTCAAAATCGGAGCCAGTCTGGGCTGCTGGCTCTGGGTTAGGCTTATACAGCCCTTCCTCCTTCCCCTTTCTGGTCATTTGACCACCAGTCTTCAGGGCCAGGCTCAGCGTTTCCTCTTCCACCCACATTAGCATGCTTATTGTTCTGGCCTGCAGCTTTACATCCCCTCACCTGCTGCCTGTCTCCCCAAGCAACAGAATGACTGAACTGCAGCTAGCTTCTCTGCGGCACTGCACTGTCTCACTTCTAGTAATAGGGGCAGGGTCCCCTCCTACACCCTTGTCTTTGAAGAGCAAGGATGCATCTGCAAAGGCTTCCTTTATTCAACTCATTAATCAGTCACTGAAGTCACACTGTTGTTATGTAGGTGCTAAAATTGAGGCAAAAAAAAGAAACATAAATAAAATAAAGATAAGGGCATGATTCTCTGATGCTGTAATTTAGTACAGTTCATTTTCCTCAATAGGCCTACGCTGATTTATGCTGAGGATACACCCTCAAAAACATCTGATTAAAATAATTTCCTTTCTTCATTGTCATAGAGAAGTAGGGCTGGAAGGGGCATCCAGAGGTCATCTAGTCCAACCCCCTGGCCTGAGGAAGGATCATCCCTATCCAAACTGTCCCATACAACTAGAATCAAAACTCTACGTAAGACTACTCTTAACTCTGACACAACATAGACCTAATAGCCTAACCTGCCACAAGTAAAGCAGTGGAACCACGGCAGCCAGTGTCCTGCTTCTTTGAAATGTTGTCAATATATGCTCAAGAGGTCACAGGCAGAGGTCCAGGCCCCCTGCTACAGAGGAAGGCACAAACCCCCATGGTCCATACCAGTCTGAGCGTAGGGTAAATAAAATTCCTTCCTGATCTGAAATATAACAATTGGTCTAACCCTGAGCAGAAGGGAAAGATCCTTTAGCTAGAAAGCTCCAGCTTTGCTCCTAGCAGGAGAATTAGCACACCCCAATTGAAGCACCCAGCCTTCGCTGTTGCCAACACCCAATGCCTCTTGGGAGGCTTAAAAACACCCTGATGCATATAGCAGAAAAAAAAAAGGGGGGGGGGGGGAGGAGCAACCAGCAAAGCCCAGAAGCATGGGAAATACCCATGGTAGTTTTATAGGCATAGCTTCACCTAGATCACCCCTGGCCAGTGGCTGTCCAACCTCTTCTTGAACACCTCCAGTGATGGAGAGTCCACAGCTTCCCTAGGCAGTTCTAACAGTAAAGTGTTTCTGGATATCCAATCTAAACTTACTTTGCTGCAACTTCAAACTATTGGTCCGTGTCCTCCTCTCTGCAGCAAGAGAAAAATATGCTTTCTCTCTTCTTTGTGGCAGCCCTTCAAGTATTTGAAGACTTTTATCATGTCCCCTCTTAACTGCCTTTACCACAAACTGAACATGCTTAGCTCCTTCAACCTCTCCTCATATAACTTGCCTTCCAAGACCTACATCATCTTTGTTGCCTGCCTCTGGACCCTCTCTAGGTTCTCCACATTCTTTTTTAAAATATGGAGCCCAGAGCTGCACACAGTACTCTAGATGAGGCCTAGCCAGTGCTGAGTAGAAAGTCATTATCACCTCCCATGTCTTGTACTTAATGCTTCAATGGATACAGCCCAAAATCACATTGACCTTTTGTGTGGCTGCAACACACTGCAGACTCATATTGAGCCTGTGGTCTCCCAGTACTTCCTAGTCTTTTTCCATAGAGCTGCCATCCAGCCAGGCATCCCCCATTTTGTATTTGTGTTTTTGATTATTCCTCCCAAGATGTAGCACCCTGCATTTGCCCGCATTGAAATTGTTGCCCTGAGCGGTCAGACCAACTCTCAGGATCTCAATATTGTGCTGTTAGACAGGAGGGTGTGACACAATTGCACCTATACAAACACACAACTCAATTACACACACCCTCTATCAACTCAGGCACATAAACATCCAAACAAGCCTAGGGACATGCATGCCTCTCACCAATTCAAGCACCTACACACTATACACACCAAAAGTTAGACAAAAATAAATTGTCAATACCCACACACTCAGTACACATACACGGATTACTAATTCATATATCATGCACACAATCACATATATACACACTCACCAGTTCACACACATACCACCCGCCTACACATACACATAGGTGAGTTCCTAACTTGAATGGTACGGTATGTATGTGTGTGTTTGGGGTACCTGGGATACTTTGGGGAAGGTTAAGGTGAGAGAGAGAGAGTTGAAGTGTAGGGAGTGAAAATTGCCAGAACCTGGATTAGAAGTTGGCTGAGGAACTGAGGCTTGGGTTTACTTCAGATCAAGTGGCCCCAGGGTTACTCAAGGTCACTGGTGCAAGGGAAAAAAAGCCCGGTGGCAAGGAGGAGACAGCCAGGAAAGAAACTGAGGCAGAAACCTAGGAGCTATGGGGAAAAGGCAGTGGGGACAAGGCAATAACAGTGGCAGAGATCCATGGGAAAGGCAGTGAGGATAAGACAAAGAAGGCAAAAAAACAGGGGGTTTGGAGGCAGAGAGGAGCTCAGGACAGGTGTTGGAGGTGGCAGTGAGCCAGAAGCAGGAGAGGGAGAAATGAGACACAAGTTAAAGGGGTAAGGAGCAGAGATTGGAGCAGGGCCAAACCATAGTAAAGCAAAACCCAACTCGGGATCCAAATAACTGTTTTATTAAACAGACAACACACTACACAGCCCCATGAAGTTATTGGTGTACACAGGCAGACAAGGTTCCTTGGGTGAATTTGATATCTTTTATTAGACCAACCCAAATGGTTGGAGAATAGTTATTAAGCAAGCTTTCAGGTTCAAAAACCCTTCGTCAGGCTAAGGAAGCTTCAGCAGTTGGTGTGTGCTCTTCCTGGATGGAATGAAAAGTAAACAAGCCAGGGGCTGGGCTGGGCTGGGCTGGGCTGGGCTGGGCTGGGCTGGGGACACACACACACACACACACACACACACACACACACACACACACACACACACACACACACACACACAATGGCAGCAGGAGAAAGAGACTTGGTGGAAGGGCTGGAGTCCAGGTAGGGAAGAGAAGCAGAGTCCAAGTCCTTGGTTGATTAGGGGGTGGGGGTGATAGCTACCTATCCAGGCTGGAAAGGGGTCCTTGTCAAATAGGTGTTGTCCAGAGGGGGGTTGCCGGCAGGACATCTGGATGGATAGGTAGTATGGCATGGTGCTGGTCCAGATGGAGAGGGCATCCCAAGGAGTCAGTCTTCACTACCCCTTTTTGTGGGGCAGACTATCTCTGATTTCCTGTGGGAAGGGCCTGTCCAGGCAATGTCAGTCCTCTTCCAAAGGGCTCCAAGTATTCTTATTGAGCATGTGCAGCCTTGACACAATGGTGGGTTTGCCTCATCTTTTGTTTCTTGAATGCTGAGGGTGGTACCAATGGCTGGGTCGTTGGTCCAGATTTTGGTGTTGATGGTTCATTCATTCAGAGGGAGCTATTTTTAGACCTACTGCCATTGTCTCTCAAGCACTCTCATTCATTCCCATTCATCCAGGAACCAAGTTACATAGGAGGGGTACGTATGAGTCATGGGTTACACAACAGGGCATGGGAAAAAGATGGAGACTTGACAAACAAAATGGAAACTTGACATGACTTATGCTAACTTACATATCTAGGCCTAAATCATATAGTACCAGTAAAACAGTAATATAGAACAGTAAAAATCAATATAAACAATAATTATACAATATAAAGAAAGAGAAAAACAAAACAACTATAACTTGCTACCAAAATAAAATGCTGAAGCTTATCCTATGTCTTAGCTCACTCATACTTATCTATAGGGAGTAGAGAGGTAGAGAAAGAGTCAGAATGGTTGGGGAAGGGGAGGGAATGCATTTAAAAAAAAAAGAAAAGCTGGGGGGTTTTCTACAAAATTCATCCTGTTAGCTCTAGCCAAACTTTTCTTCTGAATTGAGCTTGCATCCTCCAAAGTATTGACAGTCCTTCTCAGTTTCATGTTGTCTGGAAACTTGTTCATGAAAAAGGTCTATGCCAGCATCCAAATCCTTCATAAACATGTTGAACAGCAGCAGGCCCAAGACAGACCCTGTAAGATCCACTCAAAACCACTTATTGTGACTGGGACCTGTTAATAATTACCCTTTGCTTATGGCTGTTGAGCCGGGTATCTATCCACCTTGTAGTAGGTTTATCCAACCTACATTTCTCCAATTTATTTATTAGAAGGTCACAGGGGACCTTGTAAAAAGCCTTGCTCTAAAGCCCAGATACATTATATGCACAGCATTTCCTTCATCCACCCAAGTAATTACTTTGCCAAAGAAGATCAGGTTTGACACAATTTGTTTTTCCTAAGTCTGTGGTGGCTGCTTGTTATCAGCTTTTCTTCCTCCAGATGCTTGCAAATGGCCGTCCTTCGGATATGCTCCAGTAACCTCCCAGGTGTTAAGATGAGACTAACTGGTTCCCTGGTTTCTCCTCCTTACCCTTTTCCTTAGAGAGGGGCACTAATATTGGCCTTTTTCCAGTCCTCTAGTACCTGGCCCATCTCCCACAACTTCACGAAGTTTATTGCCAAGGGCTCTGAGATCTCCTCTACCAGTTCTTTCAGGACCCTGGAATAAAGCTCATCCAGCCCTGCTGACTTGAATTCATTCAGACACGGCAAATACTCTCTGACCACCTCTTTCGTTATCTCCTCCCTCAGCTTGCCCCTTTCCTTATCCAGATAATCCCTACTAGGTGTCTGGCAGCTTATTTTTTTTTGTGAAGTCTTTCATTCCCTAATAGGATATTGACATTTCACTTGTTCTCCAGTCCTCAGAGAGGCACCTGAATCTGTAACATAAAAGGAAGTTATATATATTAAGAGCTTTCCAGGCCACCTTAATCATAAAGGGGCAGGCAGGCAGGCATATATTTTCTTTGCTTGGAAAGGCATAAGTTGCCAAAATTTGAGTCCCGGTCACATTTCAGACCATTGCTTTGTTGTGGTCTACAAGAAGAGAATGGGAAGTAGTCCTGCTTCTCGGCAGGATTTTTCTGCTTTCTAAAGATCACTTCCACTGAAACTAATTTGTTATGGGCTTCCCTGTCTTTTACTCTTAAATAGATTCACTTACTTGAGAACCGGAGCTAGGAAATCAGGAGTCTTCAAGGGAAAAGGACTCTGAAAATGAACTAATTTAAATAAACTTTTTTAAAAAGAGGTTTATGTTTCTTCGCATCTGTCCTGGTCTTTAAAACCAGAATAGGCATCTGTGCTGACTTGAATTTAAATGGTCCCTGCAGGCTTTTTAACTCAAAGATTTGTTTATTTTATTCATTTGGTTGCTTCTTAGTTCTTCCGTAGGGATAATTCCAAACAGCCTCTTATGTTTGAGTACTTGCCTTGCTATTTTAAGCTATTGCATCTTCAGTAGAGCTTATCTATTAATTAGCACTTAAAATGTGCTTCACATGTTGAATTCCATCCAGTTTTCTTTACTGTGCAATTTTACCTGGAGCTTTTCTTTCTTTCCTTTGTACATTGTTAATAATAATATAGTTGAATATAAAAAAGAGACCAGTTAGCAGTAAGTATGAAATTTGGAAATGCTCTCATTTGATTCAAGATAGATAATAAACCATCCCCCTCCACTGGTTGGAGCCAGCATTTTCAAACATCAGGGGTTGAAATTAGATGTCTCACCAACATCCTCATCCATTAAAATGCCAGTGACTCCCTGTTTAAGATCTGTCATGGCCATGTATCTTGTTCTTCGACTGCATCTCATTCAGTGCTCTGTAGCTTCAGAGACCAAACAGATCTCTGCAGGCACACAGATCTTTGTCTACACAGGGGGAACATGGCTGCCTTGGCACTGCTGCCTCAGTCTCTCTTTAAATTTCTCACTGGAATTGTGTGACTTTCTGTAGATAATTAACTATTTATTGGACCAGAGACACTGGCTCTACAACTCGGTGGTTACAACACTCACCTATTTGGGAAACCCAGATTTAATCAGACATTTGAGCCTAATTCTACAACATCTCAAGTGCATGCTCCAACTACAGGGATGCAGGCTATTTAGTGTCTCTCTGTATCTGGAAAAGTTAAAAAAGTTGACTCTTTCCCTTGTGGAATGAAAACAAATGTCAAAATCTCTCTTTCATTTTCTGAAAATAGGTTCTTATTTTCTAGCTGCACCTATATTTTACATCTGTGCTGTTGTTGTTTTCTATTCTGTTCAGATTCTCCTTCCTGTTATCGTTAGTGTGGTATCTGAGCATCTTCCATAAATAAACAGAGAAAGTAAATAATAAATATTGACAAGAATTTGTCATGTGCATTGCCCTACTTTCAAGGAGAAATTGCCTACAGTGGGTTTGGGGGGTTATTTTAAGTAAATTGAAAACTGGATTAAAGAAACGAGTTTTCCATTTGGATCAGAAGGTGGTAAGGTTTGAAGTACTTCTTACTAGATGAAGTTGTATGTTCTTGGATTAGTACATGAGGAAGCCCTTGTCTTCTGCACAAATGAGCTGCACTCTTGCAAGAAACAATTTATTGTACTAAAAGAAAGGGGTTGTCAGAGTCAGTGGAGGGCCTGAAGTGTGTGGAGGCCTTCACAGATAAGACCTCTTACATTCTGCCCCTACATGTGCAGTGAACATAGAGACCCTAAATGGTCACCCTGTTCTAATGCTATCTCCAGCTGACTCTGCCATGTTTTATTCTCCCACATTTTATCATAACTTATATGATAATTAAGTTGTAATAGCTCTGCACTAGCTGCACAAACTATGCTATACATCATGAAGTTGTATCATGTTCATATTAGCTCAGCCTCAGTTCATACCTGAGTTTCTTTATAGCCACCATAGATATTTCAGAACAGGAGGTGCAGAACCTGAAAAGTGCAAAGGCCGTGTTAATGCCAGTATGTGAAAAGGCAGTTGCATTGCCTGTATTTTATGCTGGGATTGGGAGGTTGCAAAATCAACAAAGCCCCAGACCTGCTCTATTTAATGTTATGTACTAACATAGAAATCATAAGCCACAAAAGAATTCTAGTGCTACTTTTGTCTCCAATCTGTTTAAACTGCACTGCATGAGCTCAGGGTAGCCTGCATTCTGAACTAGGGGCAAACTGTAGCTCAATTATAAATGAATGTGGAATTCCAGAGCTGTTCTTAAATAACATGCTATTTACTACTTTTATTATCCCAGAGTAATCTAGATTAGGCTTGTCCAACATATGGCCTGCGGGCCACCATGCAGCCCGCCAAGCCATTTTCTGAGGCCCGAGGTGCTGCAATGGGAAACGAAAGTAAATACTGTTTACATTTGTTCCCACCACTTGTCCCTCCCCCAGCTCCTTAGCAGATTCCTAATGGCTGCTGAAGGGCTGGAGAAAGGACAAGGTTCCCACACGCACAGCTTCAGCTTGACGTTGCTGGCGTGGTGAGGCTCCTCCCCTCCCCCCTCATTGCAGGGTTTCCCTTCCTAGCCCTGCCCCTCCCTTCCTCATTTGCATATCAGCCTCACCCCACGCTGGTCCCTGCCGGCCGCACAGGCTGGAGCAGGTCATGGTGTAGCGGACGGGTGCGGGGGGTGCAGACGCTGGCTCAGAGGGATGCTGTGGCTGGGCCCACGGGAGATATTGCTGCTGCTGTGGCTGTGGGGGCAGGAAGCTGGCACTGCTCCTGCCTCCCCTCATCCCCCTGCATGCGCAGACATCACGCTGGGGGTGGTGAGTTGCAGGCTCCGGGGAGGGAGGGAGGGAGGGAGCCCCGCTGGTTGGGCTCGGGCTGCCCCAAGGGAAAGGGAGCAGGGGGGTGTCCCTGCACATCCCGCACCCCCCTGTAGGGTCCCCGCACATCTCCCTGGCTGCTGAGCCCAGGCGCGCAGGTGTGGGAGCATTCTTGAGGCTGCCCAGGTGGCAGGGAGGACACGGTGGGGTCAGGTGGCGCCCCTTGACCTTTGTGCCCCCAGGCCATGGCCAGACTGGACAGGCCATGCAAGTGCCCATGAGTGCCCACCCCTGGCTGGATGTTGCCCCGAGAGAGCACCTGCAAATAAGAAATTAAAGATCTATGATGCATTTCAACCAAGTATTTGAAAACTAGGAGGCATGAAACCATGGTAATAGAAAGGTCTGCTAACCTGGGGAAAAATCAGATCCCTGCAACAATTCTCTGCAGTAAATACGGCACAATGTCAACAGAGGTTTTGCATTCAAAAATGATTTTTGCCTCTCTGCAAATTGTGGCTTTCCATGCAGACAAAGGCAGGGAATTAAGGGTGCAGCAGGGTGGTACGCTCCTCTCCAGCACTGCTAGGGGGTTGTTTAAAACAAAACAGTACTACCGGACCAAATTGTTTTTATTTTGGATTTTAAACCACACTTCCAGACCCATTTCATTGTCACTTCCTGCAACTTCATTGGTGTCAAAGGTCACGTGACATCGCTTCCTGATGTGATACCGCTTCCTGTGAAGTCTTTGAATATGGCCTATATTCAAAGAACTTATATCTGCCTATAAGTTCATCACGGGGGCACAGAAGGGAATTGGTGAGTATTTATTCACCAAGGCACCCCCGGGGGTTACAAGAAATAATGGCCACAAGCTAGCAGAGAGCAGATTTAGATTGGACATTAGGAAGAACTTCTTCACAGTTAGAGTGGCCAGGGTCTGGAACGGGCTCCCACGGAAGGTGGTGCTCTCCCCTACCCTGGGGGTCTTCAAGAGGAGGTTAGATGAGCATCTAGCTGGGGTCATCTAGACCCAGCACTCTTTCGTGCTTATGCAGGGGGTCGGACTCGATGATCTATTGAGGTCCCTTCTGACCCTAACATCTATGAATCTATGGCTTGCAGGCCCGCTGGGTGATAAAAAATTCATGATCCGGCCCCACATTCAAAAAGGTTGGACACCCCTGATCTAGATAAACTACTGTAATTACATTTTCTCTTGCTTTATAGATGTAGTCTTGTGCTGTTACATCCATTGTACACCGTTACAAAGATCTGTCTCCTTCCTAACTCAAAACTATGTCACCTACTCCTTTGCATACTTCCTTTAGTACCTCCCTTCTTACTACTTCTAACAAATGGACTAGTTTTCAGTCTTAAGCCTCTTCAGAATTTATCTTTGGTTTACATATCAGCTTCTAGGTGCTTTACTAACAATGCTAACCTTTTATTGGTGATTTTGTCCCATTTTCCCACAATGACTTCTGTGTGTTCTCTCTGCCTCTATTGTCTTCCTTCAGTCCTTCCATTACAGCTGATATCTCCCAATATAGCTAAATTCTCAGCAACAGGTAGGCACTTGGAGTGCTGTTAATATTGCTTATTACATTTATCAAAACTATTCAATTGTTATCCTAAGGTGCCCCTACCCCATCTGTTGTAGCTGCTACTTCATATTTTTGTACTTAATGTGTGCAAGCATTTTGGACTTTTCCTCACTGGAACTTTTTTTCACCCTCTTACATGCACTGCTTTATATGGCTACATTATATATTTTTTTTTTATCTTGACCAAGTACCATAACTAAATGTATGAGACATCTTTGGAGGCAGCACTGGTTAATGCTGACATTTTTGGTCAAGTCTACAGATATTTGTTCTTTAATCCTCTCAAATGGCTTACCATCACTGCTAGAAGGACATTGGTTATCTTGTGGTAAACCTAAGACGCAGACAGAAGTGACAATTTTTGTCTGATCTGGTCCCTGAAAGTGATCTACAGCTGTGACCAAATACAAAAGCACAGCTGTAGTGCATTCTAAAAGCCCCGATCCTGTGAAAAATCTGAACCCTCGTTAAATGAGGGTTCAGATGAAGGCACTCCAAAGTGGAGCACCCTCAGTAATTTCTATCTCCACTTTCTAGGAGCAGGGCTCAGCTGAAGCGGCCCAGCACTGTTCCTGGTGTGCTTTCTGAATGAGAGGGGAGGAAGAGCATGGAAGGAGCTCATTTTTGGGGTTGCCCAGCTGGCATTGGGGGGAGGGGCAGGTGGATTGGAGGCCTCCACCCATGACATGGGAGGCTCCAATTCACCAATTCCTCCATTCCAGTGCAGCTGGGTAAGCCCCAGAACAGACCTCCCTCCACTGCCTTCTCCACCCTGAGCCAGCATGAGAGCTGGGAGGCAGGGGAAGTGGGGCAGGAGGGAAGGAGGCAAAGCTAGGGGGACAAGCTGCAGAGACACAGACTGTCTCTCTGGATTGGCTCCAAATTGGAACTTGATCTCCTGCCCTCCTGATCCAATGGCTAATGTCTGTTGGGTCGGGAGGATCAGTCTAACTCATAGTGCTTTCTGTGAAGCACTATGAGTTAGACCCAGGAGCTGTACCCCTGTCTGTGCCTTAAGCCTGCAGATAAGCACCTTCAGACAACTATATGCAAACCAACTGCCATCCCAGAAAAAAGCTATTTTGCTCTAGCAGTTATGCTGGATTGGAATAAAGACAAATTCTCATGTTGGGGTAGACATTCTTTGCTCTAAGAGGTTGTATCAGTGTCTGCAACATTTATGTTTCTTGGGGCAGCTCGAATTTTTGCAGGATATCCTGTTAATGTGTCTGTGACCTACAGAGTATGAGCTATCCTCAGATGGAAGCAGTGAAGACCAAGCACAATAGTTTTATTGCCAAGGGAAATGGAGTTGCTTTCTGTGGGAAAAAAATGAGTATGCCAGTCTCCACCATGTTTAAATGTTTAGGATAGGGGAGTTAGTTACCCCAAAAGTAAAAAGCATGCTTTGTGTGTGTGTGTGTGTGTGTGTGTGTGTGTGTGTGTGGTGGTTTGGTTTTTTTAGCAGTGAAGACAAGTCCTAACACCAAATAACGGTATAGCATAGACATACATTCAGGGAAGAGAACAACTTTTTGATATCCATATTCATTGTACTTAGCATAACAGTGCCTAACAAGAGCCTTAGACCAATACTTCTCAACTGGGATGCCATAGCACCCTGGGTACCATGAGAATCTGTCAGGGGTGCCACAACGTTGGCACTGCCAAGGCAAAAAGAAATTGCAAAAACATGTGGGGCAGTTTCTCACTGCAGCAGTGGCAGCCTGGAGATAGATGCTGCTGCCACCATGTAGTCATATTGGAGATGAACTGAGAAGAGCTGCAGCAGCAGTACCCCTGTCTGCATAATGTAATACAGGCAGGTGTGCCTTTCTGCTGCAGCTGTTTCTCAGTTTCATTCTAATGTGCCTTCTGGTAACAGAGTTGCATGGCATAATTTCCTCCACAGAGGCAGCAGTGACTGTGCCACAGCACCCTCTTGGCCTACTCCTCCCTCCTCCCATACCTCGTGTGTCCTTTTGCCCAACCCCTACTCCTCCTACTCCCTTGACACTCCCCACATGATGTGTGTGCAGCTTGGCACCTCATCTCTGTATCTGGATGACCTCAGATTCTGTCCTTTGGGCCTCAGGGCTGGAATCAATGGGGGATCACCCTGGAGAACTAACAGAAGAACTTGCCCTAGTGTTTCCTGATACCACCAATGGTGTGAAGCCATTTGTGGGGAGTCCACTGCTATGCAAAAATATTGACTGGACTAGACAGACCTAGGGCTGCCTGCTAGCACTGTCTGCCAGTCACCTGAAGGAGTGAATATAATATTATGATATTCATCAAATCAATTAATAACATATTAAATAATAAAGGAATTGTACTGTAATAGTATTAATAATCATATTATACTAGTTTTAATTGGGGGGGCCACTAAGGGGACTGACAAATGTGCAGCTCCCTGCTGTAACTCATGGTGCTTCACAGAAAGCACCATGAGTTACAGCAATCCCCCTGACCTAACAGACATTCACTGGTTGGGCTCCAATCCACTGCCCCACCCCCACTCCGGCATGGGCTGGGCAAACCCCAGAAAGCAACTCCCTCCCCTGCCTTTTCCCCTTCCTCTTCTGAAGACAGCACTGGGGTTGGGACTGGGCTACATCAGCCCAGCCCTGCTCTTGGGCAGGGACAAGCAGAAGTTACTGAAAGTGCTCCAATTTGGAGTGCTTTCATCTGAACCCTTCATTACTTTTCATGAGTGTCTTCATTAATTGTGGGTTTAATTTATCCAATGATTGGGCATTTTTAAAAGCACTCTGCAGCTGTGGACTTCTGTTGGTGCACAGCTGTAGAGCACTTTAAAGGGGATGATCGTGTGAGAAACATAACTTCTGTTTGCACCCTAAATTTTGAAAAGATATGGAAGGGTGCCTTAAGTCTAAAAAAGTTGAGAACCACTGCTTTAGACACTATCATAATACAAATAATTAATAGTAAGTAAAGCTCATTTGGAACCAAACCCTGAGGATGAAATCTTGGCCCTATTTTTTTTGAATGGGAGTTTTTCCATTGTCTTCAGTTGGGCAAAGACCTTCATAGGCCAGTTAAAGCCAATGCTGTTAAAAAGTTTTTAAATAGCCTTTGACCTAAAGTTAAATTCCTCTTTTTTTTCTTTCTTTTTTTTTTTTTTTTGCTGTACACATAACCTTCACTTTCCTTTCTAATTGCAAAACATCCTGAATTAATACGCTGCCATTTTTAAGCAGAGAGACAGTTTTTCCAGTTATTCATTAGGTATTCTTGATTAACTAATTATTAACCTAGAGATTATCTTTAAAAGCAAAGTCTCCTTTGGTTTCTTTCACATAAGCTTCTGAAAAGCTTTATCAATACTGGGGATAAAGTACAACTCTCATAGCTCTTTAATGCATTAAAAGCAAAATCTCCTGTACTTTTTCCATCAGTCTCTTCATAAAAGGGTTAGAGTACAAACACTGAGTATAATTCATTTTCAGCATTGCCAAGATCTTTATTTTTCTTAATAAGGGCCAAATCCTGATCAGAATTGAATTGCACACACATTCTTTATATAAACACTTAAATTTCTATTCTGTTGATATTGCAGCATCTTTTCTGCTTTCATCTGTTTATTCAGACTTTGTTACAACACATTATAACAAGATTTCTGAATTTTCAGTACTTAGCAATGCAAAGGAAAGTGAAAATATAGAATGTTTTATATGTAGATGACAACAAATTTTAACAAATATCGATGACTTAATTTTTACAGCACTCCTTTTAGGCAAGTGGATATTATTACAGCCAGTCTGCAGATGTGTTAACTGAAAAATAGATCGATCAATTAATTTGCTTGTCCAGGGATGGTCAGTGGGTAAATGGAAGAACCCAAGAGTAAAATCCAGTTCAAATGCCTCTCAGTCAACACATCACACCTGAATTATTTTTGGTTCCTCCTGCAGCATCGAAGTTACTGATTAAGTTAACACTTTAAAGTATAATTTGAAGTGACACACTCCCCACTGAAATGTGCCTAGCAGGGAAAATAAGTTCAAACCACACAGAAAAGAGGAGAGAAATGCTTTTGTCAGAAAGGAAATATGAATCTGAAGTCTATGACTTGCAAGAGTAGTTTAACTTCCTTATATATGACTATTTGCAGAACCATCTCTAGAATGTCACCTGACAGTAAAACCTGTATTTAGAGCCACTTTCAATAAACAAGGACTTCAGAATCTTTTATAATTTCCCATTACAATACTTTATACTCCTAGACAAACAAAAACCACATCTACAAGACAACCAGTTTTTACTAGCTCACTGGATGTCCCTTTAAAACAGGTTTCACTGTAAATGATTTGTACTAGACAGTAAAACAAATTCTTATCTCTGAAAATAAGCTATTGTTTACAGTGTCAGCATGTTTTCCAGTGTTAGAGTAATTACAATAGAAATTGAAACTTGCCCAACCTGTTTACTCTGTTTTGCAAGATGATTGCATAATCCTAGCTACCTTTACAGCTTTATTGAAAGAGCTTTTAAAGGTCTTATATTGTTTGATTTCACCCAGCAGGTGTAGCAGCTTTAAAAAATGCATCTGAAATAGACTTGGAATAAGAATCAGAACCTGGTCTTTTGCAAAGAGAACAGATTCTGAAAAAATGCTGTAAGAAGAAAAATTCCAAATGCAATGAATGCAGGCAAGGTTCTTTGAATAGATGCGATATCTTTTATTAGACCAACTGAGTAGTTGGAAAACATTTCTTGGCAAGCTTTTGGGCACAGTCACCCTTCTTCAGGCATGGGGAATCGCTGCTGTTCTGAGACTCCAAGAAATGAAAGAAGCTAAAAGTGTGGAAAGATGTCAGTGAAAATGTAAATAGGTAGAATTAGAAAGACAAAAGGTGAGGCAGAGAGGTGAAGCAGAGGGGGGAGGGGCAGGGGGAAGAGAGCAAAGAAAAAAAGGCTGAAGGGAGACAGTGCAGTGAAAGAGTACAAAGTAGAAAAGAGGCTGTCAGGCAGGTACCTGGTGAATCAGATGTCAGGCAGGTTGTAATGTGTCATAAAACCAATGTCTATATTGAGTTCATGATTTTTTGTATCCAGTAGATTTAGGAAGTGAAGTTCGTAGGCTCATCTATGGAAGGTGTTTTGTAAGTTCCCTTTGAAGACCCCTTGCCTGCCTATGTCCTTAGACCAACACAGCTACAACCAAAAACCCAATCCAATGAAGAAAATATAGGAACATAGAACTAGCAGAGAATTTTTAGTCATCTAATCCTCTCCCCTACTGTTCTAGACAACCACAGCTTGTAGTCCTTTTCACTTATGCATGTTTATACACATGCTCCAGGAATGGAGGGGGAGGAATGCTTTAATTAGAGTGGCTCTGAGAGCTGCTTTAATTAAAGCCCCCAGAATGTCACATGTATCATCATCCCTGTGATGAAAAATGGAGGCAGGGGCACTTTAACTAAAGCTTGTCAAATGAACTTTAGTTAAAATGGCACCCCCACCACCATTTTTAATCGTGGGGACGGTAATACACATGACACTGGAGTTTGCTGGAATGCCGAAATTACCACACTCCAGCAGACTTGATCAATCAAGTCTGGAATAGCCTTGCTGTATATGTATAGGTACCCAAATGATCAAGATCCATCTTAACAGTAGTTACTAGTTAGGGGTTTTTGCCCCACCACTTCCATAGAAAGGTTACAGAACCTTGTTTTTCTGCGGGTTAGAAAACTTTTAAAACCATAGGGTCACTGGGCTAGATTCCCAGCTGTGCCCAGCCAGTGCAAGATGCAGTTCAGTCACCTCAAGAGAGAGAAGGGCAAAGGAACACTTAGGACACATCTATACTTCCTCCAAACAGTGTTAGAAAATGCCACATTTGAAGTACAGCACACGCACTCCACACATGCCACTCCTTAAAACATCCGTCAATGCAGTGCTAGCTACTTGCCAGTAAACTTGCTGTCTCAGGTTTGCTGGTACATGCCCAGCACTAGCCAAGGCAGCTATATTGTACTCACGTCAGGGGTAGTGTGTGCAGAGGGGATGAGCTGTGCTTCACTCATGCTCTGTTGTGCAGCCTAGAGGTGGTGAAGCCCCCCTGGTTCTTGAGTACCTACTGAGTGCCTCACTCCCCTGGTTCTTGAGTACCTATGTTCTTAAAGGGCTGATCCAACTCCCCAGTAGAGTCTTCCCTTGATTTTAATGGGGATTGGCTCAAACACTTATATGATTCACAGCAGAGTTTAAAGTAAGGTTCTATGAACAATGTTAAATCATGTTAGGGGCAGTGGTCTGGCCACACTCCTGTTCCTTCCACTAACATTCGCTCCGTCCTGTGCTAAGAGGCAGTTTGATGAAGGCTAGGGACAGACATTACACATGAACTGGTTTAAGTGATCAGAAACTGGTCTAAACCTGTAACAGAACAGAAATTCAGTGCATATAAACCAGTTTGAAAATGGCTGAAACCGGTTTGAGATCAACCTGGTTGAATGTAGTGTGGTTGTAGATCAACCTTATTGTTTTATAGCGTGGTCCTCATCGCTACAAGCAGCACAGTTATACAACAGTGGTACACCAGAGCAAGTAGGTGTGATAGGCTTGCTGGTGGTGATTTGCCGCAGGGGTTTTGAAAGGGTAAGAAATGATTGGAGGGCTTGGGATTCCCTTTCCTCACCAGTCAGGCCCCAGAGACTCACCCTCCATGTCCCCTGAATGGCCCCTTGGGTCACCTGGAGGGGGATAAAAGGGGCAGCGCAGCTGACTCACAGGAGACCAGCGAAGGGCCATGAGGAAGGAGTTTCAAAGAGCTGGCAAGTGCTGGGCCAGCAGGGCAGAAGCAGTTGCCCCAGAAGAGCCTGAAGGAGTGGGACCTACAGGCAGCAGTTGGACCCTCAGCAGCGCGGCATGTGGCTGGCAGGAGAGGCTCCCCACTGGGCTCCAGGATCCCGCTATAAGAGGCTGCAGCCAGCAGGAGAGGTTCCCCAGCTCCAGCAAGAGGTTGAGCAGTGACCCGAGAGGTTCCCAGCTCTGCTTCCTGCTCCTCCAGCAAAAGGCAGGGCAGCTTGACGTGAGGCAGGGGCTCCTGGAAGGTTGAAACCCCTAGCAGTTTGGAGTAAGCTCAGCACTGGTGGCTGTGTGGTAGAGTTTCTGCCCACCATGTAGGAAATCTGAGTTCATGTCCCAATTGGGCCAAGTAGAGGTGTTTGAAATGACAGGAAGAAATTCTTGTTGCAGTGGAAGGAGGTCATTATGTTTTCCCTCACTCCAGGTACCTATACCCTATATCTTTTGTTATTTGACATTTTGTATTTTGTGCCTTTTTATATTTCACCACCCAGTATTGTTTGTTCGGCTGTTAGTATTTTATACTTTGTTAAACCAGTCTTTTGTCAACTGGATGAATATGTCTACAAATGTAAATGCCTAACCTTTATTGAATCCTGCCCCCTCAGGGTGTTGTAGTGTCCCCCATACCCCTTGGTTTATAGGTATGTTCCTACTACTGTTTTCCTCATTAAAAGGTATATGGTTAAGTCCCATTGGTGATTTGGCTCCCCTCTATAGGGGAAGGAGGGTCCCTATACCTCCTACAGTGCTCACGTACCTGCTCTGATCCCTTCAATTGGAGAGGGGGTACATCTTGGAGTACCGCCGGGGTTACATAGGCATATGGGTATTCAGTTTAGGAAGTCAGAGGCATCCAGATGTGATGCTAGCCCCATTGTTCCCTTGTGTGCCACTGGGTAGAGTAACTGACATGCCATGATCATGTTAGCTCAATGGGTCACTTTAACCTAGGATGACCATATGTCCTGGTTTGGCTGGGACAGTCCCAGATTTCTTAGGCCATCCCAGGATCCCAGCCAGTTGGTGAAAATGGAAATAGAAGTCCTGGAATTGGCCACATATTATGACCCTTTGTTTTTGTACTGACTCCACTGCATGAGTGTGCAGCAGGAGAGTTGGCCTCAGGGAAAATGGCACCCAGGGCAAGCCTGTATTTTGCCTGCTCCCACTCCCCGCCTGCCCCCGAGTCAGTGGCACTGCTGTAGGCAGAGGCAGGCCAGCAGGGGTGCAGGGTTCAGTCCAGTGGAGAGGCATGGTACTCCAGACAGGCAGGCAGGCACTGCTGCTGCTGTGCAGGAGCAAAGCAGGTGGACTGGAGCAGACGTCACCCCACCCGCAAAGGCCAGGACCAGCTCCTCCTGAGCAGCAGCTGAAGGTGGGGGGCAGGTGAGGATGGACATCACTCCAGGCCACCTGCCTTGCTCCCACACAGTAGCAGTGGTACCTGCCTGTCTGCCTGGAGCACCATGCCTCTCCATCTTCGCTTGAAATACAGTGTCCTGGATGTCCTTACAAATATATCTATAGGGCGCTGGTCAGTCTATAGGGCGCTGGTCAGATCTATAGGGCGCTGGTCAGACCGCAGTTGGAGTACTGCGTGCAATTCTGGGCGCCACACTTCAAGAAGGATGCGGATAACCTGGAGAGGGTCCAGAGAAGGGCAACTCGTATGGTCAAGGGCCTGCAGACCAAGCCCAATGAGGAGAGACTAGAGAAACTGGACCTTTTCATCCTCTGCAAGAGAAGGTTGAGAGGCGACCTTGTGGCTGCCTTTAAGTTCATCACGGGGGCACAGAAGGGAATTGGTGAGTGTTTATTCACCAAGGCGCCCCCGGGGGTTACAGGAAACAATGGCCACAAGCTAGCAGAGAGCAGATTTAGATTGGACATTAGGAAGAACTTCTTCACAGTTCGAGTGGCCAGGGTCTGGAACGGGCTCCCAAGGGAGGTGGTGCTCTCCCCTACCCTGGGGGTCTTCAAGAGGAGGTTAGATGAGTATCTAGCTGGGGTCATCTAGACCCAGCACTCTTTCGTGCTTATGCAGGGGGTCGGACTCGATGATCTATTGAGGTCCCTTCCGACCCTAACATCTATGAATCTATATGGTCACCATATTTTAACTCCCAGTTCCTAGTAATTTGTTCCCCCCTCCCTCCTCCCTACCACCAGGGTGGGCAGACTGCACCATGGTAGGAGCAACTGTAGACTTCTTGAGTCCATGAAGCAAGTAAGAATCTCCTCCTCACCCCCCAGCTCTCAGTAGCACCTTGTCTCTGGCACTCAGCAGCACCTCCCCTCCCTCATCTCTGAGCAGAGTTTCATAGATTTCATTTTTAGGGTCAGAAGGGACCTATTAGATCATCAAGTCTGACCCCCTGCCCTGGGCAGAAAAGAGTGCTAGGGTCAGATGACCCCAGGCAGGTATTTGTCCAGTCTCCTCTTAAATACCTCCAAGGAAGGGGACAGCACCTCCTCCCTTGGAAGCATAGTCCATATTTTGGCAACCCTCACTGTAAATAATTTTTTCCTGATGTCCAATCTAAATTTGCTCTCCTTCAGTTTGTGGCCATTGCTTCTATTTACCCTGATGGGCACTCTGGTAAACATTGTATTCCCTATTTCCTACTGTCCCCCCCCCCCCCCCCCAATGACCTTGTAGATGGCCACAAGATCACGTTTGAGCCTTCTCTTATGGAGGCTGAAGAGATTCAGGTCCCTCAATTGGTCCTCATAGGGTTTTTCTTGTAGTCCTTTAACCAGATGGGTGGCCCTCCTTTGAACCCTTTCCAGGTTATCTACATCCCTCTTGAAGTGCGTCACCCAAAACTGGATGCAGTAGTCCAGCTGCAGCCTGACCAATTCCGCATAGGTGGGAAGTATCATCTCCTCAGACCCGTTTGTGATGCACCTACTTATGCAGGAAAGAGTGTGGTTAGCTTTACTTATTACTTCATCACATTGGTGACTCATATTCATTTTGAGGTTGACTACGACCCTGAGACTCCTCTCTGCTCTTGTGCTACTCGGTATGGTACTCCCCAAGGCTATAGGTGTGTTGATGATTCTTTCTCCCTAGGTGCAACACATGGTACTTATCTTTGTTATACTGCATCCCATTCTGTTCCGCCCACTTCCGCAGCCTGTCCAAATCTGCCTCAGGTACTCTGCCCTAGAGCACTTTCATCTAATAGCTGATTAACAAGAGGTAATTTTTCATGTGACTGACCTTTTTAAAAAGCGCTTTGCAGTCATGAATGTTTGTTATGTTACAGCTGTAGAGCACTCTCAGGGGCCTCATCACATGAAAAAACATAACTTTTATAAGTGCCCAAAGAGATTTTTTTAGAAGCTAGCCAGTTGAAAAGAGTCTCTCCCAAATAAACATGGTGAAACAAGGGTAGGGTGACCATGGGCGAAAACACACATGCAAGCACGTGCACTTGCAGCAGCTCAAATAGAAGTGGTGCAAATTTCAGCCAGGGCTTTTTGCTTCAGTGCATGTGCCCAGACATGCACTTTGGTGTGGGGCAAAGTAACCTGTGCTGTCCCCAGCAGTATTAAAATCTGCAGTTTCTTGGGCCCAGGCAATTGGTACCTGGGGACACTACTCCTTGTGCCAGATGGATTGCTGAAGCAGCTCTGAGAGTTCCCTGAACCCTTTACCCACTACAGCAGTGTGGCAGTGAGAGGTGTTGCCTGGCTGTGACCTGCTCTGCACCTGCCAGACCCGGATGGGGACTGCACAGCCAGTAGAGGCATCTGCCCCTCTGGGCCAGCTCCCAGTGGGTTGTGGCTACAGAGTTGGCCTTTGTGCAGCACTACTGCCATGTGTGCCCCCTGCCCAGCCATCTGGGAAGCTATTGACTGGAAGATGTTCTCAGTGTAGTGGCCTGCTTTGAACTGTGAAAGCATGTCCTCCTGGCCCCAATTAGCCAGGAGGTCAAGCACAGCCAGCTGGGTCCAAGGTGCCAGGTCTGAGCAGGCAGGGTCCTGCCACTGGCCTTCCTAGCAGGAATTCTGGTGTTCCCTATTGGAAAACTGAAAAATCCCTGATAAAAAAAATCCCAAAGTCATTTTGTAAAATACCCTGAAATTCATGTTCCTCCACAATTAAAAAAAAAGACCAGGAGAGAGAAGGAGGGAGACAGAGAGAGAGATCAGTTGGGCAATGTTTTATTGATATATCTACAGTGTTAAAGCAATTTGGAAGCTTACCAGTCTCTCTATCATCATAATAAAGTGAATTCTAAATACGTATATGTTTTGCTGCCCCCCCCAACAGGGGCCAAATGGCCCCCACAGGGGCTACCACCCCCCTTGCAGGGCCCATATGCCCCACCCCCGCTTGCTCCCCCAGCCCCTCAGATTGCTGCCCCACCTGGCCCCATCCCTTGCTGGCTCCTGCAGCCCCCCACCCTGTTGGCTGCCCCACTCAAGCCCACCCCTGCCTCCTCCCCCAGGCCCACAATGGCTGCCCCCCAGCTTCCAGTACTTTAAAAAAAAAAAAAAGCCTCTACTCACCGCAGTAGCAGGGGCTCTGGGGCCTCCTGGCAGAGCCCCCCCCCCCCCCCCATGAAGCATGGGGCAGCAGGGCCTGGGCTGGGGCTGCTGCAGCTGTCACCCGGCCCTGTGCTGTGCAGAGGGGCCCCAGTGACCCTGATGGCAGCTGCTACTGCTGGTGAGTGCGGATTTTTTTTGTTTTTAATTGCCAGGATGTTGGCGCCCAGAGGGGCAGCAATTGAGGGGGCTCAGGCGGTTGGGGAGGGGGGATGGGGCCAAATGGGTCAGCCATTGGGAGGGCTCGGGGGGCACGGGGGGCAGGCGGGGGCTCGGGCTGGGTGGGGCAGCAATCCGAGCAGCTGGGTGGAGCAGGCAGGCGTCCCCCCATGGTCCCCTTCTCCAGCCCCCCTCACCCTCTACTTACCGGCACTAGATCCTGGGTCCAGCTCTCTGCAGCTGGCACGCTGGCTGCTCTGCATGGGCAGGCAGTGTGCTTCAGCACCAGGGTGAGGGCCAGCCACAGAGACACTTTGACTGCTACCAGAGCATCTCTGTGGAGGACCCAGCCTCCGGTTGCCTCAGGGCATGGCCCCACTTTTTTCTGCTGTGGTTTTTTTTATCTCTGGATATTCAGGGGTCTAATCTTGTCCCTGTGCTGCAAATTTGCAGTGAGGGAATGGTTTCTTGTTCCCACACATGCCTCCTGTAGCGCCTTAAAGGGGTTTGAGACGCACATGCAGGCTCGTCTGGATGCACCCCGTATGTCCCAGAGATTATTGAGCATGCCAGATGGTGGGCACCATTGTGAAACTAGGAAAATATGGTTATTCTAAACCTGGGGTGAAAAGCAGGAGGTATAGAGACTAGCAAATTTCACAGCTGCAGTTCAACACCAATGGTAGTTCACTTAGGGAAAGTCTACTGGTGAAAAATCTTAATGTACCCAATCAGGGAGTTCTGTAAATTATTGATTGACCTAGAAATTACAGCAAAGTACACTAAAAATGCAATGAGATAAGTAAAGCAAAGCAACCCCCCCCCCCCAAAAAAAATTTTATATGGTGTAATACTTTAATAATAAAAAATCTTATTCCTTTTTTTGACTTGACTACATTTTAAAAACTTGTTGGTTTCCCTTTGGGAAAGAAGACATTTCAATTTAGGATCAAATTCTAAATTAAACCATCACAAAATGGTTTAGCTACTAATTAAAAAAAAGAAAAGAAAAAACAACATTTAGTATGTGAAGGAAATTATGTTTCCATTTTCTAATACTGTAGGGTAGGGATTGGCCCATAGGCCAGATCCAGGATCCTCCCTATAAATGTAGGGCTTTGGCAGCAGTTGGCAGTGGGGAGCTTTGGCTGCGCTGTTCCAGTGCCACTGTGGGACTGTGCACCAGCTGCAGAGATGAGCAGCTGCTAGATCCTAGCACCTGCCCTCCCACCTCTGACTCAGGATGGGTTTTTCTGGCCAGCAAGCTGGAAAAGGTTGCCTGCTCTTGTTGCAGGGGCATCAACTGTTCCAAGACAAAGAACAGCTGTTGGAAAGAGCAATTAGTTCATCAAGGTGTTAACTTTGAAAGCTGTTCAGGCTACTTAAATATAGCAGAGCACAGTACTCAAAGCTCATCTGTGTCTCTCCCAACTATATAGTTGGTCCAATAAAATATATCCGTGACAGAAATTCTTGTAGTTCTAAACAATGTTAGGCTAAGAAACCACACACAGCTGAATAGAGTACTTTAACAAAACATTTAATTTTGCACAGATTTTCCTTGAGAGAGAGGACTGGGAATGAGAGATGGATTTTACTCTTGGTTCTGCTGCAGTCCTGGTAAGGCACGCACACTTTTGTTCCTCAGTTCCTATCTGTAGTTCTGGGTGAATAATACTTAGAGCACAAGAACAAGCTACCGTGAGTCAAAAAAGTAGCACCTTTTCTGTGCTGCCCGAGTGGATGCTTTTATCCCATAGCAGATAAAATCCAGCCTCTGGCAGCCTAGCCCTTAGCAAAACTATGGCTTGTTTGCCTTCATGTACTGTGGAGTGAGAGTATGCACTTGAGCAATTGCTGTAGATTCGCTGATATACTGCAAATCTGTTTTCAGAGTGGGTTCCATTTGCTGCTTCATACATATATCCTCTCAGGTGTTAATTACATTACTGATTCTTTCCTGAGAGGTTCAAAGACCTCCTCCTAGCTTCCTGTAGCCTTCTTCTAACACCTGAGGTGATAGTAGGCAGGAATCCAAATTCCAGCTCCAAGAACTACTGCTGCCTCCTTTTCTTCACCTCTTTTTCTCCTCTAAATTTTGTTTTCATGCTTTGAGAAACTTTGCTTCCCCTGCTAGCTATTCCAGTGGAGCAGCTTTCACATCCAGTTCCAGCAAATTGCTTTATCACTTTCCCCATCAGTCAAAGTGGATACTGAAACAGTTTTAAAAAAAGGGGGGGGGGGTGGTATTATTACTGTACTCTGCTTACTTGACATCAGGATGACACCTGTTATTGAGGACTATATTGATCTCTACTACAAGGGAATTGTAGACTTTGTTGTTTTTGTAGTTGACCTGATTGCCTCTGCTGCATGATTTTTAATTTTTTTGACAAATAGTAAATTAATTGAAAAATGAGTTTTGTGAGGATCACAATTATTCATGAATTCAGGATGAATAAAGGTTTCAGATTAATAATAGTAGGGGGAAATGTCATCATCTTTTGTTTCTGCATTTTTTAGAGGAAGCCTTTTGCTTTGGAAATGGTGTTCCATTTTTTTCTGAAATATTGTGTAATGAAATGTTTTCCTCTGTTTTAAAACAGCATTTCTTGTCTTAAAAGAAACTGTATGATTAAAAGAAAAGAACAAAAAGTGGTGGTGATGGCATTAGTAATGTTAGTGATAATGATAATAGTAGATTTAATAACTTGGAAGCAGAACAGAACATTTTGTGTGCTGAGTGAGATTTCCCAGATTGTCTCAAACATAATTTTTTCCCCCCCATTTTTATCATTTTGGAACACCCAGGACAATGATCGGATGTGGTATTCAACAGTTACCTCATTCCAATCTAAACAAAAATAGCAACAAGTTGACTATAAATCTTCACAAGATTATTTCTCTTCTTCTGTGCTTTAATTACCACTTACATTGATAACATGTTGACATTTAAATGATCTATGTTGGCATCCCTCTTGGGACAAAGTAATCATTTAACATTTTTTGACAGAGAGAGAACCCTGTTAATTTGAAGTTAAGCAGAAGGCAGGGCAAGGGGGCACCTTAAAAACTAGTTTTGTTCCAGGCTGTTTCCAAGCTGAGGCTTGCTGATCATTACTTGCTGATCTTTTATTTCTCCTCTGTCAAAGAAGTGGCTTTAGTTCCTTTTTTGGGAGGTCATTTCATCTTTCCCAATAAAGCTGCCTATACCTATTGGTCCAACAACTCCAGTAATCTCAGAATCCACGTGATGTCACACACTGTAATGCATCTGGCAGAGCTCGGTACTTCATCACAAGTATGAGTTATCACTTTTCCACATGAATTCGCTGGACTTGTTGAGATTAATCACTTTTAAACATAATATTATTTAAAATAGTAGATTTTTGTTGATGGAGTACAGTTTGCTTTCTGGTTTTAGGGCCAGCATTTACGAGAGTCAGTGGTAACTTTTCCTTTGATTTAAATGAGAGAAGGACTAGATGTATAGAAACTAAACAGAATATTGACTTCACATTTCTTAACTGCATTAGAGGACTTAATTATAAGGTAGTGTTTACTCCACATCAGGGTGAGGAGCCTCAACCTAAGGATGAATCATTCTCTTTTACTGTAATGAGTATGATTATCTTATTATACTTTTCATGGTGTATAATTTCTTTGTTGACACAAGAGGGTATACAACAAAAGACCTCACTCATCCAGTAAGTCCATGATGCTGAAATCGAGTTAATGTTTAAAATATTAGCCTGCACTGTACGAAAAATGCAGAATTAAGTCTGACAAACAGACCATGGATGTATCTAGACGTATCAGACTATGAAGTTGTTTTATATTTAAACCAACATATGCAAAGGTTTTCAGTTTGTCTCCAGTGGTTCAAATAAGTAACAATTATGTTGCAACTATTTGAAAACCAATGTAAGATTATTTTCATTTTTGCTTTGCAACATATATCTCTCTAGGCCCTATCTGTACATGTCAGTTTAACTGTGGTGACAAGAAGTCAATTGTATTTATCCCCAAGGTTGATATAGTTGAACCAGTTTAATGTTTGCTTAAATCACAGATGCAAGACAAAGCAATTTAAGCAAGGATTAAACTGAATGAAATGTGTTTATGTTATGTGTTTGTCAGTTTACCTACACAGTGTCATTAAGTCACCTAATTAAATGTAAGTTAAAAAGCAGTGCTAAGTCTATAAGGCCCAGCAAGATGATCTGGTATAGTTGTTACTGAAGGGGAGTCTATAAAATTGTTGCAGAACAGAATTGGGGCAATGATACATCCTTGCTCAACCCTAGTTTTAAAGACAGATGGATCTGTCTCCAATCTGCTACAAAGAATGGTCATAGTCATCTGGTTGTGGAGAAGCCTCAGGACCTTGATGCATTTTTCAGGCTATTCCGTTCTTTCCATAAGGCTTCACAATTGATGTAGTCAAAGGCCTTAGTAAAGTCCAGTGAAGACTGTGGTGGTGCACCTTTGGGTGCTTGCTACTTGAAGAGCCTGAACAGGCTGTGAGGCAGCCTGCAGGTGACTGCAGAGCCAATCAGGTGGTCACATGACAGCCAGGAGGCTGCCTGATTGGAACAGAGCTGAGCAGCCAGAGAATAAGAGCAGGGCCTGAGGTACAGAGCCAACAATGGCTGCTGTTATAATATAATCCTGCTACAGAGCTGCTGCTCCCAGGAGAATCTGGAGGTCAGGATAGGAACTATGAGTCTGGAGAAGGTTCCTAGGGACCCAGTGGGGTTCCAGGTCCCAAGGAAGTGGCCAGGGGCTTAGGGAAGAGTGAGGCCAGCCTAGGAAGGGGCTTACAATAGTATGGGCCTACTGAGGGGCTAGGCAAGTCCCTGATTAGAACTGGCTGGGACTGAGGCCAGGGGGCTCAGACAAGCCAAGTGGAATATAGGGCTGCCAGGCATAAAATCTTTGGGGCTGTAGGCAAGCCAGGTAAATTGACTGCTTTATGGTGGGGCCCAGCCCTACTTAATAAGGAGGTCAGCTGCTGCCAGATTATCTCTTTGAATCTTGACTGGTCAATGCAAGTAAGCATATCCAGGGGTCAAAAAAACCTGCAGGAAAAAAAGGTGGAATGGTGCATGCAAGGGCAGTATGCACCACTCAAAACTGGAGTTGTACTCTAGCTGCTAGCCAGGCTCCGCATGGCAGGATCGCCACTGCTGCAGCCCTGGGAGGCCCCCAAGAGCCCAGGCAAGGCTTCTGGGTCCAGCAGAGTGCTGGTCCCAACTTATCATCCATCCCATCCCTGGGGTAACCTGCCATGTGCCAGAAGGTATGTGGCATAGGTGTTCCCTCTGGACAAACAGTGGTGGCACAAGGTGCACCACTGCTAGTTGTCCCCAGGAAACCGAACGTCCACGCATGTGTGGACACAGCCTTCAAGTTATTTCAAGACCCATCAATGAGATGTGGTAGAGATCAGGCTTGAGTTGAGGGACTGCTGCTGATTAGGGAAAAAATGTTAGAGACTGAATAGTTATGTCGTCATAAACAGTACTCTCAACTACTGTTGTAGAAAATAATATGCCTCCTCCCTATACTCTCTGACTATCAAGAACATAGAGGCACAGCATTGGCAGGTGAAAGCTTTAGCTGTATTTATGGTAACCAACCATTTTAGAAGATGACAGTGCACATTCACATAATTATTATCCCAAAAGAAGTGGAGGCATTGTACATCTCATCAGTAGGGAGTTCTAAATGCATAGGTTGAATAACACCCCCCACTTACCTAACTAGTTAGGAAAACACCTTCTTAAAGTTCATTTAGGGAAGAAGGGACCTTGATTTTTTTAAGGTCTTGGCTGTAAGATTTGCATACAGCCACTAGCATAAAGGAATGATATTATACTCTGTAAAATTACCCATTGATTTCATAATACTTTATGAACATTACTCGGGAACATTTGGCCAACTTGTGCCAAAATTCAATCTGTGGATAATGGGAACTTAAGATAGATATTTAAAAACATTTGGTTAGGAATGTGATATATATATATTTTTAAATGGATATCCCATTTGAGACCCTAGTGTGGATACTTTTATACTAATATAAAGTACTTATACACTGTACTGGCTTTAAGTGCATATTCTCAGGACTAAAAATAGGCTATTGTACTTGTCCAGAGTAGGTATTTACCAGAACTCAATGGCTAGGTACAGACAGTAAAAAAAGCCCAAGGCTGAATCGAGTCAGTCTTTGCAGGTTAGTTTAAACTGCACAGATTACATTGAAACAGAAGTAAGCAGACATTTTTACCTTTGATTCAGGAAATGCAGCCACATGCCTGCAGTGGCTCAGGCCAGAAGCTGGCGAGTGCTAGAGCATGCTAGCTCTAGAGCTAGGTGGGGCAAGCATGGCTGTCTTGTGTTCACTTCCTCTTCCTGCTGCCCCCAAGGTCTTGGGCATTTGCAGTCCAGAACTACAGCAGCAAGACTCTGAGGAGTTGCTCATCACTTCCTCTTCCTGCTTCCAGGTGCCTATGAGATTTGTAGTCCACAGTTAAAGCCAGCAGTAAGTTTGAGATGAGGAAGGGGTGTTTAACCACCCTCCCTGGCTCCAGCCCCTAGTTGGGTTTTGCTTGTTGGGGGCAGCTCCACCTCCCACCCCTATGACTGGGCTGCATCCCCAGCCAGGCTTGCCCCGCCACTCTTGTCAGCCAGCCCTCAGTGCTCTAGCTAGGAGCTGAGGAATGGGGCCAGCCCTAATCTCTGGATCTGACAGCCCAGCCCAGCCCAGCCCAGCTCAGGGCTGGAAAGCATGAAGGGGAACTCTGATTTAACTTGAACCAGGAAGGGTCTGGGACAGAAATTTCATAAACTGGTTTGACCCAAATCCGTTAAGTCCAATGCCACATTCAACCAGGTTTATCTTAAACCAGTTTCAGCCATTTTGAAGCTGGTTTATGTGCACTGTGCTTCTGTTCTGTTACAGGTTTAAACCAGTTTCTGATCATTTAAATCAGTTTATGTGTAACTTCTGTCCCTGGCCAATGTAAATGGTGCTCATTACAGAAGCAGTCTGGACTATGTGCCCTCCCAACTTCCCCTGCTCAGGGCTCCTTATACTTCTAAAAGCAGCATTGAAATTGATAGGACCCCTTTCCTTCAGGGTTGCTTTAGAATCCCTGAAATAGAGAGCTCTCATCAACATCACCAATTTTGCAGTTAAAGAGAGTAGAATTATTACAATGTAGACAGTGGGGCCATAGTCTCTGTATTTAAATAGTGCCAATTTTTAAGGTATATGCAGGTATCTGGTGTTTGTTACAATGTAAAAGATAGGCCAAAACTAGGACAGGACTCCTGTTATGCATTTCAGGAATTTATACACTCATTTGAAATACATAGGTGGATAATGTGTCAGTGTGGCTTCCTGCATGATAGTAAACTATGTTTGATGAAGCCCAATTGCAGCACTTGACCACATTCAAACTGAGGATTTCAAGACTAATGTATTTATAGCAATAAATGAAGATAAGGTAGTAGGAATGCTTGTCAAGTGGCTACAATACACTTTTGATAACACAGGTGTTTGATTATGGTTTCTATTTTTGCTGGTGTAGAGGCAACATCCAGGATCCTCCCCTTCCCTGGACTCTTTGGCTCAGATTCCCACCACTGCTGTCAGGTTCCCACTGTTACTCCAAGCTCAGATTGGTATGGACTGTGGGGGGAGGGTTTGCCTTCCTTTGTAGGGGTGGGGGAGCTGGCTTTCTTTCTTGGGCTCTCCAGGTTGTTTTAACCACCCCTGTAGTAGCAGGACATCAGCTGCTGTTGTCCTCCTACTTTACCTGAGGCAGACTAGGATGCAGCTGCTGCCTTTGTGATTCTGTAACAGGGTTGACTGTGTAGTTTTGACTTAGGAACAGGTTAAGACAATGATTTGTATGGGATGCTTTGGGTAGGGATGAATTACCTTGTCTCGGGGGACCTTCCAGCCTTACTTTTCTGATGCTATAGACTACTACTGTGAGCAAGGGCTCTAGGGTTTTGCTCCCCCTCTCTGAGCCTGCTCAGAGGAGATGCAGAACAGTGATTCTCAGCCTGGGGCCCTGCAGGTGCCTCAAGATCCTTTCCAAGGTGCTGCACAGTGTTAGCATTGCTAGGTGTGCAAACATGAGGAACAAACTAAACCCAGAGGTTTCAAACCCAGTGTTAAACCCATTTCCACGTGCTGTGGACTTCCAGCATTCTTTGTGAGGGAAGGATTGCTGCATTCTTGTTCTGGAGTCGGAAAGAAGAGCCCAAAATGAGGAGCTGGAGTTCTTTGAGGGGTGGCAGGAGTCTAACAAGGGCTGAGAGCCACGGCTCTTAAGTGGCCACCATCAGGTGAGCACCAAAGCACCTGAGAAGTGCTGCCCAAATTACCGTGACCCATGGAGCTGAAGCAGGTGTACCTGTGTGGAGATATCTGCCTGTGCATGGAGGGATGGTTCTGTGTGTGGCTGTGTTTGTGTAACGTTTCTGCATGTGGAGGGATCTGCTGGTGTATGTGTGGGTCTCTGTTTCTGTAGGTGCTTGTACTTTGTGTAAGGTGTGCGTGTGCGCGCCTGTGTGTAGAGAGCTCTTCCCGCGTGTTTAAGCAGGGCAGGGGCGCGGGGAGCCGGCGACGCAGCTC
Organism: Alligator mississippiensis; assembly: GCF_030867095.1. Lineage (NCBI taxonomy): Eukaryota > Metazoa > Chordata > Crocodylia > Alligatoridae > Alligator > Alligator mississippiensis. The sequence goes on from NC_081824.1 coordinate 280,589,309, forward strand.
TGGCCGGACACAAGCACCCGGCAGGTTGGTGACAGTAGCTGCCCTGCCGCCGGGCGGTACCCGGCAAGGCGCGCCGCAGGGGCGGAGTCTCCCAGGGGGACCTGCAGGGGCGGTGCCTCGCGCCCCTCCACGCCCCCCCTCCCCCGCCCGCGGGGCGGCCGGAAGTGACGGGTGACTCACCTGCTGGGCGGGCGCGGAGCGGAGCGGAGCCGTTGGGCAGGAGCGCGAGGCTGTGGCGCTGCCGCCGTCCCGCCGGGACCATGGGGCGCGCGTGGAGCGGGGCCTCGCTGCTGCTGCTGGTGGTGGTGCTGCTGCTGCTCGGCCGCGCAGGTGAGAGCGGGCTCGGGCTGGCAGGTGCGGGCGCGGGGCCGGAGCCGGGGCTTCGTGCCGGGCAGCTGGCGAGGCCGGGGCCGCGGGCTCCGCTCCCCGGGGGGGGGAGATGTATGTAAATGTATTTTAATTTATGCCGCTGGAACGTACCTCGTTCGAATGTGTCCGAATTGATTTCACTCGACTTTACCCCGAGCCCTTCCCCGCCCGCATGCAAATAGGCTTTGTGCAAATGAGTCGTATGCAAATGGTCTTTATATAAACTTGCTTCGTGCAAATGTGCGTGGTTTTATTTAATGTATATTCACGAGGACTTATTTCATTTTTCAACTTTTTAATTTTCAGGGTTTTTTTAATGTGGTTAATATGATTTGTTAAAATTTGTCATCTTTAACTAGAAGTTACTTTTATTGTCTTTCTGTTTCTCTTCTGTTTGATTGAATTAATTTTTATTCCGTTCGATTGGGGTGGTTTTTTTTTTTGTTTGGTTGGGTTTTTGTTGGTCCCGCTTTGAGCAGGGGGTGTGGACTAGACCACCTCCAGAGGTCCCTTGCAGCCCTCATTTTCTTTGATCCTATGAATGGGTTTAAATGGATGTTTGTGTGTCTCATGCTCTATGTGGTAGAGGCGCTGGCCCCTTGGTCACAGCTGAGCCTGACTCCCCCCTCTATGTCCAGGGGATGGGAGGCAGGTCCCCTTTCTCCAGCCAATTCCCCACCCCCACTTGGGATCGGGTGCCTGGGGTGGGAGGCAGAGGAAAGAAAAGAAGTCCATCCCGGTGGCTGCAATAGTTCAAAGCTTGACAGAAATAAGGAAGAAAATTTAATGAAAGGGGGAAGCAGCATTAGAGCCTCTGAGGCTGCCCATTGTGTTGGAGGAGAGGGGAGGTGGCGGGATGTTTCAAGCCCTTTCACAGTCTTGCGGCAGCCTAGGTACGACTGCAGGAAGCCCGGGGCTGTTTTACTGGGGTCCCCCCCCAGGGAAAAGGCTGGTGCCGTCTCATGTGAAGATGACTTGTAGACAAAGTTCATCTTAACTGACCTGTTTGGTGCCAGGGGCAAAATCCTGGAGGGCAAGGGTTCGCATGTGGTAGGGGTGAGCACAGACCATTTTTCCAGTCGCCCTTTCTCAGGGCTCTGGAGGGGAGCTGTAGGAAACTGCTTCATTTTCAACCAGGAGGGATAGAAATCTGATAAATGAGGCAAGGATTTATCTAACTCCTGAATGGCTTTCACACCAGGAAGGTGAGACTGATGCCCTCCCACCCCACCATTCTCTCCTTTAATAGTCTCTGATCTCCCAGTACTCAGCTGCTTTTCTTTGGCTGATTGTATCTGCTACACCCGGGAATTTTTCTCCCCCTGTGCTATGCTTGGTGTCCTAGACTCAAGAGACCTAAGCAAGAATGTGTTGTGTTTGAAATCTTGTCTGACTATACCAACTCTGTGGTTGGTCCAAGGAAAGATCTCACCCTAAGAAATCCTTGCCTCACATAATTTCTGCATCATCACAGCTACATCATCACTTATGCTGCCGTAAATAAGTAGGCATGTTGCAGTTGAAATGCTTGTTTTCAAAACCTTCCAGTTAACTTTGCATTGATTTGGATTCTAGGCAAAAGATCATAAAGCAGCTGGGGAGGTTAAAAGCCAGAAAAAAAAATCCATTTCAGCAGTGGTAGGGTGAGCCTTTGTTTCCTGTTGAAATGTTAATGCCATTGTCGGTGTTAGTGTTGTGTTAGGGCATTACTCATGGGATCGCCATTCTGTGTAGGATAGCTGCCAAATCCTAATCTCTTATCGGAAAGTATGTTAGTAGTTGGAAATTGCTTTGACGTTCCCTGAAACAACTTAACTTAAACTAAAATCAGTGAAGAGGTTGGTAGGTTTTCTTTTTTAAGTATTTTGGTTCTTTAGTTTGGAGTTTATTGCTAGCTGATAAGTTGAGACCTTCTTTTTTATGCTTTGACTCTTAGACAAAATAGCTGGTAACTTTTTAGAAAACACATACATACCCCACACAATTACTTGTTTTATTTATACTAGTATCACTTCCTAGTTCCAAACCCTTCCTGCTTGTATACAGGCAGTTTTCCTTGATTAGGTAGTAGCATATCAATAGATTCCTTGTAAAAATAAGAGTAAAATAATCCAAACAGTTTGTACTACTAGTTAATAATAAGTATACAACTTTTAATTCTAATGATTTTTGGAAAACATTGCTTCATACTATTGCAGCAATTGCTTACTATACCTAAATTTATAGATATTTCCCCCCCACATTTGTTTTATTTTTCCTCTTCAAGTTAGGGATGCTTGTTGGCACAAATAATTTTTGAGGAAAAACTGTTTTCTGAGCACTTTAAGCAATTTTCTTATTTCCATTGTATATCCAAGGAATTAAGGCAACAAGAAACTCAAGCCAAAAGATTTTACCAATTTTGAGACCACGGTTTTAGATGAGATGAAATGTTTGGGGCCAACTCTCTTACAAAGTATTTAATATGTTGTATATCCAAGTAGGAATATCTTGTGCTGGCTGTGCTTCCTCAAACCTGAAGAAGCAAGTCTTTCATTCAAAAACTTGTTTAATTCTATCCCAGCTAAGTAATTGGTTCAATAAAAGATGTTGTCCTTCATGGGTGAAGATGACTGTATAGGGGGAGGGGGAGGAGGAGAGAAGAGAGAAAAGAAAAGGGAGGGAGAAGAGAGAAAGAGACAGTGGAAAAAGGAGACAGAAAGAGATAGGATGGGCTTAGAGTCTAGGGTTGCATGGGTACGTCAGTGGTTTATAAGCCCGATCTTTGCCTTGAACAGCCTGCGTAGGGTAATAAAATATATTACCCTCAGAAATCCTTGCCTTATGCAATTCCTGGACCATCATGACTGTAACATCACTCAGGAGCTACGCACACATTCAGATCAGAACTGTGTTGTCTTCGTATAATGTTGTGAGTGTTTAATAAATTGAACTAGGATGCCTCAATTTGGACACTTGTTCCTTTTCTCCTGGAACCACCCCCTACAATTGATTGCTTTGGTTCTACAGCCCAAATATCCTTCAGCTAAGGGAGTTAAAGGGTAGCAACAGCAAGTTATCCTCCACATGTGTGAAACCCTCCAGGAAGGTGATAAGTCTGCTTTTCCTGTGAATTTTGCATACATTGGTTGGCAGTGGAGGATTGTTGAGATTATCATATCCTGATTTTAATTTGTGGTTCACAGAGAGAGATTGTGCTTTAATGGTCACAGTCTTTATATCGTGACTTACCCCTTTCTTTCTGTTCTATTCTTTTTACCTTCTGGTAGCTCATTTCAAGTAGGGTTAGTAGTTCCTTGTTTTTGCTGCACCAGCACTGGAGGATTTCTTGTTTCTGGCAAACCAGTGTCTCGTAAGTGGAGAAGAACAGTTGATAGGGAGAGAGTCTTGTCTAGCCTTGGAGCTTTAGGTTGGATTGACTGGGGATGGCAAGCATGTAATCTGGTCAGCACATAGGAGCTGCATAGATAGATGGGTCGTTGCAGAAAGAATCTCTGGCAAACATAGCCACCATGTTCTCAGATAGTTGAAAGAAATTATTCCTGATGCATGAGGGATCCATTCTCAAAACAGATTCCTGCTCTAAAGCATGAAGGTGCCAACATTTCTCAATGAAATATGTCATCATTTTCTTAATGTGGCAAAAGTGCGTTTTTCCTAATCTTGTTATCTGAAATAACTAAATTAGTGCTGAAAAAGAAGAAAACAAGCAGACTGAGCTAGAAAGTCCCAATGTTTAAAGTTTGGTAAAGTTATAAGTAGCTGAAAATAGTCTTTTATAATAGAAAAGCATAGTTGTGCTTGTATTTAAAGTTTGTGCATCACACTAATAAAATGATCTTCCCAAATAAAGAAGATTAAAATAGCTTCAGCACTATGAACAGTAAATGTAGGTGTTTTTAACCACTTCTGTGTTGTAAGATTGGGGGGGACCCCAAATGCCTATTAGCAAAGGGCTAATTTAAATGATGAGTTCTGCCTCCTTTCAGAACTGCTGAAATAGAGTCCTGGGATTTTTGTTTTCCCTGGATCCTGCCTATGGGCTTCACCTTTTAAAATTTTGTGGCCACATAGATCTTTTAAAAAGAAAAAAAAAAAGAAATGAAATGCCCATTTATCAACTGGCAAGTAAAATTGGTTTCTGGGTTGTTGTTTTTTTTCCTCTCTTTTAACCTAGCACTCCTGGTTTAAGGGTGCTTATAGTTAGTTTGCTGAAGAGAGCCCTTTTTTTCCTACTAAAGCAACATGTGGGTCTATAAATTTAACTCTGTTGTCTAACTTTCCCATGCAATTGTGAAGTAATTCATGCCTGGTTCATGCTGCCTTCAGGTTTCTGTAAAGCAGTGATGAAATTAGCCTGTCAGATGAAATCCATTCTGCTGCTTTTGAAGATTTAAAGAAAAGCAGTGTTTTGGTTCACATTGGGAAAGAGATCTTTCTAGTTATAGTATTATAGTAGTTAGGGTCAGGAGGGACCTGATCAGATCACCTAGCCTGACCCCCTGCCACAGGCAGGAATGAATGCTGGGTTCACAAGACCCCAGGCAGGTGGTCATCTAACCTCTTTTTGAATTTGCCCAAAGTAGGGGTGAGGACCACTTAACCTAGGAAGTTGGTTCCAGATTCTGGCCACCCTAACTGTAAAATATTGCCTTCTGATCTCTAACTTAAACCTACTCTGTCAGCTTATTGCCATTGTTCCTTGTCACCCCAGGTGGTGCTGAAGGGAATAGGGTTCTTCCTATTTGCTGATGATCTCCCCTGATGAGTTTGTAGGCAGCCACCAGCCTCCTCTTGCGGAGGCTGAATAGGTTCAAGTCCCTCAGTCTCTCCTCATAGGGCCTTGTCCTGCTGCGCTTTCACCAAACAGGTGGCCCTCCTCTGAGCTCTCTCCAGACTGGCCACAGCCTTTTTGAAGTGCGGCGCCCAGTACCGGATGCAGTACTCCAACTGTGGCCTGACCAAAGTCACATAGAGGGGGAGTATCACCTCTCTGGACTGGCTTGAGATGCATCTTTGGATGCATGACAAGGTATGGCTGGCCTTGCTGGCTGCGGTGTGGCATTGGCAGCTATAAGAATTAGACACTTGATGTTTGGCTATTTTCTTATACAACTTGCCTGAGAGAGCTCTCTTAACAATAGTAAATGGGTGAATACCTTTTTGGCATACTTTTTTTAAAGTATGGCAAAAGGGTTTTTTGTTGGTCTTCACTTTTAGTGTCTTAATTTTGTTATCACTTCTGTTTGATGTTTTTCTTCTTTAAAAATAAAGCATGATTGGAAACTGAGCAGTGATTCTTGCATTCGTGAACTTTAACAGGCTGCATTAAATTCTTTTGGATAAACAAAAAAATTATTTGTAATTTTAATATAAATATCTCTCTTACCTTAGTAAATGATTTGTGGATCCTGCTTCAAATCTGGGTTTAGTAGTAGTATTTGAAAATACATCCTCATGCCTATGGGGAAAAAGAGAGAGAGAACATTAGCTTAAAGTTTATAGCTTTATAGCTTTTCAGGGTCTCCCCCTCTCCCATCCTTCTGAACTCTTCCTTAATAGTATTTGTTTTTCATGCAAGATCCTTCACTTTTACTTTGAACTGTTCTCAAATAACCAAATATCCTAACAACACCTCTGCACTGTCCTCTTTTTTTTTTACTTTTTTTTTTTTTCTTCTCCTTCAAGCTAGGCAATCATCACCTGCTGGATTTCACTGTCCAATGCAGGGTGTCAAGGGCTTACACCAAGGCTAAAGCCCTTGACTTCAGAAGGGCCAACTTCAGTGAGCTTAGGAGACTAGTGGGGGAGGCACTGAGGGCCCAGAAGGTAGAGGAGACGGGAGTCCACAGGGGATGGTTGTACCTTAAGGGGGCCATCCTCCAGGCCCAAAGGATAACAATCCCTGAGAGAAGCAAGGGGGGTAAGAGTGCTGAGAAACCCCCTTGGCTCAGCAAGGGCATTCACCAATGCCTGAGGACTAAAAGTGGGGTGTACTCCCAGTGGAAGGGAGAAGCTATCACCAAGGAGGGAGTACTCCTCCTCGGCCCGTGAGTATAGGAGGGCTGTTCAGATAGCCAAGACAGAGATGGAACTCAGGCTAGCATCCAGGATTCAGGACAACAAAAAGTCCTTTTTCAAGTACATTGGGAGCAAGAAGAGGGCACCAGGCAATGTAGGGCACCTGCAAGATGCAAACGGTAATCTTGTGGGTATGCCAGACAAGAAAGCTGATATTTTTAACAGTTTCTTTGCCTCTGTTTCCTTGAAAAGGGACCAGGACAATCTTGGGGATAGCTCTGTCAGGCTTTCAGTCAGTGCAGATGTAGCTAGGGATCTTCTGGAAGGGCTAGGTATTTTTAAATCTGCAGGTTCAAATGCCCTCCACCCAAGGGTGTTGAGGGAGCTGGCAGGGGTCATGGTGGAGCCCTTGGCCTGGCTGTATGAACATTTGTGGTCATCTGGCCAGGTGCCAGGGGATTGGAAACTGGCTAACATGGTCCCAATTTTCAAGAAAGGGAGGAAGGAGGACCCAAGTAACTATAGGCCTGTAAGCCTCACCTCAGTGCTCAGGAAGCTCTTGGAGAGAATCATCAAGGAGCACATCTGTGGGGGGCCTGCAGGGGAGATCATGCTCAGGGGCAGTCAGCATGGGTTCATCAAGGGCAGGTCCTGCCTGACCAACTTGATTGCCTTTTATGACCAAGTAACTAAATCCTTGGATGATGGTGTTGCCATGGACATAGTCTTTCTAGACTTTAAGAAGGCCTTTGACACTCTCTCTCACCCCATCCTTATCAATAAATTAAGTGACTGGCATTGATGCCTACACAGTTGGATGGGTAAAAAATTGGCTGATGGGGCGTACCCAGAGAGTATTGGTGGACGGGTTGTACTCAACCTGGCGAGATGTGAGCAGCGGGGTACCCCAGGGCTCGGGCCTCAGGCCTGCATCATTTAACATCTTCATCAGCGACTTGGACAAGGGGGTGGAAAGCACACTGTCCAAGTTTGCTGATGACACTAAGATGTGGGACGAGGTGGAAACACTTGAAGGGAGAGAGAGGCTGCAACTAGATTTAGACAGACTACAAAAAAGTGGGCAGATGAGAATAGGATGGGGTTCAATGTAGACAAATGCAGGGTGCTGCACCTTGGGAGAAGGAATCCACAGCATACATACAGGCTGGGGAGTTCCCTTTTTGAAAGAACAGAGGCAAAACGGGATCTGAGTCATTATTGACTCCAAGATGAACATGAGCTGCCAACGCCAGACCACAGCCAGCAAGGCCAGCCATACCTTGTCATGCATCCAAAGATGCATCTCAAGCCGGTCCAGAGAGGCAATACTCCCCCTCTGTGCGACTTTGGTCAGGCCGCAGTTGGAGTACTGCGTCCAGTATTGGGCGCCGCACTTCAAAAGGGATGTGGCCAGGCTGGAGAGGGTTCAGAGGAGGGCCACCCGCTTGGTGAGAGGGCAGCATGACATACCCTATGGGGAGAGACTGAGGGACCTGAACATGTTTAGCCTTAGCAAGAGGAGGCTGAGGAGGGACCTATTGGCTGCCTACGAACTCAATCAGGGGAGATCAACAGCAAATAGGTAGACCCCTTTTCTCCCCAGCACCACCTGGGGTGACGAGGAACAATGGTAATAAGCTGATGGAAAGTAGGTTAGAGATCAGAAGGCAATATTTTACAGTTAGGGTGGCCAGAATCTGGAACCAACTTTCCAGGGAAGTGGTCCTCACCCCTACCTTGGGCAAATTCAAGAGGAGGTTGGACGATCACCTGTCTGGGATCTTGTGAACCCAGCATTCATTCCTGCCTGTGGCAGGGGGTCAGGCTAGGTGATCTGTTCAAGTCCCTCCTGACCCTAGCTACTATAAAGCTATAAAACTACTTGAGGGCAGAATGATGCCACATTTTTTTAAATAATTATACTTGGTTTTTTAGTTGTCAAAAGCACTTTCCAGGATTAAAAATTACTAGCAGTAGGTGTTCCTTGAAACATTGCAGAAATCTCTTGCTAAATCAATTAGTTTCTAGACCAGAGGATTGTAGCATCCAAAAAACATTTACTTTTAAGCACCAAATTTTCTTTAGTTTGAGTAATAACTGTGCCCCTGTCCCCTTTGCCTTTCTGACTTTGCCCACAGTACTCATGTGTGTGCCATATGTTTGACTAGATCCAGGTCTAAGCTGCAAATATTACCTGGTAGAGGTATTGTGTGTGAAGAGACATGATCCCTAATTACCATATCTGTGCCATCAAATGACCTGTATGCAAACTCCACTTTATTCTAAGCAAAATTGTGCTTTTAGCAGTTTCACCTATTCCATTCCAGTGATGGGCTGCAGTGAACTATTAGTAAAAGTATGGTCTTGCTAGTAAAAACTGCATCTATAGCAGGAGCACTCTGCTAGTATGATAAACTGGTATTTTTTTTATTGGTAAAGCATTATTAAATTTTAAAATTTAGCCTAACACTTATTGTCAGAGAAGATACAGGTGGTGGATGCAGAAATCTGTTTTCAAGAAACTACCACTGTACATGGGGATGTGATACCAGCATGTTCAGTCTTTGGCAGGCAAGCCACAATTGAGCACAAATAAACCCTGCATCCTTCCTGAGTGCCACTCTAATCCCCCCAGCCTGCTCCATCTGTTTCTCTACTTCAGGGATGGGCAAAATATGGCCCACGGGCCAGATGTAGCCCACCAGGCCATTCTATCCAGCTGGCCAGGCCCCTAAAAAACTTAGAAAATTAATATTTATCTGCCCCTGGCTGCCTGTCATGCAGCCCTCAATGGCTTGCCAAAACTCAGTAAGCGGCCCTCTGCCCAAAGTAATTGCCCGCCCCTGCCCTGCTTTTTTCTTCCTGTTCTGATGCCTGCTCTTTTCCCAGTCTGCTATATATCACACAGAGGCTGCTGATTCCACCAGTGTCACGTGCCACAGGTTGGATATCCCTGCCTAGTCAATATAGTGATGCCAACGTAGATTTAACTATGCCTACTGAAGTTCTTTGTCATTTGAGTAGTGTTGTATTTATGCTGGCATACTCTGCATACCTGCTAAGGGACTTGGCCAAGATGCTCATATCTATAGTTTCAAACTTTGCCAAGGTCGGTATGCCCATAGTAGGGCTGGAAGTGACATTGGGAAGTTCATTTTATCCAACATTCTGCTCCAAAGTGGGTACATCCCAATCAGGTTATGCTGGCAAAGGTTTCAGACTTATTTGTCCTTCTGCACTTTGGTGACAGACTACCTGCTTTGTTAAATTATGGCTGAACTGTAGAATTGCATCCATCAAACACCCATGTGAAATGTTTAATATTAATTAAATTATATTCAGGAGTTAAACATCTAGTATGCAAGTAGAGTATGGGAACATTTCTAATCACAAAGAGCTGATTTAAGTAGGTTGGCATTTTTGCAGAAAATTATAACCCAAGGAGGACTGGAAGGTATCTCTGGAGGCCATCCAGTCCAAGCCCCTACTCAAAGCAGGATCGTCTCTAAACCACAGGTAGGCAACCGGTGACACACATGCCAGATCATGGCACACGAAGGCATTTTGCTTGGTACTCGTGCCTCGCAGAAGGGACCGGGGCTGAGCTGCTACAACAAGGATCAGGCACCTCACAGCTCCCCTGTCATCAGCCACTGGCATGCCAACATCTTATTAGTCAAGTTCGCAAATGTTTGTCACTCTGCCCAAAAATATTGCTTATCCCTGATCTAAACCATCAAGGTTTTTGTCCATTAAGACCGCTCCAAGCAAAACTACACAAACCATCCTCTCATTCATCCTCAAACACAATGCCTAAAAAAACCATTGTGACAGGCTGGTGTAATCATTGGCCCACCCACCTGTCTAGGGCAGTCTGCCCACCTGCCATGCCTTTGATGCAACTCTAAAGTAGTTGTTTGTAAGGTGGGAGGCTCCCCATTTAGTGCCTGATGCCAAGGGTATAATACATGGCTCTGCCCCTCTACCAGGGGTGGGCAGTTATTTCAGCTGGATGGCCGCTTCACAAGTTTGGGTGAGCTGTCGAGGGTTGCATGGGTATCCTCATCTCTGGTCACCATCTTGGGACCAGAAGTCCCACCCCTAACTCTTGACCTTTGCCACCAGAAGTCCCTCCCCTTGCCCCTGGAAGTACTCCTTTTGGGAGGGGGTGTGACCTTGGAATCAGAAGTTGCACCCTGTTGCATGGGCGATCATAAGACCCACCCACCCAACACCAAACCTTGCTCCACTCACTGCATTTTCACCCAGAATCCCTTGCCCTCATCACATGATCCCCAACATCAGAAGGTCTGCTGTTTGACTGGGAAACACTGTCCCACCACAGGGCCCACCCTCACAGTGCATAGCCTGCTCCTGGTGCCCCAAGAGTTCTGCCCTGTAGGCCACAAACGCAACATATCAAATAACAAGGGGTTGTGACTCCTCATCCTGCCCCATCAGTAGGGTTTCAGGGCTATCAGACCTCTCCCAGAACAGAGCCAAGCGAATTGAGTCAAGGACAAATCATTTTAAGAAAGTATAGATAAAGTATCATGTACTAGAAATCAGACATCTACTATAACAGATTTTAATTCAATTAAAAAAAATAATTTAAGTAGTGATTAATGTAACATAACCCAGTCCACTCCACCCGGCCCTTTTGCAGCAGCAGAAGTTGGCCAACTCTCCTTTCTGCTCACCAGTGCTGGCATGACCCAGCCCATCCCAGCCTGCCCCACGAGGCACAGCAGAAGTGGGCCCTGGCCCAGGTTCCCCTCACCGGCACTGTAGGACCCGTCCTGTCCAGTCCCAAGCAGCGTGGGGTTCAGCAGTGGCTTCCCTTTCCCGGTGCTGGCCTGGCCTGAGTGGCATGCAGCAAAGCTGCAGTTTTCCCTTACTTCTGCTGGCCCATCCCAGCTGATCCCAAGTGGCACACATCTCGGCCACTGCTGCATGTTGCTTCCCCACATGCTGCTTGGAACAGGACAGGCCTGGCCAGGTTGGTACCAGCAAGGTGAAGCAGCGGCTGAGTTGCGCACTGCTTGGGGCCAGCCTGGCCTGGCCGGAGCTGCATGCAGCTCAGCCCCAACTTCTCCTTACCTGCGCCTGCCCGGTCCAGCCGGTCCCAAGTGGCATATGGGTCAGCCAGCTGAGTGACACCAGGCATGTACCTGAGCCGCTGCTTCTCTTCGGTGGTGCCAGCTCGCCCAGGCCCATGCTGTCCCGAGTGGTATGCATTGAAGCATTAGCTGGGCAGTCTTCCCTGCGTGCCTGTCGGGACAGGACAGGCCTGGCCAGGTCATCACCAGCGAGGAGGAGTGGCAGCTGAGCTGCGTGCCACTTGGGACCAGCACAGCCTAGTCCAGTCCAGTCCAGTCCAGCCAGAGCAGCAAATGGCTCAGCCAGCTCAGCTGCGCCTTCCCCTTATCTGTGCCTGCCCTGCCTGGCTGCTCTCAAGCAGTATGTGGCTCAGCCACAGTATGTGGCTCTTCTCCTTGCTGGTGCCGGCCTGGCCAGGCCTGTCCTGTCCCGAGTGGCACATGGGGAGGCAGCAGCTGGGCTGGCTTCACTGTGTGCCTGTTGAGACGGGATGGGCTTGGCTGGGTTGGCACTAGTGAGGAGAAGCAGCAGTTGAGCCACGTGCCGCTGGACCCGCTTAGCCATATGCTGCTTGGGGCCGGGTGCGCACAGGTAAGGGGAAGGTGTGGCTGAGCTGGCTAAGCCATGTGCTGCTCTAGCCAGGCTGGGCTGGTTCCGAGCAGTGCGCAGGTCAGCTGCTGCTTTTTGCTGGTACAGAGCTGTTTGGGCTCGGGATGGGATGGGAAAGGCCCGGCCAGTTCGGCACCAGGGAGGAAAAGCTGCAGCTGAGCCAGTCCCAAGTGGCACACAGCTCAGCCACTGCTTCTCCTCACCAGTGCAGCCCAGCCCAGCTCCACAGACCCCTGCCAGCCCATACCCTGCACTCCTACTGCCCCACTCTGAGCCCTGCCAGTGCTGGCTCCGGGACACCAGCATGGGTCCCACACTTCCACTCCCCTGCTTTCCCCACTTTCCTGTCTACCCACCGGCTGGCTGCTCTCCACCACATGGCTCCCAGCTGCGTGGCTGGACCATGGGACTCAGCAGGAGCTGGCCTGGCCCCAAGGACTGGGGCGATCGCCCGTAGTCCTTCCCTGCCCCCCTCCCAACCCTTCTTACCTGAATTTCCTGCTTCGGCGCAGGCAGAAATAAACAGCCCTATGGTCCCAGGTCAGAAGCTTCTGCTAGGCAGCGGCTTCCGGCTGTGGTGGGGTGGGGCCTGGCGAGCCTTGCAGGAGCCTGGTGTGGCTTCCCCTGGGTCCTACTGCCCCTGTCTCCTGTCATCTTTGATAGGCTGCAAGGGGCAGATAAATACTAATTTTCTAATTTTTTTAGGGGTCTTGCGGGCTGGATAGAAAGGCCTGGTGGGCCGGATCTGGCCTGCAGGCCGTATTTTGTTCACCCCTTCCTTAGACCATGCCCCATGCCTTGCAGGTGGCATCATTGTGTAGCTTCTGTTCCACAATGGACCTCAACTCTGTGCTCTCCAGACATTCGGACCCTACCTGTGTCCCTTCTCCTCAGGTGGTCTACTCCACCCTCATTCTGGGTGACAGAACTCCCTAAGCCCTTTTTACCTCATAGCTTTGTCCCCCTCCAGGACTCTTGGCCTCACCTCTAGGCCAGTCAGGACTCCCAGCCTCTAGCGTCTGGCCATCCCTCTGGCCCTTTGACCGGTCTGGTCCTGACCCCAGCATGGGCCAGGTGAGGTTACTTCGGGTAGGTATTTTGCTGCTCACCCTCACGCTCCCATATGGGTCTGCCTTCTCAGGCCCCTCCAAACACATTTCACTCAGTTGCTGTACTTAGGCCAGCCTATGCGCAGTCATTCAGTCCTGTCTATGCGGACTCTACTCTACACAGCCCGATCACTCTTGCAACCCCTCACTAGGGCCACTACACCACCCTGTCACCAGGCTACTATGCCTTATGCCCCTTGGGCCTCAGGCCTCTGATGATAATGTCTGGACCATCACCTTTCCCCTCTAAGACGTAACACACCAGGTCATGGACACCAGGTCCTCCATCCCCATAGTTCCTATCCTTAACCACCAGAATGTTCTTCTGGGAGCGTGTTCTTCTCCGGCCAGACGCTGTTATCTCTTTGGCTCCCTGCAGTAACTGACCACTTACTTCTGAGGGCCTGGGTTTATACTGAGGCTGCCCAGCCCCATCAATCCAGGGGGCCCTCATGCAATCATGTGACCACCTCATTAAGCTACACTGCACCTGCCAGCTGCTCCACAGCCTCTGCAAGCCTCTTCAAGTGTCAGGCACCAAAGTTGCCCTGCTACAACCATCAACACCACACTAACTTGCCACGGGTGAAGCAAGGGAATGAGTGTGCTGTCAGTGTTCTGACACTGCTCGAAGGTGACTGTAATCAATCAAACGTATGGGAATACCCACACTTACAGTTCAGAGGGGTCTGCACCTATATTTGAAATTTTTTTAGGGGTCTGCAAATGAAAAAAAAGGTAGAAAACCACTGGTGTAGAGTAGTATGTGAAAAATCTGGTGGTATGTAGAGTATATATAGAGCAGCTCAGGAGTGCACGCTTGCAGGATTTTTTGATTTGGAGTTTGAAGCTATGCAGCTAATGCAGGGGTGGGCAAAATGCGGCCTGCAGGCCAGATGCAGCTTGCCAGGCCATTCAATCCAGCCTGCGAGGCCCCTAAAAAATTTAGAAAATTAATGTTTACCTGCCCCTGGCTACCTGTCATGTGGCCCTCAATGGCTTGCCAAAACTCAGTAAGCAGCCCTCCACCTGAAATAATTGCCCTCCCCTGAGCTAATGGGTGTGGTTACTTTATTTAGCAACTGTTTACAACAGTGTAATTGATGGGATGCTACCGATTTAAATAGTGACAGTACAGTGTCTATACTAGGGTTGTTGGTTGTAGCCTTGTTGGTCTAAGAACATAGACAGACCAGTTTCTTTGGGTAGATATAGATGTGATATCTTTTATTAAACCAACTCAATAGTTGGAAAAAATGTACTTTGTAAGCTTTTGGGCACAAACACAAATGCCTGAAGAAGGATGTTTGTACCAGAAAGCTTGCAAACCCCCTTTTTTTCAACTAGTTTGTCTAATGAAAGATATCACATCTACCCAAAGAACCTTATCTGCCTGTGTCTATACTAGCTATTTTATTTTTTAACATCCAGATCAGCTGCATTTTTATTTTTTTTTTTACTGTTTACACTGTATTGCTGAACTGTATCGTCACGGTTTGTTTGTTGTCCCAGTGAACCTGTTTTACAGCCTTGTGAAGCTGTCTTAGAGTGGTATCCAGAAAGGCCTTTTTGAGTAACCACAGAAATGGTGAAGTCTGACTCCATAATTCACTACAGAAAATCCCATAGGTTCTAATGCTGTTACAATTTCCTAGTCCAGTGGTTTTCAACCTTTTTTTCATTTGCAGACCCCTTTGGAAATTTTGAAGGGAGGTGCAGACCCCTTTGAATTGTAAGTGTGGGTATTTGCCTATTTTTGATTGATTATAGGCATCTTTTGTGGACCCCTAAGGGTCTGTGGACCACAGGTTAAAAACCACTATCTTAGTCCATTGCAAAAAATGAAGGCCAAAGTGGAAACAGTGTTACTGCTCCATGTAGAACTGGAGGCTTCTGGTGCTTTTAAGGTTTCTGCAAGGTGGTAGGGATGTTGTAGCAGTCCCTGTAGACTGCTTGAGATTTGATGGATTTTGGAATTAACCTGTGTATGACAGTAGAATCACTGTCTGGAGTAGACAAACGTGTGCGCTTGTTGCAGATTGTTGTTAGCAATTGGACCGTTACTTTTTTGTTTTGGCTCACAACCAAAGACTGTTCTGGAAAGTAGCCCAGTGCTGCTTATAACTCCAGGATGAAAATGAGTTTTACCATACCTCTTTTGTGAACCAGCTCTGGAATGTCAAACATAACATTCCTTCTGGGGAAAATAGTGGTAGATATCCTTTAGAAATGTTTTACTTTGAATAGTTACTGTTTATGTAGACATCATTTTGACATTGGGAAGCCTGTGATGTATAATGATTTGGCAGCCCTTTGAAGTTACAGGGGTGCATGGTCAGTCGTTTAAATAGTTGTGAATTTTAGACTTTGCAAGAGCCATCAAACTTAGGAGTTGCCACACTATATGCATACATCAAATGCAGGTATATGCAAGTGTAGAGTGATTCAAGCTACTTAGTGGTAATGAAACCTGTCATAAAACATTTTGGTAGGGTTGTGAATACATACGTGAACATAATCTTAAGCTTCTCAGGGTGTTTAAACTTGTCATGAGCAAAGCATAGGGGAATTCTTTCTTTTGCTGAACGTTGCTGCCATGGATGGGCTGTTTGCTTTCTTTGTAATTCTGCATGTATGTTTCTGCAGCTGTTTGTGACCTCTACCTGAATACAAAAACCCAGAGAAATACATGCAAGTTCAGAAAGGTGGTAGAAAATGCCTTCAGGGGACTGAAAGCAGAATGTAGCTATCTGACCACAAATGGCTGTTCGCTGCAATAATGTAGTGATTATCATATCTGTTCATGGAATTTTGCATAACATGTTCAAACAGGAAATTTTCATTGAACTGTACAGTGTCAGTATAGCAATATTGGTTGCATCTAAAGCCATTAATATAGTGTGCAGAAAGTGTGTATTAAAAATTGGAAATGATCTGTGTACGTGTTTAGATTGAAGGTGGTGTTGGTTGTAGCTGTGTTGGTCTGAGGACATACGCAGACAAGGTTATTTGGGTAAATGTGATATCTTTATTAGACCAACTGAATAGACTATATTTGCCTGAATATGTGCCTGAATAGACTATATTTATATAGACTATATTTATTTAGTCTATTCAGTTGGTCTAATAAAAGATATTACATTTACCCAAATAACCATGTCTGCCTAGATTGAAGGTGGGCAAGGTTCTTTAGTTAGGGGTGATATTTTTTATTAGACCAACTAAGTAGTTGGAAAAAAGTTCTTAGCAAGCTTTCAGGCGCAGTCTCCCTTCCTCAGGCTCTGCTAGTCTGAGACTCCAAAGAATGAGAAGCTAAAAGTATAGGATGTCAGTGAAAATGTAAATAGGTAAGAGATAAGCAGGGGAGGGGCAGGGGAAGACAGCAGGGAGAAAGAGAAAAATAAAGGTCAGAAGGAGACAACAGGGATAAAATACAAGGTGGAAAAGGGGCTGTCTGTGAAAAAAGGAATAGTTGGAGATCAGGAAAGCAGGAATGAGAGAAGCTAAAAATGTGACAGTCTCTAAAACGTGGCTAAGTAGCCCAAAATGCTATTTACTCCACCTCATAGGGGGTCGAATTTGGGTCCAAGTCCTAGACAAGGCCATAATGGTGGGTTTTGTTTAAAACATGTCTAATCTAAATGGGTGCATTTAATGTTCCTCACACAAAAGCTTTCCCAATAGTATGCAGTCTGGTGCTATGAGGGTCAGTGGGAGAGAGGGAGGTTAGGGATTCAGAAGACAAAGAGCTGTGGTCCAGAGGTTTTTTTGTTCATAGAATCAGAGAAGAGTAGGGCTGGAAGGGACCTTCAGAGCTCATCTAGTCCAACCCTCTGTCTGAGGCAGGATCATCCCTATCATATCATAGAAATTATGGGCTGGAAGGAACTGTGAAAGATCAAGTCCAACCTCCCTGCCCTGGGCAGGAATACTGCTGAGATCAAATGATCCCAGCAAGGTGTGTGTCCAGCCTCCTCTTGAAGATTTCCTAGGTTGGAGACTGCACCGCCTCCTTGGGAAGTCTGTTGCAGCTTCTGGTCACCCTTACTGTAAAGAAGTCCTTCCTTGCATCGAACTTGAAACCATCCTCTAACAGTTTATGGACATTGCTCCTTGTCCTCCCCTGGGGCACCCTAGTGAACAGTTTTTCTCCCAGCTCCCACTATTCACCCCTTACATACTTATAGACAAAAAATCCATTATTTAACCTGTTAGCCAAACTAAACAGTCAACTCTAACACACACACAAGACAACACTGTAACCTGCCATGGAAAAAGCAGGGGGACGGTGGTGGCCAATGTCCTGCTGCTGCTGCATGGAGTGAATTTGTGCCTCATCTGTGATGTTGTGAATGCTCAAAAAAGTAAGTGCTTGAGATGGGGATGGGGAAACTAGGCATAAGCTTTTTCCTCACCTCCTGCTCTTTTTCTTTTGGATTGACATGAACCAAAGATTGCATGTTTGTCATCCCTATTATAAAACCTGTGCCAACAGTGGTGCAACAGGATTTCTTCCCTCTACAGATTCACTCTTCCTAGGTAAAATGAAGAGGATATTTTTGGTTTACAACTTTGAATTAACTATGCCTGCAGAACGAAGTTATGTAGATACCCAAACTTTTCACAGGCAATGGAGGAAATATGCATGTAAATCCCTAACCCATATTTCATTCTTTTAATTAGAGATTGATGTAGTTACCCAACTATGAGGTGCATTATTCATGGACAAGGATACTTCACCTTAGAAGTTCATTTAATGCGAAGATTTAAGTGTGTGTATATATTAAAGAAAATAAAAGAAAAACTCTCCATAACCCTTCAAATGCACAGAACTTTCCTTTGTGACTGTTTAGGCTGGCTAGACCTTGAACTTCTTAGTTTAGCCTTTTCCAGCAACTTTGATTTATCTTATGGAAGCAAAGGAGGACACAACTCCACTTTTGCTTGTCACCATTTTAAAAACATTGTACTGCCAAATTAGTTTCTTTCCATTATTGGCATAATACATGCAACATGGTAAGAAAAAATATGCAAAAGGCAAAATATGCTGTTGCTCACTCTAACACTACCAGGACAAGTTGTCATTCAGTGGCTATGAATAGCTTAATATATGGTCCACATAAATGAAAATTTACATGATCACTCAGTAAACTGCTATATTGTATTAGGCTGAGTGGAAGCAAAAAGGAAAACAGCCATAAAAGGAGTAGAGGTAGAGTTATTTGACGTTGTGCTTTGCTGCTTTCAGGTCCTGTACCTTGTAGCTGGTTCCATCATTCAGTCTTTTTATTTATTTTTTTTGTCAATGCTGATATTGCTTGCACAGGAGAAAAAAAATACCGCTTTTTGTTATGAAGCTGAAACCATAGTACTGGTACTGTCCTTCATGCTATGTGCATTTAAATCCATGTAGAGCTGCTGATGGAATTCATATGGCTTTTACTTAAATGCAGGCTGACCTAGATCATGTTGTGTCATTTAAATTAGTGTCCAAGTCCAACCGAACTTACTAACATAAGTTTTGAGGTTGTCCAATGGAATCTGAAGACCTTGGACAATAGAATAGATAAAACTCCATGCCTGAACTGGTATTTTTATTGACAATTCCTATTATAACTTCTGTAGGTAGTGTCTGCGCAAAAAGAATAGTGCTCTTCAGTTTCCTATGGTAATGAAAGGAATACAAATGTTCCGTGCCTCTGAACTTGATAACTATGTTCCTGTAGAGCAAGGTTGTCAACCACTGTTGTTGCTAGGAAACTTGTTTAGCAACTTGTTCAGTTCAGGAACAAGAGCTTCAAGAATGTGAAGATAAATTGGCAACACAAGGATTGATACAAAAAGAATGGAAGTTTACCTAGATTAAAAAGTTACTGGCTCTTCACTTGTTTGTTTTGATAGTCTGAGTATTTTGAAAAGTCCTGTTTTTTCATGTTGTTATTGCCAGCTCAGGAATTCGTTCTGCAAATGTGCATATAGTTAATTCACATTTGAATAGTTCCCTTAACTCCAATTTCTAGAAGTAAAGCTAAGCACATGGACATGTGTTTTCAGTATCAAAGTCTGTATAATTTGTTAAACTGTTTAAATGCATCTTATCATTGATTGTCTTTGCCTTTGCTGAAGAGAAGTAACTTTCTGGGAATTAAGCTGCAAACAAAACTACAAGAGCAGCAATCGTTCAGCTCAGGCATGCTGTCAATTTTAATAAAATTGAACTGTGAAAATTTTGCTTTCTGTTGTTAAAATTGCATTCTAAGACTGTCATACTACAAACATAATTTCTTTTTCAGTCTGCCTTATGCAGAGATGGACATAACTTTCATCATTTCCTGTTTTTGTGTCAGTTTCTTTTTCCTGGATGGTCCCTTAACACAGTAAAAAGTTGTGGTGATTTGGAGAGTTTAGCCTGAATTCTGGATATGAAATTGCTGAATTATTGAATGCATCAGAACCAGGATATATGTTTACACTGGTGTAAACTAGATGTAGACAGCTGATGGTAGTAACCTTTTTACTGAAGCAGCTTTACCAAATAAAGCTTAGAATTAATCCCTAAAAGAATCCTGATAGTATTACACTGATGTAATTTTACTTTTGTTCACGTTTACTGCAGTCTTTGCTCAATGCAGTGGTTCTTGTCATTTTGAGATTTGAGGCACTCCTTGGAAAATGCCAGCATTTTTTACTACATAAAAACGCTAAAGCAATAGAATTTTTTTTGCAAGCGTCTAGTTGGTTTTGTAAAAGATGTCACCTCTGCCATGTGTTCTGATTCCTAAAGCATTGCACTGCTTTTAATATACAACAGTTTCCTGTTTCAAGTATCTGGGTTTATCATGTGAATCACCTTTGCACACCTAACTGTGCCAATGTTGTGCAGCAGCCCGCATAAACCTTGAAAGGATCTCAAGGTAGGCAAGGGTTCTGTGGTTGAGAATCACTGGCTCAGTGCACCAGCTTCTGTGCCACGTAGTGGTAAGGTATACTGACAGCTGATTCTTTTTCACAGGCACTGCTTGCCTGTCTGTTTTGTACACTGGAATAAGTTTCACTAATATACAGACCTAATGTAAATGATGCTGGTGCAAATGTCTTCTACATAAAACTAGGAACCTACCAAAATCATGATTTCATGGATTTTGTGGTAATCCAGCACTGCCCTCAAAAACAAGCAATGCCTATCAAATCCACAAAAACAAAAAACCCTACAGAAAATAAAATGCTTCAGGGTGCTGTATCAGCCCGCCAAGGCAGGGAATGGGAGAGTGACAGCTGCCCACTCAAAGGGTTGCTGGCAAGATGACTTACGCCCCTGCCCTTTACCACAGATTGGCTGTAAGGGCTGCCTATCATGTGGCCCTGACCCTCTCCACCAATCAGCAGTGAAGGGCGGGTCTGCATGATGGATAGCTTGCACAGCCAATTAGCAGTTAGGGGCAAAGCCATGACAGGCAGCTCTTGCAGCCAATCATTGGTGAGGGCCCCTTGGCCAATCAGGGGCAGTAGTGGGGGACAGTGTGCTTCACCTGCAAAATGGTGCCAGACACTGTATTCTGCCTGCAAAATGCAGGGGGGGGGGGATCCTCACTGAATTCAGGAGGTCCCTACATGTAACTGCCACTCATGTAAGATTACCAAAATACTGCCGGGGCCATACGATATATTCACCAGATTCCAGATAATAGGAGAATGGGATGAATAATTCTAAGGGAAATTGGTTTTCTCTAACTTCTGTGCAGAACATTTGGGGAGGAGCTAGGAGAAGAACTTGGAGAGAACAAAGGTTGGACATTAGTACTGATGTCTTAACAGAACCTAAACATCAGGGGAACTCATAGGACCTGCAAGGAAGAAGGAAAAGCCTTGGTAGGACAGGAGTAGAGGAAAGCAGTCCTTTTTAACTGTAGCACTGATTATGGGGCGGGGCAGTTGTGTGCAAGGAAGGAAGGATTCTGAACTCCTTACCAAACTCATCCAGCCCATGGCATGGGTGTGTGTGTGTGTTGGAACCTTTACAGAACCTGTATTTCTGACTGCTTCCACTGTTTGTCCCTGGAGGTTTACAGTTAACCCACAGGGCTGACAAGGTGGGTGTTCTGGAAAAGGGGGTGCCTGAGCTATGTTGGTGTCCTCTCTGATCTAAAGGGTTGAGGACACTTGGGAACTAAAGCAAAGCAGCCTAATAAGAGTCCAGCTGCAGGAATTTTAACCAGAGTTGTGAAATGGGAAGAGTACTTATTGGTGGGAAAACTTAATTGTATTTATTTTAATTAGCATACATAAACTAAAAATTGCATTTATCCAGTTATCTCAGTCTTTCTGCCATTATATCATGCAAAGAGAAATTGAATTTAAAACACCAGCAGAAATCTTCACTCCCTCAGCTTTATTAATCATGATAGCAAATAGAAGGCTTTTGCTTTGTGCCCAGAAGTCAACAACCTGGACTCTTTTGGATCATGGCAAAGATAATTGCAAATTCTGCTCACTTCTAACTCCCTGTCTCTCTTCGTTTGAGTGGAATCCAGGTTTTGAACCTACAGTGTTCATGTCTGACAGCATGGTACAAGGAAATAGTTGTTTGTGTATTTTAGGTTTTAAAAGATGAATAAAATAATTCTAAGAACAGAAATTAGAATCCACCTCTCCCAGCTGAGTGTCCTTTTTGTTGGGCTACTAATCCATGTTTCCTCTTGTGAAGGCATTTTCTGATTGTATGAGTTTTGCATTCTCTCATGAACAGTGGCATAGGTTCAACATGAAGGGTGGAGAATGCTTCTTGTCACCTTGTTGGTTAGGACGCTCCAGTTAGTTGTGAAAGTGGGGTTTTGAACGATCTCTGGCTGAGAAGGGCAGTGTGTTCAGTTCCCCATTTCCTGGGTGACTTCTCTAAGCTGTTGTATAGTAACTGAGTGATGCCACCACTTCCCTGTCCAATTGAGATTTTGAATGAAAGGGTGTGACTACTGTACTTTCTGGTGAACTCAGTGTTTCTGGCATGTTTCAGGCATGCTCTTAGAGGTCCAATTTTGAGGTGCCTAGGAGGTCAGGCAGAAGCTGTTTTGAATCATTCTTGGAGTTGGGTGCCTAAATTCTTCATAAATCTTGCTTTGACCCCTTTCCTGCATCTGGGGATTGCTGTAGGTGAATAAACAGGCTCCCTCCCCACCCCCACTTGAAAAAAATAATGAAGTTGCAATCCTTTTTTAAGTGTACGTGAAACTGTTCAAAGCTTTAATCTGTACAGTACAGGAGATGTTTTACAATTTTGTGTTGGTGTTTTTTATAAGAATGATTTTATATCCACATTGAATATTTTAATTGCATCATATAGGCAGTTAGGTGTCCCTTTTTCATTATGATCATATGATTAGATTTCTTAGTTTTTAAGTTTAACGGAAAGCTCAATCACTGGATTCCTGTACAGACACACAATACAGCATCCTTTGCTTTCTACATTGTACAATATTTGTGCAGTAATGCTTTCTATGAATTGCCTTAAGCCATATCTGATTTACAAGATTAGTGGTTGTTCTGCTCTGTTTCACATTGAAAAGCAATTTAAAACTATTACTGCACAAAAGAGATTTTATTGTATGACTCCTGACATTGCAATTCTATAAGTCACCAACAGTATGCCAAATGTTACTTTGTTGTTTAAGACTTTCAGAAATAGATAGCATTTGTAGCACAAATCAGTTATGGGTAAACTGAGAAGCTTCTTTGACAACTAAGACCTAAACTGTTGCCTATTGAGTTCTTCGTTTTTAAGTGTCATTTTAAATGATAACTATCTTCATTTTTAGATAACTATCTTATCTAAATATATAGCAATATTGTGCCATTTGTTTTAATCTTGATCACACCAAATTCACCAAATTTAAGTTGGATGTTTTCCAGAGAAATGCAGGGATTTATGACCATGGCATTAATTTACTTTTGTCTTACTTAAATGGGCCATACTTGTATTTTTTCCCCTTTATTGTTTTCACATTTTGTCTCATGTTATCTTTTCCCATTTTTTCTTTTTGGACTGGTCATCTCCACTCCATCATATGTTCTTATTAATACTGGTTTATTTTCTTTTTGTTTAGGGTTTTTTTTAAAGTTAGAACAGGTTTTTCTGTTTTTTCCTTGCTACATCTTTGCTATTTTGTTTGGATTATTCTCTTATTTTTGCTGCCTTTTACTCTTATGTGCTGCCTTGTATGTGTTTCCTGACTCTTCAGGAATAAATGAATCTGGTTTGCTGGTCACAATTACAATAATAGATGTTTTCCTAAAAAATTTGGATTTATGCACCTAGGTAAATATTTTTTTAAATTTTGTCCTGTACACTTGATAAGAGAAACTGTAAAATAAAATGAAGAGATGAAATAACTAATTTTTCCAATGTAAAATGTTAGCCTTAGAAATATTTTGAATGAAAGGTGATTCACAAAAGAGGGAAATGTTATTTCCTGTGTTCTTCAAAATTCATAATGCTATTTTGAATTTCTAGGGGCTCTTCCATTTCTGGAGACAAGATCTAATATTTGGGGACAGTGGTATTATAACTAAGTGCTTACAGTGAATTTTATGAAGGTGTTTGAACCTGAAGTGTTTTGTCTGAAACATCCCAGATTTCATGGACCTTTTTGCTTTGTCTGAAACAAGTGTGGTACTTCCAGGGTCAGGGACCTAATGGTAGATCTGCCAGCTTGTTTATCATAGAAATCGTAGAGAAGTAGGGCTGGAAAGGAGTCATCTAGTCCAGCCCTAGGGCTTGATTTAGTTTAACTTACTTCCCAACATCATTTTCCCCTTCCCTTCTCTCCCTTCACCTGCTTTAGCCAGGTGATTTCTTTCATTCTAGCTGATGTCATAAAGGAGTGCCTCTGCAGGAAAAAAGGTTGCACAAAGTTTACGCTGTGATCCTGAAGAGGAAAGAAGGATTGCTCTTCATCTTGGACTTAAAGAAGCTCAGCACTCATTTACAAACTGATGTTCAAGATTGCTGCATTAGCTATCATTAGAGGTGCACCGATACATTGGTCCAATATCTGATCAGTACTGATATATGTCACAACCCAAGGGTGTGATTTTTGTTTTGTGTGTGCTTCGGCACTGCTAAATTATTTCCCGCCGCTTGTAGCTTTCTTTGCAGGGTGCATTTCTAGGTTGCACAAGGGAAATGCACGGTGCAAAGAGTTCCCGCCACCCGCATGCAAATTTGTGTCCTGCTATTGGCTAGTTCTAAATTATTCCCACGTGGCGGCTAGCGATTGGCTTGCTAGCCGTATAAGAGGCTTGAGCGGTTTCCGCCCAAGTTGGAGGACTCCACGACTATCAGGAGGAAGAGAACTTCACGTCTCGCGAAGATCTCTAAGCGCTGCGGAGCCTATTGGACCCAGCGTGTATATCAAGAAGGCTGTAGGGGTCTGATCAGCCTCTCACCTCTCCCCGTCGCTGCCTAATCCCTTGACGTACCCTTCCCTGCGCGCAAGTTCCACGAAGCCTAGCAAACTTCGTGTGAGTGTATCCAGAACTCTGTCCGAGTCGAGTGAAACTGCAACGTAAGCGAAGTTTTCCTGCCTGCACCGCGACCATCTTCGGTGTAAGTAAACAATCTTAAATCAACCACTAAGCTTCCGTGCCTAATTCTAGCGTGCTGCCTGCCTTCCCCGACCCGGCGTGTCCAGGCTGCTGGCCACAGCCCGCTGTGCGAAAAAGGGCCTTGGACCGCTGCCGGCCCGCACAACATAAAGAAAATTGTCTATATCGGCTGGATGGGGCCAGTAATTTGGCCGATAAATGCCCATGCAGTGCTTAGCCATAGCGCAGCATGGAGCAGAGCCAGCAGCGTGGAGAGCTGCCTCCAGCTGGTAAGTCGGGGTGGGGCTGGGAGCAGAGCTGTGGCGAAATTTGGGGTGGCTGCATCTCCTCCCAGTGCTGTTGCAGCCCGCTCGGGCCCTGTGCAGCGCCAGCTTTGGCTCCACCCCACAGCTGCAGCCCACCCCATGCCATGCAGATCTGGGGGCACATGCCCCCACCTGCCCTCCCAGGGTGCAAGCAGCAATGGGAGCTGCCCCCACCCCACAAGCTGTGCCACCGTCCTGGCCCCCCCCCCCCCCCGGCAGCGCCTATCTCTGCCCGCTCTTTCATTGCGGGGGGCATTGATCTGTACCTCCCTGCCCCTTCCCTCCACCCTTCCCTTCCACCACAATGGACTTACCAGCTGGAGGCAGCTGAATCGGAAATCAGATCAGTATCTGCTGATATGCCTCCTTTAATATCGGCTATCAGTATCGGCCCCCAAATTCTTTACCAGTGCATCCCTAGCCATCATTGTACCATCTTTTTAGGAGAGGGACTACTCTGTATCACTTAACCTTAAGGCTGCATATTTTTATATAACCATCTGACCTTCCCATAGGAAATACTTATGGTTTGTAGTGAGTCAAGACCATTACTTGTACAATGGTCTTTTGTTCAAATTCTTGATAGTCATCACTGAGGTAATCTTGTTAATGGCTATGTATCTTGGACAACAAGGGGTAGGAAAATATTCCCACTTAGGCAGTGCACATATATTCAGATGATCCCGGGAAAATTCTCCAGGGTTTGTTTTCCTGGTTAAAAAAACTAAAAGAAAAAACCACAAAGAACTTACCTGGAGACTCTGAGCTCTTGAAGAGCAGAGAGTTTGCAGTGCTGATGCTGGATAGAGGGGCCCTGTGCACACATCTCAGTGGCTCCGCAGACTGCCTCAGTCAGCCTATGTTCTGCTTCCTGCCTGGCTGAAGCAGTGGAGTCCAGTGAACCCAGGTTTATCAAGGGGTGTCACACCCACCTGGGCCCCAGGCCAGATCTAGACCACTGGGCTCCTTGTGGCCCAGATGCATCCTGGAACTTGAGGAATGTCACTGTGGCCACCATGGTGGCAGTGGCAAGGGGTCCAGAGGCAGTGGTGGGCCCAAGGGAACAAGTCGAGGGGCAGCAGTGGTGAGCCACCCCAGCAGGACCAAGTGGTCCTAGATTCTGGGACAAGTCATACCTCCCAACTTTTGATGCCCTCTGGTAGCCTCGTGGGCTGGATAAAGAAGCTGAACAGGCCAGATCTCTGTGGGCCATATGTTTGACACCTCTGTCCTTAAGGAACAGTTCAAATCTCTGCAAGGTCAAGCATCACTGGACTACAGTAGTCTGGGCCTTATGATTGCTTGCACTTTTATTCCTCTTACGTGTATGCAGTCAAGAAGCTTACTCTGGGGAGGCACTCAGAGATGGGAGACAGTTACTGTATTGGTTTGATCCTGTGTGATTTGGTAGATGCCTTCATCCAATATGTACAAAGGGCTGCCCTTTCTGTCTGTTTTTAAAGGAAACATTTTTAAAGGAAGACTCCCTGTTGGGATGAGGAGCTCACATCAGACCTGAAGGCACAACATGTCTGGTTGTTTTAGGAACTGAAGCACCATATTAGTGTGTTAATATGCACAATGTGGAGAAATGCACTCTTGTAACAGACAGACTGTTTCCCTACAGAGGTGGGATGATTTTGTACAACTGTATCTGATAAGAAACATTGCCATGATGCCATCTGTCATAATGTGCGCATGATGGCTTAGTATGCAGTGCAGGAAAGCTTGACATCGTCTTTTATATTGTCCTGAGCTGTTGCATGAAGTTCATGTGTTGGTCAAGTTGGTTTCTATAAATTACTCTGTCACTTCTTGATGATTCTTTCAGAGATTCATTCCTTAGTCTCATATAGTGAAATCATGTCATGTCAACATCTGTAGGCAGCGTGCCTGACCAGCCTGCTTTCCTTCTACGATGAGGTGATGAGCTCCATGGATAGGGTAGTATCTTAATTTTGGCAAGGCTTTTCACACTGTTTCCCTTGTCGTTCTTATTAATAAACTAAGGAAATGCAGTCTAGGTGAAAGAAAGGTGGATATGCCCTGGATTGTCAGCTGCACCTTTGAGACACAATCCAGAACATTCCCATGGCTTTCAAGAGTGTCCTTCAGCCCTGAGCCCCTCTCTGCCATCTGTTGCTTGACCACTGAAAACAGACTGAGATTTGCCAAGGGAACAACTCCTTGGCCTACTGTGCCTCAGCTTTATCAGCTTTGTCTTGCCAGCTCTTAGCAGAGATTTTGCCATCTTAAGAATCACACTTACACATCTGGCAAGTGCTCAGAAATTGGAGATCTCCTCTGAAAAACAGGCCAGCCTTTTTGGTCAAATAGTCTTATAATTTACCATCCATATGAAGTGTGATATCAGAGAGCTTCCGTAACTGTATGTTGCAGACAGAGATAAGAGCTATGATTTGGTTTTACCCCTCCATCTTCTATTTCTGAGCCAGTCAGAGTTTCTGTTACAGTTAGCATGTGTTGCTCAGCTAAGACTTGAGGGACTAAAGAATCCAATGCCTTGGAAACTAGACACCATTTGTCTGTTCAGAAAAAACTACTCGCTTAAGTACGATTTCTTATCTTGTCATTTACATTGCTCTCTTTAGATCTTAGAAAGCATATTTTTTCATATAAATGTCTTGCTTCCAGTGAACATCTGATGGGAATCACACTTGTCAAATTAATGCTTACATCCTTTTAGCCTAAATCAGTATCAGAGAGAGTGTTTTAGTCTTTCACTGATTTTACTCTAACTGTGAGAAATGTCTGTCTTTGAATAGCTTGTTTGCAGGTGCCATTCTTGTTACAGTCTTTCTAAAACATAAATTTGCCATTGTCTGTAAGGTCTGTGCATGTGTCTTAGACCATGGACCAAGTCCTCAAGGGTCAGTCTGGCCAGTCATTAAGTATAGCTATTTTGGATGTGAATCCTTAATCATTACCCTTTTCTCAGCAAAATCATAAAAATACCATAGCTCATACAAATGAGATAACTACATATATTTTATCTTTAACTATCCATAGACCACATAGCAAATCCAACTCTGGTTCACATTAGTATACACAGGCATTACCCATGGCACCACCTATGTGTGGTATTTCACAAACCACCCAATTACTGTGGGTTCCTGACAGTAGATACCTAATTGGATCATCATGCCCAATGTCTGGTCAGGAGGGAGGTATCAAGAGGAGTTTCCCGCAGGGTCAGTCCTTGATCTAGTATTGTTTATTATCTTCTCTAATGATTTGCAGGATGGAATTGAATGCACACTTAGCATAAGATGGCACCTATTGGGTAGAGTTTCAGACTCTGGAGGGTAGGATTAAGATACAGAATTATCTTGATAAGTTGACTAGAAAATGACTGGCTAGGTTGCAATACTGCAGGAAAGGACCTTGGGTTTATAGTAGCCCAGAAGCTGAATATGAGCCAAGACTGCTCTTGTTGCAAAAAAAAAAAAAAGACAAATAGCATGCTGTATTTAATAGAAGCATCACTTGAAAATCAAGGAAACTGATTCTTCTTCTCTATTTGGCACTGGTGAGCCTCCAGCTAGATAAATCTGAACAATTTTGGGCCTCTCACTTCATGAAAGCTGTCAGCAATTAAGAGTCCAGCAGAGAACAACAAACATAATTAGAGCAGGGGTTGGCAATGTTTTTGGCCATTGTGCCAAAAACACCCTAAATTAACCCACAACTCAACTTGGCATGCCAGGGACAGATGGCAGAGGAGCCCTGAGGGGCCTGATCCTTGTTGCTTGCAGCAAGGTGCATGTGCACCTCCAAGCAGGTAGAGGTTCGCTGCCCCAGACCCTCCCCACCATGCGCCCAGAGACACACTTGCTGCTGTCATGGAGCCTGGCTGGAGGTCTGGAGCCTGGTGCAGCTATTACCAGCCTCCCAGTTGCCTGCCACAGCTGGCCTGGGCCCTGCCTGTCACAGAGCATGGGCTGCTTGCGGCTTCCTGGCCACCTGCTACAATCATCCCAGGCTCTGTGGCCAGCACCAGCTGCCCAGAGCCCAGGCTGACTGTGGTGCACTGAGCAAAATGGCCTCATTTATACCATGCTCTGGCATGCGTGCCAGGGGGTTGCCGACCCCTGGATTAGAGGCCTGGGAAACATGGTTTACAAGGAAAGGCTTAAAAGATGTGGGATTATTAAATCTGGAGAAGACAGGATTGAGGGGGATTTAGATAAGGCTTCAAATACCTGCAAATTGGTTTTAAAGAGAAAGCCAATGTTTCTTTTTATTTATCCTTTTAGGGATAACAGCGCTCTTGATAGTTTACCATCCAAAACATGTCTTTGCCCTTAACTGCCTCCCCCACCCCTAAAACAAAACCTGTCACAAAAATTAACATTTTTTTTAAAAAGTAGTCCTCTAATCTGGAACTAAAAATCCAGTAACCACTATTTTTGTTTGTTAGTAAGGTGTCACTGTGGGGCAGAGGTAAAGGTTGTTTCATTCTATTCATTATCATTTCTTTACTTTCATATGTTTTGTACTTCTAAGTGTAACCTGAATTCCAAATTTCTTTTATGAATATTGCTCAATTATTTATTTATTTATTTATTTATTTTTGGAGGGAGAAGGGGCATAGTTACAGGAAGTTTCATACATTCATAGTTGTTAGGGGCTGGAAGGAACCTTGCAAATCATCAGGTCCAGCCCCCTTGCACGTGGGCAGGAAAGATTGTTGGGATCAAATGATCCCAAAACATCGGTATTAAAACGTTTTTTGAAGATTGCCAGGGTGGATGACTACCACTTCTGGGGGAGCCTGTTCCAAACCCTCAGCTTGTGGTTACATGGTTATACGTTTTCTTTTTAGTTGTTGCTCCGTGGACTTGAGGATGTCACTTTGATCTTTTTCACTGTGGAGAAAGAAGAAAGTTGGGACATCCTCAGTAGTTTAATTCAGAGAGGATGTTTGCTAGTCTGCCTTCTGAAAACCGTAGTCTAACTGAGGCAATTAGTCTAGATTCATTTAACAAGAGTTGTAAAAACTTGTTAGGATACAGCTAAATGTATTTTTAAAGTTTTTTCTTCACATATAGACTTTCCTTTATTGTTTTAACTAAAAATGCAATAGTGACATAGTATATTTCACTGTTCCTTTTAGAATCCCTTGAATGCCTGTTAGACACGTAGCTGTTGGCTGTGTACCTGCAGGTGTTTTTTCCGTAACAAGTAATATTTCAGTCTTAATCGAATCGGGAGTTCGGCCCATCCCACAGTGGGCAGAAATCCTTATTAATAAATGTTATTTGTACTTAATTAACCCCAATTCCAGAAAAAAAGTGCTAACAGGATTTGGCCTGGCGATTGTATGCTGCTTCAAACCATACTAGGTCATTGTTTATCCAGGCAGATGTACTTTGGTAAAGATGTTCTTGCATTGACTGGCATCATTTAGCTGGAAGCTAGTTTTCAGGAAAAATGTTTAAATTGAGTTTCTGTGTATTGTATGACCTCTTGCTAAACTGTCGATTTGTTGTGTCATGTCAAAGAAAAAATACTATTTTAAAATCTTGTCATGTTCTTCTTGCTTTGCTTTCTCAGAAATTGAAATGTTTATTCAGAAATGGTTATTAACTCAGGACTATCTGACTGTGACTGGGAGGTGCACAATGCACAGGCTCCCTCCCCACTCCCATGGGCTATGCCAAGGGCACCTCACCTCCTCCCTTTCCCTGGCTGTGCTAGCAACATGCAAACCTTTGGTCTCCCCCATCACAGGTCAGTAGGAAAGTTGGCTGCCAAGTCTGTGTTTTAAGCACTCACAGGTTACCAGTATGACAGCCGTGAAATAACTGGAGGTTGGTTTAGGGCATGGGTGCCAAAGATACAATTAATTCATGGGCCAGATCTGGCCTGTGGGTTTTGGAAGAACCCCACGTGCCACATGCACAAGCCCCAAGCCTGCATGTGGCACGTGGAGCCTATCTGGTGCACATGGCTTGCAGCACACTGGGCTGAGCCCAGTGCTGCAGTTACTGCACATGGCAGGGGAGGCCAGTCCAGGGCCTGCGCTGCATGCAGCACCCACATTGGACCGGGCCTGTGCACTGGTGGACCCACAGACCATCTGCCTGCAGCAGAGCCAGCACAGGGCTGGTCTAGCCCAGTCACCTTACGCAGCATGTGGCCCATGTGGGCTCAGCACTACAGTCCAGGATTGGGGCCAGTGCATGTGTAGGTCCACATTTATACACTGGACTGGTCCTGTGCATTGGCTCTGGTGTGTGGAACTAGTCTGTGGAACCAGTCCAGCCCACAGCCCAGTCCCATGACCCTCATATGGGCTGTGGGGTCAGATGGGGTTGACACCCCTGTTGTAAGGAGAGTAACATGATTGATAACTGGATGGGGCGGGACAATTTGCTGTGTTAGTCTGAAGTCAGGCAGAAGGCAGGGCAGAGCGGTATCATAGGCTCCGGACAGACTTTCCACTTAAGACATGATTAACTGGTTAAACATGTTTTAAGTAGTAACCTGGCCAAGTGTTCAGTCAATCAATGGTGTGATAAAAAATAGGCATAAGTCACAAAATTATTGCATAAAATAAGTGTAGTAACTTTGTGGCTGGTTCTTATTATGCTTGTAATTGGATGTGTGGCCAGTGCCCCACCTCTAGAGAAAGCAGGAACCTTTCAAGACTGCAGTGTGCTCCAGAGGCTGGAGGTCCCGGTCAGTTGGCTCCCAGCCAGAGGAGTGCACCATGCCCAGGCAAATAGCAAGCTTGGTTCCCAGTTGGGGAAGGACATGGTACAGTTCCCAGACTTGAGACTGATCAGCTGATGTGGCTCCAAGCCACAGAAGTGCATCATATGCTCTCCCAGCTGGGAGCCAAGCTTGCTACCTTCTGGTACAGGGATAGCCCAGGATAAAGCTCCCCCTGAACCAGCAATATGGTGCAATGGGATCTGATGCAGGAGCTCACAATTGTACCTCCTGCTATACATGTATGGCATGGCAAGAAGCACAGTTGTTGGGATCTGGCATTATACTTTTACTGTAATGTCTGTTAGCATGTTGGGCAAGTGTGCCACAAATTAGCCCTGCATCCTATTTAAGTGCTACTCTGATCTCCTTTCCATGTCCAATCTGCTGCTTTTGCCTTCTGCTTCCTTTTCTGTGCTCTCTGCCTCATCTGCTGCTTTTTTCTGCTTCCTGCCCTCTCTGCCACCATGTTGCTTGTCCCCTCTTTGATCCTGACTTCTGCCACGTGCAGAGGCTGCCCATGCGACTTGATATGCATGCTGCAAGTTGCCTACATCTATTATAAACAGATTGACAGAGGAATAAACTTTTGTAAGCAACAACTTGCTTTGTCAAATAGAGGTAGATGTTAGAGGTGAAATTCTTATTGGAGTTGTTCATCTGTGTAATAATATGGTAAAATTAAATTATCTTCAGTATTCTGGTACTTTTAAAATCTCAGTGGTTCTCATCCAAAGTGTGTGCTTCCTCTGAAGCTCTTACTCTATTTAAAGTATCATTTGAATGTGACACTATTCAGTTTTTTGGAACAAGACTGAAGATTAATCCCAATGCATATGTTCCTAAAGGCATGGTTTGTGTCAGAGTTGTCCCTTTTAGGAATCACCAGGGAAATTTTGCATCAGATGTGCACTTATCATTGCAAAACATTTTACACCTTAGTCTTCTGGTCATTTAACATTGACTTTTAGTAAGATAATGTCACAGAGCAACTGATTTCCAATTTTTGGACTTGCAAAATTTCATTTCATAGTTTGCACCAGTGGTTCTTATCCTTTTTAGACTCAAGGTGCTCCTTGGAAAATGCAGACTCTTAGGGCTTTCTTACACATGCTCTGAGGCAGGGTGCTTTAATTAGAGTGGCTCTGAGAGCCACTCTGATTAAAATGCCTGCAGTATCTTGTGTATCAATGTCCCCGTACTTTAAACTGGCAGTGGGGGCGCTTTAATTAAAGCGTGTCAACAAGCACCCCTGCCGCCATTTTGAAGCGTGGGGAACATGTGGAAGTTGGTTGGAGCGCTTCAGCAGGCTTGATTAATTGAATCTGCTCCAACATGCTGTAATTGCAGCATGTGGGAGCAGCATCCGGGCTTGTGTACAAGCACCCTTAGCTTTTAGCTCAGTTTTTGAATACAGAAACAATTCTTCTGTTGCAAAGAGCTCAACAAAAACCACAGCAGGTCAGAATGTTTTTGCCACTAGGGATTCCTTTTTGAATTTTCTGGCTTTATCTTTTCCATCATCTGTAGGTGATTGCACATGTAACAGTACTACTATTGAATGGTAGCCTTAAAAAATATTTCATGACACCCTGATTGAGTATCACGGTACAAACTGGAAGAAGGGCTTCAGTTTGTAAGCTTTCTTATCAAATTGGGTCTGGCTCTTCATTAAAATACATGAATGCACATGTTGTAGATTTACCATATTTACTGGATTCCAAGAGGAGGAATAGAAACTGTTTAGAACAGAGTAACAAGTAAAAATTCTGTACTTGCAAGCCAGTGCTGGGTTCCTCTGGCTCCCCATGGCAAGGGAATTGGCATCATGCCAGGGAACAGCAGGATCCAGCACAGCATAGGAATCCATTCCTGGCTCCATATTGATCCTTTGTTTGTGTTTATTTGTGTTTTACATTAAACTGAACAGAATCTGGCTTGGAAACTTGCGGTTCTTTAGGCATGCCATGCAAATTAAGATTAATATGCAAGCATGCAACTCTGTTTTGTTCTGTCCCCATCCCGCCGCCCCCCCCCCCCCCCCCCGCCAAAGAAAGAATCAAGCAGAAAAGGCTGACCTAAAAATTAAATCTAAAAATGCAGTCATTTTTGGAAGAGACTTAACTTGACCATTCCTTTAAAAACAAAACTATTGTATGCCTTGCAACTAATATAACAGTGTAGCTTGATACCCATCAGCAGTAGCCAACCTTAGCAGTATGTTTTATGCAGTTACGGTACTAAAATTGTGGATGTGCATTTGTTGTTCAGATGAAAATGTCTAAGAGTCAAATGTTTCAGGATTAAGAACATAGTCATTTTGCATTTACTTTTGCACAAAGCTATGACCTGTTGGAGTTGAGGATATGGGAAAGGATGTAACTATGTCCTCATTTCAAGTAATTACTTAGCTGACTTTGGGTTTAATTATTAACACTGTTTAAAAATTTGCTTTGTAGTTTAGCAACACTATACGGCATTTGTTAGATGGGCTCTGCAAAAAATATTGTTTATTTGCCAACAGTTCCAGTATTGTACATTTAATCATTCAGTTTCTCTGAGGTTAGGCTGTTACAGAAATAAGGTAACTTTCAGTGAAGTGGAGCTTCCGATATTCACATTAACTTCAGTGGAAGTTGCTGGGTGCTCAGTATTTTGGATACTAGAATAACATTTAGATGTGGAAGCGTTTAGAAATTTGGCTTTAGACATCCCTGTTTGAAATTCTTGGTTTGTGACTAATGTAGTCTTATTGTGAAAACAGAATGTTTATTGATATGTTTTGGTTTCGGTTGTTGAATTATGAGATATTTAATGCTTTGTTTCCACAACCACTTTTCTTTCTAGGTGTAACAGATAGCTTAAAAATAACTCCAACTGACCAGCCTATGATCGAAAAAGCTCAAGGAGAGAAAGTTACGTTGCCATGTATGTTCACACTCTCACAAGAAGATGAAGGCCCATTAGATATCGAATGGGTTTTAATACCAATAGATAATCAAAAGAATGAACAAACTGTGAGTAGACAGAGCTTTTCAAATGCAATTTAACTTCTAGTTGTAAAAAAAGCTTCATAAATTAAATCCTTCCTTCTACATCAAACCTTTTTTTGAATTTCAAGACAGAAAACTTGTGATCTTGTTTAAGAAGCAACAGTCATAACATTGGTGATTGTATTTACTTTTCATAATAAAAATATGAGTATAAGTATTTGTTTAAAAATATCAGTACTTGCTTGTTATGGACTAGTGGTTTTTAAAAATAAAAAAGTACTAGGATGAAGATTATTTTCCATATTTTGTTGACAGGAGATAGTGCTGTCCTAAACTAAACAAATCCTCATTTGCCACAAAAATAAATAAATAAATAAATAAAAACTTTCGGTTTTATTCATGACATGCTAATCTCCTTAGAACTGATCCTTTGAATGGATGAATATTAGATGAAGCCCTTTGGGGGCTTCTAACTTTCCCTACCTTCCTGACCTCCCCACTCTGGGGCTGAAACTGGAGAGGGAACGGGCTGAGTTACTAAGCAGGCAAACCATATGACCATCTGAGCTGGAACGGGGGCTTAAAAGGGGCTGCCGGTCCCCCTGGCATGATCAGTGCTCAAGGACACACTTTGGCATGGACAGAGATAATGCTGGGGGGAAGATAGTGGAGTGTTTGACGATCTCCTATTTTATTCTCTTTTTTTCAATTGAATTATGTGCTGCCTTGGTAGGGGGAGGATGCCTAGGTTTTGGAGACAGCTATGATATTTCTGAGGGGGGCAAAAACAGAGGGAAGGCCTTGGAGGGAGGACTCCCCAGAGTTAGGTAGGAATGGAAAGGAAAAGAGGTAGGAAGAATTTCCATTTTCTTTTTACCAAGTTATTGAATGTAGGTTGGGAGGGTGGGTTGGGAGGATGTTCTCCTTAAGAGGCAGGAGAGCAGCAGTGACACACTGTTTTTTTGCATGGGTGGGGGGCAGTTAAGTGTTTTCTGCCTTCTTGTTTTAATATTTTCTTCTTTGACTTACTTTCTCTTACTGTAAGCCTCCCTGAACCTTCTGGGGGAAGGGTGACATAAAAAGGTAATAAATAAATATGGAGATTTGTAGCGCACAAGTAGCATGATGTTTTTCTTTCAGCTAGAAGATATTAGCCAATCTTGGCTTATCAGTGAGATATTTGGCTCTAGAAATTGAGATG
Source organism: Alligator mississippiensis (assembly GCF_030867095.1). Classification (NCBI taxonomy): domain Eukaryota; kingdom Metazoa; phylum Chordata; order Crocodylia; family Alligatoridae; genus Alligator; species Alligator mississippiensis. The sequence goes on from NC_081824.1 coordinate 280,625,352, forward strand.
TTTCATTTCACACCAAAAACATTGTCATGTGGGTTTTTTCTGCATGCTTTTTTTGGGCTGAGTTTATTTAAAATCATGAAAAAAGTAATGGCTGGCCAGTTTTTGAAGAAATAAATTGAGATTATTTTCCAATATTTGATCTACAGATCTGCTTGAAAAATTTTTTTTTCTTTCTTCCTTTTAGATAATTATGTATACTGTAGACAGGGTCTATAGTAATTACTATGAAGGCATGCATGGACGAATGCAATTTTCCAATCCTGATCCAAAATCTGGTGATGCCTCCTTAGAGATTCTAAATCTAAAGTCAACAGACACTGGCACATACCAGTGTAAAGTGAAGAAGGCTCCTGGAGTTCAGAGCCAAAAAATACAATTGACTGTGCTTGGTAAGATATATTTTTCTTCATCCCTTTCTTCCCTTCCCACACCCTCCTCAAACCCTGCCCCCCTCCCCCCCCAATAATGATTGGTTTATATTTTATATATAATGTCTTCTGTTTTGAGTTGAAAAACTATTTTTGATAGCACAAAAAATTCAGCTAAATAATTTACTTATCAAAATTTCATTCTTGAACACAGTTGTTGACTCAATTCTGATATTAATTAAATATAATTTTATCTATTAGTAAAGCCAGCAAGAACTAAATGCTACGTTGAAGGATCACAGGAAATTGGAAGTGACCTGACCCTAAAATGTGCAGCACAGGAAGGTTCCCCTGTCTTGTCCTACAGCTGGAGAAAACTTACTGGCACTGGCACAGAACAACTTCCGGCTACATCTTTACTGAGTACCCTTTATCTTCTGCTATTTTTTATTTTAGTAATATATTTAAGATGGGTAGTGGTTTTTTATTCATGACTTATTCATGGGTTGAACTTGAAGCACTAAATATTTCTTGCCAGTTTTAACATAAGACAGGCAAAGTCTTGACACTTGCATATGAATTAGATGAAAGAAGCCAAAAGACATTCTATTTTAGTTTACTGGTAAATGATAGTGAAATAGAAGTAACTATTATAAAACTAGTCATTATGTAGTCTATACTTCATATTAAAATGAACTCCTAGAGATATAGCGGTATCCCTGAAAGCCAGGCTAAAAGTACTTAGACGTTATTAAAAATGTAAGTACCTATGGTGAACCAAGACGTTTGGAGATGGTGAATTAGGGGAGAACTAATGTAGTAGTGTTTGATTGAAAGTAATTTTGGGGAATGCTTAAAGTATTGGCTCACTAAATCAGAATAGAACATTAAAATTTGAAGTAACAGACTCAAACTGACTATATCTGACACTTGTGTAATCTGTTAAACTCTTTCACTGTTGCTTCATCTTGCTTAAAAGAAGGCTGATGCTTTAAGGCAGAATTGCTGGCCAAAAGGGAGAGCAATATCTATTGTAAACATCCTTGAAATATTTCATTGTATATTATATGGCTATAAAAATAATTATAAACTAAGTAATTCATTCTTAGTTTTGTTGCTACCCCTTTTAACATATGAAAAGGAATCAGTAGGTTACAAAGGCATACTCACTTTTGCTTTTATGGGTGCATCTACACATGCTTTACTGCAGAGTTGACTAATTAGTTCTGCAGTAAAGCATCACTGTTTACACGTGCTGATATTGGGGTACAGTAAATTAACTGCCATAAGATAGTAGTGCCCCTGATAGTACCTTCTTTTGGCAGAGTCATTTACTGAGCAGAAATGCACATGTGGACAGTGACTGGGATTGCAGCAGTATGAGTCAGGGTGGAGCAGCTCTGGGCTGGCAGCAGGTTTTGGGGGTCAGTCCCATGGTTCTGTAGTTTTGGTGCACACATACCCCAGTCAGCCCCAGCATCTGGAGCCTGGGGCTAACTCCCAGGGGCTGCTCCACTAGCTCAAACTGCTGTGGTCCTGGTTGCATGTGAAGATGCCGTGCCTGGGTGCCACTGACAGATGCAAACTGTGCCAGAGTTTATTGAACTGAATGAATAGCTTGTGTAGATACACCCCATATGTCTTAAATTCTTTCCTTATAACTGAAACTTGGACAGGAGTACTGCCACCCATATGGCCACTAGCCTGATGCTTAGAGTTTTCTCTAAGGAAATGGAGAGAATTTGGGTTTCCTAGATTCTGGGTCAGTGCTATAACCATCTGAGCTATTGGGTAGCGAAAAGGCATAGCTTTCTGGCCTTATTTTTTTAAAGTATCTCTTTTTTGCTAAGTGAGAGAGATGTGTAGGCACCTGCCTTTAGCAGGTTTCCGAGTTGTAAATATGTGAAAGGAGGCCACGTATTTATTCAACTAAAAATAAGTCACTTGATCTCAATTTCTGATCTCTCTTTAGATCGAGCCATTAGAATCTAGGGCATGATGACGTGAATGCAAAACTTGCTGTCGGGCAAATTGGTCACTCCCAACAAATCCAGAGAGTATGCATAACTGAATAGTCAATATATAGTTGTTGAAGAGTGTCTACTTTTTATGCAGTTGCACAAGACAATTTACTCTGAACTAGCTGGATAAGAAATAATAGCAAATAAACCCCCCAAATCTACTTTTACTGGCCTTTACTGATACCAAGGTAAAGATTATATGAACTGGACCAGGTGTTCATTAGCATAATGTAAGTAAGGTAGATTAGCTTTTAAAATAATTTCATTTATGCTTTGGTTTAACTCCTTTGAGAATATTGGATAATTACAATAGAAGAAAAATGCTAATCCAAATTTCTCCTTCAATGTTGTAGATAAAAACACAGGAGAACTTTCTGTAAAAAATGCCTCTCAGGATAACTCTGGTACATACAGTTGCATTGTTTCCAACAGAGTCGGCACAGACGAATGTTTTCTTGTGCTGAATGTTACCCCTCGTAAGTATTTTCTTGTACAATATTTGACTAAACATGTTTGTTTATTCAACACAGTTGAACTGATAGTTGCCATTCACTTGAGCATGGAACATTCTTTGAGCTCCAGAAAGGAGGTCAGTGTTTTTATGTGGCTTTCTGTACAAATGAAGAATTATTCAAATTTAACATTACAAATCAACTGAAACCCATTTGTATTATTCAGTAGTTCTATGGCATAGAAAACAGGGAATGTTCTTACCTTTTTATTTAAAGGTAGGAGAGGAGATTTATCTGTTCATTTGATCTTTTGAAGGCCAGTACCATAGTCATTTCTTTTTCTCTGTTCTAGCTGTAAATGTAGGTGGCATAATTGCTGGAGCGATTATAGGAACATTGCTGGGGCTCTGCTTACTGGCTTTTCTCATATCCTATGCCTGTAAGAAGCACAGAGAGAAGAAATATGAAAAAGAAGTGCATCATGATATTAGGTAATGACCCATGGTTTTAAACCTTTGAGTGATAATCTCTGAAAATTAAAAAAAGTAAGTTCTGTCCTTTCATTAATAATATGTTCGTAATGGGAGCTGAACATTTTTCATTGATCTAAGTCAGTTCATTAACTCAGTGTAACAGCTACTTCCAAAACCATATATTTTTAATGTAGTATGAATGTAATTGTTTATGCATACCCTATTTTGTAATATTCCAAAATATTTTGTTTGGTTGAACAGAGATTCTTAGTGTGACAAATATGTTTTTAAGTAAAAAGTTGAGTGCTATGTTTGTTGGGATTTTTGCTGGAATAGAAAAAGCCAATTAGAGAACCTTCACAGAACATGTAAAAACACCAATACAGTCCTGGTTAATCAAGTTTTCTTTGCAATTTCATTTTTCAGAGAGGATGTTCCCCCTCCAAAGAGTCGGACTTCAACAGCCCGCAGCTATGTAGGCAGCAATCGTTCTTCTCTGGGTTCAATGTCTCCTTCCAATATGGATGGATATACCAAGACTCCATATAGCCAAGTTCCAAGTGAAGACTTTGAACGTACCCCTGAACAAAATCCAAACTTTGCACCACCAAAGGTAGCTGCACCTAATCTTAGTAGAATGGGAGCGGTCCCTGTGATGATTCCAGCACAAAGTAAAGATGGCTCCATCGTATAGAATAGGGTTAAGTTTTAGTCCTTTTCTATTCATTATAAGTATTAACGAAACCTATCTTGTTCTACTTACATTTAAAATGCACAAAATTTTCCAGGTAGAAAATGAGCAAGCTAATTTGAATCTTCCTTTTTAATTTCAAGCGTAGTCACAAACCTTCCTTTTAAATGTCAAACATAAAGGGTTTGTCTACACATGCATTTATGCTGGCTTAAATTTATGCACAGTAAGCAGGAATAGGCTGGCGTCAACACGTGCAGGCGTTAAAACACATTAACGCTGTGTGTGGACTGACAGGACTAAAGTTTTAGTCCTGAGTCAGTCCACACACACGGCATTATTGCGCGGTAAGGTGTCTACACATGACATACTGCACAGTAACTAATAGGGCATAAATTTGATACCTTTGTCATGCAGGTATCAAATTTATGCTCAAGTCAGTGTAAGTCGCCATATTTACTGTGCAGTATAGGCCTGCATGTGTAGATGCGTGCTCGTACTACATGGTAATTTTGGTTACTGTGAAGTAAATGCACACATGTAGATGCGCCCACAGTATATTAACAAAGCATTGATGTTCCCAGCTAGATACCAGCACTGACCATAATTAAATTTAAGTTAGGGTGCTGAAAAAATATTGTTAGGCTAATGTGTGATTCTGAGTAGAAAACAAAATTGTAAAAAAAAAAAAAAAGCACTGCAAGTGATAAGACATTCCAGCTGTACAGCAGAGGTTTGTTATCATTCTAGAGACTTTACTCTGTTTGCAGTGACTGAAATGTTTTAACTCGTTTGGGCCACTCTTCTATGAAATCCACAATAACTGAACTATGAAATAAATATTTTACGAAAAGTCTGTGAAAATCTTTTAACTTGATTTGGAGCATTTTCTGAAGTGCTGAAACTTAATTCAGGGACAGACAGTTGCAATGAACTGAAGCAATAAACGTGACTTCATTAGTTCCAACAAGTAAAATTTATAACAGACCTAGCATGATTTTTGGGATCCTACATTTAGTAAAGGAACAAGAACTTATAGTCATGCTAAGAAACTTAAACCTCATTCACGTTTGCTGCCATTAAAAAAGGCACTATAAATGTGTTACTCACAGAACCTAATCTTTCAAAACTTCAGGTCAGCTGTTCCTGTCCCTTAAGCCAGAGTATCAAGGTATATCCCACAGGCCAGATCTGTGTGAAGCTGCTCTATCCTGCCTGGCTACCAGCAGGCCACTGGAAGTGGGGGAGGCATAGCCTGTCACAGGATCCAGGGCTCTTAGGCTCCAGTGGATGTGGTGATCAGTGGCAGGAGGGATGATACAGCCCTAGTCACCCTTCAGCTGCTTTGTCTGTCGCCAGTGCCATGGCTCCACTTGCTCGTCCACTAGCCCCATGCTGGACCTGCTGTATACCCTGTGCTGGAGCTAGAGCTGCCGCCACAGCACAGAACACATGGCTCCAACCTGGAATGGTGCCAGTGGTGGCAGCTCTGGCATGGGGCGTGGTGCATGTGGCCAGAGCTAGAGCTGCGTCCTGTGCCCCAAGCTGGAGAGATGCCACTGTCATGTGGCATTGGGTAGGAATGAGCTGCTATCATATACCCAAGGCTAAATCTAGCCTGCAAAGACCCTGCAAAGAGCGCAGTGGGCTAGATCCATTCCAGGGCACAAGGTGAGGTTGGCACTCCTGCCTTAAGGAATGGACACAGGTCTATTTACATCAGTTCTCAACCTGCAGCCCAGTTAGCACACTGCTGCTGTCCATGTGATATCCTGTTAAAACATTTTTTTTAATGGGTACACAGGCAGTAAATTGTGTGGCTGTGGCCCACATAACACATTGGAAGCTACAAGTGTGGCCCACCATGGCAAATAGGTTGAGAACTCTTGATCTAGTACTACATTATTGTCAAGATTTTCAAAACCTTGCGATGACCTTTAAAACAACAGTTTCCTTCCAAAACAGTGGCCTGTTGTTTTTTTCCCTCCCAAAAATTTAAATATTCAGAAACTGTATTTGACTTCAGTGAATAGCTGTTAAATAGTCAACTTTTGGTAAAATCTGGCCTTTTACTTTGGAATATCATTTTAGAATACCAATACCAAATAGGTCATTCCATTCTTGTTGATAGAAATAAAGAGTTTTGGTGAATTCTCTTTGCACTGTGGTTATCTAAAAATAACTTGTTGAGATTTTTTTTTTCTTGGTTGGGGGGGGAAGCCTAACATTTTGCACCTCTTGCAAACACAGTGCTATAGAGAAGTAAGTGCTTATTTTTTTTCTCTTGGTTTCAGACCTACTAAACTACTCTTCATGAATTCTAATAATGCCTATTGGGTAGTTGTAGATAATGAATTTAAACTTTCAACCAGTTTGTGTTTTTGTGAAAGTGACATTTTTCATAACCGTTTCATGAATTTAAAACATCAATTGTAGATAACAAACTGCCAAATATTTTAGTAAACTGTAAAGGAATATAGTATGCAGCACTATGTCTGGTACTGCCTGTGTGAAAGATACTAGATATATCGCTGTAACAGTGTGAGAGAAAAGGTTTTTCAAGCTTATAGGCTATAGTGTCTTTTTTTAATTGACTAGATCTGTCTGTGATAAGCTTTTCAGCTCATTCCTAAATATTTGTCCTAGCACTAAGTAGGTATACAACTTTTGATCTGGATTGTTATGTAGGGTACATATCCTTTCATACTGATTTTAGAGAGTGAAGTGAATATTAAGTATTCTCAGTTTTTTGTATACAAACTTCCTACATTTGGGACATCTTTTAAGGTTGTAATCTTACTGTTAGAACTAAGAGATTTTCATCTGTGCCTTTTCAATAAACTTTATGCCTGATTGTAACTTAATTTTTAAATGAAATTTCTGGTGCCTAAATTACTGTTTGGACAGGTGCTTTTAGAGATGAAGGTAGTCTTCAAAACACAACACTGTGATCTGTTTTCTTTATTTTCACATATTGCTTGTTTGTACTTCTTCATGTCAATTTTTTGGATGCGACTTAGGGAATTTTTCTTAGTGTTATATATTTTAAAGTGCTTTAGTTTTGTTTGAACTTCTATTTACAATTAGTGAGTACTGTTACTGTACATTGCCAACTTTCCTATTTTATTAGAATGGTGGAGGATTAAGACTCTTTTGTGCTGAATGCTACTTTCTAGTCATTTTCCAGACACAACTACACAAGTTAATTAACAAGGTGTTTTTAAACACTTTTCAAAGTTTGGAGATGAAGATAACTATCTTTCTCACCTGACTATAAGTGCTAAAGAGGTGCTGTTAAGGTTAAATGATATATACTCATATGTTACCTACCCCAAAAGTAAGGTGTTTATTAATTTAAAAAAATACTGTTGTCTCAGTTGTGAGGATAAATTAGCTGTGCAAAACTAGAGCTGACCCATGGATTAAAAACCAGCTGTAGGGCTGGACAACCAGTTTACAACCTACTGTGCTTGTTTTATGTAATTGTTGACATGTGAGGTAGTTAACATTGCATTTTCTATTACTCTTGCACTCCCATCAGGTAATCATGAAACACTAAATCTTATACTAATGTAGACAAAAGCAGGATTTGTACAAGTATGTCTCAACATTGCAGGAATTTTGAAATAAAAACATTTTGTGTGCAGTGAATGGGAAACTGCAAAGCAGCAGAGAACCCCTGGTGCTGGCATTGTCTAACAGCCATTGTTTACAACTGTGCAGAGAAGTTTACGTGATCCAGCAAATAATCATTGCACATAAACATGATTTTATTTCAAAATTGCTGCTACTTTTTGAAACTTCCTTGTACGTATAGTAAACTCAAGTTAATTTGCTGCAGTACCAATTTGCTGCTGTTCTAATACCCAGCTAGCACCATTCTGCTCCCAGATTTGTATTCCCTATAACTGGCTGCTACTGTTGTTTGCATTCCATTTGGAGAGACAAGTTAACCAGAGCATAATGTATTTAATGCTCTGCCAGTTAACAGGAAAAGTCTGTGTGGACATAATGGGAAAACAGCATTATGTACCCTCAAGACATAACTATCAGGTCTGTCTGTCTGTCATTGCTTAGGGAATTAAGGATGTTGTCACTTCCCATGACTGTCTGAAATACAGAATCCTCTTGACTTGGTAGACTTTACCCAAAACTACCTAATATTCAGGCCTTATTAAATGGTTAAAGCACTGAGAAGACCATTTTATTGCTATTATAAATGGATTTTAAGTGTCAGTTTTTTCTTTGGAATTGATGCATTCTACTATTCAATTTATAAATAGTAATGATTGTTAAAGCAAAGACTGGTTTAACAGTATTTTGCCTATTAAGAGATTGGATGGAGGCCAGCAGATTGCACAATGTCAAAAATAATAGATAAGACTACTAAGGAAAACTCTTAGAAGAAGTAAGGACAACTGGTATACCAATTAGAACACGACTTTATCAGTACTTCATTCCATCAGTTGTAAATGATTAAATCCAAATGAACTGAAGAAACAATTACTAGTTACCTCCATGGCGATGTAATTACTTATCAGCTAATATATTTGCTTGGTACAAAGAAAGCATTAGTTTTCATTAAATAACAAATTTTGAGGGCAAGGGAATTAAATTAGCCCTGTTCTGAAACAGCTGTTAAGTGTTTGGCTTTTTCCCACTGAAATTTCATGCAGGTAAATTTTAAAGTATGTACTAAATCTTAAAAATGTATTGAATGCAGCAAGAGAGAAATTAATGTAATTTGTCACTTATAGTTACTCCATTAAATGTGGCATTTTATTTATTCAATAAGTGCAAATGGGCATATTTAAAAAAAAATGTTATCAACTTGTAACATGTCATATTAAATGTTGGCATTCTTCCTGCCTAGTAACTATATGACTAAATGCTACAGGCATGTTTAAAAACATCCATTTGCGGAAAATCTCTAGTTAAAGGAAGTAACTTCTGTATATAGTAATTTTCAGATGAGGATTTTTGCCTTTGCCACACAATCTTTCTTAACTAGAAGTACCTTCCATCAAGCATGGTAAGGCCTCATAAGGCATTTAGATCATGTAACCCCTATTTAGACATTGTTTTTAGCTTTCCTGTGGCCTTTGTGTTGGATCCACAATATTGGGGTGCATTTCAGTTCAACCCATAGCTTAAATACCTACTGGAACTAAAGAAGTTATACACTTCACAAGCACAAAACATAATGTTTGATATTGGTATGAATTTGAGATTTTGTATTTAATTTTTTTTAAGTATTTAAAGTACAGGCATTGAAATTTGTAGGAGTTCATTTGTAAAGGAAAAAAAACTTTAATATACAGTACTGTAGCTTGGTGACAGACTTGTGTACTCTGTTGAAATAAAATTGTTAGAGAAAATAAGAGTCTGTCTTTATTTTAAAGCAGGGCTTGTGTGTGGCTCCACTTTCTCACTGTGTTTTGAAGCATCCTAATGAATGTGACTGCCCTACTATGTTTGTACTAATCACGTTCTTCTTCTAGTATCTTTTATAAACCTAAATGGAGAAAAAAAGCAAACAGCTGAGTGGTTTAAATTCTTTATGGGAATATATATGCACTTTGTTTTTCTATTTCTGGTTTTCTATTTTTGCTGTTCCTAAATTCTAGGTTTGATTTGATTTTCAAATTGTTGTTGACTGCATCTTTCATTGTAGGAATAAAATATTTGACTATAAACGTCACCTTCTCAAGGCAACTATGATACTATTCTAGATATAACTCTTTGAGACATTATATAATCACTGCTCCTCTTACTGAGTGTATGTATTCAAAATAAGTTGTTTTTTTCTTTGAAGGGCTCATCAGCTTCCATAATCTAATTTTTAGTGTTTGTAAATTTCTGTTTTTCACAAGATAAACTTGTTCTTAAATCTGCAAACACTGCAAATTCTAAGTCTATGTAGAATAGGTTCAGTGGTATTAGCTACACATTTTTAATGCTTTCATTGACATTTGCAGATTTATATTCAGATTATTTAATTAAATTATAAGATTCTAGTCACGTGACCCCTGGTCATAGCTTTATACCACTATGAATTTAAGGAAGCAGCTGCTTAAATTTCATTTTTTATCAAGTATTGCAGTGAGAATACCTTCTAATTTTAATTGTGCAATATCAGATGTTATTTTTAACATCACTTTACCAAATATAATTATTGATCAGCTAAGTCTAAGAAGATAGTATGCATGAAAAGCCTATGATAAAAATATTTTGCCAGTATAGCAGTTCTTTAACCTTCCAGTCCAGAGTCATAATATAATCTAGGTATTAATATTCAAGGGTAACCTTTATGCAGAAATTTAAAGGAAATTTAATAGATTAACTGGGTTCTAAATCTAAGAAATGAAAGCAGATAGATTTGATTTTTAAATGTATACACATCTGAGGCATTGCATTCTTAACCAAGTGTCTTGAGTCATCTCAAGGGTGTGACCCAGTTACTTCAGTTGATGAGTATTCACTGTGTGGGGGAGGAACAATACCCGAGAGGAGATAAACCATAAATACTTAATATGTACATGTATTTAATGAGTTCATGATGAAAACAGGTACAGAATACTAATTCAGAAATAGATTGTTTTTAAACTTTAATAAATCTGGACCCACTGATTTCCTTCTGTTGCCTGGATTTTCTAGTTGGAATGGTCAGTTGCCTATTCCAGTAATGCTAGCAGTATTTCTTGATTTCATATTAGCCTCACATCTGGGCAAAGACCTTCTAGATCTTTATAGAACAAGGGGCATTCAGACTGGCAGAAATCCTATTGGTATTGGTATTACTTAGATTTCTCCAGTAGCCTTTGTGGGTGCCTGTAGAGGTGCAGGGATGCTGCTGCGACGTGCTGTAATTACAATGCATCAGAAGTGATCTAATTAATCATGCTAATTAGCACACTCCAGCAGCCTCTGCCACTTGTTTATTCAGTGTCCCCATGCTTTAAAATGGTGGCTGAACTTTAGTTAAAGCACCCCTGTCGCAATTTGGAAGTGTGGGATGCTGAATGCACAAGGCGCTACAGATGTTTCAATTAGAGCGGATCTCGGAGCTCCTGTAATTAAAGCCCCCCCCCCCCCCCCCCGCACCTGTAAAGATGCCTTGCATTTCCATTTTTTAATTTTCTTTGAGACAAAATACAGCAAGCCCATCTTTATGCTTTTCATCCCTTTGAGCAAGAAAATTTTTTTGGCTGTTGAAGCAGACTAAGAAATTCTGGATATTGCTATTTTTATTGAAATTTAGGTGAATTAATACATTGCTCCATTTCCCCCAAGCTGTTTCCTCACTTGATCAGTTCTTTTTTTCCATTTCAAAACAAAATCACCAAGGTTGTACTCTGGTTTGTCTCCCAATTCCTTCTACCTAATTCAGACTCTTACATCAGAAGGTTAAATCCATAAGAACTAGGTAGCTAGTCCTGAATTTCCACATGTAAATATGTATGGGCATCTCTAAGCCATTAAAAACCCAAGCCACTCGGGCCATCATGTGAAACTGAACAAATATTCCAATTCTGTTTGCATATCAGAAAACTGCCATCACATAACACCTTTTCAGTGCTACTGATTTGAACAGCCTTGAATGGCCTTGGAATTCTATTTTATCCATTTATCCAGTGCTCTTAATTCAAGTTCCCATAATTCAGCTCACATTTGCAGTATTTTGTTGTGAACAAAGCAAGCAATAAGACAGCTGCTCCAGTTTTTACTAAAGTTAGATCAAAGATGTAGAGTGCTTGTTTGTCAAAAACTCATTTGTACTGTATTTTGGTTCTGCATTTGTCATTGAATGGGTATAACAGGATGGGACCTTGACCTTGATAGATATACAAACTGATACTGCTTCCAACTTTTTAACTTTAGATTATCCACAAAGAACAATGAATGTGTAATAATTCTTGAGAAAAAAAAATCTCACTCTCTTCTCTTCCTCCTCCTAATCTAACAGCTCTATGTTTATCAGGTACCACAAATTTATAATATTCTTTTTCATTAAAAACAATTCATAAGTATATTCTCCAACTATTTATTTTCAAGTGTCAGGAAAAAAAATACTCTTTTAGAAGGATTAACCCTTAACTCTTAACTGGTGAGTTAAGAATTTTAGGGAGGGGGGGAGGAGGAGGAAGTCTTCTCTGACTTGAGAAGGAGCTATAGCTAGGGACCAAGTCAAATTGCAACTTCATGAATTTCACAAAATCTGTGTGTGTGTGTGTGTGTGTGTGTGTAGAAGGGGAGGTTGAAAGGGGGTGTTACTAAAACTAAAATGCTGGCTACCCAGTGGGATCCAGTAGTCCTCCTGGCCATACAGCTTGCTGGGGGAGGGGGAGCTGCTGGCATGAAGAGCTGGCAAGATGGTTGCCACCCCCTCTCCTCTCGTCACTGATTGGCTAATAGGGCTGCCTGTCATGTGGCCCTGCTCCACCAATCTGCACTGAGGGGTTGGGTTATGTGACGGACAGCCCTCTCCACCAATCAGCTGCAGGGCCACTAGAGCCCATTGGCCAGTCAGAGATATGTGGGGCACCATGATAAGGCCTGTGAAAATGGTATCTGGCCCTGCAATCTGCCCATGAAATTGGCTGTCTGCCTCTTTGAGTTGAGTAGACCCCTAGCTATAGCTGTTGAGAGAAGGGATTGAGGAGGGAATAGAGAGAATAACTTCTCCTTTGCTACATAGGAATGCCAGCTGCTGTCAAGATTCTGGTCACCAGGCACAGTTAAGTTGTTGAATAAACCTGATCACGATTTTTTTTAAATTTGGACTGGAACAAGCAAGTTAAAAAACAAAAAACAAAAAAAAACGACTCTTCTTACTTTATTTTTAGGAAACAACATTCCATTTTTTTTAAATTTCGGGTTAATCAAAATATTTTAATTCTGATAGTTTTGAGGTTTTAACTTTCAAATAATATTTCAGTATGAAAAGTTGCTTCTAAACCTTTATATCCAAAAAAAAAAAATGTTAACACAGGCTATATTGACACTTTTTAAACGTTTTTCTAACTTTCTAAATAAGATTTAGGGAAATTTTTCAAACAGTACTTTGGCATGGAAAACTGTTTTGACAGATTTTTCTTTCATTCGGATCTCCTGCCAACTCGCTTCAGTCTACCATTGCAGATTGGCATCCCTCCCAGCTGCCTGTTACTTTCAATGTATAGTAATCAATCAGCATCTGTTTTCATGTTTTTTGTGTCTTATCTCTCCCACTCCCACCAAAGCAGAAAATGGTTTGGGAACTCTTTTTAAAAAAAAAAATGAAATTCAAGATTCTCCTCCATAAATCTTAAAATGTAAATTTCCCCAAGTTCACACCAACACATCAGTGAAGGTATATTGGTATTTCAACTCCTCTCCTACCCCTCCCATTGTGTCAGGTCTTACAATAGTAGAAAATTACTATTGTGAGTTACTGACCTGATTCAGTAGAGGGGGAAAATGTACTTTATTAAAACACGTTTTGTTTTGACAAAGACGATTTTCAAGAGGAGGCTAGACAATCACCTTGCTGGAGTCATCTAACCCCATTATCTTTCCTGCTTGGTGCAGGGAGCTGGACCTGATGATCTTCCAGGTCCCTTCTGGGCTTACAATCTATGAATCTATAACAGTTTTGTTTGAGAGGCAAGGATTTCTTGTGATATCTTTCATTGGACCCATTGTATAGCTGGGAAGCTGTTTGACAAACTTTTGGGCATCAAATGCCCTTCCTCCATTCTGAGAGAGAAGAATTTAGTCTAAGCTAAATATCAGAGAAAATCCATCATGCAAACATGATTTTTTGTTTTGATTCGTAATAGCGTGCTGGCAGATGATATACTGTAGAAATAAGGAAGCCTTAAGAACACTATTCATGTTCTCCGTGTTTTACTGTGAATTATATCTGTTGATGAGAGAATTTCCTCCACCGACAGTTTACAGTGATAGTTTCCTGTTCTAAAACTTTATCTCCACTATACAGTCTTCTAGCACCTGAGAAATAAGAACTGGCCACTAAGTTTTTTCAGATATAAGTTTGTTGCAACTGATGAGAAACAAATACAAGGACCCACTACAAAGTGTGCACTTGTCAAAAGACATTCATTACTTTTATCTTTTCTTCCATTATGGTTTCCACCCACCATACTAGGTCAGGTGGAACAGCAACAGACTTGACATGAAATGTGTAGAATATTGTTAATGCAGAAACTGAATTACTTTTGATGTTTAAACTAGATGACATCTCTTGGGTGCAGCTGGTGGTTTGTGAAACACTGTGAAGCACTTAAGTTGTGGCAGCTAGGCACTGTATTTTTTATGAGTAAATAGAATGTCCATTCCCATTGCTTTTAATTCCATAACTGTCAAGAGGAGAAACATTTCTTCAAGATTTAAAAAATAATATGATAGTACATGGCAAAACTTTAAAGGTGCAAGCACCTGTTTTGAAGAAAAATATTCCTCTGGTGCTGATCATGCATGTAATATTATTTTTTTTCTTAAGCAAAAATAAAAAGAAATTTATCTCAGATGAGCTATTTACTCATGCTTAGCCCTAGATGTTTTACATCTAGATACACGTTTTATACAAAAACAGTTACTACTAGTAAATTAAATCTTTTGAAATGTTTCTTCCATCTTACCTGCCCATACTTTATCTTGTAAACAGGTAATGATGTGAGCATTTCAGAATTTGCATTCCTGTTTGTCTAGTGACTATCATGTATGCTTTGAGTTATATAATGAGAGCAATAATGCATTAATAAAGCTGGGTGATGATGCAAATGTAGAAAATTCATTTAAAGATTACAAAATGAATGTGTGTTGGTGATGTGTAAATGTGACCTACTAAAATAACAAAAACTCAGCTGCTTTGAGAGGCCCAGGAAATTTCAAGGCAATTGTATGGTTAGGCAAGAGAAGTTAAAGGGAATAGATACCCTGCAGTGAGCTTCCAACACTCAATATCCCTAATGCCCCAGAACAAGTGGTCTGCATCATGATTTCTCACATACGTTTATCAGAAGTTTTTTTTATTAAACAAACTTACCCCAAAAATTACATCTTTACCTGGTTTCCAGTCCCTTTTGATAGTCCATTGATATGTTGATGACACTTAGATGTTGTATGGTACCAGAGCCATCTAAGATGCTTTACAAATAACATGACTTATCGGTACTGAATATTATCTCAGTCAAGTACTAATACACCACTTGACTCCAGTACTAGTCAGTAGGAGTCATTTGTGCAATAAATGTGCTTCAAAGAATTAGATCTTTTTCTATTTTAAAAAATAATTATTCAAATGAGTCAGTGAATTAAATGCCTCACAGTATTAAAACTGAATTTTAAAATTCTGATGCAATGTTTTCATAATCTTGTTTACATGTCTTAAGCTATTGAAAATAATATATCGTATCTAGATGATTGTAAGTTTTATTCAAAGTGTACTTTGCTTCTCATGCACAGACAATGCTTCAATATGGATTGTAAACATTTTACAGCAAAAGCTCTGTCATCCAGCATCCTCTGGGAATGGGGGATGCCGGGTAATCAACTGTGCACCATCCAGTGCACTCCCTGGTATCAGTGTAACGGGGGACAGGGAAGGAGGTCCCGTGCAGGCTGCTTTGCCCCAGGCCATGGGCAGAAGAAGTGAAGAAGAACTCGGCTCATGGGGGCAAAACTGGAAGTAGGACTTCCAGTTTTGCTTTTGCTGTGTCCCTCAGATGCCGGTTAGTAGAGCTTTCCGGCTGATAAAGTGCTGGATAACACAGCTTTTGCTAGTATTAAGAAAGAAGTTCTGGACTTTATTTTTTTTTTTTTATTTTAAAGTGACTTCATGTATTAATTTTTGAATATGCACCTATTTTTATAATTCTGGTTTCATTTATAAGTTTACATGCTTAAAAAAAACACATGGTAAGGCTAATTGGACTGAGCGTCTCCCACAGCAACAATGTTAAAGCATTTAAAAAACCCTCGGTTAATAAGAAAAAGTCCTGTAGGATTTGTGATTCATAATATTTTCTGATTTTTGCAGAACGAAAAAAAATGTGAATTTTTGGTAAAACTGAAAACTAGCTAGTATGAAAGGGTTAGTAAATGATCGACTGATTGCTTATAGAATCTACTATTTTACTATTAATCAATTGTTACAAGTTCAGCTACATCATGAATCTATGATGCTGAATCTACCCAGCTGAATCTATTCAGCCTCCACAAGAGAAGACCAAGAGGGGATCTGGTGGCCGTCTATAAACTCACCAGGGGGGAACAGCGGAAAATAGGTGAGGCTCTGTTCCCCCGGACATCACCAGGGATAACAAGGAATAACAGCCACAAATTGATTGAGAGCAAGTTTAGGCTTGACATCAGGAGGCATTACTTATTGGTTAGGGCTGCCAGGCTGTGGAATGGGCTCCCAGGGGAGGTGGTGCTCTCCCCTACCTTGGGGGTCTTCAAGAGGAGGTTGGATAGATATCTGGCTGGGGTATTATGATCCCAGCACTCGTTCCTGCCCAGGGCAGGGGGTTGGACTTGATGATCTGTTCAGGTCCCTTCCAACCCTAGAAACTACGAAACTGAAATTGTAGGAGATTACTATTAAATAAACAGAACTAATATACATTTCTTTCAGTATGCTGTAACATCAATTTATAAATGATTAACAGCTTTAATATAAATTACACCTTTATTTTCTGTTTGTTTGCTTCATAAGTCTTTTCAGGAAGGGAGAAAATACCTATATTCTATACCTCTCTTCATGTTGGTGGTTTTCCTGCACTCACATAAAGCTCTTCTACCTGTACCAGGGCTTAAAAACTTGAGTGAAAGAATCCATTTACCCAAAACAAGTTGCAGGATTGGGGCTATGTACAAGATGCCAACAGACACAGCAAATTAAAACAAATTAGACATATCTTCTCCTCTTATTTCAATTACGTTCCTTTATAATCTGTAAGTGTAGTTAATAGACAGTTTTAGAAGCATTATCAAAGATTTTTCAAATTGCTAATGTTTCTTTTACATAAGTATAAATACCATTCAAAGTGATCATTGAATCTGATGCCAAAATAATATTTTACAGTACCAGTATATTTTAAACAGTGCATTAATAGGTTGCAGTACTAGCCTTACCAGCTAATTACCATCTTTTAAGTGTGGCATTAATAAAGCATCATTACATTTAAGGTCTAAGCCAAAATCTATTGAAGTTGGTGGAAAGATTCCTTCTGGCTTCAGTGAGATTCATAAATGTTAGGGTCAGAAGGGACCTCAATAGATCATCGAGTCCGACCCTCTGCATAGGCAGGAAAGAGTGCTGGGTTTAGATCGCCCCAGCTAGATGCCTGTCTAATCTAGATTTGGATCAGGTAACTTTATTTTTTCAATCCTTAGGGTACAATCCAGGAATAAACAAACAAACAAAAAAAGTACGGGAAATGAAGTAATCTGAAAAAACATTAGTAAATACATTGGTCTCCAACCTTCTCTGAAACTTTTCTCTATCAACTTTCAGCAGCATTGTGTTTGGAATTAAAATAGGCTTATGAAATTAGGCTGTTGATTTGAAAATGTTACCAAATGTACCCGATTCCAAGGTGATGCTGAATTTTAAGATGACCTCTCCACAATAATTCGATTCTAAATATTGTTATAATTTTCCATGTCTAGAATGTAATTATTGGAGGATTGTCTTAGCAGTGCAGGGGGATGAGGCAAATTTAAGGCTGGAAAGCAGGGGCAGAGGGCTGGGAAGCAGGGGTAAGGGGAAGAGGCAGCCTGACTCCTTCCCCTCCCCCCTCTGCTGCCTGCCTCTCCACCACTTGCCTCCCCACCTGCCCCTCTCCCCCCCACTGTTTTCCTCACTAATGTGGATGCATGGGGAGCCCAAGAACTGCTCTTACCCTACACTGCAAGGAGCAGCTGTGCTGAGTCTAGCTCAGCAGTATACAGGTTCCTCCTTCCTTGCCCGGCTCCCCTGCCCCCTCCCCCATCTCTGGCCAGGAGCAGATTGGAAGGAGGAATCTGCACGTTGCCACAATTGCTCCTTTCAATATGGAGCAGGAGTGGTTCTGGAGCTCTTGGGTGCCTGCAGCAGCTGAGAGTCAGACCTCTACAGCTAGGAGCTGTGGGGAGTTGCTGTGCAGGGGGCCCGGCTTGGCTAGAGACTACAGCAGCAGCACTCAGATTCCTCTTTCCCCGCTTGGCTCCCTTTCAGCAAGGGGAATGAGGGGAGGGGAGCAGACTCTGGAAGCAGGCATCTACACGCTGCTGCTGCTGTCCCTAGCCCAGCCATGCTCTCCAAACCACTGCTCCTGACCACTCCCAGCTGGAGCAGTTTGGTCCCCAATTCTAAGAAGTGGCTTTGTTTTTTCCATTATTAAAACATAAAACTAAAGTTTTGTTTTGAACGTAATTGCAAAAATCAATTCACTTCTCTCAAGCCTTGTCAGGAAAGTGAATATATAACAAAAGGCAAGATTTTTTTAAAATGATACGGTTGTACTGTTGTCTTGTTACTGTACGTTCTTCTCATGTCACGTCTTGCACAGTTGAACAAAAACATCAAGGCCGTACATCATCAATAACAACTTTAAGATGAAGAAGAAGCTAAGAAATTAATTAAATGAAATTTCTGATTTAAGATTTGTTGATGAACTAATTTCAAAGTTAGCTATGAGTAAGAATACATTTATTTTTCATTTCTTTTTTTTGTATATGTTTAAAAGTTAAGTTGCTTGGTACCAAAATACTTGCATTAGTGTTCAAATTTACCAGCTAATTTTTAATATGTAATTTAACCCCTTTTCCTAGGCTTAGTCCAATATACATGTTGGTAAAAGGCATGTATATTTTTCTAGTAGGACTAATTGGCAGAAAAGCCACTAGTTTGTTGGTTGGTTTTATTTTGTGTTTTCCAGATTCTGCAACTGGAAGACATTGTGGAGTCTCTATGCCTTTAAAATTCTTAATAGATGTCTGAAAGTGAAAACATCTGTCTCTGGTTGCACCTAGTTATGCTGGAATTTTAATCAGCACTTTGGGCATAAACAGTAACCTGCTGACAGTAAAAAATGGGTCACTTGAGTGCACAGGAGAATTTTGATTAGGCAGCATCCTCCATTCTGGCCAAACCACATTTAACTAACCTTTTTCGGTCCCAATCATATGCTTTATAGTTCATAAAGAAAGATTGTGGCAACTGCAGGATCCTCACTGATGCCAACAGGGCCCTGCGTGAGAGAATTTCATGTGCATTGAATGCCATCTTTTAGGATTCCAAGATGGTATGCATAATATTTGAGGAGATGTGGTCTTAGTCCAATGAGTTGGAGTAGGACTTGAGATATAGGCTTATTTCCTGATGCTGCCACTGCTTGCTTGAATTATTTTTCACACTTGATTTCCATCAGTTTCTCCATCTGTAAATATGTATAAAAGACTTTTATGGATGAATAGCGCTCAAGAATCAGAAAAATAGGCTTGGAAGGTGAAATCATCCCCATCTAAGCCATCCAAAGATGTTCATTTAACTTACTCTTAAAGACTTATAAAGATGGAGATACCACAGTATTTCTAGGTAATTTGTTCCAAAGCTTAGTTATACCTTCATAGTTATAAAGTTATTCTTAATATACCACCTAAATTTCCCTTGTGCAATACAAAACATTTACTTGTCCTATCCCCTGTAACCACAGATACTAGTCTATCTCCATCCTGAGTATAAATCACCTTTTGGATATTTGAAGATGGTTATAAAATTCCTCCTCAGTCTCCTCTTTCTCCAAACAAAATAATCCCATTTGTTCTAAGCTTTCCTTTTGTTTTCTAGACCTCAAATATTGTTCTCTATTGGGCTCTAATTTTTCTACAATTTTCTTGAGGGTTGATGCCTCTAGATGGACCTACCATAATAGATAATGTCTCAGTGCTTCAAGTGTCTTTAATAAAGTTGATAATGTACCCTTGAGGTACCATGAGATACTGATACCATGGAAAGATTATTTTTGTTAACTGTTCCACTAGCCATAGAAATATACCACGTTAATTGTGGGTTTAAACTAACTTTTTTTGTTCTAAAAATAGATTTACAACAACATGAAAACTAATGTAGTTTTGCAGAATTTATGACCAGAAGGGACTTCTGGATAATCTAGTCTGACCTCCTGTATCCTGTTAAATTGCACTCAGTTTCCCCTTTATCGAGTCCCATAACTTGTACTTGATAAAACCATATTTTCCAGGAAGTACTCCAGTCTTGATCTGAGGATCAAGAGATATAAGAGATATATCATTCACCATTTCCTTTGGTATAATCTATTCCATTAAATAATCTCCACTGTTAATAATTGTCTGTCTTTTTCATCATTTGTTTTGCTTCAGGTTCCAGCCATTTGTTCTTCTAAGCCTTTCTGTACCAGAATGCTCTATAGTACAAAATATTTTGTCCCTAGGAAGATGCTTTTACAATGAGCCTGTTTTATCAATTTAATCCCACATTAATTTTTCCATAATCCCATAGTGTGCCCATTATTTTGCTCTGGACTAATACCAGGCTAAAAAAGCCTATGCTTAGGTCATTCTGCTTACCTTACTTGAGTCAGGCCTGGGCATTAACCATACTTCCAGTCCTAAGTAATTTCCATAGTAAACTGAATCTTATTACATTGTCAATTCTTTTAGGACTGGCACAGAAATTACTGTCATTCACATATGATACAACTACTTCATCTTTTTTTCTTTTCAAAGCATGTCTTTTACTTCATCAGTGAAATGGGCATTACACCGTTCTATTTTTTTTTAATTGTGATTTGTCTATTTAGTTAATTGCTAAACCCCCAACTTTTATTTACGTTTTTATTTATTTTTCTCTCTCAGTTGTCTTCACTTATAATTTCCGGAAGCTTTTGGAAACCACTCCTTGTGAAACAACAAAATTATGTGCATATATAATTTTTTGTTCAGACTTGTCTGTTTGACCACTTCCGATGTAGCTAAGTCATGATCATAGTGCCCTTGGTCAATTACCAGTGTTCAGTTTAGGGCTTTAGTATGTTTTAATGAGATCTAAAATAAAATTGCCTTTTGTTGGGTGCAATATTTCTCTTGCCTTAGAAGTTACCATCTATAACGTATGGAAAACAAAGGATGTTTTATCGCTGATTGTACAAAACCACCTACTGTATGTCTCCAAAACTGAACTTTCATGTTGCACTTGTTGATTATTGTTTATTTCATTATCATATTGTTGTTTAAGGGATTTACCAGCAGGGGAAGGATGAGTTAAGGAAAATAAAGGTTGAAGGTCTTAGGAATGAGAGAACTTTGGACAGGAAAATCTTGAGAAATGGGAATTGACCCACTGAAAAAACAGATTTGAATAACAGATCATTAATCCTCCAAATGTCAGATAAGAATTTATTTTGCTTTTGAAGCAATTATAATCTGAAAGGTATTCCTCTTGGGAATGCTGGGCCCAATTTAGATTGTTAGGAATAGTTGTTAATAGGAGTTTGTACCTGTTGATACCGGAGCAAAACATAGCTTGCTACTTTTTTTCTTGCCCAGTCCTTTCTACATCCCTATTTTCATAGATTCATAGATGTTAGGGTCGGAAGGGACCTCAATAGATCATTGAGTCCGACCCCCTGCATAAGCAGGAAAGAGTGCTGGGTCTAGATGACCCCAGCTAGATGCTCATCTAACCTCCTCTTGAAGACCCCCAGGGTAGGGGAGAGCACCACCTCCCTTGGGAGCCCGTTCCAGACCCTGGCCACTCGAACTGTGAAGAAGTTCTTCCTAATGTCCAATCTAAATCTAAAATTGTAATTTTAATGCCTAACTGCAAGTTCATTTGCATTTTTAATATCCATGTAGCCGAAGTCTAATGTTTTACAATATCACAATAGGTTCTGTGTGTATTTCACATATTTTTACCAGAATAGGAATGTCTTGTTAATTGTACCTAGATTTGTTCATAAAAGGAATTGGGACTAGGGCATGCATGACAGAAGGCCCTCGATTCAGGGATTTGCATCCCTATTATGTTATTTGACAGAAACTGTTGACATCTTGGTGCATTGAATGGCAACCATCTTTGCAGGCTTTTCTAGAAGGGCTGAGTACCTGGGGCAGATTCAAGGGCCAGGAGTTTAATCTTTTATTGGGAAACATTATTTATTACTTACTTGGAATATGATACTACAATAAATAACAACCTGGGATGTGATTCTATTTTGTTAGGTACTGCATGGGCAAAACAATAAAGAGCATGCCCAAAATTTTTCAGTCTAATTACAGCAGGTGTAACAGGGTAGTCTGTGCCCATAAGAGGAGGCAGCTAGCTTGGCTGAGGTGGTACAGCTGTGTGAAGTCTAATGAGGGAATGGCTCACTGGGATAAAAAATCCCAGTAGGCAGAACCAGAGGGAGATGCTGAGAAGAAGCACCGGGGACAGGAGACTTCTGGGCTACAAGGAGGATAACCTGGGATTTGAAGGCTGAAGCCACAACAGACCCCTCTGTGTCAAGGACAATAAGGATTTTCATTTACTTGCTTAATTTTTTAAATGACTGCTTATTACTGTGTCATGGTGACACGCTCCGGGCAGCAAAGGCCAATGGGTTTAAAGACTGCATATTACCAAGGCTTGCTGAGAGATACTCAAGGAAGGGGAAAAGCCGGATTGAAAAGGTTGAGAGGCAGCAACCTGCTACAGCATGGATGTAACCAGAAGACGTAGTCTGGATTTGTTTTTATAGGTGCATTACATGGAGTGTAATGTAAATCAATATCTTAACAAAATATCCCTATACTCTGAAAAAGAGAGAGAGCGCATAAGATAAATATATCTGATTATTTTTGCATGGTGGATTGATCCCTTCTAAGTTACTGGAAAAAATAATAAAGAGAGAAATCTAAATTTGCAAGGTAAATCCCAGGAGGATTCTTGGAAGAATGACACCTTCTTTAGAGTGTTTCTTATGACTACAAAACCACCGTATCTGCATGCAAGCCACATGTACCATTTCCCTAAAAATTAGGCATCCAAAACTGAGGTGAGTTTGTTTTGTTTTGTTTTGTTTTCAAGTGAGGAACCTGATTTCCATGCTGCAATAGAGACTTGGGGATGCTGGAAATGACTGCTGGGGCTGGCTCCATGCTAGGTTCTGGCTGCACACACAAGTGACAGTCTCTACTCTTCAGTCAGCTCATTCTCTCTTTGCAAGCTCCGCAGTCAAAATTTTAACCCTAACAGAGCCACCATTGAATTGGCAGCAACTTTAGGCTGAAGAATAGACTTTTCGTATCCTGCATGCAGCTTGCATTTAGCAGTGGCTCCAGGGATTTTTTTTTTTTCATTCTGCCTTCCCAGAACAAGATCCTTGTTTTCTGAGAAGGGGAGGGGGATGATATACAAAACAGTATGGTTGTAAATCAAGGGAACAAAGCAAAGTAATGTTTGAAAATATAATCTAGATTTGTGCAATTGTCACTGACGCATGCAGCTGGAGGGTTCTACACAAGATTAATTAGACCCAACAAGTGTGTCAAATGCTGGGAGAGTGAGGAGTGATGTAATACAGTATTAGAGGTACAGTCTGAGTCAGCGTCTTCACCGATGATCTAGGAAAAGAGATAGCTAGTATGCTTATTACTTTGATAAATAACATGGAACTAAGGTAGCTTACCTTCATGAAGTACTGAACAATATTAATAAAATGGCATGTAATACATTTGGAAACTAATATATGAAAGTAAAATGCCACTTGAGTAATCTTAGTTGTCTGTATATACTCTGTGTAGGTGGTATCAACTAGTAAAGGGTGTTTTTTGTAGAAGGGAAACTATAGGAAAGAAGTACTTCCAGAAGACAGAAGGGGTGAAAGCAGACAATATGATTATGTTGTGGCTCTACATATAGGTCTAAGCTATTTGGCATACCATGTCACAGAGCCAAGAGGTGATTGCTCCTTTTCAGATAGATTGAACTACAGCATTGCATTAAATTTTGGAGACCATAGTATCCATAGACAACTAACCAAAAGGATTCAGTGACTGATAAGACTGAATTATAAAGAACAGTTCAAAGAAAACAACCTAAGTATGATTAATGTGACTAAATACCAAGATTGATGGGGAGGGACTTAATAACTATAATAAGTATTTGGAAGGATGTCACAAACAGAATTTTAAGGGCAAAACAATCGGTGTTTAGAAATGATGGCATGAAATTAAGGTAAGGTAATTTTAGGTAGAATTTCACAAAAATGTCTGCAGGACAGCAATGAATGCAGAAATGCCAGGAGACCCCTTGCTTGTGATTTTAAAATGGGTTTGATAACAATAGTAGAAGAGATGCTGTAGTGTAGATGAGATTGTGGCAGCTGTTGGATGAAGACGGTAAGTGTCTGATCCTATTTTCTGTCATGAAAGGCAGTTACAGAACTCCATTGACTTCCGTGGTAGCACAAACAGGTTCTAGATTTTTTTATTGTGAATGGGTCTTGTTCTCCACTACTTTACAGTGATTGTATGTAAGGATAACTCCATTGATTTCAGTTGTATTAAATTTAGCATAATGTGAATTAATTTAGTGTTTATCTTGGTTACAAATTTACTTAATTGTAACAGTGTAGCACCTTTTATAAATTAACAATATTCACTTTTTTACAGCATACCATCTCATACAAGATTCGTGACATAACAGTGGTATAAACATGAAGAAACAAGCAGCATTTTCCCCATGAATTTCAAGTACGGATAAACTGAAGTCTGTTGTGAAATGAAGTATTGTTTTTGTTCTTTACCTATTTCACTTAGAGCCAAATTTGTATTTTTTATTTTAAGTAGCAGTCCTTTCTATTAATTTATAAATCAAAATTTGAAATGTGACTGTTTAAAATAGTTCTGAGTTTTTTAAAAATATATTAAAAACATTTTGACAAAACAATTAATGAAGTTTACACAAATCAACTCAGGTAGCATAAATGTATTTTGGTGCTTAACTTAAATTCACTTGCAATTTTTTAAAGTTTAGAGTGAACCTGAATACTGGACTTTTTATAGGAAATGTGCCTTCTATTTAAATATTGTGATTGTACTCTTAATTCTGTTATAAATATAAACCTTTTATAAATATGCTTCTTTGAAATAATTTTGCTACTTTGTATTCCAAGCCTGTAAATTTTGTAATTCACTTTTAATAAAACATTGCATTATGATGGATACAGCACAAGTATATTATAGCATAATCTAGTTGTGCCATAAGTGGCATCAATTCATTGCATTATCTTTACTTTTGAAGTCTTTATTGTACAGAAAAAGGAGCAAGGGGTGTGAAAGTAATGATGACATGGTAAAACTGGAAAAGATTTATTAGTCTAGTTTTCTCCTATTTTAGATAGGTTTTAGATGATGCTGACAGAGCAAAGGGACTCATAATCAGGTTCAACCAGCTGTGAGAGGCTGACCTTGCAACAGGTGGATCTGGTGAATAGTACAGATAATCTGACAGAGACTGTGGTTAGGAGGAAAAAGGCCTGGTGAAGGAGGCACTTCCAAGTGCCTCCCCATAATTGCCAAACATTTTAGAGGTGCCCTGTCCCAATCACAACTACTGTAATTTGGAGCATCTTGAAGGACCAAGCTAATATGGAGTGACCAAGTATCAAGGGAGCACAATTGAAATGTAAATCCATCTTTTTACCATCATATTCTTGAGGTACACTGTGTATTTGTGTACATGTGCACTCATATACTCTGCTGAGCTGTAGACTTACTATAGCGCTTTGAGGTAACAAATTAGACAGCCTAAAGTCCAACTGGCAAGAAATTAGTCAAAGTAAAAATCAGATAAGCATGATAGTTATCTGGTGGGGAAGCAGAAACTGTCTTTTTAGTAATATATCTCAAAGATTTCTGTAGATTTAAAGATAAGGTTTATCCCTAAATTCCTTTGGTCAGAATGCTAAGTAATCAAGATTAATAAGTACTTAATGTATATCTGCCATTAACTAATCATTGCTTAACTACTGAAAAACATTGTAAGAGCTGTTGTCCTAAATTGCAGTGTCCTTTAAAAACTGAAGTGTTGCAAAAGATAAAGCTTTACTTCAGGACAAATGTGCATAACTTGACTGAGCACAGGGAGTTCTTGACAGAACTATGAGAAAGCAATTATAGTCCATACTTAGTTCAGATTTCAAACTAAGAGAAAGCAAAGGCTAATATTTAAAATAAGATGTGCATTTTTTGCAAAGGGAAAACGTAAGAATCACCATTTATTGGGTCAGACCATAGGTCCACCTTGCCCAGTATCCTATGTCACAGGGGCTGAGTAGATGCTGAAAAGGAGAGTAAACAGTATGACCCAAGCTTTTTCCCACTGTTCCTCTCGCTTGCAGCCTCCAGCCTTTAACGTCCATGAAGTTCTCGTTCAGCGGCTGTATCCTTAACTCCTATGCTCAATAGCTACTGATGCCCCTTTTCTCCAAGAATTTGTCCAATCCCTTTTCTTCTTTTTTTTTTTAATCTGGCTAAACTGTCAGCTTCCACAACATCTGATGGCAGGGAGTTCCACACTTTAATTATATGCTGTGTGCAAAAGAACTTCCTTTGGTTAGTTTTACACTTACTATCTAATAGTTTAATTTCATCACCCGTAGTTCTTGCATTGCATGAGAGAGTAAATAATAAATCCCTATTAACTTTCTTTTTGCCATTTAGTATTTTGTGAACCCTTACTGTGTCCCCCACCAGCATCACTTTTCTAAACTAAATATGCCTGTCCTCTTTAGTGTCTCCTCATATGGAACTTCCTCCATATCACTAATCATTCTTGTTGCCCTTCTCTGTACCACCTTTGGTTCTTCAGTATTCTTTTTGAGATGTGGGGATCAGAGCTGGGCACAGCATTGAACACGTGGACGGACACACCATGGATTTATAAAGAGGCATAATGATACTTTGTTTTGTTCACAATTCCTTCCCTAATAATTCCTTACATTTTGTTTGCCTTTTTGATGGCTGCTGAGCACTGAGCTGATGATTTTAGCAAGCTGTCCGTAATGACTCCCAGATCTCTTTCCTGTGTGATAACACCTAATATAGAGCCCATCAGAGTGGTAGGTATAGTTTAGGTTATTTTTCCCCAGATGCATCACTTCACAGTTATCTACACTGAGTTTCATCTGCCATTTAGTTGCCTATTCTCTCTGTCATGCCAGACCCTTCTGTAGTTTCTCACAGTCCACCTTGGTCTATACAGCTTGGAATAATTTTGTCATCTGCAAATTTGGTCACCTTGCTACTCCCCCCCTCCCCCCCCCTTTTCCAGGTCATTTATTTAAACAGCACTGGTCCCAACCCAATGGACTTCTTTCCATCCTGAAAACAAACCATTTATATGCTTTGTTTTCTCTTTGAGCCATTTTCTAATCCACAAATTGACATCCCCTTTAATCCCATGACTATCTAATTTACTTAAGAGTTTTTGATGGGGGACCTCGTCAAATGCTTTTTGGAAATCCAAATATATGTCAGATGGATCACCCCAATCTGCTTGCTTATTGACACCCTTAAAAGCTGTGGTAGGTTGATGAGGAATGATTTCTCTCTAACAGAGCCAGGTTGATTCTTCCCCAGCAAGTCAAGTTCATCCATGTGCAAAGCATTTTTTTTGGTATATTGTTTCTACCCATAAACTTATTGAAGCTCTGTGTGGGGGCCTGTGTAGTCCTCCCAGCACTTTAAGGGCCTAAATTATTCATATATTAAAATTGTGGCTGAATTGAATGGTATCAAGGAAACACAATAGAGTTATGAATAATTAATTTACAACTTGATCTCTCATAACCTGGAAGGCAAAACTGAAAAACCTAAATCTGAACATTTAGCTTTTGTTAAACGGGTAGACATGCCAGCTTAATGTGGTCCCAGGGAGCCAAATTTGCATTAGGGATGCCAGGTTTTTAACATAAATATCTGAGATTTTGGATGTGCTCTATACTGAGTGGGCTTGGTACCAAGCAGCAGCTGTTGACTGAAAAATATATTGTGTTAAGAACATTAAGTCATTTGTTCTGAACTGATTGCTTACCCCATATAGTGCAGGATGTACTGATGTTCCATAATCTGACAGAGTTGAACACAGTCTGAGTTAATTAGCACTGAAGTATAAAAGTGCTTACAAAACATGCTGCATGCACACTGTACATTATAATTTACTCTACATTAAGTCAAATCATGGTTCATTAATTACAATAATTACAGTAGTCAACCCTTCTAGACAAAGGACGGACAATGGAATTATTCTGGTTACTACACTAGCACCATGTTCTGCTGTCACCACCTTTGAGTCTGCTGCTTGCCAATGTTATTTCCCTTTGCTCTCAAGCTTGGGATACAGTTTGAAGCAACAAGGATATTTGTTGCCCACAGGAAAGGCTCAGTGTGGGCTTCCCTTATATCTTCTGCCAGTCTCATATTTGTGCCTCTGTGCAGACCTCTACACTTGAAAATCCCTCCTTTATCTTTAGACCAGTGATTCTCAACCTTCATAGACTAAAGATATCCTTCAGAAAATACCAGCTCTTTGCTTTCCCTTGATTTTTTTGACTACAGAAAAATAGTAGAGCAATTTTTCTGTTGCAGAAAACTCCAAAAGACCACAACAGCTCAGAAGTTCTTTGACGCAGTAGATATTTGAAATCTCTGAGTTTATTTTGTGAATTGTTAGTTAGCTAGAACACACTGAGGGTTTGTATGGTTGCAACAGCCCTTGTGAACTGACATGGAACTTTTAGCCTAATATGTAGAGATTTGTGTTAAGGAATTAAGAATCACATGATTTGGTCCCCATTGCCTTTGTAGGCATGATGCTACAAGGGTAGAATAAAGTGCACCCAGGGCTGTCACTGGGGGGGTGTGAATCAGGGCAACTGCTCTGGGCCCCGCGCTATGGGGGACCCTGTGGAGCTGGGCAGAGCAAGGGCAGCTCCACATCCAGCCGCTCGCAAGCCCCCTGCTGCTGCTGCCGATGGTGGCAGCAGCTTCTTCAGGTCCAGAGCCCTGCACACGGCCGAGGTTGATTCTGAGTGCACCGCTTAATTGCTTATCTTCTTGCGGCATACCACTACTTTAATTTGTATGCTGACCACTTAGTCTCTCACATTACAGTTTGCTCTGTGCAGGTGATCAGGTTGTGGACTCTCCATCCTTGGAGGTTTTTAAGACCCAGCTAGACAAAGCTTTGGCTTGGATAATCTAGTTGGGGGATGGCTCTGCTTTGAGCAGGGGCTTGACTGGTGACCTCGTGAAGTTGCGATTCTATGTTCTTTGTACTCATTTGTAGCTCTTGACTTGACTTCGGTGCGGCCCCATGTTGATGTAGATATTCGCTCCACTAAGTTACACAACAGATCAGCCGCTTACATTATAAACACTCTGACAGAGGGACCATTTCTTGCTTGTTGCAAAACACTTGTGTGGAGTATCTGCTGCTGTTATGGAATGATGTGACAAGGCTCTGGAATATCTGAAGAATTCAAGGGGTCATCTTTCATATAGTTATGCAGGACTTGAGCTCTGAACAGATCATAGAAAGAAGATGGATAAATTAATTGTTTAAATGGTGAAAAATGACCTTGTGCCAGTTTGAAAAAACCGCAACTGGTTGATGTGCTCCATGAAATCGGTTTAAGCCCACCCAATCAATGACATATTTAGCTCTGGATGACTCGGAGCTCCACACAAAACAGCTAAGAATATTTTGAGATGTGGCATTTCTATACAATGCCAGAGCTACAGTCTGGAGTCAGATTCAGTTCACTCTGAATTTTATTTATTTTTTCTTAACTTGTAAACCAGGGGAAAGCAAAATATGGGCCACGGGCCAAATCTAGCCCACAGGGCCCTTCTAAAATTTAGACAACTATTACCCTCCAGTTGCTGCCTGTCTGAAAGCTAACCAGGCACTGGTGGCAGGAGCTGCTGGCTGCAAGAGCAAGTAGCTTGAGTTCTGGTTGCACCCCCCACCCCAGCTAGAGTGCCAGGAGCACCACAAGCATGGAGCCGGCACAGCCTGATGGTGCAGGACTTCCCATGGATCCTGGCACTCTAGCCTGCCACTGGGCTGGGTCTAGCTATCTTCATGCTGTGCTGTGTTGGTCTGAGCCATGCAGCCAGGAACCACATGCTGCCAAGCTGGGCTGGGCTGACTTAATACTGTGCACTGTGGTCCCAGTCATGGAACCAGGACCCATGTGCTGCCAGATCCAGCCCAGTCCAACCTGGCAGTGCACTGTTCCTGGCTGACTCCTGCTGCAGCTGCTCCATGTGGGTCCCAGCCATGCAGCCGGGAACTGCGTGTTGCAGGGCGGGGCCAGGCTGGCTCCAGCACCACACAGCTCCTGGCTGCATGGCTGGGATCCACATGGTCCAGAAGAAGCCAGCCTAGCCCGGCAGCACGCAGTTCCCTGCTGCATAGCCAGGACCCACACTGCACAGCATGAACCACATGTTGCTGGGCCAGGCCAGGCTAGCTCTATGCTGAGCTATGTGGGTCTTGGCCATGTAGCAGGAACCACATGTGGCTGGGCCGGGTTGGCTTCATTCTGCATTGTGTGAGTCTTGATCAGGCAGCCAGGAATTGTACACTGAGATGAGACGGTCAGGGCCGGCTCCGTACCATGCCCTGTGGTCCCAGCCATGCAGCCATAACTGCGTTGTGCTGGGCCAGGCTGGCTCCTGCTGCGCTGTTTGGGTCTCAGCCATGCAAGCAGGAACTGTGTGCTGAGATGGGATGAGTAGGGCTGGCTCCATGCTGCACCCCATGGTCCCGGTCATGCAGCCAGAAACCATGTGCTGCCAGGCTGGGCTGACTCCTGCTGTGCTATGCAGGTCCTGGCCATGTAGCCAGGAACCTTGTGCTGCCCAGATGGGCTAGGCCAGGTTGGCTCTGTGCTGTGCCATGCAGTTTCCAGCTGCAAGACAAGGCATGTGGCCCCCCTGACACCAGTCAGTGACTGGGGGGGGGGGGTCCCTTGGCACTCAATCCTGCTGACTGGGGGGGAGGGGAGTCCCCAGGCAGCCGATGTCACTCACCATAGAAGCGGCTGTACCACTTCTGGAACTCCTGCAGCCATTTCCAGAAGCAGCACAGCCACTGCTGATGGCGGCCCCACTCCCCAGCTGGCACTCGCAGAGGGGCACTGGCGCTTCTGCCTGCCCCTCTGCCCGCTGGATGGATAGGGGGTGCACTGGTGCTCTCAGGGGGTGCACATGCACCCCCTACATGTCGCCTCTTCCAGGCACCACAGCATGAACCAGTCCAGCCCAGCTTGTCCCTATTTCCCACCACTATACCCCACCCCCCAACACACACACACACACACACACACACACCCTTTCACAGCCCCCACACACTCCCACACACACATTGACAGCCTTCCACAGTCCCCACACAGTCCCACCCCCCCACTATAACTGCACACACACTCCCACACCCCTCACCATATCCACAGACACTGACACCCCCCCCACCATACTCTCAAACACACCTATATGCTCCCACAGCCCCCACACACACTCCGACCCCTGTCATACCCACAACCAGGATTTCTCAGTACAGCTTATGGAGGCAGTTGGGTCTAGGGATGTTGTTGTCATGGGGGACCTAAACTACCCAGATATCTGCTGGGAGGAGCAGTCAGCCAGGTCTGACCATTCATGTAGGTTCCTAGCTGAAATATAAGACCTCCACCTTATCCAGGAGGTGCACAGCCCCACTAGGGGAGATGCCTTGCTGGACCTGGTCTTGGCCACTGGGGATGACCTGGTGAGGGGACTGCAGGTCCTTGACCACCTGGGTGACAGTGATCATCCCCTGCTGGAATTCACCATCCAACGCAGAGTGTTGAGGGCTTATACTAAGACTAAAGCCCCTGACTTCAGAAGGGCCAACTTCAATGAATGTAGGAGATTAGTGGGGGAGGCACTGAGGGCCCAAAAGGTAGAGGAGATGGGAATCCATGACGGATGGTCGTACCTTAAGGGGACGATCCTCCAGGCTCAGAGTGTGACAATCCCTGAGAGAAAGAAGTGGGGTAAGAGTGCTCTGAAACCCCCATGGCTCAGAATAGGCATTCGAGAATGCCTGAGGGCCAAAAGGGAGGCGTATACCCGGTAGAAGAGAGGGGCTATCACCAAGGAGGAATACTCCTCCTTGGTCCGTGAGCGTAGGATGGCCATTAAGAAGGCCAAGGCGGGGGTGGAGCTCAGGGTAGCAACCAGGATTAAGGACAACAAAAAGTCCTTCTTCAAATACATTGAGAGTAAGAAGCAGGCACTGGGTAATGTAGGGCCCCTGTTAGACTCAAATAGTAATCCGCCAGATGAGAGAGCCGAAATCTTTAACAAGTTCTTTGCCTCCGTTTTCTTGGACAGGGAACAGGACAGCTCTCCCACCACAGGTAGGGGCAATATTGAGGATAGTACTGCCAGGCCTCAGGTCTGCACAGAAGTAGTTAGGGATCTTCTGGAAGGGCTGGATGTTTTCAAATCTGTGGGCCCTGATGCCCTCCACCCATGGGTGTTGAGGGAGCTGGCGGGGGTCATTGCTGTGCCCCTGGCCTGGCTGTATGAGTGATCGTGGTCCACAGGCCAGGTGCCCGGAGATTGGAAACTAGCTAATGTGGTCCCCATCTATAAGAAAGGGAGGAAGGAGGACCCGAGAAACTATAGGCCCGTAAGCCTCACATAGGTCTTGGGGAAAATCCTTGAAAAAATCATTGAGAAGCACATCTGTGAGGGGCCAGCAGGGGAGATCATGCCCAGGGGAAATCAACATGGGTTCATCAAAGGCAGGTCCTGCCAGACCAACCTGATGACCTTTTATGGCCAGGTAACTAAATCCCTGGATGATGGTGTCGACATGGACGTAGTCTTTCTGAACTTTAAGAAGGTCTTTGACACTCATTCTCATTAATAAATTGAGCGACTGTGACATTGATGCCTACACAGTTGGATGGGTCAAAAATTGGCTGATGGGGCGCACCCAGAGAGTGGTGGTGGATGAGTCATACTTGACCTGGCAGGATGTGAACAGTGGGGTCCCCCAGGGCTGGGTCCTGGGGCCTACACTGTTCAACATCTTCATCAGCGGCTTGGACGAGGGGGTGGAAAACACATTGTCCAAGTTTGCCGATGACACCAAGATGTGGGGAGAGGTAGGCACGCTCAAAGGGAGAGGGAGGCTGCAATTAGACTTAGACAGACTACAGAAGTGGGCAGATGGTAATAGGATGGGGTTCAATGTAGATAAATGCAGGGTGCTGCACCTTGGGAGAAGGAATCCACAGCATACATACAAGTTGGTGAGCACAGAGGCGGAAAAGGATCTTGGAGTCATTATTGACTCCAAGATGAACATGAGCCGCCAATGCCAGACCACAGCCAGCAAAGCCAACCACACCTTGTCATGCATGCAAAGATGTATCTCAAGACGGTCCAGAGAGGTGATACTCCCCCTCTACATGACACTGGTTGAGCCTCAACTGGAGTACTGCATCCAGTTCTGGGCACTGCACTTTAAGAAGGATGTGGCCTGCCTTGAGAGGGTTCAGAGGAGGGCCACCCGCTTGGTTGGAGGGCAAAAGGGCAGGCCCTATGAGGAGAAGCTGAGGGACCTGAACCTGTTCAGCCTTAGCAAACGGAGGCTGAGAGGGGTTTGGTGGCTGCCTACAAACTCGTTAGGGGAGATCAGCAGCAAATAGGAAGAGCCCTATTCTCCCCAGCAGCACCTGGGGTGACAAGGAACAATGGCCAGAAGCTGCTAGACAGTAGGTTCAGGTTAGAGATTAGGAGGCACTATTTCACTGTCAGGGTAGCTAGGATCTGGAACCAACTTCCTAGGGAAGTGGTCCTCGCTCCTACCTTGGGTAAATTCAAAGAGGTTGGATGAGCACCAGTCTGGGGTGTGCTCCAACTAGTGGCAGGGGGTTAGACTAGATCTATTCAGGTCTCTTCTGACCCCTAACTACTATGAAACCACATCCTCCCACACACCCACAACCACTCACCCTACCCACACCCCACATACATGGCCCCACATACACCCACTTATCTCCCCCCACACAGAATATATAAGAGTAAGAATGTATTGTGCTCTATTATGCAATTACCTCTAGATATATGATGCAAACACATAAATCGGGCCAAAAATACTTTTAAAAATAAAATTAACTTATAAAAGGTATATAATTTTTTTAGTTTATGATTGGGGTTTTTTTCCCAGTTTCAAGATGGCACCCTGCCTCCAAAAGGAGTACTTCCAGGGCAAGGGGAGGGAATTCTGGTGGCAAAGGTCAGGGATTAGGGGCAGGACTTGCAGTCCCAAGATGGTGACCATAGGACAGGGTAACTGTCAGGGGGTTGGAGCTACCCATGCAGCCCTTGACAGCTCACCAAAACTTCACCTGAAATAACTGCCCACCCCTGTAATAGAATCTGGGGCCAAATGATCATCAAGGATGATGGGTATTTCCCTGGCACAGCAGGAGCCAAGCAGGAACCACATGCTGCTGGGCCAGGCTGGGCTAGCTCCATGCTAACCCATATGGGTCCTGGCCGTGGTGTAGGAACCACATGTGGCTGGGCCTGGTTGGTTCATGCTGTACCGTGTGCACTCTGGCTTCCTCTTTGCCATAGGCAGATATTCTATCTCTCTACTTACTGACCCTGAACTCCAAAGAAATGGTGCAATACAAAGGGTTGTACAGGTGTACAGAGGGTTCCTTATGTACAGAGATCTGTGGAAAGAAAGAGCAAACCATCTGGGCCATGCTTTGCATGTCCTCATGTGGCGAGTTGTAGCAAAAAGAAATGCCTGTTTTCTGTTCCCTTTTCACTTAGGTCTCCTTAAGTGGCAACAAGATATGCATGGATGTCTGGTGCCTCTTGAGTCATGGGGGCACGTGTCCCCCCTGACACCAGTCAGCAACTGATCCTGCTGGCCTGGGGCAGGGGTCACTTGTGGCCACTTCTGGAAGTGGCACAGCTGCTTTTGCTGGTGGACCCGCTCCCTGGCTGGTGCTTGCAGGGGAGGCACTGGTGCTCCTGCCTGCCTCCCTACCTACCGGCTAAACAGGGAGCATGGCCTGACAGGGGGTGCACCAGCACTTTCAGGGGGTGCACGTGCACCCCCTACGCATCGCCCCTGAAGATATGGGTAAATTGTGAGCAGCTAACTTTACGGGCTTTCTATTTACAAGCAAAAAAATAAACCCTAGAATATGTCCCTGCATGGCTTTTTAAGCAAAAAATCATAAACTTGGAATGACTGACTTTTATTACTTTACCCTGTTGATTTCAGGGTGTTAGTCTGGAGAGTTAAACAAGTTGGCTTGAACCCCAAATTATAAAGTAAAGGTCTTTGAGCATGAAGTAGGAGCTAAATATGATATTGGCATAAAACTGTGGGCTAGACAGCCTTTCAGGGTGCCAGTTTCATAGTTTCATAATTGTTAGGGTCAGAGGAGACCTGAGCAGATCATCAAGCCCAATCCCCTGCCATGGGCAGGAATGAATGCTGGGATCATATGACCCCAACTAGGTGATTATCTAGCCTCCTTTTGAAGACCCCCAAGGTAGGAGCAAGCACCACTTCCCTTGGAAGTTGGTTCCAGCTCTTAGCCGCCCTGACTGTGAAGTAGTGCCTCCTGATGCCTAGCCTGAACCTACTGTTAGTTAACTTACGTCCGTTATTCCTAGTTACTCCGGGTAGTGCTTGGGTAACAGGGCCTCTCCCATTCCCCGCTGGTCCCCCCTGCTAAGTTTATAGACAGCCACCAGATCCCCTCTCAGCCTTCTCTTGTGGAGGCTGAACAGGCTCAGGTCCCATAGCCTCTCCTTGTAGGGCCTGCCCTGCTGCATCCTGATCGTGAGTGGCCCTCCTCTGGACCCTCTCAATGCTGTCTACATCCCTCCTGATGTGTGGCTCCCAGAACTGGATGCAGTACTCCAACTGCGGCCTGACCAATGTTGCATAGAGGGGGGGGAGGATCACCTCCGTGGACCTGCTCATGATGCATCTATGGATGCATGACAAGGTGCAGTTAGCTTTACTGACCACGTCCTCACATTGGCGGCCCATGTTTATCTGGGAATCAATAATGACTCCAAGAACCCTTTCTGCCTCTGTGCTGATGAGAAGGGAGTTCCCCAGCCTATAGGTATATTGCTGGTTCTTTCTCCCTAGGTACTGCACTGGTCAGTATTGAATCCTATCCTATCCACCCACCCTTGTAACCTGTCCAGATCTAGTTGTAGCCTCTCCCTCCCTTCTAGCGTGCCCAACTCTCCCCACATCTTAGTGTTGTCCGCAAATATGAACAAGGTGCTTTTCACCCCTCGTCCAAGTCGCTGATGAAGATGTTGAACAGTACAGGCCTGAGGACCGAGCCCTGGGGGACTCCACTGCCCACATCGCTCCAGGTCAAAAATGACCCATCCACCACCACTCTCTGGGTTCAGCTTTCTAGTGAATTTGTGACCCATCTGACTGTGTAGGCATCAACGCCACAGTTGTCTAGGTTTTAATGAGAATGAGGTGAGAGAAAGTGTCAAAGGCCTTCCTAAAGTCCAGAAAGACTATGTCTACCATGACACCTGCATCCAAGGATTTTGTGACCTGATCGTAAAAGGCAACCAGGTTGGTCTGAAAGGACCTGCCCCTAATAAACCCATGTTGGTTGCCCTGGGGCATAATCTCCCCTGCTGGTCCCTTGCAGATGTGCTCCTGCATAATTTTCTCAAAGAGCTTCCCCAGGACCAAGGTAAGACTAATGGCCCTATGGTTACCTGGGTCTTCCTTCCTCCCTTTTTTGAAAATGGGGACCACATTGGCCTTTTTCCAGTCCTCTGGCACCTGGCCAGAGCACCACGAGTGCTCCTAAAGCCATGCCAGGGGCCCCACAATGACCCCTGCCAATTCCTTCAGCACCCTGGGGTGGAGAGCATCTGGACCTGCTGATTTAAACATGTCCAGCTCCACCATAAGTTCCTTAACTAGGTCCTCCCTGACCCTAAGCCTGGCGGTGTCTCTCCTGAGTCCGTCCAGAATCCCAGTGGGGGGGGGGGGGGGGGGGATGTCCTGGTCCCTGCTCAGAAACGTGGA
Organism: Alligator mississippiensis; assembly: GCF_030867095.1. Taxonomy (NCBI): domain Eukaryota; kingdom Metazoa; phylum Chordata; order Crocodylia; family Alligatoridae; genus Alligator; species Alligator mississippiensis. Next base: position 280,662,538 of record NC_081824.1, read on the forward strand.
GGCAAAGGATTTGTTAAAGAAGTCAGCGTTTTCGTTTGGTGCGACCAACCAGATTGGGGCCCCACATTACCTGGTGCCTTCTTTTTACTCCCTATAAAAGATAAATCCTGCTGGATTTCTGCATCCCCAGATAGACTTATGAGGGAATTAAAACATTACACTGTACAATGTTCTGTGAGAGAGAGTCATGTATATGGGCACTGGAAGTGGCTACTCATCTTTTCTGGATTCCAAATATATTTGCTTGGCATTGCTCTTTCATGCAGAAGAGGTCATTTATGAATAAGGATTAAGCTTTTCCATGTGAGAGATGATTCAGGTACAGAAAATGTGCACAGTCAGGAAGCTTGAGATTTCAAAAATAAATTACAGAAGAAAGACTTATGGCAAGAACAGCAATACACTGAATTCTGAAGCACGGAAGACATGTGATTAATGAAAGCCAATTATAATAGGGACCACTCACTGGGTTGAAAGCTGTAGCAATTATGCTCATTCATCTGACAATTTGTGTTGAAGTTACTGCTTCTAATTTTTTTGTGTTTTTAATAGGTAAAACATTGATTCATGTTTCCATTTTGATTTCTTTATGCATATATTCAATTATATTCCCTGTGGTGATTTTCACATTAAACTATAATTCAGCCTTGGTAATACAATTTAAAGGCCTGTAATGATTGTATACTAGCAGTGTTAGATTGCATAGACAAAACTATATTGGTGTCAAACTGTTACTTCTTCAATCTGAAAGTATTTAATGCATTACCTCATACTTTAAAAAAAAGTCTTTTCCCATTTTGATCATAAACATCTTTTTCCTAGGATACTAATATAACTTGATAATTAATGCAAATGCAGTCTAAATATGGACATTTTGAGAACTTATTTTTTCTGCATTTGTGACTTGCGTGTCATTTAGGTGCAGTACATATTTATAGCATGTAATAAGATATGTATTTAGTATGCATAGAACTTTCATATAAATGCATCTATATATTATGAAGGAAAGGGAAAAGAGCATGACAAATATGGCTTAATATATTTTTTCCATGTGAATCAGAAGCAAAATATTCTATATTTTAACAAACACTTTAAGGGCATGTTAATTGAAATGAAAGATTCAGTATGGCACTCATTATAAAGTACTTGGGACTACTCTGAAAGATTATTTAATTAGTCAAACATCCCTATTTTTGCAGACAGAGTGCTCTCCATGGAAATATTCAGGGCATCTAGCTACAACATTAACATTTTAACTCTTTCCCTCAAAGTAGAACTTGCTTTCCACACTGTTATTTTCCTTTGACTTTAGCTTTTATATGCATTCTTTGCAAACCACGTATTGCAGCGTTGTCTAATTCATGAGTACCAAAAAAAAATTAAATTTACCGAAGGCAACTGTAAACAACAAGAAACTGGGGAACAAGCCAACTGAAGATGATACCCGACTAGTTTTTCATAGTTTCATAGTTTGTAGGGACGGAAGGGACCTTGACAGATCATCAGGTCCAACCCCCTGCCATGACAGGAAAGAGCACTGGGGTCAAACGACCCCAGCAAGGTGTTCGTCTAATGCTTAGATTATCAGTTTTTAATGCTTAGATTATCAATTTGAATACACCAAATGTTATTGCCACTGAATGCTGTTTTGGAGCCAGCATGAAATGTGGTTGGCATTCCCATTTCATTTTCCAGTGGCCATATCCTTGTTATGAAGATATCACATTAAAAACATGGTAATTATCTCAAGTGGTCATTGGTAATCACCATTCAGTGAGAGGTCCAAGTTTTGGGAGTGCTGCAAGTTGAGATGCACTACAGTTTGGCCACTGGCTAGTGCCAGTGACTGGTCAGAGGGAAGGCTTTTAAAGCAAGTAATATTATATACTGAATAGACCTGTCATTATTGGGATTCCCATGGCTTTTCCATGGTTTCATGGAAATTTTCATGGTAGATCATGCCATACTTTTCTGAGTAACATGCCCAGATAGTGAAAGCAGTATAGTTTCAGGAGTAACTCTCTGACCCTCTTATATGTCCATGAGTTTTTTAGCTGAGAAGTCAGACTGAATAAGGTATCCCTTAAAACAGCACTATCCTGATGTGTACAGTTAGGATACCTGAGGTATTTTTGTATATTTTGCATAGCTTTGCTTTTAGAAGTGTAATTGTTTTCATGAAAAGGGATCCATATAGCTAATGAGTCAGGACTTATGTGAAGATGCTAGATAGTCATCTAGTAGGAGTGCTTGCTAGCTAATTACATGATGAGGTAATGCTTACTTAAGAGCCAGCAGCAAATTCAGAACCAAATTTACTTAAGGTCAATTTATATTAACTATTTTCCTTGTGTATTCCTAGCCATCAGAATAACTCATTACAACAGCTTCTTATATTAGGTCAAATCCTAATTTCAATTGGAAGCACGTTAATGGACTTTTAAAAATGACTATCATTATTGGTACAGAAGCATCCAGTGACCTCATTCATGCATCAACCTCCCATTTACTGGGTGCTGTACACAGTAGCGGAATGAGAAGTGGGTGAGAGGGGCACCCATCCTGGCTGCCAAGTTGGGAGGCATGCCAGAATCACCCTCCACCTCTGTAGAGTTTGTACCCTGGCAGCATATCATATCTGGAGCTCCAAACTAGTCCTTTTGGCCCCGGTTGGGCAGAGCTTGCAGCAGCTCGGCTGAGAACTGTTTAGGAGTTCCCAGCATGGGTAATACAGCTTCTAACCCCCACCCATCCTCCTGCCCCTCCACTCTCAAAATGTATATGCTCTTCTCCCCAACCAATTTATCATGTCTTCAATATTTGTTCTGTTTTGTTTGTTTGTTCCCCCAGATGCCAGGTGATGAAATTAAAGGATTACAGGAAAATGGCAGCTTTCATTTTTAAAAGCAAATTCCTACACATCATGATGATGGTAAAAAGCTTGGCAATATTATCTAAATGCATTTGCCAAAGTCAAAAGAGCCACCTAAGATGTTGTCTTAAAAACAAAACAGAGACTCCCCGCACCCACATCCACCACCAACCTGACTTTACAGTGATAAGAGCCATCTCTCCCATGAAATATTTATTACCTAGGGAGATCAGGCAAAGAAATTTTGAGAGAAAAGGAGCGAGGACTATTACCCATTTTACAGAAGGAGAACCAAGGTACAGACAGATTAAGTGACTTGCCCCATAGGAAGTCTGTGGGGAAGGCGTGAGTTGAACCCAGATTTCCTAAGCCATAGTCCAGTACATCAGCTACAAGAGTATCCTTCCTTCCTGAAGCAATATGTTCAGTACCCATAAGAGGAAGGTAAAGGTGTGTTAGTAAGCATAGGCATCTTTTGCACTGATGGGTTGACAGAATTATAATTCAGGAGGGATAGGAAGGAAATTGCAGCCTCATCACATTTTGTAGAGGGTAGGATTGCTTAATTATAGCATCATTTTTAGCCTGTGAACTTTTCTTTTCGTACACTTGATAGATGACTGCCAGTGCTCTACAATGAGCCATATTAATTGTATTCTTTGGATTCACTTCCAGGGAGAAGGTCTATAAAATGGTGCAGATCTCTCCTTTAAGGTTTGGTTTAATTTGGGCTGGGGGGGAACCAAAACAACTGTTGTGTCTGTTAGTTGTCAGAGATCAAAGCACTTGTAGTGGAAAATTGTATATATTGTGCCTTTTTGGAATAATTAATTGTGGCATATATTCCCAGTGCAGATCAGATAGTGAATTTCTGATCTGAAAAGAGGATTACTGTGGATTAAGTGTTCACTGAAGCAGGTACTTTGTATAACTAAGCAGACAACTACAGCTGAAGTTAATGTCCTATTTGTACCCCTGGGGTTGGCAGGGTGAGGGCTGTTTGCTTGGGGCTTTTTTATTCATTTGCCTGTTTTTTGAACTTTTGTGTTTCATCACTATTCACTGAATAGTGGATGCCATGCAGGAGTTGAGAGTATCTTGACAATATTTGTGACTAGGAGACAGATTGTCTGAGTTCTAGCTAAGCACCTGACAATCAATAGCTAGATTTTCTGAAAACATTGAACTTGTGGTGGGAAGACTTTGGTTTTCAATAGTTTGTATGTTTTTAAACACAGAGCTGATTGGAAGCTACTGTATTGTAGTTTGCAACATATGTTCAGAGAAGAGAAGAAAATGAGAAAAGCGTCAGAGTCACTAGTTTGTATTTGCCAGTATTCAGTTCTCTCTGTATATGAGTTATCTATAGTTATTGTTAGATCTGAAAAGAAATTTTGTTACCATATTACTGGTAGTGCATACTGCCAGTTGAATACTTGCAGAGCATGTGGTGATAGTGTGTCAAGGCTGTTAGGAGTGCTGTATGTCTGTGTATGGATGGTATGTTCCTATACATATATATGCTAGTTTTTCTGATGTTATATTATTGTGGCTTCTGTCATGGTGTTTTGAGTTTTGATGGTACATTTAGAAAATAAGTATCATTTAGGGTTAGAAAGTTCTGTAGTTTACCACTCCAGGAGTCACTCTCATGAATAGTCGTGGAAGCAGGGTTACTCAGAGGATGCCCTTCTGATTACTCCACCCAAGGTTTCCCAGGGTAGTCCTGTTTACTTAGATTACAAGTTTAACAGTAGGTTGGCTTCTGGTAAATGAGACAGGAGATCTTTTATTATTTACACCTAAAGCACAAGATATGTTCTTATGCCAGTGCCTATCTAGCTGTCCAGTTCTTAGCTATTATTCACTGGGGGAGGGCCAGAAGGATTATACCCATAACAAGGCCCCTCTCAGGCTTCCTTCATTCCCTCCCAATTTTCCTCTGATAAAGTCTATGTATATATACATACACTTAACACTATCAAACATCATTTAATTGGCAAATTTTAATTCTAGTTGTCTTGTTGAGACCCTAGGAATGAGATGGAACCAATTCTTCCATTATGCTTGCAGGTGGCAGTACACTGAAATCTACATCTTTGAGAAACTGAAGGGAAGATTTCTTAATATCATCATCTTGTTTTCATAGATTTAATAGATTTCATAGACATTAGGGGCTGGAAGGGACCTCATGAGATTATCGAGTCCAGCCCACCTCCCCCCCCATTGGCAGGAAGTCAGCTGGGCTCAAGTGACCCCAGCAAGAAAAAATCCACGTTTTTTGAAGGAGTCCAGAGTAGGTGCTTGCACGACCTCTGGGGGGAGTCTGTTCCAGACCCTGGATGCTCACACTGTAAAGAACTCTTTTCTTATGCCTAGCCTAAATCGGCCTTCCTGGAGTTTATGGCTGTTAGACTTTGTTATCCCTTGGGGAGCTCTGGTGAACAGCTGTTCTCCCAGGTCCTGATGTACCCCTCTTATATCATTTTAGGCTGCTACCAAGTCCACTTGTTTTTCTTTCTCCTTATATTATGGTGTTCTCTAACAAACCTGTTTTTGACCTAACTTATTAAAAAACAAACAAAGATGTAGCACAAACTGCCTTGACAATATTTGCTTAAAGCAACCACTATCACTGCTAACATTTAATACTAAAAATAGAGTATATTATATTAGAGCTATTTGATATAGTTTTAATATATAGCTCTATAGCAGGCAGCTTTTCTGCTGGGTCTTTTGTATTATCTAAATTGTAGATCCCATTAGTTAGTTAGCTGACCTCTTAATTTCTTTGAACATTTGGCTGAATGTGCCAGTTGTACCATTTGCACTTTGCAGTCACTTAGGCTAGCTACAAACAGTCAAAAAGACCAAGACTGTCTTTGCAGGTTTGTCCAAACTACATAGATTAAATTGAAACAGAAGTGAATAGATATTTACCTTGATTCATGAATGCAGCCATGTGCCTGCACTAGCTAAGGCCAGAAGCCAGAGGAGCGCTTGAGTACAGCTCTCTGACTGTGTGTTCACTTCCTCTTCCTTCTGCCCCCCAGGTGTCTGGGATTTTCAGTCCAGAATTACAGCAGCAGGACTTTGCAGGGTTGCTCATCAGCCACTGCTTCCTTTTCCTGCTTCCAGGTGCCTCTGGAATTTGTAGTCCACAGTCACAGCTAGCAGTGAGTTTGGGCAGGGGAAGAGGTGTTTAACCCCCATTCCTGACCCCAGATCCCAGCTGGGGTTTGCCTGGAGGAGCAGTCCCTCCCTGTAGACTGGGCTGCATCCCCAGCTGGGCTTGCTCCCTTCTACCTCCCACCGTCTTGTCAGCTAGGCCTCAGTGCTCCAGCTAGGAAGCAGAGAGGTGGGGCCATCCCTGCTCCCTGGAGCAGATAGCACAGCCCAACCCAGGGCTAGAAAGCATGTTGGAATGCTGGGGAACTCTGATTTAACTTGAACCAGGAAAGGGTCTGGGACAGAAGTTTCATAAACCGGTTTGTTCCAAATCAGTTAAGTCCAATACCACATTTAACCAGGTTTATCTTAAGCCAGCTTCAGCCATTTTGAAGCTGGTTTATGTGCACTGAGCTTCTGTTCTGTTACAAGTTTAAACCAGTTTCTGATCACTTAAACCAGTTTGTGTAACTTCTGTCCCTAGCCCAGGAAACAGGCTTCGGGGCCTGGTATCAATAATCCTCCACTGTTTTCCTTTACCAGCAGTAAATTACTCTTCCTTCCATATGCTTACTCAGATGATCTGGCCACTGAATGGCAGATCTGAAACTGTAACTGTATGCATTATTCAACTGTCTGGGACGGGAGCGTCCAGATAAGTAGTACCACTTCCTTCAGTGTAACCTGAGCCAATATCCATGTAATCTGTGTAGGGGTATAAGGAGGAATTAATGAAGCCAGTAGTACATCACACTCTTAAATAACACAACTATGGGCATTGTAGGCAAAAGCATCAACTAAAGTTTTGGTGTGCAGGGAAGTAGTCACAAGGGGGAATCTTAACTTGTGTAACCATGTGGAATGAGTTGAATTTGGGCCTAGCTAAACTTGGAGATAGACAAGAATAAAATTCTCTAAGTAGCATTAAATACTATACTTTGAAGTACAGATCCAGCCATCCATTTTTCTCACTCTTCAAGAATGGACTAAGCTGGAACTTGAATAAACACAAACCCAAATTATCAGCAAGTTTAAATCCAGCTAACATTATGACCCAGCTAATTAACGTAGGTGAAGATTTTGTCATTGAGTTCTACAGGAGCAAGAATGAGATCTTTGAAGTTTAGTGTCAACTCCAATTAAAATGTACTTGGTTGCATAGGAATATAAAAATACTTTGACTTTTTGCAAAAATTCAGTCCCCCAGCTATATTTTTTTCTTTCCAGGTATTCCCAGAGAAGACTTATTTTTTTAGAACTGCAGGTTAGAAATATATGCATTATTTGAGGCTACTATTGAAGTAGGCAAAATGATTGTTGCTCCAGTTTATGCTGTCCTAGGTGAGACACACTTTTGTAGCAATGAGTAAAGTAATATGAAAAGTGACAGGGAGACTTAGGTCTCCACATTGCTGAGATAGAATGAGGTCAAGTTTGGCAGAATGAATTAAAGTCAGTTGGAGAAGTCCTTTTAAAAACAATAGATTATAACTAACTCTGTATATGTTAAACCGCTACTTTTTGCAGTCTTTACCTGCACCTCATATCTGTTGATTTTGTGACAATATTCTCAGATGTGTTTTCATTGTAGTCAATACAAATACATTTTCATTTGGTCTCATTGTCAACCACTTTAAGTCTGTTGGAAAAAAATCAATAATTTTGTTAAGAATGTAAAACAAAACATACTATGAACACCAGCATTTGTCTTTCTTGCTCACAAAGGCACTGCATCCTTCAAGACATCAAAGGGTATGTTGTCAGGAGCTGAAAAAGGGACTATTAAGGAGACCTACAGTCCTTTTGATGGTATGCCAGATATTTTCATAAGGCATTGTTTCAGCATGCTTAGCTGGTTCATTTGGAAAATATATGAATAACTCAGGTTTTACTTTAGCTCTAGAGCTCATGTTTAAATATGCTGAAACAATGCCTTTGTACAAATGTATTTGTATCGACTACAATGAAACCACATCTGAGAATATTGTCACAAAATCAACAGATATGAGGTGCAGGTAAAGACTGCAAAAAGTAGCGGTTTAACATATACAGAGTTAGTTATAATCTATTGTTTTTAAAAAGAAAAAATACATTTTCATTTGGTCTCATTGTCAACCACTTTAAATCTGTTGGAAAAAAATCAATAATTTTGTTAAGAATGTAAAACAAAGCATACTATGAACACCAGCATTTGTCTTTCTTGCTCACAAAGACACTGCATCCTTCAAGACATCAAAGGGTATGTTGTCAGGAGCTGAAAAAGGGACATATATGTTTCATTATGTGTGTATGTGTTTGTGAGAGAGAGAGACCTGAGAGAGACCAAATAATTTTTCTTTTTCTCAAAATTCTCTAGCAGGATCTAATAAACCGGCATGTGCAATTAATGATAATTTATGGTGCTCTTTTATGAAATGCTTTGAATTAGTTACATGTTGAATTCAAAATACTGTGCTGCTTAATCAGTTAAAAAAAAAAGCAAAATGACAAAAAGCCCAATGTAGTTACTAAAGTCTACCACCAGAGAGAGCTTTTGTCCTTCCAAATATTATATTAGTGGTAAATAGCAACTATATTAAAGAGGCATGTACAATGTGCAGTGCTTATATTGTTTTGCTCTTGTAAATGTCAAACTGGCAGTTTTATGCAGTAGTTATAATTGGATTTGGTCTTTATTATATTTATGCTACTTGTGGGCACTGAATTGTTCCTCTTCAGGTACCAAGAGGAAAATAATGCATTGAAATGCCAAATGTTCACTGTGCTGGAAAAAAAAAGATTTAATTGAATCCTTCTAATTGCACACTGTGTTTGGTTCAAGAATAATTGTCAAGACAATTTAGAAACTGGCATAGTTGGAACAAATTGAGGCTAAACCGTTGTACTGGGTGAACTGATTCTGCTACTTTTTCACTGAAGAGCAGTTTATTCCACCAGTAGTCTCACTGGAGTCAATGGCACTACCTGTGAAATAAGATGCTACTTGCAGGCAGAAAGTTATCAAAACCAGGTCATGCACTTTTCATCAGTTACAAGGCTGTATGAGCATAAGAATGTTATGGCAATAAGGGGCAACTAGCATTTCTCCTGTCATCTTCCATGGGGCATCTGACCCACTGGAAAATATTTCTTAAATGCTGTAGTCTCCTTTGCAGTTCACCTGTGCGTCATGTCCTTAGAGCTTTTTCTGGTTTTGCCATTACTTAAGGAAGAGACAGGCTTGTTATTGGGCTAGATCTTGGAAGGTCCCCCCAGGGATCTTTCCTGCCACATCTTGCTGGAATAAATTCTTTTGATTGGGAGGAAGATGGTTTGTCCTGCCCTTCCTGGTACCTTCCTTCAATCTTCCCAATTGTCCTTCCTACTTGGGGCTCCGCCTTCCCTACACCCCAACTAATGCCAGCCAAAGGTGTCATTTCCAGATTACTAGAGCCGGTATGGTATGAACTCTGGTGTTTCGGCCCTCTGAATTTATGACAGTTGGATTGGGATATTATCTCATCCGAGTTTTTCCCGACTGTACTTTGTCCTGCCTAAGCATCTTCCAGGCCCCGGGTTACCTTGCTCCCCAGCATCTCTCTCTGTCTCGGCTCTATACTTGCTGTGGCTCAGACATCCATCTCTTCTTGTCCCTTCAGGTCCCTCCTGGATCCAGTCTGGGTTACAGATGTCCGACATCCACGGTGCTTCTTTGGGTAAGTCAGTGAGCCTTGTCTGGCTCTGCCTATCTGGAAAAGCCCCTTTCTGGGGCAGCCACCATGTCCCTTCGGTGGGACTCTGTTCTGTTCCTGGCCACTGTGGGCCTGTCAGGGACCTCACTTCTGGTCCCTGCAGCCGTTCTTTTGTCAGGCTTTTTATCCCAGTCTCAGGGAGCCGGCCAGCAAATTGGCTCCAGCATGCTGCCATAAAGCATGCCCAATGCGGGAACTGGCCACGGCTCCTCCTGGCTCCATTGTTCTTTTTCCCTTTTTTCTTTTACCGTGGCATCTTCTCTCACTGCAGTTTCACTTTCACCACACTTGTGTTTCGGCGTAGCATCCCGTCAGCTCCGCTCCTTGCCCAGTTGAGGTAAGTCTTTCCTGCCACAAAATCACATGATTATCCATCGTTTTTAAACTTGATTTGCTCAAAGTGCTTAGATGAAGAACTCACCTTAAGTACAGATACCGCAAGACGTGGCTTCACATAGATATGAAAATATTAAGCCTCTTATTTTTATTTTTCTGTTACTGAACTTAGAATTATAGGGTGCCTATACACATGCATTGAAGCTGCTCTGATGTGCTCTAATTACAGCCAGTGGCGATGCATAAGGGGTGCACCCCCTGAGAGTGCTAGTGCACCCCCTGACAGGCAGCGCTTCCTGCTTAGGTGGTGGGCAGTAGGGGCAGGCAAGAGTGCCAGTGCCCACCCTGTGAGCGCCGGCCAGGGAGTGAGGGCACCAGGCGAAGCAGCACTGGCACTTCCAGGAGTGCTGCTGGTACTTCCTGGTTCATGCAATTGGCTGTGGGGGAGCCCCCCCCCCATCAGCATGATTGACCACGGGGGGACCTCCCCCCCCAGTTGCTGACTGGCCGCTGTGGAGCATGTGTCCACCCGACTCAGGTGACACCAGTCACTCATGATTATGGCACATCAGAGCAGAGTCAATTCATTAAGTCTGCTGGAGCACAGTAATTGCCATGCTCTAGCAGACTCCAGCATCATGTGTACTAGTGACCCTGTGTTGAAAATGGTGGTGGGGTGTTTAAAGTGCCCCTGCCACCATTTTTCAGTGCAGGGACATTGATACATGTGACACTCCAGGTGGAGCCAGGCTCTCAGATCTGCTCAAATTAAAGTGCTCACCCCCACCCCCTGGCCTCTTGGAGCATGTGTATAAATGCCCATAAGACTCATTGTTTTGTATTAGTCACCTAAAGCCAACTAAGGGATAGTTTGGAATATATCATTATTGAATGCCTATGTCCATTAAGACTTGCATATATGCTCTGCAAGAGGATACAAATTTCCACAAAGTCCCGTAAACTAATATTGGGGTAACTTTACCCACGAGAGTAGTCCCATTGACTTCAATGAAAACATAATGTTCAGCCCAGTTTCCCCCTTCCCCCTCCTCCTCCCCACCCTCCCCATCTCTACCTGTCTTGCAGGAATTATTGGAATTTTTAATCCAAATTATATGACAGATTTCCATTAATGAAAAGGCAGAAATGAGTAAATTAAGTGAGCCTGAGAGACCATTTTCTAATGTGGAAATTAGAATTTTAACCTATGTATGCGGGGATAAACACATCATACTGTGTTAACTGAAACTTTTGTAGTTCTTTCAAGCCTTTTGGTCCTGATCCTGATTCCTTGCAAAATTGAAACTTTTCCAACTTCACAAGTGTTTTCAATGTATAGAAATATAGATATAGACCTTTCATGAAATCCTTCTGTAATGTTAATGTAGGCTATTTATAGTTAATGCTATCATCTTTCCTAAAACATCTGTTTGCACCTTTGGATAATGCCAAACTCTCATCCTGCTTGTTGATCTATTAAATTGCCCCCTGGGTATAAACTGTCTTTAATGTTGCAAATTGGGCAGTACTGAGCTTCTTGTTAGCCTTAAAAAAATAATTAACAGAATAGCGATAATAGCTTTTAAATTAAGGGTTATTGTTAAGTTCTAAGGATTTGACAAAGCCCTTGTGACTTCAGCAGTATCCCGCTGGGTACAGGTGTTTGAGACAGAAAATCCTGATATAGCATAAAGCCATGAATCGTTCCAATTACTGGTGAAGAGGAATTGAGAAATGCAGCTTTTTTAATGGCCTTAAAAAAAAAAATTCTAACAGAGCCTGAGTTTGAAGCCTAAATTGACTGGAGGGTGATCTCTTATTCTGTTTTCATTCAGAAGTATCAAATTAGACAGTGAGAACAGGTTTTATGTAGTATTCTCTGCTGTGACAATGCTGACTTTTTCACAGTTCCCTGTGATTATTCAGATTCTTAGTTGATCAGCCTAATTGACTGTAAAGGCTTGGGACCTCTTAGTATTGTGCCTCTGGGAAGGTAATCAGACTGCTCTCTCAAATGAAACTGGGTCCCTACCTTGTGAGTTGCAGAGTCTCTCTGGCAAATTGCTGGAAGTCCCCACTTCTCTTTTGCTTCAACCAGGATCAGGTCTCTCTTTTTTTTGTTAACAAAAGTTAGATGTGTCTTCTCCTTTTACAATATTCATAGCCAGAGCTTCTGACTCTCTATGGTATTTTCCAGATATTCTGAAAATAGCAGGTGGGTTTTTCCTGAGCAGAAATCCATCTTTGCTTGTGACATGCATTGCTCAGGAATCTATGGGCATCTTTACATGTGCTTTGGGGTGAGGGGGGCACTTTAATTAGAGTGGTTCTCAGGAGCTGCTCTAATTAAATCTCCCACAGTATCTTGTGTATTCAGTGTCCTGTGCTTCAAAATGGCATCAGGGGTGCTCTGACTAAAGCTTGTTTGACGATCTTTAGTCAATTAAAGGGATGAATTAAGTTGGCTCTGACATTCACCTGTCTAGGTGCCTATTAAGGCTTCAGTTGAATAAAACACTTAGCCAGGTACATGGGTCTGTCACTAACTAGGAAAGTTCTTGCTGCCATTCTTGTAACTTTTAAGCTTGTGTTTAAATGCCATTGGCCTCAATGAAACTTAAAAGCATACTTAAAATTAAGCATGTGTTTTAAGAACCCTCCTTAACTGAGGCCTAAACAAACAAAATACAACTTTTAAAATTTGAGGAGCCTGACTCATCAGTCATCACCAGGGATCCTGGTTTTCTCTAATTAAAAATTGCAAATTCTCTGATTAAAAACCCAAAATCTGTGATAAAATTAAAGGCCCCCCACAGCCCACCACAGCACTGCTGGTACTTCGCACTCCCCCCACAGTCTCAGCATCCCTCCTGATGCCCCTCGCAACAGCCCCCCAGATCCACAGACATGCAGACACTGACACCTACCCCAGCAGGTAAGTGTGTGTGGGGGGAAAGGGAAGGTGCTGGGGGTTACATCAAGACGGGGGGGGGGGGGAGTGTGCCCCTGTACCCACTCCCAGGAGCAGGGCCAGGGGCTGAGGGCAGGGGTGCCACTCTGCAGGCCACACACATACTGGCTGGCCTGACAGGAGGTTCGCACACAGAGGCCGCCACCACAACTCTGCCACTACACCCTGCATTACCATCCCACGGCCACCTACACAGCTTTATGGGCAAGTGGCGCAAGGCATGGCAGCAGCAGTGCAGTGGCAACCACCATGTGCAGGCCACATATGTGCCGCCTAGCTGGGGCATGCAATGTGGGGCTTGCATTCAATGGCATGCCCTGCAACTGGCTGTATGGCTCTGTGGCGGTGCAGGGTGGTGGCGGCTGCATGCAGGGTGGGGGGGCTTTGTGGGCAAGCACTACCACCACAGAGCCGTGCCCTTCACCCCTGGATCCTAGAGGTAAGTGGGGCTTGGGGGCTGTGGGGCAGGGCTGGGGAAGATGGTTGGGTGCTGAGGGAGTGGGGGTGCTGCCGGCCCCAGGCGGCACATCACAGCTGGGAGCAGGGCCAGGGGGTGAGAGCAGGGGTGCTGCTCAGCGGGGGGGGCTTTGCAGGCAAGCAATGCGGAGTGCAGTGTGGTAGTGCCCGCCATGTGGGGGCCGCACACATGCCGCCCAGCCAGCTGCCCAGGGGAGGGGGAGAGGGAGGCTGGCATGTGGCCGGAGCACAGCTCCGTGGCCAACTCTGTAGCCATGATGAAGGATGGGGGTGAGGCGGTGGAAGGCAGGTCCTTGCGCTTGCATGCAGCAGCTGCTGCTGCTTACCTGGAGGCCCGTGACGGTGGTGACTGCTGCTGTCTACAAGCCCTCCCACTGCTGCTGCGGAGCCATGCCCAGCGCTGTGCAGCTGGCCGCCGGGTGGCAGCAGCACCATGGTGGTGGCTGGGCAGCATGCAGCCATCCCCACCACCACCCCACGCCAAGCTGCTGCCGCTGGCCGCACAGCTCTGAGCATAGCTGTGCGGCAGCAGCCGGAGGTTTTGTAGGCAGTGGCAGTCGCTGCTGGCATGAGTGGCTGCTGCTGCTTACCTGTGGAGCTGCCTCTGCCAGCAGTGATGGCCACTGTGTACAAAACCTCCTGCTGAGACCGTGGAGCCATACCCGGAGCTGTGCAGCTGGTGGCAGTGGCTCAGTGCAGGGTGGTGGTGGCTGGGAGCCACGCAGCCATTCCCATCCCCACCACTGCCTCGCGCTTGCACTGCTGCTGCCGGCCACACAGCTCCGGGTACGCCTCCGTGGCAGCAGCAGGAGGTTTTGTAGGCAGCAGCAGGCATTGCCATCATGGGCCTCCAGGTAAGGGGCAGTGGCCACCATGTATGAGCCCAAGCATCCCTCCTCAACCTTGCCCCCATCCCTCACCATGGCTGCAGAGTTGGCCACAGAGCTGTGCTCTGGCCACATGCCAGCCTTCCTCTCCCCCTCCCTTGGGCAGCCAGCGAGGCGGTATGTGTGGCCCACACATGGCGGGCACCACTACACTGTGCCCCGCATCACTTGCCTGCAAAGCCCCCCTGCTGAGTGGCACCCCTGCCCTCACCCCCTGGCCCTGCTCCTAGTTGCGATGTACTGCCTGGGGCCGGCAGCACCTCAGCCCCCAAACCATCTTCCCCAGCCCTGCCCCACAGCCACACTTACCTCTGTGCTCCAGAGGTGAAGGGCGAGTCTGAGCCTGAACCCAGCCTTGGCTGCCTCAGAGGCTCAGGCCCCACCCTCTCCCCTCTCCCTCCGGGCAGGGCTGGGTGTTTCCTGCTCTTTCTGCAATCGGCTTTTGCAGGCTGGAGCTGTGCCAGCCTGCAAGAGCTCGTTGCAAAAGCAGAGAATCTGTGGATTTCTCTGCTAACAAGAGAAATCCGTGTTTTCTCCGATAAAAACAGGGAATCCGTGGTTTTCTCTGTTTTTCCATGGGAAATGGAAAACTTGGATCCCTGGTCATCACCCATCTACACCACATCCTGTAACTCAGGACTGCAGGATGACACCTCAGCTTCAGAGGCAGAATTTCAGGCACACTTCTCTATTCTGTGTTTTTTGTTTTGTTTTTGTTTTTTGGGGGGATTTTTGTTTTTGGCTAGTTTAGGTAGCCCCCATTTTTCATGCTTACTGTTGTGAATCACATTTTGAGGTAGCCAACTTGCCCATGTATTACACAGGGATCCTAGGCACCTAACTCAGGACTGTGATTTTAAGGTACATTGTCGGTCGAGCTTTAAGTACATCTGTATGAAATAGCTTATCTACTTGGGGTTGTTTACATGGGTAAGTTCATATGTCGCAAGCTGGAGTGTAAAATAATAGGGCATTAGCTACTAAGAAGGCTTACTATGGTAAAGTCACACCCCAGTTTGCTATTCAGAATCTTATCTGAATAGACAAGGACTATGAAAGTAAGCCTTTGTGTGAGGTAGCTTAACTCCACTTTCAACTTGCAAGCTACTTTGTGCTTAGGAGAATCAGGTCCCAGATGAATGTGAAGGCTCCTAATGTAAGGAGGTCTGTCACTGACACATTTATACCCTGAGGATTCTGATCTATTTTCATTGCTTTCAGCACTCATCTCAACATATTATATTATTCAACCATTGTTTATTTCTCTTTCCTTGCTGGCATTATGTAGCAAAAGTGGCACACCAGAAATAGTAGCTATGCCCTCCTCCAGAACATGGCAGTGACTGTTTTAAAAAATTGAAATGGAAATTGCATGTTTAAAGTAAATACCTGGATCTGTTGCTTTACTTTTAGTAGCATCTTCAGGCAGGAATTCCCATTGCAACATTCTCATTAGCCCAGGGGTTTAGGTTGTAGCCGTGTTGGTCTAAGGATATAGGCAGACAAGGTTCCTTGCGTGAATTTGATATCTTTTATTAGACCAACCTAAATGGTTGGAGAATAGTTATTAAGCAAGCTTTCGGGTTCAAAAACCCTTCGTCAGGCTAAGGAAGCTGCAGCAGTTGGTGTGTGCTCTTCCTGGATGGAATGAAAAGTAAAGAAGCCAGGGGCTGGGCTGGGCTGGGGAGTCAGTTGCCAGGCAGATTGTAATGTATCAAAAATCCAATGTCTGTGTTTAGTCCCTGATCTCTAGTATTCAGCAGGTTGATGAAATGGAGCTCATAGGCTCGTCTCTGGGATGTGTTGTGTAAATTTCCCTTGAGGATCAGGACTGAGAGATTGGAGAGAGAGTGGCCCTCCTGTGAGAAATGTGCCCCCACCGATAATTGGGTGTTTCTGTCTTTGATGGATTTCCGGTGTGCATTCATTCTGGTGCGCAGTTGTTGTCTGGTCTCTCCTACATATCTTTCATCAGGGCATTTGGTGCATTGGATGAGGTATACTACATTCCTGGAGGTGCAGCTGTAAGATCCAGGGATGCTGATGGCTCTGTTGTGGGGTGTAGTAATAGTGGAGGTGGTAGAGATGTGGGGGCAGGTTTTGCATCTCTTGTCATGGCACGGTCTGGATCCTTTTGGTGTGTTCTGGGGTTGAGAAAGTTTGCTTCTGGTGATGAGGTCGGCAAGGTTTGGTGCTTGTCTGAAGGCTAGGATGGGTGGCTCTGGGAAGATCTTTTTAAGAATAGGGTCTTTTTCTAATATGGGTTGCAATTTTTTGAGGATTTTCCGTACAGGTTCAAGGGATGGGTGATAGGTCATAACCAGCGGTGTGCGATTTGTGGGTGTTTTTCTTCTGTACTGCAGCAGTTCTTCACGTGGTATCCAGGTGGCTCTTTCAAACGTGCGATCCACCTCTCTGGAGGAGTGTCCTTGCTGGGTGAAAGCCTTTTTAAGATTGGTGAGGTGGCAATCCCGGGTGTTCTCTTCAGTACAGATGCGGTGGTATCTGAGGGCTTGGCTGTATATCACAGCTTTTTTGGTGTGTTTCGGGTGATTGCTGGTTCTGTGCAGATGTGTATGTTGGTCTGTGGGTTTCTTGTATACTGTGGTCTGTATTTTACCCTTCTGGATACTGATCCTTGTGTCTAAAAAGGGGATGTTGGTGTTGGAGTATTCTAAAGAAAGTCGGTTGGAGGGATAGTGACTATTGAATTTCTGGTGGAACTCAATTAGAGATTCCAGGTTGTCACTCCAAATGATGAAGATGTCATCGATATATCGTAAGTACAGCAAGGGTTTGATGGTGCAGTTCTTGAGGAAGTCTTCTTCCAGGTGGCTCATAAAAAGGTTGGCATACTGTGGGGCCATTTTGGTGCCCATAGCTGTTCCCATCGTCTGGAGCAAGTGTTGATTATTAAAAGTGAAATTGCTGTGTGTGAGGATGAAGTGTATAAGCTCAGTGATATCTTTGGGTCTGTATTCTGGGTTGTAATCTTGTTCCTGTAGATATGTAAGGCAGGCATGGATGCCATCCTGGTGTGGGATGTTGGTGTATAGGCTGGTAACGTCCATGGTGGCTAGGAGTGTGTTGCTGGGAAGGTGGTCTGTTTTTAAGTTTCCGTAGCAAGTCTGTGGTGTCTTGGACAAAACTTGCTCTGTGGGTGACAAGCGGTTTTAGGATGGATTCAACAAAACCTGATATTTCCTCAGTTAGGGTCCCATGGTTGGATATGATAGGTCTGCCAGGGTTCCTCAACAATACCATCAAATCATTTCCACCAAGATTACAAGAAAAACTACAGACCTTGATCCCCCCACTACCTAACCCAGGGACTTTTTACATGCTCCCTAAAATCCACAAACAAGGGAACCCTGGCAGACCTATCATATCCAACCATGGGACCCTAACTGAGAAAATATCAGGTTTCATTGAATCAATCCTAAAACTGCCCATCACCCACAGAGCAAGGTTTGTACAAGACACTACAGACTTTCTACGGAAACTTAAAAACATTGATGACCTTCCCAGCAACACCCTCCTAGCCACCATGGATGTTACCAGCCTATATACCAACATCCCACACCAGGATGGCATCCAAGCCTGCCTTACATATCTACAGGAACAAGATTACAACTCAGAATACAGACCCAAAGATATTACTGACCTTATACACTTCATCCTCACACACAACAATTTCACTTTTAATAATCAACACTTCCTCCAAATGATGGGAACAGCTATGGGCACTAAAATGGACCCACAGTATGCCAACCTTTTTATGAGCCACCTGGAAGAAGACTTCCTCAAGAACCGCACCATCAAACCCTTGCTATACTTAAAATATATCGATGACATCTTCATCATTTGGAGTGAGAACCTACAATCTCTGATTGAGTTCCATCAGAAATTCAACAGTCACCATCCCTCCATCCAACTTTCTCTAGAATACTCCAGCACCAACATCCCCTTTTTAGACACAATGATCAGTATCCAGAATGATAAAATACAGACCACGTTATACAAGAAACCCACAGACCAACATACACATCTGCACAGAACCAGCAATCATCCTAAACACACCAAAAAAGCTGTGATATACAGCCAAGCCCTCAGATACCACCACATCTGTACTGAAGAGAGCACCCGGGATCGCCACCTCACCAATCTTAAAAAGGCTTTCACCCAGCAAGGACACTCCTCCAGAGAGGTGGATCGCACGTTTGAAAGAGCCACCTGGATACCACGTGAAGAACTGCTGCAGTACAGAAGAAAAACACCCACAAATCGCACACCGCTGGTTATGACGTATCACCCATCCCTTGAACCTGTACGGAAAATCCTCAAAAAATTGCAACCCATATTAGAAAAAGACCCTATTCTTAAAAAGATCTTCCCAGAGCCACCCATCCTAGCCTTCAGACAAGCACCAAATCTCGCCGACCTCATCACCAGAAACAAACTTCCTTAACCCCAGAACACACCAAAAGGATCCAAACCATGCGATGACAAGAGATGCAAAACCTGCCCCCACATCTCCACCACCCCCACTATTACTACACCCCACAACAGAGCCATCAGCATCCCAGGATCTTACAGCTGCACCTCCAGGAATGTGATATACCTCATCCAATGCACCAAATGCCCTGATGGAAGATATGTAGGAGAGACCAGACAACAACTGCGCACCAGAATGAACGCACACTGGAAATCCATCAAAGACAGAAACACCCAATTATCGGTGGGGGCACATTTCTCACAGGAGGGCCACTCTCTCTCCAATCTCTCAGTCCTGATCCTCAAGGGAAATTTACACAACACATCCCAGAGACGAGCCTATGAGCTCCATTTCATCAACCTGCTGGATACTAGAGATCAGGGACTAAACACAGGCATTGGATTTTTGATACATTACAATCTGCCTGGCAACTGACTCCCCAGCCCAGCCCAGCCCCTGGCTTCTTTACTTTTCATTCCATCCAGGAAGAGCACACACCAACTGCTGCAGCGTCCTTAGCCTGACGAAGGGTTTTTGAACCCGAAAGCTTGCTTAATAACTATTCTCCAACCATTTAGGTTGGTCTAATAAAAGATATCCAATTCACCCAAGGAACCTTGTCTCTCATTAGCCCAGTGTTTCCCAAATGTTTTATACCTGGGGACACTTTTTCTGGATTAAAATTGGCAGCAAACTTTACTCTGACACTCGAAAAGGTGTGTATGTACCATATCTACTCGATTCTGAGACAAGATTCCCCCCCCCCCAATTTAACATGTGGGAATTAGCCAGTCATCTTAGAATCAAGTATAAGGCAGTGGTGGGGAGGACCCAAAGCTGCAGCTGCTGCCTGCCCCCTTTCTGCCTCTGCATCCCTGCCTCTTGCCATGTTCCCCATCCCTTCTGCTTCCCTTCCTCCCCTGCAGCCTCTACTACTCTTCTGTCCATGCCCCCCCAACAATTTACCCTTGCTCCAGCACTGCCTCCGCACTGCCTTCCCCCTCCCACTTGCCCCCTACTGTCCGCCCCCAGTGCTCCTCCCACTGCCTGCCTCTCCATTGCCTCCTTTCTGCCTATCCCCTTACTGCCTCCCCCATTGCCTGCCCCTCTGCCACTACTTTCCCCACTGCATTAGTAGGGGAGATGAATTTAAAATGATTCTCCAATAATTCATTTCTATGCATAGAAACTTATAATAAATGTATACAGTTTACATATATTGTGGGGGTTAGCTTAAATTCAGGTTCATTTTTAATGTAGGTAAATATGGTAGGTATGTATTCTTCACAAGATAAAGGGAAATGCTGGACCAGAGAGAAGGAATTCTATACAGAAGTAGTAAAAAGTTCATTGTTTGAAAAAGTTTTATTTGGAATCCAAGAAGAGGCATGTTCTGCTGAACAGGTAAGAGTCTATGGGTTAAACCTTTGCGGTCTCTGGAACTTGTTGGGAAAAGGAGAGAAAGAGAGAGAGAGAGAGAGAGAGAGAGAGAGGGATAGCCAGCACGGGTTTGTTGTGGGTAGGTCTTGCTTGACCAATCTTATTTCCTTTTACGACCAGGTGACCTATCACCTAGACAAGGGAGAAGAGATTGATGTTGTATATCTTGACTTTAAAAAAGCCTTCGATCTGGTATCCCATGATCACCCCTTGGCAAAACTGGCCAACTGTGGCCTCAGCTTCACCGCGATCCGCTGGCTGGGGAATTGGCTCCACGGTAGGACCCAGAGGATGGTGGTTGACGGAAGTCAATCGTCATGATGCCCTGTGACCAGTGGGGTCCCCCAAGGCTCTGTCCTTGGGCCTATACTATTCAACATCTTCATTAATGATGTGGACATTGGTATCAGAAGCAAACTGGCCAAGTTTGCCAACGACACCAAACTCTGGGGTAAAGCATCCACACCTGAGGACAGGAAGGCGATCCAGGCTGACCTGGACAGGCTCAAGAAGTGGGCGGATGAAAACCTGATGGTGTTTAACACCAAAAAATGCAAGGTTCTCCACCTTGGGAAGAAAAACCTGCAGCATCCTTATAGGCTCGGCAGTGCTATGCTGGCTAGCACTACAGACGAAAGGGACTTGGGGGTCATGATTGACCGAAAGGTAAACATGAGCCATCAATGTGATGCTGCAGCTAGTAAAACGAGCAAAATGCTGGCTTGCATCCATATCTGCTTCTCAAGCAAATCCCAGGACATCATTCTCCCATTGTACTCGGCCTTGGTGAGGCCGCAGCTGGAGTACTGCGTCCAGTTTTGGGCTCCACAATTCAAAAAGGATGTGGAAAAGCATGAGAGAGTGCAGAGGAGAGCCACATGCATGATCAGAGGTTGGCAAAACAGACCTTATGATGAGAGGCTAAGAGCCATGGGACTCTTTAGCCGGGAAAAGCGCAGGCTCAGGGGTGATCTGGTGGCCACCTATAAGTTTATCAGGGGTGCTCACCAGGATCTGGGGGAACGTCTGTTCACCAGAGTGCCCCAAGGGATGACAAGATCGAATGGTCACAAACACCTCCATGACCATTTCAGGCTGGACATAAGGAAGAACTTCTTTACTAACCGAGCTTCCAAGGTCTAGAATAGATTGCCGCTGGAGGTGGTTCAAGCACCTACTTTGAGCACCTTCAAGAGACATTTGGATATTTATCTTGCTGGGATCCTATGACCCCTGCTGAATTCCTGCCCCTGGGGCAGGGAGCTGAACTTGAATATCTTCCGAGGTCCCTTCCAGCCCTAATGTCTATGAAAGCTATGAAATGCAAGCTGCAGATCAACAGAGACAGAGATTTGTCTTTTCCTATAACTGAAAATTCATCCTGTTATGTGTGACCATGCCCAGAGCTTGCTCTTAGCATTGAACTAAAGAGATTTTTTTTGAACCATGGACATTGGTCATGGTTGCCAAAGGATCCCAGGCATTTCTGAATATAGTGGGGATAAGCTGCAGAGAGCATCTCGTGTTCAAATACTGAATTACAAATTTGCTAATTAAGAATGCAGAAAGTCCATTTCACAATCCATTGCAAAGACCAACTTTCTGGGTTAATTCTTAGGTGATAATACTGATAACAATACTGCTTTAGATTTCTATAGCACATAACACTTAAAAGATCTCAAACACTTAACAAGCATTTATGTTTAAGCTTTATAAGATACCTTATTTACATTCTACAGATGAAGAAACAAGAGCGTTAGAAACTTATTTGCACAAGGTCATGCCAAAAGTCAGTAACAGATCTAGGAACAGAACCTGGATGACAGAGCCATTCTATCTCTGCTTGTCTTAGCCCTGCTCTCACCCTTTTGTGCTGCTCCTGGGACTCAGAGAAGCAGTAAAGCCAATTAAATTAGGCATCTGTGGTTTCCTTTGATATGGTACAAAAGGAGAAGAAATTCTCCCGTATATCCTTAGCTTGAGATTCCCATGGCAGATCTCCAGAACTGTCTCAGCAGCTAACATCCTCAGAATAGGAGTCATTGTTGGGTTGTGGTGAGGCATGTCTGGCCCATGGGCTAGGCTAAGTGTACTGTAGTAACCCCCACCCAAGATGGGATATTGTTTGTTGTCAACAGATGTCAATTGGCCTAGGTCTGACCAGCTACCAGGTTGGCCCAGACAATATGGAAACTGTGACATCTTCAGGATGCCACCCTCCACACCCAAGGTGCTAGGGTGGCAGAAATCCAGAAACAAAAATTGATGAATCTAACCAGAATTATTAAGTCATGAATTAGGGAAATAAGGGAATTGTGTTTAGGTTGCATATAGCATGTTGTCAAGCTTTTCTTCATAAATGCATGTGCTAGAAACATGATTTTATTTTCAACAAGATGAAATTCTGATGTTGTCATCTGACCTTGGGTTTTAGCCCACCTGTTTGTTCTTGGATTTAATAGCAGGTCCGTGAAAGATTGTTGGAACCTTCACCTATGAGTGTGAAGGGAGTATTCTAGGTTTGAATGCCAGAGACTGGAATTGGCCTTATGGGGTTGGTCAAGTAAAGAGTAGAGGAGGTGTTTGAGACTGTGAGAATATAACTTACATTTGATCTAATTGAAACAATTTTTCCCAAGAAACCATGCTTTTACTTTGATATGTTGACACATTTGATCTGAAAAATAATAAAATCAAAACGTGTTCTTCAGTGTGAGACAAATGCTTATATAAGGGTTTGCATTTTGCAATGAATAGACAGATAGAATCTATGATCTCTTATACAGCAACGTTTTTTTATAGCCAGTAAGATATTATAAATGTTACGGAGGGCAGAAATACTAAATAAATTTAGTATTATTTTAGTAGTTTATATTAGTATAGTAGTATATTTTGGCAGTTGTGCTCTTTCCTTCCTGATAATCAAGTTGCCAGTTTATTTGGCCAAGCATTTGGGGTGGGGGGTGTCTTTTTGATAAGTAAATTTAAAAAATGAGAATGTTAAAATTTTAGGAAATGATAGAATATACTGTGGGAGGGCTGCTGACATAATGTTACATGAGCTGCAGCACTTTAATGCTGAGAGCCAAAAATAGAAATTGGTGGAAAAAACAAATACGAGAAGACAGAAGTAGAGGCTTGCTGCTCAGCTGCTTTTAATTGGCATAGACCCCTTCAGACAGTATTGTAGCATTGGTTTACATCAGGGCTGTCTAAGTAGCAGCCTGTAGCCTTTACAGCTCCAAACCCCTGGAGGTCAGTGCTGCCACCACTCTCCCTGCCCTAGTCCCTCACAGAACTTGGGATCTTTGGTAACTGCTTGCAACTCAAGTCAGCAGTGGGGGAAAGGTGGGGTAAATAGATGCAGCTTTCACCTCCTGGGTTCTGAAGCAACACCAGTGTAATGCCTCTGGCAGCCATGCTGATAGGCCACTGGAGGTAAGTTGTGTGGCTCTTAAGATGCCCCACAAGCTGGATCTGGCCTGATTTACATCACTTGAGGATTTGACCGAATGCTAATTAATAAGCTGACTACTCTTAACTTTGTTTTTCAGAGCTTACTTTTGTTACAAGTGTAAGTTACATAGATCAGTATTCACTGATTTTTAGTTTAAATGATATTATTTTCCAAAGAGTTCTATGGTCTGTTTAGGAAAAAAGCATTAACAGACCACAAAATGAGGTGTTATAACCTTATTTTCAATATCTATGATTGTATTTAAAGGACACTGTCCCACTAAAGATTAATGTTGCTAATTCATGTAAGGAAGCTGAAGAAAATTCAGACTTTTTTTTCACTAAATTGTTTTTGAGCCAAAATTTGGTCCTTCAGTGTCTCGAATCAACTCTTATATGCCTCATGCAACCTTTTGTAGTTTAGATTATTTTCATTTATTTGTAATAATACTTCACAACATTATCTTGCTATTGCAACCCATATATCCATTGCCCAAATATCTCTAGACAATATTTTCCCATTTCTTCCCAGCCATCTTACTGTTGTGGTTCAAAAGATTCAGTATCTTCTTAACCCTGCTTTTATTTCTCTTTCCAGTACTTCTTGTATAGCACTGATGATAGTCCCTTTGGTTATAAAATACTGCATTTGAGCTACTAGTTTTTTGCTTTGTCTAAGTTCTGTTGTTCCTGGTTACTGCACCTTGTCCTATACTTTGGCATTACAATTGCAGCATAAATAACTAATACTAAAATGTAGTGAGAAGCAGACAAATCTAAATATGTTTTTTGGTTATCATTTATAAACCAGTTAGGCATGTTAGTCTGAAGTCAGGCAAAAGGCAGACCAGGGCAGCACCTTAAGGATGCTGACAGATGCTCAGGCCTGTGCTCTAACTCATGACACTTTACATAAAACCCTGAGTTAGAGCACCCCGCCTCCCCTGACTCAACAGACATTCTCATTTTGGATGGGAAGGGGGAGGATTAAGCCTGCCTAGTGAGCTCACTCCCAGTGGAGGAACTGCCCCTCTCCCCAGCTCTAGGGTGGGAGGGAAGAAGAGAGAGGGGCAAGCCAGCAGCAGCAAGCTGCTCCTTTAATGAGCTGCTAGATTACCCAGCCTGAGCTGGAGCAAGCAGGGCTTGAACCAGAGCCCGCCACCTCATGGCCCCTCTTCTAGCTGTGATGCTGGGGGGAGCCAGGCCAGCCCTGCCTCCATGATGACCAGGGACCTAGGTTTTACGTTTCCCATGGAAAAATGAAGTAAACAGCGGATTTTTCCCCTTTACTAAAGTAAAATGCGGATTTCTCATTTTAGCAGAGAAACCCACAGATTTTGTAGTTTTGCAGCGAGCCCTCTGCAGACTGGCACAGTCCCAGCTGAGAGGATGCAGGACCAGGGCAGTCAGGCAAGGGACACCATGTGCATGTACATGCACATGGCCCCAGGCAGCCTGGAGAGCAGCTCCTGCAGGTAAGTGAGGAGGGGATTGAGGCTTCCATAGGGAGGGAGGTGGGCAGGGCAGGGGCTAGGGCTGCTGCCCTGCTGGGTAGTGTGTGGGGCTTGGAGTCTGGGGTCACAATGTGTGGCCTCAGATCCCCGGCGGGGCGCAGGACAAGGCTGCAGGTGGCTTGTTTGGGGTGGGGGGTGGGGCCAGTTCCCTGCCACAGCATGCAGTCCCAGGGGGAAGGGGGGGACCCACGCCCCCAGATCTGTGGGGGCGGGGTGGGGGCGTGCTGCAGGCTCATGCTCTGTACCCCACTGCCCTCCCCCAGGGCCTTTGCAATGCAGCATGTGCGACCTAGTGTGGCAGAGTACAGCGAGTCTGTGTTGGAAAGTTGCTTGCCCCTGTGAGCTCCATGCTGCCCAGTGTAACACCTACTATAACATATTTTAATTTTATTACAAAAAATATTCTTGTCATGATTTGTGTTTGCATACCGTATATAGAGGTGATTGTATAATAAATAAAAAAGAAATTCTTTGTCATGTATATTGTGTGGGAGGGGTGTCTGGGGGGTGTGTGTATGGTGGAGAGTGTGTGGGTGTGTGCATGTTGGGGACTGGGGGTTTGTGTGGGGGGTTGTGAGAAGGTGTGGCTATGTGTGGGGAGCATAGGATATGTTGGGGGGTGTATATGTGAGTAGTTGTGGGGGCAGGGTGTGGGTATGTGGCATTTGTTGGGTGTGTGGGAAGTTGGGGAGGTGCCCCCCCCCCCCCCAATTCCCACATGGTACAGCAGCAGGTGGGGGGCACTCATGCCTGGTACAGGCTCTGGTGCCCAATGGTGTGTGGCACCAGCCAGCACTGCACATCATAGCGAGAAGCACAGCCCCCAGCTGGGCCGTCTCTATTGCCGGCACTCCCTGATGTGCACATGCAGCCTCTGCACTCACGCAGCACAAGAGAGAAGCCCCACACGCTGGAGCCACTGCCTTCCCTGTCCCCTGCTGTGCAGGTCCCAAGACTCTATGGGGAGTTTTTCTATGAACTCAGTGAAGCAAATAGATGACTAACTTATTACTAAAGGGAATTCAGCTCCATTTACAACTGCTTATACTATGACATGGGATATTTGTGATCTCTAAAGACTTGATTTCTTTTCAGCATATTGCATGATAGCTTATATTGCATAGGAAGACCAGATTGTGAGAAAAATGAAGTTTTGGGGACATCTATTTCTATACTTATAGAAAATATATACTGTACTTCAGCAACCTTTGGTCTGGTGTAGTGAACTTCCTTAATCACTGAAATGTGAACTAGCAGACCTTAATAGTTTTAGAAACAGTTAGTTTTCTAATACTTAATTACTACCAGTTTATTGCCACTCAATGCCTCATTGAAGTCCCCCATCATGTTAGGTGAACCTTGAAACCTGAGAACAAATTCTCTTTCTAATTCAGTTTATACCCCTGAGATGGGCAAACACATTCTGTACAAAGCACTGCCCAAACCCACAAAATTCATAGCTGATCAGTGACTGGTTAATGATTGCATAGCATAAAATGGAGATCTGTACATTTAGCCCATGTGTTATCTTAGCTGCTTGGAAACTTGGCATCTACATGCAGGGTCAAATAATAATACTTTCTCTCATGCAAGAGGACAAAGAGAGACTTTATGTATGCTAAAATTTCTAGGCTGCTTCATCTCTTGGAATCTATCCCTGAAAAGCTTACCCTTCACCCTCTTCTTAAAGAGATACATTACAAATTGACAGTATCAAGTAATATCTAGTAGTTAGAAACTGTGTAAATTGGCTCACAAGAACAAGTAAACAAATAATACTTTGAACAAATCTGAAACAGAAAACACATTTATAAATAATTTGGTTAGCTTTTAGAGAACTCTCTAAAAGGGGAAAAAAGTATAACTCAATTGAATTTAATAGTACAGAGCTCAAGGTTAATTAAGGGGCTAATGAAAATGAGTCTGCTATAAGCTGGGGAATTACTAAGTGGAAACTGTCCAAGGAAGAGAAAAATCTGTATGCATTATGTTGGCCAAAAGATGGTTCTGGGCTCACTTGGGCTTAGCTCTGATGGAATATGGTTCTGAAAAAAGCATTTTTTTTTTTTTCCAGTAGACATAGGCAAGTATTAATGCCACTGTACAAAACATTGGTAAGACCTTACCTGTAAAATTTTGGTTACTCATATATAGGAGAAAAAAATAATGTAAGAGTGATGTTGTAGCCATATTGGTCCAGAAATTATGTGAGGCAAGAATTTCTTAGGATGCCTGGTTCCTGTGATCAGAGACCTGAAGAATGTCTTGCAGTTGAAAACTTGTCTAACTTTGTCCCAACTACATAGTTTGTCCAATAAAAGATTCCACCCCTAGAAATCCTTGCCTCTCACATAGAAGGAAAAAAAACAAAACAAATTCAAGCTGGAACTAGTGCAAAGAAAGAATAACTAGGGGTACAGAGAGTCATAACAATTAACCCATTCCACAAATGACACTGATTGGGAGCCAGTTCATATTTGTACCTAGTCAGAAGTTTCTGTATGTACACTGCTAAGGGTTCTAAGCAGAATACTTTTTGCAGGTTGCACTGCTGCCAAAATGTACCTGGAGGTGGTAGAGAATCCAGACCAGCAAACCTTCCAATGCCCGAGTTCCTTCCGCTCCCGTGGAAACCTGGGGAAAAGTCCAGATTGGCTGGTGCTCCAAGGAGGAAGATGATGTCATAACCCACAATTGGAATTTCTGTTGCCCCGTCTCAAATACAGAAAGACAGAAACAAAGAAGTAAGGAAAGAAATAATTTTAAAAGACTGATTGATTTTAATAAAGAATATAATTACAGTTTACAACCCATATGAGATGGTACCCTGGCTGGGGATGTATAGAGGTGTGTGGGGTGAGGGGAACGGGAGTAGGAGTGGTACTGGGGGATGTGTGGCCTCCAGTTTGAGGTTCCAAGGTGGTGGGGTGCTCTGGGAGGGCCCCCAAGATCTTGGCAGCTTGTTTCAACCCCAGAACTGAATGATCAGAACAAAAGAGAACTTCCATTATGAAAGCAAACTAAAAGACCTTAGCCAGTTTCTTGGGTTTATTCAGGGCTAGTTGTCCTGGCAACCTTAATTCTGAATTATACTAACTTTTCAGGGCTTCATTTGATAACTTTAGTGTTCTTTGTCATGTTTTTTTTAACTATAAATGACAATAAAACTGCAAAATGACTTGCATGATTCCTATTTACAAATAAAAAAAACACTGCCACAAAGAAATGTAAAAGATCACTGAAGGTCATTTTGGGCTCTGCCAGAAGTGACATTTGTTGCATGATTGGCCCCTTGAAAGTGCTCTACAGCCATGCCCTGACAGAAATGCATGACTGCAGAGCACTTTAAAAGTGCCTAATCATGAGACAAATTAACCCTCATGTAATGAAGGTTCAGATGAAGGCACTCCAAAGTAGAGCACTTCATTAACTTCTGCCTGTCCCTGTATATGATTGGGAGGGGGGCTCTACCCCATGCACCCCCTACCTGTCCAGCTCAGGCAGGGCAAACCCAAGCCTGGAGCTCCCTCCCCTTCCCTTCCCTTCTCCCTCCTCTCATCCTCCAGACAGCACCAGAGCTGGGAGGGATGAGGGGCAGGGTTGCAAACAGGCAGCTCCTCCTGGATTGGCTCCAAAGGAGAGCTCAATCCTCCACCCCCCTTAACCAACAGTGAATGTAATTGTTTCATTGGGAGGTGTGGGGGTCACTCTATTTATAGCACTTTCTTTGAAGGACATCTGTTAGTGCCCTTTGTTGTTAACCTGCTCTTCAGTACATACACGTTGCTCTGTGTACCTATGAGAAAGTGGGAGGAATTGGTGAGTCAGAGAAAGTGCATAGGAGAGGGTTGGGTTAATCTAATATGTTCCAACATACAGGGTGTGTCTACACGTGCATTTACAGTGTCTTAAATTTACTGTACATTAAGCAGGAATAGGCCGGCATCTGCATGTGCAAGCATTAAAGCACATTCATGCAGTGTGTAAACTGACTTGGGACAAAAGTTAGTCCCAAGTCAGTCCACACACACAGTGTTACTGCGCAGCAACTAATTGGGCATAAATTTGATACCTGCATGATGCAGGTATCAAAGTTTTGCTCAAGTCGACGTAAATCACCATACTTACTGCACAGTAAAGGCATGCATGTGTAGACACGTGCCTGTACGGCACAGTAATTTTGGTTACTGCACAGTAAATGTGCATGTGTAGATGAGCCCACAGAGAACAGAGCTTTTCTTATTAGGTGAACATCTTAAGAAATACTTATAGAAAATGAGGAAAGATTGTGGAACTGTGGATGAAATAATTTATCACAAAAAAATTATCTCCCTGAAAACTCTGTGAGAATATATAAGTCTTTGGGCAATTATTAATCTTTAAAGGAGAATTAACTGTGAGTGGGCTGTTTATAACTATGAGCTTTGCTACATTTCTCCAAGGGAAGTATTTCACAATGTGTAGGAGCTGGGCAAAATTGGAAGCTGAGATGCTTTCAGAACATCATGATTTCTTGGCATTTTTCCTAAAATATGAGTATATCTAGTTTCTGTTGTTAATGTCTGTGTAAGCCATTTGTAACATTGTCACAGTTAAGCATCTTTTAATATGTTAGCCAAACAACATAATCCTTTCCCAGGAAAAACTTCAAACAGATCTGAGAAATGTGTTGCTTGTATAATGATTGCAAGGTTTTACCCAATTGTCCCTGTCTTTTATATTAAATTTGTCTCCTTATGAAATCAAAAGTGAATTTCACAGAGGACTGAATTTTACAAACTCTATATATTATTTTAGCTTAATAGCTGATTCTGTGGATTTCAGCCTCACTGATTCCGCTAGTTAAGTGTAAATTTGGTAAGCATATTTTGGCCCTGTAGCTGTATAATATTACACATTTCCCCATCATTTAAGTCTAGAAGAAACCGTTTTGATTTTCATAGTCTGATCTGCAAAATCCAAGCCATACATTTCAGCCAATGATTCCAACAAGCCCATAACTTCTGATTAGGACAGTGTACCTTTTCCAGGAACACAATTGTTTTTCTTTTGAAGATTGAATGCATGGAAAATCCACCACTTTCTCCATAGATTCTTCCCTCCCCCTTCTCAGTGGTTTTAGCCTCAGTATAAAATGAAATTCCACCTTGTCTTCACTCTGACCTTTCAAGCTTTGATTTCTAACTCTAGCTACTAGATATTATGTCTTTGTGTGCTAAATTATATAGCTCTGGTATCAGAAATATTCTCATGAAAATAAGTACTTACTTATAACAGTAAGTATTGTCCCCATAAGTATTGATAGGCCATGATCAAGTCACATCTTCCCCCTTCTTTTGCATAAAATAAATAGACTGAATGCCATAAATCAGGTTTTCCAGGCCTTGAATCATTTGTGTGCATAGCGTTTTTTTCTTGAAACTTGTCTCCAATATTTTTACCTCCTTTTTGAAGCACAAACCCCAGAACTGGACACAGCTTGCTCAATAGCTTTTATACTCATGCTGTAAAGGAAGGCAGTATTTGCTTTTTCTATATTTACTTACTTTTTCTGTTGGTAAAACTGGCTAAGTGCTAAGGGGCAGTGTTCATTAACTTGATTAAGGATTTTAAACTTCATTGCAGAACAACAAGGAGGTTTTTTTACCTCCCTGCCTCCCATCTGACACCTTCAGGGAAGGAATTCTACCTGATCAACACATCAAAGAGCTACTCAACATAACTCACAAAGACACTCTCATGGACCCAGAGGGACAGACTTCCATCTTCAGCTCCCTCTGTGCAAAAATGAAGTTTATTTCCTACCTCTGGGGACTTCTTACCATCTTGTGCCATCTACACTTTTCCCAGAGCCTGACGAAGGGACTTTGATTCCGAAAGCTCGCAGAAAAGGACAATTTTCTTGCCATTTTCCAGTTGGTCTAATAAAAGGTATCATTTTGGAACCAAGAGTTCTAGTTTTTTGTATGTTAACTTAACTAAAGCATTCCTGAGATGTGGCAACACTTCTTTTAGTTTAGGAAGTAGTGTATTCTAATTAGCGCTGTGCGTGTCAGCACACCGCTGCCTGGTATGGTAAGTCTGTGGTATAGGCTGGAACAGTGATCGATATGGGTGCATACAAATTTACATGCGATGAGGCCCCCAAAAGCACTCTGTAGCCATAACATAACAAGCGTTCACAGCTGCAGAGTGCTTTTAAAATGGCCAATTGCATGAAAATGTAACCTTTGTGTGATGTAGTATCAGACAGAGGTGGTAGGGTAGAGTGCCTTAGAGAACGGGTGTACAGATTCCTTGCAAGGCTTCATTTTGCGTAATTCTACCTGCATCCCATGCAGCTTTGTGGGGTTGGGATTGTGCTCCCATGGGCAAGAACTGGCCCAGCTCCACCCCCAGGGCTGTTACAGAAGGGTTTTCTGTCTCCTCACTATGAAACCAGGTATGGAGTGGGAAAAAGAGAGCTCCCCCTGCCACACACGTCCTCCCTCACTTACCCGTGCTGGGGTCTTGGACAAAGCCAGTTCTTATCTTGAATATGGCCTGATTCCATTCAGAGTGTTTTTACTATATTAGGATGTTTTTACACATGCTCTGGTGGTGGGAGATGGCAGGGCACTTCAATTAGAGTGGCTCCCAGACCCACTCTAATTAAAGTTCCTGCAGTGTTTCATGTATCAGTGTCCCCATGCTTCAGAATGGTAGTGGGGGCCATTTAAAGTTAAAAGTTAAAGTGCCCCCACCGCTATGAAGCATGAGGACACTGATATACGAGACACGGAGGCTGGCTGAAGCATGCTAATTAGCGTGCTCCGGCAGATTTGATTAATCGAGTATGCCCTGATGTGATTACAGTGCATCGGAGTAGCCTAGCAGCACATCTAGAGGCATCCTTTGTGATGTTTTAAAATGTGTTGGTGCTTGAAGATATCTATACTCTAAACTCATTGCCTAGAGATGGGAATAATGTTCAAACCAGCCTGCTGCCCCATTCATACTTCAGTTTGTGTATTCTTACCCATTTTCTATTTCAGAATACACAAAATAGCATTTTAAACTGAGTGTCACCATTTACATTAAATATCAAACCAAAGCTGCATCAAATTGTATTCTGACCTCAAGGTGCTACCCTCAACTTCAGTTCAAGGTAGTTTCTCTCATTAGGCTAATGAAAGCTGCAGGAATTCATCTCAGTTGACTTTTTCCATGAATAATTGGAATTCCTCTGTTGCCATGGCTTGATACCATTTCATTCCTTATTCCTTAATGATTTACGTGCAGTTTGTTAATCCTGAACTTCTGTTTTCTCTGAAACACTTGTGTGCAGTAATTATTTTTATCACTGTACCACACAGAACATACTTTACAGATACTTGTTACAGTTTTCCCTGAACTGCTTCTGACGACTGCTAGTAATTTTGAATGGGTACTTCTTAAGGGAACTGATAGTTGATTTTCACCAATATCTTTGAACAACCCCATAACACTTCAGATTTGGTTATGGCATGGAAAAAGTACAGTTCTACTAACTGATAACTGTTCAGGTAACCCATCAAGTGTAGACAAAATGGTTATGCTAATCTACAAGCTGCATCTTCCCCATGGGAAACTGTTGAGTTTACCACATGATGTGCCAAAAATAGACACTACTACTCATAGATATGTCCCCTTACTTCTCTCAAATAGATATTGGAGGATTGCTTGTTTGCTGAGAGCCCTAACCCAAAAAACCCAGCTTTCCCTTTTTCTTTTCTTCATTTCTTCACTTGCTGACTTAAACAATAAGTGTATTTAAACGTCAGTAAAACATTACTATTATGTAGTTAGCTGTCCTCCTCTCTTATGGGACAGATAAAGTTGCCCCAGTCATTGCAAGTGCCTGACTGAAACATAGTTGGTTAATTTTAATCCAAATATGACTGCATTTATAAGGGTTAGCACAGAAAGATGACTCTCAGTCTTTTCTAATACCCCTATATGTTGCCTAGAAATCTTGGTTACTAGTGTACTAGAAATGCTAGCATTATACACTTACTGATCGTCAGTTTTTCAAAATGTCCCTCTGTGGGATTCCTCTGAAGCCTCCTATGCAGACAACAATAAAAAGGATGTCCTCACAATGTAGCTTTGTTATTTTTCTGTATTCTTTTCAGTTTATTCTTTTCATTAAGTTATAAGTTACAGTATACAGGAGACATAGGCCATGAGAGGTGATAATGTCACTTTACTTGACACTGATTAGACCTCATCTAGATATTGTGTATAGTTCTGGGCTCTGCTTTTTTAAAAATACTGTGGACTAATTAGAAAAGGCCCACAACAGGTGACAAGAATAATAAAGGGTATGGAAAGCAAACCATTAGAGGAGAGAGAGAGATAATTGTTTAGCTTGCAGAAAAGGCAACAAGGGGAAGGCATGATAGCAGGCTTCTGAAGGGCTGCCATAAAGAAGAGGGAGAACAATTTTTCTGTCTTGCTGCAGAGGGCCGGATGTGTAGTAATGGCTTGAAATTGCAACAAAATCTCTTTAGATTGAACATCAGCAAAAAAGAATTCACTGTTAGAAGAGTGAGACAGTGGAACAGATGGCTTAGGAAAGGTGGGGAACATCTCCCTGAATAGAGGCTCTGTTACTATG
Source organism: Alligator mississippiensis (assembly GCF_030867095.1). NCBI lineage: Eukaryota > Metazoa > Chordata > Crocodylia > Alligatoridae > Alligator > Alligator mississippiensis. The sequence continues at coordinate 280,696,523 of NC_081824.1, forward strand.
GGTGTTGGAGTGGGTTTTGGGTTTATTTTTTACCTTCCTCAGAATCTTTGGATGTTGGGCACAGCCAAAGCTGAGGATTTTGTCACCTGAGATACCACTGTTTGCGGTGTCCACAGCATTTTCAAAAAGAAGAGGCCAGAACTATACATAATATCTAAATGAGGTTTAATCAGTGTCAAGTAAAGTAAAAGAATAAGGAATGAAATAGTATTAAGCCATGGCAACATAGGGATTCCAATTATTCATGAAAAAAGTCAACTAAGATGACTGCCATGTGTCATGCTGCGTGTCTGGTCATTGATCTTCTGTCATTCATCACCATCTTGTAGACTGAACCAACCTGTCCAAGGCATCCTGACCTTGACTCATCCCTTAATGCTGATTCTTGCTTGCTTACATTTAACTGTCTTTTTTGTTTTGTTTTTACTGTGGTGTATGAGAGGACACCAGCCCCCAGTGTTGTCATGTTCTCAGACATTTCCTTTGGCTCAAGATTTTTTGGAGGCATTTGATTACTTACCATGGTACCTCTCCACCAGAGCTGCTTTGTAGCAGTGTGGTTCTTTCTACACAGTGGGAATGGCAATCAAAATGTGGGTATAGCATGAAGAAAGACTGTTCCAGACAGAATCAAACACCCATGGACCTCCCTGGCCGACACAGACTGGCTCTGGGGCTGAGAGAGAGAGAGTAGGCTAGGGAAAGTGCCTCTTAACTAAAATAAGTCTTCTCCTCCACTGGTAGGAATTGGGACAAAGTTTGTGGGAGGAGAGATCCCCAGTCCAGCTGGTCTCTGGAGGTCCCTATTCTCGGTAGGGAAAGAGAAGGTAACTCCTACAGCAATTCATAGGCAGATAAGGGAGCAAAGAGTTCATGTTCCTCTCCTGTGTAAGAGATTCCTCTCTGGTCCTTCTAGAGAGGCCCACAAAGTATACCAGCATCCATAAAGGGTGTGCCTGGGACAATATTGAAACAGGTGACAGAAGCTCCCCTTTTTTCTGACCACCACTTCCCACCTGCTGTACTATAGGGCCACAGCAAATGGCTTCAGAAACTCATGGGTGGAGTAGGTGCAATGTCTATGATGCTTTCACTGGCCCATGCAAAATAGGATAGCCAGGAGGGGAAGAGAATCACTTCCTGAAATTCCCTCTGGCTTATTGGTGCTGTGGTTTGAAAACTCTCCTGGAAGAATACATTCTTCTCACCAGAGGTAGAGTGATGGTTTAACTGGTCCATAAAAGGTGTAACAGCCTCAAGGGGAAAAGTGATTTTGCCATCCCCCCGTTTCTTCCAGGCCCGGTACTTTGTGGGGGGGGGGGGGGGGGGGGTGTAAGTTCAAATCCTTTCCAGAGGGCAAAAGAGATGTCTACAAGCAGTAGTGCTCTAAGCATCAGGCAGAATGAGTCTTTAATTTATCCATGCAAAGAACAGCTGCCTCAAAGAGAAATCAAGGTGCCCTTATTATGACATTTTATGCAGCCTGGTGATTAGGCTATGCTTTTGTAATTGGGAGCTTATGGGTTCAAATCCCCTGGCATTTTAGCAGCATGTGCACTTTATGTACAGGCTGACTCTTTAGTTAGGCAATACAAAGTGTAGCAGCCTAAGGAAGGAATGAGAAGCGCTTAGCCTGAGACTGCCTGTGACCTTGTGCTTAGGCCATATTCCTACAACTAATTCAAAATGCCGGGGTCAACAAGAAAGGATATTCTCTCAGTATGTACCTCCTCATAAAGGATGACTCACTGCAAGAGCTTCCAAGATAAGAATGGAGAGGAATTTTCTCCTGACTCTTCCTGTGCTCTACTGGTCTGGCTATGCCCCTGACAGTAGATATTGTGGGATTAAATTACTTCCTAGAAGGAAAAAGTGAATCATATTGCCTGCCTTCCTCTGAGGAAAGGAGGAGGTGATTTTAAATTGGGCTAAGCAAAGTGCAAGACACTAAAAGAATGGAATGGAGATTAGTGTCTCCCAGGGCCTCATGTAGCCTAGTGGTTGGGCTAAGCCCTTGAAGGTTGGGGGCTCTGGATTCAAATATCTTGGGCTAGCAAGAAAGGGAATTCTTGTCCTTTCCATTCAGATTGAGGGTGCATCAAGGGGAGGATTGGATAAATAGCTTTCCAAGGATACCCTGTGGCATCATGATTTGCACTCATGTCTTGGGAATGTGGGCTCTGAGTTCAAATCCCCTTCTCAAACCCTGGAATGCCACTGACTGTAGGCTTGAGTAAAGATGAGATGCTGCTTGAATGGGCTGGTACAAAGCACAAGGGCCTCAGAGGGATTAATGGAGAAGAAGCTTTGCCTGAGACTCCTTGTGGTGTGGTGGTTTGGGTGTGCTCCTGCGATGCAAAACCTGTGGGCTTAAATCCCCCCTGGAAGGAAGAAGAGTTTCTTTCAGAACACCAGTAACCTGAGATCTTCTAAAAAGCAAAAGAAGAAATGAACTCTAGAGATGAAAAAGCTATTCATCCTCATATCATGTAATGGTATCAGTTTGCATTTTCCTCTAGAATGAGGAAGGTGGTGAACTTGAATTCCTGGGTGTCAACTATTGGAGGAAACCAAACCTATGGGTTGCCTCTTTTCTGGAGATGGGAGTGCTATATAATGGGTCCTGCCCCATGGGAGAGTATTCAGGTCAGCACTGAAGTATTCACTAAAGACATTCACATTGCCTGTTGGCAACCATGAGCAGACCAGTCCTTATGGAGCATCTTCCACTGTAGGCACCTAACACATTGCTGCTCCTGGCACCCCCACAGCTTCCCCCACACCTACAGCTTCTTTCAGCACCCGCAGCCTCTCCCGGCATTCTCACAGTCTTTCCCCAGTGGCCCCTTTCCAGCTCCCAGCACCCACAGCCTGTTCCCACCTTCCCCCGCAGCCCCTCTCCAGCACCCACAGCTTCCCCAGTTCCCCCAACCTGACTCCTGGCTCCCCCACCAGTCCCAGTTTCCCTCTCCCAGTACCTTTTGGCTCCCCCGCAGCTCTGGCTCCAGCCCCAGCCTCTGTGCCTGCTTCTCCCTGGCATCACTCCTCCGCTCTGCCAGCTTTCAGCTTTTTCCTTTGATCAATTAATAACAATTAACCTTAAGTAATCCCAAGCCCCAGTGACCTCACGTAACCTCAGGGGCCACAGTGACCTTAAGTAACCCCAACCCCAAGTGACCCTGAGTAACCCCAGGGGCTACTTGACCTTAAGTAACCCTAAGCACCAAGTTACCCCAACGCCCCCTAGTGTTAACACACAGCCATGGAAGTGCATGTTTGTGTATGTGTACATGTGTGTGTGTGAACTCATAGTGGTGTTTGTGTAGTTTCTGTGTATGTACATAATTGTGTATCATGCCCTCCTAACAGCGCAATATTGGGATCCCGAGTGTTGATCTGCCGTGTGTCAAGTCAACAAAAGGAAAAGAGAGGACCCAGAGAGCTACAGACTGGTTAGCCTCAACTGTTTCTGGAGCATATCCTAAGGAAGGCCATTTGTAAGCATCTGGAGGAGGAAAGGATGATGATCACAAGTCAAATTGTATTTATGAAAAAGAGATCATGTCAAACAAACTTGAATGGCTTCTTTGACAAAGTAACTACTTGGGTGGATGAAAGGAATGCTGTGGTTATAGCATATCTGGGCTTTAGCAAGACTTTTGACAGGGTACTACACAACCTTCTCGTAAACAAATTGGAGAAATGAGGGCTGTCTGTTATCTGTCCTATCAGGCAGACAGATAACTGGTTTAATACCACCAAGCAAAGGGTAGATATAAATGGGTCTGTGTCAGAATGACAGGAGGTTTTTAGTGGAGGCCCACAGGGGTCTGTCCTGGACAGGGTGCTGTTCAATGGGTTTATTAACAATTTGGATGCTGGCATAGAAAGCTTTTTCAGCAAGTTTGCATATGCCAGAAAACTGAGAAGGGTTGTAAATACTTTGGAGGATGCAATTGCAAATCAAAAGGATCTTGACAAATTGGAAGGTTGGGCTAAAGCTAATAGGATGAAGATCAATGGTAACCTAGGGGATAGTGACCATAAATTGATAGAATTCACTTCTGGCGAAGGGTGGGACAAGTAACCAGCAGGACAGAAGTGCTAGACTTCAGAGAGGTTGACTTCAGTGTGCTTAAAAGATTAATTAGTGGGGCATTAAAGCTCAAGAGCATTGACAAAATGGCGGTCCAGGAGGAGGGGTGGTTGTTCCTCAAGGAAGCAATCAAAAGAGGCAATTCCACTGCATAGAAAAGGGGACAAAAGGGCTAAGAAACCCTCCTGGCTAAACAGAGAAATCCAGGAAAGCCTAAGGGCAAAAAAGAGGTGTACAGGCTGTGGAGGCAGGGGGTAGCTACCAAGGAGGAGTATACTTGCTCTTGCAGGGAATCAGTCAGGAAGGCCAAAGCAGGATTAGAACTTAAGCTGGCCACAAAAATTAAGGACAAAAAAAGCCCTTCTTTAGGTATATAGGAAGCAAAAGAAGGCACAGGGCAGCATAGGACCCCTACAGGATAGACAAGGGCAGCTGGTGACAGATAGGAGGGACAAAGCAGAGCTCTTCAATGAGTTTTTTGTTTCTGTATTCTTGAACTGGGATCTAGACAAATCTGCCAAATGCATTACTGACCGAAGCAAGGGAAACATCAGCCACCAACTGTCAGCACTGACCTAATAAAGAGACACTTGGAGGGTCTGGATGTGTTTAAATTAACGGGACTGGATGAACTCCATCCAAGGGTGCTGCGAGAATTAGCCAGAATCATAGCAGAGCCACTGGCACGGCTGTTTGAGCACTTGTGGTGCTCAGGTGAGGTCTCTGAGGACTGGAAAAGGGCCAATGTGGTCCCTATTTTCAAGAAGGGGAGGAAGGAGGATCCAGATAGCTATAGAGCAGTTAGTCTCACCTCTATCCTTAGGAAAACCCTTGAAAAAATTATCAAGGATCACATTTGTAGGAGTCCAGTGCGTAATATGCTAAAGACCAGCCAGTATGGGTGCATAGCAGGTAGATCCTCCCTGACTAACCTTGCTTCTTTTTATGACCAGATCACTAAATGCTTAGATGCAGGAGTCGAGGTAGAGGTCATCTACTTGGACTTTAAGAAGGCCTTCAACACGGTATCTCATCCTATACTTATAAACAAATTGAACAGCTGTGCCATAGATGATTACACAGTCATGTGGGTGGTAAATTGGTTTAAGTCATACCCAGAGAGTGGTGGTGGATGGGTCAGTATGGACCTCAAACGATGTGGGCAGTGGGGTCCCCCAAGGCTCAGTCCTTGGGCTGGTGCTGTTCAATATCTTCATCAGAAACCTGGATGAGGGCGTAGAAAGCACTCTGTCCAAATAAGCAGATGACACCAAACTATGGGGAGAAGGAAACACATTGATGGGAAGAAACCAAATCCAGGCGGACCTGGACAGGGTAGAGAAGTTCGCAGAGAACAATAGGATACAGTTCAACAAGGACAAGTGCAAGGTGCTGCATCTTGGGAATCAACAGCACACCTGTAGGTTGGGGGATGACCTCCTCAGCAGCACAGCAGCAGAAAGAGATGTCGGAGTCGTTGTCGATTCCAAGATGAATATGAGTCATCAATTTGACGAAGTAATTAGCAGAGCTAACTGCACTTCATCATGCATTAGTAGGTGCATCACAAACAGGTCCAGAGAGGTGATGCTCCCCCTGTATGTGGCACAGGTTAGGCCACACCTCGAATACTGCATCCAATTCTGGGTGCCACAATTCAAGAAGGATGTGGACAACTTTGAGAGGGCCCAGAGGAGTGCCACTTATATGGTTAGAGGCCTGCAGCGAAGGCCTTAGAAGGAAAGGCTGAGGGACCTGGACCCTTTCAGCCTCTGCAAGAGAAGGCTGAGGGGGGATCTTGTAGCAGTATACAAATTCACCGGTGGGGGGGGGGAGGTGGCGGGGCAGCAGGGAATAAGAGATGCTCTGTTTACTGGAGCCCCCCTTGGAACAACCAGAAACAATGGCCACAAGCTGATAGAAAGTAGATTTAGGCTGGACATCAGAAATAACTTCTTCATGGTTAAGGTTGCCAGAATCTAGAATGGGCTTCCAAGGGAGGTGGTGCTCTCCCTTACCTTGGGGGTCTTCAACAGGAGACTGGACAAGCACCTGGCTGGGGTCACATGACCCCAGCACTTTTTACTGCCACTAGCAGGGAGTCAGACTTGATGATCCATTGAGGTCCCTTCTAACCCTAGCATCTATGAATCTATGAAATGGCCAGGAGGTCAGCTACCTCATTTGCTCTCCAGCTGGATTCCTGGTTCCAGCCCTGGGTAGGCTTCTCTACCTGGATCCCACCAGCAGAGATCCTGGTGTTCCCTATTTAAAAGACCAGTTAGGCAATGATTTATTTATATATTTACAATTTTAAAACAATTTGGAAGACTACCAGTGCCTCTATCATCATCATAATATAAATTCTAAATATCTATATACTTTGGTGTTTAATTTTTTTAATCATAGAAAAATCAGAGCTCCCCCTGATCAGGATGTGGGAACAGCTGCCCCTGAAGCTACAGCTTCTGCCAGCAGGTCCCATCCTGTCTGGCAGCTAGGCATGCAAGGTTTGAGATGCAGGGGGATGGAGGGGTTTGTAGGAGAGGGGCGGGAAGGGTTATGGGGGTTGGGTGTGGGGTTCTTGGGTGGGTTTGTGTGTCAGTGGTGTGAGTATAGGGGGATGTGGGGTGTGTGGCTGGGTGTGGAGTTTGTAGGGTTTGTAGGTGGTTGTATGGGGTTTGTGGGGGCATTTATGGGTGTGGGGTTTCTTGTGAAGGTTTGATGCGCAGCTGCCAGATGCCCATCCCCCCCACTCCTGCAGCATACAGCCCCTGGAGCTGGCAGCAGCAGCAGTCAGGTGGGCCATGCCCAGTTGTAGGGGTATCCCTGCAGGGCACAGTGCTGCCTGATCCAGGTCTGTACATTGTGAATGGGCCCAGGCCAACCTGGCCTGCCCTGAGCCATGTGCTAGCAGGTCAGGCGAGGCCAGGCTTGTTCTCCATGTACAGGCCCCAGGTCAGATGGTGTTGCATCCCGCGGGGCTGCTCCTACACCAAAGGATAGCCTGGCTGGCTGCTGCTGCCAGAGCCAGGGGCTGTGCACCACAGGGGGTGGGAGGGCAGGCATGTGATGGCCCCTTTTTGATGGCATGTGAACCCCACCCCCACAAGCCCCCCAACAAACACCACCCCCACACCGCCCCCAAAACCACACAGTCCCCCCCCCCCCCCCGCTCCATGTCTCTACTTACCAGGGTTAGTACCTGGGTCCAGGTCACTCTGCAGTCTTGCCCCACACCTGTTTGCCCCAACACATTGAGGGAGTGTGCTGGGGCAGCAGGCGCAACATAGAGATGTTCTGGCCAGATGCCAGAGCGTCTCTTTGGAGGACTCAGCCTCCGGTTGCCTCAGGGCATGCTGCAGGAACATGCTCTGTGCCACTTTTTTCACAAGGGGGGTTGTTTGGGTTTTTTTGGAAATCCAGGTATCAAATTTAAAGCCTGCACTGCAAATATGCAGCACGGGGAACATATTTCCATTCCCAGACTGCCTCTTGCAGTGTCTTAGACTGTTTTGAGATATCGCAGCAGGCACATGTGCACTTGTCTGGATGCACCCACTGTGTTCATACCAGAAAGCACACTGTGTTTAAAATATTATAAATATAAATAAATCACAGCCAAGCAGGGGCAGAACTACAGGGATAGCCCAGGAGTTCTGGCCACAACAAGACACCATGACAATTCTGGGGTTGATAATGGACACGTTTGTCAAAGGTCACTGTGTTTTGCAGTAAAAATTCGAATGACTTTCAGTGGACTTTCCATGCCTGAGTTACTTAGGCACTTCAAAAGATCTCATGAACTGTTCTGATCCACTCGTGACTCTACTCACCCTCAGGGCTATAGCTGTATATCCTTCTATTGAACACAAAAGAAGTATTTCCTTTATGAGAGTTCTTTTCTTGATTACAGTTTACCTAGTACCTGATTTCACACTTTCCTTTTGAATAAATGTCTTTACATAGGCATCAATACCATCTTTTAAACTTTATGTTGTACATTGTTTTACCAGCAGCTTAGATGTATTTACAGAAGTCAAATTATCGAGTGTTTGTCAAGCTAACAGAAAAAGAAATAGAATTAGCCATGAATTCTGAGAACAGTACAGATTTTTGTGAGATCTCTATAGCAGAGCTCACATGATTTAGTTGTTTCTTTTGTACTGCTCAGTTGATGTATATGTAAGAGCTCAAATTCTGAGAATTCTTGTTTAGCACTGACTTCAGAAAAAATATGTCCTTGGTACGTTGTGTTCTTTATCTCTCGCCTTCCCTGGGAATGAATCCTTCAGAATGCATTGTTAGACAATACATAATGGCAATGATTTGTGTGTTGATGTACGCACACCCGCACACGTATTGGGGAGGAAGCATCCTTTGTATATGCAATGATCCCCATGTCTTTGGGGATGAGCACATTGCTCAGTGTTACACTATATATAGTTTCCACATGACTTGGCTCAGGTGTTTGAAAGCCTTTATTCATTTTCAAGAGCTGTGGGGAGCTGACATTCAGAAGCTTTCCCGTCTAACAATTTGGGGCCCATGTTAGCCTAGATGCAGCCTAAATGCAGCCTAGAAGAAAATGTTTGCATTTCTCTAGCTTGACATATAGTGCAATGTATTTGTGCAAGTGTTTTAACAGCAGCAGCTGTTAGGATCAGGCTAAACTGAAACATTGAGTTAACATAGTTATAATGAAGATCTACATAACTGATGCAGGCCTAAGCATGACATAATGGGGTTGTCATAGTAGACCAACAGGATGCAGTCCTTCTGGAGTTTCAACCAACAGGGCAAAATCAAGTAAAAACCAGGGATGCTGGATCTCTGCACAGCTTGACAGGATATTTGGGGATATGAAACTCAAGGTCTTGTGAGGGCATATGGAATTCTGTTCCTCAGTCCCACAGGAACAAAAGTCACCTTGCCAAGCATAAGACTAGAACACAAAATCAAGAAAGGCTAAGGAGAGAAAACCTGTTTAGTCAGTATTAATACTTTCATTCTTCCTCTGTTTGTGCCCTTCAGTTTATCAGAGGTGTAATGATGACACAACCTGGCACCCAGGACAGCTGCCACATGCAGGGGCAGCAGCAATTTCTGGTTGCTGCTGCTGGCATGATTGTGCTGCTTTTTTTTTACAGCACACCCCACCCCTCCAGCAAATTGGAGCTTGGGGTGGCTGCCTCAGGTGCTCTGCCCTAGTTACACCCCTGAGTTATCAGTCTTATTACTTCTATTCCATATTATTTCCTGAATTATTTTATAGGAAACTCATTTTTCAACCTACTTGTGACCAGCTGCATTTAAATAAAAGACAGTAAGTAGTCCAGCTTTGGTTTGCCTTTGAAATCCTGCTGTGAGACTAAAGGATTCAGGATGGCTCAGGGAATACTGACTAAGCCCTAAATAACTACAAACCTGAAACCCTGAATTTGTCTCCCACCCCTGTTTATATAGACTCAGTGAAAGCATTAAGGTTGCCTAGTTAAGCTCTCAGATGTTAAGATCACACTACATTAAATTACTCTTCTTGGGGCATACGAACTGAGGATACCTCCTATAAATTATGAATATATGCTATCGAAGATTTTCCTACAACCGTAAATGTAATTTCATAATAAAACCAAATGGAAATGTACAAGCATTTATACAAGCAGAGTGCATCTTTATTAACAACTTTAATGACATTTCACATGCATGTCATGCAGTCTTCATACCTCAGTCCTAAAACCCATTCTTACCAAACCCTGGATTTTCAGTTTTGCTTCTGTTGCAAATTTATATAGCTGATAGATGCAATAATGCTTCAGCTGCATCATTATTGTACAAACACCACTTGCTGTGTACTTGTTATTCACCTCACAGTTGTCTGGATGCAGTAGCAAAGCACTGCGTGATAGTAAGCAGGCATCTGGGGGCTGCTTAAACAAAGATAAATTGTATTAAGAAATAGTACTCTTATACAACTGCCTCTTTGTGTATCTGCATGATCCACAGAAGTTAAAATATTTTAAAAATATAGTTTGTAGCCATATTAGTCTAGAGGCAAAGGCATCCACAACTGTTGAGGAAGAGGTAATATCTTTTATTAAACCAACTAGATAGTTACAAACCCTGCCCCCCCCCCCCCCCCCCAAAAAAAAAAAACCTAGGTAGTTGCAAAAAAAAATAAATCCTGTGCAATATGAAGCATTCTAATGGTTATTCATTCATTCATTCATTCATTTATTTAAGAAAGCATGGACTTTCCAATCAGCAAAGGAAAGCAATCTCTCATGCATGTAAATGGTAAGAACCCAGATGTTTCAAAACAGTCTGCCAGGAATTAAGTGTGAAACAAATAAATGATATCTTTGAATTAAAAATGTAACTTGAAAATTACTGGTTTGGGTAGGACAGAAAAACAGGATTAAACTGACCAGCTCTTTAAATAAGTGTTCACATTACAAACATGTATGTAAGCACATGTTCCTTGCTCGTTTCAAAGATCTGAGGTTGTATGTAATTGAAAAGTAATAATAGTAAAAATGTTTTCAACTTATGTGTGTGCAGCACCTCTCACTATGCCTGACCTCTAAGCTACTGCAGTAGCAAGCAAAACTGCATCTTAGAGCTTAGTTACACATTACACTTTAAGCTTCTCAAAAAATGTTGATCCATGTTAGTGTTAGCTCAAGTTTGGAGTAGTCACACGCTCAGGCTAAAAACCTTCTCTGACCTGCACAGCTGTGACTTGCCACTAGAGAGCTGGTGAGCAGGGGCAGGACTGGGAGCTACAGCTGTGAGTTGCCACTAGGGTTAGGGACAGAAGTTACACATAAACCGGTTTAAGTGATCAGAAACTGGTTTAAACCTGTAACAGAACAGAAGCTCAGTGCACATAAACCAGCTTCAAAATGGCTGAAACTGGTTTAAGATAAACCTGGTTGAATGTAGTATCAGACTTAAGACTTAACTGATTTGGATCAAACCAGCTTATGAAACTTCTGTCCCAGTTAAATCAGAGTTCCCCAGCATGCTTTCGAGCTCTGGCCTGAGCTGTGCTGTGCTGTCTGCTCCAGAGCAGGGCTGGCCCCACTACTCTGCCCCCTAGCTGGAGCAGTGACAGCTGGCTGGCTGACAAGTTGCGGAGGGAGGGAGGGCAAGCCCAGCTGGGGATGCAGTCCTGGCTACGGGGGGAGGGGAGACTGCCCCCCCCAGCATAGGCAACTCATAGGGGGATATGGGGGGCATGTGCCCCCCCCCCGAGATTGGCTGCTGCTGCCACCACTGTCTGCAGGCGGTTGCTGCTCACCGCCAAGGCTGCCACCTACAAATGGTGCCCTGCTTAGTTTCAGGAGGCACCACTCGTTCATGCCCCCCAGGCAAACCCTGACTGGGTCTGGGGCCATGGAGGGGTGTTAAACACCCTTTCCCCTACTCAAACTTACTGCTGGCTGCGACTGTGGACTACAAATCCCAGAGGCATCTGTGAGCAGGAAGAGGAAGTGATGAGGAACTCTGCAGAGTCGTGCCACAGTAATTCTGGAGTGCAAATCTCAAAGACCTCAAGGGCAGCAGGAAGAGGAAGTGAACATGCAGCCAGAGAGCCATGCTCTGGAAGCCTCCTCGCCCCCTGGCTTCTGTCTTGAGCCACTGCAGGCATGTGGCTGCATTACCTGAATCAAAGGTAAATGTCTGTTCACTTGTGTTTCAATTTAATCTGTGCAGTTTAGGTTAACCTGCAAAGACTGAATCGATTCAGCCTCTGGCTTTTTGACTGTCTGTACCTAACCTAGAGTGCTGGTGAGCCAGGACAGGCTTCTTTCCCTCCTTCACATCAGAGTGGGTTGGAGAGATGGGCTGGTAGGGGCAGGAGCGTGAGACTGGAAGAGGGAAAAGTTTGAATGGGATTGGGTAGTAAAAATAGGAGGTAGAGAGGCAGTGGGTGGGAATGGCAGTTAGGGGCTGGCTGGTGAAATGGAGGAAGTCATCACTAAAGGATAAAAGAAAAATAAGTGAGAAAAAAATTAAAAAGAAGTAAAGAGGAAGTTAATTGAAGTCTTATGTTTTAATAATTTGTGATTGGGTAGCCTCAGATCACAAGTAGGGAAGTCCCAGGTCACTGGGGCCTCAATCTGACCCCCTACCTTGCTCCTTTTACCCCCAGCCCCAGCCCTCTCTCGTGAACTCATCTGTGTCCCTGTTTGCTGCTTGGCCATGTCACATCCCCGGGAGCAGGAAAGAGAGTTGGTTTAGTGACAGTACCACCCGCTGGGCACTTGAGTTTGTGGGATGGAAAGTTTGTCCACACAGAGCAGGAGGGTCAGGAAATGGACACTGCAACCTGGGATCCTGGTGCCTTATCTGTGGGGAGTGGCCAAACATTAATGGAACACAAGCTGGGTAATACAGATCAAAAATAAACCTGACCTGGAGTGGCTTAACTTCAAGATGCCTAAAGGGTGCTTAAAACTAGTTTGTACCTCTTGACGTGGCAATCCGGGGTTAAGAGCTCACTGATCTGCCTAAAAGGGATGTATAACAAGGTCTTTAATTCTGCACTGCAGTGAGTTTAATCTGCCTAGAAGGCCAGCCATTTTCTGGACATAATACTAAGTAGTCCTTTCAAGTCTCCCTTTGATTTTTTTTACATTGAAACATGCATTAAAAACATAATCGTTTTATAAAATCAATGTTTAAAAATGGAGAGCAATAGAGATGCTATAATGTTACTGCTAAAAGTATAAGCATTTAGTATAAGAGTCCATAAATGATTATGAATTGGGTATTTTAAAATGAAGAAACATCAATAAATATAATCTTGACAAAATTCACATTTTGGTTCTTAGAGATATTAACTTAATGACCCAAGGCATTTCAAGTGCAGTTTTTTTTTTATTTGTTTTTTATTTGTTTTTTTAGTTTCCTTTGACAAGTGTATGGTTCAATCTCAATTTTAAGCTTTAATGTAGTCATTAGAAATGAAATTTTATAACTGCCATTCCACAGTTATGCACTGCTAATTTTCATGATGCCAAGTAAAAAAAATAAAAGAAGAGGAGCTGTAACACTTTATTCTTTTTTAAAACCCATGATTAATGGAAGAAGTCAAGAAACCCATCAACTAGGATTGGTTGCTTGGTTAATTTAAATGTGTCGGTGCATCTACATGAGCCACCCACTGCACAGTTGTTACTGCGCAGTCATTTAGTACCTGCATAACCAAGAACCAAATGTGCAGCAAGCGTCTTGTGCAGACACAGCCTCTGTCTCACAATTTAGACCTGAACATTTACATTTTAGTCAGACTAAACATATTCTGATATCTACAGTGCTACTTTTTCTTGCACATAGTCCAGAAAATAAAAGCTACTGACCTTCTTTTTCATTTCCAGCTTTGCCAATAAACTAACTTCATATAGTGCAGGAACTATGGGAGAGCAGTAAGAATTAAATTACCAGGAAATTCAGGTGGTAGTAATTTTACATTAGCAAGAACAAAAGGAAAACTCTAATACTCCTAAGAGCCTTCTAGGGAGGGAGGGAGGGGGAGAGAGAGAGATTGAGAAACTGCATGTGTGCTTGTGTGTGTGCATGTGTGTTTAACAGGTTTTTTTTTTAAATGTAGGAAATTAAAACATTATTTTGACTTAAAATGCTGAGTGACTTGTGATTTCAAAGAAAGAAAATGTTGACATTCACATCTAATATATGATCCTAGTCGAATCTCTGAAATGGTTCAGACTTATGGTTTTTGTACAGCCATCCTCTGCTTTCATTTCATAAAAGCTAAATTCCATCTCACCAAGTTAAATATGATCTTCAAACGAAGCCCTAAAATCTATCTGTGTTGTCTTCATTATAGCTGGATATTGCAAAACAAATAATATTACAAAAGGTTAAGATTCTCAATCTAGCTGGAAGTTTTGATTTTTTTTTGTGCTGATAATACAGAGGAGAGCTTTTTGATCATTAGTGCAGAGCACAACAGAAATCACCATCAATGTAGAGAATGATTCTGAAAGCATATGCTGAGCAGTCATGCAGTTACTTTACCTTTCATTCCTTGTTATTTTTTTTCCTGGTGTTGAAACAGTCCGATTTCTAGCCAGAATCACAATCTGAATGACTAACACACACATACGCTGTGTGATGCAACTTAACAGCATGCTGGAAATTGAATTTGCATCGTTGAGCCCAACTGTTCACATTACATCATTTAAAAAATATTGTTAATTTATTTTTAATACTGTGGTATTGGTGATCAAGCCCTCAAAATGTCAATATCTGCAAGCACAAAATTCTGTCTGGCTGTGCTTAGGAAATTTGCTCACCATATGTTGTTTTCACTTGTTACCACTGAAACAGCTTAACCAAAAATGTCATATACAAAAAAAAAAAGTCAATGGAGCCCAGTATATGCCAGAAAGCTTTTGCCAGCATAGTAATTTCAGTCAGCGGTATTTTCTGGTGACATTTCTAAACTGGCAAAATGCCTACTGCACATGAAATTAAATTAGCAAGAAGATATATGTGCCAATTTTGATTTCTTCCCTTGCTGAACTGCCCAAGGAAATGCAACAGATAGTTCCTTGATGCTGCTTCATGCCATCAGTGAGTAGTCCTGCCAGGCTTCAGAAGTGTATGCCCACAAATCCCTACCAAGGGATTTTTCAAAGAGAAAGGGATGAATTAGTGTTAAAGCATTCTGAGTGAGACTGCATTAATAGACATGTTAATTCTTTTTTTTTTAATTAATGTATTTTATAACAAAACAAAGAGGACTGAGCTCAGCATTCCAGAAGACCATTGGGGCTATTTATGGTCATTGAAAAATGGTGCTTAACAGCAGCGCACAGGCCTTTTTTTTGTTTCGTTTTATCCTATATGGAAAAGGTGTCAAAGATCCGGGCAACAAAGCGCTATCACTGGGCTCACGGTGCAGCCTATGGGTCTCAGACTGGACCTATGTGCCACATGGCCCAGACTGTCCCTGCACACTGCACATAGAGTATGGGGTTGATCTGGGGTGTGGGATGAACGCAATGCCTGCAGCAGGCTAGCCACATGTGCTGGATCCTGCATGCAGGGCTCATTGGTGTGCCTGATGCAGCCTGTGGACAAACCCTGTGCTCCTCAGTCAGCCCACAGGGCCAGATGAGTTTGATACCCATGCTTGCAAAGGAATCATGGTATGTACAGCTGGCATGATGCTCGGGAGGTTTAGCATCTACTCTCGTGCAACTTTTTTCCAAAGATTAGATTTGAAGTAGGTGGCAGTTGGCAACTGAAGGTTGTCATAGAATCATAGGGCTGGAAGGGACACCAAAGGCTTATCAGGTCCAGGCCCCTGCATGAGCAGGAAAGACACCTGGGGTCAGATGACCCCAACCAAGTGACTGCCCAGTCTTCTCTTGAAGACCTCTAGGGTAGATGGCTGCACCACCTCTGGCGGAGCTTGTTCCAGAGTCTGGACACCCTAGTTGTGAAGAAGTTTTTCCTAATGTTCAGGCTGAAACTATCTTCCAGGAGTTCATGGCCGTTGTTTCTAGTTTTCCCACAAGGCACCCTGGTGAAGTTGTTCACCAAACCCCTGGTGCACACCTCTGATATAGAGGTAAGCCACAATCAGGTCCCCTCTCAGCCCTTTTCTTTAGGCTGAAGATTCCAAGATCCCTCAGCCTTTCCTCGTATGGCTTGCCATGCAAGTCTCTGATCATGCAGGTGGCCCTTCTCTGGACCCTCTCAAGCTTTAGCAAGTCCTTGTTGAAGTGCGGCACCCAGAACTGGATGCAGTGCTCCAACTGTGGCCGCAACAATGTTGAGTGAAGTGGGAGAAGCAATTCTTTGGATTTACTGGAGATGCATCAATTGATGCGTGTCAGAGTTTTACTGGCCCTAGCGGCTACTGTGTCTGCTGCCCTGGCCAGCCCCATCCCCCAAGCCTCCCCATCCCTGCCCCCCCCCAGTTAAAAAAACAAACAAACAGAAAAAACCCTGGCACTTACTGGCAGCTCCAGCTGCCATCTGGCTGACTGGGGCCCCGCCCGCACCTTGCTGGGTAGGCTCACAGCCCCAGCGGCTCCAGCCCAGGCCCTGCTTGCACCGCCCCCCCCCCCACCCCCCGCCACGCTGTCCTGTGCTGCCCAGGGGGGCTCTGCCAGGAGCCCCTGGAGCCCCCCCACCCCTGCTTCTAAGGTAAGCAGAGGCTTTTTTTCCCCATTTTTTCCCCTGTTCTTTTTCTGTTTTTTTTAAGTGATGGTGCCTGGGGTTGTGGGGGTAGCCTTGGGGGCCTGGGGGTGCAAGTTGGGGGGCATGAGGCTGGGTGGGGCAGCCATTGGGGGGGGCTGCACCAGCTGGTGGGGGATGGGGCCAGGTGGGGCAGCAACTGGGGGGCTGGGGTGAGGCATATGGGCCTTGTGGGAGGGAGTAGCCCCTGCAGGGGCGATTTGGCCCCTGTTGGGGGGGATTGAACCCCTTGTGTGGGGGACCAAACCCCTTGTGTAGGGGCCAAACCCTTTGAGTAGGAGCTGAACCTCCTGTTGGGGGATGGGGGGGGGCGAACACCTTGTGTGGGGGCCATCGCCCTGTGGGAGGGCAGCAAAATATGTATTCAAGAATTCATGAAACATGTATTTAGAGTTCATTTTATTATTAGACTTGCTTTAACACTGTACATATATCAATAAAACATTGTCCAAGTGATTGCTGTCTCTGTCTCACTCTCTCTTTATAGTGGCCTTTCGTTTTACTTGTGGAGGAACATGGATTTGGGGGTATTTTACAGAGTGACTTTGGGATTTTTTTATCAGCGATTTTTCAGTTTTCCAATAGGGAACACCAGAATTCCTGCTAGGGACGCCTGTGACAGGACCCTGCCTGCTCAGAGCTGGCACCTTGGACCCAGCTGGCTGGGGCTGACCTGTCCAAATGGAGCCAGGAGGACATGCTTTGACAGTTCAAAGCAGGCCACCACACCTGGAACATCTTCCAGGCAATAGCTGCCCAGATGGCTGGACAGGGGCCACACATAGCAGTAGTGCTGCAGAGGCCAACCCTGCAACCGCAGTCCACTGGGAGCTGGCCCAGAGGGGCAGATGCCTCTACTGGCTGTGCAGACCCCATCTGGGTCTGGCAGGTGCGCAGCAGGTCACAGCCAGACAGCAGCCCCCACTGCCAGACTGCTGTAGTGGGTAGAGGGTGCAGGGAACTCTCAGGGCTGTTTCAGCAGTCCAGCGGGCACAAGAGGTAGTATCCCCAGGTACCAATTGGCTGGGCCCCAGAAGCTTCTGAGAGCTAGCAGCCCTGAGCTACTTGCCAGCGCTGTCTTTTATACTGCTGAGGCCAGAACAGGGCAGCTTTTTATACTGCTGGGGACAGCACAGGTGCTGGCCCCAGGCTCTAGCTCCCCCTGACTGCAGATCTGGGAGAAGCCAGGCAGGGTTATTTTGCCCCAAGTGGCACAATTTGCTCTACACCAAAGTGCATGTCCAAGCATGTGCGCTGAAGCAAAAAGCCCTGGCTCAAATTTCTACCGCTTCTATTTGAGCTGCTGCAAGCACACGTGCTTGCATGTGGATGCACCCTCTGTGTCCTACTCCACAACCAGTTTCGTACCCACTTGACGGTCCCGCCGTTGAGCCCAATATCTTAATTTTCTGATCTGTACCTCATGGGATACCAGGTCAAAGGCTTTCTGAAAGTCAAGATATATAATGTCAAGTGCTTTTCTCTTGTCCAGGTGATGAGTCACCTGATCATAGAAAGAAATGAAGTTGCCCATGAGGAAGCTATGCTGGCTGTCATTCTGTATCATGCCTTCTGCAAGTTTGTTACACATAGGTTCTTTGATGAATGTTTCTAGGATTTTCCCTGGAATAGAAGTTAAGCTAATTGGCCTGTAGTTTCCTGGGTCCTCACGCTTCCCCTTCCTGAAGATGGGCACAACATTGGCCCTCTTTCAGTCCTCTGGGATTTCTCCAGAGGCCCATTTTTGAAGGACCTTTGCCAGGGGCTATGTGATTACTTCAGCCAACTCTTGCAGCGCTCTTGGGTGGAGTTCATCCAGTCCTGCTGATTTATATACATCTAATTTCTTTAATTGATCCTACACCAGTTCTATGGCAATGGTGGGAACAGTGTCAATCCCACCCTACTCGTTCTGTGTCCTACCTGACGTGTTGTTCCCCTTGGTCTTGTGAAAGACTGAGGCAATGTAGTCGTTTAGTAGTTCCGTTTTTTCCAGCAGTGGCCCCACATTCCTGTTAGTTTTCCTTTTACTCCCTATGCAGCTAAAGAAGGACTTCTTGTCGTATTTGATTCTTGTAGCTAGTTTTAGTCTGGTTTCTGCCTTAGCTTGCTTAATCTGGTTCCTACGAGTGTGGGCCATTGCCAAGTAGTCTTTCTTAGCTGTCCCAAGCTTCCATTGTTTGTATGCCTCTTTTTTCTGTAGGAGGGCTGCAACTTCCCTGCATAACCAAGAGGGGTTTTTGATCCTTTTGCTATTTTTTCTCTGTAAGAGAATGGATTTTCTCTGAGCCTTAAGAATTGTGTCCTTAAGGAACGACCATTCTTCTCATGCTCCCTTTACCTGTGGTCCTTGGTCTACCAGGGCATTTTCTACTAGTGGCCTGAGCTTATTAAGATTTGCGTTTTTGAAGTCTAAGACTTTGAGCTTGGTATCTGTTTTGTCAGCCTTGCAACAGACTGTGAACTTAATGATTTCATGGTCACTTATCGCCTAGGGTGCCCTCTATGTTTAAGTTGGTCACCAGGTCATCCCCTTTGGTTAGGACCAGGTCAAGAACTGCATTGCCTCTAGTTGGCCTGTGCACCTACTGAGTCAAAAAAAGCTCTTCAGTGCTGGTCAGGAAGGACGGTGATTGATCCAAGCTGACTGAACACTCCTCCCAGGAGATGTATGGGACATGGTTGTCATGGGTGACTTCTACTACCCAGACACGTGCGGCCTCCATTAGTTCACAAGCGAATGCTAGATCAAGGTCCTCCCCTTGGTTATGTGGCCTGTAGTATACACCTACAGTTAGGTCTCTCTTGCCATGCCTCCCCCATTGTCACTTGTTTAAACATTGTTTCAAAGGGTAGTTGTGTCTGGTTGGAATTCTTGATACAGAATCTACCTGGTATGTGTGGGACCAACATCTCCTTGCCACTTCCCTTCAGAACAGTAACCAAGGGGGAAAATGGCTACAGAGAAAGGCAGAGGAGAAAATATACACACAAATTTAAATAAATAAAAAATAAGATCTATAGCTGACCAAGATTTCTGGCAAGGTTGGATGGATACCTTACTACTAGGCCTTGTTACAATATAAAACATGAAACGCTCCACTCTGATAACAAATAAATTGATATACTTGTGTGGGCCAGGTCGAACCCTTTCGTTGCTCTGCACGTGGGCTGTGGCCGGCAGCCCGGGCAGGCCGGGTCAGAGAGGGCGGGCGCCAAGCTAAAATTAGGCACAGACACGTAACGGTTGATTTTGAGATTGTTTACTTACACCGAGATGGTCGCGGTGCAGGCTGGAAACTTGCTTGAGTTGCGGTTACAACAGAAAACACGAACAATCACGTGGAGTTTGCTAGGCTCCACGCAGACAGAACTCCGGATGTCCAGGACAAGGGTGCCTCAAATAGAAAACTCGTCGATACGTCTTATAGAAAAGTTACTGCTCGAAGACGGGAAGAGGTGGGCGGTGGATCAGGCCACCAAACTCCTCTGAATAACACACAGGGTATCTATGACCCTGCCGCGCAGTCAGAGTCCCCACAAGATGGATGTGGAGTCCTCTTCGGCTTGGGCGGAAACTGCTCAAGCCTCTTATACGGCTAGCAGGCCAATCGCTAGCCGCCACGTGGGAATAATTTAGCACTAGCCAATAGCGGGACACAACTTTACATACGAAGAGCGGGAACTCCTTTGCACCGTGCATTTCTGTGTTGCAAAGCAAACGCACCCTGCAAAGACAGCTGCAAAGTGGCGGGAACTCTCTCCCTTGCACGCGGGTTCTCTGTGCAGCAGAACTCCACCGTGCAATGAAGCTGTAAACCCACGGGGATAATTCTTAGTGCCAAAGCACACACAAAAAAATCAGACTTTCGGGTCATGACAATACTAATAGGTATCAGCATTACATAAATATATTTATATACGTGATGGGAAGGAGAGGAAGACTAGCAGTCTGTAGCTTCCCAAAAAATTAGCAAGTTGAGTGGTTGCACAGACCCAGACTTAGTACTGGGCATTACCTTCACTATCCAACATGGTAACTAAAACTAGGCACAAAGTAGTGAAGCTGTGAGTGTGTCACAATCATTGATTAATCACAGTAAGCATCCTGTCTGCACTGCTGTATATATCTGTATCCTAATCTCAGTGCAATGTAAGATATGAGAAAGTAAGTATGAATAAGGGAGAGGAAAAAGGAACAGAGAGATCAGGAGAAATGAGAATAGGGGGATCCCTACTTCCCCTGTATCTTTCAAGAAACCAGGATCTGCTAGTCCTGGCTCCTGTTGCTGTATCTAGTCTGATGTGTGTTTTAAAGATTGAGGTGATCTCTAGTAACTTGTCACCACTGGATATTGCAGGTTCAGGATATTTCATTCCCATATATGTTCAAACCAACAAAGCTGCTGGTGGATCTAATTCGCACAGTACAACTATGATTTGTAGGTGACCAATCATTACCATACTGGCTCCTTGTAAAAACAGGTCCTTCCTTAAATCCAGAGAGGGGGGATTACAGGAGCATGGTGAGAAGACAGCAGGCTATCCACTCCTGTTCCCCCAAAATCCTGTCCCCTCCAGCCCAGCTATCATTACAGCCATTTAAAGGAGGGAGAAGGACCCTGCCAACCAATGGGCCTTATGAAGCCTTCTGGGTGGGTGCGTACAGGCCTCGGGCACAGCCAAAGGGCACCCTTACATGGTGACTGAAGGCATTTTGGTTTTTTTTTTGTTACGGTTCTTTGGAATTCAGCATCATTTGTTGGGGGATGGAGGGAGGAATAGTTTGGTACATTTTAGGGGAAGGCAGGCAGATAGGGAAGAGAGAAGACCATGTTCTTCACTGGTGCCATCTACTCTTAGTATTTGTGGGCACAACAGGAAGGCTGTGAGCAGTGCATAAAGCTACCAAGTACAAGGAAAGGAAAGCCAAACTACCGCAGCTGGGATTCACACATTCACTTTCAAGTGTTGCAAAAAGATTCACTGGAATCAAGGGAATAAATACATAAATGAAGGTTAAAGGTTACTTTGAGACATGATACACTTTTATCATCATCATACAAACTGGGCTATATGTCAGAGAACAGATGAAAATAAAGTTGCTTCTCTCAGGGTTTTGGCACAACCCTTGGCACTATATCAAATACAGAAGCAGTGCAGTTCTCAGAAGAATCAATGGACCACTTGAAAGTAAAAGAAAAAAGTCTATTGATTGCACTGGATTGGCCACTGGCCAGAGAAGGAAGGAAAAGTGAAAGCAAAGTTAACTTCTGAGTAGTTGCTCCAAGTTATACAAAGGCATCTCAGAACTGTTTACGCACAGGCAGGCTAGAATCAACATTTCTGATGCAAGCACTGTTAAGGCTATCAGTACACTATGAAAGAGCCTTTTGCCAAATCTCTGTGCATATTTGTTGTTATCTTAATATTGTATTCATAGGAATTAAAGTTACCCTTGCTTACAGAGATTATCTAAACTTGTCAGAGAACATGCGTTAATCCTGAATTAGTGAATAGAATTTATTTTTAGACCTTATTTTGCAAGTAAGCAATTTAAAGCTATGGATCTTTTCACATTTATCACAAAATAAAATCATTTGTTACTGAAGGTGTTAGCGGCAGGTGCTTCAAGATACCATAGTGAGGATGGCAGTGTCAAAACCCAAACTGAACATTATGATGAATTTTATGCCATTTGTTGCTTTTAACATTTAAGGCCAGTGTCACTGTAGTTACCCATTTAAATTCAGTCTTACTTTTTGTATCTGTCTACATGTAGCCTCTCTGTTAGAGACCTTTACTACAAAAATTAAAATGTTTGTAAATTAAATTACTGAAGTACAGTTTGTTAGTCTCTTTTAATCGTGTCGCTTTTCTGTAGTGACAGTTTACGGTAATAAATTTCCCCACATACCTGACCAAATTTCTGGAAACTGCTATAAATTTTCAAGAAATGTTAAACAAGTATTTCAGTATGCTAATACTAGAATAGAATATTGTTTCCTGAGAACTTCAAACTTCTTCTGAAGTGTTTCCCTTCATATTGCTTTTTGAACACAGTGCCATTTTATTTATGTGGTGCTGTGGGCAGTTCATTTATGTCAAGGTAACACCAAGAAGGTCTTTGCTATAAACTTTTTTGCTAGCTAAGTTTCTGCAAAGGAGGGAACACTTGTATTTCTCACTGCAGTAGATTTCCAATGTTTAATATTAAAGAGGCAGGGAAATATAAAAGTACTGTTGGTGCTCAAAAACCCCCCCAAACTTTCAATAGTTTTTATCCTAACTTGTTAGGCTGTCTCCTCAAGTTCTAAGTTTAGAAAAGTAACATCAAGACCATTGAAAGAGTAATGAGGTATTATGGGTTTATTTCATTTTTCTGAAGCCATATACTTTTATTAAGCATGGAAAAATATTTTCACATGTACAAAACAACTCCACTTTCCACACATTAAAAACTAAAATGGAATACTTCAGGGGGAAAAAGGAGGTGCTGTGCTTAAGTTTATTCTACAAGATACAATGCATGCCTGATGAAGTTAAATTCTTCAATTGGAAATTTACTCAAAAATGAAAAAAGTTATGCACCCTCACATTTTAAAAAATGCGAAATAAATCTCTTTGGGAAACAAGATCCTTTTTTTAAAAAAAATTGTATCCTGAAAAGATACTGACCTGAAAAAGGGTAAACAATCATATACAAGGCATAAACATTACACAAAATCATTCAGACATTTTATAAAGAGATCTGGAAAAGTACCTAAAATAGTAATTTTTCTTTAGTATAAAAATTCAATAATAAAATATTGCTCATAATAAATAAGAGGCGAATTTCAGTAATACTGCTCCTCCCCTTAAAGCTTTCTCAGACATAGTTTCTTTTTTGTGACCTGAAGTTTGCATTTTGCCCCATACTTACAAGCATCAGGCCATTCTTTGTGAGAATGAACTAAATGCTATTTTATAGATGCATTAGATCCACTTCAAGGGGTATTTTCAGCTGTGTGTACAGGGAAGAGAAGGAAAGGATTGGGGGGGGGGGTCTATACTTCCAAAGTGAGCAAAAACTAAGTTCAATAACATTTTTAAATCTAAAAAAAGCCCCCCAAAAAACAAAAAACCAACAACAACAAAACATTTTGCTTTTTTGTCAAGCAAAACTTATAGTATACAATATCTCTTGGTTTCTGAAGGCAAAGAAAAAAACATCAAAGTTTCCTCAAAAGCTTCTAAAAAAAACCTGTTAGGCTGTGCTCAGCTACTGAGAATGAAGCTGTTAAGGAAAATACTATAGATTCAAGTCTTGTTCCATTTATATGGGGGCGCTGGATTTCATTCCTGCTCGTCCCACTTGTAGACATGGCAATTTAGAACAGTTCTTAAGCAGCTGCTCTATAGCAATGTGACGGACGTTAAGTTGGGAGGCTAAGGAGTCCTTTTCTTGAACTTGGCGTGTCAGCTCCTCAAAAACATCTGTAAAAAGATTAGCAGGTTAATCTAACTAGTCATATTGTTAATTGAAAGTCTCAAAAATATTTAAAAGGGACAGGTCTCAAGTTTCAATAGCAGAGCCCATAAATTCATATGCCAAAACTAAGGACCCTAGCAGACTTTACACTTAAGCAAGCCAAACTATATAGATATGAAAAGTTCAAATATGAAATTAAACTAATTTACACACACATAAGTGAAAATGAATGGAATTACTTCAAGAATGGAAGTAATTTCATGATAAGAGCATGTATTATATCAAAGTGTAGTTAAGTATTTTTTACTTCTTTGATCTGGTATTTAGGTTCATGTGGATTTTGGATCAAAATTTAAAACCATCATAGCCATCACAGTTTTCTTTCAAATTACATTTTTTTGCAAAACCATAAGGCAATTTAAAAGTTCTTACCCTGTACTTGCTTGAGAAGCTTTTTATTTAGTTGCTCTAACTCTCCAAGAGTCATCGTACTCACTGTAACAAAAAAACCCATTATCATTACCAGAAAAGCCAAATATTAAACACAAGCATTAGTAAGCAGATTGTCAGTCCCTCAAAATTATTTATTTGTACCCTAAATACAGCTGTTCAGGTAAGTCAAGAACAACACTGCTTAGCCGTAATTTGTCAATGTCTGAAGATTCACTCTTCTAACTCAACTGTAACTGTTGCATTAATTTACATACCTATTTCACACAAAACCCTGTGTTAAGTGTTAAAAGTTCATAGATTCATAGATGTTAGGGTCAGAAGGGACCTCAGTAGGTCATCAAGTCCAACCCCCTGCCCTGGGCAGGAAAGAGCACTGGGGTCAGATGACCCCAGCTAGGTGCTTGTCCAGTCTCCTCTTGAAGACCACCAAGGTAAGGGACAGCACCACTTCCCTTGGAAGCCCGTTCCAGATTCTGGCAACCCTTACTGTGAAAAAGTTATTTCTGATGTCCAACCTAAAGCTGCTCTCTGTCAATTTGTGGTTAATGTTCCTAGTTACTCCAGGGTTGTCCTAGAAAATAGAGCATCTCCTATTCCCTGCTGCCCACCCCTGATGAAGTTGTAGGCAGCCACAAGATCACCTCTCAGCATTCTCTTGCGAAGGCTGAAGAGATCTAGGTCCCTCAGTCTCTCCTCATAGTTGAAGCTTTCAAAAGCAGCATCTGAACTGACACTAGTCTGGGCAAGTGTGCATATACAGCTTTTAATTACCTCATTATGTGTTATTTTTTCCATCCCCTAAAGCCATGCTTTTTCTGCTTTAATAGTCACAATCAAACAGATTCACCTGTGATTAAGGGAATGCAAATTCTAAATTCCGTGACTCGGGACACAGTAGAAACTGCCTCTAGCAAAGACTGCAGCACAGAAGCAATCACTTGTCTGTCAGCGGCGCTGCTCATTTGTATATCTACAAAGTATACTTCTCTTATTTACAAAGGCATCCCACTAGCATTGTTTTAACCTTCAAGAACTTAATACAGGAAAGGAGAAGGGCACAAATTCTTACAGGAATGAAAACTAGTGTATTTTTTCCTACTTCCCCATCAAGAAATGCTACGAGCAAAAACATTTGAGAGTTATGTTAGCATAAGGCCTACATAACCTATATTACTGGCAGGTAAACACCTTAAACAATATTTTCCACATTCTAGGCATCTTTAAAGTTAAATGTTACTTTTCACATTTTGATTCCCTGCAAAGTTCACTAGCCTCCCTAATCATTAAACCAAAGAGTTTGGCTTCTAAAATGCATCTCAGGGATGTCAGTAGGAGACAATAAGATTGCTGTTGGGAGTAACATACTGGCAGGATTACCCATCCCTGGCAAATAACATTAAAAGGGTAATTTCTAAGGGTGCACCAATAGAGATTTTGGGGGCTGATGCTGATATTTAAGGAGGCATATCAACCAATATCGATCTGATACAACTGCCATCAGGTGGTAAGTCCAGTATGGTGGAAGGGGAAGGGAAGGGGCATGGCAGAGCAGATCAATGCCCCCTATGGTGAGGGAGGGGAGGGGGCAGGCACTGCCCAGCCGGGGCGGGGGGGGGGGGGGTGCGGGGCCAGCAATGGCACAGGACAGAGCCACAACTCTTGAGGTGGGGGCAGCTCCTGCTGCTGCTTGCACCCTGGGAGGGTGGGGGCAGGGAGCATGTGCCCCTGGATCTGTGTGAAGCAGGGCAGGCTGCAGCTGTGGGGTGGAGCCAGAGCCAGCACTGCACGGGGCTTTTTGCTAGGGGCTCAGCTCAGAGCACACTCCGGCGGCACTGGGAGGGGGCTGCAGCCACTCCAGGTTGTGCTGCAGCTCCATTTCTAGACCAACACTGCCGCCTGGTGCAGCTCTAGCTAAATGCCCCACCTCCACCGAAGCACAGGGAAAAGGGGCTGCAGCCTCCTCCCAGCACCGCCGAAGCCTGCTCGGAGCCCAGCCCCTAGCAAGAAGGGCCGCACAGCACCATCTCTAGCTCCACCCCGCAGCTGTCACCCACGCTGTGCAAATCCGGGGGCACCCCCCTCCCCCCCCCCCGACTGGGCAGCACCTGCCCCTGCCCCCTCCCTCACTACAGGAGGCAGTGATCTGCCCTTCCACACCCCTTCCCTACCTCCTCCACTGCTTCCAATTTACCAACTGGAGGCAGCTTTCCACTCTGCTGGCTCTGCTCCATGGTACTCTGTGGCTGTGCGCAGCATGGGCATTTATCAGTCAAATTATTGGCCCCATCAGGCCAATATCTGATATAGACAATTTTCTTTATATAGGTGCCGATCCGATATCAGACCGATGTATCGATGTACCTCTAATAATTTCAGCCAAGAGCTCTCTTTTAGTATAAGACACATGGTAGGTTAAATTGGGTTCACAAACAAAAATATACAATCCAGTGTGATTCACTTGGTAGTATAGCCTCCTGAAAACTAGTTTTCCTAGCTTCACAATAATCATCTTTTCCTACCATGCACTGATTTATGTTCACTACAAACAGGCAAGCTCTCTTAACAGGTCAAGAGACTGAAGAAACTACGCAGAACATAGCAAGAAGCTAAACAGCACTAGCTCATTTCCCCTCTACTTACGTTCTTCCCTGCTATAATGGGGACATCTTCTTTGAACACTGGTATCCAAATCACTTTCAGCATTTTCTGTCTTCTGTGC
Source organism: Alligator mississippiensis (assembly GCF_030867095.1). Lineage (NCBI taxonomy): Eukaryota > Metazoa > Chordata > Crocodylia > Alligatoridae > Alligator > Alligator mississippiensis. Next base: position 280,723,502 of record NC_081824.1, read on the forward strand.
TTGGTTGCGACTAGCCCACAAAACACTACTGCAGTGAAATGTAGCACCAGTTTTTTGCAACATATCGAGTCTGAAATCAGTGGATTCTTTTGGTTCAAAAATACTCTGTGAACAGTTTGAAATGCTCCCAGAATTTCCATCTATACATTTTGCAGAGTACCTGGGTACTGGGGAATCAAACTGTGGGAGCAGTTTTCTGTCTGTCTGATGTCTGAAGTTAAAAAGCTGGTGCTGGGATGTTTTTGAGCTTTCAGAATCAGAGTCCAAATCCTTGTTTTGTGCATATTGTATAATCCGGTTAATTTTTTTGCTCAAGATGTTTTTTACTTCTGCATAGGTACTTTTGGAAAGTTTTGATCGTGGGCAATCTTGGTTTGCTATTAAGTGGAATTTCTCAAAGCAGTCTCTGTGCCCCCTTAATGATCTTGTATGTAGGAGATTAGACTTTGGTACACCTGTCAAGACAAAAGTGACAGATATTCTGTTACTGAATATGTAAATGAATTTTCTATAATACCTTTAGCTGTACAGAAGCTCAGAAGTGCTTGTATAGTTTCAGTTTCACAGTTTGTAGGGTCTGAAGGGACCTGAGCAGATCATCAAGTCCGAACCCCTGCCATGGCAGGAAAGAGTACTGGGGTCAAACGACCCCAGCAAGGTATTCATCTAGTCTCCTCTTAAAGACGCCCAGGGTAGAAGCCAGCACCACTTCGCTTAGAAGTTGGTTCCAGATCCTAGCCACCCGGACTGTGAAAAAGCGCCTCCTGATACCTAGTCTGAATCTACCCTCTGCCAGCTTGTGACCATTATTTCTAGTCACTCCTGGGAGTGCTCGGGGGAACACGGACTCTCCCAATGCCTGCTGGTCCCCTCTGACTAGTTTATAAACAGCCACTAGATCCCCCCTCAGCCTCCTCTTGTGGAGGCTGAACAGGCTCAGGTCCCGTAGCCTCTCCTCATAATGCCTGCCCTGCTGCCCCCGATCATGCGAGTGGCCCTCCTCTGAACCCTCTCCATGTTGTCCACATCCCTTCTGAAGTGCGGCGCTCAGAACTGGACGCAGTACTCCAACTGTGGCCTGACCAGTGCCGCATAGAGGGGGAGGATCACCTCCTTGGACCTGCCTGATATGCAGGATGCATGACAAGGTGTGATTCGCCTTCCTGACCACATCCCCACACTGTCGGACCATGTTCTTTTTGGCATCAATAATGATTCCAAGATCCTTTTCTTCCTCTGCACTGACAAGAAGCCTGCAGGAATGCTGCTGGTTCTTCCTCCCCAGGTACAGCACCCTGCACTTGTCAGTGTTGAAACCCATCCTGTTCTCATCCGCCCACCCCTGTAACCTGTCTAGGTCCCATTGCAGCCTATTCCTCCCTTCTAGCGTGCCTACTTCCCCCATTTTCGTGTCATCTGCGAATTTGAACAGGGTGCTTTTTATCCCCTCATATAAGAGGTTTTATTTTCACACAACCAATAAATACACTGAAATGAAAAGTGAAAATGAACTATTTTAGCATTGCTCTAAGTTGGAAGCTCTGCTCTTGGTTCCATTTAAGTGTTTGTGTATAAACTATTTTGCACATCAATCCTGTACAAGGAAGGGCTGATATATTATACCCAATATATCACCTGTGTCTATATGTCAATTAAAGAAAATCATGGACATGAATAGTTTGAAGACACTTCTTATAGATAACAGATTCTTTAGGTTTACAAGTTATTTCTGTAGTGCAGAACAGGGAATTCAGCTCAACTTAGCTGGTGGCCATGAATGCTTAAATCATGGTGGCAACATTAACTGCTTCACTGCAGACAGCAGCCCCAGCAAGAAGCTTTGTGAGAAACACTACCCCAAAAGGGTTCTGATAAATACAATGGCGAGGGACAGAAATTACACATGAACTGGTATAAGTAATTGGAAACTGGCACACATCTGTAACACAATGTTAGTTCTGTGCATATAAACCTCTTTCAAAATGGCTGAAACCAGTTTGAGATAAACCTGGGTCAATGCAGTGTCAGATTTAACTGATTTAGGTTAAATTGCTTTATTGAACTTCTGTCCCAGATCCCCTCCAGATTCAAGTTAACTCACAGTTCGCCAGCATCCCAGGATGCTTTGCACTTCCCCTGCAAATTCCCCCTCGCAAACTAGGCAGGCTAGCCTTGGCCCAAGCTATCTGCTCCAGGTAAGCAGGAAGGCTGATACCAGCCAGAGGACTTGTGGGGCAGCATAACAATCTTTTTGTAGCAGCCTGTGAGACTTCATCTTAAAAAGCCTCAAACTTCACTTGGCTGAGCTGTTCACCCCTCCATTATTTTCTGAGATGGATACAAGAGACAGTGATTAACAAAGGAATTACTGCCTTTTATGTATCATTCATACTATAAAAGCCAAGAATACCCAGAAAAGAAAGGGTATTCAAAGAAAACAAAAAGTCTGGCAGTCTGGAGGGACAAATCACATATAACTTTAACTTAAGAGGATGGCTACCCCACAGTAAGATCAGCAGAAACAAGCTCAATCACATGATGACTCTGAATACAAATCTCAAGACAACAGCATACAAAGGATTAACTATTTTCCACCAGATTCTTGTCGCTCCCTGTATTAAGCAGATACATGTTACTGGGGAGGGGAAGGGTGAAAAGTTAACATCTTATTCAGCAGTTTACTTCCTATACCCAGCTTAGGAATCTTTGAAGAAAAAAAAAAATCAGGGTATTTATTTAGGAGCCAAATATTTGTTCTCCAAAGTCCGAATACTTTGTCCTCAGATTGTAAGCACCAAGAGGCAGGGGCTCTTAATGTCTGCACAGTATTTACCACGTGACCTTGATCCAGGCAGCCTTCTGTTGTAACAATTAAGTAAAGTAAGTTTCATTCAGAACAAGATATGCAAAGACGGAAAGAATCCAGATCCACATCAGAACTGAAGGACCAGTGAAGTTGGAAGAAAACAAGGTCACAAGTAGAGAAAGCCTTGGCAAGCTGAGCTGGTAACAAAAAAGGGCCTACGTTACCTTTACCACCCTCTCCCCCCCCCCCCCCCACACACACACACTCAAAGCTGAAAGAAATATCTACAAGAGGAAATTTCTTGTTTTCTGCCTATAAATTTGCCTACACAAGACAAATAAAGTCAAAATATGGAAAGTGGTTTTATTAAACAGTGTCTAATGGCAGGGGGAAGCCATACTTCAGGGCTGGCCAACGTACCACAGGCAGCTTCTGGTGTGGGACAACAGAAGAGGGAGGTTGAGAAACAGCACACTGGCAGGGCAGGAAGCAGAAAAGCAGACTGGGCAGAAGAAGGGAATTGGAGCAGCACTCAAGGAGGGCACAGGACTAATTTATGGCATGCTTGCCAAAAAGGCTGGACCCCATTGCCCTAAATTAATTCAAAAGATATAACTTGTGACCATTATTCAAATCCCCCCATTTACTTTGGTGGCCATATACTGGCATTTCTAAAGAAGCAACATTTGACTGAACTGTGTGACCATTTTCAAACGGGTCCAGTTACTGAATAATACCAAACTAGGGGCAAGTACAGTGGGTAGAACATTTATTCATTCTTTCTTTTTCATCTACAACAGGTTTTTTCACCGCTCACAAAGGTTTCTAACCTGTGTACAGGACCTCCACCTGACACAGGAGGTACACGGACCCACTAGGGGGAATGCCATACTGGATCTGGTATTGGCAATGGGGGATGACATGGTGGGGGACCTCCAGATCGGTAGCCACCTGGGGGACAGTGATCACCTAATAATAGAATTCACCATAAGACGTCGAGTGGGTAAGGTAACTAGTAGGGTGAAAGTGCTAGACTTTAGGAAAGCTGATCTCAATGAACTCAGGTGATTAGTCAAGGACGCACTGCAGAGTAGGAGTTTTGAAGGGATGGGAGCCCAAGAAGGGTGGCTGTGCCTTAGGGAAACGATCCTTCGGGCACAAAGCAAGACGATCCCCGAGCGAGGCAAAAGAGGGAAAGGGGCCAGGAGGCTTCCCTGGCTGACCACAGAAATCCAGGGCAGCCTAAGGGCCAAAAGGGGAGCACATAAAAAGTGGAAACAAGGAGAGATCACCAAAGACAAATATACCTCCTCTGCTCGTGCTTGTAGGGAGGCAGTTAGACGGGTCAAAGTTACCATGGAGCTGAGGATGGCAACCCAAGTAAAAGACAACAAGAAATTGCTTTTTAGATATATAGGGAGTAAAAGGAAGACCCAGGGAGGAATAGGACCCCTGCTAAATGGGCAGAAACAACTGGTGACAGACAGGGGGGACAAGGCTGAACTCCTCAACGAGTTCTTTGCCTCAGTGTTCCTAAGCGAGGGACACGACAAGTCTCTCACTGGGATTGTAGAGAGGCAGCTGCAAGGCGCCAGACTTCCAAGCGTAGACCCTGAGATGGCGCAGAGTCACTTGGAAGAACTGGATGCCTTTAAGTCGGCAGGCCCAGATGAGCTCCATCCGAGGGTGCTGAAGGCACTGGCCGACATCATTGCAGAGCCACTGGCGGAAATATTCGAACGCTCGTGGCGCACAGGCCAAGTCCCAGAGGACTAGAAAAGGGCCAACATGGTCCCCATTTTCAAAAAGGGGAGGAAGGAGGACCCGGGCAACTATAGGCCAGTCAGTCTCACCTCCATCCTTGGCAAAGTCTTTGAAAAAATTATCAAGGCTCACATTTGTGAGAGCCCGGCAGGACAAATTATGCTGAGGGGAAACCAGCACGGGTTCGTGGCAGGCAGATCGTGCCTGACCAATCTAGTCTCTTTTTATGACCAGGTTACAATACACCTGGACACAGGAGGAGGGGTGGATGTCGTATACTTAGACTTCAGGAAGGCCTTCAATATGGTATCCCACCCCATACTGGTGAACAAGTTAAGAGGCTGTGACTTGGATGACTACACAGTCCGGTGGGTGGCGAATTGGCTGGAAGGTCGCACCCAGAGAGTCGTGGTGGATGGGTCGGTCTTGACCTGGAAGGGTGTGGGCAGTGGGGTCTCGCAGGGCTCGGTCCTTGGACTGATACTCTTTTATGTCTTCATCAGTGACTTGGATGAGGGAGTGAAATGTACTCTGTCCAAGTTTGCAGATGACACAAAGCTATGGGGAGATGTAGACACGCCGGAGGGCAAGGAACAGCTGCAAGCAGATCTGGACAGGTTGGACAAGTGGGCAGAAACCAACAGAATGCAGTTCAACAAGGAGAAATGCAAAGTGCTGCACCTAGGGAGGAAAAATGTCCAGCATACCTACAGCCTAGGGAATGACCTGCTGGGTGGCACAGAGGTGGAAAGGGATCTTGGAGTCCTACTGGACTCCAAGATGAACATGAGTCGGCAGTGTGACGAAGCCATCAGAAAAGCCAATGGCACTTTATCGTGCATCAGCAGATGCATGACGAATAGGTCCAAGGAGGTGATACTTCCCCTCTATCGGGCGCTGGTCAGACCGCAGTTGGAGTACCGCGTGCAATTCTGGGCGCCACAATTCAAGAAGGATGCGGATAACCTGGAGAGGGTCCAGAGAAGGGCCACTCGTATGGTTAAGGGCCCGCAGACCAAGCCCTACGAGGAGAGACTAGAGAAACTGGACCTTTTCAGCCTCCACAAGAGAAGGTTGAGAGGCGACCTTGTGGCTGCCTATAAGTTCATCACAGGGGCACAGAAGGGAATTGGTGAGTATTTATTCACCAAGGCGCCCCTGGGGGTTACAAGAAACAATGGCCACAAGCTAGCAGAGAGCAGATTTAGATTGGACATTAGTAAGAACTTCTTCACAGTTCGAGTGGCCAAGGTCTGGAACGGGCTCCCAAGGGAGGTGGTGCTCTCCCCTACCCTGGGGGTCTTCAAGAGGAGGTCAGATGAGCATCTAGCTGGGGTCATCTAGACCGAGCACTCTTTCCTGCTTATGCAGGGGGTCGGACTCAATGATGTATTGAGGTCCCTTCCGACCCTAACATCTATGAATCTATGAACAGATTTTAGATCCTTGTTCTGAACTACTGACTTCAGCAACAAGAACTAGAAGCTCATAATGCCCACTTACAACAGGACTAAAACCCTGAAGGGCTTAACCTTATCTAATAATGGATATCTTGGCGTGCGCTCTTTTTTGGGAAGGGAGAGATAGGGGAGGAAGAGAAGGGCACATACTCTCCGCAATCCACTCAACAGGTGTATTAAGCACCCACATATCAAGGCTATTTTACACATCCTTGTGACCACATTTCTTTTCATCCAAAACAAAAATGGCAATAAATAGCTTGCTTGATTAACTTCTTTTGCCTGTATTCATCTTGTTAGGTAGCTATCCAAGAGAGTTTGGTCTTTTTACCCCAGTTGAAAATAATACAACAGAATAAGCGGCTGTTATTAGATTTGGATCCCAGCAAGTATTCACTGTGACTTTCCAGGTCTAAATTGCTTTTATAACTAAGAACATGTGAATACCCATTATCAGCAGATAAAAGGATAGAGAGCATTAATGAGAAACACAGTCAAGTTAAATTAGAACTTCAGCTGTCAGAATTCTACAAGGCTAAACTAATCTAACTAATGATGGTCTGAACTGCAATGCTCCCCAATTAATGACTGCTATACCAAGTCCTAAAATCTACTTGCTTTAAAAAATAAACAAACAAGCAAGCAAAGGTATCATTATTAAGCTAAAATGAAAAGTGAGGTTTGAATTGAATTTAAGAATGTTCATACATTTAGGACATAAGTATCAGTTTAAAGTCATATTTCTAGTCACTCTTTAGTAATTGTCTGGATTAGAACTGCTGAAGTGCAGGGAGAGATTTTTTTTAGTTTTTACCCAACTTTGGTGAATTCAGAATTGAAAGGTGTGGTTACTTATCTAAACCAATAATGTCAAATTAATCCTGGGCCCCAGACCTGATCTGTGGGGCCAAAGCGGGGGGGAGGAGGTCTGGATGTAAAGGGGCTAGGGTCCAGAGGCAGTAGGGCAAGTATCTACATAGCCCCTTCTTGCTCCTCTATTTCCAACAGCCATAAACATCAGGCCCATGAACCCTGAATTCTGCAGCCCTACCTCCCAGATTGTATTGCTCCATCCAGCTCACAGGCCAGGTCCAGCCCACAGGCCATACATTCGACAACCCTGATCTCACCTGTTAGAATGAGGAAAAAATGTTCATGGCTTTTACTTAGGGGCATAAGCAGACGGCAGGATTGTATTACTATCAAAAGGATATGGATATAAGATGCTACAGCGCAAGTGTTAGGTCTGCATAATTCTATTCGGTTATCTATATGGTAAACTGCTCCTACTTAACCATGCTTCATCCAGCATCTAAATTAAGGTGATTTAGGTAACTCGTATTGCTACAGGGCTATTGAGACCTAACAGATTATAACAGCTGTGGCATGCTCCCAATTAGGTGCTTCCCCTCCCCATTAAAGCTGGTTAAGTATACCACTGTATGCTGAGGGTACTGCTGAAACCATTCTTTTCTACTGTCTTTTCATACAGTCCTTTGGAGGGGTCTGATCCTTCCTATTTTGCCTATAAGCTGGAAGTACAAGGTTGTAATACAGGGGTGGGCAAAATATGGCCAGCAGGCCAGATGTGGCCTGCCAGGCTATTCTATCCGGCCCACGGGGCCCCTAAAAACTTTAGAAAATTAATATTCATCTACCCCTGGCTGCCGGTCATGCGGTCCTTGATGGCTTGCCAAAACTCAGTAAGCAGCCCTCCGCCTGAAATAATTGCCTGCCTCTGTTCTAATACTTCTCCCCCTTTCCCATAGTTTCTAAAAAAGTGGCACTCATGAACAGCAGCTCTTTTTGCTTGTTCCCCTTCAGAGTTCTAGTCTCAGCTACAACATCTGAAATAAAGCCCTTGGTAAGAATGGGAAAGGGTCCTAAATACTTATCTTGCCCCTTCCTCCTCTCCATGTGACCCTGACTCAGTTTCATCTAGAACAAGGTGGAGAGAAAGACTAACAACTGTACCTTCAATACTACTATTCAAGCATATTTATTCCAGGCACTCTCTTTCTATTGGTGATACATTTCAAGGACAGAGCCTATACTTTTAGAAAATTTTAATAGCTAAAAATGTTACCCTTAAACATGTGTGCACACAAAAAATTAGTCAGCAGGAGTTAATTCTCTCTCTCTCTCTCGCTGATGGAGACAAAAGTTAGAAGAAAAAAAAAATCACTGCTTTCTTGTACTCCCAGAAGAAGAGCTGAGCAGATAGGCTATATTTATTATATTTACAAATGAAAGCCTTTCCCCCTTATTCACATTTACTAAATCATCAGCCAACCTATTGCAATAAATTCCACAAAAGGTATTTCCCATTGTAATTATCAGACATTTGTATTTTATTAAATAAAACCCAGCTATTTTGCAGGAGTAGATTCCTTACCACTCTCTTCCTCCTGCCCCTGTAAAGAAGAATGTTTGCAATCCATTGTGTGCTGGTGAACTCCAAAGGAGTAGATAAGCAGCATCCTTTAAAGCAGGGGTAGCCAAGCTGCAGCATGGGTGCCACAAGTGGCACAGACAGCCTCTGCATGCCACAAAGCAGACTGGGGAAGGAGAAAGAAGCACAGAGGCAGATAGGGCAGGAAGCAGAAAGCCAAGTAGCAGATTAGGCAGGGCGCACAGGGCTAGAAGCAAAAAGCAGAGCAGCAAATCGGTCAGGGGAAGGGAATCAAAACACAAGATCTTTGTTGCCTTAGGTAGGGGTCTGGACTAGATGCCCTCTTGAGGTCCCATCTAGTCCTACTTTGTGACTTCTATGAAAGTGGTACTCAGGGAGGGTGCAGGGTTATTTGAAGCACAGATACTAAAAAGTTGCCCCCCCCCCGCTTTAAAAAAAAAAAGACAACAAAAACCTGAGCAATTGCTCTTTAATTCAGCAACCTGCCTTCAATTAAGCAGGTTTCAAACCACCCACATAAAAATGATCAGGACTTGAACTGTATCCAGCAAGATCAGTCTTTAAAAAGACAGCAAGTATTGGATTGTGGCATTTTAGCTAGTTTATTGCAACTCTCATTTCCTAGGAGATTTATGCAATTGAAACGTTTTCATCTTTAGTAGTATTTAAAGCTAATACTGTTCTAAAGACAAGGAAACAATAAATATAGCATTACTACAAAAGTGGACATGTATGTTTATTTAAAGATCAGTGTTCTAAAATTGGCCTCACTTCCATGTGCTCAGGGAGAGCAAGGTCTGACAGTAAGAAGAGGGTGGGAGGGGCTGCAGGGGGAAGAAATTGGGGAGGTTGGGGGGCAGAGGGCAAAGGAGCTACCTAACCCTCCAGATTTACTTTCCCTGCTGCAGCAGTGGGAAGGGGACAAATTAAAAGGCAAACCTCCAACAATTAGATTCCATACTTGGAAAAGTATAATAAATTTTCCATATATAGAATCTAATTATTGGCAGGTTCTTATATCTGACAAAATATGGTATTAAATACAACTTCCTTTAAGATAAAGGGAAAGAAAAGTGGGGAAATAAAAAGCTATATACCTTGAACTGAGCTGGGAGGCTTCAGTTGCCTTGAAATAAGTGTTAGTGTTGAAAAGGCGGGCAGATTATCATTCAAGTTATAACTACAAACTTTCTAATTCATATGTATATGGTCCAACTGTACTTACAGAAAATGGAAACTGTTTTGTTGTTCATTCATTAATACTTACACAGAAACATTGTTAAAGGATAAGTTTAATAAAAAAACATTTCCCATCATGTTTGGGCATGACAGACTTAACGGAAGCTGCATCATTGTGCCACTTCATTTCACAAGCCTGGTCAAGTCTATGCACATGACTCAGCTTTGAACTGTAAATGCTACCTTAAAAGCGAAGTATGTCAAAACAGATTTATTCTAGAATCACATTATTTTAAAAGTAAAGTGAACTGAGTTAACAGTCGAATCCTTAACAATAAAAATCAATAAACTGCAAAGTACATTGTACATTCAGCATAGGAACTTCTCATTTATAACATTCTGCATTTGAAACAACTGGAACCAGCTACTACTCCATATATTTATTACATCTTAAAAAAGCAGCTCTTGAAATAGAAGGCTGTTTTAGTTCACTTATCCAATTTAAAGATGGTAGTCTCCAACTCTGCAAGGATTAGTAGGCTATCCAATACCAGCATTTTCCTGAGAACATGTGACAACCCTGGGAATCTCCTCCATGCTTCCACCTTGGAGGATCCCCACTATAGAGAATCTAGCTAAGGGGTCCAATTCTAAGTGTGAACACTCCTTCCTTAATAGCCAGCAAACCTGCTGCCAACCCTGCTGTAACAAACTCTATCATCTGTAACTAAGCATGAAAAGCTTACCACAGCATTTCCCAGCCCCTGCCAACTGGAAAGTGAGAATGATCAAGTCATAAGAAAACGAAAAACCATATGATATAGATGAGGTACTGCTGAAATAAAAAGCAACTAAGTCCCTCTCCCTTCCAAGTCATTACAAAGCCACTGACCCAGGATGTTTTTTAGGTTTATTGTTGTACTGCAATAAAAAAAAAAATAAAAAAACCTTTCAGAACATACATGAATGTGGTACTGGCACTTAGGGCCACAAAAAAGAAATGGCTTTTTTATTTTTTCTGCCCTTATTAAGGGAAGGAAAGTACAGCTGTTAGCAACGAGACAAGCCAGGACTTTGGGCAGAATGGGGATGCCTATACGTGCACTTTAATGCACAGTAGTCCATTCTACTGCACGCTAAAGCGGTGCATAAGTGCTAATAGTCTAATGTGCAGTAGGCTACTGTGCATTAAATGCCACCAAAAAAGGGGGGGGGGGGCGCGCTACTGCCTAATGTGCATTTATTTAGTACCTCATAAATTTCATGTGCATTAGGAAAAGCACATTAATACATGTGTAAATGCACCCAATGCAATTTAAATATATGCTGTAGTCTGGATCAGATACAGCATTTGTCCTGAATGCTGAACATGAAATGCAAATGCCACCAGTGGTAGGAAAAGTCACTTTTTGGTTCATTAAGCAGCACAAGTCATAACTGTTAGAAGCAAACAGAGAGGCCATAATAAAAGTTTTTATGCACTTCAGATCTAATACAAATGCTAAAATAACTGCATGGGCATAATGAAGAAAAAAAAAAAATCACTGAGATTCACAAAGATGAATAGGATCAATGTATCTTTTTTGGTATGAAGCAACAACTGCTTTTTGAACAGTTTCCCATACAAACACATGCTTCATGTTTTGCTCACATGTCATGTTGGGAGAACAGGCAGCTATTCGTTTCCAAGTAGCGTTGCACAACTTAGTATAAGCCCAACCCTGCAGCCCCAGCATGCTAAGTCTGTCCATGCAGGATAAGGCAAACTAAGTTGATTCAGCAGCAGTTTTTCCACTACAAAAGCTATCAGCTTTCTGCTATCATTCTGGTAATAAGATGGGGAGGAACATTAGAAACCACTTGAGGTCGGCAATTTCATTATTATTTTTAAACAGAAAGATGAAACTGTAGTTGAACAAACAAACGTGACTTGTAAGGATTCTCTCTGTATTCACGAGAAGGATGGAAATCACCACACATTCTTCAATTATAAAACCCCTGAGGCTAAAGTCTGAACCGTTTTGCTTTCTTGGTTATACATGCAAAAATAGCAAGCAACAAGTAGTTTGCACTAAAATCCTATGCTGTACCAGGTACCATTAAATAGGTTTTTGAAAACAGTGGGAAAAATTTTTTTAAAATAAATAAATAAATAAATAAATAAAGAGTCATTGGTGCAGTTAACCACAGCAAGACACTGAAGACTTCAATATTCAACTACCCTTTCTTTTACAAGTTAAGTCCTTGGCTCATTTATTTTTTCCCCTCAAGATTATTACTTCTTATGCCTCCTCTATTAAAGCCATCTGAAAGTAAAGAAAAAGAGAAGACAGCATACACAGAAGGGAAAAAGTTATTTTTAGAGAATCCTATAAAAGGCCTCCAACAGGGACTTTAAGACTTACTTCCATTATGCTTAGATAGGAGTAGTCACTGTGACTTTAATAACCTTTCATGGTTCGTGATGTTAATGCAATATGAAACAGTCACTATATGTGGTTTAATAGGTCTTTCAACAGCCCAGAACCAAACCTAATGTCCTGATGTACTTTTGATGCCATGTGTCCCAGGGTGACAAAAACGGAGGCACCAGAGCAGCCTCCTGTGGCAGAACCCGAGGCAGGGCTGACCTGCCCAAAGAAAGAAATTGAAAGCTCTGAAAAGAGGGCACACTTACCGTCCCTAGTAGAAGCAGAACCATGCCGAGAAGGGCCACCAGCACGGTTGCCAGCTGGGAACGGCACCGGCAGATGACATCAGCAAAAACCGCTGCCCAGCAGATTTAAGAGCCGGTGGCAGGAAAATGAAGACAGGTGCAGCAATGCCGAAGGGCGAAGCTGCTCCCCAGGCTGCAACTCCACAGGGTTGGCAGCTCAAAAGGAGGCTGGATGGAGACCCACAGAAGGGGTCTCGACCACATTACAGGAGTTACACACCCAGCTTGACAGGGCAGCCAGGCCAAGGAGAGACAATGTTGAGGGATCTTGTGGACCACAGACGCCAGCCCCTTGAGTGGGGTGGGCAGAAGTCCCTAACCCGATTATTCTTTTCTTCTCTTCTTTTTTTTATTACTTTATTTTAGAAGGCACACGGAGGCGGGGGGGGACGGAGTTCCCACAAGTGACCACGAGTCAAGTGAGAAGACTGAGGCAGCACAGCAGTAGCCTCAAAAGGGATACAGGAGCAGAAATGAGGACAGTCTCTGACCTCGTCGTCATACAGGGTGAAAGGTCACTAAGGGATGGGCAAGGAGAGAAGACAGCGGGCAAGAACATTAAAAAAGGGAAGTGCAGCCCCAAGAACACCCACAAAGGGCAGCACCCGGTCTGTGAGAAGCCCCGAGGAGGAACCCCACCACTGAAGAAAAGACGACCAAGTCGTGGCAGGCAAGTGTCAGGGCCTCCCATGGGGCTGAGCGTGACCCAAGTCACAGGGCCCAGGGACACACCCTGCAGCCGGAATAGTGTGTGAACTCAAAGGTCACTACAGAGCACCTATATGAGACCAGGCGGGTACACCATGTTTAAGTAAAATCTTTGTACTGCAAAACTGACATAGCCTTTGTAATTAGAGACTAAAGGTGTGTCCAAACAAGTGCAGACGTGCAGTATGTGGCGCCACAGACCCATTTGTGGCGCCACACACTGCATATGCAGGCATTCCCCACACTGCTACTTTGCAGTGCAGGGGTTTTTCTGACCCTGGGAAAACCCAGGGTCAAAGAAAACCCATGCCAGAAAAAGAAGGGTGGTACATGTGGTTGCTGCATACACCACCCCAAACCAGAGTCTGGCCAGCTGGAACCATGCTGCCATACAGGCTTCCTGCTGGGTCCAGCAAATTTGCTGGCCCCAGCCTCCCCTACCCTGCTGGGAATAACCTGCTGCGTGCCAGTGCACACATGGCACAGGCCTTCCCCAGGGAAACACACGCTCCTGCTCATCTGGACGGGCCCTAAAGGTGATTACATTATCTCTTTCCTAAATAGACAACCATCATTGCACAGAATGTACAAGTCTAAAGAAATTCCATTCATATTTAAAATTTGAAGGTAGGAAATAGTGCAGAGTTTGAAGGTCTTTTCTCCTTCACACAAACATGTTTAATTTTATGTCAGGATAAAACTGATTGCTAATATCTTCAGTAAGGAAGAGATACTCCACTTTGTCTTGTCCAAAGTGTCAGCAACGCAGCTGAAAGAGCCATCAAGTCATATGAAGCTCCTCGTACAAAGTTTTTTTTTCAGTGAGTAACAGCAAACTTGCTGCAAACCTAGAAACATTCACTGCTACTGCCAGCAACAATGAAACTGTAGTATGCAGAAACAAAGATCTGTGGACTACTCAGCAGGATTCTCTTATTTGACTGAAAAGAAGCAATCTATGATCTGCCAGATTAACAGTAATAAACCCCCACTGCTTACTCGTGACTAATTTGAGCACAGAGGACTCTGCAAAACTGACAGCCAACTGCATTTATAGCATCGGAGTTCTGCTGCCAAAAATATATTGAGCACAGAATTGACTGATTTCATTTGTACCCAATGTAGGGGTACATATGACTAGGATCTTGGGATGTTAACACTTAACATTTATTGGTTGTCTATCCTAAGTTAGGTTTGACATGAAATAGACAATTCTGGTAAGTCTGATACAAAAGAAAAGTCTACTTGGCTAATTCTGTACCAAATTCTACTTAACGAAGAACCAGATTTTGGCACAAATATTAGAGGCTTCAAACATCGTACTTTGTTTGACCCGCCTGTGTAGCAGTCTTTTGTTAAGATATAGCTTCCTGTTTCTCTGTCTGCCCTCCAAACAAAGAATAAGGAAGAGAGGAAGGCAGTTGTAGTATATCATTTTTTACAACAGAATAATCTTCATCTGTCAGTCACTTCTCTCTCATCTACTCTCTTGCTCTGCCATGTGATAGACAGGAGGTATTTGCTTATATGCTACAAAATCTATAAACATGAACATAAAGTATTCACAATGCTGAGATGCTCCAGTCTTCAAAAATTAACCACAATAGTTTCCTAAGCAGTCTGTGAAGCAGAAAAAGGGTCAGGAAATTCCACAAAGGCAAGCATGCATGCACTACCTTCAAGAAATGAGAGATGCAATCAGACTCTTAGCTTCCAGTTTAGTTACAGGTGCTGACTGTATGGGCACATGAACATTAGGTAAGTTAAGGTGGAAACTTAGAAATTTGTCAGCTACTCCGTGGTAGGTAATCCTATGCACGCAGCTAGTTACTGCAGCTGAGATGCCTTTAAGTTTACAAGTAAACTTAAAATAGCTTATTTATGTGTCTCTATCCTCAGATATAAACATCCTGCAATCTACTGGAAAAACTGTACAGAATATTGTGAAGCTGGCACCAATGCAAAGGTCCCTATACTTGTTTGGGAATAGGTTCAGTGCAGTGATGGTTTCTGGGGACATGATGTTTGAAGTGTGATGTTGCAAATCACAAACTTGTTAAACACAGTACTGCCATGGATTTAACTACACTGATGTTATGTACACATGTGCAATCTGAGCATTTGTAGACCTGTCATTATTCAATTCTCACTAATAATGTTATGGCCACTTCATCCTGGGAAACCTATGTTCATCTTTATAAAACTGTTTTTGTATTTGCCCTTTTATCTAAAAGTATGTCATACTATGTAGTCCCTACATATAAATTCTGTCTATCACCTAACTTTTGAGGTGTCTATATAACTTGCTCCAGTTGCTAGTGAACCAGTGCTCTCACAAAGACTGCCATCACAACTGATTCTCAGAAAAGCTACAGAATAAACTTCAGCTGAATTATTTTAACCTTGATATGTAGTCTTCCCTAGGAGGAAAAAAGTTGGTAAGGATAAATGACAGACTTTCCCAGCATCATTTTAGTGGATAAATATAACTTCAACTCAAACTATCAGATTTACAAAAACAAAAGCACCCACTTAAACTACTTTTATAATATATGCAAAACATCCACCTTTGAAGAAGAATGCCAGCAGAGACCTTTGAGGCATGCACACGTCATCGTCAGCAGCTTTCAAAGTGGTAATGCTGACATGCCTCACGCAACTTCCTTACTTATTTATGCAACCTACCCCTCATGTGTGAAACAGGAATCTACAAGTCTATGCACTCCTGTATCCATAAAAAGGACCAAAGTTACACACACATATACACCAAACTGTCATGTTCTTTTTACTTTATATGAAAGCCAACCAATGCACAACAAGGATCTACAAGAGCAAAGTGGTAGTTTTAAACCTTAGTTCTATGCCGAGCAAGATCTACGGAGGCACCCAGTTGGACAAAATATTAGAAGTTAATTTAGTAACGTTTCTAGAATTAAGATTTGCAGATGAAGGGAATCTAACACATCTCTTCTTTATTGACAATGCTGAGCTTGTAAAACCACTCACAGATATCCTCATAATTATGCACACTTTAAATATTCCAATGAATGTTTAAACACACAAAGGCAGGCTCAGACACACTTAAACCTTTTGCACCAACCCAGGAAGAAGCCTGATGAGTCTGGACAGGCTGGGACAGCCACAGCCTAAGAGTTAGAAAAGGTTTTTACTTTAACTTAAGCATGTTCCTCAAGAATGCAGTCTTATCCATACAAATAGACTGTTATAGCTGCTTGGAATAACACTGATACAGATGGGGCTCTGCTAAGACACAAGAGTACTCAACACTAATTCAACTGCAATTTGTACAGCCACCTAGCTGTATTTTCTGTATTATTTAATTAGGATACATTTTAAAACTTCACATATTTTCCCATACCATCTTAAATCTCAAGCCAGAAAAGTTTCATTGTTCTCATAATGTTATCTGGAATAGCTGGCTCTAGAAAACAAGGATCAGATGTTCCCAAGGGAAGAATTTAAAAGAAAAGAATTTAAAGGTCATAAGCACAAGTTTGTGACCTTTGCCAGATGAAGGAGTTGGAGATACCTTTTGGCAAACAAATTGTGCGTGAAGGCAGCACAAGCTACTGTGGACACAGGGAATGCTAAAATACTAAGAAACAATAATAAGCATATAGCTATCTATCCTGAAACATTTAGCTAAAACAAAAATCACCATAACTTTCGTATGCATTATCTCTTTCCAGTGCTAGAACAGAAACTAACAGGTTATATAACAAATGGTAATTATTTACCCCTTTGCCAGCAGCAAATATAACAAAAACTAAGTCCATATGCAGATTTGACAACTGTTACTTAGTTGTTATGTTCAAATAAGAGCAGTAAATAATAACCAAGACATTTCTTGCCACTCTCTCATAGCTTTTGGAAATATTCAAATCAAATTATTAGGCAAGTCATAATTCCTTATATTTTTGGTACAAGGAGCGAGTATATTAGAACACTTATTGACAACTTTTATTAAGATTGAATTAAGCTAAGAAAGTTTATAGAACATTTTATTAGTGTGTAGATTAAGCAGTCTTTTTCCTTCCTGAATCTTGGTATCATTTCAAGAATTAGAAAGCATGTTGAGGACAGGGCATTGGACTGGGACTAAGAAAACCACCTTTTGCTTCCTGGCTCAGCTAGAAACTGGTGATGTTTTGGAAAGTCATGTAATTTACCATGTCTCACTTCAGTTACCCATCTCTAAAAATAGAGTGTTAGCACTTCCTTATTTCATACAGTTACACTGAAGGCAGAAATCCATTACAGACTGAACTATTCTAAGACTATGGTGACCAGTCCATAATTTAATACAGGTACATATAATGGGAACTGAGACACAAAATGAAGCAGAACTTAGTGCTCTACATAGCTATTTCTTTAAGAACCCCTAAGACTATAGTGCTTAGACTCCTTCACAAAATCTTTAATATCTTTAAAAGTCACCAGTCATGTGAAATTTCAGTATTTGTTGAAGTAATAGCCATGGTGTATACGTCCAGTTTGCTAGAGTACAACCCAAGCAACATAACATAGCAAACATATATGACATCTGCTTTATCTGTGTCAATGCTTCTAGCAGCAAAAAATCACCATCTGTAGCTGAAGGCTGTATTTGACTCCCACTAAAAAGCCCAGTATTTGGCAAGATAGAATTTTAAGTTTTTCTCTGGGATGGCAGCTTTAAAAAACCTGAGGCTTGCAGATTTCTAATGACATTTTAAAGACATGAAAACAACAAAATTTAAAAATAGCCTGACAGCACACTTTAATATTCAAAACTACTGTCCATTCCATCATGAAAAGATGCAAATAGAGTAGAAAGTTTTGTCTATATCAGAAAAGCAGATAAGCATCTTATTACCAAAATGCAGAACAGAAATACTAATTTATCTTCTTTTTTTTTTTTTGTTAATTTAAATTATACTGTTTGATGCTACTTCTAGGTATTTCTTTTTGATTGAAAGTCAGCACAAGAAACTGGAAACAATTATAATACCTCAAAAGATGTTCCCTACTCCTTCCAAAAAGGCTCTATGTTAATACCATCAGTTACAGTGGATGTTACCATCAACAAAACATCAAAAGCAACACTAGTTTATGTACCACATTGTAGACAGCCTTCACATTCAGCTGTCTCCTGTCAATTTAGATTGCTGCAGCTATGCATGTAGATCTGAATGAATAAATATAAATTAAGTAATGTTCTAGATCCTGAAGTAGCATGATGCTACAAAGTTTGTGCCGAGTTAAAATAAAACTTATCTGCAACATGCAAGGGAGCACTGCAATTTACTCTTTGTTCAAGCCAGCATTTACCTTGTATATAGGGAAAAAAAATCCCAGACCAAAGACAGACAAACAACATAACACAAAACAGGACAACCCCCTCCAACACTAGCACACAATCCAAGGACCTCGTACTTGGATGCTTGTGAGTTAATGTTCACGGACTCCCAAAATGAAACCAAGTCCTTCCCTTACCAGCAGCATTTTACTTTTACAGGAATCCTGAAATTGAGGTTGATTAAGTCACGTTATGTTATAAGACCCTTTGTAATCATTTTAGCTTAGTTAAATGCATCTCTATAGCAGTAGTGCCTGGAAGCTTTATCATGAACCAAGGCTCCACTGTCTTGGTACTACATGAGCACCTAGCATAAAAATGTATTTGCCCTGAAAACGTTTGTCCATGTTATTCCTATAGAAACTGAAGTTTTAACCTGACTGCATCAGGAAAGTGCTGTCCTAGAAGATCAGATGCCTTAGAAGCTCTTTAAAATAAATGAACACACAGAATCCTCTGATTGGGAACTTCAGGTACTACCAAACTACAAAATCAATTAACTCTTTCTCTTGGCATTTGGAAATAATTTTCTTCAGAGTTTTCAGGATGGTAATGCTAGCCTGCAAAGCTTCTGAAAATGCAGTGATATAGCCTTTTCTGTAGATTTAACAAGAACAACAATACCCTAGCTGCTTTGTATATTAAATAAGCATCTGAGGAAAACATTCATACAACTTGTCTAATTTTCAGTTACAAACTTGGGGAAATGGATAGTTTACATTACAAGTGTAAAGCTGCCAACTACATACTATAGACCAGTGGTTCTCAACTGCATTAGACCCAAGGCAGCTCTGAGAAAATACCACTTCTTAGCTTCCACTCCTTCCTTGACCACAGAAAAATAATACTACCATCTTCTGTTGCAAAAAAAATGAAAGATCACAACAAACCAGAACATTTTTGGCGTTTTGAATTCCTATTTGAAATATTTGGCTTTATCTTGTGATACACAGGTGTTTGGACACCTAGTAGTGGTAATGCTACACAACATCTTTAAAAGGGACTCGGGGCACCCTAGTTAAGAACCACTGCTCTAGATGGGCAAAAAAGGCTCCAGGGTTTCTATGGTTTACAGAAGAACGAGATAATAGTGATATAGACACAGAGAAGTAGGGCTGAAAGGGACCTACAGACATCATCTAGTCCAACCCCCTCCCTGAAGCAAAATCATCCCTATCCAAACCATCCGATACAACCATAATCTCAACTCTGCATAAGATTACTCTCAACTCAGATACAACACAGGCCCTATATATAATCAAGTCACTGATCTAACCTGGGCTATGAGAGGGGGCTCATTTTGGTCTTCACCCCAGAAAGTACCAGCTCCCGCTCTGACCTTGCTCTCATGGGACTCCTTCTTGGTTCAGCACAAGGTGTCATTTGACAGAAAGCTCCCCAGGCAGAGCTAGCCCAGATGGGCTCCTTACCTTCGATGTTCAGCTCAAAACACACATGGCAAAATGACAGCGTCTCCTGTTCCGTGCCCAGCTTGCACACGCTGCACACACTGTCATCCGTCAGGTCAATGTTCACAAACTGCTCCTCATTCATAGTTGCCCTGGGGGAAATCGGAAAATAAAATCAGGGTTGGAAGGGACCTCAGGAGGTCATCTAGTCCAACCCCCTGCTCAAGGTAGGTGCATCCCCAACTAGATCATCCCAGCCACAGCTTTGTCTAGCTGGGTCCTAAAAGTTTCCCAGGATAGAGATACCACCACCTCCGTGGGTAACCTGTTCTAGTGTTTTACTACCCTCCTAGAGGGAATTTTTTTTCCTAATATCTAACCTAAGCCTCCCTTGCTGCAACTTGAGACCATTGCTCCCTGTTCTGATGTCTTCCCCCATTGAGAACAGTCTAGCTCCATCCTCTTTTGAACCTCCCTTCAGGTAGTTGAAGGCTGGTATTAAATGCCCTCTCGGTCTTCTCTTCTCCAAACTAAATAAGCCCAGTTCCCTCAGACTCTCCTCAGAAGTCATGTCACCAGTCCCCTCATCATTTTTGTCGCCCTCTGCTGAACTTTTTCCAATTTGTCCACATCCTTTCTGTTGCTGGGGAGGGGGAGGGGAGGAGGCGGCAAAAATGAACAGAGTACTCCAGATGTGGCCTCACCAGCACTGAATAGAGGGGAAAAATCACTCCCCCTAACCTACAAGGAACACACTTACCAGTGTAGCCCAGTATGGGATTCTTCCATCCTTAGTGCAGGACTTTGCACTTCTATTGAACCTCCTGAGATTCCTTTTGGCCCAATCCTCCAATTTGTTGAGGTCTCTCTGAATCCTAGCCCTCCCCCTCCACTCTAAACCCCAGCCCATTTTCTGCAGCACCACTTCTGGCTTGTTACCCCTTGCCTGACCACTTCTCGCCCCCGCCACCCCGGCCGCTGGGCCCCTCGCAGCCCGCGCGCCTTGATGATGACGTCACCCGGGGCTCGGCTTCACGGCCCCGCCCGGTGCGCCTCCCCTCCCCCGCCCGGTGATGGCCCCCCGTGGCCTCGCGCCTGTCTCATCAACCGCGTTCCAGGCCGCGTCACCCCGCGGAGCGCCGGGACATTCGCAGAGCCGCCCTCACCTGCGCCAGCTCGCGCCGTTACCCAGCTCCAGCTCCACGATTGTTTGCGCCGGCGGTGGCGGCAGCGCCGGCCAGGGCTCCGCGAGGCCCCGCCCCCCGCGCTTCCGGCCTGCACCATTGCCCCTGATAGAGAAAGGGGGAAAATAGGGAAGGAACCATTAAACGCCGTCTTTTGCGCGGCTTTATCCTCTTCGCGCGGCTGGGTGGGAGAGGGCAGGCAGTGCAGCTGCTCTCCGCCCCCGTGCACTTTCATAGAAGCTCTCGGTATGTGAGGCCTCTCCCCGCCCAACCCCTCCCCCGCGTACAGCAGTTGGATTCGCCCAAAGCGTCGCGCCGCCGTGGCCGCCGGCGCACTCACTAGAGCAAACCATTGGGGCGGCCGGGGGGGGGGGGAAGGGGTTGTACCATGATGGGCGCTGAGGGGGCGGGTCTGGGAACTGCAGGTTGCACCACTATGCAGTGAGGAGGTGGGGTGCGGACTGTTGTACTGTGGCCGGGGTGGGTGGCTGGGGGTGTGTATGTGTGGTGAAGGGGGCCAGAATCGGTCGGATTCCTACATATGCACATACGCGTATATATATAGAGAGAGATCTATTTATCTAGCTATGGATAGATATATATAGATACACACACATATAACTATATGTGTGTGTGTGTGTGTGTGTACATACATACACGCACACACATACAGAAAGAGAGAGATCTATATGGAGCCCTCTATAACCTATATCTATTTGTGTACCTACCTACTTTGCTTAGTCTATAAGGTGCAAATCTACTCTGCCTTCCACCCATGTTGGTCCCAGTTACCTGTGCCCCTCCCACTCCAGGTTCCCAGTGACTTCTGTGGCAGACAGTTCCCTTCGTCGGAGTTGGGGTTTGGGGGAGGGAGAGGTAATCTGTGAAAGATCCTTTTCCATGTTGATGTCTTCAGTGTCTCATTTTGGGTTTTTGCCACATCTTGTTTTACATATTTTGGGCATCCACACAGCCACTTGTTGAGGTGCACCGGCATCGTTCCCATCCTGTCTGGATTGACACGAGTGTGTCTTATATCTAGGGAACGTTGTCTTGCTCTGTGAACAGGATGGGTAGTAGAGATGGCCAGCATCAATATGATTCACGCCTCCATTTTAGCTGGAGACTGGTTATCATAGTATAAATGGGCATTTGAGTTGCTGACATTGCTGCCGATGAAACACCTGTGTACCTGAGACCACGTTCTAGGCTCATATTGCTGAGGTTATACAGTAAATGCAGTTTTTAGATTTAGGGAATGAAACAGAGATTGACTTGTTGAATCAAAGAGAAATAAATAGTTGACTTAAGTGTGTGCAGAAATGACACTGCCAGGAGTGGGAGGGGGAGGTTAAACGTATGCGTATGTACCTATATGACTTGTCCCACTGACTTCATTAAAGTTAATGAGACTACGGCATACTTAAGTGTGTGTTTCTAAGCACTGTTCTGCCACTTGCAAGATTAAACTTGCTGAGAGGAAAAGTTGGTCCTCAGAGTGGTAGTTATTTTCACTGCATTCTTTTATGCAACAAAAGAAGAAAGGAAGGAAAATGGCGTATGTTGAAAATGTTTATAACTGACGGGTATGCAGAAAAGAGAGAAGAGTGGAGAGAGCAGGTGAGAAAGAAAGAGGGTTTGAGCTCTGTGTGTGTGTGCTTGTATGATGTAATGGAAAGTGCCAAATATGGGCTGTGAATATGAGCTGAATTGAAAGGAAAATGTCTCTGTGCATCTACATAGAGCAAATGAATTAACTCATTGGTGGTAGATTATATCTTTAGGAAGTTTTCAGAATGCATGAAAATCACATTCATATATTGCTCACATTACCCGAAGGGAAATTTTGTCCCCACTTCCCGTTACCAACAAAGGAAGTAAGTAGTCTGGCAAGAAGAGTTTTACTGTATCACATTTCTTCCTTAGGAACACTTGCTAAGGAATATATATAACTTGAGGGATATGTATTTTTCCCTCATAGTATTTGATTCCATGCTTTTAGGAAAAAATATTACAATCCAAATTACCAATCCAAAATTCTAATCCCTACCAATATGCCCCATTCTCTCACATCTCCTAAATGGTGGTTAGACCTTGCATGTACCCTCTTTGCAGCATGGCTGTGGAAAGCTGCTATGTTTAAACAGGAATTCCCTATACTTGCCTTTCTCCTTTGCTGAGGGTATTTGTCACACCAGATACTGTAAAAGAAAACTGAAACTGCCTCTTTTATGTGACGCCCCACTGGCACCCAGGGAGGAGGAGGAACAGCCTGACTTTAGTGCAACTGTGACAGGAAGAGAACAGAATAGAGATATGAGCTTGGGCTACAACGGACGAGGGAAGAATAGGTTGGGGAGACAACGACAGAGGGCACTGATGCACCCTCTCCTCCAGAACCTGAAATAAAATTCAGAATTACTAGATCTACACATTTCACTGTTATAGTAGAGGGTCAGCAGCTATGAAATCCATAAGGATCACTTCCATTGCTGTGGGTGTCCCACAAAGAGGATAACAGTCTATTGATGGTACCTCCTGTTCTGTTAGCCCAAACAGGAGATGTCTATGCTTTGACCTCAGAAAATGGAAGTTCTTATACTTCAGCTTACTAACAACATTGTGAATAATTAAAAAAGACCCAAATATTTTTTTTTAATATTTTAAATTTCTTATATTAAAAGGAAAGGTTGCACAGTCAGGCATTTAACTGTTAGGACATATTAAAGTTATCTGTTCAACCTTAATTCATCTCCCATGTACATATACATTAGATTGCAGCCTACTATCATGATCATATATATTTTTCACCACAGGACCTTTGCCTCATTCAATGTTCCCTGTTAAGGCTAGCTTTTTAATTTCACTTAACTTGGACAAGAACAGTAATAGCAAATTGGCTTGTCTCACTTGAATGTTTGGGCTGCCAGTAGTGCAAGATGCTACTTAAAGGAAAGTGAGTATGTACATATGTATGTATGCATGCATACATGTGTAGTCATTGGAACTTTAAAAAAAATTGTGAAAATGTACATGGCTACAAGGCTTTGTAATTTCCTCTCACACTTAAAAATGCGATAATGAAAACACTCGTTGAACTTGTTTTAATGAGGGTGTTTTTGGCAAATCTTCTAAACAGAAGCAGGTTTAATTTTGAAAGTTTTGAACTAAAGACATACAAACTGTGTGTGCTTTTAACACAAAGCAATAAACTCTGATAAATATCAAAGATAAATATCATGCCGGAGTTTATTGCTCCCAGGCACTGCATTTGAATGTGTGCCCAGGACTGCAGCACGTTGAACTGGGTTAGAGTAGCTCCAGCTGGCATGTGGCCCAGGGGGTCAACCTGCCAGGTCAGGGCTGCCCCAACCCAGCTCAACATGTTGCAGAGGGGCTGGCTGGGGCATGAGGGTGCTCCAGTGTGGGGCCAGTCAGCAGGCAGCCCCCACACTGAAGCACCCTCATGCCCTGGCCAGCCCTGTCAGCGTCTACATATGTGTCACTGAGCACTCAAGAACTCTGCCGCAGGTTAGTACTTGTATTTACGGTGGAGTTAATTAATTTCCTGTGGTCTAATAGGGCTGCACGTGTAGACATTAAGACTTTACTGCAGAGCTAATTAGGCAGCTGTGCAATAAATATCTCACGTAGATGTGGCCACTGAGTTCTACAAGCACTACATAAAAGTTCAGGGACAGCCAGGACTTCAAGGCCATTTTGGTATTAGAAACCAGTAGCAATGTCCTTGGGGGCATTTATGAGCAGCATTAAACTGCTCAAATTAAATTATCTAAGTATGTTTGTGCATATATTGGAAGGAAGGCAGGAAAGGAAAAATGGTAGAATAAGGAGAATGTACTGGTAGATTTGAATTTCATAATCTAGGTGAGGTCTCCCTCTTAGTCACCTGTCATCTGTCCTTCTATTCCCTTCCCTCTCCCTGCCTACCCACCTACATTGCTCATCTGTTTCATTTTGTCTTACCCACAAAGAGTGCTTCATCATTGTGTTTCTTGGGGGCTCATCTGGGGGCATATGCCAATTATTAGAGTTCTCACAATGTGGATTAAAAAAAAATCCTTTGCTGCTTGTGGGAGAAAGAGAGACTATTCTGTACACTGAGAAGGTTTCCCTGATTCTGTATGTTTATTTGGGCTTTTGAAAAGCACTGAGACAAGGGTTCCCAAACTGTGATACATGTACCCCTGGAGGTATACAAGACTTCTCTGGGAGGCACGTGGGAGAAATTGTGTAATGACAGATTTCATTTTCATTATAATAATTGGCATTTAAGGGTTTAAAATAAAATGTATGCTGGCAGGGTACATAGGCAGCTGGTAAATATGGAAGGGGATACGCAATAAGAAAACGTTTGGGAACTTATGCATTAGCATAAATATTGAAGCTCCCAATGTGCCTGTTCTTCACTTTTAGATAGTATTTTGTAATTTGCTCTGTCCCTCTTTTCCCTTCCTTTTTCCTTTATTATCGGCACAGAACATGTCACTCCGCTAAACTTGACAGAAAGATTCAAGGTTAGATCCCAAATATCCTAATGCATTACCATTGTCAGGCATTCCAGATTTCCAACATTAAACCTGATAGAAGGTAGAGTAGGGTAACACCTTAGAGACTAAGGGCATATTTACTAGGGGTGTGCAAAGCAGCCCTTATGCAATTCGGATTCAGATTCAGCCCGAATCAGGGACAGTGATTCAATTCGTTGATTCAGATCACTATCCTCGATTAGATTCAGCTGAATCCAAATCTGAAGATTGGATGCCTATTCAGAGAATCAGCAATTTGGACATAGACACAGCTTTAAAAGTATTTTTCTACATACCTTGAGATA
Source organism: Alligator mississippiensis (assembly GCF_030867095.1). NCBI lineage: Eukaryota > Metazoa > Chordata > Crocodylia > Alligatoridae > Alligator > Alligator mississippiensis. The sequence goes on from NC_081824.1 coordinate 280,749,355, forward strand.
GCAGGTGCAGCTTGTGAATGCTGCGATGCTGGGGTGCATGGAGCATCCCACAGGAGCGCAGGGGAGCCCCCCCGTGTGCTTGGTGGTGAACCTGGAAGTGGAGTGGAAATACTTCTAGTCCACTTCTGGTCTGCCAGGGAACGCATGGACCCCTCCCCCCCCCCCCCCCCCGGCTAGGCAATCGGCCACAGGAGGACCCTGGGTGCCCCCTCCCAGACCCAGGAGGCACCAGTCACCGAGCCAGGAAGGTATGGGGGGGCCCCCAGCGCATTCCCTGGTGGACCCAGATGGAGACCGAAAGTGCTTGTCTACTTTTGGGTCTGCTGCCAAGCATGCTAGGGAGCCCCCTGTGCTTCTGTGGGACACTCCATGCACCCCAGCATTGCAGGATTCATGAGCCCCTGCTACCTAGAGATATGTAGAAAAAACATTTAAAGCTGTGTCTATGTCCTAATTTCCGAATCTCTCCAAACCGATTTGGAGAGTTCCAATTTTATTTGGAGAGATTAAAGGGTCCTCTGATTCGGTATGGATTTGGAGACTCGGCCACCGAATCGGACCGAATCTCCGCCAAATCGAATCAGGGACGGAAGCTTTACGCAGAACTAATATTTCCATGTGCTCTGGGGGTGGGAGGGGAGAGCTGCTCTAATTAAAGTGCCCACAGAATCTCATGTATCAGTGTCTCTGTGCTTCAGAATGGCAGTGGGGGTGCTTTAACCAAAGCTCGTCAAATGAGCTTTAGTTAAAGTGCCCCTGCCGCCATTTTGAAGTATGGGGACACTGATACATGAGACATGGAGGCTGCTGGAGGCATGTTAATTACCATGCTCCAGCAGCCTCAGTTAATCAAATCTGCTCCAACATGCTGTAATCACAGCGTAACAAAATAGCCTCCCTGCAGAACTACAAGCACCCTAACTGGTTAAAACACTGATAAGGCAGTTCCTCAATTTTCTCAGAGGCAGCAAGCACAGCTTGTCAGAACAGGCTGTGTGGTATGTAGATGGAGTCGTTTGGTCATCTGCCAAATTAATCGAGTCTGCTCTGATGTTTTCTAATTACAACATGAACCAGCATACGTATAGGCAGCCACTGGAGGACCATCCGGGTCTCTAAGGTGCCACCCTGCTGTGCCTTCTGCCTCACCTAAGACTAACATAACTAACTACCTCTCTAAGCATTAAACCTGGGATGTTATGGCTCCACAGAAGGCTACATTTCCTTTTTTATGTTGTTGATCTTCAGGTTACAAACTCTACAGTATTCATTTTGTTTTCCTCTGAAAGGGTAAACTTGTGAAAAATTAAATAACAGGTTAAATGTGGGAGTCTCCACCCTCCCTCTTAACCTTCCCCTGTTAAAATACTAAATGAAGATTCTTCATTGATTTTCCAGTAACTTTTACCTTTTAATAGTCCCTGGAAGAGGAAAAATTAGGAAGGATTGTAAAATGTTGCAGATCATAGCCTGTATTCTTGAATTAACATGATTGTTTTTAAACGGGTCTTTAATTAAGCTGGTTTGGTTTGGACTGCTTAAAAACATACTCTTTCTCGCATACATCTTTATTCCTGGCCCCTTTTTTTCCCTTTCCCTTTCCTGTTTCTCTGCTCTTCTATTCCCCTTTCTTGCTAGCTTTTCCCCACCTCCTTGCTCCCTATGCCTATCCTCCTACTACATACAGGCAGAGCAACCTGTAAGTTTTCCCTCCATTCATTCTTTAGAATCCTCTCCTATCTACCCATGATTCTTTTCATGGTGCTATCACACCACACATCTATATTTTATCATGCCTTTTTCTCTTCTTGCATTGACTGAAACCTCATTAAATTAAGTTTACTTCTTACTTTCATACAATTTTGTCCATTGGTATGCACTGAGATAAATTTCCCCCTAGTTCTGGGCCATAGTAAATTCAACACTGGAATGGAGGAACACTATGAAGGAATAAAAATCCACAGTTAATCCCAACACCACTGATCTCATTCATAGTATCATCCTCTTGGTGTTAAATACAAGATTCAGGAGCAGAGATGTTTGTTTGTCTATTACTTTTGAAATTCAGTATCTCATAAGATTTCAAACATACATGTGGTCACATGAATCTGATATCCAGCTACTATCCTGAAAGTAAAATGTGAGCCAATAGACTTGTGTATCTAATGGGTCACAGAAGTGCAGTAGCCAACCTACTGGCACTCCTCTGAGTCATAGAGCACCAGAATAAAGAGGTTACTCCATATATCTGAGAAGCAAGAGTGTGGCAGCTACCTATTACAGACACATAGTAAAGCAGATTGGAGAGTAAGCCACTCCAGAAGGATGTGAGGCAGAGGAATGGAATGACTCCACTTCCTTGTCTGGCAAAAAGTTATTTCAGTTCACTCTGGTTATCTGTTTGCCTGAATATGCTTTAAAGCACCACTTGTTTTTCATATTACCACACCACTACTCTTCCATTCTTCACCTCCAAACCTACTGAATATACATCTACAATCACTACCGTATCTCTGCTTTAATCTTGACCACCAGCAATTCAGTTTCTGCTTTCTCCAAGCCATTGAAACTGCTCTTGGCAGTGGCAATGCATGATGAGATGCACCCCTGTGCCCCCCCTAAGATTGCTGATGCGCCCCCTGACAGGCCGCACTCCCCACATAGGTGGTGGGAGGGGGGGAAGGGGCAGGTGGGAGTGCCAGTGCCCCACCTGCGAGCACTGGCCGGGGAGTGGGAGTGCTGCAGCCACTTCTGGGAGTGCTGCGGCCACTTCTGGGAGCACTGCAGCTACCTCCCGGTTGGCGCGATCAGCCACGGTGGAACCCCCCCTCCCCAGTTGGTGAGATTAGCCATGCCCTCCACCCCCCCCCGGGTCACTGACTGGTAACTGGGGGGGCATGTGCCCCCCCCCCCCACTAAGGTGGCACCAGTCGCCCATGACTCTCAGTAAAGTCCTTATTCTGGTCCTATTCAAGGGCTTCTACCCTCATCCTTTTTGCTCTTTAAGTATCTTCTGACAACATCAATCAATCCCCATTTCTTAAAATGTCTTTTTAACATGGTTTTGCAGTGGTTGTCTGTGTTTTCTCTGACCTTTCCTCCTACTTCTTTAGTACCCTGCTTCTGGTTTCCCATTTCAGTTTCATCCCCTCAAACTTCTCTCTTACCCCCTCCACCTTATTCTCTGCCCTATCTGTAGGTGCTTTTACATGCAAATTTGTCCCAGTTTGTACTTTTCTTTCAGTGATTCCCATAACTACATCTCTCCTGCTGACCCATCTTTTCAAAGACATCATCAACATTAGGGCTGGAAGGGACCCCGGAGGATCATTGAACCCAGCCCCCTGCCCCAGGAGCAGGAAGTCAGCTAGGGTCAAAGGATCCCAGAAAAACGTGCATCCAAATGCTTCTTAAAGGAGTCCAGAGTAGCTGCTTAAGCCACCTCTGGAGGGAGCCTATTTGAGGCCTTGGGGGCTCAGACAGTAAAGAAGATTTTCCTTATGTCCAACCTAAAACAGTCTTGGAGGAGTTTGTGACCATTGGACCTTGTCATCCCTTGGGGCGCTCTGGTGAACAGGTGTTCCCCCAGATCCTGATGCACACCCCTTATGTAGTTATAGGCTGCCACCAAGTCACCCCCAAGATTGCACTTTTCCAGGCTGAAGAGTCCCATGGCTCTCAGCCTCTCATCATAAGGCCTGTTCTCTTGTCCTCTGACCATGTGTGTGGCTCTCCTCTGGACTCTCTCAAGCTTCTCCACATCCTTCTTGAATTGTGGAGCCCAGAATTGGATACAGTACTCCAGCTGCAGCCTCACCAAGGCCGAATACAGTGGGAGGATGACATCCTGAGATTTGCTTAAGAAGCATCTATGGATGCATGCCAGAGTTTTGTTTGCTTTACCAGCTGCGACATTGCACTGGTGGGTCATGTTCATCTTGTGGTCAGTCATGACCCCCAATCCCTTTCAGCCATGGTGCTAGTAAGCATAGCACTACCAAGCCTATATGGGATGCAGGGTTTTTTCCCCCAAGGTGGAGTACCTTGCATTTATTCATATTAAATGTCATTGGGTTTTCCCACCCTGTCCAGCACTTCAGTCCATTTCCGATATTTCATTTTGACTGCTGTTATGTCTCAGCTGTGGGTTCTTGGGAACCCTGACACAGGATGCAGTCTGTCTGACTCACTGCCCCCCCCCCCTTCTCTACATAAATGAAACTGATTAAGATGCAGTGAGAGACACACCTAAGACCCTCCAGATAAGGGTGACAAGAGTGAAACAACTGCCCTAGGTCTCCTTTGCATCCAAGATGGAACCCGATGACCATTCATTTACATGAGAGATGGAGAACAGAAAGCCTGAAGCAGAGACTTCAGTGAATTCTGGGACCAGAGAAGCAGGAGAGCACTGCATGATGGGGAATCTGTGCTCCAAATGTTAATCAACCCATGTTCACACACACCCAGCTCAGCATTTATCAGACCAGTTCTAATCTGGATTTACTAAGGACTTTTCCCCCCCCAGACACACACACACCTCTAAGTTTAATAGGCATCTCAGGCCGTACATTCCCCAGTCCCACTATGGAAGGCCTATTTAAACTTGATTGACTAAAACTCAGTTGCCGGGTTAGGGAATGCTGAGGCAAGAGACTGAGTCCGAGGGGGTATGGGCAACATTTGAACAATGGTTAAGGGTTCATCACAGCATCCAGCCCGTTGGAGCCCTAATCACAGGTGTTGTCATGCTTTTCCCGAGACGACTGGTGGAAATCCTCTCCACAAAAGGTTATGAGCACCCCAATAATTATCTTAAGTCTGTTAAAAGACTATAGTAACATCTGGAAAAGTCATGCTAAGCTGAGGCTTGTTCACAACAAGTAAATATCCAAAATCCTGATGCTGCAAGCTATCTATTGTTTCTGAAGAAACCGTGAGATATCCCATCAGTATATCTGCTATCCATAGGAATTTCAAGCTGGCTCCCAAGTATTTGGTTACTCCCTAATCTTAAGCGTTTCCTGATTATCAATCAGTTTCTTGAGATGTTCCAAACCAGATAACCCCTTGTCAATAGAAAAAACAATGATTTACACAATTGAGGATGCTTCGAAGCAGCTGAACTGAGGGTATAAAAATCTGTAAAAAGTGTGGGGGCTTCAAGAAAGAAGAAAAACTCCTGTGCTGACACCATCCCCTGTTATTCTTGGGATGCTGGAAGAACAGATCATCTCCCTTCAAGGACTGTGCCTGTCAGCTTTGCAGCCCGAGTACCTTAGACTGGTGAGATCCCAGTGCTCTCTCTCTCTTTTCACTCCAGGCATAAATTTCTGAACCTGAACTGCATTAGTTAAGCTTGACCTAAGTTTCCCCAAATACAATCCTACCCTGGTTTCACTAAGTAATTGCTTGTGTTTTTCCTTTGCGTGTCTATTACTATTAGTACCATTATATATTTCATATGCTTAGCAATAAATAACTTTTATAGTCAAACGGGTAGTAACTGGGTATATTTTTCCTTCTCTGCTTCTCTTTCCTCATTGCTCTGCAGCAACACTTCTTTTACCTAAGCTAAAGATCCCTGTGAAGCCCAAAAATACTGTTGGGTCTGCTCATCAAGAGGCCAAAGATTGGGACGTGCTGAGTTGAAACACATAAGGGGATCAGCTTGTACAGGCTGATTAACCCAGTTTGACTCGGACGTGCCCTAATGAACTGAATCCTGGCCCATGAGGGTGTCAGCTGGACACCCAGCCGGATTCAGAGGGATTCTGTTTACCTGTGTGCTTGTGTCTGACTGCAGTTTATTGTTGCTCTGATGAACTGATTTTTGGCATATGAGGGTGTCAGCCTGTCCATGCTGATCAACCCGGCCAGGTCAGGCGTGTATGTGTTTGTGTGTATGACTGATTTGGTGACTGGAGGATCCCAGTCCCATTGAAACTGAGTCCTGCAAGATAGCTCCATTGGGGGTGAGGGCTTGCAGAAGAGAGAGATACAGCTCCATATAGTAACACAAGCAGCACATTGACAGAATTACCAAGACCCTAGAAACTATCCCTAATAAATGAGCACACCCCAAAGTAATGGGCAAATCTGGTAACACTGCCTAGCCACCAGTTTAAAATGAATACAGTCAGAACTCATGATCTTAGTCAGTGGCGATGTGTACGGGATGCACGTGCACCCCCTGATTGCTCTGGTGCACCCTCTGATCAGCTGTGCTTGCCACTTAGGTGACAGGCAGGGGGGCAGGTGAGAACACCAGTGCTCCCCCACGAGCCCCAGCGGGGGAGTGGGATCACCATAGTGCTCCTGGAAGCGGCCACATCCATGCCCAGAAGTGGCTGCAGCAATTGGTCGTCTTGCAGTCGGCCGTGGGGGGACCCCCCAGGTCAGCGAGATTGGTTGGCTAGTCGCTGAGGAGGCACGTGCCCCCCCTGACTAAGATGGGACCAGTAGCCTATGATTTTGATCTCACAAAACTGCTCCTTTCCTTGTCACCCTTGTCATGGATGCTGCAGCATCCTCCTATTCACTAAGGCTTTTAATCTGGGAGTCATTTTCAACTTGGTCCACTCTTTAGATCTACCCATTCAAGATGTGTCTAAATCATGATGCTGCTTCCTGCATACCATCTTAAAGATCCAGCCCCTTTGGACAAATCTCTTGTCCAGGACCTTATCATTTCAAACCTTATCTAATGTTACCTCCTGTCCTTTGATCTTGACTACTGCAACCATGTTCTATTAAAGAAAATTCTGGGATTATCTTTGCTCATCGTTCTGACCATGTCACCCTTTTGAGTGTACTCCAGTGCCTTCTCCTTTTTCACTGTATCAAATGCAAATGTGCAGTCTTCCCCAAATGGCTGTCATCAACTAGCTTCACCCTACTAACCAGATTTATTGTCTTGTTCTTTTATCAACCCCCCCACCTGCCAGTCATGCTGGTCTTCATTACCAAATAGCTTCACTTCTTCACAGTCATATTATGCTTTCTAGCATGAAGCTCCTTCTCTGTGGGAGCTTTAAACTTTAAAGCCACTACTTTACTCTCTTGAAGAAGAATGTGAAGAACATTGTGTAACTGGGGCTGGGTGAACAGGGCATGTGCCCTGGATACCTCCTAAGGGGAGGGGTACCACAAGGATGAGGAGGAGCTACTGCCTGTTTCTCTACTACCTGTATGCTGCATGCCTTATTGCACTTGCAGCGCCTGTAGGCAATGTGTCAGATAGTGCAAGGCATTCTGGCAATCATAGTTTTGTAGAGTGTCAGTAGAATTCATTGCTGCTGGAGGGAGGAGGGGGAGAATTGACCCTTTTTTGCCACAGAAATCAGCATTTTTTTCTTCTCTGGACATGAATTTCAGCAGCAATAAATAAATAAATAAATAAATACATAAATAAATAAAAGCATGGGGGAGAGGGGGCACAAAAGTGCCAACTCTGCTGCCACTCTAGAGAACTACAATTCTCAAAACACCTCACACCAGCTGCTGTTCCTGGGCCTGAAAACCAGAAGGTAAATGAGGGTGTTGGGAAAGGTGAGAGAGGACTTCTCTGGACCCTTTTTTCCCCCATGCTATGCATCTGCCTAAAGGTATGGACAAATGTCCATCTGTAGCCCCTTCAAAGGGGGAGAGGAAACTGCAGCAGCTGCTGTGCTGTAACTGTTAGGTATCCATGAGCCTGTACCAGTAAAAGGATAACAACACTGCTTCAACTTTAACTCTGCTTCAGCTGCTGTGTGTTCCTGAGCAGCACCTTTGCCCTGCCCTTTTGAAGCCCCTATGAGCCTATGTTTGTCCAGGTCAGGAGAAGGGCCACTCGTATGGTTAAGGGCCTACAGACCAAGCCCTACGAGGAGAGACTAGAGAAACTGGACCTTTTCAGCCTCCGCAAGAGAAGGTTGAGAGGCGACCTTGTGGCTGCCTATAAATTCATCACGGAGGCACAGAAGGGAATTGGTGAGTATTTATTCACCAAGGCGCCCCCGGGGGTTACAAGAAATAATGGCCACAAGCTAGCAGAGAGCAGATTTAGATTGGACATTAGGAAGAACTTCTTCACAGTTCGAGTGGCCAAGGTCTGGAACGGGCTCCCAAGGGAGGTGGTGCTCTCCCCTACCCTGGGGGTCTTCAAGAGGAGGTTAGATGAGTATCTAGCTGGGGTCATCTAGACCCAGCACTCTTTCCTGCTTATGCAGGGGGTCGGACTCGATGATCTATTGAGGTCCCTTCCGATCCTAACATCTATGAATCTATAAATCTATGAATCTAGGTCCTAGATGTATTTCTGCCATGCTGCATACAGAACACAGCTAGCTGACAGTTCATGGACACTAGTGAGTAAAGACTACTGCTGGGCACACAAAATCGAGTTCCTCTTACTTTACCTTGGTTTGCTACACAACCCATTCCTCTTACCCCTATTTTTTTGTGGAATTGTAAATCTACTTTACAGATTCTAGTCTTTTTATCCCTTGCTTAAATAATACTTAGTACAGCGAAACCATGAAATTTATTTGGGATCCCTAAGTACTATTGTACTATAAATAAACTATAACATGAGAGAGCTACACTAAATCCTCTCCTATCAGCCCAAAGGTAAAAAATCAGACTGGTATCCCTTTTAGAAGGCAAGAAGGGTTCATGACATGTCCTTTCACAGCATCTAATGAAATGAGCTTGAGTTCATGAAAGCTTGTGCTCTGTATATAATATTTAGTTAGTCTATAAGGTGCATATCTACCTCTCTCTACATCTATATCTTTTCTTGGCAACCTTGTGAAAGCCTGTATACTTTTACCTGTAAAATTTTTCCTAGCTTGCACACCAGGAAAGTGTTTATGAGCAGATTTGCTACTGCTGAATCATATGGATCTTAGCAAATGGTCTATATTTACCTAGAAAATTTAGAACATACACTATGCTGTGAAGTAGGCTGTGCCGGTCTGTCTAGTACTGCCTTACATAGCAGAGAACACTGTGGAAATACAGAGTCTAGTCTGTGCTCCCAGCTCTTTGTCTCTCCATGTGCACATTGACATGACATCTGAAGTTGATTTGTTCAGTGGTACTTTGCTCTTCCAGTCCAAGATTTAAAAACCTGACAGATCAAAGAAACAAACAAGCCAGGGAAAAAGTCAACATTATAAACAAACCATCATATTGTAGAATATCCTAAAAAGGTTGTAACTTTCTCACCTTATGGAGAGAACCACAACCTCCATAAACTATACTCTGCATTTAAGTTACTATGATTTTCCTGTGACCCACATTGAGGGGTCTGATATTACCATGACTCCAATACTGGCATCGTGGTACATGTGGATGTATTAAAATACACTAATAAAACACTAGCTACTTCTGTCTGCTGACAGAACACTATGACACTAGTCCCAGTAGCTAGAATAATGGCTCATTGTCTATTCACCTACAGTAATACTGTAGTGACAAGAGTCAGAATTAGTACTGTATCACAGTATTGTCATAGGGTACTGCAATTAATTAGTTCAATTTAGAAACAGTAGCCAGAAGAGAAAGAGGAAGAAATATCCCTGGTAGAGAGTCCCTATAATATATAGAGGTTATGTGTCAACACATTCTGCCAGGTATCCAGGTTGCAGCTGTATTGCTATACAACTCATCCCTCTTACCCCTAGGAAAGGGCAATCAGGACTCATAGAAAATATATCTTTTATTAGACCAACAAGAATTTTGCATATTTTTACACCTTTTTTTTTTTGCAAAAATCGTGTTGGTCTAATAAAAGATATCATCTCTACTATGAGTCCTGAACACATTCTGCAACATTTTTAATCAAACACATTAGATTTCTAACCATCTTTACACAGCCAATATTTTGGCCTCTAAAAGCTGCAGACAGTGCAGTGCCTTGCTGCGAAACACATGTGTTTTCTCTATTAAATGTAATGGGAAGTAAAAACTGTGTTTAGTTGTGTCTTTTTACTTAATTAAAGTGCAAAGTGCAGAGTGAGCCTTGATCTTTAAAGAGTGTCAGATAGTATTAGGCCTATTGTCAATGCTGGCCTAGTTTCTATTGATGGGTTCATTAAAAGTTTTAGTCAGCAAAGTCAGGAAAAATAGTGACTGACAGAACTGAATTGAATTGAGAAAGAAAAACAACCTGTTCTGGTAATCCACTCAGTGAACATGAAAACAACTCAGCAGGATGGGGAATTAATCTCATTTAATTTCAAATGCCTGCTGCTTCCATTTAATGAGCATCACGTCTGGGTTTTTATTAACCCTAAAATATCTTAACTCTTAAATAGAATAATTCTGAGTGATTATGTTTTGCCCCTAGAAAGTGAAAGTCTGCCATCCATAGAAATTTAGGGTTGATTGTCACCACATTTCTGGTTGTGGAAAGATATCAAAGAAAGTAAAAATGTCAAGTGTAGTAGGATGGGAAATACTAACAACCTCTTCTACACCTGTGCTATCCTGTGGCTGTATGGTGACTTGGGAATCTTCACTTTGGGAGAGAGGCTGTGTCTGGGTAAGATGTGGAGGGAAATGATGCTTCTCAGCATCACCCCACTTCATCACGGAGGCAAATTTGCCAGGTAAGATAAAACTGACTTCAGTGTGTAGAACCTCAAACTCTTTACACATTAGCACGTCCCAAAGGGAAGGAGGATATGTTTCATAGTTTCATAGTTGGTAGGGTTGGAAGGGACCTGAGCAGATCATCAAGTCCGACCCCCTGCCATGGTAGGAAAAAGTACTGTGGTCAAACGACCCCAGCAAGGTGTTCGTCCAACCTCCTCTTAAAGACCCCCAGGGTAGGACCCAGCACCACTTCACTTGGAAGTTGGTTCCAGATCCTAGCCGCCCTGACTGTGAAGTAGTGCCTCCTGATATTTAATCTGAATCCACCCTCTGCCAGCTTGTGACTGTTATTTCTAGTCACTCCTGGTAGTGCTCGGGGGAACAGGGACTCCCCCAATGCCTGCTGGTCCCCTCTGACTAGTTTGTAACAGGCCACTAGTTCCCCCCTCTGCCTTCTCTTGTGGAGGCTGAACAGGTTCAGGTCCCTTAGCCTCTCCTCGTAGGGCCTGCCCTGCTGCCCCCTGATCATGCAAGTGGCCCTCCTCTGGACCCTCTCAATGTTGTCCACATCCCTCCTGAAGTGCAGCACCCAGAACTGGATGCAGTACTCCAACTGCGGCCTGACCAGTGCCACATAGAGGGGGAGGATCACCTCCTTGGACCTGCTTGAGATGCATCTGTGGATGCATGACAAGGTGTGGTTGGGCTTCCTGACCACATCCCCACACTGTCAGCTCATGTTTATTTTGGCATCAATAATGATTCCAAGATCCTTTTCTGCCTCTGCACTGACAAGAAGGGAGTGGTAGCTATTAGTGTGTAACTTGTGCATTAGGCAGACAAGGTTCCTTGGGTGAATTTGATATCTTTTATTAGACCAACACAAATAGTTGGAGAAAAGTTAGTAAGCAAGCTTTCGGGTTCAAAAACCCTTCATCAAAAACCCAAAAGCTTGCTTACTAACTTTTCTCCAACTATTTGGGTTGGTCTAATAAAAGATATCAAATTCACCCAAGGAATCTTGTCTGCCTATGTCCTTAGACCAACATGGCTACAACCTAAACCCCTGTAACTTGTGCATATAATCACCTAAAAGAGTTATGCAGGCTGTCCAGAGAGGCCTGAGGCAGAGGCATCCTGAGGCAGGAAATATTCTTGCTCCTGTCAATAGGTTCCCATTTCCCTTTCACTTCCAAGTCATCTGAAGAATAGGTGGATCATATCCTTCTGTACTTAGATGGATCCAACCCTTTCTGAGAGAATGTTCTGTTGAAGCACCACAAGTTCTACTCTGCTAACATCCATAGGATTTTCCTATAAAGGTGGCAACAGGGCCCTTAACTTCTGTGCATGCTGTATCCTTTAACAGATACAGAGTGAGGAGATAACAGTAGATGGAAAAGTCAAGAGATATTTTCACATGGGAAAAGCTTTGGAAAAATAAAATTAATAGAATAATAGAAAATTTAATAGTTTAGTGTTTTTTCTGTTTCCCCTGCTAGTATGAAAATAATCTGTAATTCATAAGGTTTCCTTCACTCATAAACCAACCTTTTGTTCTGTCAATAAATAGTGGCAGTACATGCTAAGGACTGAAATCATGTGCAATGGAAATCATTCCATTTCTTCAGTTGAACATGAGTTCCTCCAGCAAACCTCTCCTAAGACAAGAAAAAGGGGTTAAAAGGGTGAAAACTGTTCTTTAACTACAGGGGCCTATGTCCTTCATTTTGTGCCATTATAATAAAAAAAGTAGGCTTGCAACTGTGAAGTATGCTGCCTTGATCTTGCAACGGGATATACACTCTACGGTGGGATGGCACAGCCAAATCCCTGCATTCTCCCTTATATTTGGGTACCTCAGCACAGAATTTGTGGAGTAAGCACGCTGAATGGATGTAGGGTAATTCCTGTCATTCATCCTGGATAGACCTAATTTACAGTGCTATAATCCAGCAGAGCAGCACATTAAAGGAACTCATTGAATTTCTTACGATAGGCAAATGGAAGACCATCACTAATTCACTTTCCAAATACAGTCAGCTAAGTAACCATAGAAACTTCACTGAGTTAATGAATAATGCTAGACAGTATATAATATACAGTTAGATGGATAGGGATCTGTCTCTGTCTGTCTCATGAGACAATAGATTTATACCAAGTGAGGCATCAGCTTGCTGAACATCAGTGAGTATGGCTGTAGAGCCTAGTTCTTGCACGACTTTCCCTTCCACTCTTATCACACATGAAGTTCATAGCTAATAGTTTTGAACATGGTGTGGGGTTCTTTCTGAGGTTTCTTCTTTCCTCTGCATGTTGGGCTCTTCTGTCCTCAAAAGCCTTCATCCCACATTTTATAGACTGTTTCCAAGTGCTTTGGTCCTCAGCAATCTTCTCCCAGTCACTTACCTCACTGTTCATTGTCTCTATAGTCTCTTGCAAACATCTTTGAAGTGGAGATAAGGATGCCCATGTGGTCTTCCTGTAAAGAGTTCTCCATACAAGAGATCCTTGGGTATACAGCCATTGTCCATTCTCTGCATGTGACCAAGCCATTAAAGTCAATGCTGACTGAGAAGAAAATGGATGCTCAGAATGATGGCACATTCCCAGTCCTCAGTGTTGACAACCTTGTCCCACAAAGAAATTTCTCAAATGGGGTGAAGGCAAAATATGTGGAAGCTGTTGAGGTGCTTTTCATGAGTAGAATATGTGGTCCTGGATTCATTTCCATACAAAAAGTTGTTGATGATGCAAGCATGATTTACTTTGACCTTGATCTTAACCAGGGGCAACTGGTGCCTCCTAATACTGGGTGTGGTGGGGGCTGATCACTGACTGGGATGTGGGGGGTGAAAGTGCTGCGGCAAAAGTGGAAGTGCTGTTGGCACTTCTCTCAGGAGGTGGGGAATGGCCAGTCTCAGGGGTTGCACATGCACCTGCGTGCACTCCCTACGTGTCGCCAATGGTTTAATAGTCAAGTTTATTGTTGTTCCACACTTGTTTGCTCAGCATGCTCAGGATACCTGATGCTTTGCCAATACAGGTAAGGTAAATTTACTTACAATATCCAAAATGTTTTCACTTATTGTGGCTATTAGTGCAGTTTCATCAGCGAACAGCAACTCACAAATCAAAACTTTCCACACTTTAGTTTTTACTTTAAGGTGCATGAGGTTGAATAATTTTCCATCTGAGCATGTATGTAAATACATTCTTTTGGTAGTGGCTCCAGAATCATACATCAGAGGAAGAGAAAAGAAAATCCCAGACAGGGTTGGGGCAAGGAAACAGCCCTGCTTGGCTCCACTTCAAATCTCAAAAGCCTCAGACATCTAGAATAACTGACTGTTTCCTGCATTCCATCATGGAAAGAGCAGATTATGTTGATGAGTTTTAGTAGACAGTCAAACTTTTCCAATAATTTGAAGAGACATTTTCTGCTGACAAGGTCAAAGGCCTTGGGTCAGTGAAGGCAGTATAGATGGGTCTCTTTTGTTCCCTACATTTTTCTTGGATTTGTTGGAATTAGAGGATCCTATCTATGGCAGACTTACTAGCTCTGAAGCCATACTGTGATTCAGGGTAGATATAGTAAGCAAGGATCTGGAGCCTTCTGAGAACCACCTGAGTGATGATCTTTCCAATAATGCTTAGTAGTGAAATGCCAATTGCTGTGGTCTCCTTTATTCTTGTATTCAGATCATAGAAAGATGTTACACATGCTATTCTCCTCATGATATTTGGCATGTTAAGTATGTTTGTGAGATGCCCACAGTAACATACGGTAAGTGCTCCTGTGTGATGAATCATGTCCTATGAAGATTGCTATAGTATATTACTAAGCACAGGAATGCAGAAGTGTACTATCAAGTTGTGTGCTTCTCTATCCAGATTGGAAATGTCAGAAGTGCCAAATGTCTGAAGGCGAGTATCTAACAAAAGACAAAACCCAAATCATCAGCAGCATGTTGTCTTCCGTTTACCACTGAACAGGTCAGGCCCTGAGAAGATCCATAGATCTGGAATCAAAACGCACACTTCTATATGTACAATTTAGAATGGGAACATTTCAGAGAATGAAAATAAAATGACATACGTAAACACATGCAGTTAACAAAAGGTGTTGACTTGTACCAAAGAAATCTTTGACCACACATTTCTATTCTTAAAATAACCAGGCTAAACCCATTAGCCAGATTCTCCTAACTGGGACTTTAAATCCCCTCCACCCAGTTCCACCTGCAGTAGCAGCAGAGCTTCTCAAACAAAAACAAGTTGAAACAGGAATATTTAGTTATGAAGATTTTTTCTCCCCAGGCATCTTTGCTGCATGGGGCTTTCCCAGTGTTTCACAGTTTAGAGGCAACTCTGACAGTTCTTTCTTATTCTCCCTGGAAGAATAGACTGGGAGAAGCTGCCAGAAGCCTTTTCTTCCCGCTGTTCTTAGGGGAGAGATAGGGTGTGTGCTGATCCTCTCCTCAGAACTCTTCCCACATGACAGAAACAGGGAAAGAGACATGCTATGATCTGTCCTATGCTATGAAATTCCTGGTTCTGGACCCTAAGGGCAAGAGTAGCTTGGGTTTCTTACAAAAACCTGGCACTACTTAATCCCTCAGCATCTGTCTCTATCTTTCCCTAGGTCTCTGCTGCAAAACTGAAATGAAACAGCCCAGCTCCTGAAACTTCTTCTGCAGCCAGTGTACCCCTTATGGCTAGGGATAGACATTCAAAAAGCCTGAGCCTGAATTGTTTCAATCTTTGCAGATTAGTTTAAGCGGGGGGAGGGAGGGCTGCTTGTGTGGACTGCATGCATCTGTTGATGATCCTGAGCTTTTAAATCTCCCTCTCCCTGCTTCTTCATACTGTCTGCAGCAAAATGACAGGCACTACATTCACTGCCAACCAGGTCATTTCTTACACCTTTCTCTGTCCCCTGTTGAACACTGACAGCAAGCCAGCAGCCAGCAGGGAGCTTATCAGAACACAAAACTTATCAGTCCATCAAGAAAACAAAGCCCCTCTCTCATTAGTTCAAGCTCTTCTTAAGCAGCTTTTTGCAAAGCATTTTTCAGGTAGAATGGAGGGACATACTAGCTGACCTGTTGATAAACTCCAAAACATAAATGGACACTATTCTGTTTGCCTTTGTTCTAGTGAAATTGGAGACCCACACATAGACACTTCTTAGCATTAGCTAAAATGAGGGTGGCATGACCGTGACCAGATGCCAGCTGCAGTCTGTGCTGTTGGGGTTTGTGCTGGGGGGGGGGGGAACCCTGCTTGAACAGCAAGCAGCAAGGGGGGTGAGCAGACACTGCTGTCTCCCAGCTGCAGTCTTCACCTCCTTCTCAGGCAGCCAGAGTTCTGGCTAGAGAGGAGAGGGGCAAGGACAGCCCTGCTCTCTGGAGCAGACAGCCCAGCACAGCCCAGGGATGAAAAGCATGCTGGGGTGCTGTGAGACTCTAATTTAACTCAAACCAGAAATGGGTCTGGGACAGAAGTTCCACAAACCCATTTGACCCAAATCAGTTAAGTCTAAAACTACATTCAGCCAAGTTTCAAACCAGCTCAAACTGGTTTCAGCCATTTTGAAACATTTTTTATGTGCACTGAACTTATGTTTAAACCAGTTTATGTGTAACTTCTGTCCCTAGCCTGTAAGTGTGTGAATCAAATTGTATTCACTGACAACAGTCCTATACTGCTATTCTACTAAATTCTGGGAAAAAAATCATGTCAGGTAAGAAGAAAAATAGCTCTGGAAGGTTCTTCACTGCACATAAAGCAACATCACAATGTCACTCACTTTAGCTCCATATTAATAAATTATAGAAGTTGGAGGATGTAAAAACATATACTAAGGACAACCAAGTTGAGATAGTTAGATTGTAAAGTTCAAACTGTAACAACAATCTGACGAATGCACAAAAAGGATAACATTGGAAAGAAATGGCAAATCTATAAATATGGTCATATGGTCATTTCATGGTTATCAAAAAGTATATTCTCAAATGTGAAGCAGCAATATTCTGAAGGACAGAAAGACCTATGCTAGATTACTTACTCTGCAGCATACTGTAATTTTTACATTTTAATTACTGTGATTTTTACATTATCTTTCATGAAACACCTTCCAAGCCCTACAAAGAGGCCCAAAGACATGATCTTACAGCAGATAAGGATATGCTTACAGTGTAGTGACAGCAGTGACTATAAAGATAGCCTAGCTTGCTTTAAACTACATAGCTGAGGCAGTCTAGCCATTACAACATGGAAGTCAGCACTAGCTAATTTCTGTGTAGGTTTTGCAGTACTTGCTGAGCTCTGTGTTGCTAGTTATTTTAAGTAAAAAAAGTAATCTACTTTCCTAATCAACATATGCTCTGAAACTCAACATCAGTCACATATGCATTTCTGCAGCCTAGTTAAGTGCATAACATTTATCTATATCCAATAAGGCCACTTTTCCTGAACCTGGGAATGATACTTAGTGAAAGATAGGAGTGTGCTAGCTTAGGCCACTGGCTATGAGGCAGACAAATGCGGTAAATTAAGGATAAATAACATTATTTTACCTTTCCTGATTCCTCATTCTCCTCTTCAGTTATACTAGTTAAAATAC
Organism: Alligator mississippiensis; assembly: GCF_030867095.1. NCBI lineage: Eukaryota > Metazoa > Chordata > Crocodylia > Alligatoridae > Alligator > Alligator mississippiensis. The sequence continues at coordinate 280,766,567 of NC_081824.1, forward strand.
AGTCTTGCTGTCTAAAACTAGCAAGACAAATGGCATATGCTGACCTTCCTGATCACATAGGATAGCTTCAGTACACCTGAGGCAAGAAAAATATCAGGCAACATTCTGCTTGACCTCTCTTAGCAAAACACACTGGCCAACAGCAGTGTTAACATAGATATCCAACTACATAAGTAAACCAGCTCTCATTTATCATGCTGGGTCTTTATATTCACAGCGTATTCAGGATACAACTTAAAGTTTAATGTCTGCTACATATTTTAATAACTTTTAATATTTATGACTGGATTCTTTCTTATTTTTCCTATCTATTCATACTCATATAATTCCTACTTTCTTTATGTAGGTCACATTATTATACTGTCCATCAAAAATAGAATCAGAGGATGTTCACAATAATGACCTGGAGCAGTGCTGGATCCTTGGCGCCCCCATTAATCCACTTTATATGATGAATCTGGATACCTCTGCCTGTGTGAGAGGCCCAAGTACCATATTTTCCCTTTAAATTATTAAACCTTCTTGTACATAACAGGATAAGGAGAAATCTAACTCTAATTTTGCTTGTTATTCTGAACTGTTATAGAATCATAGAAGGTCTATAGATTTAGCACCCAGATCCTAAGACATGCCAAAAATAGGAGTCCCTTACTATGGGGAACAGTACAAATGCAGCTAGGACCCAAGAACAGCTTTTTAAGGCAGGGACAATGGCACCAGGAGTTATGATGACAAAGTGCCTGGGCAGGAAAATGTGTCAGAGTGGGCAAAAGGGTGAAAATTTATAAATAGTAAGGGGAAAGCTGAAAGGACAATTAAAATACAGGAGGAAGAAGGGAAGGATTATACCAGGAAGGCAGGCTGAACCCCACCTTTGCAATGAATTGTGTTCCAAACTCTGCAATTGCAAGATATTCCTGCACCCTGATTTAAAGCCCAGTGGAGTTCATGGAAAGATTCTCATTCATTTCATTGTACTTTGTGCCAAGAAGGTAATGGGCATCTTGATTCACCTCACAGCTGCCTTTAGTACCCATTTTCAGTACACTTCTACCCAGTGTATGCATGAGAACTTTTCACCTCTCTTAATTTGTGACTTTGAACAGTATTGAACAAGTCTGGCCACTCCATTGTATATTTAATATAGGAAGATCTGATCTCAGTTAAAAAATGTTAAACTCCTTCACAATGGGCATGTCTACACATGTGCCAGGCTGTGCAGGTCTTACTGCACAGTCATTTAGTACTTGCTTACTAAAAGTGGAGAATAATCTCAGATAACACTGTTCCTTTTGCTTCATACTGGTTGCATTTACACGAGACTCTACATCACCATAGTGACGAGCTACTGCAATGTAGCTCATCTCTATGGTGACTTGGCATCAGTGGGCATGAACCGTGATGCCAGTGCTACTGCTCAGTAGCATTGGAAACAACCTGTGAGGTGCTGGGACTACGGAGTATCTACTAAGTACTAAGCAAGTACTAAATGACTTCAGAGTAACTGCTGTTACTGCATAGTCCCAGCACCACACGGGTTGTTTCCAATGCTACTGCGCAGTAGCATCTGTACTATCTGACTGTCTCAACTTGGTTATCCTTAGTATTTGTTTTTGCATCCTTCAGCTTCTATAATTTATGAATGTGGTGCTAAAGTGAGTGACATTGTGATGTTGCTTTATGAGCAGTGGAGAACCTTCCAGAGCCTTTTCTTCTTAGCTGACATGATTTTTTCCCCAGAATTTAGTAGAATAGCAGCATAGGATTGTTGTCAATGAATTCAGTTTGATTCACACACTTATAAGAGGTATGTTGACTGCAGAGGAAGTTTCAAGAGCCAGGCTGTTCCATTTCAGTTTTGCAGCAGAGACCTGGGGAAAGACAGAGACGGATGCTGAGGGATTTAGCTAGTACTGTACTAAATGACTGTGCAGTAACTGCTGTTACTGAGTAGTCCCAGCGCTGCATGGGTTGTTTTCAATGCTACTGCTCAGTAGCATTGGTGTCACAGTCCATTCCCGCCAATGCTAAGTCACCATAGCGATGAGCTTCATCACTGTAGCTTGTCACTATGGTGATGTAGCGTCTTGTGTAAATGCACCCAGTATGAAGCAAAAGGAACAGTGCTGCCTGAAATTATTCTGTGCTTTTGTAGATACACAATTCAGACATCCCTCAGACCTCATATAAATTTTGATCTCTTTTTAGACCTGAACTTGGCTTTCAATATCAGGTTATACCTGAAGCATGGGCCCACTGTACTTTTAGGCTCTTGTTGTCTAGCAAATGTGCCTGAAGTTGCTTTATTTTCTAAAACCTTGTTACTCAACTTGCAATGAAATACATCGTTTCATAGCATGTGATAAAGTGAGCTATTGCTCACAAAAACTTATGTCTCTCTGATTTAGTCTATAAGATATACTTCTATCCTGCCTTCTGATTTCAGCCTAACATGGCTAATGACCTCTCAAACCCCAGCTGGCGTAGTGCTAGCATCAAGGAGAGGCTACATGCCTTGCAGGCTGAAAATTAATGAGACTCTGAGTCGTGCCATATTATTCTCATTCTCTTCCCATATGTTTACTTTCATTTTCCTCTCAGAAGCAGCAATTCTACTTTTCATCTTCATTTGCATGCCCAACATGCATCTGGCTTAATTACTAATTATAGCCCTCATTTAAAAGCGAAATCAACTGGAAACAACTCCAAAATGTGTCTCCCTTGAGGAGAGCTAAAGAGTTGGTGTTAATTTTCCTCACATATTTTGATTAGTATAAAGCACTGTGTGTAACTTAGAAGTTAATCTCCCCAAATAGTGTTAATTTCAAATTGAGGTGACACATCAAGACTCCTGGGAAGAAAGTCAGATTACCTGCTGATCTCTTTCTCCTTCATCCCTGACCTCCTATAGAAATCTGTTCCCTCCCAGAAGACTAACATAGCCACAATATTGCACTTCACTGTGTTGGCAGCATTCTATTTATTTCTACCATTTCTTGATTTATTTCTTAACTTCCTAGCCTTTGCTATTTCCTCAGATCTGGAAGTCCCTGCAAACAGGCTTGTGGGTTTATTCTAAAGGCAGTTTCTCCATCCTCTCTGAATGAGAGAGCCACTGGGTTTTTCTCAGGACCCTGTCACACAGTAAATGGCATATTAGCTACTAGGTTTAACATATGTGTAGCAAAACCCCCCATTTTTCTTTTGTATTATTATTTAAAAATACATTTTTTACTTTCTCTCTGCCTTCTCTATCCCTTATAAATGATTACAAGTAGTACTAGGTAAGCTAAGTTCTTATACTCCCTTACAGTTACAAGCCCCTTTTATATTGTAAATAGTGTCCTATTATGTTTGTATTGATTTTTACTGTTTTATATTGAATGTATATGATTTAGGCTTATGTCTATAAAGTAATGTTAAGTTTTCATTTTGTATGTCAAGCCTCCATCTTGTGTCCTATGCCTGGGTGTAACCTACGTTGTAACTGTGACTCATGTCTAACCAGTCTCATGTAAATTGTTTCCTGAATGAATGGGAATGAATGAGGGTGCTTGAGGTACAATAATAGCAGGCCTCTACTGAATGATCAACTCAACGACTGGACCATCAACTCAAGGACCGGACTACTGCCTTGCATTGACTCACTCAGGAACCATGGATCTCACCCAGGAACAGAACAGAAACCCAGCATTTGAAAGACAAAGAACCTATAGGAACCCAACATTTGGAAGACAAAGATCCTACAGACACCAGAAGCCCCGCCATTGTGTCCTACCAGACAACGAGGACACCTGGATCTGCACATAGGCATCTGAGCAGGACTGTCCTTGCCTGGACATGTCCCTCCCATAGGAGACCCAGGTAGCCCACCCCTATAAAAGGGGTGGTAGAGTGTGACCTTGGGATGCTCTCTCCATCTGTATCAGCACTATGCCACACCACCTATCTACCCAGAGGCCCTGCCAGTGACCCCCCTCTGGACAACACCTTGCTAGAGAAGACCCCGACTGGCCATCAAGGATCAACTCTCAGCCTAGCATAGGTAGCTATCACCCACCTTCTTCCCGCAAGCAAAGGACCTCAACTCTGTCTCTATGTACCTGGATCTCAACTCCCTCCATTAAGCCTTTCCTCTCCTGCTACCATTATGTGGGTGTGTGGGTGTGAGTGTTTGTGCGTGTGTGGGGGAACCAGTAACCTCGGGGGCTGTGTAGTGTGTTGTCTGTTTAATAAAACTGTTATTTTGGAACCCTGAGTTGGGTTTTTGTCTTACTGACCCCCTGTCCCGCTCCAATCTCTGCTCTCTGCCCCTCTGACCTTTGTTCTGTTTCTCTCTTTCTCTCTCTCTGCTGTCTTGGCTCCCTCTGCAACCTCCAAAACCCTGGCTTTTTCCCTCACTTCCAGCCTGGCACCCTGACCCCAAGTAACCCAGAGCCCAAGTTACCCCAAAGGCCCCCTAGTGTTAACATACAGCCACTGAAGTGCATGTTTGTGTGGTTGTGTATGTGCAGGTGTGTATGCACCCATAGAGTGTTTGTGTAGTTTGTGCATGTGTATATAATTTTGTATCGTGCCCTCCTGTCCAACAGCGCAATATTGAGATCCCGAGTGTTGATCTGGCGCGTGTCAAGTCAACATATGAGTGAACTGTACAAAGTATATCTCCTTTTGATTTGGTACAACTCACTTCCACTCTCTAGTTTCTGGATGAATTAACAAGGAGCTGTTCAGAGTGAAGCCCGCACTCCAATATATGTTAAAAAAGCCTGAGATACTGAACAACCAATAATGTGGACAGTTTCTATTATTTATGCCTTTTTTATCTAATACATAATTTCTCATCCCTTATGACTTTAGTCCCTGCACAGTTTTTTAGGGACAGTATCAGGCATCAATTTGTATGGCATTCTTTTTTTTTTTACAAATCAGAAGAACTACTGAGGTTTTTAGGGTTCTTTTTAACTTTTCAGACATTCTATTGTAAATTACAAAAGCAAAGGCAAGACAGTTTATTATATTATTCCCTTGTCAGTCCCATAAGCAGGTGGCATCTCCCAGCTGCCCTGAACAGGTTATGGAGTATTACATATTACATTGCTTATTAATGATGTAATGGAGTGCAGAGAAACAGGATACAAGAGAGTCAGTTTGGCTCAAAAACATTTTCAGGAGAAATTATAGAAGAAGCTTTACTGGGATAGTGCTAAGCTTCCACTCTGGACCAAAGGGTAAGATTTGGATGGAGATTTCTTTATTACTTTTAGAAAGATGAGTACTATTGAGGGTACTGCCATCATGAGAGACTTTATCTTCCCACATAGGCTAAGTACAGACAGTCAAAAAGCCCCAGGCTGAAACAATTGAATCTTTGCAGGTTAGTCTAAACTATGTAGATTGAACCAAGGAGCAAGTAGACAGACATTCATTTTTAAAACTGGAAATGCAGCAAGACCCCTGCAGTGGCCCATACCAGTAGTTGGGGACCGATAGAGCGTGCCTCCCACTCTGCCGGCAACTGCTGAAGGCACCTGAATGCAGCCAAGCATGGCTTATCCTTGACTGGCTGCCCAGCCCACATCCACCCCAAACCCTTGCACCCCCCCTCCAGGGGGGAGCAGCCCCTCATGGCTGGAATTAGCTGGATCCCTCATCCTCAGAGGGGTTTCCATGCCCCTGGGTCCCCCCAGCCCTGGCCCTGGTCCAGAGAAGAGATTCCCTTCTTGTTACCAGACTTAATATTAGACTTTAGGGTGGGGGGAGAAGTCCCCACCTACTGGACTCCCAACCAGGTGCTGCTCTGCATATGTGGGGAGGGAGGAGGAGAAAAGACTGAAGCAGAGCCTTTAATCTCCGTTCCTGGCTGGAGCAGGGAGTGGTTCCCTTAGCCACACCCCCAATCCTGACACAGAGAGTGGGGGAACAGAGTGGGGGTTAAACCCTACCCTGGCCAGCACTGGAGCCCAGCTGGGACTGTCTGGTGGGGGAGGAGGGAAGCCCTTGGATGCTTCTCCCAACCCCACTTGAGCAGAGAGGGGCGGAAACCTCCAAGGGCTTCCCTCCTCCCCTCCCCTTGTCAGGCAGATCCTGGCTGGAGTCCAGTGCAGGCCAGAGAGGGGGTTTAACTCTCTCCCCCACACACACATTGTCATCATCAGCTGGATGGGCTGGGGCCTGGCCATGCCCCCCCCCCCATCTCTGCTCAAACTGTGCAGGGAAACCTCAGAGGGCTTCCCTTCCCCCTGCCAGGCAGACCCCATCTGGGGTCCAGGGTAGGCCAGAGATGGCATTTATACCCTCCCCAACCTCATCATTGTCCTCAGCCAGCTGGGCCATCCAGGGCCTGGCCATACCCCACTCTCTGTTTGAGCAGGGAGGGGGGAAAAGCCTCTGAGAGCTTCCCTCCTGCCCCCTCCCCCAGGCAGACCCTGGCTGGAGTCTGGTGCTGGGCTTTCCCTCTCTCCCCCTCCCCCCCTTCTCTGCCAGCCAGAGCAGTGTTAGTACTCTGGCTAGGGAGCAGATTGGCAGGGAAGACCCTGCTCTGCTGGAGCGGACAACACAGCTCAGGGCTACAAAGCATCCTGGTATGCTGGGGGACTGAGAGTTAACTTGAACTTGAGGGGATTTGGGACAGAAGTTCCATAAACTGGTTTGAACTAAATTAGTTAAGTCTGATACTACATCCAACCAAGTTTATCTTATCTTGAAACAGTTCTGGCCATTTTGAAAGTGGTTTAATTGCACTGAAATTCTGTCCTGTTACAGGTTTAAACCTGTTTCTGATCACTTAAACCAGTTTATGTGTAACTTCTGTTCCTAGCCATATATACAGCAGAACAAGTGCTACTCATCAAGGGCCAGTTTTCATCAAATAATCACTAAACCAACCAAAAACTATACCATTTTAGATTCAGTTTTGATCAATAGTGAGGACAGTCTACAGAGTTAATAACCATGGGTTGAGTGATTCCAAATTGATTCAGTTTATATTATGTGGGTACACACATAAAAATATATCTATAACTGAGGCTTTTGATTCAAAAGGGCAGATTCAAGTTAAGGGTAAGCTTAGTTAAATAAATTGAATTGAGGGATTTAGAAACTAACATGTTGTGGTGGAGGCTTAATATTTCTTTAAAACAAAGCCACAAAAACTGTCTCTAACCCAAGCAAGAAGAAACATATTGTAATGGGATGAATAATTAGTGGGAAAAGGGATGGAACAGCTAAGAAACCTCCATGTTAGAAGTCGGTATATATAGACATAAAGTTAGAATTGCCAAAAGCCAAGCTGAGTCAAACCTTGCAAAGAATATTAAAAACAAAGACCAAAAGTGTCCTTGGCCACATAAGTAAAAAGAAAAGAAAAGAAAAAAGAACGGGGGCCATGATGCAGTTAGGATGGGACTGAGGTTGGAGGTAATCAATATATGGCTCAAAAATCAAATGAATACTTTACCTCAGTTGGATCATTAATGGACATAAAGGTTTGGAAATTTCTACATCTGAGGTAGAAACAAACTCAAACAGCTTCATGTACTTTCTTCAATTCATAGCACTCATGATTGCAGAGAAAATCTTGAAGAAGTGATTTGAGTACACCCATGAAGATTGATAAGCAGAAGGCAAAGTAGAAGAAGCCAGCATTTACTGCTTTGCATAACAATCTCAGTATTTTTAATTCAATCTCAGAATTGTGGGGAGCTTGACACATGACCTTTGCACTCTTGGAGAAATAAAAGAGGTACTTTTAAAATAAGATCTAGTCAGCTCTGATGTCTGGGTAAAAGGAAGGGAAACCTTAGAGAAACTCCAGAGAGTTGATCTTAGGAAAGTTCAGTTCTTCTGATACCAATGTTGGCTCAATTTATACCTGTCCAGAGGCTCAACAGTAGGTCTATGCAGCACATAAATCACACCTGAGGTCATAGAATGATTCATAAGCTTTGTTCTGACTTTTTGCACAGGCCTAAATTTTTGGGGGAGGAACCTGAAAATTAGAGGCATTTCTGTATCCTACCATGAAGGAGAGCTTCTGATCCTTCTGCTTGTGTACCAAAATATATCCCTTATCTTTTATGACAGCTGGGACTTGCTGTAGCACTAGCCACTTCCTGCTTGGTTCTCATAAGCTGAAGACTCCATCCATCAAGAAGATCCCTTTAGGAGCTGATCATCTTGGAAATGAGAGACAGAGGACCAAACATTCTGACACAAATGACTGAGCTTGACACCTAATTACTAAGTGCTACATCTTCCACATATACAAAAAAGCAAATACCTGAACCCTTGGAAGCAGAGACAAGGCATAGTACTGTGCACTCTGGCTACATAGCAAACATAGGCATGTTATGCCCCCCACATACAGGGCTGGGCTAGGGCAAAAAAGCTCCTTGTAAATCCTAAAAGACAACTGTATCTGAGCATACATTTTGCACTCATACATTTTTCCTGAAACCCAGCCGCAAAAATTCTCATTCACACTAAGGGTTCTATGAAATATGGCAGGACACAGGGACAGGATCTACTAGGTGGTTTTTATGGACACATCCCTCTTGGAGAAATAAATAGTTAATTGCCTCAGAACTGACATGTGATGAAAAAAATAAAAGAAATAGCATGTTAAAGTACTATTTAAGTCTTCACAACATAAGGAAATTCTGAGCTGAAGTGTAATCATATTAATACAATTTATTTACTTTACGTTTACTAAGTGTGATAAATTCATATTAAACAGCATGCAAAAAGATAGATTTGATAAGACAGATTTACTGCACCCTATAAAAAATTTAAAACAATGAAAAAAAGGAATTGTTGCTTTTCAGCTGTTATTTTACAATTAATGAGCACCCTTCAACACCAGGCATGATAAAGGTAAAGAAACATCTGGAAAAATCCCTACCATTTTTATCCTTGTAGGTTGTGAAGTATGGGGAGAAGATGAGGGTACAGTCTAATGGAAAGAAATTGGGATTGAGAGACAAAAGACCCTGAGTTCTTCCAAAACATGTGATCTTGAGCCTGACATCTAATTACTACATGCTACATCTTCTTCATTCACAAAAGAGGCATGCCTGGGCTCCTGGAAACAGAGACTAGGCATACTACAATGTACTCTGGCAAAACACATACTTACCTGTGTTCTGCCCCCTACACAGAGGCTGGGACTAAGCTAGTAAAGAACCCTTAGAGCAGCTCAAAACAGGCATGTGAGGTCCTTTGTGCAGGGGCCCTTTACACCAAAGTCATCACACCCTATAGGTCAAATTGGGCGAACAGACTGGACCTGTGCACCAGATTCAGTGCACAGGGCTGGGCTGGTGCAGGTGCCACATGTGTGCCCTAGATTGGCCCTTTGTGGTGCATGCAGTTGCACCATTCCAGCCCCATGCCACCCGTGTAGCTTGTGTCTTAACGGTTCAACATGCCACATGCAGTGCACACGGCTGGGCTGGCACACGCCACATATAGCATGCAGGACCAATCCAAAGGGAGCCACATGTGGCATATGGATCCAATCTGAGATTCAAAGGCAGTATTGCAGATGATGGGGCTAGATGATAGGCTGGATGATAGGGCCCTGCGGGCCAGATCTGGCCTGCAGCCTATATCTGACGCTCCTGATTTATACTTAGTGTTGTGGAAAGGCTTTAATATAACTGAAAATAGGCCAGTGGTTTTTAGCACTCTCTTTGCAGAGTAAGGAGAAGGATATTATGTCAGTTTATACGCAATTCACATTTTAACAATTTTCTTCACACCAGAAGGGACAGAAATGTAATTTGTTCTTTCAGGTGGAAGCCTGGATTTGGAATCACAGTTCTGCATCAGGGTATGAAGGCTGCAGCATGGTTCATTGCTGCTGAATTATAGAAAACTCTTGGGTCCAGTCTTTTTAAACAAAGGCTCAAACTATTTTTTTAATTCCTAAAGGCAACATAAAATTTATATTTCAACAGATAATGACTGAGATTATACCAGCAGACCGACCCTACAGGGACTCATTCTCAAAGCTTCAGTATTATTATTGTTCCTTCCATCTGCTCCACATGGAGTTTGGAGTAAGCTATCCTAAGTACTTTATTCAGATAACCAAAAGCCAATGTATTTTTTATTTTCTTTCTTTAAACAGGAAAGAAAGCTATTTACTAGAAACAGTGGCTCCTTAGTAGATGTCACATTTTCTTTATTAGAACTATTGGTATTGTTGCTTTTAGTTGGTAATTTTCTGATTTCAGAAATCAAGAACGTTGTGGTCTGTGGAGCCACAGGACATGTACTCCCATTTTGAAAAAACCTCTGAATAAACTGGAATCTTGGAAAAGATTATTCGTGTCTCACAAAAGCCTCTGAAAAGCACAGTTTAGAATATCAATTAAAATGGTTGCATGGTCAATATCTCATATTTGTTTCCTCTTTCTCACTTAAATACACTTGTGGTAAGGCGTGACATAAATGCCCAAGGAATTTGATTTTTTTTTCTCTAGAGATTCTCTCTAATCCAAGTCTGCAGACTTCAGTCAAAGAAGTTTGTGTACAAGCCTTACACTATGTTATCCTTAAGGCTATCCTTAAGTCTAGTTTAAGGATTAAAACCTTTTTAATGGCCCACAGGCCTCTCCTGGTGGATATGGGATAGGTAGAGAAAAAATGGCTTCTGGCTACATTACCCTCCCACAGGATCTCAGGACTTTCTTAGAGCTAGGATGGCGCAGAGTCTGCTTCAGTCTGGGGCCAATGAGTCAATGGCTGGATTATCTGGCCTTTGAAGACAATGCTTGGTCATTAGTGGGACTAGCTGCTGGGAACTGCTTCCAGGTATCTGGGGTTGTCCTTGGCAGTGAGACTCAGGCTGGTCAGACTGTAAGAAGGCAGGAGATCATCAGGATCACTGATTAGGGCAAAGATCTATGGCCAAGAGGCAAGTCAAGGGCAGAGGTCAACTCTAACAGAATGAGACATAGGTGGTCCTTGGCTTGCCTCCTACCCCAGGCCTTCATAATGCCTATATCTTAGTTTGCTATACATTGAGGCTCTTGGACTTGGCTTATGGTCTTAAATCTTCACCCTTCCCAATGGTTTGAGCTGCCTATGCCCTCATCCCTTGAAACCTTCCTAGCAATCATGAAGCAAAATAACTAGTCAACTTCCTGTTTCCAGTTGAAAAAAGTAGAATCTTTTCTTACCAACACAGTCATCTTGAAATGCTGCAAAGTCATAAAGACAGCTTTTGACGTTTTCAAAGTAATTCTTTTCAGCATTTTGGTCTTGTGAAAATGTTCATCTTATTCCAGAATAAATTAAAATTCTGGAATAGTAAAACTTTCTCTAAAATAGAAGTGCTGGCTTTGGCCACTCTAGCAGCCAGAAAAAAATGTTGATGAAATTGTGTCATACCTACAGATAAATTGTGTAATGATGTATTTAATTTTCATTATAATAATAATAATTGGTATTTTGGGGGTTAAAATATAAAACGTATGCTGATAGGGGTTTGTGGGTAGCTGGTAAATCTGGAAGGGGGTATGCAACAAGAAAAAGTTTGGGAACCTCTGGTTTAGGCAACTATGTACTGTAGGCCTAATCTAGAGTCTAGTGAAACTAATAGAAAGACTTCTACTTACTACAGTGGGCTTTTGATCATTCCCTACAAAGACAAGAAATTCAAAAGAAGGCAAGTTCACCAGTGTAAGAGACACTTTTAATTTACAATAGAAACTACATGAAATCAAATTAGAAAATGTACCTATTTTGTTTTCATTAAGGGCTTGATTCACAATCCACACAAGTAAATAGGAATCTGTCCAATGATTTCAGGCACACTGTGGCTTGTACCCTAATTACTTATATAAAAGTTGACAATAAAACCAAAGGTTTTGCTCATTTAGTATGAGCTGGAAAAAGTTCTGTGTTCTTAAACATAACGCAGAAGCAATTAAATAGATATTTCAACACGGGTGTTGAAGAGATGACATTTCCTTTGAAGTGCTACTGAATGCCCCAATTACTATAATTCTTTTTCTTTCTTTGCCATTGAAGTAGATTAAATGGAATTTCCTCCCACAGAAACGGTGGGAGAGAAAAATCCAGACAGAGGATAAAACTGTCTTCTCATAGCTGCAGCATGATGCCTTACCCACAGAGTGGGTCTGAAGGGTGGATTTTTCTCCAAAATTGAGAATGACATTTAAAAAGTTTATAGCACTATGACAATGTAAGAGACCCACAAGGAAACTAAGACCCTGGTGCTCAGCAGAAGCCATTTTCAGGACCAGGGATCTAGTCCATACCTTCTTCAAGTATGGGATAATGGGCCCATATATTCAGTAGCATCAGGACTGGGCCTAGAGTCATTAAATAGAAACAGATATTCATTAAATTGATTTCTCCTTTTATCTAAACCTAACAGCCTTGCTAGTTTCCACTAGGGATAATCTTTCATGTGCCTCAGTGGTATCTCAGTGTGGAGAAAGCTCAGTGATATATATACAAACATAATTAATTATAATTTAGCATAAGCAGCTTGATTTTACTCATTTGTTGTGACACAAGTCATGAGTTTACAAAACTGAAGTAAATGAGGGGAGAACTGGGTCCAACCTATCCATGGAAGTATTTTACATGAAATAGTACATTTTTGCATTACTGCTTATAGGGGTGGAATGTTGTTAACTTGCTGTTGACAAGATTATCTGAAACATAATTTACCCAGATTCATTATTTTCACACGGTAGCTTGTCATCCAGTAATACATTGATGCCAATGGTAATTAAAAGCTCTACAATCTACAGTCTGGGGATTAATGCTGGCTCCATGTAAAAGGCATTAAGGGCTGTTCACTATTTAAAAACAGATAACTTTGTAACAACATCCGGCCTTATGACAAGTGGATATGAGGCAACCAATAGGTAGGATTCTAATTAATCTCAGACTGATCCAGATGTTTTGCTTTTTAGATATCAATGTGAAATCCTTATTAGCTTGTGGTATTACTTATTAAAATGGGCAAGAAGAAGCAATTCTAAAACCTTGGCAAATTTACATCCAATGTTGTTCTTTGGATTCTTAAATTAAAAACAAACTTTCTATCTCTTTGTATTATCATTCCACTAGCTCTTCAAAAGGATGTTAGGCAAGATGCACAAAAATACCTGAGGCACTTGAGGCTGAGTGTTGTAACATGCAACCCGAAGCTGCTTGGGCTCCATAGTAGCATAGCATAATACACAGCCTTGCGTCAGATGCCTAGGATTCATATATTACAGATAGGAAGAATAAGGTACCTAAGCAAGGGGAAAACAAAAGTTTGCATATTGAGTAGGAAGTTGCTTAAACCAGCTAGCAGGAAATGTAGTGGAGAGGGTGTATCTTAAATCCTGCGTCTTGTGTAGACTTCAACATTTAACTGAGCTGCAAGGAAATACCTTCCTCTACCCAGGATTAACAACTCTGGAATTAAGTCCCTAACCAATTTTTATAAAGAAACGTGTAGGGCTCAGTTCTTTCATTCAAAGCTCAGCACAAAGATGAAGTGGTAGCAACTCCTTTAATCCAACAGCCTAGTGGTTAGAGCCTTGTCGCAGCATTCAATTCTCTAGATTCAATTTCCTCCTCTAATTAAGGGATTCATGTCTTCTCCAGAAAGAAAGACCTAAATACCAGGGCATAGGCTCTCCAAATTTCCTGGTGAAACTGCTCCACTTTGCTTGGAATAATAAAATATTCAGGTGGAGGGGGAAAGCGCTCAAATGCATAGGCTGTCTCTAGGCTAGTGGTTAGGGCACTTAAGGGTTCTCCCACTGGAGGGACAGTAGCTAGTACTAAGTGCTTCCAGAAGCATTATGCACTAGCCACCGAGTAATAGATGGATTGTTTGGGGACGAAGACCTGTCCACCCTCTCATAAATCTTTATGCATGTACTTACCTAGAAAGGAGGAAGATATGGGTTCCAGCTTCTGTTTCAATGAATACTTCACTCTCTATACAAAGAACCTTTTAAGGCAGAAGTGTAACAAACGTGAGACAGCACAGCAGAGCTATATTCAATAGTAATGCACTGTAATGAGGAGAAAAATTGGGTACAAGAATTTGCCCTCTGAAGAGGTTAGTCGATTTAATTCAAAAGGTGAAAGCTGTAAAAGGGATACAAGTATATATATTAAACCCTTAAACAACATACATCAGAAAGGATGTGGACACATTGGAAAGAGTCTAGCAGAGGATGACAAAAATGGCAAGGGGGCTGGGGCACATGACTTATAACGAAAGACTGAGGGAACTGGGCTTATTTAGTCTCGAGAAGAGGAGCCTGAGAGGGGACTTAATAACAGCCTTCAACTGCTTGAAGGGGGGTTCAAAAGAGGATGGAGCTAGACTGTTTTCAGTGGTGGCAGATGACAACAAGGAGCAATGGTCTCAAGTTGCAGCAACAAAAGTTTAGGTTGATATTAGGAAGAATTTTTTCACTAGGAGGGTAGTAAAGCACTGGAACAAGTTACCTAGAGAGGTGGTGGAAACTCCACCCTTGGAGGTTTTCAAAACCTGGCTAGACAAATCTTTGGCTGGGATGATCTAGTTGGGGATGGTCCTGCTTTGAGCAGGGGGCTGGACTAGATGACCTCCTGAGGTCCCTTCCAACTGTAACTTTCTATGAGTCTATGATTCTAACTTCTCACAAAAACCAAACCCTTACAGAAATCTTTTCCTTCATACAGCATCCCATGAAAAAATAATTAGCTCAGTAACCACCTGAAGCTCTCTACCGCTCCTTTAGTCCTCCTTTAGTGAAAGAAGTGTGTCCAGTCCTTTTTCCTCCAGTTCTTCTTTGTCTCTTCCTCTTCAATCTCTTCCTTGTCCCAGTTGATGTAGTATTTCAATTCATGAAGCCCTAGCTTCAGACGCTGTCTTTCAGTGAAAGCCAACACCTTAAACACCCAGAAGTTTCTTACTTTTCATTAACTAGTTTTAACACATGCTAATAAGGCCCTTAATAACTTTAAGGTTATTTCCTATGGTCCCTTTGGTATAAGTCCATGCAGTACTATCTACCACGCTAATGATAGGTTTATTTTAGTCACACTAAGAAACTGGCAGACCCTTTCCCACACCCTTTTGCGTATCTATGTACAGTCCCCAAACATGTCCCATTGTATCTTCTTCCCCGCACCTCTCCCTTGGACACCTTGATGAGCTTGTCAAGCTTCATCTACATTGCGCTTCTCTCACCGGCAAGATATTTTTACAACCATCCATGCTAGGCCAGCATGTTTCCCTTTTAGTTGTTTACCTGCCACTGAACACCTTCTTCACTTGTCCTTCTGGGAAGTTTCCCACCGGCACCATCCTGTCTCTCTCCTTTATCACTTTAATCAATTTCTTATAATCCTTCAGGACCACCAGGTGTACCTTGCCTATTTTATACCTCTGCATGAATCCTTTCATCCTGATGTAATGAATCCCCGGTCACCACACCCATGGACTCTTCAAAGAGATCCAATATACTTCCCATTTCCTCAAAATTGCAGTTGCATGAAATCAGGTGATAAGTACTGCTTCCCCACTAACACCCCCCCCCCCTTACCACCTTGTATATCACATATATATATTTTGCATAGACCAACAATCCCAAGTCCAGCAGCCCCCATCTCCTCATCTTTCTTGCTTTGTGCAGCTCTAGCCAACGTTTCTCTTTTGGCATTCCAGAAGAACACATATATTTCCCTCTGTACTTTTATTATCTGCTGCCACATGGTTGGGAATACAATTTCTGTATATAGAATAATCAGCAGTAGTACAGCCTTAAATGCCACCACTTTTCTGGCAAAGGGCAATGTACTTCCAGACCATTACCAAAGTATCTGCCACAGCCTTGCCTTCACCTCTTCCCATGCTGTATTACCATTCTCTTTAGCATCCATTAGGATCCCTAGCACTCTGATTTTTCTCTTTCTCTTACTTGAAGGCCCAACTTTTCAAGTCCCTCCAGTTCTCCATTCCCATTATGCTGCTTTTCAATCTATTTAGTTTAGCCCCTTTTGCTTCTCCATACTTTGATATATGCTTTAACACCCTTTCCATTGAAAGTCTATCTCTAACTACTACATTTATATCATCCACGTATAGTACACATTTTACCTCTCCCGCTCCTGGTATGTTTACTTATGACCTTGTCTTTCTTATTCTTCATGCTAATGGCTCCATGCTATATGCAAATAGCAGTGGTGACAGGGGGGCACCCATGTCTCACCACTGTATGGATTTTAAAGTCCCTGCTTAGTGTTTAATGCAGAGTGCTTCACTTGGGGAGAAGTAACCAGAGACACAAATATAGGTTAGAAGGAGCTGTCCTGGCTACCATGATGGCTGAAATGGATGGGGTCATGGTTGATCACAGGATAAACATGAGCTATCAGTGCAACGCTATAGGCAACAGAGCTAATAGCATACTGGGATACATTAGCCAATATGTCGTGAGTAGGGCTAAGGAAGTGATACTTCCTCTCTACTTAACACTGGTGAGATCCCAGCTGAAGTACAGTGTCCAGACCTGGGTGCCACACTTCAAAAAAGATGTGGAGAATCTTGAAAGGGTCCAGAGAAGGGCCACAAGAATGATTAAGGTTCTGGAGGGCAAACCTATGAGGGCAGACCAAGGTATCTGGGACTCTTCAGCCTGGGGAAGAGAAGACTGAGGGGGGACTTGTTGGCAATCTATAAGTATGTAAGGGGTGAATATCAGAAACTGGGAGAAAAACTGTTCACTAGGGCAGACAAGGAGCAATGGTCATAAACTGTTAAAGGATGGTTTCAGGTTGGATATAAGAAAGACCTTTTAATGCTAAAGGTGACCAGAATATGGAATAGACTTCCCAAGGAGGTGATGCAGTCCCTAACCTTGGAAGTCGTCAAGAGGAAACTGGACAGACACCTTGTTGGCGTCATTTGATCTCAATAGGATTCCTGCCCAGAGCAGGTGGATTATATTCGATGATCTTTCAAGGTCCCCTCCAACCCTTAATTTCTATGATTCTATGATTCTTAGATGCCCATTAATTTGGACTCGACTCTGCTTCTCTGTACAATAACCTTATCTAACATATACATTTCTCTGGGAACCTCATTTTTCCTAGCACCTTAAATATGTAATCAAGATCCAGTCTGTCATATGCTTTCTCTAAATCTAAGTTTGTTATAACTGTGTTTGTTTTTCTCTCTTGCATGTGGGACAGTGTATCTCTGTGAAGATTACTTCAGAGATCCTTCTACCTGGCATTGTCTATACTTGGTCTTCATATATTATCTTCTGGAGGTTTTTCCTATTCTTTAAAGCCAGGATCTTGGCCATTAACTTATAGTCATTAACTTATAGCCATTAAGTGAAACTATTGTCAATGCCATTTATGTTTTTTTAAAAATGAACGCACCTGTCCCTTTAAGGTATGTCTGTGTTACTGCTTGGGGTGGTTGACTCCTCCTCCTCCTCCCTCACTCTCATCCCTGTAGCCTTTGCTGGATCTCTTTTGCATTTAGGGAGGATTATATATTCCTACCTCCCACAGCTTCCTGCCTTCTAGTTTCTAGTCTGGGCTGGAGCCCTGAGGTTTTAGTGGCAGGAAACTGCTCTCCAGCTCTTTTCTGACTCACCTCCATCATTATCAGGTTTCTTTTTCCTGGTCTTCAGCTCTGGTGTTTTCTTTCTTCAGCCAGGACCTGTTTCTCTGGTTCTTTCTCTTGCTCTGTCTCCACTTACGTTGTATGTAGGGTGTCTTCTTTCTTCCCCACCCCCACCTCCATATCTGAGTTGTTTGCTGTTCCTGCCTTCGCTTCCCTTCCATCTTCTGTTTGCTCCTGTGATGCCTCAGTTGCATAAATTTTGCCCCACTCCTTCTCTGTTTCACTCTCCTATACCATTTCTGCCTCAGTGTCCAACCCCTCCTCTCCTGTGCTCTCTTCCTTTGGGTTTTGCTATTTAGGCAGTCTGACTATAGTTGCAAAGGCTTTGAGGCACCTACAAGTGTTCCTGTCCTTTAAAAATAGTACATTTTAGGGACTCCTGGAACTCTGCTGCTCTATGCCCCATCCTTCACATCTGTAGCACGCCATGAGAGGACAGTGTGTGAACAGGTTCCTTCCCTTTCCACATTTGCTGCACCATTTTGGTTGCCCATGGTATATTATAAAACCCTGGTGTGCCCTGATCTGGATCACTTACATAAGTGGCCCGCACTTGTAGGGATCAGATTAAAAAAGCTAAACTGAACTAAAATTAGCAGCATGAATCAAGGACAACAAGAAGTCCTTTTTAGGTATGTAGGGAACAGGAGGAAAAATTAATGGGAGCGTGCGGCCATTGCTCAACAACTCAGGACATCTAGACACTGGCACATAGGAGAAAATTGAACTCCTGAATGACTACTTTGCTTTGGTCTTTCGCTGAGCCAAGGGGAAGATCACGCCAGTTAGAGTACAGAATGAGCAGGATTCAAATGACCACTTTCCTACTATTGCTGCAGAACTGGTGTGTAATCAGTTAAAGAAACTGGAAGTATATAAGTAAACAGGACCAGATGAACTTCATCTGAGAGTGCTGAAAGTGTTACCAAATTTGCCCATTACTTTGGGGTGTGCTCATTTATTAAAGGATAGTTTCTAGGGTCTTGGTGATTCTGTCAATGTGCTGCTTGTGTTACTATACGGAGCTGTATCTCTCCCTTCTGCAAGCCCTCACCCCCAGTGGAGCTATCTTGCAGGACTCAATCTCAATGGGACTGGGTTCCTCCAGTCACCAAATCAGTCATACACACAAACACACACAAGTTAACGTGACACGCCTGACCTGGCCGGGCTGATCAGCATGGACAGGCTGACACCCTCATATGCCAAGAATCAGTTCATAAGAGCAACAATTAAATGCAGTCAGACACAAGCACACAGGTAAACAGAATCCCTCTGAATCTGGCCGGGTGTCCAGCTGACACCCTCATGGGCCAGCATTCAGTTCATAAGGGCACGTCTGAGTCAAACTGGGTCAATCAGCCTGTACAAGCTGATCCCCTTATGTGTTTCAAACTCAGCACGTCCCAATCTTTGGCCTCTTGATGAACAGACCCCACAATAATTTGGGCTTCACAGGGATCTTTAGCATAGGTAAAAGAAGCGTTGCTGCAGAGCACAGGAGGAAAGAGAAGCAGAGAAGGAAAAATATACCCAATTACTACCAGTTTGACTATAAAAGTTATTTATTGCTAAGCATATGAAATATATAATGGTACTAGTAGTAATAGACATGCAAAAGAAAAACAAACACAAACAATGACAATACTACCCTGGTTTCACTAAGCATTTGGGGAAACTTAGCTCAAGCTTAACTAATACAGTTCAGGTTCAGAAGTTTATGCCTAGACAGAAGAGAGAGAACGCTGGGGTCTCACCTAGTCCACGATACTCAGACTGCAAAGCTGACAGGCACAGTCCGTAGCACAATCCTTGAAGAGAGAGACGATCTGTTCTTCCAGCGTCCCAAGAATGACAGGGGATGGTGTCAGCACAGGAGTTTTCTTCTTCTTTCCTTTTCTCCCTCTTTCCTCCTGCTTCTTCTTTTTCTTTCTTTTTCTTCCTTAAGCACACACACTTACAGATTTTTATACCCTCAGTTCAGCTGCTTTGAAGCACCCTCAGTAGTGTAAATCATTGTCTTTTCTATTGACAAGGGGTTATCTGGTTTGGACCATCTCAGGAAACTGATTGATAATCAGGAAACACTTAAGATTAGGGAGTAACCCAAATACTTGGGAGCCAGCTTGAGATTCCTATGGATGGCAGATATACTGATGGGATATCTCATGGTTTCTTCAGGAACAATAGATAGCTTGCAGCATCAGGATTTGGGATTTTTACTTGTTGTGCACAAGCCTCAGCTTAGCATGACTTTTCCAGATCTTACTATAGTCTTTTAACAGACTTAAAGCAATTATTGGGGTATTCATAACCTTTTGTGGAGAGGACTCCCACCAGTCGTCTCGGGAAAGATATGACAAAACCTGTAATTAGGGCTCCAGCAGGCTGGATGCTGTGATGAACCCTTAACCTTTGTTCAAATGTTGCCCGTACCCCCTCGGACTCGGTCTCTTGCCTCAGCATTCTCTAACCCGGCAACCGAGTTTTAGTGAATCAAGTTTAAATAGGCCTCCTATAGTGGGACCGGGGAATGTACGGCCCGAGATGCCTATTAAACTTAGAGCTGTGTGTGTGTGTCTGGGGGGAGAAAAGTTCTTAGCAAATCCAGATTAGAACTGGTCTGATAAATGCTGAGCTGGGTGTGTGTGAACTTGGGTTGATTAACATTGGAAGCACAGATTCCCCATCATGCAGTGCTCTCCTGCTTCTCTGGTCCCAGAATTCACTGCAGTCTCTGCTTCAGGCTTTCTGTTTTCCATCTCTCATGTAAATGAATGGTTATCTGGTTCCATCTCAGATGCAAATGAGACCGAGGGCAGTTGTTCACTCTTATCACCCTTATCTGGAGAGTTTTAGGTGCGTCTCTCACTGCATCTTAATCAACTTCGTTTATGTAGAGGAGGGGAGGGGAGGGGGGGGGGAGTCCTTTGTGAGTCAGACAGACTGCATCCTGTGCCAGGGTTGCCCAAGAATACAGAGCTGAGGCGTAACAAAAGAGCTGGCCAAAGTAATTGTGGAACCCCTGGTGAGTCTCTTCCAAAACTCATGGTGCTCTGGGGAGGCCCCCAAGGACTGGAAGAGGGTCAATGTTGTACCCATCTTCAAGAAGGGGAAGAGAGAGGACCTGGGTAAGTATAGGCCAATTAGCCTAACTTCTATCCCAGGGAAAATCCTGGAAAAAATCATTGAAGAGTCTATGTGCGATAAGCTTGCAAAAAGTAGGATTCTGAATGACAGCCAACATGGCTTCGTCATGGGCAGGTCTTGCCTTACCAGCCTCATCTCCTTTTATGATCAGGCAATCGTACCCACCTGGATAAGAGAGAGGAGGTTGACATTATATACCTTGACTTTCAAAAAGCTTTTGATCTGGTATCCCACAATGTTCTTGTGAGAAAATTGGAAGACTGTGGGCTTAACTGTGAGACAGTCAGGTGAGTAGCTCTCCATGCCTCTTTCATGTTTTCCTGTCATGCTACTTTCAGCAAGCTGGCTTGCTGTCATGCTCCCATCATCCTCTGCGTCTTGCCCAATGTACCATTTCCTGCTGCTCCTGCTCCCACCATCCTCTGCTCCTGGCATCATCACTCTCATTGCTGCCTCCACCACTGCTCTCACTGTCACCTTCTTTCTTCCTTATTTCTCCACCTTTGTCCACTGTCCGTCTTTCTCCAGATCTTCATTTCTGCTCTTCAACTCTTTTCCCACCTCATGGTTACTTGCCACCACAGTCATTGTTTTGAGTTTTGAGTCTCCTTTCTCTACTCATATCCCAGTGCTCTGTTGATTCCTTTCTCTGCCTTTAAGGCATAGATCAGGCTATCAATACTGTTGGGAAACTACCACAAGAATAGTTTAGTCCAGTCTATCTAAAGAAGATATATGGTAGTGCCTGTTGTGGTCAGTTCCCCTCAGTGCTGACTCTTTTTCCCAGTCATGGTGAGCCATTACGTTGAATACATTTTGACTTCCTCTTCATTCCAACAGTTGAGATATGCCTCCCCACCCCCACCCTTTCCAATTATTCCTGTTTCTTCACCAACCTTAAATAGCTGGCAAATGTCACCAAACAGGGCCCCAAACAGTCACCATGGCTTGAAATGCTGTTGACTCTGCTGGGCCCAGCCCAATGAACAAGTGGTAAATCATGAACCTTCTGGCTTTAGACTGATAGCATGCATAGCTTGGAGGGGAAATACCATTATCACCAGGTCTCTTGTGGGCTAAGAAATGGTTTTCCCAGGGTGAGACCTGTCCCTTGCACTCTGGGCATGCTGACCCCTGCAAGTTTCCCCAAATGCAGGAGACTTGACTACATAATTTTATGGTAATGGGGGACTGCTTTCTTGCTTTTCCCCTGACTTGTTTCATAGTTTCATATTTGGTAGGGTGAGAAAGGACCTGAGCAGATCATCAAGTCCAACCCCCTGCCATGGCAGGAAAAAGTACTGGGGTCAAACGACCCCAGCAAGGTGTTCATCTAACCTCCTCTTAAAGATCCCCAGGGCAGGAGCCAGCACAACTTTGCTTGGAAGTTGGTTCCAGATCCTAGCTGCCCTGACTGTGAAGTAGCGCCTCCTGATGTCTAGTCTGAATCTATCCTCTGCCAGCTTGTGTCTGTTATTTCTAGTCACTCCTGGTAGTGCTCGGGGGAACAGGAACTCCCCCAATGATTGTTGCTCCCCTCTAAGTAGTTTGTAGCAGGCCACTAGATTCCCCCTCAGCCTTCTCTTGTGGATGCTGAACAGATTCAGGTCCTTTAGCCTTTTCTCGTAGGGCCTGCCCTGCTGCCCCCTGATCATGTGGGTGGCCCTCCTCTGAACCCTCTCAATGCTGTCCACATCTCTCCTGAAGTGCAGCGCCCAGAACTGGATGCAGTACTCCAACTGTGGCCTGACCAGTGCCGCATAGAGGGGGAGGATCACCTCCTTGGACCTGCTTGAGATGCATCTGTGGATGCATGACAAAGTGTGGTTGGCTTTCCTGACCGCATCCCCACACTGTCGGTCCATGTTCATTTTGGCATCAATAATGATTCCAAGATCCTTTTCTGCCTCTGTACTAACAAGAAGGGAGTTCCCCAGCCTGTAGGTATGCTGCTGGTTCTTCCTCCCCAGGTGCAGCACCTTGCACTTGTCAGTATTGAAACCCATCCTGTTCTCATCTGCCCACTGCTGCAACCTGTCTACGTCCAATTGCAGCCTATTCCGCCCTTCTAGCATGCTCACAATCCCCACATCTTGGTGTCATCAGCAAATTTGAATAGGGTGCTTTTTACCCCCTTGTCCAAGTCACTGATGAAGATATTGAACAGCACGGGTCCAAGGACCGAGTCCTGGGGGACCCCACTGCCCACATCCTTCCAGGTTGAAAATGACCCATCCACCACCACTCTCTGGGTGCGGTCCTCCAGCCAGTTAGCGACCCATTTGACTGTGTATGTGTCGATGCCACAGTCCCCTAGTTGCTCGTAAAGCCATGCCAGGGGTCCCGCAATGACCTCTGCTAATTCCCTCAGCACTCTGGGGTGGAGGTCATCAGGACCAGCTGATTTAAATACGTCCAGTCCCTCCAGAAATTCCCTAAGCCCTCACTGACCCTAGGCTTGGGTGCACCTCTCCTGGGGCCTGAGGGGGTCCCGGCAGACGGGCTGATCTGGTCCCTGCTCAGGAAAATGGAGGCAAAGAAATTGTTAAATAGGTTAGCCTTGTCGTCTGGTGCGACAACCAGATTTCCTAGCGTGTCTTGCAGAGGCCCCACGTTACCCGGTACCTTCTTTTTGCCCCCTATGTATTTAAAAAAGGATTTCTTGTTGTCCTTGATCCAGATAGCTAGTCCCAGTTCCATCTCCGCCTTGGTCTTCCTGACCGCCCCCCTGCAGCCCCGAGCAACTGAGGTATAGTCCTCCTTGGTGATGGCCCCTCCCTTCCATTGGGTGTATGCCTTCCTTTTAGCTAGGAGACGTTCCTGTATGCTTTTGGTGAGCTATGGGGGTTTTTGCATCCTCTTGCCCCCTTTGATACTTGTTGGAATTACCTCCCTTTGGGCTTGGAGGATCGTCTCCTTAAGGAACAACCACTCTTCTTGGACACCTGACTCCCCTCCCCTCTGGGACCTCAGTACTTCCCCAACTATTCTTCTTACCTCATTGAAATCTGCCCTCCTGAAGTCCAGGGCTGCTGCCTTGCTGCAGGCTTTTGCCACCTTGCGCTGGATAGTGAATTCCAGCAGGCAATGATCACTGTCTCCCAGGTGGTCAAGCACCCACAGCCCCCTCATGAGGTTGTCGCCTGTGGCCAGCACCAGATCCAACAAGGCATCTCTCCTGGTGGGGCTGTGCACCTCCTGAGTTAGTTGGAGGTCCTGTATCTCGGCTAGGAACCTACGTGAGTGGTCAGACCTAGCTGACTGCTCTTCCCAGCAGATGCCTGGAAAGTTCAGGTCACCCATGATGACCACATCTTTTGACCTAACTACCTCCATGAGCTGACTTAAGAATTCCTGGTCTAGCTCTTCCCCTTGATTGGGTGTTCTCTTGCCTTTTGGTTAAAAGCAAGCAAGACTAGGGGGCATCCTAACCCAAGGGTCCCTCGGCTTGCACATAGGATGTTGGTAATAGATTTGGGCAGTGTATGAAGCCCTAGACTGATGAGTCTAGGAAGGAGAATATTTGCCTGGTGGTAAAGCCACATGGACTTAAACGACTGCGCTCTGCTCATTTGAAAGTTGAAACTTGCTACTGGGTTTTGCCCAGTACAATTCAGAATTGATTTGGCCCTTGAAAAAAAACAAAAAAAAGCTTGTGTACAAATTGCACTGTGAGGCCCTAGTGATGCTGGCAAATCAGTATAGGGTGCAGGAGGTAGTAAGGGCAAGAGGCATCATATTGCCCATGGACCTACTATTTGGTGACAGCTGTCAGACTGTGTAGGAGCAAATCTGTCACAAGGACCTGAAGAAGGAGCACAGAGATTGGAACTGGCAGGTAGTCCACTGGGCACTCCTTGTGTAGACATGGAGAAACAGTGCAGGGGAGAGAGGCCCATCAAACTTCCCCAGGCAATCCTGCCAGTGGGAGGCAGAAACAATCCACCACCTCCTCTGGGACTGTTCATATACCAGAGAGGTGTGGAAGAGAGTACACATACTTTTCCTGGTGGTGACAGGGTTCATAACCTTGACCAGAGAGACAGTTATGTATGGGCACTTGACTAATTAGCAAGGGATCCCAACAGCTCACCTCGACCAATTAATCTACTGGTTCAGGAATGCCCTGTGGAAGACTAGGAATTTGCTCATAAGCAGATACAAACTTCCTAGTTTCACAGTCAGGGTGGCTAGGATCTGGAACCAACTTCCAAGGGAAGTGCTCGCTTCTACCCTGGGGGTCTTCAAAAGGAGGCCAGATAGACACCTTGCTGAGGTCGTTTGACCCCAGCATTCTTTACCACCCATGGCAGGGGGTCAGACTTGATGATCTGCTCAGGTCCCTTTCGACCCTACCAACTATGAAACAATGACACTATGAAACTAATTGAGGGCTGTATTAAAATGGGACTGAGTGAGATGAACTGGTACTACAGGAAGACAGTAGAAGACAACAGGCAAGAGATGCCAGACATTATATGGAAGAGAGAGGACTAGCATAGATTGTTCAGAGATGACCCCTCCAAAAACAGCAACAATGATAAAGATAATGATGATGAAGTCAGTAATGAATACAATGATGAGTGAAAGGACTGGGCAAACATGTAGGAAAGTTGGGAAGGGAGGAGGGAGGGCATAGGGGGAAGGCACTGAGGTAGACCTTTGCGTAACTGTGAAGGTTAAAGGTGATGGTGATGTGCATATGGGCATGTGGGAGCATGGGTGCACAGTGTGGTTTTTGTAATGGGCATAAGAATGGTATAACTGTAAAAGTGTATTTTGGACCATCAAATGAATCACAGCAACCACAAGAAAGAATGACAGAGGTATAGTTATTATATATTTTTGTGAAAAAGCATAGCTTGTGCTCTATATAAGTACATACACAAGTGGTGCTTAAAAGTGTGTTTATGGAGTAGCTGTAGCAGTTTCAAAACTTGCAGCAGTTTAAAAAAAATAACAATAAAATGTATCAATGTATCAGTTAGTGTTTTCAAATTTTCCCCTCACTTCTATGTGCTCAGGGAGGGCAGGGTTTGACAGTGGTGGGGAGGGGGGGGAATTGTGGGCTGCAGGGGGAAGAAGCCGGGTGGGTGCAGAGGAAGCCATCTGGCTCCCCCAGATTTATGTTCCCTGATGTAGCAGGGGGAGGGGGACAAAATCAAGGCAAGCCTCCAACAATTAGATACTGTACCTGGAAAATTATAACAATTTTTAAATGTTTCCATATATAGAATCTAATTATAATCAGGGTTATTTTATATTTGAGTAAACATGGTAGTTGTGGTCAAGAGATTATAAAGATTCTAAAAAGAAAAAAAAAAGAGTTTTTATAGGTAATGAAAAGGTTCAGGGGCAAGGTTTTTAAAAATAGAACTACCTACAGAGCTGTGCACAATGAGGTTTCACTTCATAAACCACCACTAACTTCTTGGTGTTAGGAAGAAATTTTCTCCCTAAAGGAGTTACTCATAATTGTCCATTAGATGCATTCCTCTGAAGCCTCTGGTACCATGCACTATAGGGCACAGGTTATCAGACTAGATGGACCACATATGTGATCTGGTATGGCAGCTCCTATGTACTTAGAGCTAAGCACTGACATTGCAATATAAGCCCTTAGGAATTTTAGTTAGATATTTTGCTGTTGCTAGCTCTTAGATATGCCAGAGTAGGCATTTGAAAACTGGACAAATAGTGTTTGACATCCTATTAGACTTGTTAAAGAGGTCAGTACTCCATAACTGAAACTTGTTGCATTTTCTCTTGATAATGTAGCCTCAAATGCTGCTATCCAAACTAAGAAATACCAATCCAAGAGGACTGATAGAGGAACATGTGCTTTCTCTATTATTTGGTGGCTACTTAATTTAAATTTGTGATTAAGGTTCAATCATACTAGTTAGAAAAATCAGTTCAGATAGCTACTGCCACTTTTCTTCTAGTACACAGACACTAACTTCTCAAAGATTCTGTTATATTTGCTGTTGTAAAGGTCATGGAAAAAAAATCCTACAAAGTGATTGGTAATAAGACAGATGGTTGTTGATACACAAGATGTCATACAAGCTCTGAATGCTGAAGTGAAACTTTATGTCAGCTACCTAAATATGAATTATGAGCTACGTTTATGTTTCCAAGGTATGCACCAGGACGTCTGCGTCAATTTAATATAAATAGCACATGAAATGGAGATGATGACTGTGCACAGTGAACTGTGCCATATCATTTGGTCTTCACATTTTAAAAAGGATGTGGAGAAATTAGAGTCTAGAGATGGGTGACAAAAATGATAAAAACAAATTGTCATAAGAGGAGAGCTTGAAGGAGCTAAGCATCTTCAGCTTGCGAAAAAAGGTGCTTAAGAGAGGACATGAAAGCAGTCTTCAATTACCTAAAGCCATAAAGAGGAGGGAAAACACTTTTTCTCTTTTGCTGCATAGAATAGGATGCAGAACAATGTCTTGAAATTGCAGCAAAGTAGGTTTAGATTAGATATCAGGAAAAACATCTTCACTGTTAGAACAGTAAGACAGTGGAATAAACTGCCTAGGGAAGTTGTGGGCTCTCCATCATTGGAGGTTTTCAAGAAGAGGTTGGACAGCCACTCGTTGGCAATAAGCTAGGACTTAGGTGTAGCTGTGCTTATGTTCTGTTATGGTTTTTTTCCCATGCTTCTGGGCTCTGCCAGTTGCCACATGGGGCTGGGAGGGAATTTTCCCCCCTCCTGCTGCTATATGTCAGGGATTTTTTTTTAAGCTTTCCTCAGAGGCATGGGCTATTGGCTGCAGGCAAGGCTGGGGATTTTGACTGGAGTGTGCCAGTACTCCTGTTGGGACCTAAACTGAGAGGTTCATGGCCAGAGGGTTTTGCCTCTCTGCCCAGGGTTAGACCAACTGCCATATTTGGGGTCAGGAAGGAATTTTCCCCATGGTCAGATTAGAGTGTACTGTGGGGTTTTTTTGCCTTTCTCTGTAGCAGGGAGCATGGCACTCTTCCTGGGAACTTTTGAGCATATATTAGCAACTTTTACAGCAACAACGTGTTGGTCGCCATGATCACTTGGCTTTACCTGTGGAAGGCTATGGTGTTATGTTTTGGGGTTTGTCAGGGTTGACTGTAGTTTTGCTAGAAGGTTAGACAGTGGATTTGTATGAGAAGGTTTGGATAAGGATGATACTGACTCAGGCAGGGGGTTGAACTAGATAACATGTGCAGGTCCTTTTAGCCCTACTTCTCTTTGATTCTGTTGGTTCCTCACAGTTTTCTGAAGCTAAAGGCTACAGCAGAGGTCAGCAACGTGTGCTCCACAGTCTGGATCCGGTCTTCAGAGTAATTGAATATGGCCCAAAGAACTGGAGGTGTTTGCCAGCACAGGTGCTGCTTCTCTCAGCCCCTGTGCCCTGCATTCAGGATCAATTTGCAGCTGGTGGGGGACTGCACTGGGCTGGGTTGCTGCAAACTGCTTCCATGCTGCCACTGTTTCTCTCCACTTTGTGCTTTCCCTCCTGCCTCCCACCTGCTAACAGAAATAATATTTTGGTTTGTGATCGAACACTGAAAGTGCTCCCAGAGGTGCAGTGACAGAAGTGCATGTTTGCAGACCACTTAAAAAGTGCCCTATTGCACAACAAATGAACCCTCATTACACGAGGGTTCAGATGAAAGTGCTCCGAAGTTGAGTGCTTTCATTAATATTTGTTAGTGCATGCCAGGAGCAGCACTGGGCTAAAGCAGCCCAGCCCTGTCCCCGGTGCTGTTTTCAGGATATGAGCGGGGAAGGGAGAGGAGGCAGTTCCATTTGGGGTTTGCTCAGCCTGTGCTGAAGGATGGGCAGAGTGGACTGGAGCTCCCCTGAAGTGGGGGGCTTCAATCCATGCACCCCTTCTTGCCAGTGCAGGCTGGCCAAACCCCAGAATTGAGCTGGCAGTGGGAGTGGGGGAGGGGAGTGGGCTAGGGGAAAAGGCTGCAGATCCTCCACTTTCCCAATTCAACAGCAAACATCTGTTTTTTCGGAAGGGTTGGTCTAACTCGTGGCACTTTCTGTAAAATGCCATGAGTAAGACCGGGGATCTGCACATCTGTCAGCACCCGTTGGCCGTATCCACATGTGGTGTGGATGTTTGGTTCCCTGGGGACAAGTAGTGGCAGTGCACCGTGTCCTGCCTCTACTTGTTCCTGAGGTATACCTGTGACACACACACTTTGGAACGTGGCAAGTTACCCTGGGTGGGGTAGGGGAGGCCAGGGCCAGCACTGGGTTGGCCTCAGCAGCCTTACCTGGGGGCCTGGGGGCCTCCCGGGGCTGCGACAGCAGTGATTCTGCCATGCAGAGCCTGGCTGGCTGCCACAGTGTGACTCTGAGCTGCCTGGCCCCACTTTTGAGTGGCATGTGCTGCCTCTGCATGTGCTGCTCTGGTTTCTTTTTCCACAGGTTTTTTGACCCATGGATATCCTGGTGAGCTGCTGCCTCTCGCTCTTCGACCTTTCTATACACCTCCTGGAGTTTGTCCCGCCATTAATCCATGGACCATGCTCATGATTCTGAGACTGCCACCAAAGCTTCCACCATGCTTTCTCTTGATCATCTCTGCCTGTGGCAATGTTCACGCATTCACTCAGCTCTGGTCCATGCTGGTGTCCATGCTTTAGGTGTACATTCCCGCCTTCCAGCAGATACGGTAGCCGGTAACAGGAATGGGAAAAAGAAAAAAAGATGTTCATGTCAAAGATCTTGTCTCCACTCCCTGTAGTGGGCGGACTACTGGAGATTGCCAAGCAGCATCCCTGTCACTTGGTGAATTAACACAGCCCCCCACAAAGGATGATTATGGAGGAACCCAGTCTCCCTAGTCCACTATGGAGATCATTGTACATCTTTCAGTAGCACAAATTCCTGCCGCTAAATTAATTAATGCTTCCCCCCCAGCAACTTTGAGAACTGCATGCAGCAGACATATCTGTCACTTACAAAATTAATGCCCTCTCCTCCTGCTTCACTGTGCTTGGCCCTGGTGCAAAAGTGGCGCTAGATCCACATAAGCCCTGGTCATCCAATGCCCCTTCCCCATAACTTACAAGTTCCCAGGCATGGATCCTCGGGAGTCTTCAGCACCAACACCAATCTTTGGGTCTCTGAAATTTCTGACATGTCCCACAATTCTGGGGATAGTACCATCATGGAATCCAATGTGTCCTTCTTCTCTGGGTTATACAGGCAAGGCATTAGGGAGAATGGGGTCAGGGTCAAGGCAGCTTTGTTTCCCCATCCTTCAGCTGCTATGAGTACTCACTCCCTGTCTCCAACTGGTTGCTTGAAGGCAGAACCGTGCATATCACACTGCCTGCTGCAGTGGCTGGACAGTCTGTGGACTTTTGTGGGCTAGGTGATGCTGTGGCTTCCTGCACCCCCATCATCCCAAAGGATTGGAGGCAAGTGTTGCTTGTGTCCTTCACGAGACTGCAGGACAACGGCTCACAGACTGGGGCTATTGTGCATCCTGCCTCTGAACAAGATTTCTGGGCCTTGGCCCAATGGAAAGGACATTTCCGGGTGTTCATCTTCCTGCAGCACTGCGCCCTGTCCCAGTTGTGGCCACACACCTTCGTTTCTTGGGCAATGGTCACATAGACTAGCTTATTTAATCAATTTTCCACCTGCTCCATAACCTTTTGTTCCTCCCAAATATCAATGACATTTGTCAGTTCTTTCCAGGCCCAGATGGGGCCATGGCTTAGGGATGTATCTGGTTGCTGCTCCAAGCCCAGAAGACATGGCTTGTTTTTCAGCACCCCCACTGAGTATATTTTCAGGGCCAAAATGAGTCACTGAGGGAGGGGTCACTACACTCTGACCAGAGTCGCAAGATGCTTTCTGCCCACGGCTGAGAGCAATTATACAGACATGTGAATGGAACCTTTTTGTGCAGATCTGAGTTTCCACGTATGCATAACTATGTAAGTGTGAACTGTGTCTCAAGACTGGCATGCACAGAAATCTGCTCATGTGACATCCATAGCCAGCCCCAGTTTGTACCCCAGATCCCCCATTGTCCAGAAGGGTAATTGGTAATGGGTCACTGTTGCACACACCAAAAAGTCTTTGCCTGACAACTTGTGATGCAGCTTGAAGGGACTGCAGCTGTCCCTTCAAGCACACCCCTACTTCTCCCCCTGGCATCAGTGTCTAACCTATCAATCACGCAACTGTGCTCCTGGGGGTCTATTTGGTCCGAGGGGGGAATATTCAGGATTCATCCATTCAGTCTTCTGCTCAGTGCCTGCCTTTTTTCCACTGAGCGCTTGATGGATTTCAGGGATAATACCCCAAAACCCCTAGTTTTTAGAGGAGAGCTGTTTACAGGAACCTGGGATGTGTAGGAATTGAAATGTAAAGAGCAGGGCTATTAATGCTGTTAATGTCCCTATTCAACAAACCTTAATTTGGGATAAGGCCATTTCAGTGTTCTGCTCAGCTCTTGCCTTTTTTCTGCTGAGCGCATGTAATCGAAAACTGGGTGTAGGGAGATTTTGGACATTTGTGACTGCGATGTTACTTGGTGGTTCTGGCACCTTGATGTCTGGCATATATTTCCTGCAGTACATTTTGCTTTCCCTGTTATCAACAAGGTGACATAATGGGAAAAGTAGCCAGAGTGCCCAGCTCATAGTGGAGAAAGAAGGCTTGAAACACCCATGCTAGAATACCTTTTGGTAGCTCAGGGCTCACAGATTAATATTCGACTAAACCAAAAATGAAACTTTTCATTCTTTTTGAACCATTCCACTGCCTCCCCTACTCCCTTGCACACCTACTGTACATGATTATTTTGTGATCATGATACAGTAATATGGTGCTTTCTCATTTGAAAAGATATTTGATATATCATCTTTTCATTCTGATTTGGAATGAAAACAAATTTAAAAACATTGGAATTTCCTAGGGGATAGAAATAGAGATCCTTTTTTTACCAGCTCTCTCTCCATTATTTAAATATACCCATCAGTTTTTCCATTTTAATTTTCTTGCTGCCCTCTGTTGGATAAAATGTATGACTACTTCAAAAGAAGTAAATGTGAAAGGGAAGATGGAAACATTTTACTGTTTGAGCAAAAGGTGAGTCTTGAAAGTAAAGTCTTGAAAGTTGTGGAAGTTAGTAGAACTTATGCTACTGAATATGTCTGGCATTTTTGAAAGTCTTAATCAAAGGGAAAGATTCTCAGCTAGCGTAAACTGAAGAGCATAAAGCTATGAGTGAAGATACACCTTACACTTAGATCATATAAAGGGCACTTACAATGCGAGTGTTTATACATTAAAGCTAGTGCACTCTAAGTGCCTTCTGAGTGTCTCAAAATTATGCTACTTCAGGTGAGGGATAACCCTAAGCTGTGTTACTTAGGGCACATCAAGGTAACTTCCATCTGCTTCACAGAGATAAAATGAGCAATTTGCAGTTCTCCAGCACCCCAGGGTGCACCACTCTCAGTCGCCCCTCTCCCAGACAGGGAGAATGCCCAGGTGTGCTGGCTCCTAGCTACATCCCTGTTCAATGGCAATGTATAGGGAGTGCACATGCACCCCTGAGATTCGCAGTGTGCCCCCTGAGACTGGCCACCGCCAACAGTGCTGGTGGCACTTGTGGGCAGTTGCTGCTTGCCATTTCACCCCACCCCACCACTGACACTGCCGGCGATGCTTGTGGATGGTTGCCTATCTCCAGTGGCCACTGCCAACGCTGCCAGCGGCATCTCTGGGTGGTTGCTGACCACTGGTCGGCACTCATGACCCCCTGCCCCCCTTGCCACTGGCACTGCTGCAGCTGCCTGTGGGTAGTCCCCGCTCGCCACCACCACGCCCCTGCTGCTGCCATCACCACCGCCTGTGGGTGGTCACCATGTCCCGCCAGCCTTGATAGGCACAAGGCATTCATGCCCGTTTGCCAGCATGTGGCTGCTCACAGCATGTTTAAAGGCCCCTACCATGTGTTACACTTAAGACATGATTAACCAGTTAATAACACCTTAAGTTGTGACTTAGCCACATATTCCATCAATTAATGGTGTGATAAAACAAGGACTACACCACAAAGTTATTACACAGAAAAATGGGTAATAACTTTGTGGCATCTTCTTGTCACACCATTAATAGAATGTGTGGCCAGGTGCTCCTCTCTGGCTGGGAGCCCCATCAGTTGATGGGGCTCACAATCCCAGGCATGCCATATATGTTCACATGGCTATGTTCTACAGGACTCAGAGCTGTGGAAAGGTATGGGTGCTCCCAGGGCTGCAAGCCCCATCAGCTCTGGGAATCCAGCCACAGGAGCTTTCTAATTGCCAATGCAGGGGGAATCCAGGATCATGATCCTATGCTTCCCCTTCACCAGCAATAAGGCATGATTGGATCAGATTCTGGATCACATAATCATGCCTCCTGCCATTCAGGAAGTGCGATTGTGTGGATCACATATCTGATCCTATCATGCCTTTTACCTGAACATGAATACTGGGGCTGAACATGAATACTGCTTAACACTCCACAGATTCACCCTGCTTCAGTTTATCTCCACTGGAAATCTGGGCCAAGAAGTCTAATAACCACTTACTAACAAAATGGACTTGATTCAAACTCAGAGTTTCCATAGCTCTGGTGTGAAGTCTAGGCCAAGATTTCAAACATGATCTTTAGTGAAGTTAAAATTTGAAGCAAGAGAGTCATAACATTTTATTTCTATCACAAGAATGCCGAAGACAAAAGGGCTACGTGACTATTTAAAGTTTAGCATATGATTAGGAGCTCTGATGAGTTAGGGGAAGAGTGAATGTGGTGGGGTAAAGGCCATGAAGAGCTCATGCAATACAACTAAATTATGTAAACACAATTTTTTAAATACAAAGGGCATGTCTAGGCCAGCATGCATTTCCCTGGGAACAAATACCAGCAGCACATAGTCATGCATGCACACGTTGGCAGCAAGTTACCCTGGGGTAGGAGAAGCTGGGGCCAGCACCTGGGCTGGGCTACTCAGCTTTTTCAGGCATGGATTTTTTTTACATTGGGATCACCCATGATCAAAAATCCTACCACGCTGCAAATCAGCAGTGCAACACACACCTACATGTGTGGTGCATGTGGTTTGTGGCACTGCAGACGGGTCTGCAGCACCATGAACCACATATACACGCTCATCTGGATGCACAAAAAGAGAAACAAAATTTGTCAAATAAATTCGTTGCTCTGAATTATTTTCCTTCTATTGCAAATCTTATATCACCACATTTCTAACAAGTTTAATATAATATGTGCTGTACAGTAGGATTCTACATTCCATAAGTAACTCTTTATTTCTATCAAGTGCCATTAATGGATACAAAACCCAAGATCTTTGATTGAGTTCTTCCAGTAATTTTAGAAGTAAATGGATCAGTATTTACAACCAATTAATGTAACATTTTAATAACATAACATGCAAAGAGATAATTGAGGTAAAGAAGAGACAAGAAATGCACGCATCTTTTGGAGTGATTGTTTTGGTTTGTTTCCAGATATTTGGTGGTTTTCTCCTTGAAAAGATCAGATGCCTGTTTTGGATCTGTTTTGGATTTTTAAAAAAATATATTTGAACACTGTAATTCCTTGTGGTTGCCAATTCACAGCAACTGATTAGGAAAAGAGCATTAGAAGATGACATATTACTGTGATTTAAATGATACAATACAGTCATTTTAGCCTAGCTGATTAATAGATCTGTTTAGCATAATCTGATCAAACTCTCTTGACTCAAACTGCTTGACTTAAAAACAACATAGTTTCTATTCTGTTTTTCAGACAGCGTGGGACATTTTGAGAACACATTATTAGGCAGTTCAGCAACTGATTAAAAGCAAGACCTGAAGAATGCCATGCATCTGAAAGCTTGTCTAACTTTATCACAGCCATTCAGTATAGGATATCGCCTAAAAAAAATTGTTGCCTCTTGCATAAAAGCAAGACTGTCATTTAGTTAATAAATGGATAATTCTACATGAGAGAATGAAAGTCTGAGATAGGGAGAGCACTCAAGAACCACAAGAAAAAATTATGAATCATGCAGGACTCAGCCCAATTTGTTGACATTCCCATGTGCTTTGCAAGCTGTGCTATGCCCTCTGGTGGTATTCTGGGTAACAAGGTCTGTTACTTCATTTCAATAGAAGCAACAAATTTGACAAGAACTGCTGTAAGCATGACAGCAGTTTATATTGTAATTTTGATCTACACTGAAGCAATTCCATTTGATTCAATCTGCAGAAGGATTCATGACACTTCTTATCTTTAGATATTAATGACATGAATAGAAGAGTTGCTTTATATTTCTACTGCAGCAGTACTGAGTATTGGGTCCCTATTGTGTTAGACTAGTGGTTTTCAATATGTGGACCCCTAAAACAATTTTGAAAGGACGTATGGACTGACCACGTGCGCGCGCACGCGCACACACACACACACGGTATCCAGCTCTAAGTCTAGACCAGTTTTAAGAGCCCAAACTAGCAAGTAAGTTTAAGGTATTTTAATTGCTGTCATTACTATGGTATCTGAGCAAGTCACAATCTTTAATACACTTCTTTTCCCAGTATCATTCTAAGTACCATTTTATCCATGAGATGCTGCAGGCCCCTCTACACATGCAGGTAAAGGTGCGATGAGATCTGATGCATAATCCACACAGTCACATCTTCTGCCATGCATGCCAAACATGCATGTCAGGAGCCATGATTGTGGAATTGTTTATTAGATCCCATTGTACCTTATTACTCATGCAGAGGGAGCCTGAGATCATGATCATAGGCTCCCAGAGCAGGGTTTCAACAGGGCTTCCCCAGTGGCTTCCACAGCTAAAAGCCCCACAGCTGACAACATTGCCACCACTGCAAGCCTTGTCAGCTGTGGCGCTGACAGTGAGTATTGCACCTTTGTGACTGGGAGCCACTGGGAGCACTTGGCTACATGTTTAATTAATGGTGTGATTAGTACAAGCTACAAAGTTATTACACATCTTTTGTAAACTAAATTTGTAGCTTGTTTTATCATGAACATGTAGCTGTGTTACTGCTTACAGTGTGATTGTCTGATTAATCATGGCTTAAATGTAATGTGCAGAGGAGCCCAGAGAGGCTAAGTGACTTGCCTAAGGTCATATAGAGAGCCTGTACAAGAACAAGGATTTGAACCAACGTCTCAGGCTAGCACCCTTTACTATTGGACATTTTTCCACTTAGTCCTCTAGGGACCGTTCAGAGTGACTCTTGTGTTTGCAGGACTGAGCTGTTGGACAAGATGTAATATAAGAAGGGTGCAGGTACAGGTAAAGAAATCAGATAACTACAACTTTTAAAAACAGAGCCATCTACTCTGGCCCTCCAGCTGTGATTAACTGACCCATTTCTTACAGGCCTCATAACACAAGTCAGCCCATTACTACTGACTCATTGCAAAGACACAAGCATTATGGTGCTTCTGGCTCTGGTTCACCAGTGTTACAATGGCCAAACATCAAATTTAACATTCTTATATACTTGGACTAGGCTGGTTGCTTATCCAGACATTCTTGGTTTAGAAATCTTCTGAGAACAAAATTCTAGGGAGGTTCTCTCTTGTGAGGTTTCCACATCTTGGTGAGTTCAGGACTATCAAGGGAGCAGTTTTTCAGTGTTTCAATATTGGTCATAGCCAAAACCAGTCATTCAAAGGCATATGAACACACAAAAAAAGCCTTTTCTGAGCCTCCAAAGGGTTGGCATTTGGTTTTTAGGTTATTTAAAGCTGTTTTTCTCATTTTTAACGCTACAAGTATCAAACTTCAGAGTGCCATAAGATTAAATATATGTTCTCTGTATTACTCTATTTCTGGAGTGTGTTCAGGACAGATTTCTACTGATATCCAAAGAGATTTCTGAATGAGCAAGCTCTTCATGACTAGGCATTGTGTCACTTAAAAGGACACTTTTAAAAGGACGTTCCATGCTTGGAATGATCTCCTCTTGGAAAAATTGGCCCACTGTGGTCCCGGCTACATCGCAGTCTGCTGGCTAGAGAATTGGCTCTGAGGCCGGACTCAGAGAGTGGTGGTCAACGGAAGTGAATCATCATGGCACTGCGTGACCAGTGGTGTCCCCCAAGGGTCCGTCCTTGGATCTGTTCTCTTTAATGTCTTTATCAATGATGTGCATACAGGTATCAGAAGTGCACTGGCCAAGTTTGCCGATTACACCAAAATCCAAGGTAGTGTCCACACCGGAGGATAGGCTGGTGATCCAGGCTGACTTGGATAGGCTGAAAAAGTGGGCAGATAGAAACCTGATGACTTTCATTACCGACTAATGTAAGGTACTCCACCTTGGGAAAAAAACACCTGCAGCATGCTTATAGGCTCGGCAATGCTATGCTCACTAGCACCAAGGCCGGAAGAGACTTGGGGGTCATGAATGACCGCAACATAAACATGAGCCACCAATGCAATGTCACAGCTGGTAAAGCAAACCAAACTCTGGCTTGCATCCATAGATGCTTCTCAAAGTAAATCTCAGGATGTCATCCTCCTGCTGTACTCGGCCTTGGTGAGGCTGCAGCTGGAGTACTTCATCCAGTTCTGGGCCCCACAATTCAAGAAGGATGTCAAGAAGCTTGAGAGAGTCCAGAGGTGAGCCATGTGTATGATCAGAGGACAGGAGAATAGACCTTATGAAGAGAAGCTGAGAGCCATGGGCCTCATCACTCTGGAAAAGCGCAGGCTCAGGGGGTACCTGATAGCTGCCTACAAGTACATCAGGGGTGTGTATCAGGATCTGGGGCAACTTTTGTTCACCAGAGTGCCCCAAGGGATGACAAGGACCAATCGTCACAAACTCCTCCAAGACTGTTTTAGGCTGGACATAAGGAAAAACTTCTGTACTGTCAAAACCCACAAGGCCTGGGATAGCTCCCTGCAGAGGTGGTACAAGCACCTACTCTGGACTCCTTTAAGAAACATTTGGATGCTTATCTTGCTGGGATCCTTTGACCCTACCTGACTTCCTGCCCCTGGGTCAGGGGGCTGGACTTGATGACCTTCTGAGGTCCCTTCCAGCCCTAACGTCTATGAAATCTATGACACCATTAGATTAACAAATGTCACTATAGTGATATGTTTACCTTTAACTTTTGTTAGTAATAACATCAAGTTATATTTTAATTACATCTTCAAAATCACATTAGACTGGAACATTTGCAAGGCCGTCACACATTCTGGGAACTCTGTTAAAACATGATTTATTTTTATCCATGCTTCAATAAGGAACCAAGCTGGAATACTATGCAAAAATTAAAGTGCATCAAGTGATATCCTATGTAAGAGTAAATAAAACATGCAAAAATTCAGAAGGCAGAGCATTCTTTATCCTGTATCTTAAGCACTACCAAGATCACAAATTCATACGGAGCTGAAAAAAGTGATGTACAGCAGTAATCCCTGTTTGTCCACAAGAGAGCAGCAAGATTGCATATTAGGTATCAAGATGCTAAAAATCAGAATCCTTTATAGCAGATCAAAAAGTGTATTCCTTTATTATTTACATTGCCACAGCATCTAGGAGGAGGCCTACTCATAAACAATGTAGGTTAATTTCTCAGCTGGCAAAAATTAGTTTTTATTGACGGCAATAGGTCAAAGCCAATGTATACCAACTGAATAACTTCCCAAAATATGCTGAAAGCATAGGCCTTTAAATGTTCAAAGTTTGGTGAATGTGCATATATGATTTGTGCCTGAAAAATCCACGTGGCATCCTACAGACACCCTGATTATATAGA
Source organism: Alligator mississippiensis (assembly GCF_030867095.1). NCBI lineage: Eukaryota > Metazoa > Chordata > Crocodylia > Alligatoridae > Alligator > Alligator mississippiensis. Next base: position 280,805,224 of record NC_081824.1, read on the forward strand.
TTAGTTAGTTTGGCACCTGAATGGCCATGTGGGCATGCAATTATCTAATATTCATACATACTTGGGGTATTTATACACATAAATTAGATGAGTACAAATGTGCACATTTGTCTTTGAAAATCTGGCTCTAAGTAGTTGCATAAAGACTGTCTTGTTAGTCTCTATTGCTATTGGAAAGAATGTTTTCATTGGTAAACTATTTCCAAGAATATCCCATGTTATCACAACTACAGATAATTTTGAAATGACTTTAAACCTTATCTTTTCAATCTCTTTCTTAGCTCTTCAATCTAAACCAACAGAGAGGAGAATGAAGGTAATGTAAAGAGATTATCTCATGTCTGCCTACTGTAGCATTCTCACATCTTTCTTTTAAATATCTGACAGTGATTACTGCTAGGAAAAGGATATCTGGCCAGATAGACTTAGGCCGCTAGCAGATCTTCAAGTGAAGGCATGATTAGATCTGATGTCAGATCCTCACAATCACACTTCCTGCCATGATACATGTACATGGAAGGAGGCATGAACACCACATGTCCCTGGAGGCTGGGAGGGGCATGGCGAGTTCCCACAGGTGGAGGTGGTGCTGTTGGTGGCAGGAGCATGGCAGTGGTAAGAGGGGAGCTCCCACAGGCGGCCGTGGTGTTGTCGGCGGTGTGGGGTGGTGAGTGCCAACCAGTGGTTGGCGACCACCCGCAGATGCTGCCAGCAGTGTCAGCGGCAGCCAGCTTTGATTGGGGACTGCCTGCAGATGCCACCAGCGGTGTCAGCAGCAAGGGAGATGGCAAGCGGCGACCATCCGCAGGTGCTGCTGGCAGTGTTGACAGTACCTTTTTGCAGGGGGTGCACCGCAAAGCTCAGGGGGTGCACATGCACCCCCTATGCATCACCAATGGCAGGAGGCATGATTGCAGAATCCAGCATCAAATCCCACCATACACTACTCCTTGTCAGGGGAGGTCAGGATCATGATCCCAGGTTCCCTTTGCTCTGATGTAAAGTAAATTCCTATAGTTTGGTGCCCTGTCAGCTGATGTGGCTCCCAGCCATGGGAGCAAACCATGTACTTTGGGATCCCAGCCATAAGAGCACATCATGTCCTCCCATGGTAGCTTCATTAGCTGATTTGGGCTCCCTGCCATGAGGGTGCATTACATGTTGCTGTGGATGGAAGCCACAAGCTGACCCAGGCTCCCAGCTGTGTGGGCACACCATGTGCTCCTACACCCAGGAGCCATCAGCTGATGGGCCTTCCATCTGTGGGGATGCATGGTGTGCCTCTGTAGCTGGGAGCCCCATCAGCTGACTGGACTCCTAACCACAGAGGCACATTCTATGGCTGGGAGCCCCAGCCTGACCACGTGTTCAATTTATGGTGTGATAGGAACCAACCACAAAGTTATTACACATTTGTTAGATAATAATTTTGTGGTTTATTCCTTGCTTAATGACATCATTAATTGCATTACCTCTTGGCTGGGTTACAACTAAAGATATGATTAACTGGTTAATCATGTCTTAAGTATAACGTGTGCCTGGGACCTTAAGGTCTCATCCAGCATGGCAAGATGTATATTCTTACATTTCAGTTCTGTGTCATAAACTGTTTTACAACACTGCTACAGCAGAGGGAACAGGGGGAACCTAAGACATGCTGTAGAACTGGGGTATACACCTAAGGAAACCATATAAGCAATCTGTTTAAATGCAGGGATACAGTTAACATGGCTCCTGTGTTATGTATGGGATAGGTAATGAATGAACATCTTCTCACACCCATGCCTTGTTGCTTAAGACATCAGTCATCAAACTAAAGGTAGTGCTGGAGTGATTTGATGGACTTTACCTCTATTCCTTGATACCATAAAAACATTCTTTCCAGTACTGCATTACAGTATCTTTAAGACTCATGTAAATAATACCAAGAAACATAATTTTGCTCTGTGGAATGGATCAAACAGCAGGTATTTGAAATGACCCACAGTTTCCCTCTCCATGCTTTTTTTCCTTCAAGTGTCCACATACTGGATACTGTTTTATGTGACTGACACTGTCTTATGTGCATTCAAGCCACTTACCAAAAATTGAGATGAAACATTTCCAATAGGTTGACTTCATTTATTTATTTATTTTTATCTAATGTTGTTGCCACTCACCATTCATGTATAAGCAACAACCCTCCTGCCTTGCTGCCAGGAGTCATACAGCTTCTTGCTATAGGACTTAGGCACAGTTCTTCACAAGGTATTTAGGCATTTAACACCCACCGATTTCCTAAACAGGAAATTGGTGGGTGCCTACGTGGTTGGAAGGCATGGGACTTGTTTTAAGCATATAACCTCATGTGGAGGTCCCCAATTCAGTCTCTGTTCATGACCAAGAAGTCAGTCATTACAATACTGCCTCTTTGATTAGGAAATTGCATTTTTTGGCTAATATGAAACTAAGCGTGAATAGATTCCTCAGTCTTTCATTCTACCTAAATTCTTATCATGCCAACATCACTCTGAGAGTACCCTTTCATCTGAACCTCATCAAGCTGCCAGTACATACAAATCCTGGGGAGATAATCATTAACAGAGAGGGGAAAATTCTGTGGCAAGCTCTTGCTCAGATGTTGACAGCACATCACTGCAATGAAGCTCACTCTTAAATCAATATTGAGCTTACTGTATGAACAGACTATAAAAATACTACTTTTTGTACTTTAAACTTATACTTTTACCAGGCTTCTACTTTCATATGTATAGAAACAAGCTGGTGATTAAATGGACAGGTCCCTTAACTCACAAATTCCCAACCCAGATTTTATTTAAGTTTATACTGTTTATATTTTACCTTTGAAATGGATCTGTTTTTGGCACCTTCTTCATTTGAATGTACAATAATGAAACAAGAGGAAACACATAGAGGCAACGTATTTCATAGACACGTTTTGGGAAAAGTACCTTTATAATGAACTGTGATCAGGAAGTTTGTGGTGTGGAGCAGCATTTGGGAGAAACAGCAATGGAAAATCAATTTTGTTAGTCGCCAAATAATCCTTTTGGGTTTTTCCACCTTCTGCTGTCTCCAGCTTTCCACTAGAGATCATTGTCTTAAAGGTTTCCAAACTCTTGGAAAAAAAATGTGTAAAAAAAAAAAAAAGAAGCCAAATTCAGATCTAATAAGCTGATGTTGATTTAAGAAACATCTTAATGTGAAGAAGAGAGCTGTGTTTTTTCCAGAGATGGATCTAGCATTGCAATTATGCTGGAACTGGCTATCTTCTGGGAAATAAAGGAGATTTGAGAGACTCTAGGTAAGTTTTGAGCTCAAGAGAATCACTCTTCAACTTGAAATATTTCTCTAAATAAATGGGGAAATAAAAAGTAAAACTATGGGTTTTTTTTTGGTTTTTGTTTATTTCCTGAAGATGTGGTATGTGTAAATAGGTTTCATGCGAAACTACAGGAAAAATGTAACTGTGTCCTTCAGACCAAAAGCAGAGCTTTCAAAATGAGAAATAGGTGGTTGTCTGAAAACTGCTGCAGATGAACTATCTAGTCATGATTGTCAACCTGCTCTTGTGGTTTAGTGGTAGATTCCTTATCTGCCATGTGGGAGACCCAGGTCCAATTCCCAGGTGTGCACATAACTACAGCAATCGAGGCACCAAATGTCTGGAAGTGGTCTGGCCTTTGGATTCTGCTTCAAGGGTTTAAGGGGGGATAGAAGGTCTGGGCAGACTCCACTTGTCCATATTTTTCCCTAGGTGTATGCGTCAAAGGTCTTGGTGACCTCTCAGGCATACACCCTGATGAAGTCCATGGCTGGACTCCAGTTTTAAGCAGCCCAGGTGGTGGCAGCTCCTTCCAGCTGCTGCTGCTGCTGGCCCCAGCCCCATGGAGACTGGCAGGGACCTGCGCACACAGGCTTGGCCCCAGCCTCAGCCCACCCCACACCTGCTCTGGATTTGCTCTGGGAAGGAGCAGACCAGCTGGGACCCATGCACACAGCCCCGCCCACCTTGTGTCTGCTCTGGGCACATCCGTCCATGATGAGCCATGGTGGTAACGGTGGTGACTAGGCAGAAGCTACTGCTAGGTGCAGGGGGAAAGTGGCTACCTTCCCCTCACTGCTGCTGTACCCTTCTTGCTGTGGCTGTCCGGACCCCGTGCCCAGGCTGCCTTGTAGCTCCTCTCCACTGCCATTGCTACCCTGCTGGGCAGCCTGGTGGTGGCACTGGTGGTGGCAGCAGAGAGAAGCTGCAGGGCAGCCCAAGCATGGGCTCTGGGTGGCCACAGCAAGAAGGGCTCTTGCAGTGGCAAGGAGGAGGTGGCCACTTTTCTCCTGCACCCAGCTTTTGCTTGGCTGCCACTGTCATTGCTGGTCATCATGGGCAGAAGGTCCAGAGGAGGCACAGGGAGGGCTGGGGTTTGGACTATGTGCATAGTTCCCTGCTGGGGAGAATCTTCTGACAATAAGTATACCAGAAACAAAAAATTTCATCCAAGATATCCCTTTATTCTCTTAAAAATGGGTCAGTTCAGAGGAGGTTGAGTGAAATGAAAAGGATGACAATACTAACTGGATGTTTTCTCCATTGACAATGCCATGTATGACTGTTATGATATAGGCTGACTAGTATATTGCAACACAACTAAGTGTCCTGTTACTCCTTTATATAAAGATAAAACTCACATGAGAACATTGCTGCTGAAAATATAGCACTGCTGTTCTTAGAGGTTTTAGATAGTATCCAAAGCTGATTCAGCTGACAATAATTAATATCGTATTGCTGATATCTTTAGGTTGAGTTTTCTCTTATGTAAACCCTCAAAAGATACCATAAGAAAATAATAGAAATCAATTTCATAAGTTTTGCCTTGAGAAATGAAAGATATTGTCTTCAATGTGCAGTAAGATTATAAGACATTTCTGAATTTGTTGAATTACAGACAAGAAAGGAAAGGCAAACTGATGAAATCTAGCAAACAGGCAATGGGTAATGCCAAGCAAGCATATACATTAATATACAGCACTTAGATATTATGGAAATCAGTTCCTTAAAACTACGGCAGAGAGTAAGTAGATGAAGAATTGGGTTGGAGCAAAAAAAAGCATTTCTCAGACAACTTGCATTTTTGATCTAGTTAAGACAAGAGTGTTGAAGAAGTAGTCTAATACCTGGATATGATGTGTGAGCCCTTTGATCTGGCCCTTGGGTCTAGATGGCCGTATGTGCCACACAGAACTGGCCTGGCATGCAGGCTGGATCCAGTGCTGTGGGCACTGCACACAACACAGGGGGGTCAGTCTGGGGCATGTGCTGCATGTGGTACCTGTGCTAGACCGGTCCTGTGTGCTGGATCTGGGGCTGGTTCAGAGCCAGTGTGCGGGACCAGTTTGGCATGGTGCAGCATGTAGCATGTACCCTGTGCTGGCCCCCTGTTCCAGCTGCTGTGCACAGCTTGTTCGGCCCCATGTACTACACCCAGCAGGTGCCGGCCCCGCTCTAGGGCCTGCTCTATGCATGGTACATAAGGCCAGCTTGGGGCACGTGCTGCATGGGGTGCCCTGCCAGACCAGCTGTATGCTCTGGCTCTGGTACTCACAGACATCCTAGAACTGATTCAGACCAGTCCCAGAGCCCGTGGACACAGCTAGTCTAGCAGGGCGCCCCATGCAGTCTGCCCCATTCACTATGTGCAGAGCAAGCTTTGGAGCAGGGCCGGTACGTGCTATATGTAGCGTGTGGTGCTGGACTGGCCATGTGCACTGTATGCAGCACCCTGCTGGAATGGCTCTGAGCACTGGCTCCAGCACAGCCTGATCTGGGCTGCAGACTGGCCCAACAACCCTCACCCGGTCCATGGGGCCAGAGGAGTTTGGCACCTCTGAGCGGAGATGTGCCTGGGAGGGAGTAAAGATCTAGCTGTAATTTCTAATTGGTGATTCAGCTTCCCTCTCTAACTGTCTGATGGGGAAAATATATGCTCTTTGGGCATAAGCAGATCAGGGATGGGTATTGAAATATGTAGAAAGTGTGCACCAGTTTAATCCTTCCACTTTCTACCTCCTAGGTTTTCTCCCTCTCCTTTTGGAAAGAAACATAGTAAGAAAGGACTGCAGGCAGGACTACCTAAGTCTTCACTAGTTCTTTCAACAGAAAACAGAGCTGGATTCACCTCTCTGCTTGTATTCATCTGATCACACTGGAGGCCAGCCCAGGTGATGACCACCTTTCAATTGCAGCAGGTGACAGTGGCATGAAACACCGGGAATGACCTGTACTAATGTTTAATAGATGTACATACCCATGTGGAGCTAGACTGTCCTCAGTGGTGGCACATGACAGAAGAAGGAGCAATGGTTTCAAGTTGCAGCAACAGAAGTTTAGGTTAGATATTAGGAAAAACGTTCTCACTAGGAGGCTAGTAAGGAGGCTACCCAGAGTGGTTGTATGTAGAATCTCCATCCTTGGAGGTTTTTAAGACACAGCTAGACAAAGTGTTGGCTAGGATGATCTAGCTGGGAATGGTCCTGCTTTGAGCAGGGGGTTGGATTAGATGACCTCCTGAGGTTCCTTCCAACCCTCATTTTCTATGATTCTATTAGTGTGTGTGTGTGTGTGTGTGTGCTTATGATGGATTACTAGCTACAAGGTAAGATCAAGATGGGTTGTTAAGGGATCTAGGTGAGAACAGCAAATAACTTGACTGTCATGTTGAAGTATGAGCTAAAAGAAAGCTACCTGCCTGGTGCCAATACAATTAGAGTCATGTCGCATAACACACTTAGCGAGTACATCTACAAATGCCATTAAGGCAATGTGTTGTGCTGGACTCAGTTGCTCCCAGGTGCAGCATCTCCATGTGCACCCAAGACTGCAGTAGTTTGAGCCAGGGTGGAGTAGCCCTAGGCTGTCAGGGGACCCCGGAGGTCAGCCTCAGGCTCCAGGTGGTGGCATCAGGTGGCGGAGGGGTGGCTGGGGCACAAGGGTGTTAAAATGTGGGATTAAGACAGGCAGCCCCTGCACTTTAACACCCTCGTGCCCCAGCCAGTCCCTGTCACCATCTACACATGTGTTTGGCAGAATTAAGTATTCCACCACAACATAGTACTGTCCCCAGTAGTACTATCTTATGGTGGAGTTAATTAATTTACTGCACCCTAATACTGGCACATGTGTAAATAGTGATGCTTTACCCTGGAACTAATTAGTCAACTCCACAGTAAAGTGCACATGTAGATGCACCCACTACATCTTAAATAAACTTAAAACATGAGTGACTGCACATTCAGAACATGTGCTAAGTGCTCATATTGTAGTAGTTACAATTTAGCATGTGAGGTACATCATATTAAGTAACACATATTCAGCTATTATCAGACTGTTCCACGGAGATAATATGAGCAATGATTGGTCCTCATCTAGCTGTGACATCAGCTAGGGAGCACTTTGCTGTTCCAAGCCTACATGTGCGACAAACCCACACGTGAAGAGGAAGAATTATGGATCTTTCTACTTTGGTTCCTCCAGGATCAAAATGAAAGCTGGTTCTCTGAAATCCAAAAGTGCCCTGGGACTGGGAAAGGTTAACCCACCAGGTAAAAAAGAAATGTGTTTAATATTGCTATATGCATTTTATAACACTTTTGTGCATGATCAGGACTCGTATACATGTTAAACACATTTTCACAAAGGATTTTTCTTTTGCAAAGATTTTAAAAATCTTTTCCCTTCACACTCTCAGGATATATTCTCTTGTAGCAAAATCTTTTTGTTTATTTAGAGTAGCTACATCAGAGAATAGCGTGTACAGATACATGGTCAGGATGCTTAAGCTAACATAAAAGACTGAACTGTTGGCAGAAGCAGGGATACTAACCCAAATGTCTTGGCCAAACTCCAATACAGGCAATAACATTCTAACAACTTTTGTTGCTTCCTTTAAATGGAAAATGTAGAGTTCATTTTTTGATCCAGAATTATTATGCATGCCTAACAGCAATAAGTGGTTGAGTTTTGTTGGCAGTCACAGGGAAGAGATAGCTAGAGTGCACATTCTGCTTTCATGACTGTTTAAACTCCTTGGGGTTCAAGAAACAGTTACATTAATCTATTTTCCAGCCTTGCTCTGGTCTTTTTCTCTAGAAGTGAGAATCTGAAATCAGGATGTTGAAGTGACTTATTTAAGAATAAAACCTCAGTGATCATGTGAATAAGTCAACTGACTTTAGGCATTGTCCTGTTGGTCCATGGATAGAAAAAGACATTGTCAAACCAAAGCTGATCCCCTTTACTGGGCGATACATGCATCACCCCTTGTCCCACATTGGGCAAGCACCTGATGCAAGTCAAGGAGCAATGTGTTCCCTTTTCCAAGGGATTCCTTGCCTCCCTTGCTGCCCCATCCTTCCTTCTTGGGACCTGTGCTGACTTGTGCCACCACATGAAACATGTGTTGACTCAAGACCCAGTGCAGGTCCCTGCATGGAGCTAAGATGTACCTGGGAGAGACTGGGCACCAGGAATCCCCTGGGTCTTGTGCCTTTCAAGGGTGCATCTCTTTAAATGTGGAAAATCTGGGGCAATCGCAGCTATGGGTCTCCATAAATAGGGAAACACTGGCATTTCCTCCTTATTGAGGTACACCCCAATTCCCAGGGGTACTTCTGTAAGAGGGGAAAGCCACCCAGACACTCCAGGGGCCTGATCCTGCCTGAGACTTCCACAGGTGTGCAAAATCAGGCTCCTCCAGCCTCTGGAGCACCTGCCCAGAGAGAATGGAGAGTATGTGCAGCTGCGACTGCCCACGTTCTCCTTCCATCAAGCAAACAGACATACACCATAATAAAGTAGCACAATCTATTACCACTTTAATAATGGCCACAAAGTTGGGGCATCTGTGGTACAAGGGGTATTGACATCTGTTTATTTTCCCTTTGGTGGAACAAAGGTGAGGACAAGCAGCATCTGTTTCCACCCCATCAGTTGTTTGTTTGAACAACAGTGAACATTAGCAAGGCTATGTTGTGGGACAAGCTTAGACCACTCTACAACCTTTAAGAACATCGTTGCAGATACCAACACTAATTACAGACAAAAGATGGTGCCTTCATTTGACTTTGATCTAAGGTTTCTGAAGACTAAATAATTTATTAAAGCTTTAGACAGAATGGTCTGATGAAGCCTTTTGTTTTAGCATTTTTATGCACTACAAATTATTATTTAGTATATGTCTTGCTTCTTGAGACTCTCTGCTAGATTACCATTATTGTATAATACAGAAAAGTGGGAAGTATCTTACATTTCCTGTACAGCACATTATAAACACAGAGGAATACCACTCTCTTAGTGAAAGTATAATATCTTTCCTTGAATAATAAAATCCATAAATAACTTTATAGTACCAGAATTAATATATAGCACTGCAGAACACTGATTATGATTTACCTAGTAAAATATTTTCATTTCATAACTGTTTCTTATACAACTTTTGTCTCTCAAGCCAAAATAGTATACTATCATTAGCTAGTGGGGAACACCAAGATTGTTTTAATAAAAATACTTGATAAGCCATAAAAGGCAAATTCTGCTTTTAGATACTTGCACACATTTTCTATTTAAGAGTGAACAACAGCAACAGAATTTTAGTTTTAAGGAAAACTGATAGAAAATTTACTGAAAAAAAATTGTTATTGCTTCCATGAGATAAACAGAAAGTATTAGCTTCTACAGAGTCATGGTCCTATGATAAAAGACTGATTATATAGGGTGCTGACAGAAGTGATGTTTTGTCAAGCAATCAGTCCCCTGAAGCTCTCTACAGCCTTAACCTGACAGAAGTGCACAGCTGCAGGGTGTTTTAGAAGTGCCTGGTCACATGACAATCTGAACCCTCATTACATGCAGAGTGCTTTCATTAACTTCTGTCAGTCCCTGCTGGGAGCAGGGCTGGGTTGATGCAGCTTCAGAGCGGGAGGAGGAGACAGGAAGGGACAGAGCTTGGGCCGGGGTTTGCCCAGCCTGTGCTGGAGGGTGGGGCAGGTGGATTGGAGGCCCTCCTCCTGAGGTGGGGAGCTCCAATTCACTCTCCAGCACAGGTGATGCAAACCTCAGCCCAAGCACCCTCCCTTCCCTTTTCCCCCCTCCCATCCTGAAATCAGCACTGGAACTGGGAGGGAGGGGATGGGGCTAGGGGAAAGAAGCTGAAGACACACAGATGCTCCAAACTGGAGCTCAATCCCCCAGTCCCATGGACCCAACAGTGAACATCTGTTGGGTCAGGGGGATCATGGTGCTTCCTATGAAGTGCCATCATTCAGAGTGGGGAGCTGTACATCTGTCAGCACCCATAAAGTACAATTCAAAATGTTTAAACAAGTGAGCCAATAAATTAGCATCTCTAAACAAATAAAGGCATCAGGCAATTTATTAATCGAACCCTTTTAATAGTAAATGTTCTTAAACATGCCTTGTTATTTCTTCAATAGCTGTTCTAAACATATCAAAGCATAACCCCATTATCTGAAAAACTATGTTCAAGTGCCAAATTTAAAAGGACTAGACTAATATTACTGAACAAGTATCAGAGAAGCCTAGTAAATTACTGAGTATTTGGAAAGCATGACTAAGATACAATAATTCCGTTATGTGATCTAAAACCAGTCAAAGTACACTTTCTTCTGCAACAAGTACATCTGAAATAATATATGTGTCACAGGGGGACAAAGGAAAAGGGGCGGGAGACCCCTTGTGCAGTGTGGGTTGAGGTGGGGACAGCCCGCCATGACAACAGGAAGAAAAGCCCTGAGAACAGGGCAAACTTACCTTTCACAGGTGCAGCTGGGCTGGATGAGCTGCAGAGGGGCAGAACGCCTGCACAGTTTGTCAGCCACTTTTATCTGTGGCTGGGGCCGGTGTGGCAGGATGATGTCACTAAAGAACGCTGACCAGTGGAGATAAAAGCAAGTGGTGGGAAACAGCTGGGGGGACATGGCAAAGATGGAGCTGCTGGACTGTCCCTGAGCCAAGCGAGGTCCTCCCAGTGAAAGGGAGGAAAGATCAAGGAGGGACCCAACAGAGGGGTCCAGCATCTAATTAAAGGATACGCCACCCTGGACGGTGAGCGAATGGCGCCAGAGGAAGGCATCAAGGGATGGTGAGGTCAGATGTAGGATTCATAAGTGTGTGTGTGTGGGGGAGGGGGGGGCTGGGACCCCTCCATGGAATTTAAGTTATCTGTTTTTCCTTTGATTCATTTTAAGCACCAGGGTTGGGACAAAGGCAACAAGCAGTGCTCAGCGGGCTGAGTGAGCCAGGACTGCTCAGGGGACCCTGACACTCAGAGACCCGACTCATCACCAGGGTTGCCTCACTGTCCTGAATACACCTGAGTGATGGAGAGGAAAACCATTGTGAACCCTGAAGGCTGGAACAACGGAGAGGGGATAGGAGGCATCACCTGAGTGTAGTTGATCTGGCCATCTTTCGGCTGTCTCAAGAGGCTGGTCCATGACTGGGGTATAGGGGAGATGGAGCCACAGGAACATCTGCTGGTGATGGTGCCTGGTATGTAACCCACTGTAAGAGGGACTCCTACTATTGAACGAAATATCCAAGATGTGGCAGGTGAGTATCGGGGTATCCCTTGGGGAGAGCGCGACCCAGCATCATGGCAGCAGGAGCAGCTTCCGCAGCAGACCTTGGGTGCCTGTTCCAGGGCCACCAGAGAGAGGCTTTATGAAGTCAGGTGGGTACAGTATGCCTTTAGGTGCTATGACTCAATTATTCATACCCTTTGCAAAGAGAAGTCCTAGTTTTGCCACTATTATATGCCCTATTTTCAAAAAAAGAAAGTTCAGTACAGAAGTGGTTCATCTCTGAGAGGAGGTTATCCAGGAATAAGTAGGAACAAATATGGAAGTGCAATTTCAGATTCTCTGAATTCTGCTTTGCCAGAAGAGCAATCTAGTCCAACTCCTTACTGCTAAGGGTACTTCCAGTAACAGCAATTCTCCACACACCAGTAGAACTACAGAAACAACGGCTTGGAAGCACAGAGGCAGAAATCTATTCAGCTTACAAATAAATTATTCCTTTTGTATTGCATCATTCCTTGAGTCATTAAAGAGTTCAACTGATATGTTCTAGAGTAGGCATGGCTCAGCCCGCCATAATAAATTGTGTGCCAGAAAAAAATAGGGTTCACAGAAATTGGTGATCCATCAGGGTGTCAAAATAGACTTTCTCCAGTTCACTGCAATGGTATAGGCTAGGAAGCTTACCACATCCAGTGACTCTTGTCTGGTTTTCATTTTGGGGGTTAATTGTTGTTCCTGAACCTAGGCATCCTGGAACAGCTTGCAGTGGCATGCATCACAGAGTAACTGTATAATTGAACTGGTTTAGGATCACATCTGATCCAAGAACTTCTGCGCTAGGTACAAACATTAAAAAAGCCTGAGGCAGAATCAATCTAAGTTATGTGGTTTTCTGTAATGGGCATAATTTAGATTGGTAACAGAACACATATTCACACTTTGTTTGGTGGGGAGGGGAGGCAAATCTTAAATTGGTTTCTGCCATTTTTAAACAAGCCCATGTGTGCTGAACTTCTGTTCTGTTAGGGGTATAGCCCAGATTCTGATCACTGATATTGGTAAAAGTGTAGTGTCGGTACCTGACCCTAATGCATACAACAGCTGTTCCCTGCAATACTTCCTTTTTGAGAGGAGAAGAGTTCCTAAGAGAGAGAAAGATAATGATAATGGAAAAATTGCAACAGCTATAGATGATATTAAATGCTTGACATAGGTATGACATTATTCATTAAGATATATATATATATATATATATATATATATATATATAGGTCACAAAGTGTAAGGGAAATGATTTAGGCGAGACTTATAGATATTAGATAGGCAGATATATTGATATTGTAAAATTAAGCCTCTGTTCATCTCTTTTATTGGAAATGGTGCACTATGGGAAAAATAATTTAAAGATAAAGTAGGAAAAATTAGCCTCCCCCCAGTAATTTCCTTAAAAAATGTCTTTTGTACTTAATTAAAAATGTCATTGTTAACTAACTAAAAAGTCTAGAAACTTGTCAAATACTTAACTATTTGGGTCACATACAGGTGATCTATGTATGGCTTATGTCCACCAATCTGGGGTTTTAAGATTTCATAGATTTCATAGATTTCATAGACATTAGGGCTGGAAGGGACCTCGGAAGATCATCGAGTCCAGCCCCCCGCCCAAAGGGCAGGAAGTCAGCTGGGGTCATAGGATCCCAGCAAGATAAGCATCCAGTTTCATCTTGAAGGTGTTCAGTGAAGGCGCTTGAACAACCTCCGGTGGCAGGCTGTTCCAGACCTTGGGGGCTCGGACAGTAAAGAAATTCTTCCTTATGTCCAGCCTGAAACAATCTTGTAGTAGTTTGTGACCATTTGACCTCGTCATCCCTTGGGGCGCTTTGGTGAACAAACGTTCCCCCAGATACTGGTGGTCACCCCTGATAAACTTGTAGGTGGCCATCAGATCACCCCTGAGCCTGCGCTTTTCCAGGCTAAAGAGCCCCAGGGCTCTCAGCCTGTCATCGTAGGGTCTGCTTCCCTGACCTCTGATCATGCGCGTGGCTCTTCTCTGGACTCTCTCAAGCTTCTCCACATCCTTTTTGAATTGTGGAGCCCAAAACTGGACGCAGTACTCCAGCTGCGGCCTCACTAAGGCTGAGTACAGGGGGAGAATGACGTCCCGGGATTTGCTTGAGAAGCATCTATGGATGCAAGCCAGCGTTTTGGTCGTTTTACTAGCTGCAGCATCACATTGCAGGCTCATGTTCATCTTGTGGTCAATGATAACCCCCAAGTCTCTTTCTTGCATAGTGCTAGCCAACATAGCACTGCCGAGCCTATAAGGATGCTGCGGGTTTTTTTTCCCAAGGTGGAGAACCTTGCATTTATCGGCATTGAACACCATCAGATTCTCATCCGCCCACTTGCTGAGCCTGTCCAGGTCAGCCTGGATCATCTGCCTGTCTTCTGGTGTGGATGCTTTGCCCCAAAGTTTGGTGTCATTGGCGAACTTGGCCAGTCCACTTCTGACTCCAGTGTCCACATCATTAATGAAGATGTTGAACAGTATGGGTCCAAGGACAGAGCCCTGGGGGACCCCACTGGTCACAGGACACCACGATGAGTGACTTCCATCAATTACTACCCTCTGGGTCCGACCCCGGAGCCAATTTTCCAGCCAGTGGATCGTGGTGGACCCAAGGCGACAATTGGCCAGTTTCTCCAAGAGACGATCATGGGACACCAGATCGAAGGCTTTTTTGAAGTCAAGATATATGACATCAATCTCATCTCCCTTGTCCAGGTGATAGGTCACCTGGTCGTAAAAGGAAATGAGATTGGTCAATCAAGACCTACCTGCAACAAACCCATGCTGGCTATCCCTTAAGATGTTGGCGTCGGCCAGTCCATTAAGAGCTTAACTCCAGACTTCCTAGGTATTTTAAACTTCTGGAATCTGAACAGAGTCTAGGCACTGCCCTGTCATTAGGTCTCTAGACACACTCTAGATAGAAACCCTTGTGTTGCACCCCATTCCTAAGAGTTGGCACGCACAACTTCTGCCAAAACTTTGTCTTTTGGCTTACAAGTTTAATTCACCTATGTGAATACATACTCCAAGTGTTGGGTTGTTGGTTGTAGCTGCGTTGGTCTAAGGACATAGGCAGACAAGGTTCTTTGGGTAAATGTGATATCTTTTATTAGACCAACTAAATAGTTGGAAAAATTGTTCTTTGCAAGATTTCAGGTACAAACACCCTTCTTCAGGCACAAGGATAGTTTGTTGTTTCTTTGTGTTCTCTCCTGTGTAGAAAGTGTAAGCGCATGTGCACGTGCGCACATGCGCGCGCACATGCGTGCGCACACTCACACACACACACGTGTTTGCACAGTTTCTGAACACATCATTGCTCTTTATTTAAAAGATGTAGCCTAAGAGATCATTAGAAAAAGGTCCCAAACACTCTAACTGCAACGGTCCTTTCTAATTCACTTTTTACCTGAGGTACACAAGCAATCTATCCTCAGGAAGGTAGAGTTTCTCTCTATCTCACTGTCAGCTTAACCTTTTGTAACATGGTTGAAAACATGGAATATCTCAACTCTTTCCTTTCTAGAATCTTTTAGAACTGATAAGTGACCCCCTGATCAATCTCCACAGTATTCACATAGATAATTCGAGTTGGTAAATCAGTCCCTTCTCTATCTTGGTAGGGGCTAGCTTATTGTCTGGGTGCCCTGTTATCCTGCCTGTGGGACTCCCCATAGGGAGCCTGACTTCAGAATAACACAGCTAACTAACTCTCTGCTCAGCTATGCAAGAGGCTTACAAATTCTTGTCCCTGTAGCCATTGTATGAGAAGTAAACATTTTCATTATTTTTGAGTGGGTAAAGTTAAACTGTGGCAACAACAGACTATATTCCAGTGGGATATCTGGCACTGATGAAAATTCCAAAACAAAGGATGCCTATACATGTGCTTGGGGATTGGCAGGGACGGGGACATTTTAGTTAGAGCAGTTCCTAGAGAGCTGTTCTAATTTAAAGACCACAGCATCACATGTATTAAGCCTCCACATATTTCAAAATGGCCATGGGGCACTTTAGCTAAAGCCCATTTGACAAATTTAGTTAAAGCACTCCAGTGACCATTTTTAAACTTGCAGGGCCTTATATATGTGATGCTGCAGTGATGCTAGAGTGTTCTAATTAGAGGCTTTTCTCTCCTCATTTGTCGGGACAGCACAGCACAGACTTCCCTGTTGACTCAAATTATTTAGAAAAATTGCTGCTTGAAATTTATTCAGATGGCTGTTGTCACTCCAATTCCCATGAAACTGAAGGCAGATATGATGATGATGGACAGTTTCAGGTAATCAGTTTCAAAATGATACAGAATGATTTTCTCTAATCTTGTGTTTTTTCTCCCTGGAATAATTTGTTTCAAGCATGCTATCCTCTGCTGTGAATCTCAGATTACTTTTCCTAAGAATAGAAAAGGCCATAAAGTTTTCAGATTTCTTATACATTTGCAAGACTTTGGATGAGCACGCACATGAACTTTAATGACATCTTTTTAGGGTACAGTAGATTCTTGTGTTCACAATTGTGGGGGGGAGGGGATTTAGAGCTAGAGAAAATCTAAAATGGTGGAATTGACCCTCCCTTCTGGCCCTTTCTGCATGCAAATAACACCATGTTAAACATCACTTGAAGAAAAGCAGCATGGAATAAGTTGCAACCATTTAATTAAGTCTATTTGACATCATGGCTAGGAACAGAAATCACACAAAAAACAGTATTAGTGATCAGAAACTAGTTCAAATCTGTAACACAAGAGAAGTTCAGTGCACATAAACTGTGTTGAAAATAGCCAAAATCAGTTTATGATAAACTTGGATGGATATAGTATCAGACTTAACTGATTTAGGTTAAATCAGTTTTTTGAACTTCTGTCACAGATCCCCTCCACATTTAAGTTGACTTGCAGTTCCCCCAGCATCCCAGGATGCTTTGCACCTCCCATGAAAATCCCACCTTACAAGATAGGCAGTCTATCCTTGGTCCAAGTTGTCTTCTCCAGCTGAGCAGGGAGGCATGCCCTAGTGCCTCCCGGCTTCTGACCTGGGCCACTGCAGACAATGTGGCTGCATTTCCAGAATCCAAGATGAATGTCTGTTCACTTGCTTATTGGTTGAATCTGTGGAGCTTAGACTAACCTGCAAAGATTGAATCAATTCAGCCCCACGTTTTTTGACTTAGCCCATATGCCAATGCAAAATTGTAATGTAGATGCATCTAAAGTAGGTTAATTCTTCTTCAAATTAAATTCTAAAGGGTTTTCAGAGTATGTATGTGCCATGAACTTGCTGTGTCCATAGTGTGGAGTTAAACAAACAGATTCTCTGATCAAGAAACTGTCTTGTGTTTCAGGCACTACCTCCTGAGTCTGAAACAGTTTTGCTGTACTGTGCAATGCTACAGAATAGCTAAGAAGCATTGCTGAGTGAATGTTCCAGTTAGCCAGTCCTATGCTAATTAATTGGCATGAAATGCTGCATAAGATACAGAGCATGACATTATTCAGGGTACCGCTTCCCGACACAGGGAGGCATACTCCTTATAAGTATACTCAGACACCGAAGGCTACAATTTAGGCACCACTCAAAATCATCACTCAACTGCTGCCTATTTCTATCTTTGGCACCTAAGTTCCTGCCCTAGTTACATACATTTACATGTACCAGTAGGCACAAGGCTAAATGCTTATGCCACCCCATAACGCAGTCTCACATGCATATGTGTTCCCACACTCCTGAAAAGCCAGGTGGACAGTGTGGCAGGGTACTTGATGTACTTGCCACTTTAAGAGGTCAGACAGCTTGCTGAGCCACTGGCAGGTGGGGGTCAGGGTTAACTGCAGAGTCAGCTGACCTGTGGGGCCAGCAAGTGAGGTTAGGCTTGATTGGAAGGGGACTGGGCTTAGACAGGTTATGATGCTGGCAGACGCAGCTTGGGAACAGGTAAAGGAACATCACCCAGTAGGAATGCTGCCATTCTTGAATGCCAGCAAGGAGAATTACATCTGGAGGTTTGGATAGGAACTGAGAGGAATGAGGAGGTTCCTGAGAGACCTGGTGTGGGGGTCCAGAGCCCTGAGAAGGAGGCTGAGTGCCTGGGGCCTATTGAGAGGATGGATGAGCCCAGAGGCAGAAGGGCTGAGTGCACATGGGGCCCATTGAGGGACCAGCTGAGCCCTGAGAGAGGGGTGGAGTGTTTGGGAGACCTAGTAAAGGGTCAGGGTGAACCCAGTGAGAGTGGCAGAGTATGGGGGCCTATAGAGGGATCCAGATGAGCCCAGAGAAGGAAGAGGCTACATTAGGGAAGACTTATGGAGAGTTCTGGGTGATCCCAGAGAGAGGGCATGATCTATGGAGGGGCCTGAGAGGGCAGCCCCACAGAGATGAGAGGGCTAACAGTGAGAGGATTGACCCTGGGAATTTCAACTGGCCTGTGCAGGCCCAGGAGGGGCCCAAGGGTAAAATAGACCATGGCAGAGATTGCCAGAGCCAGGGGAACCTGGAGTTCTCAACTGGCCTGAGGCAGGGCCAGGGCCTAGGAGAGGCCAAAGGTCCTTGTATGGCCACAGCCAAGAGGGAGGGATCAAGGAATGTGCAGCCTGGGATGACGATGGTTGATGCTAGGTCATCTGATAAGGAATCAAGGAAAGAGCTCTGAGAATGAGCTGGGGCCAGAGATGGAGGTCTTGGATGGGAGATGGAGCCAGGGCCAGGAGGCCTGGTGCTTAGTAGCCCAGGAGGGATGTAGAACATCTGGGAGGAACTTAGAGGGAGACAAGTAAGAATGCCTGAAGACTGGTCCTGGGTAAAACTTGAAACTGCACTATACTGGAGCTGGTTAGCATAGTGGGGCTGCCTGTGGCAGAGCAGCCTCCATGAAATGTTATGCATGGGCCACTCCAGGGAAAGGTGAAGATAGGGTGCTGGAAAGCCTCAGCTTCCAGTGCCTTGCAGGTTACCCATGGAGGGGGAAGGCTTGGATAGCACACCCTGACAGAAAAGCACTTGGCAAAGAAGGATGGTTCCACATGGGTCCAGTGGCCCAACAAGGGGCCAGAGAAGACTGGTACCATGTAGCTCCAGGGGCCAAGTGAGAGGCCTGAGGCCTATAGTGAGGCACAATGAGGGACCAGGAATAGAGTGCTGGTCCGGAGGGGTCTAAGGGCCTGGAAAGTGGCTGGGAAAGTGGAGAATTAAGAGGTCCCAAAACAAGGGACCAAAAACGGGGTTGGGGGCTCAGAGAAGGGTCAGGAGGGAGACCAAGGGGTCTGTTAGCCTAGGGAGTGGTTGTGGAGGCCAAGAGGGCTGAGGGCCCAGAGGAGAGACTGAGGTGTTTGGCAACCTGAGCGGGGCTGAGAGGGAGACCAAGGGGTCTGGCAGCCCAGAAAGGGGCTGTGCAGAGAGACTGAGAGGTCTGAGGCCCAGAGTGGGGCTGAGAGAGGCCAAGGGGTTAGAAGGCCGAGAGAGGGGCTGCATTAGCAAATGGCAGAACAACTGTAAGGACGCCACCTGCAAGTCATGGGACATGGTGTAGAGGAGGTATGGAGCCATGCAATTGGCCCATAAGGCCAGGACTAGAATCTGGATGGTCATTATAATAAGACCTGGGCAGCTTCCTGCACTCTTTATAACAAATAACATTGAGGCATGGCAGGTAAGAGCTGTGCAGACTGCCTATAGAGCAGGGTATCTCAAAACTTTTTGGGGGGTACCCTGTGACAGTGAGGACATTTATCTGGGCTGTCAAGTCTTCTTTCTCCAATAACCACTTTTACACAACTGGAGACAGTTTCAATCAGAAGAGCCAGGAAGTGAAAACCAAATAGCTTCATGATCAGAGTACTCAGCTGGGAAATGGGGTTATGTCCCTCCTCTCAGTTACGAAGTAGGGATTTATAAGCCCTCCTTCCTCATCCCCAGGGAGATTTAAATGGTTGGTTATTTGGTGGTCTGGGACAGATCTCCTTTTCTTTATAGGTCTTCATACAAAAAACTTAGGTGCCTAACCTCTGGGGACAGTCCATGATTCAGGATTCCAAAAGGATAGAGATCCTCTTAGGAATAGATCATGGGAATTCTGAAAGTCTGTAATGTTGCTCTTTACTTCACATTATATTGTAAGATAATGATGCACTTCAAAAAGCCAACAGATACTTAAACCTAAATTGATATCTTAATTTCTATTGTTGGGCATCAGTAAGCTATAACTTTAATGTTAAACCTAGGTGCTATAAAATATTTTATAATAATAGGCAGCATAGACAGTGGCAGGAAGAAAGGGGTGGAGGAAAAGTAATATAAGTAAGTTCCTTAAATTAAATAACATCCTATGCTTTCCATATGGAAGCAAAATAGTAATTCCCACCTGGTTATAATTGTCACCAGTTCAGTGCAATTCAAAAAGGAAAAAAAAAGAATATGAAAATAATTTGTCTTTCTCCAGACTCAGAGGCTGAAATGGAATAGTAGATAATTCTCACACCTCAGCAAGAAATTTTACCTTTTTCTGATATCCGCCACAACTGAAATATCTTTTGGCTAAAGAACAGTGAATGATTGTCCACCTGGGAAGGATCTGAAAACCAGTCATTTATACTGTAATTGTAAACAGAAGCCTGCTATTTCTCCAGAGCAATATGAACTGTATTCATCAAGAATTTGATCATCTATAACTTTAAAACATCTGTTTGCATGGAAAACTGCTGTAGTAGATTTGTCTTTCTGATTGAAAATTAATGGTACATGTATGCAGTAGGAATAGAAAACCAAAAGTAATTCTCACAAGGTTGATAGGTGGCTCAGGTTAATTACATTAGTTTAGTATTTCTTATTGAACTTCAAAAATAAAAATAACAAAATCCAGACTAGACACTGGGAGAAGAGGTTACTACTTTGAAAACCTGGCCTGATTTATTTCCACATTCATGTCTTTTCCCAAAGGACTCCAAGCTCCAGACAATGACAAATGTAATAAGAACACAGTCCAAAAGACAGAAAACAGCAACAGATATTTAACATGTTATATCAGTGGTCTCCAACCTTTTTAAGCAGGAGATCACCTTTGACATTTAAAAACAACCCAGGATCTACCATGTGCTGCTGCCACCCCTGCCCCCTGCCCAGCAGGTAAGTCTGTCGAGAGAGAAGGGGTGGGGGCAGATCGAGGCAATACGGGAAAAAATTAGCTGGGGGTGCACCTCCCCAGCAGGTAAGTCCCACCTGGCTGGGCCCCCACTCAACTTACCCCTGCTCCTGCCTCTGTGGCACTTTTAGTCACCACAGGGGCCTCGATTTATCCTCCACCCCTTCCCTCCCCCACAGACTGACCTGCTGGGATGGGGCAGAAGTGTGCATGCATGTGGGCACTCAGCCTCCACCCCAGCCCCGGATCAACTCCAAGAGACTCTGAAATCTACCGCTGGATCAAGATCCACTGGTTGGTGGCCACTGTGTTATGGTTTTATTACCATAGGTCTTCTGTGTATAAGGTTTGCAGGATTAGAGTTGCATTCTTTGTAAACAGATACTGAGTCAAATCCTACCACAGAGGATGTGGATAAATGGACCCTCTGTGCCATAAAGTTCCATAAGTGGACAGCTAAGGGCAGGGGCGATGCATAGGGGGTGCATGCGGGTGCATGCGCACCCGCTACTCGTGGCGGTGCACCCTGCACCTGCGGGTGGTCACTGTTACCCGCTAGCGCAGCTGTGCCCTGCAGCATCCGGGGGCATGTGCCGTTCATGGCTAAGGGTCTCCAGTGTGGACCTAGTGAGAAGTTTACCACTTACTATTAGTCTTCAATCCTGGCCTCAATTGGAAGGGGCTCTGCAAGCTGTATCATATAAAGCAGCCTTAGGCTTGTTAAGAGTTGTACTGGCAATTAAAACACATCACAGCCAATCTAAGCCACTACAATCTGGGAGCAAGCAAGGCAGACAAAGATGTTTAAAATGAAATACATGAGGATGCCTTATCCTTATGAATTGCTGACTGTTTGCATTGCAGGCTGAAGAAAACCCGTCCTCTGTTTATTTTTGTTTTGCACTCATTTGCCTAAGCCAAAGGAAACCTTGTTGGATAATCCTTAGGGGAAGGGGAAGAAAGTGTTCTTTCCACATGTATTTTGGGCCAGGAGACTTGAGTAAAAACCCTCTGTTTACATTCACCCATGTCTTTAATCAGATAAACTGCATTACTACTAGTAATGTAAATCTCAGCTGAAGTCCTGAGCCAAATGTAGGCACCAGGTCAAAAAAGGCTTCTGAATTGGTTTTCATCATCACTCCAAGAAAACCCTTGAATGTTTAAAACTGAAAGCTGGGCCAGCAGAAACTAATAGGTCTGAGATGCACTTCTTGTAGTCAAGAAGAGGAAACAATTAATTCTTATCTGTACTTTTTATACTTAAAGATGCAGTGTTGATTGGAATTAGTTCAGCTGGGTCTGTTCATCTTAGTTTTGCTCACTTCTTTATAGAATTTGACCATTAAGTCAATTGTAATACTCCCAGCAACTTCAGTAGGAAAAAATCAGGCACTATCATCTCTATCCAGAAGGGGATGTAGGCCCTTAAAATGGTATTTAAGAGGAATTTAGGTGCCTGCACCCAAAAGTTCAAACCCCCCAAAAATCTGTCTAACTGAAGTGCCTAAGATTTTATCAGTTAAGCTCTCTAGACACCAACAAAGTTCTGTTTCTCAGCAAGCCCAGCACTATCAATCTAGTCAACAATGGGTGTATCTACCCAAGACACTTTACTGTGCAGTAAATGCAAATGCAAGTAGCAAATTTACTTGTGATTAGTTATTGCACAGTAGTACTCCTGTAGATGCCTGACTGGGAGTGAATCTGCTCCTAGTCAGCCAGTCAGCAGGGGGTGGGAGGTTGCTCCCTACCCCTGGGAGCTGAGTGCTGCCAGGGCTGGCTCCACCATTGCAGCCCAGGCAGGGACTATGTCCCAGCAGCAGGGAGCTCCAAGCCCCCCCACTCCAAGATCATGATTGGGGAGTGGGAGCTGGGAGAACCTTATCTCCCATCCCCTGTTTCACCATCATGATAGGAGACTGTGGGACTGGGAGATCCTTATCTCCTAGCACCATCCCCATGGTCATGGAGCTCCTTGCTGGTGGGGGCTGAGGAGCCCTGTTTCCTGATCAGCTCCTGGAGAGCTCCCCAGCCTTTTCTCCACCCAGGTCCGTGATCACAGAGCTGAGGAGGGAACAGGCTCCCCAGGGAATCTCTGCTCAGCCAGGGGCTTGCTGCTAGCTGCCCCAGTGGTGGATTTGGGCAGGGGGCTGGGATCTACCCCTGCAGCTCTTTCCAAGCTCCCTGTCCCTGATTGGAGAGCTGGAGCCAGGAGCTCCCTGATGCTGGGGAGGGGGGCATTGTCTGCCCCGGCAGCAGGCAGTGCCCAAGAGGCAGGGAGCAATGTCCCAGCCCTGGTCAGGAGAAATCCATCTCCTAGCCCTGTGCTCCCTGCCAGTCCCTGGGCTAGCACCCAGGGGAGCCTAGAGTTCCCCCTGGTGGTGGTAGGGCCCACTGTAGGGCACCAGGAGGCAGGAGCAGTTTGCTTCTATTAGCAGCAAATCTGTTCCCGCTTCCCTGCATGTCTGGACCCCAGCCTGGGAGCATTTACTTGTGAGTAGTTTACTTGGGAGTAAACTGCTCCTGTAGCTAATGCACATGTAGACATGGAAGCACAGAATGGGTGTGTCTACATATGCATTAGATCTAGGAGCAGTTTACTCCCAAGTAAACTACTTCTGAATAAATTGCTCCTGAATGTAATGTAAGTGCAGACACACCCATTGTGTACTTTCATGTCTCTCATCTAGACTCTTTCAAGATCCACAAATAAGGCTTCCTCTACCTTGTGTTTCCGGGGAGACCTGAGTCAGCATTCATGCACAGAGCAGATTACTGTATATGTACCAATTTTCTCACAAAACAGCACTGACTGCTGTGTATGCTGAAAAAAAGTTGGAGGTATTTCTATTTTGTCTAATACACAAGTGAGCAAAGCACTCACCCACAATACGGGAGTGCTAATTTTAATTCCTTCCTCTAAAAGAGTTCAAACTCATGTCTCACACTTTTTTAGAGCATGCCCTAAATATCAGCCACAGCCTATTCTGTTGTGGAGGTAGCATTTTCCATAAAGGATTAAAGATTCAGTGGGCCAGAGAGATAAAAGGTAAGCAGAACTCTCTACGGCAGTGTTCAGGGCACTAACCCAAGACAAGGGGAAACCCAAATTCCAGGTTTTTCTCCAAAGCCTGTTTCTGCATCCTGCATTAACTAGTCACTGAATAAAATACATTAACAGTCCTTGGAACAAGTAACCACAAACAGGTCTGTTCTTTCCCAGGGGAGTGCCCTAACCCCTAGGCTACAGACATATTTATTCTCTCTCACTCTCTTTGGCCTAATAAAATGTTAGCTCTTTTACACGAAACAGCTTTACCTCAAAGCTTGGAAACTGCACTGTCCCCTAACCCCAGTCTGAGAATAGTCAGCAGTCTGGAAGTTCTGGTGTTCTCCTGTGAGATGGGAGAAGTGAACCAGAATAACTGTTCTCACACAAGTATCTAGTAGGAGTGACCCCACCAATTATATTTTCAAAGAAAAGAGTGACCCTGGTTCCATTTTTTGAAAGTAAGGGCTTAATCCGCTGCCTCCAGGAGAGAGTTCAGGACTGAGCATCCTGAGTGGTGATAGGTTTCTACCTGGCTTAGCTATCTTTTGAAAAACCCACAAAATGTCTATTTGCATCTTTGGGCACCCAAACACCTTTGGAGCCTATGTCATCTTTGAATATGGGACTTAGGAGCTTAAGTCACCTAGGTTCCTTGAAAATGTTACCCTGAATGCTCAGAATTTCAGGTCAGGCCCATTTCATTATTACCAAATATTTATTCTTATTGTCATTTATAACCACCACTTGAAACACTGTCCCCAAATCAGAAAATGATAGAATATACCAGCTTAGCTGAATTAGATAACCAGGACTGTTCCCCAGTACAGTGACAGGATGAAACAAACTGGATTTCATTGCTTACAGAAGACATATACTGCATGCATTCAGTTTGAGCGTAAGATGTATTGCCATTTTATAAAGTAAACACCATTCTTATTTCACACACGTTTATGGTAACTGACAGACAGCACAATGGTCTGGATATAAGTGACCTTTTATTTCATCGTGGGTCTGATTCTGTAGTTATGTACTGGTATAAACAACAAGTAAATCCACAAAAACCAAAATCAATGTAGGATGATCATCAGGTTCAAGAAGAATATATTTCCTTGCTGTTGAAATCAATGGAAATTTTTCCCACCAACTTCATAAGAACACACTGTATGCTAAATTTATATTGATTATACTTATATATAAAATAGAAGAAATACAAAAGAAAACAAAACATCATGCCTATATTTGTGTTTTAAATGTTTTGTAAACCAAATTTGAGGTATCGCCTATAGCAGAGTTTCTTATATGTTTCTTAAGCAAAACATTTTCAGGCCTGTTTAGTAAAAAATCCTCAATAGAAAATGTTTCTGCATTCTGTTTCCCTTAAGTGCTAGTTTGCTACAGGTTTCATTTTCATAGTTTCATAGTTTCTAGGGTCGAAGGGACCTGAACAGATCATCAAGTCTGATCCCCCACCCTGGGTAGGAATGAATGCTGGGATCATAATACCCCAGCCAGATATCTATCCAACCTCTTCTTAACTACCCCCAAGGTACGGGAGACCACCACCTCCCTTGGAAACCCATTCCAGAGCCTGGCAGCCCTAACCATAAAGTAATGCCTCCTGGAATCAAGCCTGAACCTACTCTCAATCAATTTGTGGCCATTATTCCTTGTAATCCCAGGTGGTGCCCAGGGTAACAGAGCCTCACCTATTTTTCACGGGTCCCCCCTGGTGAGTTTATAGATGGCCACCAGATCCCCTCTCAGTCTTCTCTTGTGAAGGCTGAATAGATTCAGGCCCTTTAGACTATCTTTGTAAGGCCTGGCTTGCTGCCCCCTGACCATGTGAGTGGCCCTCCCCTGGACCCTCTCAGGGTTAGCCACATCCCTCTTTAAGGGCAGCACCCAGAACTGGACATAGTACTCCAACTGTGGCCTGACCAGCACTGCATAGAGGGGATGGATCACCTCCCTGGACCTGCTTGTGATGAACCTGTAGATGCACAACAAGGCGTGGTTAGTCTTACTGACCACTTCCTCGCATTGGCGGCTTATGTCCATCCTGGAGTCAACAATGACTCCAAGATCCCTTTTAGCTACTGTGTTGTTGAGACAGGTGTTCCCCAGCCTATAGGTGTGTTGCTGGTTCCTTCTCCCTAGATGCAGTACCCTGCACTTGTCTGTGGTGAATTCCATCCTATTCTCATCTGCCCACCTCTGTAACCTGTCTAGATCTAGCTGGATTCTGTCCCTCCCCTCCAGCATGCCCACTTCTCCCCACATCTTTGTGTCATCAGTGAATTTGGACAGTGTGCTTTCCATGCCCACCTCCAAGTTGCTGATAAAGCTGTTGAATAGCACAGGTCTGAGGACCAAGCCCTGGGGAACTCCACTGCCCACATCCCTCCAGGTCAAAAATGAGCCATCCACCACCACTCTCTGTACATATATAGTATCATCTAATTCTAATGGTTATAATAAATAATCAGTAATAGTAGTAATCATCTCTTGTTGAATGCCATTGCTTTGATTCTAATTTTCATAATTTATAATTTATTATAAAATTTATAATTTTATAATAGTTAATATTTAAGTGTACATATAAAACATTATAACTTATCATTACTACTGATAAAAGCAGAAGCTCAAATTGGCAGAAACACTCAGATCCTTGCAAACTGCTAAGCAATCTGATCTGCTGATTTCAGGTTCAAATGCTAATGGAGCTTAAAGAAGATGAGCCTCATAATAAAAATGGATACTTTGCACTTTCAAAATTAAAATTAAATAATGAAGTTACTAAAAATTACAAAGAGTTGAAATGAGAACCAAAAGCTTTATCTGCATATTTTAAAAATGAATAGGCATTGTATACACCATTTTAAAGCATCAGGATATTCTGCTATGCTGTGCTTAAGGATAAAATAAAACAGAGTTATAGGGGAAAAAAACGTATGCACCAAAATATGCTGAAATAAAGCTAAGGATAGGATCTCACTACAGCTCATAAGAGCCTAGAAAGAAATTAAGGCTGAAACTCTATTCTTTAACACGCTCTCTTGTGCCCAGGTAGCGTGACTCTTTTGAGATGTCTCTGATGAATGGCCATGTCAGCTGCGAAGAGAGGCACAGTAGAGATAACACAGTGGTAATAGTGGTAAAATTAACAAACAATCAACCCTGACAGGGTTTAGACTTCCTCTGAGCTGTCTGATTTTTGTGTCAGTCTTTCAGAAGTACTTTAACAAACTCCATCTTTGGGTACATGCTTTTCTTTAAAAGACACATACACACGCACACCCACACACACTTTATGAAAAGGAGATTTTCAAAGGATGGTCAGAAGAAGGGTGGTCAAATGGTTAGGACACTAGCCTGAGAAGGGAGAAAACCAAATTCAGTGTCTTTCTCACATGTGACATTTGCCAAATCAATTAGACAAGTGTGGGACACAGAGACTATGGTCACGTCCAGACAAGTGTGGCCGTGCTGGATGTGGCATTGAAGATACATCTGTGGCATCACACACCACATATTCAGCTGTTTTCTGCACTGCAAGATATCAGCATGGGGGGAGGAGGGGTTGATCCCAAGAGATCCCAGGGTCAAAAAAAACCCATGCAAAAAGAAGCAGAGCAGCATGTGTGGGGGCAGCACATGCTGCTCAAAACTTGAGCCTGGTTGGCTGGAGCCAAGCTCCAGCTGATGGCCAGGCTCCAAAAGGTAAGACTGGCACTGCTGCAGCCCTGGGAGGCCCCCAGAACCCTAGGTAAGGCTGCTGGGGCCATCCCAGTGCTGGCCCCAGCCTCCCCTACTCCATCCAGGGTAACCTGCTGAGCACCAGAGGCCATGTGGCACAGGCATTCCTTGGGGACAACTAGCAGTGGCACAAGGTGTGCCACTGCTTCTTGTCCTTGGGGAAACCAACATTCACACTCATGTGGACATGGCCTATTTGTCTAATACAGGTAAAAGGATTCCCATGTCTCACACATCAACTTTTAAGACTGGGAGGTATTCTGATGCTACAGTAATGGATGCAATATAGGGCATTTTTATACATGCTCCGGAGATGGGGGGAGTATGTTTTATTTGCAGCAGCTCTGAGAGTTGTTCTAATTAAAGCACTTGCAGTGACTCATGTATCAGCATCCCCAGACTTCAAAATGGCAGCAGGGGTGCTTTAATTACAGCTCGTCAAACGAACTTTAGTTAAGCACCCCATGCCACCATTTTGAAGCATGGGGACGCTGATACATGAGACGTGGAGGCTGGCTGGGGCATGCTAATTAGCATGCCCCAGCATGATGGCTTAAGAATGGTATTTAAAGGTTTGCTTTTTGGGAATTGGTTTATGGCTCATAGGTCTCTATATATGCATTACAATGGTTCAGGATGGGCAGCATGGGTTAATTGATTTTTAACAGCCTGGGTCCCACATATACAGAGTTTCTCAGCCTTCAGAAGCAGACAGGCTGTCTAACAAACAAGGACACACAGTTTAAGAAACTGAGGGCAGGTACCACACTGTTCCATAACATAAGATGAGTTGGCACCAACTTGCAAGGCCAAAGAGGGGGGCCTGAAATTCCTGTTTTGGGAAGGACATGCATGTGATGAACTATGTGGACAGTACAATGACCACAGAAAGAGACCAATCAGCAATAGCCATGGATGAAGAGTCTTCAACAGTCATCAGAAGGGAAGGAGGATGCAAAAGCAGGGACTTGAGAGTAACAAAGGGTCCTCTGCCCAGGTCTCTCCTCCTCCTCACCCCACCCAGGTACTCTGCCTGGGTCCCTCCCCATCCTCCTCCCTGAGAGGGTTCCCGTCCTCTGGGAGTGTTCCCTAAGGCCACACCACCAGTCTGTCTCATTCACTCCACTTTGGCATCCCACCTCCAGACTGCTGACTTCTAACACTTAAGAGAGAGCCTTAGAGTGAAGACTGAATCCTGACCAGATGTACTTTGGCTCTGATGACAGCCCTAGAATTGGTAGATATATAGAATTGCTTGATTGTTAGTATTTTTCCTTTTTTTATCACTGTGTATCAATAAATTTGCCTATTATCAAATGGAAAGATTATGGTTGGTCTTAGGCTGGGTCCCCCCACCCCTGGAACAAGGTATCTGGGTCTTAAATTCAGAACCAACACAGCACACTCGCTTAATTGAGTCTGCTACAATGTGTTGTAATTACAGCGCATTGGAGCAGCCTCCCGGGCATGTCTACAGCCACCAAATACTATGATACCACAAAAGATAGTTAGTTACACAAGTACTGTTCATTTTCCAAGAGTTAAGAACTTAACTGCCATTTATACCATGGGAAACTTCCTCTTTCACTTACAAGTTGTTCAGGACACAGGCTATTTATTATCGTTAAGTGGCTGAACACCACAATTGTGAGATTAGAGCCTTAGCCATACCTTTGGCCTGTATACACTACTGAAATATAAACACCACTCCCATTTAGGACTTGGGAACAGTTTCACTAATGCATGGGGGCTGCTCATATACTTGTGAACAATACAAACCACAGTCCTGTGCATTATCATGATTTGAACTAAGGATGGAAATAAGTGGATGAACTATGGCTGAAATAAGGATGGAAATAGTGAGCAAACAGACATCCTTGATTCCTTATATTTTGTTGCAGTGGTGCAACAAAAGATAGTACCAGACTCAGCTGCTTAATTGGGCAGACATCTATTATCTTGTGGTGCTTTCCCCATTTATCCATCCCAACAGGGCTGGCTGGGCAGGAAAAAACCCATTTTCCCTGCTGTCTCAGACCTGCACCAGGGATCTCAAGCAGAGGGCAAAGGAGGCAGATCACATCAAGGGTGGGATAAGGGGCAACGTGCGTTTCACCCAGTGAGGTGGATCAGCTGTGCTTGAAGCACATCATGGCACAGCTGAATTGATCCAAATCGGCAATGTCTATTTCTAGCCTTAGTAAACCTTCTCATTTAGCACAACTCCACCTCTGGTGTTCACTAATCACTCCAAGAATAAGACCTTTGACAGAAATCAGCTTCAGTCACTGTTTCAGTTCCAAGAACCCCTATGAATTACATTACATGAGCTTCTGTATGAGATACCACTAAATTTTTTAAAGTATTGTTTTCTACATCTTTTTCCAGACAAACTTGACAATGCTCAATCAATAGGGCCAGATTGTGAGTACTTACAACTGCCTGCTGACCACAGCTTATTAGCAACATCAATTCCTTTTGGAGCTGCCTTGTACTCTTACAGGGTCTTACATTACCAGGAAGTGGCAAGTCAGTTTTTCTGCCATTGCCTTATGATGGTATTAGGCTGTCTTAACATGCTGTGGTTGTTGCCCGTCTAGACTCTCTTGGGCAAAAATCAGACCCAGAACCCTTCATCTCCCTCTTTTTGGAAACTGGAGAAGGTATTGTTATTCCTCTGTATGTTGTGCCTGCTTAATCACTTTGCAAGACAAGGTTAACTTCTTAGCAGACTAAAGAAGTTTGTAGCCACTGACTCTGGTCTTGGTGTGCTGCTGCATCACTAGTGGCAGTTCCTGGGACCTCAAATCATGTGTTTTTCTTTTTTCTGGTTTGGTCTTTGTCTTTGTGTACTTTTGCAAATACCCAGTTCCTTTGACATCAATTTCTAATTGCACAGGCATTCTTGTTTTTATTTTTCTGTTAAATAAATACGTAGTTAGCAAGTGACAACCTGTGCTTCCCTGGTGCCATTCTCTAATTTAATTGTGCTAACTGTTGATCACTGTCTGTTTGTACATCCCTATATGTCTAGCATCTCTTTTCTTTTAATGTTTTGGATCCTCTCTCATATCTACAGTGTCAGAACCCTCCATGAACTTCATTTTGTAAGGAACAGGAAAAGTAAATGTTTTCTGAAAGTTTAATATATCTCCCAGTTGTTTCCCTGAGGTTTTTCTTTTAGATTCCAATCATGATACAGTCTCTTATCAGCGACTCAATTAGGTCTTGAAAGTGCAAGAATGGCTCTTCAAGTTTGATCAGTAACAAAATCTCCTAGTGTCACCTTCCTTTTTTATCGTTTGATTAAAAACCTTAGCTCTCATAAGTTTTGTTTTTTAAACAAAGTACAGTACATCTCACATTTATGTCCTACAACTTAAGAGTTAGCCTCCTTCACTCTAAAGTAAGGAGAAAACATTAAATATATCAAGTGCTTCAGAACCAGCCACTATCAAAAATAAGACCACCTTCAAAATATCTTTTTCTTTTTTTTCTTTTTCTTTACTGGCTGCCTTTCCTTATAGATACAGACAGGGGAAGATCCAGGATTTGGCAAAGCAGGGTGCAGGAGCTGTTACCTGCATTACAAAGTGGCTGGCATCCCATTCCTAGCCTCCTCCTCCCCAACCCACCAACTGGGGGAAACCACACTTGACTTTCCTTTGGAGACTTTTTAAAAGCAGGTAAGCATCCCAACCCTTTCCCCTCTGTGCTCAGAAGCACAACCCTTCCCCTCTTCCTTTTTGTCCCATCCTCCAGTGGCTGTTGCTTTCCCTACCATCCTGGGGACAGTGAAGCTTCAGAGTTGCCCCTGCCCAGTCAAGCTGGTCTGTGTGGAGGCTGGGCTCTGCTGGGAACAGCAGCAGTAGCTGTGGGGAGGGACTATGTTCCTCCACACTGCCCACTAAGTGAGCCCAGCCCCCATGTATCCCAGCTTGACAGGACAGGAGCAGCTCTGAAGATTTATCCACCCCGGGACAGCAAGGAACGCAGCAGCAACTGGAGAAAAGGATGCAAGAGGAAGGGACATGCTGAGCACAGAGAGGAAGCGGGGATTCTTTTCTGCTTTGAAGGCTTTTTTTTTTAATTCCTAGGGCTCCAGCAGCACTGTCAAGTCCAAAAGGGGGTTGTGGCCACCACTGAACCCCCTCTGGATCTTTCCCTAGATACAGAGTGAAATGTTGAACTTCTAAAACAGTCCTCCACATTTCCAAAAAGTTCCTCCTTTGTTTAGGCAGACACAGTTCTTTGGGTAAATGTGACATCTTTTATTAGACCAATGATTGGTCCATGATTTTTTGGCTTTAGTAGATACAAAATCATGGATTAAATATAGATATTGGATTTATGGCATACTATAAGCTGCCTGCTACACGATAACCCCAGGTAACCTCTCTATATTTTACCAGCTACATTCTACCACCGGGGTCAACATTCCCCTATTTCCTGCCCCCTCCCCACCTACCGATCTCACATCTGTTGTTTCCCATGGCCTTTAATCCTCACTCCCATTCATTAGCATTTTCACATATTGGCTTCTATTCCATCCACAACACAAAACAACAGCAGATCCTCCCTAAAAGGGTGTTTGTACCCAAAAGCTTGCAAAGAACAATTTTTCCAACTATTTAGTTGGTCTAATAAAAGATATCACATTTACCCAAAGAACCTTTTCTGCGAATGTCCTTAGATTGACATGGCTACAACCAACACCCTCCTCTGGTTAAGATTTTAATTGCTTCATCTTTTGATTGAGGATATTTAAAAATTTCTATTCACTCCTGTTATGAGGTGGCATTGCATAATCACCTTAAAGATATGGTAAGAAAAAAAATCAACATGATCTAAAGGGTAAAGAAATGTACTATGGAACAGCTGGTGTGCATCTGTTCACATGCCCTAATGAAAGCCAAGCATCCGAGGCCAGATTACAGCCCCTTTTGACTGTTTAGATATGATGCCTGCTGTGTTCTGAATACAGCTTGGCCCTGCAAAGTCCATTGGATTGGTTCATAAAACCAGTACACAATTAAAATGACTGAGCTTTATGTCCTTATAGCTATGGTCTATAGTCAGAATCTGAGTTAACCGAAGTTTGTTTTGTAAGTTATTTAAATACACCCCTCTCCCCGCTTTTTTAAAAACCGTGAATATGGATAAAGCCCTCCCCCCCCCAAAAGGAACCAATGTGTTAGGTGCATAAATACTTTTAAGGATCTACAATTCAAGATATATGAGAAAAAACAGTTTCTTATGTGGCTGTTGGGGCTTATGTAGTAGTGACTTGTTACAAAGACCATCACAGTAAGTCAGCAGTTAAAGAAACAACATGTAGTTTTCATGAGACAACAAAAACTGTATTTGAATATCCTTAATTTTTACTGGATGTCACTGTGAAATATAGTAGAACTTCTTAAGGCTAAAGAAATGCTTTCACTTTTTGGGTCAAGGCAAAAAAAAAAAAATCAGAATTGATTTTAAAATTCCATTTCCTGCACATTAATTTAATGATCACAAAAATCTTCAAAAAGCTTCAAAGGAGATCAAACAAAATCATAAATCTATCATGCTTTCAATAAAAATCACTGGAAATGCATCATAACTGTGGGAAGGGCTTTTTTCCTGTTTCTATTAACCCTAGCAAGGTATTATGAATAATTTGTTACAATTACATTTTTTACTATGAAATGTTACTATGACATTTTTATGACATGCACAATCTATGCAACTCAATAGTTACATACTTTATGTAAATCAGTTTTTAAAGAAAATAAGCATTTAGCCTTTACACTTTAATAGAGAGGTCAAAGGCCCCAGTCAATATTCATTAGCATATTTCATCCTTTAGCATTATCCTTAGGGATTTTGGCTAAGTAATTAGTCCAATATAATACTCAAAGGAGGGAAGGAACTAACAATGCAGCCCTTATAATTGCCAAATTGGCAGAAATAAGTTGATGGTTATATTCTGTATCAGATATTACATTACAACAATACAGTATTAAAAACTCTTTTAACATAACAAGTGTAAAAATATTCAGAGGTAAGGTTGAAACTTTATCCTATTTTTTTCTTCTTTCCCTTAGATACTAATGTTAAACACCACTTAGACAAAACAGGAAGAGGATAAAGACACAAGACTGAATCCTACAGTCAGACAATGCTGCTACTGAAATCAGTCACTGTTTGAGACAAATGAAAGCACTGCTCAGTATTCCTAAATAGATGGAAGGAAGCTTGAGTCCCTTTCCACTAACCTATGCAAACTGCATGGCTTACCATGTAAGAACCAGTGCTGGAAAGGACAGTGGGCTCCAGGGGTCATCACTTCCTTTTCAAACAAGTGGGAAAGTAAACAAGAGTGCAGTACAGAAACAGAGTAGGCAGAGACTTGGCTTTATCCTTTCTAAGGCACCATATAGTAGGATTGAGCTTCCCCAAAGGTTGGGAGAGTTTGCAGCAAGGGCTACAGATAATTCCTGCATTGATAGAATCCAAGAGCAACTAACTCTGAATCTCAGGGGAGTTATCAAAGTAGCGCAGCTGTATGCCATTCCTTGCACAGGGCTGGATATCAGGTCAGAGTCTGGCCCTGAGACTGATCCCTAAATAAGGACCCGATTCATTTCTGTTGAGAAAGAAATTCCTGCTGCTTATGGAGCTGCCCACATGAAAGTATTTGGATGCTTAACTCTTTTGGAAATATAATCTCTGTCTCTTTGTATTAAAACAGCATTTTGCGTTAGTGGCACCGCAAGAACAGAATTTTTTTAGCTTGCTCATACACTTGTCCTGGCTGAACAAGATACTGATGTAGGTGCAAGGGATCTTCATCTTAAATAAAGCTTTTGGGTACTTTTGTATACAAACAATAACAGCAGTAAAGCAAGTGGCCTTGGGTGATTGTGGTTAATATGCTATCTAAACTGCACTTAGATTAGGGCCCTCAATGAGGTATGCTGTCACAATCTGAATCACTCTGATCTGCTGTGTAGGCTTGTGGAATTAAACTGAATATGGAGTTATTTGATTCTAATCTTTAAATGAAAGCATTTGTGTTACAATATGATGTGAAGATAGCATATTGTTGTAATAAAATCATTTGGATGATTTTTATAAATAGACTGATTATGTCTGTGAGTCTCCTGACTAATGATTATAGTAATGTAGTAAATACATTTCTGATGACAATAAAGAAATGTAGAACAGACCATAACAGGCAGAAGCAGACAAGAGGAATATAGCAATATAGGAATATATAAAAATAATTCCCATATCCTTTAGGAGTTATTATATTCCTTTCTTTTTCTCTTTTTGCATTTCATGCAGGAAAATTAATCTTCCTGACTAACTATCCCAGATAATCAGGGTAATCCTTCCCTCTTCACATCTGGCATCAGGCTTTTTCTGGATTATTCCAAATTGCTTTCAACTGATCCTGCAGTAGTATTTCTTGGAATGATGTATTACTATTCTGGCTTGTTCTTCTCCCACAAATTCTTTCCTTTCATATAACTAAGCCACTAGTTTCTTGCTCTCTCCACCCCCTGCCAATTCTAGTTTACTTCACATGTGCACAACAAGTTGTGATGGGCCAATAATTCACAGTAAACATCATACTTATTTATCATTTCTTCCTACAAGCGCCACATCCTCAAGGTCACAAATTCCCTGAATTTACCCATTAGCTTAAATAAACCCATGTTGTTTTATAATTCCACAGACAGATGACAAACAGGTTACAGCAGCATGCAGTTATTGAAATATGAGTTTTAGTGATTAATTGTGTTACTTTTTTTGCTACGTGTTTTCAGCAGCAACCAAGGGCTGGGGTCAAATACCTTGGGATGTCTTTTCGAAGTGACAAACAGCACCAGTCCAAGCCGCTACCCAGAATTTCTAATATTAGCTCCCCTAGGTGTCTTTAATCAGCAGTAACTCAACACTTGTCAGTACTAAATTCATGTATAAAACAAGGAAAGCTTTACTGAATTTCTTTTTTCCTTAGTATCAACTTGAGAAAAAATGGCAGCAGCATAACTTAATGATTGATCTTTAAAATTCTCCCTCCATTATAAACAGAAGTAGTCCATCAACATAGCTCTTCATCTGTTAGTGTGAATATGCAATAAGTACAGATCCCTTCTCCGTGTTACTTCTGCTTTTTCATCTGCTAATCCATGCTCATGATTTGACGTCAGTAAGCAACATAATTCAGGGTCATGAACTGCACCCAAGCAGGCCCATCCCCACTTTCTTTGAAAATGCTGTATAGTCAGGTCTTGAGGCTCTACCACTTGATCCGATAGCAATATTAACTTTAGCCAGTGAATGGGTAGAAGAAGCTTTACTGGAGTTCTTGCCATCCTCTGAAGATTCCATAAAGTGTCTTCCCAGTGGTGCAGGATCTTCAGTGAAGTAGAACCAGTAGCATGGATGACCTTTAAGGAATATCCAAACCACAATGTTTATATGCACATTCAACCAATTCCAAGCATACAACCATTTAGGGTGACCCACAAGCATTACTGGAAGAAACGCATGCAAATTAAAACAACGCTTCCCTTGTTAACCAGTGGCTAGGGACAGTGGCTAAGGTTCCTCCTGAGCATCTGTCCATCTGATATTGTAGCTCTGTGGCCATATTTCCCCTGTTCATCAACAGACTGCAATAGCTCTTTACCTGTAGAACTTCAAATCCCATGGTTTACAACTATTATTTGCCACTTAAGTCACATGATGTTGTATCCAATAAGATAACAGATATAATTAATTAGGAAGTAAGTTTGAATGGGGCTGGTTTACACATAATCTCACACTATCCTATTTTTATTTAATCTCACTCAGTAATTACATACATATGTTAAGTAACAGAAGGGACAAAATCAAACTGATTTCTTCATTTCAGTAGAAGTATGAGTTAGATCAGCCCTCAGAAAGAGGTGGCAGTTTGGGGAGATGTCAGCAAAGAAGAATGAAGAAATTTGCTTTTTCCTTTTTAGGCCACACAGACTTTGGTTGTGGCATCATTCTTGGACAAGCTGGGCTAATGTACCATTTGCTGGCTGGCTGTATGGTTTTAAATCTAATTTTGTCCTGTCATTTCACACAAAATAATGTATGTACACACATGGCCCTATCTAAAAAGGAATTACATCAATTATGCCTGGCTGATCTTCTTGCTTCTGTGCCAGGACCCTGGTGAGGGGTTTGATACTCCTGCTGTCACCTATTGTGTTAATAATAGAATGTCCCGATTCTCTAAAAAAATGGATAATTTCTTTCAATTAATCAACACAACTAATATCTACATAATGGAACTTACATACCATATTTACTCAACTATAAGACAAGGTTTTTCCCCAAGCAGTATGGGGAAAAAAGATCCTGGTCTTACATTCTCATACAAGAAAACCTTATTGTATACATTGTCTACTACTAAACTGCTGCCAAAAGCAGAATGCACTCGATAATGGAAAACAACTATGAAGCTGATTAAATGCCACCAACATTGAGCTTGCCTATAAAACACATGGCTCATATTGAACTAACATACTAATGGGAACCTTTTTGTGTCTGTGTGCACGTGTGTGTATGTGGCTCTTAAAAAAAAAATGGGCATTTAGTCCCCAAGGAGGGAATGAGCAGAGGGCCCGGAGACCTGGAGGTATTGCAATACCAGGCCAGCACTCAGAGGGCGCATCCACACATGCAAGCATGTGTGCTTCCAGCAGCTCAAATAGAAGCGGTGCAAATTTGAGCCAGGACTTTTGGCTTCAGCGTACATGCTCAGACATGCACTTTGGTGTGGAGCAAATTGTGCCACTTGGGGCAAAATAACCCTACTTGGCTCTTCCCAGATCTGCAGCCAGGGGGAGCTAGAGCCCAGGGGAAGCAACTGTGCTGTCCCCAGAAGTATAAAAAGCTGTCCTGTCCTGGCCCCAGAAGTATAAAAAGCTGCCCTGGCAAGTAGCTCAGGGCTACTAGCTCTTAGGAGCTTCTGGGGCCCAGCCAATTGGTACCTGGGGACACTACGCCTTGTGCCAGCTGGATTGCTGAATCAGCCCTGAGAGTTCTCTGCACCCTCTACCCCCTGCAGCAGTGTGGCAGTGGGAGGTGCTGCCTGGCTGTGATCTGCTGCGCACCTGCCAGACTCAGATGGGGACTGCATAGCCAGTAGAGGCATCTGCCCCTCTGGGCCAGCTCCCAGTGGACTGTGGTTGCAGGGTTGGCTTCTGTACGGCACTATTGCCACATGCCTCCTGCCCGGCCATCTGGGCAGCTATTGCCTGGAAGATGTTCCGAGTGTGGTGGCCTGCTTTGAACTGTCAAAGCATGTCCTCCTGGCCCCATTTGGCCAGGAGGTCAGCCACAGCCAGCTCAGGAGGTCCAAGGTGCCAGCTCTGAGCAGGCAGGGTCCTGCCACTGGCCTCCCTAGCAGGAATTCTGGTGTTCCCTCTTAGCAAACTGAAAAATCGCTGATAAAAAAAATCCCAAAGTCACTCTGTAAAATACCCCCAAATCCATGTTCCTCCACAAGTAAAACAAAAGACCACTATAGAGAGAGAGAGAGTGAGACAGAGACAGTAATGAGTTGGACAATGTTTTATGGATATATCTACAGTGTTAAAGCAAGTCTCTTATCATAATAATAAAGTAAACTCTAAATACATGTGTTTATGAATTCATGAATATATATTTTGCTGCTCTCCCACAGGGGCGATGGCCCCCACACAGGGGTTATGGCCCCCCAACAGGGGATTTGGCCCCCACACAGGGGCTATGACCCCCAACAGGGGATTCAGCCCTCACACAAGGGGTTTGACCCCCCAACACGGGGTTCAGCCTCCACACAAGGGATATGGTCCCCCAACAGGGGGTTTGGCCTCCCAACAGGGGATTCAGCCCCCACACAAATGGTTCAGTCCCCACACAAGGGGTTCAGCCCAAAAGGGGATTTGGCCCCCACACAAGAGGTATTGCCCCCAACAGGGGCCAAATGGCCCCTGCAGAGGCTACTGCCACCCTGCAAGGCCCACATGCCCCACTCCAGCCCTCTGATTGCTGCTCCACCTGGCCCCATCCCCCACCAGTTGCTGCAGCCCCCCGATGGCTGCCCCACCCAGTCCTACCCCTGCTCCTTCAGACTCCCCTGATGGGTGCCCCACCCAGCCTCACCCCCCAACTTGCACCCCTAGGCCCCCATGGTTACCCCTACAACCCCAGGCACTGTCACTTAAAAAAAATACCCAGAAAAAAAACAGAAAAAAAATGGGAAAAAAGAGCCTCTGCTTACCTTAGAAGCAGGGGTTGGGGGGGGCTCCAGGGCCTCATGGCACAGACCCCCTGGGCAGCACAGGACAGTAGGGGGGGCAGCAGGGCCCAGGCTGGGGCCACTGGGGCTGTCACCCTGCCCCACACTGTGCAGGCAGGGCCCCAGTCAGCCAGACGGAAGCCAGACTGCCAGTAGGTGCCAGGGTTTTTTGGGGGGAGGGGTTTAAACTATGGGGTGGGGAGCAGGGATCAGGAGGCTTAGGGGTCTGGGGGGTCTGGGGCCCTCATGGCAGGTGTCAGGGGCCTTGGGGGGGCTGTCAGAGAAAGGGGAAGCCCAGGGCAGGGGTCAAGGGGCTGGTGGGGGGAGGGGCAGGCCAGGGAAGGGGTCAGGGGCCTGAAGGAGGGGCTGGGGGGAAGAGAGGGGCAAGCCAGGGCAGGAGTCAGGGGGGCTGGCAGGAGGAGGGGCAGGCCAGGGCAGGAGGAGGGGCCCTCAGGGGGCTGGCGGGGGGAGGGGCAGGCCTGGGCAGGGGGAGGGGCAGGCCAGGGCAGGGGAAGTGGCTGGCCATGGCAGGGGTTGGGGGGCTGGAAGAGTGGGCAGAGCCATCAGGGGTCCCCCCCCCATGGTCCCCTCCCCCCTCAAGAAAGAAACCTAGGTCCTCACCAATTTCAACTATATTTGTGATCCCCTTTTCCCAGGGCCCTTCCTCACTTCTGTCCATAGACTGTGTATAACCCAAGGTTTGCCTCTCTAAGGCTCTACTCCTCTCTTCCAGCCTCCTTCATTTCTTCCCCACTGGCTGGCACCTGTCCCACAGCCTCAGTTCCCTCTGGGCACACTCACTCCCAGGGATAACTCTGCAGCATGTTTCAAGGAGCTCTTCTCTCTCCTGGGTCCCAAGCCTAAATACCCTCTTTAGCACAACAACTAGGCATCTAAAGTCTTGGGCTTCTCTATCTTCTGGTCACATGACCTTTGCTCTCCTAGCTGGGTCCAAGCGTTCCTCATTTTCCCTGCAACTCTGTCACTCTCACTACAGATGCCGGGAGTTCAACACCCTATCCTTTCCCCACTTGCTCTAAGTAAGTGGCTGATGACTTGTTCATGCCTTGGAGCTATGACTCCTTACTCCTTCCTGCTGCCTGTCTCTTCAGCTGGCTCTAATTCAGCAGCAAACTATCTAATGCTGCCTTCACTCCTACTCACAGCAAGCCCTCTGTTATATTGAGCATATATGATTAGGTGAGCATCCCTGGATTCATTTTTTTTAATGTATACTTCTAACCTTCCAGGGTATGAGAAAAGCTTGAAAGCATGACTCAAACATACCCCAAAGACTTCTTAAATGCTAAGGATTAGCAATTGCAGAAGCTAGCCAGAGGCCAGATGTAAGGTCATTTAATTGAAACCAGTATTCTAGAACAGGCATAATATAAATATATTCCAGGACACAGAACTGAAACAATTGTCAAGAGACAGAGAACAGATGCATTTTCATCCTCCTGGATTTCTTTACAGCATTTGGCAGCAAGGCAGTAACAGTGGGAGAGGAGAAAGCAGCACGTATCACCTGATTTGACATTGTTGGATATTAGATATGCTCTCTCACCTGAAAGAGGTCTTGGGTACTGCACTAAAATGATTGAAACCTTCCTGAAGGGATACAACCAAGAGGTCATGTTGCCACTATCCCTATTATTTGTGGAGCCTGATTACAATAAATTTTAATTCAAGCCAAGTCAACACCTAGCCAATAGGTGAACTGGCCAGATGATACGGACTCACATGATAGGTGCTTGTAGACGATGACTAGCTTTGTCTTTCAACACATGTAGTATTAGCACCAATATGAACCAGTGCTTGGATGAGATTTGCTCACCAGGGTTTGCCCACCATGGGTTTGACTTGCCCAAATATTTAGTCTCTGCATACCCAGTAAGGATGGATGAAGAACAGCTGGCTGAGATGAAATCAAAAGCTGGCTGAAACTGAATCAAGTAAAACAGGAGGTGATGCTGGTTGGTGGAGAAAAAGGGTATTTTGAAGGAGTTACAGTCACAGTATAGCTCCTTGTGCCTGAAGACACTAGATTTTATTAGACCTAATTTGTTTGAGGGGTTTAATCTGGTAGGGGGTATCATCTCTGAACCAAGAGTCCTAGAGTTTTACATTTCTTTTTAATTTGGTAGGCACTCTTATAACTCGCCTACCTGATCAGATTCCACACAAAATGCAGTATTACCTACAACTTTTGTTCAAAAGCATTCCACCTTTTGATTAATAAGTTCAAAGTTGAGGGATGCCTTAGGTTCCTTGCTGTCCATGAGTAATGTTTTCTCCACATTTGGTTGGCTAGAAGCCTCGGAGCCATTTTGGCAGGTGGTAATGCATCATTGTCATCTTTTGGCAGAGTTACAGTCATGCAATATATCTGGACATGAAGTATACAAGTACTTAGGGAACTCCAACTATTCCAGAATACAGTTCATCTCCTCAGTAACATAGGCTACTACCTGTATGTCAAGCCTTTCCTTCACTCTCTACGTTGACTCCCTATTGAATCAAATCAAGTTCAAGGTTTTGGCCCTAAAATATTTGCTCAATCTTCGACACCTAGGATGTCTAAATAAAACATCCAGTGTTAAAAGGTGAAGATTGTAGTTGATAACTTTATATTCTTGCTACAGTAGAACTTTCTATACCCAGGGTAAGGTTAATCTATGTAGAAGACAAAGCTTTTTTTTGGGGGGGGGGGGGTAGTCCAAGACTGCAGAGAAATTAAGTACATTCACAAGATCTTATCACCTTGAAAAATGAATTTATTTTATCTGCCTTCTTCAGCATAAGGAGAGGGGAGTATGTGTGTGCATGCAATATCCTAACAGAAACACCCCACTACACTGCACACTTCCCCTC
Organism: Alligator mississippiensis; assembly: GCF_030867095.1. Classification (NCBI taxonomy): domain Eukaryota; kingdom Metazoa; phylum Chordata; order Crocodylia; family Alligatoridae; genus Alligator; species Alligator mississippiensis. The sequence goes on from NC_081824.1 coordinate 280,847,026, forward strand.
TTCCCTCCCACAAAGAGAGGATGAGAGAAGAAACAAACATATGAAGTGCTATTTCTATTGGTGTATTAAGTAATGACATTAACTCAGATACTATGACAATGAGTGTGGTATAGGAACTCACTTAAAATAATTAAGCATATTGAATTTAAAAAAAATAACCACCTTTTGAACTTCCCAAAAATGTACAGCCAAACTTTTGGCTGTTTGCCCATCCCTGATATACTCTCTCTCATTTTCTTCTTAAACAAAAAGAATGTATATGTATATGTATATGTATCAATCCATTAAAATGTGTCCTGGGAAGAAGGCCCTGAGTTTTCTGACAAAGAATTAAAAAAAACTGCAGAGAGTTTGGACCTGGGGGAAAACAAATCAAACAAACAAACAAAATTGTTGGCTTGACTAAATTCGTTCCTAATGAAGACTGCCCAGTTACACTACAGATAGATTTATTTTACTGTCTTTTGAAAGATGACATCTTTTGCAAAATAACTGGCTCCCTTATAGCTGATTGTAGGTCCTTAGGTTTTTGGCTGTCTTTATTTTTGCATACAAAAAGAGCTTGTGGCACAGTGGGACTCATTCTGCGGGGATGTTGCTCAATTGAGCAGTACATGCATACCAGGACCTACAGAACAAAAGGAAGTATTAATGTATCTAGGATGTGCTTTATTTCACATCCATTTAGAACACAATCTGCACAAGGGAAGATACAAACCTGAAGCAATAAAGGACTGGGTTGTTCTTTTTATTTTTCTTTTGTAAAGAATTTAGTGACTGGGAGCTTAAAGGGGAAAAATTGAAACTGGATGGCTTTGGCATTTAGCAGTCATAAATGCCATTATTAGTTTTGTCTTCACAACCAAAATAGTGTGATTTTTACACCACTACATGGATTATTGTTTATAACAGAGGATATAACCATTAGGAGTGTGCAAAGTGGGCCCTATTTGATTTGGATTTGGATTTGGCCCAAATAAGGGACAGCGATTCGATTTGTTGATTTGGATCACTGTCCCTGATTCGATGTAGCCAAATCCAAATCTGAAGATTGGATGCTGATTCGGAGAATCAGCGATTCGGACATAGACACAGCTTTAAAAGTTTTTTCTACATACTTTGAGGTAGCAAGCATGGCTCATGATCACTGCGATGCTGGGGCACATGGAGCATCCCATAGGAGTGGGGGGGGGGGGGGGCTCCACGTGCTCGGCAGCAAACCCGGTACTTCCAGTCCACTTCTGGGTCTGCCAGGGAGTGCACTGGGGCCTCCCCCAGCTCAGTGATCAGCTACAGGGGGACCCTGGGTGCCCCCTCAGATCCAGGAGGCACCAGTTGCTGAGCTGGAGGCCGTAGGGGGCGGACCCCCAGCACGCTACCCAGCACACCTGGAAGTAGATCAGAAGTGCTTCTGGTCCACTTCTGGGTCTGCTACTGAGCATGCTGGGGAGCCCCCCATGCTCCTGTGAGATGTTCCACGTGCCCCAGCATTGCAGCACTCATGAGCCCCTGTTACCTAGAGGTATGTAGAAAAAACATTTAAAGCTGTGTCTATGTCTGAATTGCCAAATATTTCTGAATCGATTTGCAGGGTTCCTATTCAATTTGGAGAGATTAAAGGGTGTCACAGTACTAGTTACGTAGCCCCCAAGAATCTTTGCTCCTTCAGCCCCGCCCTCAGTCTCTGATTAGAAGCTGCTACCTCCCTTTTTATTTTCTCAATCAGTCTCTGACTGGCCTTTTGTTTTCTCTTTCTATAGAGATGTGTATCTATATATATCTATATATCTATATATAGATATATATAGTGTATATCTATATATATAAATATATATAGTGTATATCTATATATACATAGATATTGCATTGCATATTGCATATATATATATATATATGTGTGTGTGTGTGTGTGTGTGTGTGTGTATTGTTTATATCACCATAGGACCTCAGCCTGCCAGCTGACATCAGTGATGAGTCCCAACCAGAGGTCCACACACCCACGTCCTTGCCTGCCATGACTTGGTGTTTATGGGAACAGAATTCTGTACCTGGGTGTGTAGTTCCAGTCAGTTGTCATTCACCATCCTATGTTCGTGAGGGCTCCACCATCCCCTACACCCTCACCCGTTCCACTCTGGGTTCCTCTTTATACTGGGGGTTGAATTCCCGGCCCCTCCCTTCCAGAAACACCTGGGTAAGGAGGATTTCTGCCGGGATCTTTGGGGCTTTGGAGCTGGGGCCACTGATTCTATCTTTGGCTGGTGCTCCTTTGCCCCCTGTGGCTCTCTCTCTTCCTCACAAAGGTTCCTCTGATTTAGTTTGGATTTGGAGATTCGGCCACCGAATCAGGACAAATCTCCACCAAATCGAATCAGGGACTGAAGCTTCACACAGCCCTAATAATCACCACAAACTAAAAATCACTCAGCTGAAAAGTGTTGGTCACAATCCTTTACCCTGCCACACCAGTCACATAGAAAAAGAACAGCTTTCACCCCGCCACCGCCAGTTCATAGGCCAAGGCTCACTTTCCTTATAATACCCTAGCTAGCCATGTGAGAGGCAAGCATCATTTTTAGTTTGCTATTTCACCTTGTCCCATGCTATCTTTCTCCTCTGCCTCTTCCTTAAAATGCAGCCCAAAGCAAGCCTCTTCACTCCTGGGCACAAACCCAGCATTTGCATGCATTGCAATGGATCTATAATGTATCATGAAGGTACAAGGTTGCAGTATCAGCAGCAAAAATTACTATTAGAAAATGCTAGAAGTGTCTTTAGTTTTCTCACCAGGGGTTTGATTTGCCCATGCTTCAAGAAATAAACCAAATAGTCTATACAAAGCTATGCAATGGCATCTGTTCCTTAGTTAGTGACAGTGGCTATTACATCCATTCTACTGATTGGTATATGCATTTTCTCTTGTGGCTGTAAAGACCACTGTTAGACTTGCAGATCCTGCCACAGTGATCACAGATATACATGGTGTTAGGGGCCACTGTACTGACAGGCTATTTCCTTCTGTCATGTTTCTCTTGTAATTCAAGTAAACATTTCTCATTGTGATGTTGGACTTCATGATTGAGAAGGGAGCACTATTTTGTCCTGCCTCCTGCTAAAGCCTCCCAAAAGTTTCAGTCAGTTCCAGAAGCCTTCATGTTCTACTTGCAGACATCTTTGAAGTGCAGTTTCAGGCATCCTACTCTTTTCTTCCAACCTGCAATTTGCCCAAACAGGATATCCTTTGGGATGCACCCATCCTCCATCCTGTGGAGATGGCCAAGCTAGCGTAGGTGCTGCTGTTTGAGTAGTGCAGTGATGTTTGGCAGGTTGGCTTTGGCAATGACTTTTGTGTTGATGATTCTGTCTTGCCACTTGATGTCAAGGATGTGGTGCAAGCAGTGTAGGTGGAAGCTGTTCAGCTTCCTTTGTTGATATGCATATGTTGACCATGCCTCACTGATATATATATATGGACAGCTGAAAGCATAGGCTTTATACACAAGCAGCTTAATTTTGATTGTGAATTTTGTATTGTTCTAGACTCATGTGGAGAGCTTACTGAAAGTGGTAGCAGCCTTTCCAATGTGCACGTTTAGCTCTTCATCCAGTGATAGGTTGTTGTTCACTGTGGATCCAAGGTAACAACTTGTTCACTACCTCTAGAGGTGTGTTGTCAAGGCTGATTGATGGTGAATGGTGAACACCCCGTCTTAGGACCACCATCCTCTTAATGTTGATGGTCTGGGCAAACATCCCGCAAGCATGGGAGAGGCAATTCATGAGTATTTGTAGTTGGCATTCTTCATGGACAGTGAACTCAGCATTGTTAGCAAAAAGGAGCTTCCTAATGAGTATGTGCCTCACTTTAGTCTTGGCCTTTAGACATGATAGTTTCTAGAGTTTGCCATCTAATCTTGTGTGAAGGTGTATGCTTTTCTCCAAGCCATCAAAAGCATAATGCAGTAGCATAGAGAAGAAGATCCCAAAGAGTGTGGGTGCCAGCAATGTTCCCTCTAAGGAGTAGTGGTCCATGAGCATGCCGCTTTGGTCCGTGAGCACGTCACTTCAGTCCGTGAGCACACTGCCTAGTCCGTGAGTGTGCTGCTTCGGTCCCGCCTCCCCCTTTTAGTATGGTGTGGGACACTTACAAAAGATAAGCTGCTCACTCTTCACCGGGGCAGGCAGCAGAGTCTGGAGCCTGGGAGCCTGGGGCTGGAGCCTGGGCCTGGAGCCTGTCTGCCCCAAGTGAGGCTCCGCTGGGGGCAGGAGGCCGGTGCGGGCTCCCGGAAACTGCTCTGCTCCCCTGCATTGCCTTGGGGAGTGAGGAGGCATGTGGCATCAGGGATGGGGAACGGAGCAGTTCCCAGAGCCTGTGAAGCAGTTCCTTGGGGCCAGTGGAGCCCGCGCCAGCCCCCGCCCCAGCCTCCATCCCTGCTTTGCCTCATCTCAGGGAGGAGCCGCTGCCTGCCCTGAGTGAGGCTCCTCCAACTCAAGGGAACTGCTCAACAGGCTCTGCCAGCTCTGGGAAGTGCTACACTCCCCGGACCTGACTCCATGTGTGTCCTCACTCCCCTAGGTGATGCGGGGGAGTATCATGTCCACTCTTGATCTCCCTGCTCTGAATCTGCACTGTGATTCTGGGTAGACATGGTCAGCAAGTCATTGCAAGCATTTTAAGATGATTCTGGCAAAAGCCTTGCTTGTGACGCTGAGGAGAGAGAAACTCCTCTAGTTTTTGCAGTCATTCTTGTCTCCCTTGTTCTTATAGTGATGTTAGCATCACTCATGTCCTGGGGTACTTGACCTTCCTTCTAGCAGCACACTAGGAGTTGATGAAGATGAGGTAGCAGGCTAGCCTTCCTGCACTTAAGAACCTCAGCTGGGATGCCATCCTCTCTTGGTACTTTTCCACTTGCTAGAAAGTCTATGGCCTTACTAAGTTCTTTGTTTGTAGGTTCTTTGTCTAGTTGTGCCTGTACACTTAGAGTTGAAAGTTGATCCAGTGCCTCTTCTAAAAAGCCTGTTTCATTAGAGTAAAGCTCTAAGTAATGACCCATTATGACTGTCATAACCAAATGAGTTGAGTGCCCCTGTCACAATAGAACTGCCCTGAATAACTTCAAATTTAGTACATTCTGCCTCATTAGCTATTCCCACCTGGCAGTCTGTTATTGGCTACTCTAAATGTATAAAAATCCGTGCAGCTTCCGCCCAAGTCGGAGAGCTCTGAGCACGTGGTAGAGTATGGAGAACTTTGCCACGTGGCAGAGAAAAGCTGGCAGACTGGCCATCCTCCAACATCTCCCCGTCACCGTCTGTTCCCGACGTATCCTTCATCCTGCATGCTCATTTCTGTCTACAAACTCGCCGGCTCGTTTTGTTGCCAGTTACCTGTAACTACGCAAGCAACTCATTACCTGTAACTACGTAAGCAACCTTACCACCTGCGTCGCGGCCACCAGCGGCGTAAGTAAAGTTAAAGTAAAGTTATTTTGCAACCAATACGCTGTGTCCTGCCTCTCCATCCACCAGCCCGCCTGACAGCCGAGTAATCAGCGATCCTCCTCAAGTCGGCTCCAGCCATCTGAGACAATGACATCTGCTTGTTCTTATCAGTGATTTTTACTTTGCCATCTTGAGGCTTAAGGGGGATAACTTTAGTGACAGTGGGGCCAGGGGCTTTCTTCAGGCCATCAAACATAACTCACAGGTTTCCTGTGTCTGAGGCAATCTGTATCTCTTGAAAAAGGTCAGGCTAGTACTGGTTTGCACAGCATCTGGCTGTTTTCTGTAGCTTTGCCCTGGTGTGCTTCAGCTTAGCCTTGTAACTTTCAGTTGGATTCGGATTGTGTTTCATGTAGGCTGTGTTCTTGGCCTCAAAAAGTGGTAGCAACTCTTCTGTGTGTGCCTCAAATCAGTCTTTATTTGACAATTTCTTTCCCCGCAAATAATTTTGTGGCTGTTGCTTGGATGACTGCTCTTAGTTCACTCCCAGTTCCTTCAGCATTTGCAGTTGTTGCTTTCATAGACATAGCTAGCTCAAAGGTCCTTTAAAAGTTGAGGCACTTGCTTTGGACTTTTGTGCTGTCTATGTTAATCCTTAGCTGACTCTTGTGCTTGGCTCTATGAAGCTTCTTTGGTATAACTTTCACTTTGCTGACAATAAGTGTCACAAATATGTACTGTGATAAGTGTGGGTGTGTAGGACACTGGGCAGTAAGTATACAATAAGGTATTTGGCTAAGTTCACTGTTAACCACAGGTGCCTTTAGGAACTGCAGTACTGTTGCAACTTTTTTCAGGTGTTCTAGTTAGGTGGTTGAGTAGATCACCATTCTAATATAATGAAGGGCTTAGTCTGTCCACCTGTCTGTCCATAACACTCTTGGAGCACTCTGATTGGTTACTGAAAAAAAAATCAAAGTGCTCCAAGAGCATTACAGCCAGGAGGCGGTGGCACAGTGGAGCACTACCATGACAACGGGGATGGAGGGGAAAGAGCGGGGGGGCCCTGCTCTTTGGAGGCAGTGGTGGTGCAGGGTGCTGGTGGAGGGGGATGGAGGAGATGGTGGGGCAAGCTTCCCCCCCAACCCCTGCTCCTGGGAGGTGGTGACAGCAGCGTCGGGGGTGGGGCAATTAGGGTTAGGATTTGGGTTAGCAAGCTTCCCCCTCCTCCGCCCCATCTCCACTCCCTCATCATTCTTGATGGGCAATTTGCTAGTATCCTCATAATAGGCTATGTCATAAAATCAGTGAGGCAAAATCATCCTGTTAGTTAGTTAGTTAGTTAGTTAGTTAGTTAGTTAGTTAGTTAGTTAGTTGTAGAGTCATAAAGAAGTAGGGCTGAAAGGGACCTCGAGAGGTCATCTAAACTAACCATATGCCTGAGGCAGGATCATCCCTATCCTACTGTAGAGATTTGACTTGGATGTCATACACCGAACAAATGAATCTGAAATTGGTTGAGTCCCAAAGGAGTGGCAGATATTTTCTCCCAAGACTTCATTGTAAAATATTTACCAGTACCCATTGGTGATGCTTAAATATAATATATATATACATATATATCTCTTTAGTGGTCAATATGTTGTGTGTGTGCACACACACATATACACATATCTTATGCAATAGCTCCAACATATTGACTACTCAAGACACAGGACAGTCATTTAGTTTCCATGTTATTCTATCTAGAGTTAACACAGAAGGTGGATTCTTTGAACAAATTACAAAGAATTAAACTTACCTTGATTTTAGATTTTAAAAATGTCAAAGTATCAGAATTTCTCAAAGGAAAGAAATAATAATTTTTCTTCAGCTCTACTGGTTATATGAAACCCTCACTGACAGGAGAGAGAGCATGTGCTTAAGTGGCATTTTAGGGCCTTAGACAACCAATGACCAAATTTGTGGGCATTTTTACACATGCTCCTTGACACAGCACCAGGTACTTTAATTAGGGAGCTGTGCTAATTAAAAGTGTACATGCATCACATGTATCAGCATTGTCACATGTCCCCATGCTGAAAAATGGTGGTGGGGTGCTTTGAACTAAAGCTCATCAGATGTGTTTAATTTCAAAGTGCACTACCACCATTTAGTTGGCGTGGAGACACACAGCGATTCTGATACATGTGATATGCAAGGCTGCTGGAGCACGTCAATTTCTGTGCTCCAGCAGACTCTATTAATTGAGTCTGCTACAATATACTGGATTTCCAGCACATTGGAACAGGCTCCCCACATATGTATAGGAGCCCTGGTTGTCTAGATGTTCAGAAAAGACTAGAATACCACTGTGTGTAGAGTATCTAGTTCACAAAAGTCTTGAGAACAATACCAATTGTGGAAAGCTGCACATGTGGTATAATGAAAATGCTGAAAAAAAATACAGTTTTTAGTTTCTACCCTGAAGAAAAAAAGGTATTTTAGCTGATTATACTTAACCACAGAGTCATTTTTTGCAACCATTTTAGTTATAGATGATTTATAGATGCATTACTTTTCCTACATATTAATTCCTTTATAAACTATAATGTACTTAGAATTTTCAGGTTCCAGGAACATTTTGAGGAAATGATTGAGCGCTCTGAATAACTTTATAACTCTGTATTATTGCACCAAAGTGAGCCAAAATGATGGATAGTGTAAGGTAGTGACTTAAGTACCTGTAACAGAACAGTTGATTATGCAGTCACTAAGGACTCGTACTGAAGCTGCAGTTTTGCTGAGTAGCAAGTTACATAGACAGAACAGGTTGAGAGATTTCTTTCATATTCTACAGAGCCACATAGGATTCCATACACAGAAGGTTTCCATAATCAAGCCAAATATTTATTGTTTCTATTCACACCCAATAAAAAGTAACTAATTAATACAAATTGCAATAGGAAGCAAACCAGGAGTATATATTAGAAATACATTAAATGGTTGGTGCATCTTAAAGCCAATAAAATGGCAACAGCAAGGATTTGTAATTAAGACAAAAGTGAATTTAAATCTCAGATGCTGATCACTGCACAACTTTAGCTTGTTTTCATCAAACTAATTGATGACAGATGGAACAGATGGATGATGAGATTATATCTCCACTTTATGGCAGGGTTATAAAAAATGTGCTTTTTTCTCCATTATGAGTATTGGAAATTCAAAAATGAACTGGATTAGAATAGAAGCAATTTTTCCTGCTTGCCTAATGCACTGTCCATTTTTCTTACTGTGGTTCTAAGGATTTAATTTATTTTAATCCATTTTACACAAGTTTAATTCATCTTTGTATTTAAGAAAATGGTAGATGTTATAATTCAATTGTTCCCATTGATATTTTGATATTTAATTCTGAAAAGTGAATGGCTGTTCAGTATTTCTGAGCTTGTAAAAATACGGTGCACGTTGGATCTAGAATTTTACATGCAAAGAAGGCAAAGCCTGGACAGAAAAGTATTTACATAAAGACAAAAGCATGTCCATGATCATAATGCTACAAGGAGTTTCATTAGAATCCCCGATTTCAAACCCCACCCCACCACAGCCTATCTAAAATCTTTCTGATATATTGACATTTTGGTCTAGCTTTTCCGTACTCAGCCTTTCTTTGACAATTTATTTATTCATTTAGCTGTCTTTTTCTTAAGGAATAAAAAAGCAAATATAACTTATTATTTGCACCCTCTAATCCTAACAAATATATTGGAAGAAGAAAAAATTTGAAATATAGTGCCAGAGGTACAACTAGTTATTTCTGTGTCCTGAGTACAGAAAGTTTGTGGGTAGAGAGGTTTAGGTTGTAGCCGTGTTGGTCTAAGGATATAGGCAGACAAGGTTGGTCTAATAAAAGATATCAGATTCACCCAAGGAACCTTGTCTGGGTAGAGAGGGGTTTTTATTAAGCACAGAAGAACAGGTCGGATGTGGAAAGGGACAGGCAAAGTCTTGTCTGCATGTAGATCACAGCTATGAAAGGTTTGGTGGTGACTGTAGAAAGGTTAAAGTAGCTGCAGTTGGCTGCAGAGCAAGGGGGAGGGAGAGGAAGAAAGACTACAAGGGAAAGTTTGTCTTGTGTCTACCCTGGATGCTGAATCCAGCTCAGCCCAGCCCAGCCTGATAGTCCCCCATACCTCCATTCTGGTGTCTCCTCTGTGGTCAGCACTCAGGGGTCTTGCCCTAGTCTCCACCCATCATTAGATTACTGTATGGTGCAGGTATATTGAAAAAGCTTGGATTTACAGAAAGCCATGTCTTTGAGAATATTTAGTTCTGTATTGAGTTGCATAAGAGTTGGTGGGATTTCACAAGGGAGTACTACATTCATAGGTATGCTGAAACTTTGAAAGATCAAGCCTGTAGACTTGAAGGAAGGAACTGCTTCAAGTGCTCTTTGCTTGGCTAGGGGCAAAAATATCAAATATAAAGCTAGTGAAAAAGTATTTATGAAAAGTGACAAAATTATATTGAGTAGGTATGAGCGACGACTGTGTGGTTATGCAGATGACAACTGGGAAGGATTGTGACTATGTTGGAAGATGCAAGCACAATTCAGAAGGATCTTGACAGATTGGAAAGCTGGGCTATAGCTAACCAGAATTAAGTTCAATGCGGACAAATGCAAGGTGCTACACCTCAGAAGGGGTAATAAAATACACAAATATAATATGGGGAACACCTGGCTGGATAACAACACTACTGAAAAGGACTTAGGAGTCTTGGTAGACCACAGAATCAATATGAGTCGGCAGTGTGATGCAGCTGTGCAAAGATGAATGTGGTTTTGGGATGCATCTATAAAAGCATAAGGTGCAAAACACAGAAGCTGATAGTGCCTCTTTACTCAGCACTGGTTAGGCCTCATCGGGAGTAGGCAGTGTGCAGTTTTGGGACCCACATTTTAAAAGGATATGGAGAAGTTAGAGAAGGTCCAGAGGCAGGCAACAAAGATGATAAAGGGCATGGAAAGCCTTGAGGAAACTAGGTATGTTCAGCTTGATAAAAGATGCTTAAGAGGGGATATGATAGCAGTTTTTAAATACTTTTTTCTCTTGCTGCAGAGAGGATGTGGACCAATGGCTTGAAGTTGCAGCAAAATAAGTTTAGACTGGATATCCAGAAAAAATGTCACTGAAAATAGTGAGGCAGTGGAATAGACTGCCTCAGGAAGTTGTGGACTGTCCATCACTGGGGATATTCAGTAGGAGATTGGACAGCCACTGGTTGGAGATGATCTAGGTATAGCTATGCTTATGTTCTACCATTTGTGGGAATCTACTTAAATCACAGTTCCGCAGATTTTGCAGAAAACACAAAGTATGGGATTGTCTGCTATAAACAGGAAATATGTGATTCTCTGTGAAATCAACCTTAAAAAAATAAAATGCTATTATTCATATAATATGCTGTTTTCGAATGTCCCAGTGCTTGCCGTAATATAAAGACATTCGTCTTGCATCTAAAATTATGCAATAGTATCACTGCAGTCATAGTTCATGTGATTGAGATTTACTGTCTTCTTGTATTAACTTAGATTTAGACTAAGTGAAGGCACCAGTGAGTAAAGTCGAGTGAAATGTTTATTCAGCACCATTTTTAAAGAAGTTAAATACAGTAATTTGAACTCTGAAAATGACTGAAAATAAATCAGAAAAAGCTAATACATTTCTTAGACATACAGAAAATTAGGGTCGGAAGGAACCTCAGGAGGTCATGTAGTCCAACACCCTACTCAAAGCAGAACCATCCCCAACTAGATCATTCCAGCCAGGGCTTTGTCAAGCTGGGCCTTAAAAATGTCCAAGGATGAAGATTGCACCACCTCTCTAGGTAATCTGTCCTAGTGCTTTACCATTTTCCTAGTGAGGAAGCTTTTCCCCAATATCCAAAATTTCCCTTGCTGCAACTAAGACACTTACTTCTTGCTCTGTCATCTTCCACCACTGAAAACAGTTTAGCTCTATCCTCTTTTCAATCACCACTTTGGTAATTGAAGGCTGCTATCATATCCCCCCTCAGTCTTTTCTTCTGTGGACTAAATAAGCCCAGTTCCCTCTGCCTCTCCTTAGAAATCATGTGCCCCAGCCCCCTAACCATTTTTGCTGCCCTCTCATGGACTTCCTCTATTTTGTCCACTTCCTTTCTGTACTGGGAGGCCCAAAACTGGACACAGTACTCCAGACATGGCCTTACCAGTGCACAATAGAAGGGAATATTTCCATCCCTTCCTTCATTTGCAGGCAGTGCTATTACTAATGCAGCCCAGTATGGTGTTAGCTTTCTTGGCAACAAGGGCACACTGTTGACTCATATCCAGTTTACTGTCCACTGTAACCCCCAGGTCCTTTTCTGAAAAGTTGCTGCTTAGCCAGTCCCTCGCCTGTAGCGGTACATGGGATTCTTCCATCCTAAGTGCAGGAATTTGCACCTGTCCTTGTTGACCCTCATGAAATTTATTTTGGCCAGTCTTCCAGTTTGTCTTGGTCTCTTTGAATCCTAGCCCTACCCTTCAGCACATCTACTACTCCCCCAGTTTGGTATCATCTGCAAATTTACTGAGGGTGCACTCCATCCCATCTTCCAGGTCATTAATGAAGATATTTATATTGAACAAAACTGAACCCAATGACCAACACCAGAAGCACTCCACTTTATACTGGCTGCCACTAGCTGCCAACTAGACATCGAGTTATTGATCACTATCCATAAAGCCCAATGATCCAGCCAGTTTTCTATCCACCTTACAGTCCATTTATCTAACCCATATTTCCTTAACTTGCTTGCAAGAATACTGTGGGAGACTATACCAAAAGCCTTACTAAAGTCAAGATCCATCATTTCCACTTCTTGCTAAAGTCAAGATATATCATGTCTCACATCCACAATGCTGGTCATCTCATCATAAAAGGCAATCAGGTTGGCCTGACTTGCCCTTGGTGAATCCATATGGGCTGTCCCTAATCACCCTCTCCTCCAAGTGCTTAGAAGTGGATTCCTTGAGGATTTGCTCTTTTTTTTTTCTGGGTACACAGATGAAGTTGACTGGTCTGTAGTTTCTTGGATCTTCCTTCTTCCCTTTCTTAAAGATGGTTACTATATTTTCCCTTTTCCAATCATCTGGGACCTACACTGATTGCTATAAGTTTTCAAAGATACTGGCCAGCAGCTCTGTAATCACATCAACCAACTCCCTCAGTATGCTTGGATGCATTGCATCCAGCCCCACAGACTTGCACATGTCCAGCTTTTCTAAATAGTCCCTAACCTGTTCTTTCACCACTGGGGGATGATAACCTTCTCCCCAAACTGTGCTGCCCAGTACAGTAGTTTGGGAGTTGATGTTGCCACTGAAGATGAAGGTAAAAAAGGCATTGAATACTTCAGCCTTTTCCTCCTCATCTATCAATTGGTTGCCTCCCCTATTCTGTAAGAGACCTACATTTTCCCTAACCTTCCCCTTGTTACTAACATACTTGTAGAAACCCTTCTTGTTACCCTTCACTTCCCTTGCTAGCAGGAACTCCAATTATGCTTTGGCCTTCCTGATGTCATCCCTGCATAACTAAGCAAATATTCTTATACTCCTCCCTAGTCATCTGTCCAAGCTTCCACTTCTTTTAAGCTTCCTTTTTGTGTTTGGACTCACTGAAGAGTTCTCTGCTAAGCCAGGCTGGTCACCTGGCATATTTACTATTCTTCCTGCACATCAGGATGAGCTGCTCCTGCACCCTCAGTAAGATTTCTCCTCATCTCTCCTGCCTGTCCTTCCTGAACAGTTTTACCTATCCATGACAGTGCTTCAATCATGAGAGTTGTCCCACCAAGTCTGTTATTCCAATCACATCATAGTTCCTTGACTGTATGAGGACTTCCAATTCTTCCTGATTGTTTCCCAGGCTGAATGCATTTGTGTACAGATGCCCAAAGTAACTAGCTGATTGCCCTGATCTCTCAGTAAGAATGAGGAGGCCTCCCCTGTTACGCCTTCTTCTTTGTGATTCCTCCAGGTCTCCTCCTTCCCCACTTACCTCAGAGCTTTGGTCTCCATCCCTTGGCAAACCTAGTTTAAAACCCTCCTCACTAGGTTAGCAAGTCTGTCTGCAAAGATGCTCTTCCCTCTCTTCATCAGGTTGATCCCATCTCTTCATAGCAATTCCTCTTTTTCGAACAACATCCCATGGTGAATCCCTGCTTTCAATACCACCTACACAGCCATGCTTTGATCTGAAGGATGCATCTGCTACTTTGAAGTTAGTGGAGGCATTCATTGCTGCAAACATACCTTTGGAAAAAACTGATAATGTGAAAATAAGGGAGTACTTCAACAAATACATACCAAATGCTGGCAGTTTTCCCTGTGCAAACAAACTTCACCAGGATTATCTACCAGAAGTAACTGTTTTTCATGTTCAATCTACAAAATCTTCATTGGCAGAATATGATTCAATTTCAGTTGTAGCAGATGAAGCAACAGATGCACAGAACAACTATGTACTCTACATGTTGTTTGTGCCTGGGAGCTGGAACAACCATGACCTGCCTGCTTTTCAAACAGAGCAGGTTCAACTCACATCTGTAAATATTTCAACTTTAGCACAAGCCATAGTGAAGGTTGTTGTAAAATATGGCTTAGAATTTCACAATATTTCAGCATTTCTCTCTGATAATGCAATGTATATGTGCAAAGCTTTCCCCAGTGGGCTCCATGGAATGATGTCCAATGCAATTCATGTTACCAGCTATGTGCATATTCTTGCTTTAGTAAGTGATATCTGGCACATGTTTTCCTGATATGAGTAGAATGGTTTATCTCATGCTCAAGTTGGTACAGACTGGGGGGGTCTTTGAAGGTCACAAAAACATTTCCCACCTTCTAATGAAAACCTTGTTTTGTTCATGGTTTCTGTGATAAAGAGGACAGAAAGAATGGTCTGTTAAGGGTATGTGGAAAAGTAGATGATGAGTTGTCCTCTCAGAGTCACGCAAGGCATGCAGTGATATTTGGTGTATATCATAATTAATAACACAGATACAACAATGCATTTGGGTGACTGGGGCAATCACCAGACACTAGGGCAGTGGCAACTTCTAGTTGTTCCCATGCTGCTGGTGCTATCACATGGTTGCGTCAGTAGCTGTTTTCTTCCATTCCAGTTGGCACCCAGGCAGCTGCCTCAGTTGCTCTGCTATAATCATGCTACTGATTCATAACATGTGATAACAAACAGATTTGAAGTGACTTTCAAATACTGACTCAGATATCCTTCCTGTCCCACAAGTGAAGGAAGACAAGAGGGAAATGATTCTGGAAGTCAACTACTAGCTAGATAAATGGTATAAGGAAGAGAGTATGAGTTTTATAGAACACATGCCTGCTTTTTATGGGACCTTAAACTCTTGGATAAGCTCCATCTCAGTAGAAGGAGCTGTGCTGTGAAGCAAGGATTTAAAATTTGGCAGCTGATTACCTGTGTAGAGAGGATGAGTCCTTTTAACTTTCGTGTGAAAAAACACAAAACAAAACCCCCAAAACCCCACAGTTCAGTTTCTAGTTGACAATCTTCATTAGACACCTGGATTTTAGCAAGTAAAATCCAAGATTTTAACTTCACTAAGCATGCTCTATCTTCTCACAGTTCCTCATATTGATCAGACTGCTTCTGCAGCATCTTCATGTAACATCTACATGCACTCCATTCCAGGGCCACTGGAGTTAAACAAAGCTTTTCTTGTAAAGGCTGCTTCTAGCTGGGTTAACGGCAAGCAAAAGATATGAGAGCAGGAAGTGTATCCCTTCTGTGCACTCAGCAACACCTTTTCTAGGCCCAGGTGATATTGAGGAGGAAGGCCTCTTACCTGAATGCCGAGAGGACAAAAGACATTCTAAGCTTGATGCAAAGATGGGGAGACTAGAATGGAGTGGGTAGAGAGACTGGGATTGGGACTGATTGGTGAAGGAGATAGGAAATGGGTGCTGGAGGGGGAGAGCAAGCTTAGACAGGATGGACAAGAAGACTGTGGGATGAACTATTTGAAAAGTGATGCTGGGACTGGGAACTGCTGGGTTATGGCACTGGAACTCAGTTGCATGAACAGGCTGCAACTGATTGGGCAGGGAGTACTGCTGAAAGAAAAGGGTCCCAGGGAAAAGAAATAGCTCAGTTGGCTGGTGCAGCATCAGAGGTGGTTCTAAGGTGGACCCAGGGAGGTTAGTGGGGAATGCTTGAGGAATCTGGTCCCCAATCCTACTGAGAAATCCAGGGCTGCAAGACAGCTCTGTGTGTTGCAGGAGAAACAGTTTCTTGAAACCTCATGCAACCATGACTCTTCCATAAAGCATTTCTCCCTTTCCCCACCTGCAGTCCCCTTAGGAGCACATATCAACCCCGCCACACCCTAGGTCCAGATTTCGCTGCTGCCTCTCAGGACACATTGGTAGTGAAATAGCCATCTTTGGAAGTTCACAGAGGCTTGGGAACACGGATGGTGGCACAGGCCACATAGCTCAATCTCCTCTCATCCTCATTTGAAAGCACAGGAAACAAGCATGGCAGCTAATGGCAGCAGAGGCAGGGCTGTGGTCAGGGAGGGGTATCCTGGGGACAGAACAGTGACAGGGGTAAGTGCCTGCATGAGTTTCTCAGATGGATCCCACCATCTCCCTATTGGTTCACCCATACCTGAAAGGCAGCAAGACCTGCCACCTAGGTAGAGCCCCTTGAGGACCCGAAGTACTGGGTAGGGGAGTACAGTACAGTTTGTGGATCCTTAGGGGATGTGGGACAGAGGGGATGGGGCAGGGTCCTTGGTTGAGGGGATGGGGCAGGGTCTCCTGTTGCTGCAAGGGTGCCTGGCTGAGGTATGTTGGACAGATGAAACTTCAGCAGTTACAGCCCATGTTATCAGAAAATAATGATACATTTTGCAAAGCCACAGTGTCTTTTGTCTCTACTTTCAGAGCAACATGGGAAGAGACATCATGGAGGCAGAGAGAGAGAGGCTCAAGGACAGGCTGTTGCACAGCTGTGGAGTGCATGAGATGTCCCAGGGAGACAACAATGCAAGGGCATGCTCAAGTTGCTTGTTACTCCTTGTAAGTGCTGAATGCTGAACTGTGGAACTGGCAGGCAGAGAGGATGGAGATGTGGAAGGGGGCATGATAAGAATTGCAAAAATTTATACAGGGTCTACTGAGCTGTAGGAGAGGGTGATGGAGGTGACCGCATGGTATCTCAAGGAGGCCACCCACACCTCAACGGAGCTGGCCAACTCCCAATAGCAGGAGAGTAAGTTAATGGACAGGAGACCTGCAGTTGACCTACATCAGCCCAAAGTCTGCTCTGCTCTTTCCCTGGGACATACCATAGCCCCTGTGGTGCCACATGGCATGAGAAGTACCCATGTGGTCCTAATCACCAAGTTGGTTCCCACCACAAGGACTCTACCCCCGAGGTGCACGGGAACAGAGATCCCTCATTAGGCACACCAAGAAGCAGGAAATGGGGGCTTTGGTTCCTCTTGGGGAAAGAGCCCAGAGTCAGGGACTAAGACATATATGTCCTCCAACCGGCATGCCGAAGAGCCAATGCTCCCAGCTGGGAAAGGGACCTGCCAGCTCTGGTCTTGAGGCCTGTGGCACCCATTAGGCATGGCTAAGGATCCCATAGGTGGGGTCCTCAGAATGGTACGGGGATTTGGGTGAGGAGGCAGGGTCCCTCAGTAGGCTGCAAGGTGCCTGTGGCCTCAGCTATGGAGCAGGCTTCTGCATCCCAACCTGCACCCCCTCGGCCCTCTCAGAAAGACAGTGGAATGGGCATCATCCACCTGTTCAGCTTCTACATGGTGGAGTCCTTGGTCCTCATTCCAAATCCACAGATGTAAGTCATTGGGGTTCCACCTCTCTCCAAGGTTGCCTCCTAGTCCTTATGCCCTATTAGCAAAACCCTGGTTCCCAATGCACCCATCCCAGATCTCTCACCCCCACTCTTTCCCTCCCTTTCCCAGGTTCACTTTGTAATTTTTCACTATGGAGAGAGAGCTTGGTTTTCAAAAGTGTAATGTTCAATGGGTTTTATTAAAGAAAACTCTATTTTACTAATGAAAAAGGTAAACTGAAGCACAACTCTTTCCTGTACCAGATTGCTCTATGTCTGGGTGCTTCTCCCAATCAAAGCTGGCATCCAGCACCCAGAGCCCCTGAGCTCCTGCTGCTCTAATCCTCCAGTTCACATAGCTGCCACTTTGCATCCAGGAGGCGGGGTGGGGTGGGGGTAGGGGATAATCTGCCAGAGCCTCACTGACCACAGCAACCTGCTAGTTGGCAGTCCCCATGCAGTTGGGGAAGGTCAGTCAAGTCAAAACCAGCAACGACCTTGTGCAGGTTGATGATGTGGATGATGCAGTTTGCCAGCATGTCTTGGATGATGCAGAAACCTCTTGAATCTCCTCTCCAGCTGTGTGCCTATGCCAAACCGGTTGGTGATGGAGTGGAGGCTGTCAGTGATGGTGGCCTTCCATATAGTGATGGTGACATGGTTCTCTGGAATCAGGGGTGGCTTTATGTTGATGTCCTTATGCTCAATATAGGTAGCCAGCTGGATAATGATGTCTGTGAAAGTGGCCTGACACACATAGAAGTTTTGCAGCCACCTCTCGTTGTCTCAGGTACACAGGCCTGTAAATGGGTTACCTTACATATGGTAAGAGCTACTTCAGGCAGATTCCTGCACCCTGAGGAGCTCCTCAGCCAATCCACACCAATATTACTCTGGCATCAGATCCAGGATAAGAGAAGCCCTCTTTCAGTTTTTTGTGTGGCCAGCCGGGTCACTGGCACTGGGATTGCCCACTCATGGACTACAGTTATGTCCAGTCCAGGGTCTCTGCAGTCAAAATAGGGAGCTTCAAACAGAGGGCCCATGTACTTGCCATCATGGTAGCAGACAGCTAGATCCAGGGCCTCGTAGACCGGCACACTAGACATTTGTGCATGAACAGTTCATGGACCCTGCCCAGCTAACAGCTGCAGAGTGTGTGCATGTAACCTATATATAGAGGAATACTTTGCCCTGTCCCCCTATGAAGGTATAGCTCAACTTGGGGCAGTTAAGTTGACTGAAGCAAGGGCCAGCCACGTGTCCCACATGGTAGTTGTGGGTTGGGTTTGGGGGCTGCTTACCAAGTTGTCCTACCCAATCATAAAGAATAGGCAGGATCTGGAGATGGAAGACCACCCCAAAGACTGACTAGGGGAGATATTTCCCTTTAACCCAGAGCTTTTTGGACCCTGAACTATAAAGCACAAGGAATGTTAAAGGATTAGGAAACAAGCTTTCTCAGCAGAGAGAGGGCCTGGTAAAAGGGATGGAAAAGGGGTTGGAACCCAGTGCAAACTGAATGGCCCCAAGAGAAATCCCAAAGGGCTGAGCTCCTTGGGCAACCCACCAGCTGCGTAGAGAGTGCCCATAGGGGAAGGCCCTGATTTTATACAAAGACAGAGGGAGGGCCCTGGATTTATTTCCTCAATGGGTGATTGGACAGGGTGAATGGCAACGTAGTGGAGGCTCATCTTAGCTTTTCAGTTACTTGGGGGTGTCCTGATGAGGGTCACAAAAGGATGAGCTGCCAGAATGTGGAGGCCCCAGCAATTGCTGTGCAAATCAAACCGGAATCAAGTATTGAAATTAACTCATGGTATACGATACACAGCAGGGATAACAACCTCGTTGTTGCATCTCAGACAGTGGGAGGGTTCTCCTAGCCTTGCATAGCAGTCTAACCCTTTGGTGCAGCCAGTGGTTCAGTCTACCATCTGCCCCATGCTTGCAAATGTGCCGGTAAAATTTGGTCCATGCTGCTGCTCTTCTTTCTGTAGTTTTTATGCTCCCAGTGAACCACTCCCTGATCAGCAGCCTTCCCACAACTGTAGTTACTCAGAAGCGATGGCTGCCCTTTTTAAGTGGATAGGGTGCCCTGTTACAAGGATGATCCACTCCCTTCAGTCACTGCTCACGTCACAAATTTCTAAAGTGCTGGTAGACAGTCATAAGGTGGTCCCTGAGCAATTCATCACTGATGGTATCCAGGACATCCAGGGGGATGTCTCAATCAGCTGCCTCAATAGCGGTTGGCTGCATGGTCCAGTAAGTGGCCCCATATGGGTCATCAGGCTCCTGAGACCTGCATGGGAAGGCACGTGCCAACGCCATGATCTCTTAGGTCAACTGTAGATAAGACACATACAGGATGCCAGCGAGGATGCAGCACAGTTCCTGGGACCACAGGCCTGTGCCAGAGGGTTACGGAGCCATGTCAGGGTGGAAGAACAGAAACCGATAGGCAGAGATAGCCTCAGGGGTGGGTGATGTGGGTGACTGCCTAGCGTGCCATGGTTGGGGGGGGGTGCCACACATACCCACATCCACACCCAGCAGTGCTCTCTCCCCCGTCCCTGCCCTGCCCTGGCTGATCCTCTGCCCCAGCTGCTGCTCAAGAAGAGTCAGGATGGGCACTAACCCAAGCTTCATTCCTACTGCCATTTGCCCCAACTCTCCTGCAAGATGTTCTGCCCATGTTTGCAGCCAGCTCCAAAGCCAGAACCCAGGGGTCTCAGGCCCTGTGCACAGGGTGAGGAACTTGGAGCCTGTGTCAGGAGCCTGGATGAAGCGGGCACATTGTCCTGGAGCCTGGCAGTGGTGGAGAGGGAAAGTGGAGAAGATGCAGTCTGGCACTGATTTGAACAATTGCACCCCACCCCTCCCACCCCCCAGGCTCACCATTTTGTGATATCTGCAAGTATCTGTGAAACCCTCAGACAAAGTTAGGCAAATGCTCCCACATGGAGATGCCGACCTACTGTTGCTATGCTTTAGCACAAATGGTTAAGTTCCACGTGAAGATAAAGTTTCCAACTCTGGTTGGTGACCTGTTGGTTTTGTCAATATGATGTCCATGGTGGAGTTTTTTCCTTCCACATTTCATACCTAGGAAATCACACTTGCCTGCCCACCCACACTTATCCACTCCCATAACCATACTGAAAGGATATTGTTAATGATTCAAATTCCAGTGCTCAAAAGATAGGACATAACAGAATTAAGTTTGTCTGTTTTGGTTCAAATGCATTATGACACAGCCTTTAAGTACACATTCACATTTTTTTCCCCAGAGAAGCTTGGCTTTATTTAGCTTTTAAAATACAGTTCTGGTGTTGGGAATGAAGAACAATGAGGCAATTAATAATTTAAAAAAATAAATCTGGCTTTCTGACATGCTTTGAAAAACATTCAGGGATAAACTGTACTCCACTGAACTGAGTCAGGTTACACACATTTAAAAATAAAGTATTTGGCTGTGCATTGAGAGGCAAAGCTACCAAACCCAACATGTTTGTTATATCTCTATCAGATATTTCTAAATGATTAGATCCATTCCTTAACAGAAGCTTCTATAGCATGTTATTTGAGCTGTATTACTAGTCATCTTTCTGAGAGAAAAGACAGAGCAGAAAAGCCAAGATTGAGAACATAGGATATTACAGTTTTAATAAGGTTACTTTCCCTAGTGATTTCACTATTTTTTTTGCATGGAACCTGTCAGTTTCTGCTTTCCAAAGCCCTTATCCTTTCACACATTGTTATCTTTATAAAGGGAATGAAACAATATATAAAATCCACTTAAGTAAAGGTCTGCTTCATCCAGCATTACTGCTGAGAACCTTAAACTGGCAGCAGTTTACCAAAGCAGAGGCAAAAATCAATTTTAATTAGTATTTTTGGCTTTAATGAAAAGTGATTACAGAATTGGCATTTTCGTTAATACTGTTGAGATTTATTGTGGGGTGATGTTAATTAATTTTCTGTTGAATTGCTATGGGCCATGAATAACTGCAATAAAATGGCAGATTTGCTGATACTAGGACTATATCAGCAGTTCAGAGCTTCTTAACAAAAGAGAGTTTAATGGGTTTCAGGTATAATTTAGATCACTTCTCATAAACTACACATCATTACTTCTTTACAAAAGTGTTTTTAGGAGCCAAACTTTTTGCATTTTGTAAGAAGAGCCATGTGTTGTTATCTAATTTGGTGTCAGCATATGTATACTTTCTTTACAATGCAACTTGATATTAAGACATGCTTGGTAAAGAAGATTTTACTAAGATAACTAATCTCATGCCAAATAATTTCTTGTTTATCCCCTTTGTTATTTCCCTTCATTAATTTTATTGTTTTCCTTTTTTGAAAGATACAGTTGAATAAGCCATTTGCATTTAGATCACAAGCTCTGGCACAGTTGGTCCCTGATCCTAACTGAGGTTACCCACAGAACAACATTAAATGAATTGCCTTTTATTGAGTT
The DNA here is from genome assembly GCF_030867095.1 of Alligator mississippiensis. NCBI lineage: Eukaryota > Metazoa > Chordata > Crocodylia > Alligatoridae > Alligator > Alligator mississippiensis. The sequence continues at coordinate 280,868,869 of NC_081824.1, forward strand.
AGAGAAAAAGGGGCCTTATTCTGATCTTACTTACACTAATGTAAAACCAGAATAATTCCAGCATTTTAGAGGAGTCGGTCTTTCTTTGTTAAAATGCTAAATAACTGAAATCAGAAGAGAAAACACAGAGAGAGAAAGTTATAATGGGCCAGTGAGAATGAACTGTGGGTGTAAGTGGTGGGAAGGCGCAGAAAATTCATATCTCCAGTGATGCACTGGCACAAGAGAAAATCAAAATGCAAGATGGGCCTCCTTATGAGTGACATATATAGATCCCCAGGCATGATAAATCTGGGCAGGATGTGTCAGAAAGTTGGGAATGGAAGCAAGAAGGCACGTATAACATCTCCCTAATTGTGCTGAAAGGGTAGGCGGTGAACATTGTTTGCCCTTTTCTCTTTGTGGGGCACCATGCCACCCTCTGCATAGTTAAAGCGGATACAACACCAGCAGCTGCTACAGAAGACTGTAATATTGCCAGATTCACACATTTCAAAATCATGCCGCAGGCCTTCCAAATCAAGATTGTTTTAAAAATAATTAATGTTTTCAAATGATTAAATATTGAGTCTTGATATTTATCTTCTGGTCTTAAGCCTTTAAGTTTATAATGGTTTCATATTTTAAAGAATCAACCAAGAGCAGGGCCTGAGAGTCTTATGCAAACTCCTTTGTTCCAGGAGCTTGTGGCTTTAGGAAAGGCAACAAAATGTAAAGGACTCATGATAAAATTATAAGACTTAGCAATACGGATGAAGTGCAACTCCTCCCATCTCCACATGGAGGCATAGTTTAGGACCCTAAAGGATAAATAGACACCTGCCTATTTTAATTATATTATTATATACCAATACATTAATTGACATGACTGAAACATTTACTACAGATGTTCTCTAAAGAGTTATTTGAGAATGAAAACACAGATTATTGTTGAGTTGAAGTTAATTAGCAAAGAGCGGATGGACTCTTAATTTTTCACTTACTATGTTAATTACAACATGTCACCACAACTAAAAATTCATATGGAGAGGTATTTAAATTCAAACCTATATAGTTCTGTTATTTCCTTACAAGACTCAGAAGAGACACAAAATGAGCTGAATGTGATAAATATTTCAGAAAACAGATGCATGAAAATGCCGAACTGGTAGCTTCCCAGGTTCCGAACTCTGTCAGCATTTATTAGCCCTATCATTCCTGTATTTGAGTGCCAGATTTTTAAAGGTATTTAGGTGTCTGCTTCCCATCAAAATCAATTACACTTAGCTATTTAAATACCTTTAAAAATCTGGGTTCAAGTCCTTGGCATGAAGCTGAGATGCATTTTAGATCCTTGGGCTTTTACAGCAATTAATGCTCTTTTTTTTTTTTTTTACTTTGCTTTCTGCTTTGTTTAAGCAATACCAATTTACAAGATAGTTGACACATTAAGCTCACATAGTAATGACTTGGTGGTTGCCATTAAAATCTTTGGGGCCAGATTGTGAGGAGTTCTGCATGGATGCATCAATTGAGGCTGCTGCATAGAAGCTTCCTCCCATAATGTCCTCTTTCCACAGGGTAGTAATGAAACAGCCCTTACATTCCTTTTCTCTGCCACCCCCTGCATAGCAAAAAGGGAAGGGCAAGGCACACATTCTATACTCCAAACCATACAAGCTTTTTCTGTTCAGGTCATGCCTTAATGAAGCGATCCAGTTCAAACAGTGTTGCCTTCTCTCTCTCTCACATGAGAGAGAGAAGGGGTGTGTGTGCGTGCGTGCATGTGTGTGTACACACACACACACACGGGTGTATATATATCTATACACACACATCTATATCTATCTATATAATACCAGGCTTTCCATGTCATATTTAGCAGAGAGAATGCTATAGTAACCTGACTTAAATGCAAAATTACTTATAAATCACTATATATGCATTGGGATGGAATCTTCTTTCTGCAGAAAAGCCGTGCCTCAGTTCACAAATAGATCCTGCCCAAGGGATGAACTCTCAAAATGATGCAAAATCCAAATATACCTTAGAAGTTTGTTTGAGTTGTCAACACCCTACTCACAATGCTACACACAGATGAAAAACACAAAGAACAAAAACCCTACCCCCCCACCTTGCCACCAAAAGCTGAAATGCTAAATTAAATTACACTAATATCCAGTACATAAGTGAACCTAAGCTACATAAGTACATAAGCTGCATTAGGCAGCAAAGAGATAAGAAGAAGCCGGTGTACTTAATGGTTCAGATTGCCACTCATTATCTAATCGAGTTCCAGGCATGTATGCCCATCCCAACAATTACTAAATTAACTATCACAGATATACAGTCCACAGTGAAAACTGGGACCAGGGAAATAAGGAAATTTCTGATGAAAGACTCCCTGTTATCATTAGATCTGTCCTGAATGTGTTAAGATGGCAGATACTTTACTTTTTTACCCTATTGCAAAATTTGCTATCTACATACAGTTTTGTGCACCTACATTACCCACTATCAAGATAATCTTTCTGCTGCCTGTAGAGCTCTGTAACATGGCCCGTGGCTGCTCTACTGTTTGGTATAGTAATTCAGTTAGCAGGAACAGCAGGTTTCAACATTCAGTCTTCCATACTGACCCCGCTAGCCTTGTCACTTAGATTAAGCTCAAACACTAGGCACAACAAGACCCATGGTCCCCACAAGCACAAAACCAAAGCACAAAACCAGCTGGAAAGGAAAACAGGCCTAATGTATTCATGTTATTTGATGACAATGTCAACTGTTCTCTGCTAGGGCTTTTCTGATGGGGGCTCAAGATTTGGCTCCCAATAGTGGTTAGTTTTAAGAGCTGGCACTGTGTTCAACCTGATAGAAGGCTAGAGATTGTTCCTAATACAAAGAGCTTATAACATAAAAAGGCAGCTCAGGCCATCTGTGTCCTGCCATCCTCCTCTGGGTTTTACTGCTCTTTAGATATCCTTGTATTGGCTTTCCCCCTGCAGCTTCAAATTCTCCTGGCTCTGAGAAGCAACATTAACTTCCAATATATTTTCCACCAGTAAAAATGCCATTTAGGCAGGGAAGTGTGTCACTCAGAGAGGCTGCTTGCCAGTTCTGCTCCCCCTCCAGCTGGCCATGCTCCCATGGTACTCCAATGTCATGCAGGGATTGCTAGATTCTGAGAGGAAGAAGGGAAAGCACTCTGAGTCAGCTCTACACACCTTACTTGGGGGGGGGGTGTTATTTTTTGGAGGGGTTGTTTGTTTTTTTACAAGATAGTTGGTTTTGCTGCCCTTCTGCTTCCCTCCAAACCACTGAATACAAAGGAGAATGCAATTCAGATGAATGAGGGATGAAAAAGTGCTATCAGCCAGTGCAACCTAAGTACGTGCTTAAAGTAAAGCCAATAATGTGATTTAGATACATCCTTACATGCTTTCCTGAATACGGTGAATGCACTCCTGAATCAGAGCACTGGCCTCTTCGTATTCTCTCTCTCCTCACTGATGTCTCAATCTTAAATATAGTATCACCTGTGAAGTTAATTAATGTGTGGTTTCCTAGATGTTAAATAATTGACCCAATACTAAGTCCTGAAGAATGACATTTAAAAGGCCCTTCTTGCACACAACACCAAGTACAAAATATTCCTATATTCACCTCTTTCTCTGGTTTTTTGGTTTTTTGGGGTTTTTTTTTTTACAGCCATTCAAACAATTTCTAACACACGCGACTGCCAGAATTGAATTGTATTAAATGTTTTACTAAGGTCTAAAAATAACATCAATCATTTTCTCTTCATCTAGTAAATTCTGTAATATGGTTAAAGAAAGCAATCAGGATTTCCTAGCATCATCGATTCTTTATAAATCTGTACTGAGATTACGGAGTCTCCTTATCCTTTTGCTGTTTGGGGCTGAATTGAAATAGGATAGTTTGTGCTATTTAAGGGCTGGCATGGAACTGTGCAGAGACAGGAACATTTTAGGAAAAGAGTCGGTTTTCAGAGGGTACATCTACATGTGCAAATGCTGTGGGGTGGGTTTACTCTAGAATAAATTATTCTAGAGTAAACATACCCTGGGCAGACAATTACACTGTAGCAAAACCCCCAGTTTTTGTTTTTTTGTTTTTCTTTTAAGATGCATTCCCTCCCCTTCCCCAACCATTTCTGGCTTTTTCTCTCCCTCTCTGTTCTCTATAGATAAGTATAAGTGAGCTAAGACATAGGATAACCTTCAGCATTTTATTTTGGTAGCAAGTTGTATTTGTTTTGTTTTTTCTCCTTCTTTATATTGTATAATTATTATGTTTATATTGATTTTTACTGTTCTATATTACTGTTTTACTGGTACTATATGATTTAGGCCTACATATGTAAGTTAGCATAAGTCATGTCAAGTTTCCATTTTGTTTGTCAAGTCTCCACCTTGTCCCCATGCCCTGTTGTGTAAGTATGTTGTAACCTATGACTCATACCTACCCTTCCTATGTAACTTGGTTCCTGGATGAATGGGGATGAATGAGAGTACTTTAGAGAGAATGGCAGTAGGTCTAAAAATAGCTCCCTCTGAATGACCAAACTATCAAAACCAATACCTGGACCAATGACCCAGCCCTTGGAACCACCCTCAGCATTCAAAGAACAAAAGATGAGGCAACTGACCACTGTGCCAAGCTGCACATGCTCAGTAAGAACACCTAGAACCTTCTGGAACAGGACTGACCTTGCCTGGACATGCCCTCCCCATAGGAGATCAGAGGTAGTCTGCCCCATAAAAAGGGGTAGTGAAGACTGACTCCTTGGGACGCCTTCTCCATCGCACCATGCCACACCACCTGTCCACCCAGAGGCCCTGCTGGCGACCCCCCTCTGGACAACATCTGCTGGACAAGGACCCCTTTCCAGCCTGGATAGGTAGCTATCACCCCCACCCCCTCTTCGACCAAGGACTTGGACTCTGATTCTCTTCCCTACCTGGACTCCAACCCTTCCACTGAGTCTCTTTCTCCTGCTGCCATTGTGAGTGCATGTGTGTGTGTGCATGCATACCAATAATTTAATGGGGCTCTGTAGTGTGTTGTCTGTTTAATAAACCTGTTATTTTGAAACCCTGAGTTGGGTTTTTGTTCATTTCCTGACTGTTTCCTCCTTGCCACCACTTATCTGCCCCCTGATCTCCCAGCTATCTGCCTCAGCTTCCAGCCCCAAGCTCCCAGCTGTCTGCCTCTCTCTCTCTTTCCTGACTGTCTCCTCCTTGCCACTGGGCTTTTACCCTTGCACTAGTGACTTCAAGTAACCCTGGGGCCACTTGACCTTAAGTAATCCCAAGCCTCAGTTCCTCAGCCAGCTTCTCTCTAGTCTACCAGTTCTAATCCCAATTCCAGCAACTTTCACTCCTTACACTTTCTCTCTCACCTTAACCTTCCCCTAGATATCCCAAGTACCCCAAACACACACATACATACCATACCATCCAAGTTAGGAACTCACCTATGTGTATGTGTAGGTGGGTGGTATGTGTGTGAACTGGTGAATATATATGTCATTGTGTGTGTGATATATGAATTAGTGATCCGAGTGTGTGGGTATTGACAACTGATTGTTGTCTAATATTTGGTGTGTGTAGTGTGTCTATGCTTGAGCTGGTGATAGGTATGCATGTGCCTAGGCTGGTTTGGATGTGTATGTGCCTGAGTTGGTAGTGTCTGTGTGCGTGCACGCGCACACACCTAATTGATTCGTGTGTTTGTATATGTGCAACTCTGTCACACCCTCCTGTCTAACAGCACAATGCTGAGATCCTGAGAGTTGGCCTGACCCCACAGGGCAACAACATGTGCAGGGAGTCGGGAGCAGATTTGCTGCTCATGGCAGCAGTCTGCTCCTGCCCCTTCCAACCCTGCACTGCCTCCCTCCAGCAGCCAGAAGCTCTAGGCTCCCCCTGGGTACTAGACCAGGGACTAGCAGGCAGCATGGATCCAGGAAACCGTTGTCTCCTGGTAGAGGCTGGGGGATTGCTTCCTCCCCTGGGAGCTGCCTGCTACTGAGGCAGGCTCTGGTGCCAGAGCCCAGGTTGGGACGATGTCCCCCTGTCCCAGCAGCAGAGAATTCCTGGCCCTGGCTCCCTGATCAGAGGCAAAGGGTTTGGAAAGAGTTGCAGGGGAGGGGCAGGCCCCAACCCTTGCTCCAATCTGCCAGTGAGGCAGCTAGCAGTGAGCCCACAGAGGCATGATTCCCCCCACTTCCCTTTAACCCAGGGAATGGGAAAGTTTTACAAATAGCAGATTTTCACTAATGAAAGACACCATCCTCTCTGCATATTCTCTTTCTTCAGTAGTGAGTTTTGGATAAGGTGGAAGAGTGCCTGCAAACTGATGAACTGCAAATGAGTATTCTCCTGTAGCCTGGGTAGAAAGTGATTCTTCCATCTTATATTTTTTTTTTACATTTTGAAAGTTTTACCTGTCTCAAATTGGAAGAGAAATCAGAATCTCAAAATGTTTTAAGAATCAACAACTCTCAAAACAAAACAAAACAAAAAAATGATCAGGTCAAGCTTCCAAAAATGTCAGAATGTTTCCATGAATATTGATTTTGACTAATTTTACTATTTTGGGCTTACATTTCTAAACAAACAATTGACCGGTTTGGGAAGGATATAGCTTTGTTGGATGGATGAATCAAAACTGCAAGCTAGTTAAACCACCAGGCAATTGCTAAACTTCATTGTTTAACAGAGGATTAGTATATTAGTATTAATATATTAAGATTACATTTCTACCAAATTTACAACAAAAAGGATTTTTGTTTCTCATGGCCCAGCTTTAAACCCAAGACAATAGGTGCTCATTATGATAATGTTGACAGAATCTAATCTATTCAAGTAATAAGTGAGTCCTCTCTGAGAGACTCTTATTGCATTAAGTCCATAAACACCAACCCACATCAGTGGAATGTCTTCTCTGCTCCAGCATTAGCTAAGAAGGAAACAGTGAGATCAAAATCACTGATATTGATCTACAAGTATGTCTATACAGCACTCACTGCTATGACCCTAGTGTCACCTCAGTATAACCTTGCAACTAGCCAGCTCAGCTATTGATATAGCAGCTCCATGCTGCTGTATGGCTAGAATGCTACCCGTACTCAGGCTAGCCAATTAAGAGCTAGCTCAGGCATGTCTACCCTACATGCCCAAGATGGGATTTCAGTTCAGACATACACTGACTTTTATATCTTTAAAAGTCTTCCACATCATCTTTAGAAGTCATCCCACCCAAAGAATCTTGTCTGCCTATGTCCTGAGACCAACACAGCTACAACCTACACTCCTCCTACTTCATCTTAGTTTCTTGAAGCAAAGGATATCAATATTTGTAGCTTGTATTTCTTCAAGCAGAGCTTGTTCTTAATAAGAAAACAATCATTTACAGTCATCTGCCAAATACATTGGAATTCATAAGACCAATAAAAACCTTTGGAGCAGCAGAAATGTTAAAACAGACCGGAATGAGGTCCATCTATAGTGTATTCCGGCCAGGGTCACATCATGTGGATCTCAGAAATGCTAGATGTGGTGCCAGACTGTGTTATGTGGTGCCTGCTCCAGGACATGCACTGCACATGGTACCTGCCCTGGCAGCTCCAGAACCCATGCTGGAGAAGGTGTCATTGCAACTTAGTTCCCAGAGCAGGTCCCATGTGTGATGCAGTCTGGCTGGGGCAGCACTGCATGAAGTGCACTGCCCACTCCAGCTGGTCTGAAATCTGCACTACATGCCCCTGGCCAGACTGTGCTGTGTGTCGTACCTGTTCCAACTGCTCCAGGTACCGTAGGTCCCAGACTGGCTGAAGTGGGCACCAAATCTAGTATGCTGGAGCGGGGGGAACATGGGCCCCATCTAGCCCATAGATTAGCACAATGCAGGTCCAGATGAGTTTGATACCCCTACCTTACACCTTGATCTTGCATCTATTACTCTCAGTTGTTTATTTAAGGCATTGGGGTCAGTGTTCATGGCAACTCAGCACGGAATCATAATGCTATTATGATACTGGAGTAGTTTATACAAATCCCACTAAGTTTTCCTTTGGGCAAAAATTATCGTGCTAGGTCTCTGTCCTAAAATGGACCTCTGGGCAATGTGAAGAAACCTAATATTCTGTTTCTCAGTCATCAAAAGTGAAGCATTTGTTTCTAGGACTTGCAAATTGGGAGCAATTGTCAATCAGGCTCCCACAGATTTGCACATCTGTGACCTAAGGAGAGATATCTTATATTCAAAAGAAATAGGCTTTTCCATTTTGTTTCATTTTTTGAAATAAGAGATAGGTCCAAACCCCAAATGCTGAATTTGATTATCTGCAATTCTTGGAGTTGTTGGATCAGAATTTTGCAGCTTGGACCCAGGTTTAGTTAGTAGTAAATCAACTAGTGACTTGCCATGCAAAGTCCTTATTTTTTATAACAACATTACCACCACTGCTACTGCCAACCACTTCTTCTATAATACTTTTCATCCATATATCTCAAAGTGCTTTATAAAGGCAGTAAGCATCATTATCCTCATTTGAAAGGCTGGGAACAGAGGCAGATTTTTTCTCTTTTCATTCTGTTAACTATAAAATTGTACATTACTTCAAATGAATTTCAGTGCATGGAATGAAATTCTGTCCTGGAATAAAGCTGTGGAATTCATCCTCGGTGACAATTTTGGCATTTTTTTTTTTTTGTTAATAAAGCCAGCTTTATATAGGAAATGAGCCTTCTATCTACAAAATTTCTTCCTGATTCACAACACTACTTTTGAATCTGCAGAAACATGATTATTTAGTGATATTGGTGGCATAGAACCCTTTTCTGTGCATCTCTTTAGGTGACTGGTAAGCAGACATGGTGATTTTCTTCTCTAGGTTACTATATTTTAAGTTTAATCTAGGCTGGTTGTGATTAAAAGCAGTGATAGTCATTAATATCATATAGCTCTTACATGGCCAAAGAGAAATGAATTCTCACAGCACAGTTCCTATTGGTCTGGATTCTACAGTTCTTTAAAAAAAAATCAAGTGGAAGGTCAGATGTCAACATTTTTGTAGCTCTGTATGTAATGATCACCTGAATATGGATTGAAATCTTAATTCTACCATTGGCTTAAGTGGAGCTAGAATTTCATAATACTTTAAAGGAATTATTCAATCAAACTTTGCCACAGAACAAATTGCAACCATATGCATTGAAATAAGTAAAAAATGTCTAACAGCAGTCTTGTCCGAGACAAGTAGCAAAGCATACTCAGATGAAGGGACTCATCTATGGAACAAGCAAGAGCCTGTGCTGAGTAACCTTTCAGATCCACAGTGAAAGGTCTGTTTACATGATTTGTGAAACCTAGATCAACTGTGATAAAACTAACTCATTATTAATGGATTACATATTTCTGAGACACTTGTTTTAATTGCTGTTACAAGGTACGGATTCCATGGCAACTTGGATTACATAAAGATAGGTAAAATAAAATGCCTGCCCCCACCCTGCATATTAGGTAAAATATCCCCTCAAGTTAGCTAATTAAACCCCCTCCCATCATCATAATGATGTCTTTTCAGTGCCATCATGTCTTTTCAGTGTTCACAACAGAAGTATTATTTTTATTTTTTTCCCCACCAGAGTGGAGAGCGAGAAGTTAAAACATTGTAGATCCATGTATAACAATCAGCTGGAAATGGGATGATAGCCCCTAGCTCCATTGAAGTCAATAGACTACAAAATCCTTCAGGGTAGCAGCCAGCACTATAATTTCATTTTCTTCACCCACATATTTTTTTCCATTGATAAAAATGAAAGCCCCCTACACCTTCACTTTTGTCATTAGTAATGTGTACTTCATCTTTTATTTTTATCCCTTTTTTTAGATTTTCCTACTTTCAAAGTGCACGCACAGACCATTTGCTGGCATTTCTCTCATCTTCCACCAATATCTTGGGAGAAACTCATCATGTACAATATGTAATTAGTGCCACATTTATTCTTGACATGGGAAAAGCCAAGGGACTTGGTAAGTTACAATCAGGAGATGACTACAGTTTAAGGTTCACTTCATTGCACTGTCCTTTGCTTCTGCAATGTAGAGTAGAGTGGGAGGGGAATCCTTCTCCAACATCTGTTTGGCATATAAATCCTCTACCACTAGTCAGTACCGGAACTCTAGGGAGGCTGGACAGGTGGAGGAGGACACATGCTCCAAAAATCAAAATGATTGATCTTATGTATATAGCAGTTTGAAAGGTCAGCCTAATAAAAGGGAACCTTCTGGGGAAATGAACAACAAATCCTAGGTTTGTGTACATCAGAGCATAATGCCTTTTAGCGATTCATCTTCCCTTCATTGGAATACTGCTACTCCCTCACACATCCTGCTCATCATCATAATCTCTAGGCAGTTAGTAGTGTTCACATGGCTCTTCAGGCCTAACAGGCAGTTGGTTGGCCACCTGCATTTCATTAACCAAGCACAGTGTGTGGGTGTATTATCATTTACCATTTATACTGCCGTAGCACCTTAAGGTCTAAGCTAGGTTAACATACTTAACTAGATGTGTAGAGCAGAACAGCTGTTCTGCAAACAGATATAAACAGGTCCTGTTCCACAGAGCTCATATATGGGATTCTTCTTGCAGCCATGGTTGAATATTTCTACTATCGATGCACAATTACAACACATTCTTGTGGGCTATTAGACAATACATGCAATAAAGTAAATAATAATCTCATATATCTACAATTCCTTCTATTCCCAAGGAACCCAAAATATTTTTAAAGCATGACTTGTCTAAGAGATATCCAAGTAACATTTTGTCAGTTCTTTTCAATTTCCCAAATATTTCCTTTCTTAAGTGATTAAGAATGCCTGAAGAGCAGTCCTCTAAAACGTCATTGATTCAGCTGCATGGCTATATCTACTTCTTTCCCAGTTGCAAGAAAGAGCATGACAGTTTGTCTAACATCTCTTCTAACTATACAATCGGTCCAATAAAATTATGTCATAAAAAAAACCCAAACCCTTCACATTTTCCTTGGACTGTTATGGCTACAACAACACTGAAACCCCACTTAATTAAGCTGAGCAGATAAAATTGATGATACACCAGTTGAGTGCATTTGAATGACAGGCAGCTCCCTTCCTTACATCTAACCATATGCAACACTGCACCTAGACCCTTCGGAGTTTCCAAAGGATACAACTCTACCCTGCACTGTTGCTCAGACCTATAAGATATAGCCCTTATCCTACCTCCATGTAATTTTACAAGGTGGCAAGAAAGAAGTTGGAAAATGGGAATTTCCCATTCTTATTTGGCCATGTTACACCAAACCAATACTATATTCCTGCTATATTATGCTCCTCTTGAGTCAGTTATGCCAGCCTCATGTGTTCTCTCTCTCTCTTTGCTCCTGCACTTTTATATATAAGATATGAACAGTACTAATAAGCAAGGCATTTTTTATTTTTCAATTAATATGCTTCAATGCTTTTTAGCTACTTGATAGTTCAAAGGCCAAATGCTTTTATTTTATGTTAATGTTTCATCTACATTTTTTTTAATGTAGAATACATTTTTGGTTTTATATTATAGAACATGTTACGTGAATCACTAATCTGAGGCCCTTTCAAATTAAAGTGATGCATAGGGGACACAAAGGTGTTAGATAACAGTATATTTTTAAAAGGAAAACAGAAAGATCAGTTACAGATTTAAAAAAAAAAAATCAGAGAGAAGAGCGAGAAATGTTTGATAGGTGCCACAAACAAACAGCAACATTGAGGAAGCTGTTAGGGCTTAACCTATGGGCCAAAAAGCCAGGTAAAGTTGTTGGACAAAATAGTTTGTGGTAGTGGTATAGGAAAACATGAAAAAAAGAAGGTTTATATTTATTTCTTTTGGCTTGAGGAAAAACAAATCACTATGTATTTGTCCAAGACTATTATTCTGTCTCATATGAGATACCTTACTGTAAACATTTGTTCATATATAATCAAATACATCTTCACCAGACATGGCATATATCTTATTGTAAGGGAGTGGGTCATAAGCCGTCTGGCCTAATGGTTAGGCCACTGAGGGAAGGCAGAGGCTTGGTCAGAGTTCAGAAGACAAATTACCAAATCTGGAAAGAAACCCAGGGGCAGAGTCTGCAAACATAGGCTAGGGTAAGGGCCCAGGAATCAGATGGTGAGTTACCAAGTCTAAGGGATAATCCATAGGTCAAGGTCCAAGAACAGAACCAAACAGGGTCACAAACCAGGAAACAGATCCACAGGAAAATCCAAAGCCAAAGTCCAGGAACACAGCTGAAGCCAGGGTCAGGAACCAGGGGGCTTGCCAAAGCAGACTAGGGTAAAATCTTTTGACTGGCTTGAAGGCAGCCACAGGTGGGACTAACTGGGTAAACTGAGCTCTCAGCAGCTAATCCTGAAGCTACCTGGTTAACCATCTGGGATAATTTGTCGGCCAGAGACCCAAGGAAGGTGTAGCTGCTTAGGCAATGAGCCCCAGTTAGGCTGTCTGCTAGGCCTGCGCGAAACTTTGGTTGCTAATTTGATTTGGGGGAGATTTGGCCCAATTCAGCAGCCAAATCTCCAAATCTGAAGACCCATTAATCTCTCTGAATCAAATCAGAAGTCTCCAATTCAATTCGGAGAGATCTGAGGATTCAGCCATAGACACAGCTTTATATGTTTTTCCTATATACTTCAAGGTACCAGCTGTGGCTCGTGAATGCTGAGATGGTGGGGCAGATGGAGTGTCCCATGGGAGCATGGTGGGGTCTCTTGCATGCTCAGCAGCGGACCCAGAAGTGGGCCAGAATTACTTATGGTCCACTTCCAGGTCCACCATGGAGCATGCAGAGGACCCCCTGGCCCCCCTCCCTCCCCTGGCTCAGCTAGGAGCAGGGGCATGGGACACTCCATTCGCCCCTCCATCTCAGTGTTCATGAGCTGCACCTGGTACCTCGAGGTACATAGAAAAAAACCCAAACATATAAAGCTGTGTCTATGGCCAAATCAGTGATTCTCTGAATCAGAATTGAATCTTCAGATTCAGCTGAATTGAATTGGGACAGGGATCCACATCAGTTAATCAAATCACTGTCCCCTGAATCAGGCTGAATCGGAATCCAAATCAAATACTGCCTGCTTCACATACCCCTACTGTCTGCTAGGGTCCCTGACACTTATATAGTAATATGTGACAACGGGCAATAGTTTATTGGGAAATATGAGGTTTAGATAGGTAACTGCTGGCCTCCATAACTCCAGTATAGTTAATAGGTTGGGTGTAAGTGTTTTGACATTTTGGATTAGGTTTCTATTGATGGTAAATTGTTGCTATTGTTGTGTTTGTCTGGGAAAGGAAAATGTGTAGAACTATGCCTTTCAGAGACTCTCATGCACTAACAGGAACCAGTCATTATCAGAAGCTCATGCCTTTACAGAAGACATCAGTTAAGAGTCTGGTCAAGGAATGAAGCAGATTTCTTGGCTCCAAGTAAATTCTGAGTTCAGGGGAGTCCTGAGCTACACCATTTCCCACTTCAGCTCCCAGTACATGGGCTATGGCTGGAATATCACTGTGCTGGAACATTATGAACAAGGCCAAGGCCAGAAAAGCAGCAACCCCAATTTTAGGAAACGATAACCAGCTTCTTTTCAAGCCCACTATAAATTCACATAATACATATGGAGAAAGATCTGACCTGGAAATCACCCTTACTTTGGAATCACTAACATGGTTCCCTTAAATAAAATCATATATAATGCTAAGGGTGTGGGGGTTTTGTAGTTCTGTGTAGGTGTTTATCAGATTGACACACACATAATCTAGTTCAGAATTTTTCTAAGAATATGTCTGCAACTACCAAATCACTCATAGGCTTCTATTATCTTTAGAAATCATACATTTGTAGCTGAAAAAGTAATCTCTGTGATTTGGAGGGTGTTTTCTAGGCCCCTTTTGGCAGTGGTAATATGTACCTTATTGTTAGTTTCAGCCAACATAAGCTTTCCAAAAAGAAAGACATGAAACTATATGCCCATGCATTAAGCCCAAAGCCTCCTTTTCTGTTTGAGGGAATTTACATTAAGTTTTTGTTAGCACTAGGATGCTACTTGATTTAGTCCATAATAGTGACAGAGGACCCCCCGCCCCCATCCTGTCACTTACTTATCCTTGTAATCCTTGGTACCCTACACACTGTCAAAAATGTCTGGGAAGTTGAACACAAACAAAATGATAGCCTGAAGAAAGTATCACAATAGGGTGTTAAAGATGTGCACAAACATGCGCTCTGATTTTAAAAGGATATCTCCCCAAAACCTCCTGACATATCAGCTGCTGCCAAATATTTGGCATTGGCCATCTTTCACAGAATTACTGCCTTTTTAGATAGTGGAATATGTTGGCGTATGCTGGTCCTTTTAACTTTTGCTTTAGGAAAGCAGAAAATTTCCTAGGGGGCATAAATTACCTTATCCAGCACAAGATGTCTTTGGATATCCTCAGTTGTTCTGATCCCCTGCCATTCTAAAAGCGCACCTACTTGAAAAGACAAAGATCTTGATATAGCACAGGCCCAATGATGGGTGTTCCTTCCTCTGGTACTAACATACATTGAATCTTTTCCAATATTTAACCTATGAATACATTCATTTCCATGGATTAAGTTCACCATTTTTTAGCCTTGAGATCTATCCATTTACTGTCTATTGCTCACCATTTTCTCTTTCAGTTGCAATGTCACTGTTTCTGGTACTGCATTGGTTTGCACACCTATGTCTAAATCCAACCAAACATCTTGGTAATTTGGCCAACTCAAAGTTAGGAAGTGTTACAGTATGGTGGGGTATTTTCACACTGCTTGGCAGACAAGGAGGCTTTCTAGGGAGGTGCAGGGTTGGCAGGAGGTTGTAACAGAATAATGCTCTTTACAGGGTTTTCTTTTGAATTGTGAAGCACTCTGAGGAAGCAGAAGACTTCCAAAGCTTCAGAGCTATCAGCTTCCCAGCTGGAAAACATGTCCTTCAACCTGGATGTGTGAAAAAGATCTAAAGAAAAAAAAGAAAAAGAACCTGAGTTTCACTTACCAGGTGTACTTTCATTGTTTAATTGCTAGCCTTACTGGCCTCCAAAAAGATCCTTGGAAAATGCCCAGGGAACAACTGCAGCTTGTTTTAGGAAGGGAAGATCAAAAGTAGTATCTGACTCTAAATCAGGATAGCCGGTACAGTTGCCTCCTCTTCCTCCTCCATTCCCCCTCTCCCTGCTTCTGTCAACAGAAAAGGTGGGTTCTGAGACACTTTCAGCTCAGTTTTGGGGGTTGCATAGTAATTCTGGATGCAGAGGCAGCTGGCAATGACTGTCACCAACTTGTTGTTATTGTCCTCTGCTTAAATATACAATTGTTCAAGCCTCCTCGCTGCCCACTCCCCCACTGTTGATGCTGCTGCCACTGGCTTCTTCAGCCACTTGCCCCCCCCCCCCCCCCAACACTGGCTTCTTCATTTCAGGGGGCCCCAAAACTATATCTTACAGGGGGACCCAAAAATTGCAGGCCAGCCCTGATTCTGAGAAATGAGAATCACTTTGAAAGGGCCTCAAATACATGTTCAATGTTGATCTTCTTGCTGAACTCATAGCCTTTTACATACTCAACCTAATGCAGCTATGCTCCTCCATCTTAGACTTCACTGTGCAGGTATCTTCTGCAAAGTGTCCCCCTGAAGCTAGCAGTATACAGCTCCAACCTCATAGATATTGTAGAGTTAACCAGTGAACTGGAGATTAAAAAACTCAAATGGTTTCTAGGATGTTGGGGGTGAGAAGAAGGGTGGGAAGGGAGACCAAGAAACTGTGGATCTGACAGATTTCAAAATGGTCACTCTTCATAGGGGAATTTGTTTCTCACAAGTCCTAGGTAGTCAGCAGTGCTAGAGGTTATGTCTGGAAATGTCCATGAAGGGTGGCCTTTGGGTATGGGTGACTGGTGCACCTCTTGAGTCAGGGGGGACACGTGCCCCCCCTGACACCAGTCAGCAACTGGGGAGGGGTCCCCCAGCAGCCGATCCTACTGACTGGTGGGGGGGGAGCCAGCAGCCAATCCCACTCACCAAGAAGTGGCCACGCCAGTTCCAGAAGCCCCACAGCCACTTGCAGAAGTGGCACTGCCACTTTTGCTGGTGCTCACAGGGGGTCACTGGCACTCCCACCTGCCCCCATGCCTGCTGGTTAAACAGGGAGCGCAGCCTGACACGGGGTGTACTGGCACTCTCAGGGGGTGCACGTGCACCCTTTATGCATCACCACTGCCTTTGGGTTATGGTCTGGACAAAAAGGCATATTGAGGCCTGAGACACCAATGGCAATGCCCCTGACTACACGTGTAGGCACTCTCTGGACTTTGATTTTGGTAGATGATGAGATTTACAAAGGATATTGTAGAGGTGGGAGAAGAAGATGGAGCCAATCTGGTTGGAAGGGCTAAAGGAGCAGAGGACCACTAACTGGGTTAAGTAGGGTCCTTAGGGATTATTTACACTACAGTCTCTCCAACTCAGGCTATCCTGGAGTTCCAAGGGAAGATGCAGTATATTCTGATACGAGGAGTTTTCCTGCCAATTTAGCTACACCATCTTCCCTAAAGTGACAGAAGTCAAGGCAACACAAGCATTCTTCTATTGGTATAGCTGCATGCACACCAGGTAGCTTTTCAGCATAACCATGTCTCTTAGGGCTTGTATTCTTTATATATTTTAGCAGATACAAGCTATGCCTGCAAGACTTTGTAGAATAGACTAGTCCTCAGTCATGGCTGTGCAAGAGTGTTGTTCATCTCTTTTACTGAATATAATGCATTGGCCAAATGCAATTCAAGATGCATTATTTGAAAAAGGAATATGTAAATATCCTTGATTTAACTGAGAACCTATGATCAACAAACCACAATCCAAGTGCTGGAACAGCCCACGTAAGTACTAAGGGGCTCAATGTGCATCAGAACAGGGGGGCACCAAGGGCACACATTGAGGGGCTCAAATGTCTCTAATGCTAGGACCATGGGGAACAAGCAGGAGGCACTCACATTCCTGCTTGCAAACAAGAACTTTGATTTAATTGGGCTAACTGAAACTTGATGGGACCCTACCCATGATTGGGCAGTAAGCATTGAGGGCCATAGACTGTACAGATGAGATAGAGTAGGGAGAAAAGGGGGAGGTGTTGCTCTCTACATGAAGGCTCAATATGCATCTTCCATAATCAAGACTGGATCAGAGGAGGGCCAGACCAAGGTACTCTGGGTCAGGATACAAGAGGGTCGAGGGGGAAGGGACTTGGTAGTGGGGGTCTACTACAGGCCACCACATCAGGAGGAGGAGTTGGACCTGGAATTCTCCAGACAGCTCTCAGAGGCCATATGGTCAAGGGACATGGTTGTCATGGGTGACCTAAACTACCCGAACATCTGCTGGGAGGAGCAGTTATTTAGATCCAACCATTCATGTAGGTTCTTAACCTGCATGCAGGACCTTCACCTAACGCAGGAGGTATACAGTCCCACTAAGGAAAACGTCTTACTGGACTTGGTCCTGGCTTCAGGGGGTGATTTGGTAGTGTGCTCAGGAGATTAGTTAGTGAGGCACTGAAGAACAAGAGAACTGATGAAGTAGGAGTCCAGGAAGGGTGGTCATTCCTAAAGGGAACAATCCTATGGGCACAGAAGGAAACAATCCCATTACATATAAAAAGGAGCAAAGGGGCCAAGAAACATTCTTGGCTGAACAAGGAAGTCCAGGAAAGCCTAGGGGCAAAAAAATAGGTATATAGGATGTGGAAGCAGGAGGTAGCTGCCCAGGTGGAGTATACCTATTTGGCCCGCATGTGCAAGGAAGCAGTCAGAAAGGCCAAATCAGGATTAGAACTTAGACTGGCAACAAAAATTAAAGACAACAGAAAGTCCTTCTTCGGGTATATAGGGAGTAAAAAGAAGGCACAGGGTAGCACAGGCCCCCTACAAGACAAACTAGGGCAATTTGTGACAGATAGGGGGGACAAAGCTGAGCTCTTTAATGAGTTTTTTGCCTCTGTGTTCCTAATCTCTGATCAGGACAAATCTTCCAACTGGATCATAGTCAGGCATAAAGGGGAAAACAGCCCACCTACTGTTAGCACTGACTTAGTGAAGAGACATGTGGAGGGGCTGGATGTGTTTAAGTCAGCAGGCCCAGATGATCTTCATCCAAGGGTGCTGAAGGAATTGGCCAGTATCATAGCAGAGCCACTGACACAGCTGTTTGAGCACTCATGGTGTTCAGGTCAGGTCCCAGAGGACTGGAAAAGGGCCGATGTGGTCCCTATTTTCAAGAATGGGAGGAAGGAGGACCTGGGTAACTATAGATCGGTTAGTCTCACCTCTATCCTTGGGAAAACCTTTGAAAAATTATTAAGGATCACATTTGTGGGAGTCCAGTGGGGAAAGCAATGCTAAAGGGCAACCAGCATGGATTCACTGCAGGTAGATCCTGCCTGACTAACCTTGTTTCTTTTTATGACCAGGTCACAAAATGCTTAAATGCAAGAATCAAGGTGAATGTCATCTACTTGGATTTTAAGAAGGCCTTTGATACGGTATCTCATTATATTCTCATAGATAAACTGAGCGACTGCGACGTAGATGATTATGTGGTCAGGTGGGTGGCAAATTGGTTTAGGGTTCGCAGCCAGACAGTAGTGGTGGATGAGTTGGTATCGACCTGGAAAGATGTGGGCAGTAGAGTCCCATAAGACTCGGTCCTTGGACCGGTGCTGTTCTGTGTCTTCATTAGTGACTTGGATTAGGGCATGGAAAGCACTCTGTCCAAATTCATAGATGATACCAAATTATGGGGTAAAGTCAACACACCAGAGGGTAGGGAATGAATCCAGGTGGATCTGGACAGGTTGGAAAAATGAACAGAACAGAATAGGATGCAGTTCAATAAAGACAAATGCAAGGTGCTGCATGTAGTAAGAAGGAATCACCAGCACACTTACAGGCTGCTACCTTCTCAGTAGCACAGCAGAGAAAACGGATTTTGGAGTCACTGTTGACTCATGTTCATCTTAGTGTCATCAATGTGACAAAGTGATCTGTAAAGCTAACCACACTTTATCATGCATTAGCAGGTGCATGACAAACAGGTCCAAGGAGGTGATACTTCCCTTTTATGCAGCACTGGTCAGGCCACAGCTGGAGTACTGCATCCAGTTTTGGGGGCCATACTTCAAGAGGGATGTGGACAACCTCGAGAGGGTTCAGAAGAGGGCCCCTCAGATGCAGGCAAACCCCTATAATGAGAGATTGAGGGCTCTGGAACTCTTCCGTCTCCGCAAGAGAAGGATAAAAGGTGATCTCATGGCTGCCTACAGATTCATTGGGGGGACAGCAAGGAATAGAAGATGCTCTATTTACACCCCTTGGAGTAACTAGGAACAATGGCCACAAACTGACAGAGATCAAATTTAAGTTAGACATCAGGAAGAACTTCTTACAGTAAGGGTTGTCAAGATCTGGAATGGGCTTCCAAGGGAGGTAGTGCTCTCCTCTACGTTGGGGGTCTTTAAAAGGAGGCTAGACATGCACGTGGCTGGGGTCGTCTGACCCCAGTGCTCTTTCCTGCCCAGGGCAGGGGGTTGAATTCGATGATCTGCTAAGGTCACTTTGGGCCTAAACATCTCTGAATCTATGAACTACAGTTATAATGTACAGAAAGCTAAATATGACAGGTACTTTACTGCAAATGAGGACCAGGGCTCATCTGAGAAAAGGATAGATTTAGAACAGACCATACACTGCTAAGGATCTCTAAAAGGGATTAATGGAATTAGGTACCGAAATTCAGTGGAAGTTGCATACCTCAGGTGTCTTTAAAAATCTTTACATATTGTTGTTTGCATAGATGTTGTTGTTTTTAAATACAAACAAGAAGTGTAAATATATGAAAGGTGATATTGGACTCATGGACAGTCTGAATTTTCAATTTCTAACTCTACCTAATAACCGATTCTAGCATCCATTGTAATAATATTATAAAGTTGTGTTCAGAAACTGATTTTAGAGTCGCATTTCTCAAATATCAACTACAAACACATATTAAATCTTATTTTTCATATAGTAAATCTAGGGCCATCTTAGGAGTTAAAAATTCAGTGAATCCACTTATTTAATATTTTTTCCAGAAACTTTATTAAGGAGTGAAATACAGCACAGTATATTACTGATAAAGACAGTTTTTTCTTTCTATTAATAGTGAAGAATACATTAAAACATTAAGATGCTTCAAAGATAAAATGGTGCCTTTGGCTTTGCTTGAGGAAATAGCCTGTCAAGCTTTATAAAATTAAAGGTATTTTTTTAAAACAGGAAATGAACGGTCAGGAAACCAGACCAAGAAATTTTACTAGCAAACAAAATCGCAAGTGTTGGCAGTAGTTGTGTTTATTAGCAGAATTTAAATATGTGATCTGTAGTTTATTTCTGGGGTGCTCATAGAATTGAGCAAAAGGATTGTTAGTTATACAGTCTTTCATATTGCAGATATATTGGAATCATGTATTTATTAGTCTATGCAGTTTAATTTAAACTGGAGATACTTTCCTTAATTTATTTCTTTAATGCTCAAAAAGTGGACTGTGTTCTAAGTAAATTACACATACTAGTCAGTTCTCTCAACAGGTAGGGACTGCTATAAATTTTCCATTATTGCAAGGAGGGGTCATTTATTACAGAAAGGTTCTTCACCATACATTATAGCCAACACTTCAGTTATTCCTGGAAGTATTGTTTTGTGGAATGGGGGAGAGTTTCGAATATCCCTTTCCCCCTTTCCACCCCCACACCATATGCGACAGATTAACTGGCAGTGCTAGATAGGACTCTCTTAGGAGACCGTCAATACTGCTTCTAAATCAGCCAGACAGTTGGCTGTAGAAGAAGATGAAGTGTTCTTTCACCTCCCCCCCCAAGTCATTCCAGTCTGTGTTGGCCACAGCAGCAAGGGAAAAATGACACTTAAGAAGACCATGCCAAATTATTTGGAGTTAATGCACATAGAACTAAAGTCTGCCAGCAAATCATATGTAAAATAAGTCAAGCTAGTAAAAGAATAACTCCCCATATAAAGCTGTGGTAGCCATAAAAAGTCAGCCTAGAAGAAAAAGGTCTTAGTAACTTCTAACATTGCGTGATGTATAGAATGGATGAAATTCGTTTAAACTGTGAAGTAAACATAACACAATTAGCTAGCAGAAAACATTCAGTCATCATGGCTTCTTTTATAGCTATCACGTTCTTGTGGCTGAATTTTTTTGTTTTCTGAACTGAATGCCATTACAATTGAAGAAAGTTAAAATTAGATTACCTTGTCCTTAATTATTTTTACTCTATTATACTTCCTCCATATTTTCTTCAGCTTCCTCTCCAGGTGCATCAAGCTTGAATCCACATCCAGGAAAGATGCTCACAAAGAGGCCTCTGCACTTAGAAAAGCCTTATAAAGGAACGATACACCTCAGGCAGGACTAGATGAGAGGTGCAAGCCTGAGGAGATGGTTTCTGACCCTCAGTCCTTCCTACCTCTATCGCCTCTCCTTTGAGCTTAGCACAACATATTTCTGGGCATTACTGGGATATGGTAAACTTGTAATGCTCCCTAACTCAGAGCAGCAACATTTTTCATTTCAGAGTGGTAACAAGCAAGTAGTTGAAGGGCAGCACAATCAAAAGGCTCAGCAGTAGGCAGCTTGAGCTGTTTAATTAAGGTCAGAAGGGTAGTACCCAGGGGCAGATCCAGAGCAGGGTGCAGTGGCACAGCTGCACTCCTATTTTCAATGGGGCTGCACCATGGGAGCCTTCTGGGGATTTTTTAAGGTCCCTAAAGCAGGTGAAAATCATCCTTCAGTTCTCCTTCCTGCTCAAAAGACATGCCCCCAGTCCTTCCCCCTCCCCTGTCTGCCTTTCCCTACTGTCCCAGGGGCAGGGATGCACAACAGACATTCTTGTCCGCTGTGTAGAAGCTGGGCTTAGCTGGGGATGGGGACAGTAGCAGCATGCCTGCTCCAGAGCTGGATTGTGGGGGGAACTACTCTTCAGACACCCTGTTGCCACTGTCACCTCCTCAATTGAGCCCAGCCCCAACTCAGCCCACCTAGCTCTGGAGCTTTCTTGACCTGAAGTGGAAAAAGCAGTAGCAGCAGGGAGGGGAGTGGGTTGGAAGTTGTGGGAGAGGCAGGCAGGGGGGAAGAGACATGAAGAGACATGTTCTCTTTGAACATGAAGAGAAACAGGGGGGGATTTTCACCTGCTAGGGACTTTTAAAAGTCTACAGACGCTCCTATGGCTGGGTCTGCCTACACTAGTCTGAACTGAGGAGGTTGGAAGCAGGGGGTGCTGCTCCCGCATCCCCCTTTGCAAAATCCTGGATCCACCTCTGATAGTACCACAGGCCAGGACAGGCCTTTAAAGTGTAGGTGAGGATCTGTTAGAGACAGAGAGGAGAGTAGGAACATTTGTAGAAGGGGAGGGGGAAACAAGTATTCTGGGGGACTAAGATAAATGGGAAAGAGAATAGACATGTAGAGGTATCTGCAGAATAGAGCAAGACATGTGGAAAGCAGGCTTTGGGAAGATTTGGCATCAGCAAGAAAAAGTCATGCTTGATTTAGATAGAAGGAAGGGTCCAATTTTGCAAGGCCCTGGACATCAGTAGGTCCCACTGGCTTCTCTCAATGTTGTGAAAAATCAGCCCTGCCCTTTTGTCTAAATCAGGCTTTTATCCTTGCCAGATATGTCTATCAGTGAAGAAGACAGTGGACAGAGCCAGCTGTCATCAGACTTGAGAATGGAAAATTGACAATACTGATAATCTGGACCCCAGCTGCAGTTAATCCATCTCTGCTTTCTATAATTATTTCTCTTGTCTCCTAGTAATATTGCTGGTCCTACTAGCTTCATGAGGGATGGTTAAAACTGCTCTAACACAACCATCAATGCTATGAATTAAAACAAAGCCTGGGCTATTTATCAAGGATATCATCATTGGCATGGAGACAGTGATTGAAATTGCTGTCATTGCTTTAGAGACTGCAGCAGAACAAAGAGTATTATTGTTGGGAGGGTGATCCAGCAGGTGGGAGGGCAGCTGATGGGGAGTCCTGAGCCTGCAATGGGCAGCCTGCATCTACCACCACCCCATGCACAAATCTGGGGGGTATGTGCCCCCCATGCCTCCCTCCCTGGGAGAGCCAGCCCCTAGATGAGTTGCACGTGGCTCCATCCTGCTCCCCCAGTCCCAGGTCCCATGTACCAGCTTGCCTGGGCAGTGCCCTCAGCCACAGCCCTACCCCACTCCCTTCCTCTGCATGGGGGCCTCAATCTTCCCTCCCCCATAGATTTACCTGGAGGTTGCTGCAGGAGCTACTCTCCACGCTGCCTGGCACCACATGCATGTGTGCACACACATATGCATGTGGCACCCCCTGCCCAATTGCCCTCCTCCTGCTTCCTCCAGTCCCAACCAGCCCCTTGCAAGCTGTAACTCTGCCAGCTTGCAAGGGGAACCCATCATTTCCTGCGTTTTTCTGTGATTTTTATCATAATCTGTCAACACTGTTGAGTATCTTTGCCACTGGGTTTTTTTATCGTTGCGACCCCAAATGGGGTCACAGCCCCAAAGTTGGGAACCGCTGGCTTAGGTAATTATTGTAGTAATTACATGGTTTATATTGGCAAATATTTATTTCTTAATACTAACCATTATAGATGCTACTCATCTCCCCCCGCCCCCATGGGCCTTCTGCAGTGGCTCACTGAAGGAATTCACCTCTCCTATCTACTATGGTTCTGAGTATTCATAAGTCATCAAAAATGCACAAAACTGTGAACATGTGGCAGACAGAACAGTAAAACTGGAGGAAAACACAGTACTTACCTGCTGGAGAACTGGCATCCAGAAGCTGCAGTTGCAAAATAGCTGTTTTCTGACTGGAGTTATTTAATTGTACCAGAAAATAATGCTGGGGCTGGGACAGGGGAGAGGGGGAGGGAGGTCTTAGAAAAGGGCAGTTCTGCAGTTGGGGGATGTTGGAAAGGAACAAGTACAGTAAAACCTGGTTAATTTGTTATCCCAAGGGGAATGCAATAATGATGAATCATCAAGCAGTGGCCAATTATCAAGAATTGACAACTGGGCAGGATGAGAAGGGGAATCAGGTGGGGAATCAGTACAGCAGGAAATTAAACCACAGTGGTGAATTATTCCTAGGCAAATTGACCAGTATTTACTGTGGTCATGGAGAAGCACATTCATGCTTGACTGAATACACTTGATGTTGTCTCCCCTTGGAAGCAAAGCAGCCCAGGGCCTGACTAGCACTTGGATAGGAGACTGAGCTGGCCCTCTATCTCATTCACTACGCTCCTTCCAACTTCTGAACCAGATGAACTACAGGTCATGTACATGCAATGGTCTCTTTTGTTACATAGCATATCCTGAGTAGGTCCAGGTTCATTATCATTATTCTCTCCATCTTCTTATCTTAGTGTCTTTGCCCAGCCAGTCCAAATTTCCCCATGCATCCTAGCTCCTTGTTGGATCTGTCTTCATGACTTCCACCCCCTTTTCTTGCCCTTTTCATGAGCAGAAAAAAGAAAAAGAAGAGCCCAATATGGTCCTGATCACTCTTAAACCAGTCCATGGGCCCTGGGATACCCTGCTTCCCCAGACCCCTCTGGTGTCACTACAAACAGTTTTCAGTTTGTTTGGTCATAACCATCCTGCCCCCTCTAGCTCCTCCAGGATGAACATAAAACTGCCTTCATTTCTTTGTATCCTGGGGCCTTCCAAGGAAACAAATAAAAAAAAAAAAAAGATTTTCAATACTTCCCAGGCACTTGCTCCTTCATTCTGACTTGATAGACATCCCTCTTCCCAGGCAGCAGCTCTCCTGGCTGAAGTGGTTTCTGCTCTGCAGGTCTCCCTTTGCTGCCATGGTCAGTCCCCTTGGTCAGCCATGCCTGGCTGGTCAGCTGACCAGGCTTCCTGCTCCCTCTGTGCAGATGTGATCAATCTCTTCCTCTCCTCCCCCTGTTCAGTCCTGCAGCCTGTGGGCTAAGCTTTGCAAGTGTGAGCCCCTGGCCCAGGGCCTGGCCACTTCAATTTGGGGTCCCTGTTCCCCCTCTCTATTGCAAGCTGCTCACCCTCCCCCATCCAGCTGGGGCTTCCCTTGACAGCCATCTTCTAAACCCTGTACTTGCTGGCTGGGTCCTTCTTTACAGCAGGTAATCATCCCCTTATATGGGCTGCAAAGTTGTAGGCCTTAAAGGGCCCCTGCTGCCTTTCTTTTCCTGACCCCCTCTTTTCTGTAACAGGGCTAAGATCCTCTGTTACAAGGTATATAAGCCCAGGGTTGGAGGTGACTGCATGCTGCAAGGAACAGAGCTCCTGGCAGAAGGGGGGCCTGAATGGCCAAGAAGCAAAGACTCTAGACTTCAAGGAAGTTGCATAGAAGCCTCTGCATGACTGGGCAGCAGTGATAGGTATTTTGGACCTGTTGTTGGAGCTCATTGCCACAGTGTGGTGTTGACCTAGAGTTGGGGGAACTTTTTATTTGAGAGCAGATGCCCATATTTTTTGTTTGCATTGAATTTGAAGTGGAGGACCAGGTTGTGGCTGTAGGAGAGGATGAGGCCACTGAGAAGGGTGCCAGGAACACCCCAGGTCCTAATCCCTTCAAAGTGGGGGAGTGCTGCTGTCAGTGGAAGGATTGTAGCATGAGACAAAAAAAATTAGGGTGCAAGCCCAGATCTTGTGAAGGGCAAGACTGGGGGTCAAGGGACCCAGAGTCCACAAAGGGTGAGGCTGGAGCTGGGGCCCAGAAGCCTAGGTTCCTGAGATAGTGGGCTTTAGGCAGAGAAGCTCAAGCAGAGTAAAGTGGGCTAAGGCCAGGGGCCTTCAGCCCAGAGAAAGACCTAAAACCTGAAATGAAATCCCCTTGCCCTCTAGGGGCAGCCTCCCTGTCCAGTTATAACACCAAAGTATGGCAGGCGAGACAACAGGGTGGGATCCTGAGAGGCCCGAGGGGGCAACCAAGGTGGGATCCAGGTGGTGCTGAGGGGTGATTTTGCTGCCCCAGTGCTGGACCCATACCTTATTTGTGCGCATTTGGCATGCATGTAAATGTCTTTACATACTCTATATCCCAGGGATGAGAGAAACTCAGAAGGAGCTCATTTCTATGCAGGTCTGAAAGTGAATATCTGTACAGAGAAGCAAAGAAAAAACAAAGCCAAGGACCAAGATGTGCGGACCGGGTCTGACCCCGGGCCCTTTTCGTCGCTCTGCACACGAGCTGTGGCCAGCAGCCCGGGCAGGCCGGATCGGAGAGGGAGGTCGCCGAGCTAGAATTAGGCACAGACACGTAACGGTTGATTTTAAGATTGTTTTACTTACACCGAGATGGTCGTGGTGCAGGCTGAGAACTTGCTTGAGTTGCGGTTACAACAGAAAACACGAACACACGTGGAGGTTGCAAGGCTCCACGCAGACAGAACATGAACAATCACGTGGAGCTTGCTAGGCTCCACGCAGACAAACTCCGGATGTCCAGGACAAGCGCGCATAAAACTCGTCGTTACGTCTTATAGCAGGCTCCGTTCGAGGACGGGAAGAGGTGGGCGGTGGATCAGGCCGCTAAACTCCTCTGAGCGACACACAGGGTTTCTATTACCCTGCCGTGCACACCCAGAGTCCCCACGAGATGGATGCGGAGTCCTCTTCGGCTTGGGCGGAAACTGCTCAAGCCTCTTATACGGCTAGCAGGCCAATCGCTAGCCGCCACGTGTGAATAATTTAGCACTAGCCAATTGCAGGGCACAAATTTGCATACAACGAGCGGGAAATCTTTGCATCGTGCATTTCTATGTTGCAAAGGGAAATGCACCCTGCAAAGATTGCTGCAAAATGGCGGGAACACTCCTTTGCACGCGGGTTCTCTGCGCAGCAGAACTCCTCCGTGCAATGAAGTTGCAAACCCACGGGGATAATTCTTAGTGCCGAAGCACACACAAAAAAATCAGACCTTTGGGTCATGACACAAGAGAAGTAAGGAAGAATGTACTAAAAAAATACAAACCATATCAATTTTTGAAAGACTGTATCAGGACCTATTTAATGCATCATTACAGATTTCAACCGCATATTTATATTGTCCATGAAAATCACTGGGTCTCTGTCAAAATAAAACATTATAACAAGGAGGATGAATACCAAAAATTCCAGCACAGCCAGAAGACGTTTATCACCCAGATATTACTCTCATTCTAGAAGGGCATGAAACCCAATATTTGAAGATAAATTTGATTGATTGCAGGAGGCAATAACACTTTCAAGTCCTTTGGCTGAGAAAACAAGTTGGATATTGGTTAATTGTTTGAAAGCATAAAAGAGTGCAGTGGTAGCAGTTTTAAGGAGATTTAAGTCAGGAGCTGATAAAGATACTTTGTTATTTCATATTTGCAACCTAATCAGATCCTCTTGCTGTAGACTTGACTATTTGAGGATGAGGCATTCAAAAACCAGGCTGTGTATGACACTATTGAAAATAAGTTATATTACATTTGTGACAAAATAGATAAAGCTCTCCACAAACTTTTTCTTCAAACTAATCATTTTATCCACATATTTAATTAAATGATTTTCACTTGATTTTGTATTTTAATTTATTTTTTTCTTGATAAGGATGTCTTAGAACTACTGGTATGTCATCATAAGCAATGAAAGGTAAAACATAACAAAAGTTAGTTACAAAATATAGTTGGAAGATTTAAAAAATAGCTGGGAAATTGCTTCATTTTATTGTTCTTGATTTCATTGTGTGAAAATGCAACAAATTCTTGCAGATGCGGGGTTGTCATAGCCAGAGAATTTCCAGATGTTTTTCTGTCTACAGTCAAGAATTTTTAAAATACAGCGAGGACTTGTTTACTTTGCTGCACAACTTGTTTACAGCACCCATCAACACATCTGCATACCTATTATAGATTTTAATTGAAGGAATCAAAACATTATCCCAAGAGTACAAAGCCTACGTGCAATGCTCTGTTCCATGGGACCAAAGCAGCGTCTGACAGACCATAACCAGGGGATTTCATGCATGTAGTATATAACTGTAAAATGCCTGAGCAAATAAATTATTCTTGTCTTTCTGTGCCTAATCCAATGCCCATTGAAATTACGAGGAGCTGGCTTTTACCCCATTTCACCCATTCTGGTCACAAGGAATGATGACAATTATGCTTGGCCCTGGCACAGGTAACCTATGGAAAGGAAAGCTATTTTTGCTCGGCCCCTGTTTACACTTCTATTCAGAATAACCCATTAAGGCAGTGAATCTGCATATGCATCTTTGTGCTCATCTCAGAAAAAATAAGAAATAAATGGGTGGAACATAGCAACATTGCATACTGACTTACTTGAAGAAATGATATAATACTACTCTATTACATTAAAATTGGATGGGGGAATTTAGGAGCTAGAATAGCATCTTCAGTAGCACAGAGACCCCTTGTAACAGGCTGGGCATTAGAGCTGAAATGACTCTGGGGAATGACAGCTATCAACTGAATCACTATGTCCTGCAGCATCTAATTAATCTCTGCAGGTCAAGGGTTGGCCCAAAGTGACCCTGCTTAGTTTTTGAGTCTGATGGGATCACAGCACAAGGTGGCATAGCTCTAGGCTATTAAAGCAGCTCAAGATATATCAGCAATATTATTTTTCCTCCCCAAGTGTGTATGGTTGAAGCCCTCTCTTAAAAATCCAGTTAAGGATGAATGCTGAATTATACATAAAAGATAAGGAAAAATAAGTCATTATTGTCTTGGTTTTAAAAATGAAAAGGGTGGAGATTTGCCTTCCCCAGGAATCAGATTACCAAAGCAGTAAGGATGAAGAATTAGGGAGAGAACAGATACACGTGAAGAGGTTATTAAAAGATTATGGACTCTAGAAACTGATATAATAGAACAAGGTCTCTGTATATTCCAGACTTCTAAAGAAAGTTATGAGAACTTCAGCAAAGTAACTTTCAGGAGAGAATTCCCAAAAGCCTATTTTATTTTATTTTATTTTACTTTATATAACATATACAGAAAACAGAAAGTAATGCTGTACCTAACACCCTAAGGCTTTGTTTCACATAAATGCAAAACTCAAAAATAAATGTAATGGCCCCTAATGAAAGAATTCTGGTTTCTTAAAAAAAAAAAATCTTCCTACCTGTGTTCCACTGGAGTCTAGAAGTACAGTACTTGATGGCAACATCAGTCTTCAAATGTATATACATCCAATTACTACTTTATATTTCTCTCCCTGAGGCCCTTCAAGACAAAATCCCTGCTTTATGTTAAAGTCCTAAAATATATCTGGGTGGGTATGTATACAAACACATATACTGGAAAGCAGAATATAATATCTAGATCATAATTCACTGTTGACTCAGGGCTTTCATATTGCTTGAATAGAAAGCACAGTAAATAAGACTGGACCTAGATTAGGAAAGTTTGTTCCAGTGTAATTATATTCTAATGCAGTTAAAACAAGGCGACACTCTCCCCCTCCTTCCATGTGGACAAAAGAAGAAGCCTTGTGCTGGTACTGCTGACCATACGTCCATCACAGAACTGGCACTGGTGTGAGTACATTAGCACAGGAAAAACAAACATAGCCTGAGTACCAAGTCTGCCTCAAAATTCTGCACAAAATTCCAATGAGCTGTTCCTCCATGGTGCAACATGCTGCTATAAATCTACCAATTTAAAGTAGAAAAAGAATCCCAGACAGGTCTGTTAATTCTGAAAATAAAAGGTTGCTGCCTAATCAAGTGTGGAGTATGACAGAATCAAGTAGTGAATTAAGTAGCCTATGTTATTGAAGCTAAAGTTTGATAGAATATGGAATTTCCTTTTCAGATTAACAAAAATTGAGTTAAAAAATAAAAGAGTTGATTCAGAACACTCAACATATTTTGTTTCCATGTCTAAATATTTCTATAATGCCAAAGCAACTCATTCTAGATAATATTACAGACAACGTATGCTAGAGGATTGTACATATCACTGCTTCTGTAGGCTGAGCTCATGCGTCTCACAAGTAAATTGCCTCCATGACACAATTTCAGTGTGCCCCCCTTCTTTCCCTGCTAAGATATGAGCTTTGAGTGCCTGCAATTGTTCCTTATCCTTGCTGCAGCCAGGGCTCTGTATGGTCCTCATGTTTCCCTCCCTCATGCCACTGTCACCCATTTCCTGTCCCATTCCTATGGCCCTCTGTTTGCCCCCAAACCCTTCTACATTGTTTCTCCTTAACCTTCTCTCTCTCTCTCTAGAAGATACTTCATACAAGGTGTCAACTTTTATATGTTGGGATGACAAGTGGAGCTGAGATGAGGACATCAAGTTCTGATTGCCTTCTACTTATAGTTAGTGTAATAGCAGCATTAAACATTTTTTTTTTATTTTAACAGTTGAAACAACATAAATCAACATGACAATGGTGGAATGATTCACTCAGGCTTTTTCTTATTAAAAACCCACTGAAATTTAAATGAAAACATTTTGTGGGAACACACACGCACATCCTGGCAGAATATTGTGGGGTCTGCTTCTTGGCATTTGGCATACTATATGGTAATTGGTACCCTAGGAATAAATATAGACCCCCTTCTAGGGCTAGGTACAGATATTCAGGAAGGTTAATTGGGTTTTAAAATGGCCACCCAATTTAAATTTAGTTTGTCCTGGTACTTACATTTACAGACCCAGTCTCAGTGACCGGAAATCAATCTAAACCTGTAACTGTACAGAAGTTCCATTCACACAAACCAGTCTAAAAATTGAGGAACCTGATTTTAGATAAACCAGGATCTACGTATTGTCAAGCTTACTTATGTAGCCCAGGTGTACTTCTGTATATACTACCCTTCTCTAATTGAAGGGGATTGTTAGCTGGCAGGTGTGCCATGGGGGAACTGCAGACCACTCAGTTTTCCTCCACCCCTATAGAACCAGGCCAGGACAGTCAGGGGACTTAACTATATACAAATTTATTTACATTAACTTATCACAAGAAAGAAACATGGATACACACATTGTACATATGTTTATATCTATCTATCTATCTATCTATCTATCTATCTATCTATCTATCTATCTAAACAAATAAACAATACCCTCAGGGTAAATGCTATAAAACCTTATACCAGTGCTCCAAATATAGTAAGTATCTGATATGAAACAGATAATCCCCAAAATAAACATAGATAGCCAACAGATAAACTATAGATAAGTATAGGTGAACAATAAATAAGCCACAAATAAATACAAATAAACAACAGGTGAAGTAAAAGCAAAAAGGGGGTCCCAGCAGAGCCCTAGGACTCTACTCATCTACTAATTTACAAACATGAGAGTTCATAAAATACCAGGCACAACATCACACCACTTATGGCGCAAGAACCTCAAAGAAAAACTTAATCCCAAGGGGAAACCCCAATGCCCTTGGGCTTTTTCCCAAACCCTTCAAGGAAGCTGGTAACTTTAGGGGGGGTCTCCCAGTGGGACCTCCACTTTCAGAATCCCTTAGCTAAACAGGGGGGACTCCCCCTCCCCTGTGAGAATCCCTGCAACTCATGGCTCCCAGGCCTGGAGGATGGTCCCCATTCCCTTTCCAAGCTGTTCTCTTGCCTGCCGTGGGCTTCAGGGGGTCACTGTCCCCTGGAACAAGGCTCTGCTATGCAGAGATTCTCAGTAGCTCGAGCACCATCTGGCTCCCTGGACTCAACCTTTTGCTATGGGTTGGAGGCCCAGGCCACCTTGTGCAGCACCAGGCTTGGTCTGCTCCTGGATCCTCCATACAGTGCCTCCTGCACCGAGCGCCCAGCCTCATGCCAGGGGTTGGGGACCTGAGCCACCCAAGCTCTTCAAAGATCCTGCTCCGTGAACTGCGTCTCTGGCCACACACCAGAGGCTGCAGACCCAAGTCACCTCACGCAGCTCCCAGGGCATGGACACTGTCCCGCGCACACAGAGCCTAGCCACTGGAGCTGTCCGCCATTCCCCGCTGATGTAAGTCTTCAGGGGCACTTCCGAGCTACTGCTTTGCCCTGGTGAGCAGCTCTCCTCAGCTCTTCTAAGCTCCACTTTTCTCTCTTCTCTCTCCCAGATGTGTCTCCCTCATGCTGGGCACACAGCTCCTTTTATACTCTCCAGGGCACTGCCTCTGAATTCTTCTGGACCTGATAGTATGGCAGTCTACAATCAGGTCCGGGGGAGCTCCTCTTCCCCTCCCCTCAGGAAAGGGGCATGACTTAACTCCTATTGCTGCCTCCTGATTGGTAGATGGGCTCAAGCCTGGGAATAAACCCAAGCTCTGAAAGACTAGCCTGCTACACTTGATTTAGGTGAAACTAGTGCATAGAACTTCTGTACACTTCCTCTGCACAGCCCCTAGGCTGGCAAAACCTGGCTGCTGGTCCCAGCCTTGTTTTTCACTCCTCCCCACCCAACAACAGGCTATTTTTGCACCCTGAACCAATCACCCCCCACACCCCCATCCTGCAAGCTCTTCCAGGTGTTGCCACTGCCAGAACTAAGCAAGCCCTGGTGTGGGGAGGGGCAGGAGGGATGGTGGGTAAGTTTGCTAGTGGAGTCAGGACACTAAAAATTGTCCCTTGTCCTCTCCAAGTCACCCCCTACCCCACCGTGGATCCAGAGAGCCCCCTTTATCCTGCCAGACCCTCCCAGATCCCAACAACATCCTCTGGATTGCACCTGCCCCCCATCCTCCGATTGCTGCCATAGGTCATATATGCCCCGACCCCTCACAGATTGCACCTGCCTCCTGCACAGGTTGCACCTTCCCTGCCATTCTCCAGCAGACCCTCAATCTCCCCCCACCCTGCTAGCTCCTCCATCCCAATTTACCAGATATTGGGTGGCCATTTTGAATAATTAAGCCTCCCTCCAATGC
Source organism: Alligator mississippiensis (assembly GCF_030867095.1). Lineage (NCBI taxonomy): Eukaryota > Metazoa > Chordata > Crocodylia > Alligatoridae > Alligator > Alligator mississippiensis. Next base: position 280,901,971 of record NC_081824.1, read on the forward strand.
CCCCAAATGCCTGTACTTGACCTAGAAGGGTTTGGGGAAGTAAAAAATGCCAATAACTCCCATGTTGCCAATTCTTTCCATTTCATTGCAAGTATCACAAGATTTAGTGTTTTTCTTAAAGTTCCAGGTCCTATATTCAACAGATTACAAGAAACTCTCAGTTTTTCATTAAAAAATATATTCTAGCCTCCATGATAGCAAGGAAAAGCTTAAACATTAAAAAAAATGACGGTGTAAAATCACAGCAACACACTGATAAAAATGTGGGTTTTTTACATTATTAAAATAATCATCATTTTAAATTACAATGTGATGTTAGCAGGGGGCTGGCCCATATTTTTATAATATTTAGCCACATGGTAATCCATACCCCTCTCCCTCCTCTCTGTTTTGGGAGGATAAAGGGTGCAAAAGGAGTGAAAGGGCCTCATTGAACAGAACAATTAGCACATGTTTATTTAGAATAAAGTAAGCATCATGATGCTATATTAAAAGTTAGAACATGTTCTGAGCAGTCACATGGAATTTCATACTATGATCTTAGCTTGCCCTGGACAGGGCTGAAGCTGGCTGTGTCCCTCCCCCCCCAACACTAATCCCAGTACTGGGCGGCACCACTTGCATGTCTGCCCATGAGGATGTGCAACCTCCATGCCCAAAACCTGTTCCACTTCCCCTCATTCAGTGTGCCCAGCAAAGCCCATCCCAAGAGCCAGGTCTCTGCCACTGGTGGTAGGTGGAGGGAGGTATAGGGAGCCAAGCCTGGGACAGGGTGCTGGATCTGCACCTGCCACTGGATCCATAGAGCAAGCTGAGTATCTTCTGCTGGAAGACTTGAAGATGCTCTGGTGTGGTACAGGGTGGAGGCTGGATTGACAATAAGCTGATTGTTGGTCCCAGCCACTACACTGCATCAGAATTTTGAACTTGCACTATCTCTGCCTGAAAACAGCTGAACATTTGTTAATTAATATGATCTGGAGATGCTCCTTTCTGTGAAAAGTCATAACTTTGCTACCATATCACACTTAGCACATGTTTTACTGTTTGAATGCAAGGATGCTTGCATTTTTCATGCAGTTAACACAAAAGTATAAAGTGAAACATGGCTCAAAAACAGTGAAGAATTTTCCTTTGATTATCACTGTATCCATCTAAGGCAGGGGCTGCAAAATACAGCCTGCAGACTGGATCTTGCCCACCAGGCCATTGCATATGGCCTGTGGGGCCCCTAAAAAATTTAGAAAATTCATATTTATCTGCTCCTGATTGCCTTTCAAAGGACCCAAGACTCAGCAGCCTAGAAACAAGGCCCGCCCAACCTTGCCCTAGCCCCCCCGTTCCTCCCCCCCCAACCTGGAAGCCTCATGCTTAGCAGAGCCTTCTGGCCTGGGCCCCTGGGGCTGTTCCTGCCTCCCTGTGTCCCAGAGGGAAATTCAGATAAGAATGTGGGGGGGGGGGGGAAAGGAGGGGAGTAGTGGAGGGCTGTGGGCAATCACCCCAGTCCTTAGTGCCAGGCTGGCTCCTGCTGAGTCCCGCAGTCCAGCAATGGAGCTGGGAGCTACATGGTGCTGGAGTGGATGGAACCTGGCAGGAAAGCAGGGAAATGGCAGCTACAGGTGAGGGGGAAGGGGCAGCGAGCAGGCACGTGGGAGAGCAGCAACAGCTGGGCAGGACCTCAGGGTCCATGCCAGTGTTCAGAGGCCAGCACCAGCAGGGCCCAGAGTGGGGCAGCAGGAGCGTGGGACCCCTGCCCCCCTCCAGTACAGCTGGTGATGGACCCCGCACTCCTGCCACCCCACTCTGGGCCCCACCATTGCTGGCCCTAGGACACTGGTGTAGGCCCTGTGCTCCTGTGTGTCTGCTCACTGCCCCTTCCCCCCACCTGTAGCTGCCATTTCCCTGCTTTCCTGCCAGCTAACAGCTACTTAAGCACCACATGGCTCCTGGCTACATCGCTGGACCATGGGAGTACGGGCCCAGCACTGGTACCCAGGGGCCAGGACCAGGAGGGTGTGTGTGTGTGTATGTGTTCATAGGGCAAGACCCACATGCACATCCCACCATACATATGTATGCCCCACCTTGCGCTGCCATACACACAGACCCCCATACCCCAGCCACCAACAAACCCCATATCCACCCACACCCCCACATATCAACACACACACCCACATGCTCCCTTGTCCCAGACCCACACCCCCTCACATACCCACCCCCGCAGACACACCCATACCCTCCCCCATGCCCTACATACCCATACCCATAGCCCCCACAAACCTATACCCATCCCCATGCCCACCCCTGCTCCACAATATACAAGAGTAAGACTTCATTTTAAACTATTGTGCAATCACTTCTGTATACATACACAAACACATGTAAATCAGGACAAAAATATTTTTTGAAATCAAATGAATGAATGTTGTAGATATTCACCTTTTAGAATATAATTTGGTATTTTTCTGGTTCTGAGGTGGCAAAACCCCTTGCTGAAAGGAGTACATCTGGAGGCAAGGTGAGGGACTTCTGCTGACAAAGGTTGGGGGTTAGGGGGTGGGACTTCGAATCACAAGATGGTAACCAAGGGGTGGGGCTACCCATGTGGTCCTTGATAGCTTGCTAAAATTCAGCAAGCGGCCCTCCACCCAAAATAATTGCCTGCCCTGCTCTAGGGGCTAGACCAGGGGTGGGCAATTATTTCAGGCGGAGTGCTACTTACCAAGTTGTGGCAAGCTGTTGAGGGCCGCATGGGTAGCCCCACCCCTTGAAAAGTTCCCCGCCACCTGGTCACCATCTCGGGACCAGTGTCTCAATATCTTGGGACCAATGTCCCAGGGCCAGCACCAGTGGGGCCCAGAGAAGGGCACAGGCTGGCAGGGGTCTGTGGAGCTGGGATGGGCTGCACCAGCAGGGAGATGGGGGATCTGGTCCAGCTCCACAGATACCCTGCCAGCTGGGACCCTGTACCCCTGCTGCCCTGCTCCGGGCCCTGCTGGTGCTGGTCCTGGGACATGGGTGCGGGCCATGCTCCCGCATCCACTCACTCCCTGTGCCCCACCAGCCCCATGGTACAGGCAGGGGGCAGTGTGCAGCCCTGAACCCTGCTCACTGGCAGGGAAGGAGCTGGTGCTAAGTGCAGGGAAAAGTCAGCCCCTCACCCACCCCATGGCTGGCACTCCCTGCTGCAGCCACTCGCAGCCCACATGGGGCTGTCCTGAGCAGGTGCAGGCAGCCCCACATGGGCTGCGAGTGGCTGCAGCGCAGGGTGGTAGCCACAGGGTTGGGTAGGGGCTGCTTCTCCCTCCCCCTGCACTCAGCACCATCTTGTAACCCGCCCCTGCTGCCAGCCTGGACCCCATGCCAGCTCCGGGCTCACCCGTCGGGGCTGCATCATGGCGGCAGCAGCTGTGGCCCTCCGCTTGCCATGCTGGGCAGTGTTTGCTGCTGCTGCAAGCCCGGAGCTTGCATGCTGGACAGCACAGAGGCGGCGGTGGCAAACGCTGCCTGGTGAGGCAAGCGGGGACACCACAGCTGCTGCCGCCATGACACAGCCTTGATGGGCGAGCCTGGAGTCGGTGCAGGGCCCAGACTGGCAGCCGGGCTGGGTTACAAGCTAGTACTGAGTGTGGGAAAAGCGGCCCCACCCCCACCCCTGCCCCATGGCTAGCGCCCCACACTGCAGCCGCTCGCAGCCTGCATGGGGCTGCTTGTGCCTGCTCAGGACAGCCCCGTGTGGGCTGAGAGCAGCTACAGCAGGGAGCTATGGGCATGGGGTAGGGGAAGGGCTGCTTTTTCCCCAGGCTCCGCACCAGCTCCTTCCCTGCCCTCCCCCCCCTTACCTGCCGTTCCAGTACCAAGGCAGACATATGGTTACAGGCCAGAAGCCCCTGCTTGGGCTTCCATCGGGGCAGGGCTGAGTGGGCCCTGCTGTTGAAGAAGCCCTCCAGGGCTTCCCGTGGGTCCTACTGCCCTCGGTTCCTGTCATCTTTGACAGGAACCAAGGACAGATAAATTTTAATTTTCTAAATTTTTTTAGGGGCCTTGTGGACCAGATAGAAGGGCCTTGTGAGCCGCATCTGGCTCGTGGGCTGTATTTTGTCCACCCCTGGGCTAGACAGACTGGTAGCCATTTACTTCATGTAATGCATGAGCTTTAGGTACTTGTCTTTACTAAAGGATTGGGAGGAGGACATAGAGGCTTTAACCAGATAAAATTAATGCAGTGCTTTCTCTGAAACCCTGTTGGGCTCAAAGAAGCATCAGACTACTCTGGGAAGGCTCAAAGGCATGACAGGTATGAAAGTACAGGCATGAAAGGTACTGAATTTCACAACGCATTACATTATCTATGAAACAAAAAATAAATGGGAAATCTTCTTGCCTTTGCCTGTATGAGCCTGGTGTTTATTCTTTATCCTCTGGCTTCCAGTGCAATTTTAGCATTTTCAACAACATGCATTTCATAGACCATCAGATAACTATGAACATGAGGAAAGGTTTCCAGATGTATCTGATATGTCTCAGGATCTCTGCCCATGGTGTGTTTGGCACAGAGTGCTCACGTATATTGCCAGTGGGCTTTGTCAGTAGAGCTAGAAACCTATTCCATAAAAAATACTGTTGTATATAAAGTTGCTTGAATAATAAATTGTTTGGTTATTTAGCAGTTCTGAAAAAGTGGGAGCAGGAGGAAAAATGTCAAACCAAACAAAAAAAAATAATTAAAAAAAACAAACCCATGACCACTAATGTGGTTCCCTTCTTCCCCCACACCAAATTTAAGGGGGAAAAATTGAAGGCAATTTCAAACTGAAGTTATGTTGACTTAAAAAAAAAAAAGGAATCAAAATATTTGATTTAGAAAATATAAAAAAGTGTCAGATGTTTTGTTCTCAAAATGGAAAATCACCTAGATGGACAGAACAAAAAGTAAAAAACTATTTGTTTATTGCCAAGTCTGAACTTTTTCCTGAAAAAAAAGTTTCGGTCAAAATATTTTTGCTATTGCTACTGACCACATTGTTTCTGAAGTTTTCCACACTGGGCCAGTTCAAAGGATATTCATGTTTATCTGCAAGCCACAGAGTGTTAATGAGATGTAGCATAGTAGCCTATTAGGGTTACCATATGTCCTGGTTTTCCCAGACATGTCCTCTTTTTTGACCCCTGTCCTTGTGTCCGGGCAGGCTTTTAAAATGAAAGCAAATGTCTGTGTTTTTGCTCTTCCTCTGCTCTCCTCTGCTGGCTGGTTGGGCCTGAGAGCAGCAGGCAAGGTGATTGGCTGTCAGGGGTCATGTGCTCCCCACGCAAATCCTGGCATACTCCCAGGTAAAGAGACACTGTGCGTGTGCATGCCTATGTGTAACAAGGGAGCTGCTGGGGCAGAAGGGCTGGGGGCACACGGTGCTGTGGGTTGGGAGTACGGGGAACTGGCAGGGCTGGGGGGCAAGGGGCTGAGGGGTGGGAGTGAGGTGGGGGCTGACAGGGCTGTAGGGACAGGGACTTAGGAGTGAGGGGCAGAGGCAGGGCATGGACATATCACTGCCCCCCACCAATCATAAGCCCCTCCTGCCTCTCCTCCCTCCCCTCCTCACAGGTGTCCTCTTTTTTGATACTGGAAATAGGGTAACCCTACTTATGAAAAATGAACAGAGTTCACTTTTTAATATATTGAATTATTTATTTGGCTTACAAATAGTCCAAGTAATTAAAAAAAAATCGTGGACCTTCGAGGTAAATGGAAGAATGCAGCCAAAAACAATTGAAGTGGGGAAGAAAAAAAAAGAAAGGTTAAAATCCATTGCAATGAAAGAAAAATGCAATCGTGAAATTCAATTAACTTCATGGAGCTAGGAACTGGGCTCATTTATTTTGATATGTCATTAGGGTGAACTGCATATTATTTGCATAGACCCCTTTTACTTTCCCTTTATTACAGTGAGGAAGGAGTGAGGAGTTGTTGCTAGCGTTCTGCCTGAGTATGTTAATCGGTCAGGGCCTAATTGCTAAGCCACTGGGCTAAATCATAATTTTTTAAACTGTCACCTCTGGAATGCTGAACAAGCAAAACTCTGAACTCAGGCCTGCAGCTCAAGTTCTCCCTGGCTGCTGCTATAGCTTATGGAGAGGAATAGTGGAGCCTCTGTAAAATTAGCATGGACACTATATCTACATAGATATTGGATACCAATGCCTTTCCCCAGACACTGCCCCTAAAAATCCCCTCCAATTTGAGCTATGCTAGCACAGAGACTCTGAACACTGAAGATACATATTCGTCTCAAATTCTGCAGGGAATCAGTGTTTTAGCTATATTGGAGGGCCCTGTACAGATTTCTTGCACCAGAATATATTTGATTCTTAAAAAACTAGAAGCAAGAGGCCTGACTTAGATGTGTATAGACTCAGAGGATGTTTGCAGACATAACCCCCGCCCCCCCGCCCCCCCCCCAAAAAATGTTGCTTTGCTTCCCTGGACTCAGTGCACTTCCACACTGAGCCCAGTGCAAGCCTAGAAAAGGCACTGCGTTAGTTAGACCCAGCCCAGCCAACATCTGTATAGATTGGGTGCTTTAGTGGGGCTTTTATGGTGCTTTTATCTAATACTGGATTGCCTCAGCTTTAGATAAAAGCCTCAGAAAGCCCCACTGAAGCACCTGATTTATACAGACACTAAGGAGCTGGGTTGAAATATTGCACTGCTTCTTATGGTAAAGCAAGGGGTTTTTTTTGTTTGTTTGTTTGTTTAAATGTCTGCAAGCATCCAGATTCAACAAAGCATTTTAACATATTTAACAGTTTTAAACACTGACTTTGGAACATAAGCATGAGTTTAAGTCCCCCTCTACATGTTACAGGCACTGTGCAATTAAGTGGTTAATTGTGCAATTACCTTGAGGCCAGCAACATGTGCAAAGTACCTATCACACTATGAAAAGCTCCAACCAGCTACAACGTTAGGCCTTGAAAATATGTACTAACTTTGTAGCTGGTTACTACTGAGCTTTAATTTGCACATGGTGGAGGTTTCCCCTGAGGCTGGGAGCCATGTCAGCTGACAGGGCACTAAGCCACAGAGGTGCACCATGCCCAGCTGGGGTTTTGAGTCCTGCAACTACTAGGGACTCTCAACCCCAGCAGCTGTGGGCTCTGGGTCCATGCATCACCTCAACTGCTGAGACCCAGCTTCCCATAGCTGCAGATGCTGGTTCCTCACAGTGTGTCCCCTTGTGATCCCATCAGCCCAGGGATGCATTAAACCCCTGGGAGGATCACTGCTGCAGCAATTTCCCTGCCCTGGGGGAGCATAAAACCCCTAGAGCAAGGGATTGCTCACAAGTGATCGCTCTGCATAAGTCATCGCTCTGCCCTGATGGCTAGAAAATGGTATTTAGAGGTTTGCTTTTGGAAATTGGCTTATAGGTAACATAGATATACTTTAGATAACAGTCCAGGGCAACAGCAAGGGTTAATTGATTTCTAAAAAGCCTGTCTGTGAGAAAGTTTCTCCAAGGCCTGCTGTGTCTGATACAGGCAAGCAATGAGCAGACACTCAGGCTGAGAAACTGAAGGCATGTTCCACACTGTTCCATAACATGAGATAAGGTAGTATTAGGTCACAGTGCTCAATTGTAGAGCCCTTGAAATTTCTGGTTTTGGGAAACAGACCAAATTAGGAGGAGAACCAGGAAAGCCCAAATTAGGATATGTGCATATGATGGGCTTCTGAAACAAAGGAATATGCTGACAGGACAGAATGTGGACAGTATGACGGCCACTGAAAGACCAATCAGTGATGCCCATGGATGAAGGGTCATCAGGAGGGGAAAAGAATACAAAAGAAGGGCTTTCAGAGCAACAAGGGGTCTCCAAGAGAAGAACCCAAAGCACCATGGACAGAGAGAATACCACTAGCCCTTCTCATCTACCCCATGGGGAGGTGGGGGGTGGGCCTCAGCTTCTGACCTCCAGGCTGCTGACACCTAACATTCAAGACAGAAACTCAGAGTGAGGCTCACATCCTGGCCAGGCATACCTTGACTCTGATGACAAACCTGGGACTGGTAGATATACAATTGTTTGCATAATTCTTACCTGCTATCATTGTGTATCAATAACATTTGCCTGTTGTCAAATGGAAAGGTCATGGCTGGTGTGAGGGTTTGGATCTACCTGGAAAGGTATCTGGGTCATAAATTCAGTGCCAACAGGATGGGAAGATTGCTGTAAGGGTGATCCCTCTGTCCTGGAAGTGTGTGAAACTCCCAGGGTGGGAAGATTGCTGCAACAGTGATCCCCTTGGCCCAAGGATACATGAAACCCCCAGGGCAGGAGGATCACCACAGGGGAAATCCTCCTGCCCCAGAGGTTTCACACAATCCTGGGATAGGGGGACCATCCCTGCAGTGATTCTCCAACCCCAGGGGTTTCAGGCATCCCCTGGCCGAGCGAGATTGCTGCAGGGGTGAGCCTTCTTCCCTGAGGGATTTTATGCACTCTTGGGATGGCAGGGATCATTGCAGGGGCAATCCTTAACTGGGGTGTGTAGGGCTACCAGCCACAGAAGTGTGCTTCTTGCTAGTGCAGGGGGATGTAATGATAAATATGAAAGGCAACAAACATCTGACTCAGCAACCACTCCACCAGTGCAGTGCCACACAGGCTTCAGATTGTGCGGTTATAGAGTTGTGCTTGAGTAGAGTATCTGAATAGAATAGGACTTAACTGCTTAACCAGCAGCCTGAAACATTTTTGGAGCTGTTACTTTGGAAAAACTGAAGAAGCAGAACTGTAAAAACAAGACAATGAGATACCAGGGGGAGTGCCAAAAACAAGTTACTCCCCATTGCCCCCTAGACAAGGAGTCAAGAAACTTCTACTGCTACAGGGTGAGCTTGTGACCTGCTGCAGACTGCACGTCCATGCCTCCCCTTCTGAATGCTCAAATCACCTGTGTCTATCCTCACCAATGAATCCTGGCTTCTCGGAAATGAGTGTAAGTGGAGGTACAAGAGAGCAGCACAGAGGGGTGTGGAGATGGGCACTGTGGAAGGAATGGATAGCACAGCACAGCTATGCGCCACCTGATCCTTTGCAGGCTGGGTCTCTTGGCATCCTGGATCCAGCCTATAGGCCCTAGGTTGCTGACCTTTCAAAGTACCACAAGTTTATGCACAGTCTTCACTGTTCTTTTCTCATGTTCTCTCTCTCCATATTTCCCATTTCTTTTCAAACTGTAAAATGCTTCTCCATGGAAAAGGCAGGTCTCCTGCCAATATTGACATTTACCTGTTTTAGATATTGACACATTTAATGTGTCTGTGACCCATCTTTCATAAAATAACCTGAAATCATCACATCATCTGTTTGAAGAGTTGAAAGGCTATGTTAATAATAATTTCATGTTTTGAGGATATGGTAGACCCAGCTTCCCTGCCCCACCACCTTCCTTTCCCTCCCCCCCCCCTTATTTTTTTGCAACCCAGACTGAGTGTAGTGCCACAAAAGACAAAAAAGCAGCATTAAACAAAGTCCCCACTCCATCAGAACTCAGAGCTCCTTTTCCTTTCATTCTTTATATGCCAAAAGAGATAACAATTTTTGTCTCTTTATTCTCTCAAGAGTTCACAAGATGAGGGATCATCTGAATCTCTAGGGGATTATAACAACCCTCTTTCTGTACTTAAAAATAGTCTACAAACTATTTTTGTCTCTGAATGCTTTGGAAAAGGTTAGGAACAAAAGAACTTCTCTCTGTTATGCAGTACTGGCCTGCGACTCTGGGGACTTGGCTCTGGTCTTTGCTTTGCCCCTGGCTCTCTGGATGACCGTGAAAGTCCAGTCATCTCTCTGTACCCTTGTTTCCCTATCTTTAAATACAGATACTGGTACTTACTATTGTCATTGCTTGCAAGGGCCTGCTAGATCTTACCACAGCACAATTTGAATAAGCAGACAGCAGCTAGTCAGTGAGTATATACATAGTGTATAGTCTTCATGAATGCTATTAACCAGGTGAATAGGCGAGCCAACAGCAGGGATAGTGCAGGGTTAAAAACAAAGCAAAACAAAACAAACCCAAAGTTCAATTCTATTCTGCTCTTTTTAGACATTAAAAGTGTTTACATCAAACACATATTGTTGCACCTCATGATTTTCTGATTCACGATCTTCATAATTAGCAGCACTTCTGTATACCTTCCATAGCTATTATACTTGGCATCCCACATGCCTTCCTCATGATCAATGATCAAATTCAGGGCCTATAGCAGGATAGGCTCCAAAAATGGCCATGACACTCCCTAGGGACCACCCTAATCCTGCCTGTACTCCAGGTCCTCTGTATACCCCACTTTCTATCTCATCTACCACTCCTTGATGTTCTTTCTATATTGATCAGGAGGCTGCCCCCACGTCCTAGGGTGATCTCCTTGGTGTCCGACCAACTCAGTCAAACTGGTCTTTGGGCCCTCCGTCCACTAACAGAGCCTCACCTGTTCCCTGAAGGCGGTTCACATGCCCAGTTGGAGCTGCTTATGCCCTGTGGGCACTACTCAAATGCTGTGTTTACAGGTCATAACCCTAATGGCCCTAAATAAACCTTAAGGGCTCTAATCATGGCCTGTAGCCTCCCAGGTCGCACACACATGTCTTGTAGGTGTCACTCTGTTGTCATCCACCTTCACGTACAGGTTTCAGCCTTCTTAGCCTAATCACACTAGTAACTCTGACTGTAGGCTGTAGGAATGGACCCACTTACTCTGGCCCAGCTTCTCCTTCTCTCTTCTTCAACCTCAGCCTCTCCTTCTCTCTTTTTATCTCAGGGCTAAGGCTCTGGCCCTTTCAGTTGCAGCCTGTCCTGCCTGTCTCTCTCTTGCTTTTTGTTGTGTACCTGGAATTCCTCTCACGTACCCCTGTGTGGTCTCTTAACCATCCCTACAGCCAAACTGAAACAAACAATTCATGCAAACCATTTTAAACTAAAACACTCAAAGCTCCCTCTGGGTCACCATGCCACTGCAGAAGCCTCCTGCCCACTCGTTTGCCCTCTCTGAGCCCTTAGGGTACTTGACCTGAGCTGCAGCTCCCACTCCTTGCCTGCCTGAGCCAGCAGAAGCTCTACTCTTTGCAGAGTTCAGAACTAAACTGGCCCTTCAGCCTTAGGGACCCAGGCTTATATCCCCCAAGAGATCCTCCTCTTCCAGACAGGAGTTCTCCTGACCGGCTACAGGTCTGTCCTCTCAGCCTCAAGAGCAGCCTGCTGCTGTATCTCCAGCCAAGCTGAAGTTGTTCCCCTGCCTACCCAGGGCTCTGCCCTACTGCTCATACTTTCCATATTGCTATGTAACTTACCCCACAGTAAGCACCTCTTTAGCTGCCTAAAGAAACTTAGAGGGCCTTGCACCTTTACAATTTGCTGATTAACAAAAGTATTTGACTACAGCAGTCTGAGCCAACTTCTTGGTGTGCGTGCCGGGTCTGACCCCGGGTCGCTTTTGTCGCTCTGCACGCGGGCCGTGGCCGTCAGCCCGGGCAGGCCGGGTCGGAGAGGGTGGGTGCCGAGTTAGAATTAGGCACAGACACGTAACAGTTGATTTTAAGATTATTTTACTTACACCGAGATGGTTGCGGTGCAGGCTAAAAAACTTGCTTGAGTTACAGTTGCGGATAGAAAAGAAGAGAGGCGGACTAGAGTTCCTCCAGGGACACTCTTCTAGCCCATCCGGTTGGAGGCTGTAAACCGCGAGCCTGTCGGACCAACCGGAGAAAGTCCGTCCGGTAAAGAGCTCTGAATAGACTCACTCACACGAAGTTTGCTAGGCTCCGTGGATCCGTCCCTTTGGCGCGCAGGGAAGGATACGTCTAGGATCGTATGGCGATGGGGAGAGGCTAGAGGCTGATCAGACCTCTGTTGCCTGCTTAGAATGCGTTGGGTCCGTGAGGATCCGCAGCGCTTAGAGATCTTCACACAGTGCAAAGTCTCCTTCTCCTGGTGTTCATGGAGTCCTCCAACTAGGGAGGAAACCACACAAGCCTTTTATACAGCTAGCAGGCCAATCGCTAGCTGCCATGTGTGAATAATTTAACGTAAACCAATAATGGGGCTCAAATTAGAATACAAATGGTGGGAACTCTTTGCAACGTGCATCACCGTGCTGCAACTTAGAAATGCACACTGCAAAGAAAGCTACGAATTGGCGGGAACTTCTTTTGCACCCGGGGTTCTCTGTTGCAGCAGAAAACTCCACCGTGCAAAGAAGCTGCAATTTGGCAGGAACAATTTAGCGGGGAGCAATTTAGCTGTGCCGAAGCACACAAAACAAAAACTCACAACTTGGGTTGTGACACTTGGTAGGCTTGCCATAATTTAGCCCCTCTGAGTGCCACTCTGATCTTCTTCCCCTGCTTGACCTGCTGTTCTGCTTTTTGCTCCAAACCCTGTGCTTCCTACCTGACAGGCTGCTCTGATTTCTCCTTCTTTCCATGTGCTCCCTGCCCAGTTTCCCGCTTTTCTTTCTGCTTTCTGCCCTGTTGCCTGTTCCCTCCCCAGTCTTTCACTATAGAGGTGGCCTGTGCCATTTTTGGCACCTGTGCTGCAGGCTGACCACCTCTTAACACCAAAATAAGCACCTGTTGTTTCAGGTGTGGTTATACCACCCTACATACTTTGCCTTATTTGCTCTTGCAGTTAATACTGATTCATTCCATCTCAGAGGGCATGTCTACAAGAGACACTAACTGTGCAGTAGCCTAATAACATGGAGCAGTAGCATGCTGGGCAAAAACCATGCTAATGTGCTTTTGCACAGTAGTATTAGTCTACTGTGTAGTAAGCATAACTAAAAACCCGTGTGCTGGTGCTACTATGCAGTAGCGTATGTTACTGTGCATTGATTTAGTACTTGGTTAATTGAATACTAAACTTAATGCCCAATAACTACAGTACATTAATGATCATGTAGACACCCCCGTGATATTCTTCAACAGATTTCAGATATTCTGATCCATTCTGTTGCCTCCCAGAGAATATTAAACCTGCAGACTTTTAACTCTTACTGCTCTTTGTCTGCTTTGTGGCCTACACTAATTAAAAGAGCTATGGAAAGGCAAGGGTTTTTCCACAATACTCAGGAGGTGCAGGTTGAAGACGCGGAGTGAGAGACATCAGAGAAAAAACAGACAGCAGGTTACTACTCAGCTTGCTTGAGGAGATCAAAATATAGCCCAGTCATATCTGCTTAAGATACAGTTAATGGATGAAGCACAATGTGTTACTTTTGTCTCTATTGCTGCTGGTGCTGTTTGGATGCAGCATAATGAAGGTCTGCTTGATTCTTATACACAAATAAAAGATCAACTAAATGTCAATAAACAAAATACTGGTAAGGAGATGTGGAAAGAAAAGGAGCTGCTAAGCTTTCCTATGGGACGTTAGGAAAAGGAGCCAGAATGAGCAGTGTCAGGGTAGTAATTCTTGCTGGGCAGAAAGAAATTAATATTTTTAAGTAGCACTTTAAATCTACTTGCAATCTGGCTGAAACCAGATTTAAAGTCTATTTTTGTAACTGCCAGTTTCTACTTAGAAAAGCTTTAGCTTCAGATATGGATACTGTACTTCAAAAGGTAGATGGGTACCTTTGAAGTGTGCATAAGCTAAGGCTGAAGTGAACTGTAAAGTGTCAGTTTCCCTCTGATAGTGAAGATATTTTGAAACTTTCAGGATCCTTGAGGTACACTATTAATATATGGGAATCGTTTCAGACAGCAGCCAATATGGACAAATCTTTAGGGTCCAAACAGGTTTTTATAATGAATATTGAACTACTATACAAAACAGTGCTATACAAAAACAGACAATCTCTCCAATCTATGCTCATTGTTTGTAGACTAAATTTCATTAGAGTTATTAATGAGGATCTGGAGCTAGTTCCATCAGCTGTCTGATTTAGAGACCTAGATTCAAGAACCTACTCTGACATCCTAGCTGAATGTCCTAACCTCACTGAATATTCTTGGCGCTTCTCCTCTCCTCCCCCACAGCAGAGAAATCTTTCCCATAAAGAAGCTGAATATTTAACAAATCAATATGTTCTGAGGGAAAAGAAGTTGAAAAATGTCTGACTACATCTAGTTACAATATTGTATTTTATTATCTGATTGAGTAGAAGCTTAAAAATTTAAAGAGATTTACCTGTACATATTTTGTTGTATTACAGAATAATTCTTATAGGCTCCAGTATATCTATTCTATAATGCAAATAGTCATAAAAGGTGTGTGCGTGGGGGGAGCTGGGTCAAGCTTCTGGGTCAAGCTCTGGGGAGGCGCAGCAAGATAGACCTGACTGTAGGTGTATACTATAGGCTGCCTAACCAAGGGGAGGACCTTGATCTAGCATTCACCTGTGAACTAAAGGAGGCCGCACGTGCACGGGACATTGTTGTCATGGGTGACTTCAACTACCCAGACATCTCCTGGGAGGAGTGCTCAGCCAGCTCGGATTGATCACGATCCTTCCTGATCAGCATGAAAGAGCTTTTTTTGACTCGGGAGGTGCACAAGCCAACTAGAGGCAATATATTGATAACTAGTTATAATCCAACAACAAAACTCTTTGTAAATTTTCATTTGTAACTGTAAAAAAGAAAGATTTTAAAGGTTTTTAATACCTCCTTTTCCAAAAATTATAAACTCCTAAAATTGCCTCATGTTTGAAAATGAGGAAATGAAAATACCACTTTTAACTCTGCCCTTGTTCTCTTGTTTTTTTTCATCCTTTGGGGGACCAAGGAAAGGGGATACATCTATAACCTATACACTTAGAAATGGTATACAGCATACTTTTCCAACTGCAGGCCAGAATGACCACCCCAGGACAAAGGTCGACGTGTGAGTGCCCAGGTGCCACCACTACTTTTCCCAATGGCAGCACAGGAAGAGTGCAGGTAGGTAAAGCCACCCCACCCTTGTAGTCATGAGTGACTACAAGGCTCTGGGAGCTGGGCTTAAAGGATCAGGGGCTCAGGTAGTTTTTTCCACTGTG
Source organism: Alligator mississippiensis (assembly GCF_030867095.1). Lineage (NCBI taxonomy): Eukaryota > Metazoa > Chordata > Crocodylia > Alligatoridae > Alligator > Alligator mississippiensis. Next base: position 280,917,015 of record NC_081824.1, read on the forward strand.
CTCTCTGTTGCAGACCACAGTCCAAGGAGGCAAGAACACATCAATGAGGTGCTGCCCTTCAATGCGACAGGTGACCAGTGACCTCAGTAGAAGGACTTAGGTACCTGTACACCAATGCCAGAAGCATGGGGAACAAGCAGGAGGAACTAGTCCTCCTGCTTTCCACTGGGCACTACAATCTAGTAGGGATTATGTAGACCTGGTGGGACTCCTCTCACAACTGGAGCATAGCCATAAAGGGCTACGTTCTTTACAGAAGGGATCAGATAGGGAAGAGAGATGGGGGTGTTGCCCCCTATGTAAAGGAGCAGTACACTTCCCTACAGGCCAATGCCAGCCCCAAAGAAGAACAGCTTGAAACCTTCTGGGTCAAGCTCTGGGGAGGCGCAGCAAGATAGACCTGACTGTAGGTGTATACTATAGGCTGCCTAACCAAGGGGAGGACCTTGATCTAGCATTCACCTGTGAACTAAAGGAGGCCGCACGTGCACGGGACATTGTTGTCATGGGTGACTTCAACTACCCAGACATCTCCTGGGAGGAGTGCTCAGCCAGCTCGGATTGATCACGATCCTTCCTGATCAGCATGAAAGAGCTTTTTTTGACTCGGGAGGTGCACGAGCCAACTAGAGGCAATGCATTTCTTGACCTGGTCCTGGTGAAAGGGGTGATCTAGTGACCAACTTAAACATAGAGGGCAGTCTAGGCAACAGTGACCATGAAATCATTACATTCACAGTCTGTCACATGGCTGACAAAACAGATACCAAGCTCAAAGACTTAGACTTCAAAAACACAAATTTTAATAAGCTCAGGTCACTAGTAGAGAATGCCCTGATAGGCCAAGGACCACAGGTAAAGGGAACATGAGAAGAGTGGTTGTTACTTAAGGACACAATTCTTAAGACTCAGAGAAAATCCATTCCCTTACAAAGAAAAAGTAGCAGAAGGGTCAAAAAACCCTTTTGGGTATGCAGGGAAGTTGCAGCCCTCTTACAGAAAAAGAAAGAGATGTACAAACAATGAAAGCTTGGGACAGCCTCTAAGGAAGACTACTTGCCAATGGCCCGCACTTGTAGAAACCAGATTTCATAGATTTCAAAAATTTCATAGATTTCATAGACATTAGGGCTAGAAGGGACCTCGGAAGATCATCGAGTCCAGCCCCCCACCCGAAGGGCAGGAAGTCAGCTGGGATCATAGGATCCCAGCAAGATAAGCATCCAATTTTTTCTTGAAGGTGTTCAATGTAGGTGTTTGAACCACCTCCGGTGGCAGGCTATTCCAGACCTTGGATGCTCGGACAGTAAAGAAATTTTTCCTTATGTCCAGCCTGAAATGGTCTTGCAGTAGTTTATAACCATTTGACCTCGTCATCACTTGGGGTGCTTGGGTGAACAAACGTTCCCCCAGATACTGGTGGACACCCCTGATAAACTTATAGGTGGCTATCAGATCACCCCTGAGCCTGCACTTTTCCAGGCTAAAGAGCCCTATAGCTCTCAGCCTGTCGTTGTAAGGTCTGTTTTCCTGACCTCTGATCATGCGCATGGCTCTTCTCTGGACTCTCTCAAGCTTCTCCACATACTTTTTGAATTCTGGGGCCCAAAACTGGATGTAGTACTCCAGCTGCGGCCTCGCCAAGGCAGAGTACAAGGGCAGAATGACATCCTGGAATTTGCTTGAGAAGCATCTATGGATGCAAGCCAGCGTTTTGGTTGCTTTACTAGCCGCAGCATCGCATTGAAGGCTCATGTTCATCTTGTGGTCAACGATGACCCCCAAGTCTCCTTCTTCCGTAGTGCTAGCCAGTGTAGTACTGCCGAGCCTATAAAGATGCTACAGGTTTTTCCTCCGGAGGTGGAGAATCTTGCATTTTTCAGTCTTAAACACCATCAGGTTCTTGTCCGCCCATTTGCTGAGCCTGTCCAGGTCAGCCTGGATCGCCCTCCTGTCTTCAGGTGTGGATGCTTTGCCCCAAAGTTTGGTGTCATTGGTGAACTTGGCCAGTCCGCTTCTGACTCCAATGTCCACATCATTAATGAAGATGTTGAACAATATGGGTCCAAGGACAGAGCCTTGGGGGACCCCACTGGTCACAGGGCACCGTGACAATTGACTTCCATCAATTACCACCCTCTGGGTCCAACCACGGAGCCAATTTCCCAGCCAGCGGATTGTGGTGGACCCAAGGCCACAATTGGCCATTTTCACCAAGAGGTGATCATAGGATACCAGATCGAAGGCTTTTTTGAAGTCAAGATATATGACATCAGTCTCTTCTCCCTTGTCTAGGTGATAGGTCACCTAGTCATAAAAGGAAATGAGATTGGTCAAGCAAGACCTACCCACAACAAACCCGTGCTGGCTATCCCTCAAGATGTTGGTGTCAGCCAGTCCATTAAGGATGGCCTCTTTAATAAACTTTTCTAAGACCTTCCCCAGGATAGAGGTCAGGCTGCTGGGCCTATAGTTTGCCAGATCCACTTTCCTCCCTTTCTTGAAGATAGGCACCACATTGGCCTTCTTCCAGTCTTCGGGCACTACACCAGAGCGCCAGGAGTTCTCAAGATCCATGCCAGGGGCTGAGCTATGATGCTCACCAGCTCCTTGAGTACCCTGGGGTGTAGATTGTCCGGGCCAGCTGACTTGAAGGTATCCAGCCTCTCAAGGTGTTCCTTCACAAGGTCAGCATTGATGCGGATCTCCCTTACCCAGACCTCCCTGTCCCGTAGTGGGCATGGGCATCCCATGGGACTGATAAAAGACTGATGATTAGGCAAGCTACGGCAGAAACCAAACTAAAACTAGCTACAAGAATCAAGGACAACAGAAAGTTCTCCTTTAGCTACATAGGGAGTAAAAGGAAAACTAATGGGAGTGTGGAGCCACTGCTCAGTGCTTCAGGATACCTGATCACTACTACTCAAAAAGAATGGAAATCTTAAACAACTACTTTGCCTCGGATTTTCACAAGACCAAGGGCAACAACACACCAGGTAGGGCACAGAACGAGCAGGACGGGATTGACACCATTCCCACCATTGCCATAGAACTGGTGTAGGATTAGTTAAAGAAATTATATGTATATCAACCAGCAGGACCGGATGAACTCCACCCAGGAGTGCTGCAAGAGTTGGCTGAAGTAATCACAGAGCCCCTGGCAAAGGTCTTTCAAAAATCATGGGCCTCTGGAGAAATCCCAGAGGACCGGAAGAGGGCCAATGTTGTGCCCATCTTCAAGAAAGGGAAGTGTGAGGACTTGGGAAACTACAGGCCAATTAGCTTAATTTATATTCCAGGGAAAATCCTAGAAACATTCATCCAAGAGGCTGTGTGAGACAAACTTGCAGAAGGCATGGTACTAAATGACAGCCAGCACAGCTTCATTGTGGGCAGGTCTTGTCTGACCAACTTCATTTCTTTCTATGATCAGGTGACTCATCACCTGGCGAAGAAAAAAGCAGTTGACATCATATACCTCAACTTCTAGAAAGCCCTTGACCTGGTATCCCATGAGGTACTGATCAGAAAACTGGATGAAATCGGGCTCAACTGTGGGACCATCAAGTGGGTGTGAAACTGGTTGCAAGGTAGGAGACAGAGAGTCCAAATGAATGGATCGGTGTCATCCTGGCAAGATGTGGGCAGTGGCATACCCCAGGGGTTGGTACTTGGCCCAGCGCTGTTCAACATCTTCATCAACAACCTGGATGAGGGGGCAAAAAGCCCATTAGCTATGTTCGCAGACAACACCAAGATATGGGGTTGTGTGGACACACCCGCAGGTAGGCTGCAGATACAAGCAGACCTGGACAGGCTGGCATGTTGGGCAGAAACAGATGAGGTTCAATGTAGAGACTGCACGCTGGGGTCTATTGTTACCTCCAGATCCAAAGTGCTGCATCTGGGAAGGAAGAACCCTCAGTACACCTACAGTATGAGCAATGCTAACCTGACCAGCACTACAAATGTAAGGGATCTTGGGGTAACAATAGACCCCAGCATAAATATGAGCTGGCAATGCAATGCAGTAGCCATTAGGGCCAATAAAATTCTGGAATGCATCAATCAATGCATCTCCAGTAAAACCATAGAAGTGATTCTCCTGCTTTACTCGACATTGGTGTAGCCACAGCTGGAGTATTGCATCCAGTTCTGGGCACCACACTTCAACAAGGACATGCTAAAGCTCGAGAGGGTCCAGAGAAGGGCCACCTGCATGATCAGGGACTTGCATGACAAGCCATATGAGGATAGGCTGAGGGATCTCAGACTCTTCAGCCTAGAGAAAAGAAGGCTGAAAGGGGACCTGATTGCAGCTTACTGGTATATCAGAGGCGTACATCAGGGGCTCGGTGAACAACTGTTCACCAGGGTGCCCTGGGGGAAAACTAGAGACAATGGCCACAAATTCCTGGAAGATAGTTTCAGCCTGAACATTAGAAAAAACTTCTTCACAACTAGGGTCCAGACTATGGAACAAGCTCCCCACAGAGGTGGTGCAATCATCTATCTTACAGGTCTTCAAGAGAAGACTGGACAGTCACCTGGCTGTGGTCACCTGACCCCAGATGTCTTTCCTGCTCACGTGGGGGACTGAACCTGATGATCCTTCGGGGCCCCTTCCAGCCCTATGATTCTACCTCTGAATGCCGCTGAAGCCCCAGATCTGGGCCTGTATCCCATGGTTCCATGGGCCACACAGGGCTTGTGGGCCATAGGTTGCCAGCTCCTGGTTTAGTCACTTGGAATCTTCCGAGAAATGTTGCAGATAACTGATTATTGATAACAATCTGTAAAATTAGAGATATAGTACATTGCTTTGAAAGATTCATCCTCTGTCCTGACCACATTCCTAAAAAAGAGTTACCTTAAGGTCTCATAACTAGCATCCCTGCTGCTTTGCTCATGGAACATTTATTAAATCCACTAAGATTTGATACATTATTGAAGTCAATGTGTATTCCAAACATTTTGAGAATCTTTAGAACAAATTCAAAATTAACAGACTTTACAAAACAATCAAGTGTGCCATTTTTTGCCATGTCCTTTCACAGCATCTGATGAAGTGCATACATCTCACTGAAATAAGCTTTTGCTGTATGTATGTATGTATGCATGCATGCATATACATATACACACAGACATACATATATACAGGTATAGGTATAGTTGCTCCATGCCAATTTGACTATAAGTCAACTTCATGTGCATGATTTTTCTTAAGTACAGGACCTTGCTAGAGAAGAATACATATATAGGTACACAGCATAATATATAGGTATAGAGCACAAACTTCTGTGAGCAGTAGCTCACTTCATATATCTACCTATTTACCTAAAACTACCTGAAGGGTGGTTCCAAAGAGGATGGAGCTAGACTGTTTTCAGTAGAGGAAGATGACAGGACAAGGAGCAATGGTCTCAAGTTATAGCAAGGGAAGTTTAAGTTAGATATTAGGAAGAATTACCTCACTAGGAAGGTAGTAAGACACTGTAACAGGTTACCCAGAGCGGTGATGGCATCTCCATCTATGTAAGTTAAGACCTAGCTAGACAAAGCTTTGGCTGGGATGATCTAGTTGGGGATGGTCCTGCTTTGAGCAGGGGGTTGGACTAGATGACCTCCTGAGGTCCCTTCCAACCCTAATTTTCTATTATTCTAGGATTCTACTAACTTTGGTTAGCTTATAAGGTGCAAATCTACTCCACCTTCATTTTAACCAAGCCATTTTTATATGCAATTCCAAAAAATTGGAAATTTTTAAAAAAGGGTAGAGCATGAGATCAGATCCTCCAGCATCCTAGGGAAGCTTTTAGAAACTTGCTTGGCTCTGAAGCCACTGGAGGATTCTGCTTGATTATAGAAATAATCGAAGAGTTACTGCAGTGGTTCTTTTACTTGTCTCTTTCTTACCATCAGCATAGGGGAGGGTTAGCCAGGGCTACTTTATGTCTGGCTTATCTCCAGGTGCTAAAACAGCCAGCCCCCTGAGGCTGCTGGCAGTCAGTGAAAATTAGATCTACTCCATGGATTGAACCATTGCTGGGAAGCTGAATAACTGGTGGAGTGCAACATGACTTTTAGCCCTCCTCTTCTGTACAATATCTGGGTCAGATTTTTCAGAAACCCGCATAAAAAACACCTGTGCCATTCTTCTCTAGCATGGCCTTCTTGTACTCTAGAAAAATCATGCACATACAGTTTACTTATAGTGAGATTGCCTGGGGGCAAAAAGTAGGCTTTTAAGAGAAATCAAGCCACAAGCTTCACTAAACTGGTTCCAATGCAATTTTCCTAGATCAGTAGGGGCCAATCTTTTTACCAGGTGTGCTAGAAATTAAGCACTACACCCACCCCAACTGCGACTCTCATCCCCTTCCCCTGCCTGATTCTGCTGCCCAGTCTGCTACTCTGCTTTTTGCTGTTGTGCTGCCTGTCCCCTCCCTGATCTGCTGTATGCCCCACACAGCAGCTGCCCATGCCACAGGTTGGCTATCCCTGTTCTAGATCATGTTTTGGTCCAAGAAGGTCAGAAAGTAGTTATGTTTTACTATGCACAGAGATGAATTCTGCTTTGGGAAGAACAAGACAGGAGGAGGCTAAATATACTTCTTAGTTCTAGTCAAAGTGTAAAACCAAACTGGAGATTCTTTTACAGACAGCAAGTAAAAGAGCTTGGTCCTAGATGCAGGTACATAGTCCAAGCTCCAGTTTTCTTTAAAATTTTGGCTTTATTCTTCCTGCCTCCCAGCAAAAAAAAAATCATTTAAAGATATACAACATGTAAATGATACAAACTAGGTGAGCTACTCATGACAATATACACAACTGACAGAAATTATGCCTTGGCTTGTCTCTGATAGCGTTTTTCAATACTTGAGAAATGCAGGTTTCAAAGTCTCTTGACCCTCCATCTCCATTTCTTTTATTTCTCCATCACTCTAAAACAAAATAGGAGAAAAAGAAGCAGCATTTAGTTTCAACCTCCTAACTTAAATTAATTTATTTTTCACAGAGCACTGCCATTTCATTCTGTGGCTATTGTTTTTGGTCCACTGCCCTATTCTTGAAGCACTGAGTCGACATTTCCCTTCTAAAGATAGTGCTTATTATTAATTTATAGGACTAACTGCTGCTGGCTGCATCTTTTCCAAGCAACAGTAGACAGATTGGAGGAAAAAAAGACAACCATTGAATTGCATCAGGATTTGTGTTAGAGAATAAAAAGTGACATTTGTCCGTGCCAATTTGATCTAGTTGGTAAACAGGCTGATCTGTTGGTGCCAAGAATATACAAGGTGCAACTATTAAAATCCCTGCAAAAAATCCCTTTGACAATCCCTGCAAAATCTCTAGCATAAAAGCCACTATAAAGTTTTCTTGTTGACACCCCTTACAGTACTTTTCTCCTTACCAAATTTTACATAGTAAGATGCTAGTGGTCTCTATTTTGCTGGCAATATAAATGCCTAACAAATAGAGGAATTAAACAGATAGTATAAGGGTTGCCCACTCCATCAATTTCCTGAATCAAGCTCATTTAATTTCTCCATTCCATCCCGCAACACTCTCTCTGTCTCCGTCTGTTTAGGGGACTCCCCATTGTCCCCCAGTCCTTTCCCACATGTCCTCCATTTCTTACTGCCCTGTGTTGAGGGGCCTATAGGGTGGGTTGACCATCCATCCCTATTTGGGCAGGACAATCCTGAAATGAAAACATCAAGTTCCAGTCCTGTGCTCTAGGACAGCATTTGTCCTGGATTCCCAGTATCATGCAGGGATATGGGTTTTCCATCCACTGCAGAAAAATGGGGGAAATGGTGGGTTTCCCCTTGCAGGCTGGCAGAGTAGGATGCAGGCGGTGCCATGTGCATGTGTGTGTATGCACACACATGCACATGGCCAGAAATACAGCCCCAGGGAATGGTAGAGAGCAGTTTCCCCAGATGCCTGCAGGTAAGTTTATGTGGGGGGGAGGGCATATTGAGACCTCCACAGTAAGGGAGGTAGTGGGGCAGGGTTTGTGGCTGGGGCTGGGGGTGCTGACCAGCTGGGGTGGTACATGGGTCCCAGGGTGACAAGGCCTGGCTGGGAAGTGGGTTGGAGCCATGGGTGTCTTGTCCGGTGGGAGGCAATTCCTCACCACTGCATGCACTCTTAGGGATGGGGACATGGGGGAGGCATGGGGGGACATGTACCCCCCAGATATGTGCGTGGGGTGGCGGAGGATGTGGACTCGGGGCTCCCCACCCTGCCGTCCTGCCCCTGGGAGTTTCACGCTGGCCATGTTACCGTGGCGAGGTGCCCCTTGCCCACCTGCAGCACAGTGGTAGCAGCAGTGCAGAGAGTTGTGTCCCTAGCTGCCCAGGGGGCACCTTGCCATGATGGCACAGCTGGCACAAGGCTACCAGGCCAGGACAGCAGGGTGGGGGGAGCCCCACACCCACAGCAGGCAGCCAACATTCGTCCCTGTCCCACACGGGCTCTGCTCTGCCCATCCTGCAGGCGGCAGTGGTGGGGGGAGGTGGGCATGTGTCCCACCTTCCAATTTATAGAAGGTGGTCACCCTACTACAGGGCCCTCACTCCCTTTTTCCCCACAATCCGAGGACTCTGCTTGCAGGAACAAAAAACACATTTATGTATTAGGTTCAAGGATCCCCTTTGGTGCAGTGCTTAATTTGTGACCCACACCCTTCTTTTGTAATTATTTCTGTGAACACTTGTCTCTCTCAGCTCTGATATACCCTTGCTTTTAGCTAGGAGAGCACTTTTCCCCAAAGTGAGAAGTGGTTCTGTACTAATGGTTAGCAAGCAAACATGGCTGACATACTGCTTTAGTATCTTAACATCATGTTTCAACTAGTTGTGACTATTTTACCACAGTCAAATTACACAACAGAATTTTCTGCATGGCAAAATAGAAAAGCTTGGACTATTATTCCTGAAATAGCACTTCATTTTATTTCTCGAGTTTATGGGTTGATGATGAATCTGTATAACAAAGTGTAATCATTTGAAATAATGATTTCTTTTTAATTTTGCAGTGCTAGAAATCAATTGGAGAGGCCTCCCACAGGCCTGAATTCTTCTTGCAACAAATGGATACTTTGTAAGATTGCATAGATTTCTCTGCTAAGGACAAAAAGAAAAAAGAGCCCTCCAAAAATAAAATAAAATAATGGGATTAAAAAAACACCCCTATAGGTTCCAATTAGTGGATTATTGTAAAAAAAAAAAAGAAAAAAAAATCAGAACAGATACCGAACTTCTCTTTCCTAGGGAGTTAGACAATAACTGGAGATACCTACTTTGCTCATTCAACCCTTCCTTCCTTTCCTGCACTTCACAAACCAAGTAGTAGTTAAAGAGACATCTGCTCAGTACATTAATGAGCTCCAAATCTAGATTATGGGGTATAGATTCATAGAAGTTAGGGTCAGAAGGGACCTCAATAGATCATCGAGTCTGACCCCCTGCATAGGCAGGAAAGAGTGCTGGGTTTAGATGACCCCAGCTAGATGCCTATCTAACCTCCTCTTGAAGACCCCCAGGGTAGGGGAGAGCACCACCTCCCTTGGGAGCCCGTTCCAGACCCTGGCCACTCTAACTGTGAAGAAGTTCTTCCTAATGTCCAGTCTAAATCTGCTCTCTGCTAGCTTGTGGCCATTATTTCTTGTAACCCCCGGGGGAGCCTTGGTGAGTAAAACCTCACCAATTCCCTTCTGTGCCCCCATGATGAGCTTATAGGCAGCCACAAGGTTACCTCTCAACCTTCTCTTGCGGAGGCTAAAAAGGTCCAGGTTCTCTAGTCTCTCCTTGTACAGCTTGGCCTGCAAGCCCTTAGCCATATGAGTGGCCCTTCTCTGGACCCTCTCCAGGTTATCCACATCCCTCTTGAAGTGCGGTACCCAGAATTGCACGCAGTACTCCAACTGCGGTCTGACCAGTGCCCGATAGAGGGGAAGTATCACCTCCTTGGATCTATTCATCATGCATCTGCTGATGCACGATAAAGTGCCATTAGCTTCTCTGATGGCTTCGTCACACTGACGACTCATGTTCATCTTGGAGCCCACTAGGACTCCAAGATCCCTTTCCGCTTCCATGCCACCAAGCAGGTAATTTCCTAGGCAGTGGATATGCTGGACATTTTTTGTCCCTAGGTCCAGCACTTTGCATTTCTCCTTGTTGAATTGCATTCTGTTGTTTTCTGCCCATTTGTCCAACCTGTCCAGGTCTGCTTGTAGCTGTTCCCTGCCCTCCAGCGTGTCCACATCTCCGCACAGTTTTGTGTCATCCGCAAATTTGGCCAGAGTACACTTCACTCCCTCGTCCAAGTCACTGATGAAGACATTGAAGAGTATCAGTCCAAGGACCGAGCTCTGCGGGACCCCACTGCCCACACCCTTCCAGGTCGAAACCAACCCATCCACCACGGCTCTCTGGGTGCGACCCTCTAGCCAATTCGCCACCCACCGGACTGTGTAGTCATCCAAGTCACAGCCTCTTAACTTGTTCACCAGTATGGGGTGGGATACCGTATCAAAGGCCTTCCTGAAGTCTAAGTATATGACATCCACCCCTACTCCTGTGTCCAGGCGTTTTGTAACCTGGTCATAAAAAGAGACTCGATTAGTCCGGCATGATCTGCCTGCTACGAACCCATGCAGAATGAAAGTGTCTGAGTCTTTTATTTTGGAGCAAAAGATAAAAACCCAAACTTCCAGTAGTTCTTTCCATTGCCAATGCTGCTCAGTGGGTGCATCAACATGTGCGGGGGACATGTTGCAAGTACCCAATAACTGTGAAGTAACTAGCGTCACTGTGCAGCCCCGAAGCTGCATGGGTTTTCTCCCATGCTACTGCAAAGTAGCTCATTGCTACTGCACATTAGCATCAGCCCCACGGTTCATGCCCGCTGATGTTATGTCACTGCAGCAATGATCTACGGTGACATAGCTCATCACTATAGTGATGTAGCGTCTTGTGTAGGTGCACCCAGTTAGGTTCAGGTAGCTCCCACAAGACTCCAGTGGTCTACTACAGTTCCTAATTTTCTCCCAGTCCAGCCATCATCCAATTCTCTATATATTCCCTCCTTATCCTCCAGATTTGTCTTCAATAGAACAGTACTCTTGCAGCAAACTCTGCTTTTCAGGTTCCTACAGAAAGGGACACAACTCTGGAAATTTGCTGATTTAGAGGTTTGCCTGCTCTTATGCCATGGGCTCCACAACTGCAGGGCTAGTTGTGCAGTTTATTTCTTACTTGCAAAACACCTATTCATTAACTTCACTGTAAGAAACTATGTGTTAATATTCTTTATCCACATTTCATATTGACCATGGCACTTTTGATGTTATGGTTAATGCCATTTTTATTAGCAGACTCAGAGCTCCTATTGGGTGGAAAAATACCCAAACCAAAAAGTGGATCTGGGAATTTTGAAGGAAAAAAATCATTATCATTCAGAAGTCTCTCCCAATCCTATAAATGTATGTCTATGTCTATATAGCTGTCTATAGCTCTGGGAGGGACTTCTGAATCCATTCCCTGGGTGCTGCAAATAACCAGGTTACATAGTTTGACAAAAACTATGAAATGTTTCATTTTATAATTATGTAAATGTGTAAGCACTACTGTTCTAATGGAAAGCTACCACAGAACCTCACTGACAAAATCGTTAGAAACTTTCTTCTACCTTCCAGACTAAATTATATAGATCTTTAGTAGTCTGTAGAATGTTTTATAGGAGTAGATAAGTATAAGCTAGAGCAAGTTAGTATGAATTTGGCCTAGGGAAATAGAATCACAGGATATGGTAACAGGCAAGAAAATGACAGATGAGAGAATTTTAACTGTAAGTAAGTGGTGAGGCAAGAGTATAGCTCCAAACTAATTAGAATGAGTTTGACTATCAAATGCAAAAATGGGTATATTTAGTAGATTTACTTACCATATTGGCGTTAATGCAACTCCTTATTAAGGATGAGGCGTTGAATGCAGGGCTCTGCCTTTGGACAGTATTCCTCAAACCTGGAACTTTGGTTAATGCTGAGGTTCCCATCTGCAGGTATATTTAGACCCTTGCTTCCTCAGGGCTTTGTCTCTTAAACTTGGGTCAAGCTGGGTCAAGCAGGATCACAGAATACCCAAGTTTGTGTATTCAGAATATTCTCTTCCTTTTTCAGGTGTTATAATCCTTTATTTATTTTAGGTTACATGAGCAATTTGTTATCTTTACATATATTCTTGTTATGTATTCAATGTATTGCTTTATTTCATAGATTTCATAGGCATTAGGCTGGAAGGGGCCTCAGAAGATCTTCGAGTCCAGCCCCTGTCCCAGGGGCAGGAAGTCAGCAGGGATCATAGGATCCCAGCAAGATAAAGAACCAATTGTCTCTTGAAGGCATTCAAAGTAGGTATTCTTTATTTACTTGCTGCATTCCATGGTTAAAATTGTTTTTCTTAAAATTGCTCTGTTAGAGTACTTAGTTTTATTGGAATGGGCTTCTCAAACTTCCCATGGTCCCCAGACCCTTGGTGGTGGCAGCAGAGGTGGGAGGAGGGGGGCGGAGCTGGGGGCAGACATGACCAGTTTATGCTCATTTTTTCTTTTTCCGACTGTAACCAGATGACAGTAACAAGGGCTGAGTTCACCTTAGGGTTTTATGCAAATAGATTATCTTGGCTCGAACTCCCACCCAGAAACCTGGAAAAATAATTTCTGCCTCAGTGTTCCAATGTGAACAAACTTTCCCACTCACCAACAATTATCAAATGATAACAGGGTTTATTAATGGAAAAAATGTAGATAGGATAACAGCAATAGATTTAAGAGCCCATTAATAATCAGTAGCCCATCTCACCCCACTACTAACAGTTCAGCACCAGTCAATAGGTTCAGAGTTCTTGTTTAGACCCACACAAGGTGAACAGTATAGTCAGTAGAGCTAGTGTAGCTCTTAGCCTAAGGTTTCTCTTTCCTCATCACAACTTGGGCACTGCTCCACCACTTCTGTTTCTACTCCTTGCCACTGCTGGAAGGATGCTGCTGCTCGTTTCTCCCCACTGCTCCTATTGCTGCTCCTTGTGCGGGCCGGGGAGCGGTCCGAGGCCCTCGGGGGTTTTTCGCGCGGCGGGCTGTGGCCAGCAGCCCGGACACGCCGGGTCAGGGAAGACAGGCGGCATGCTAGAATTAGGCACGGACACTTAGTGGTTGATTTAAGATTATTTTACTTACACCGAAGATGGTCGCGGTGCAGGCAGGAAAACTTGCTTGAGTTGCAGTTACAAAACAAAACAAAAAACTCAAACCTGCAGAACATAAGGGTACGTCGCAATGGGGTTTCGGCGACAGGAGATGAACAAAAACCTCGAGAGTACGTCGCAATGGGGGTTTCGGCGACGGGAAGAAAAAAAACTGCAGGACTCGAACCCCGGGTAGAGCTCTGGATTCACTCACACGAAGTTTGCTAGGCTCCATGGAACTTGCGCGCAGGGAAGGGTACGTCGAGGGATCAGGTGGCAACGGGGAGAGGCGAGAGGCTGATCAGACCCCTATAGCCTTCTTGATATACACGCTGGGTCCAATAGGCTCCGCAGCGCTTAGAGGTCTTCACGAGACGTGAAGTTCTCCTCCTCCTGGTAGTCGTGGAGTCCTCCAACTTGGGCGGAAACCACTCAAGCCTCTTATACGGCTAGCAAGCCAATTGCTAGCCGCCACATAGGAATAATTTAGAACTGGCCAGTAGTGGGGCACGAATCTGAATACAAATGGCGGGAACTCCTTGCAACGTGCATTTCTCTGTTGCAACGAAGAAATGCACCCTGCAAAGAAAACTACAAGTGGCGGGAAATAATTCAGCAGTGTCGAAGCACACACAAACAAAAATCACACCCTTGGGTTGTGACACTCCTCACCATTGTCAGGGTGTTGTTTCTCTTCTTGTTACAGAGGACACCCAACTCTTTCAGGTGCAATCTCAGCTCTTTTAGGATCTGGCAGGTATGGGCTTCTACCTTCTAGTATCCTAAGGATTTCAGGTCTATTGGACCAAGTGGGTAACAAGTTCAGGTGAAACCTACTAAAGGGATTTGTATGTCACCAGCACTTATTCCTTTATGGCTGGATGATGAAATGCAATACCATTTTTTAAATTTCATTTCAAGGGCCAAATCAGTTCTGAATTCCATTGGGAAAAGCCCAATAATCAAGTTCCAAATTTCCACTGAGCAGAGCTCAATCATTCAAGTCTATGTGTATGGCTCTACAACCTGGCAAGTATCTTCCCTCCCAGACCCATCAGTCTTGGGCTTTGGATACTCCCCAAATCCAGAGGCATTCAGCTTCAGGTGGCCCCTAGTTTTCTTTGCTCCTAGCCAAAAGGCCAAGGAACAAGCCAGAGGGGAAATGTGAGCACAGTCTCCCATTGCCACAAGATGTTGTTTTTTTTCAATTTCTTGTCTCAGGCCGAATTAGCCAAATCAGTTCCAAATTCTATCAACTGAATAGAACTTAATTGTTCAAGACTGTGTGGTGCTACCACTGGCAAGTATCCTCCCTCCCGGTCTCATCAGCCTGAAGCTTCCAATACTCCCAAATACATGGCAGACATCCTATATATAGGCTTCAAGTGTGGAGGTCTTGGAGTTCAGGTGCCCTTGAATCTCACTAGCTCTTAGCCCAGAGGCCAAAGGAGCAAACCAGGGAGAAATTCCCCACTTCCTTAAGGCAGTCATGTAGCTGAGATCCTTTTATTGGGAGGCTATAGTAGACTCTCATAGGGTGTCCTGTCCACAGTGTATTGGGCAGGTCTCCACCTCTACTACGCAACACCAGTAAAGGTGATTTTGGCCTGGGGAACAGACCAGTGGAGCCCAGAAAAGGTACCATGCTTGATCTTAGCCCATAAGAGGCCAAGAAGCAATTTGAGGTTGGGTTTTTTTGTTTGTTTTTTTATTTAAATATATTTCATATTCCACGTCAAATTATCCAAATCAGTTCCAAATCATATTGATTGAGCAGAACTCAATCATTTAAAAAAACATATCGACTGAACAGGCAGAACTCAATTGTTCCAGACACATGTATGGCACTACAATGGGCAAGCATACTCCATCCCAGACCCATTACCCTGGGACGTCAAATACTCTCGATTCATTGTCAGGCATCCTATGTGCAAGCCCAGGCCAGGAGATCTTGGGGTTCAGATGCCCCCAGATACTACAAGCAAGCATTCTCCATCCCAGACTCTTTAGTGTGGGACTTCATATAATCCCTTCACTTGACAAGAAGCTAAGAAGCAATTTGAGTTTCCATTTTTTTTTTTTTTTGCAAAAATCCCTCTCTCTGTCTCATATACATAAACTCCACCTCCAACACTCCACCAAGTGGCCACTGTGGTTCACTTAGCAGCTCAAAGCACACTAAAATTTGAGTTTCTTTTTTTTTTTTTAAATATACACATCATCTAGCATAAAACTTTCCATCGTACACCTTAAACCACATTAATAAACCATGCACCCATTACAATAAATGCACCTGCTCCCCTATGTCTCCACACACCCATCCGCTGCCCTTCTCTAACCCAATCTCAGTCCCTTGGTCCAAGCCCCAATGTGGGGTTTACATACTCAGTTCATTTACCGTCCTTGTCACTGTCAAAGTCACTATCACTTCCGCTGCTGCTGATCCTGTTGCTGTCTTCCTTGCTGTCTCCAGGTCCAGTTGCATTATCCTTTTTTTTCTCCCTGTCCTTTTCCCCTCCTGGGGGGTCTTTGAACAGTCTGTGCCACTGTCCCTTTTCCAGGTGGAGTTGGCTGCATCTTCTCCATCCGTTCCCACCGCTTTCTGGCAGTAGGACTGAAGTTCACTCAGAAACATTTTAACACAGTCTGTTCCCTCAGGCTCCATGTATCCGTACATCAGAAGGTTCCTGAATTGCTACAGGGCACTCCTGATGCAGGACACAAACTGGTCGAAACGGGTTGCTGGGGACCCCTGCTGTTTAGTCAGGTGTCCATACAGTGCCACCTCCCTTGTCATCAGTCTGACCCCTGTCACTTCTTTGCAATCCAGCTTACCTTTTTCCACACTCCCTTGGCATAGGGGCAGCACTATAGGAGGTGGTTGATGGCCTTGCTTTCATCTTGGCAGCTTTCCCTGGGGCAGTTGGGGTTAGTCCCTTGCTCCCCTCTATATCTCCACATCCTCACTGGGAGCTATTAGCTAGTTCAAGTCTCTGTGGTCATTTCATAGGTCCTTGTGGAATATCTGGTCCCAGATGGAAAATTCAAGTTTCCCTAGGAAAGCTCCAAGCTACAGCCTTTCCTTTTTCTTTTGTGATACCTGTGCTGGCCATCCCTTCACCTTAGACTTTCAGATAAGTCATGGTGAGCACTGACCTCTTAGCTACATGTAATCAACCTTCTCAAAATTTAAAATTTTAGGAGGCAAGGCTAGTGCACACACACCTGACTTCCCTGGTCTTTTATATTAAAAATAAAAGCAGTTAAAACATGTTATCACAGTCAAAACAAGCATAAAAGAGTTTTTCACTCTTTTGCCTATGCATACCAATGAGAGATATACAGATAAAAGATAAAGTCCCCCCTACCCCACAGTCTGACCTTGTATACAAATAGCAGTATGCAAATAAGCACCACAGAGCTGTTACACAGGTTACAGTAACAGCAATGTTATCCTCTAGTTTAAACAGGTTGTCTCCCTCTCTGGTATAAAGCAATCAGATTCCCCTTAGCTTTTGCTTTGTTCAGTTAAAGCAGCTGAGTTTTTTAATTTCCTCTCATAAGACAGGCTCTCTATTTCTCTGATCATCCTAGTAGCCTTTATTTGTGTGTATCCTACACTGAAATCCTCTCTCTTGAATACCTGTGACCAGAAAGTACACAGCATTC
Source organism: Alligator mississippiensis (assembly GCF_030867095.1). NCBI lineage: Eukaryota > Metazoa > Chordata > Crocodylia > Alligatoridae > Alligator > Alligator mississippiensis. The sequence goes on from NC_081824.1 coordinate 280,933,946, forward strand.
CTAATCGGGTGCCCTCAGTACTATCTACAGTGATAGTAATTCTCCTGCCTCTATTGGTAATACCTTGTCTACATTGCATTTGCCATTTCCTTAGCTACATCATGCAGGCAATCTTCAAATAATGTTTCAAAATGGAAACGAAAGGAGCTCTCAACCTCATTTTACCCATGCCTTCCCTAGGAAATTCAATACAACCATTACATTTAGACTGGCTCACACTGACTACTGATTTATGTGCCAAATTTACTGTTGGCATCTCTATTAAAGTCAATGAGGTAGATTACAACAGAACAATCTGGCCCTCTTTTCTTAAATACAGCCCGCCCTACAAAGTAGAAAACTAGAGTAGCGGCAGTCATTTAGCATTATTTTGTTGTTGTTATTTGTTGCAGAGACTACTTGCTGTTTAAAACAGCTGAGTTTTTATTTTCTTTGTATTTTATCTATCATCCATCCAACTAATTTATATTCTGGTACATTCTTCCTTTTCCTTTGTTATGTTTCCATTGGGATAATAAATGGTTTAGCTCATCAGTTTGTGATCTGAGCAGAGAGTATGTTGTTACTCTGCTCTTGGACTCCAGGATCAGGAAAGCGATCATGATTCTCATTATGTTCTTAGCCCTGGATGAGCCACAATCTGACCCGAAAGGAGTGAAATAGATAACTATAGACAAACTACTTAGCAGTCAGTCTAAGCCTCTGATCCTGTAATAAACTCAACACCTTCATTGCCATCCCTTGTCCCCACCTTGAAGCTAAATCAGGATCTATTTGCACAGGGATCATGTCCAATCAGGGCCAGATTTAGGCATCTAAAAATGCAGGTAGCCTAAAGGTATTTAGGCATCTAAAAATGCAGGTAGCATAGTGGTATTGGGTATTGTCCTTTTAAGGGATAAGCTTTCTAATTAGAAAATAAAACTCTTGTAGTCACCATGTACAACCAATTGGAACAGGACACTGAATAAAAGTATATCCTGCAAACACCATAAACCACTGAGTACTGTAAGTAAAATGACCTAAGAATATACCCCCCGAATGGGGTATGAAAATGGAGTAGCTAAAAACAGTAATGTTGAAATCAGTACCATACCTAGACTCCTGGCAGCCCCGGGAAAACTTTTAGTATCAGACCCCCCTTTGCCAGAGATAATTATGATGATAATAATCAGACAACGGACCATTTTCAGGTCTCCTTTCTGTCTGGGTCCTGGGCGGCTGCCCAGCTTGCCCATGCCTGTGTCCGGCCCTGCTTGAAACTCTGGAATGTGGAGTATAATTGAAGATTTAAATGGCTGTATACACTTTATGCTGAAACTGTCCCATGCACTGTTGTCTCCCAAGGCACTCAGGCATCCAGTTATGCCTTATCCCATAGCGTAAACAGTTTTTATGTTTTTGGAAAATGACAGTTGGCTATAACAAGCCATAGACCACTTACAGCTACTGTAAAAAGGCATCAGGCAAACATACCACATTTGAGAACGCAGTGATTACTTTTTTAAACTACAAATGAAGGACCTGAACATTTAAAACAGAACTGGGAAGCTTCAGCAGTTGCAAACTTACTCTTTAAAAAATCTGGAAAAAAACCCTTGCAATGGAGAAAAGTTCAGGGTTAGATATTGTACATTCTAAAAACAGAAGCAAAACAAAAAACTGTCCAGTTTCAGTAAAATATGAACTGTGACTGTCCATGCTTAGGATGAGACTTTAGAGAAAGTAATTAAGGTTATTAATAGAGAACAAGTGGGCTAGTTTGTTCCCAGCTCTTATGATCAATTTAAGGGGAATCCCTTGGTACACGAGGTGATGTTTGTTTAAAGGCATGAGAAGGATGAATCCTAAAGTGTAGAAAAATAAATGCATTAAAAAGTATATGTGGTAGTAATTTAGGGACTGAAAAAAACCCACGTGAAGGCACAATGATATTTTATAATGGCCTCAAATGAACAGAGACTTTTTTATAATAATCTTATTTTCTCTCCAGTTAATATTTGACCATAGGGAAAGAATTACCCATATATACACATTGATATTAAAGGAATATTAGTTAGACTATGCCACCATCTATATCAAATTTATAGACATCTTGATATAGTTCCCATTTTATTTACAGAAATGTATTGATTTTTCCTGTTCCTAAGGGGCACTTGGAAGTCCTGGTAATGGAACAGATAGTTGCTTTCCCTTGTAGATCAATTAGTGTGAATTTCATGGATTGTATAAAGTGGACAAAGTTACTGAGCTCAGCATATTGTTATGGCTGTTCATGCAGAAGCAGCAGCGAGCCACTTAGTACTAGTTACATATTTGCTGGGAAAGCTAGTGAGTAAGTGAACAATCAAGCACATTTTTTGGCAGCCAGTTGAACATTTTAACTGCTTTAATTCTGCTGATTGTTCTATATGCAGCATATGTTTGATGAAATATGCTCCTCCAGAGCTGAGGCACAGATCATTCTTTTAAATGGATAACCCATCAAAATTGATACTGGTTGAAATGGAACAGACATCACTGGATGGGTTGATGATTCATTTCCTTAATCATCCTCTGGTATTTTAATAACCTCCAAAATGATGCATCATTTGTATGTTTGGTCATAACAATTAGGTTGAATTATTCTTATAAACATTTCAGCTGACAAAATTTAGTCCTTTATTTTGTTAACAAATTGGTCAAGTTGCAAATGTTGCTATTCTTTACGTTTACCAAATTGGTTCATTTGAATTAATTTCACCCTTTTCAGGTTTACAAGCTGTTTGCTTCAGTTATGGTTTGGTTATTCTCTATTCATGATTTGTTATGGGTTACCCTGGTGTCATTTCCACGTTTAAGTGGCTAACAAATAAACCAGTGATCATCTGAATAGTTGTGAACAAAAATAAAGTACCAGAAATAACAAGGTACCATGCACTATGATCAGGGACTCCGATTATGAGTCATGTCAGCTCAGCATTAGGGGATACTGTATTGCATCATATCATGGGAGTAGTGGTTTGCATGGGGAGCCTGTTCCAGAATGTGAATAGAATTTAGGACACCTAAATTATAGCTCCTGTGAAGCAATAGGGCAACATCTCTTAATACAGGGTAAGGAATTCTGTGAGTAATTTCTTTTATTGGGCCAACTGCATGGTTGGGATAGACTTATATAAGCTTTCAAATGCAATATATTGCTTTTCACATATTTCCTGGACTGTCATGGCTCCAATATCACTTCAACTTTTCTTAGTAGATTTTTTCAATTTTTATCTACTTCTTAAAAATTTTCCACTTAAAAAATTATCTTTTGACAAACCTCTTCCCCCATTGCCTGAGCACATTAATCACCACATATAGAAATCTCTTTTTGTACTATTTGACCAGCTCTTATAGTAATATGGGAGTTTATTTATTACCTGTTTTTTCTTTTATAGCCTTATGCCCCCAGTTCAGCAAAGTACCTTAGTGGGAGCTTTAGGTTTAGCATGTGTAGCACCATTGATTTCAATGGGACTACACACCTGCTTAAAAAGTTAAACATTCACATAAGTTCTGTGTCAAAAAAGAGATGGATTTAAGAAGATAGTTAAATGTGTGTGCCCAGATTCAGCAAAGCAAGTAGCTGTTCAAATGATAGACTTGATATATATGGTAAATAGAAATTGCAGATTTGGCATAAGTGAGCACACTGCGGTTCGATATCTGTTTGTTTGGCCAGCAGTGGATACAGGAATTGCAAATGCTTAGTGAGCACATTGCTGTCAGTAGCCAGCTATTTCATACCAATTTTAGTATATGAGCCCTGGGAACAAAATGAAAGCCTTGATACTGCTTGTGTTTGATTGGGATGTTTGTAGAGAGATTCAATCCATGGCTGATAAAATGTCTGTTCTCACAGAACTGCTAATTATTTGACCCTGTTTGACAGCATCTTTGGGTGTATTTCATCTACCAGAAATGGGAGCCATTAAGATTGCTCTGCAATCTATTTAAGGGCAACCTCATAATTGAAGGATTTTAGGTGCACGTACGTCATTAAGTTTGAGTGAGTTATTTCACAGGTACAATTCAGGCGTTAACCTATGCAAAGCTGACTTAAAAAAAAAATCATTCTTACATCTCATCTCATCTCCACAAAAAAGAAGCACACTGTGACTCAGTCACATGTCAGAGTTATATTGAAATTATCCTGATTTACCAAGTTCTATCAAGTTGAACTCTCTTGGGGTCTATCAAGGCTGAACTTCAGTGGATCAGGAAGTCATCCACCTACCTCTTGTGAAGGTAGGTCCAGCTTAAAATGATGTTTTGTGTTCTAATTCTATCTATTTATTGATTTATTGACAGCATTGCTTGGCTGCACATCTTTGTGGCATCCAAGATAAATATAATAGTAAGGCCCCTGATGGACATCCATTTAAAAGTGCAGTCAGAGCTGATCCCAGATCCCAACAATCACACTTGCTGCCATGCTACACGTGCATGACGAGAGGCACGATTGGGGATCAGATCCCCAATCATGCCCTGTTGCCAGTGCAGGGGGAGCCCAGAATCATGATCCTGGGTTCCCCCTGCTAGGTGCTTGGTAATCTAGCAGCTGGGAGCACCAGACAGCTTAACGGCATTTCCAGCTATGGCATTGCATTGGAGTCCTTTGCTCTGAGGCACTCCCAAAGCTGGCAACACTGAGCTGCCTGACACTCCCAGCTGTGAGAATGCACCATAGTGGAAGGCTCTGATGTGCTCCTGTGGCTGGGAGTGCTTAATCAAGTACCTGGTATCCCTAACCCCTGGAGAGCAATAGTCTTAAAGGGCATGGTGCACTCCTGAGGCTAGAATGCTGATCGGCTGATCAGTGTTCCCAGTCCCAGAAGCATGCCAGCCACATCTTCAATTTGAGGAAGGATGGGAAACAGCCACAAAATCATTATACATATTGTGTGTAGAGGTGCACCAATACATTGGATTGGTACCATTATAATGAAACTGGCTGTATCGGATATCAGCCTGATGGGGCCGATTAATTTGGCTGATAAATGCCCGTGCTGCGTGCAGCCACAGCGCAGTGCTCAGGCAGCTAGGAGCACAGCTGGCAGCGTGGAGAGCTGCCTTCAGCTGGTAAGTCCAGTGTGGTGGGAAGGGGGCAGTTCAATACCCCCTGTGGTGAGGGAGGGAGCAGGGGCAGGCACTGCCCAGGTGGGGCGGGCATGGGACAGAGCTGTGGCTCATGGTGGGAAGGGAGGTGGCTGCCACCACTGCTTGCACCCCAGGAGGGCATGAGGGGAGCATGTGCCCCCCAGATCTGGGCAGGGCAGGCTGCAACTGGGACTGTGTGGGGCTCTTCTTGGTGGGGGCTGGGCTTGGAGTGGGTACTGGCAGTGCTGGGAGGATACTGCATCCACCCCAAATCTTGTTGTTGCTCTGGTCCCAGCACCGTTGCCGTTTGGCACAGCCCTGGCTCTTCCCAATGTGTGGGTGAAAGTGGGGCATTGAGCTGGGGCTGCACCTGGTGGCTGGCAGTGGTAGCACTAGGAGCAGAGTGGCAGTGAAATTGGGGTGGATGCAGCATCCTTCCAATGCCGCTGGCACCCGCTCCAAGCCCAGCCCCCACTGAGAAGAGCCCCTGCAGCCCACCCAGCCCACTCCATGCAGATCTGGGGGGCACATGCCCCCACCATGCCCTCCCGGTGTGCAAGCAGCGGTGGGAGCCACCACCCCAATGAGCCGTGGCTCCATCCTGCATCCCACCCTGCCTGGGCAGTGCCTGCCCCTGCCTCCTCCCTCACTGTGGGGGGTGTAGATCTGTCCCCCCACACCCCTTCCCTTCCCTCTCTCCTTCCACCTTACTGGACTTACCAGCTGGAGGCAGAAGTATCAGAAATCAGATCGGTATCGGCTGATACGCCTTGTTACATATCGACTATCGGTACTTGCCTCAAAAATCTCTATCGGTGCACCCCTAATTATGTAGAATAATGTTGTGTCTTATTTCCTGTTTTATTGCTTGAATGTGTGGCTGAGCTACCATTTAAGATTAATGGTTAATCACTGCTTAAGTGTAATATCTGCCAGGGGCCTAACAGTTATATTATACATTACAAACATTAACTACTCCTTACACCTGAAATTTTGCTAATAGCAATCATATACAGCTCAATAGCTTTGCATGGTGCTTTATGGTGATAAACAGACACACATACAAACAAACTTCCATCACCTGAAAAGCTTATGATTTAACCTGGGACACACAAAACATGACCAGAGACAAAAGGAGCAGGGTAGGGAAAAGGGGAAAAGATTAAATCAAGTCCAGGCGGGAGTTCTAAGAGCCTTTTAAGACAGATAAGTATCACTATATCTATCTTACAGACTCTGAAGCTGCAGCCCATGAAAGCTTGTGCTTCCTCTGTATATATCTTATTTAGTTAGTCTACAAGGATGCATCTCCACTCCGACTTGTGACTGACTTTAGACTAACATGGGTAATTACCCCTCTCTCTTTTATTTGCACGCACTAGGAATGTGTTGGGGAGAGAAGAAGCAAACACAAAAGCACCCTCATAAGGTGTACCAGGAGACTTCAAGCACTGCAGCTTCTGCCATCCCATCCCACCCCACAGTTCGCACAAGTTCCCCTGCTCTCTGCAAGGGTTGGGAAGCAGGGGACCTCAGACCTCACTTCTCATTACCAGCATGGCTGAAAGGTGAGAAGCTCTCTATCTCCCTGTGCTAGCAAAGCAAATTCCCAGGGCACTTGCTTAATGGAAATAATGCCTGCCAGGAGCCTTAGAATACTGAGTTAAAATCAGTTTCCATGTGATATACTAAGTAGTTATATATATGAGTTGGCCAAGTATGCATCTAAGAAGAAAGATGCAGCCAAAAAAGAAGTTATTTTTGCATGGGGAACAGACAGCAAGCAATCTCTACCAACCATGATCCTCTTTGTGTCAGTGTGTGATGAAGAAATCAGTCTCCAGGATGCACTAGTAATTTTACTGTCCTTGGAAAGTCTGGTGATTCCTGCTATCCCAAAGAAATAGGCCTACACCCAAACCTGTAACTGCCTAAATCCAGACCTGACCTTCTAATAAATAAATAAAAATAAAATCAAGAAGATCATTACTGAGAGGTTTGATTCAACCCGGTCTCTATTTTCTGCATATCTTCTATTCAGGTTCCCCTTATTGAGGAAAATTTAGTTGGAGAGTTTATTTATTTATTTATCATTTTAAAGCTTTCATGATATACAGTTTTTTTGTGGCCCAATTATGCTAATCTTTACTCACATGAACACTGCATTCTCAATCACTAAGAGGTATTCAGATGGTCAGGATTTGAAGGGTTGGCCTTCTGAGAATGAAATTATAAAATCAAGGTTGTATAAAACCCTTTATTTTCATTAGAGAATGTACAACTGTATAACATTACAGTACCTGAAATATCATTCACATATGTGTTCTCTGATATGCTGGTGTTTCGCCCTCTTAGCCATGGAGAAAAGCCCATCTCCACCCTCTTTGTAATTGCCCCTAAGATATTTGAAGACTATTATCAAATCCCCCCTCAATTTTCTCTTCTGCAGACTAAATATCCTCAGGTCTTTCAGCCTTTCCTCCAAAGTTTCAAGCATCTAATAATTTTTGCCTCCATGCTGAATTCTTTCCAGATTGTCCACATCCTTTTTAAGTGTGAGACTGAAACTGCATGCAGTACTCCAGGGGAGGCTTCACCACCACCTTCTTTGACAGGGTAACTGGTTGGGTGAATGTGTGTAATGCACTGTACATAGATTCATAGATTCATAGATGTTAGGGTCGGAAGGGACCTCAATAGATCATCGAGTCCAACCCCTTGCATAGGCAGGAAAGAGTGCTGGGTTTAGATGACCCCAGCTAGATGCCTATCTAACCTCCTCTTGAAGACCCCCAGGGTAGGGGAGAGCACCACCTCCCTTGGGAGCCCATTCCAGACCTTGGCCACTCGAACTGTGAAGAAGTTCTTCCTAATGTCCAGTCTAAATCTGCTCTCTGCTAGCTTATGGCCATTATTTCTTGTAACCCCCAGGGGCGCCTTGGTGAGTAAAGCCTCACCAATTCCCTTCTGTGCCCCCATGATGAACTTATAGGCAGCCACAAAGTCGCCTCTCAACCTTCTCTTGCGGAGGCTGAAGAGTGCCAGGTGCCCCAGTCTCTCCTCATAGGGCTTGGCCTGCAAGCCCTTAACCATATGTGTGGCCCTTCTCTGGACCCTCTCCAGGTTATCCACATCCCTTTTGAAGTGTGGCGCCCAAAACTGCATGTAGTATTCCAACTGTGGTCTGACCAGCGCCCGATAGAGAGGAAGTATCACCTTCTTGGTTCTGTTCGTCATGCATCTGCTGATGCACGATAAAGTGCCATTAGCTTTTTTGATGACTTTGTCACACTAACGACTCACGTTCATCTTGGAGTCCACTAGGACTCCAAGATCCCTTTCCACTTCCGTGCCCCCAAGCAGGTCATTTCCTAGGCAGTAGGTATGCTGGACATTTTTCCTCCCTAGGTGCACTTTGCACTTCTCCTTGTTGAATTGCATTCTGTTGTTTTCCGCCCATATGTCCAACCTGTCCAGGTCTGCTTGTAGTTGTTCCCTGCCCTCCGGTGTGTCCACCTCTCCCCACAGTTTTGTGTCATCTGCAAACTTGGCCAGAGTACACTTCACTCCCTCATCCAAGTTGCTGATGAAGACGTTGAAGAGTATCGGTCCAAGGACCAAGCCCTGCGGGACCCCACTGCCCACACCCTTCCAGGTCGATACTGATGCATCCACTATGAGTCTCTAGGTACGAACCTCTAGCCAATTTGCCACCCACCGGACCGTGTAGTCATCCAAGTCACAGCCTCTTAACTTGTTCACCAGTATGGGGTGGGATACCATATCGAAGGCCTTCCTGAAGTCTACGTAAATGACGTCAACCCCTACTCCTGTGTCCAAGTGTTTTGTAACCTGGTCATAAAAAGAGACTAGAATAGTCAGGCATGATCTACCTGCTACAAACCCGTGCTGGTTTCCCCTCAGCATAATTTTTCCTGCCGGGCTCTCACAAATGTAAGCCTTGATAATTTTTTCAAAGACTTTGCCTAGGATGGAGGTGAGACTGACTGGCCTATATTTGCCTGGGTCCTCCTTCCTCCCCTTCTTGAAAATGGGGACCACATTGGCCCTTTTCCAGTCCTCCAGGACCTGGCCCGTGTGCCATGAGTGTTCAAATATTCCCACCAGTGGCTGCGGGACAATAGTACAATTGGATTTTAGGGAGGCTTTTGATACCAAAATGAAACCAGAAAAATATGGGCTAGAGAGAAATACTTTTAGATGGATGCATAATCAGCTAAATAACTACCAGAACAGAGTAACTGTAAATGGATCAATGACAGAAGAGAGTAACTATAAAGGATCAATGTCAGATTGCCAAGAGGTTTTAAGTGGGGTTCCCCAAGGCTCTATCCTGGATCCTGTCTTATTTAGTATTTTTATTAATGATTTGAACAGCAGTGTAACAGAGCAGCTTGGTGCTCTGGGCAGTGGCAGCTCCCAACAGTCAGTGGTGGCAGCACAGCGAGTTGTCAATGGCACACTGGCTGTTATTCTCCCTTCCTCTAAGTCAGTGCCCAGAATTTCTGCCCCATTTGCCCCACCTTAGTTACATTAATTGCTTTCGAACACAGAAGTAGAGAACTTCCTGTTCAAGTTTGTGGATGTCACAAACCTGAGAGGACTAGCAACAACTTGGGAAGACAGAACTAGAATTCAAAGTGATTTAAATAGACGGGAATGCTCAGCACTGAACAACAGAATGAAAGCCAAAGGTGCCATGCCAGAGAATAAGAACTAATGGGCAATGATGCACTCTGCTGAAGAACTGTGAAAAAGATCTGGGCATTTTGGTGGTGCACAAACCCAATATGACCCAGCACTGTGATGCATTCACCAAATAAATAAGTAACTAATATAAAAACAAACACAGTTTTGTGCCACATTAACAGGAGTAAAGCATGTGATAGTCCTAGTTAGGTTCATCTAGAGCATTGGACGAAGTTCTGGGCTCCACAGCTTAAGGATGTGGAGAAACCGGGGAAAAGCCAAAGGTGAACAAAGATAACAAAGGAATTGGAATCCAAAGACTGAGAAAACTGGGTAAGTTTAGTTCAAGAAGAACATTAAGGGGTGATATGAAAGCAGTTTCAAATATGTGAAAAGTTGCCATCAAGAAGATAAAAGATCTATTCTTCCTTGCTGAAGAGGGCAGGGCACAAAGCAATGGGTATGTCTATACATGCATATTAATGCAACACAATAAACTCCAGCACATATCACACTGAAGTTATTGCTCCTGGGTACCACATTTACATGTGCACCAGGACTGCAGCATGTTCTGCTGGATCAGAGCATCCCCAACTGGCAGGGGTTCCAGTGGGGTCAGCCTTCCATCCTGGGGCTGCTTTGACCTGGCGCAACATGCTGCAGAGGAGCTGGCTGGGACACAAGGATGCTCCAGTGCAGGGCTAGCTTGCAGGCAGCCCTGCACTGAAGTAGCCTTGTGCCCCAGCCAGCCGCACCAGTTTCTACATGTGTGCTGCTGTGGAGTAAAAAACTCTGCAGCAGGTACAAGTACTATCCTCCTGCAGAGCTTATTGGTTTCCTGCGACCTAATGGGCTTCACGTGTAGACACTGAGACATTTACTGTGGAGCTAATTAGGCAACTCCGCAGTAAACATTTCATGTAGATGTGCCCAATGAGTCTAAATGCAACAAAGAAGAATTAGATCAACTCTGCAATGAAAGCTTCCTGATTGTCAGAGAAATTGGACAGTGGAATGTGCTGCCGAAGGAAATTGTGGAATCTCCTTTACTAGAGTTTTTCAAGGGGTTTGATACACATTTGTCAGGAATGGTATAGAAATACTGTGTCCTGAATTTGTACAGGGGTGGGTTTATACAGACCTCTTTGTGGTGCAATCCAACTCTGAGATGCAAAAACCAGCAGGCTAGGCACTGAGGGTATAAACAGTGGGTATATATATATATTAGTGTTCCAGGTCAAATTAGCCAAATAAATTCCAAATCATAATGACTGAGCAGAACTCAATCATTCCAAAAGCCATATCAATTGAGCAGAAAGAGCTGCTCAAAAAACTGCTCTAAAACCATGTATGGGGCTACAAGTGGCAAGCATCCTCCATTCCAGAACTATTACCCAGGAACTTCAGATACTCTGAATCCATTGGCAAGCATCCTATGTGCAGGCCCAAGTCCAAAGATCTTGGGGTTTGGATGCCCCCAGACACTACAGGCAAACATTTTCCATCGCAGACTTTTTAGTCCGGGACTTCAGATACTCCCTACACTTAATCTTAGTCCACAAAACATGTGTCACAGCTGTCATGGTTGTAGTTGTGCTGTGACATGCCCCACAATAGAGAAGTTACATTCTGTCACCCTTTTTAAGTGGCTTTTAAGAGTATCTGAGTGCACAGCTTCCCTTTTACAAGCTGAAGGTCTCAGAGAATGCACATGAACTGACCAAGTGACCCTAGGACTCTCTACGACACTGCCCATTGTGCCCATTGTGTGTTCAAAGTGGGTGGGTGGCACAATTTGTGTGGGAAGGATTATGCCTGCATTTCTGCTGCATTTGTCCTGCCGCTCCAACTCTCTTTCCTCTCGCCCCTGAATTCAGCTTATCCTATCACCTGGCGTGGGGAGCAGCCTGGGCTCACTGTGAGGCACAGAAGACAAGAGAACCTGAGACCCTTCAACTCAGAAAATCCTAATATTTTCTGTGTTTGTAATCCAATACATTTTCTATTTGTAATAATACAGATCATGAATAAGACCCAGAGCCGCCAGTGCCAGACTGGGTGCCTGGCACTGTGCATTCAAAACACACCACATGACCACTTTTAATGTATTAATAAAATGTATAAAATAATGTAGTGTATCTGATTACACACTGTCAGCTGAATTCAAGGTTTCATGCCAGTGCTGGAGAAGATCACAAGAGTGAGTGGCAGGGGAGTTGTGTGCTGGAGAGGCATGTCAGGCAGGGGCTCTGGTGGGAGGGAAGGGGAAGAATCTATGAGAGCTTAGGCTAAAGGAGGGGGTAAATCCTCAGCTGGGTGCTGAGCACCACTCCAGAGCTGCAGTAGAGGAAGAGAGGTGACATGAAGGCCCATCTCAAGCACTGGATGTGAAGAAAGGCCTGTTTGCTCCCCTTGACTGCCTGGGAACAGAAGGGGTGGAAGGGGGTGGGGTGATGTGAGAACTCATCTCGAGCTCTCTAGGAACCTGGGGAAGCAGAGGGGATGCTTGTGCAACTGTGAGGTTTAGCACCTCTCAGGACTGTCTCAGGACTGTGAAACACATGAGGCACTTCTGGGGGGGGGGGGGGGGGGGGGAGGTATCAGCCTGCTAAAAGGTGGTCAAAGCAGGAAAAGTTTCAGTTAAGCTGCCTGTACTGGAAATCAGGTTTTAAGTTGGAAGCTGCCAGCAGGGACAGTTTCAATGAACTAGCTCCTACTGCAAACCAGGCTCTAAATTGGCTGCAAACAACAGGGACAATTTCTGAATTCAGAGCTCAGTCTGTGGTAGGAACCAGCTAAGTGAGGTTCTCCTAGCCAGCTGCCACCAAGGACATAGCCATGCAATTCCCAGGTAGCAAACCTCTTCCCGCCCCCAAACCCACACAGGGAAGCCACACAAACCTAACAGGGAACCCCCAAAGCATTAGGAATGACAGTCTCTCCACGGCAGAGTGTAGGATGAGTTGGGGGCCAGGAGACAGGGAAAAAAAGAGAGCTAGGCAGTTCCAGTGCAGCAAACTGTTATTCCCTAGAGCCTAGCCAGAACAGGGACCTATTCACTTCAGATCTGAGTCCTCAGTAGACTCCTGCAGGCTGCTGGATCCAATGCATTTTCAAGTCTCTCCATGTTGCATTTTCAAATCTGACCATGTTGTGGACCATGAAGATACAGGACTGTCTCATAGTGGGTGCATGAGACCCTTCATGCAGCTGACTTTCCATTTCTGTCCTGTGTTTTTGCAAACTGCTGCCCAAGAAGTCACAGGGACCAGCACTTGGACCAGCACTGGGTCTAGTCATGGTCATGGTCATGCCCTCGGGCTGTCAGTTCCTTCATAATCTGTTGATACACAGTCTTGTTTCACTGAGTTGACCCAAGTTTCCCTTGTATTTTGGTCTAACTCCAGATTGCAGTAAGATCAGTTACCTCCTCCTTGGTCCAGCTGCCGTCACACTTGGTCTGTTCAATGCACTCATCTGGCTGGGGGGCCATGGCAGAAGGAAGTATGCTGGTTGTGTGGGACATGAGCCTTCTACACTGGCAGTGATCAGAGGATGCGGGAGTCTAATACTAATTTCAGGTGGGTGGTGATCAAACAAAATGTCTGACTAGTCACCTTGTAGGATAATTAATAAGGCAGGGGCAGTGGATCTAGGCCAGGGGTGGGCAAAATGCGGCTCACGGGCCAGGTGTGGCCCACCAAGCCATTCTATCCAGCCCGCGGGGCCCCTAAAAATTTTAGAAATTTAATATTTATCTGCCCTGAGCTTCCTGTCATGCGGTCCTCGATGGCTTGCCAAAACTCAGTAAGTGGTCCTCCGTCCAAAATAATTGCCCACCTCTGATCTAGGCAGTAGTTTGGTGGCCACGGTCAAAGCAACCAGACAGAGTGCCAGAAGGGCCAGGAGTAGAGCTGAAGCAATGAAAACTGGGTTGCCTTGAGTGATTTGCCAGCCCTGTGATATTAGGAGGCTCTGTGGCTATTTCACTTTACATGGAATACCTGAACTCTCATTAGATAAAAGAAAGAAAGCACATAAGCATGACTGTACAGTGGGGATGCTCATCCCTCAGTCCATGGGCCAAATCTAGCCCGCAGAGTCATGGAATATAGGCTGCAGGGATCCCGATGAGTTGGGAAATTTGGCAATAGGAGATCATGGCAATTAATACTGCCACTCATTCCCCACTGCCAAATTCCCAAGCCCTAGGTGGATTAGAACTGGGCCACCCCCACTCCCTACCAAGTGGCTGGATCAAGGCTGGGCTGCCCTCCCCCTACCTCCCTCTGCACAGCTGGATGGGACCCCACTGTGTCCCCCCCAGGCGCTGGATCAGGACCATTGGACCACCAAGCAAAAAAAGCTGAGCACCATTGCTCTAGAGCATCACACACACTTGCTTATATTACGTAATACAAAATATCTGGAGTATTCATTGACACATGGGAAATTTAGATCCTTCTGTGATTAAGTGGTAGCTACTCCATGCGTGACTTTTCACAGTGTTGGATGAAGCTACACTTTCTTCTGCCTGACCTCAGACTAACATGACTAACATGTTCATAGTTGGCAGCTGACCAGGGTTGTTGCAGGAGATACATACATACACATATATAAGATCTAGAATTTTAGACTTAAGCACCTTTTGCAGATCTAATCTTCAGCTCATAACTCTCTCTTTTTACTGCAGTTCATGGAAGTTAGAAGCTTGAAATAGAATCTAGATGGAGTATGTGGCCCATATGAGTTCATAGGGGTTATGCAAGCTACATATGCCAGGAACAAGACAATTGTGGAAGTGATGAAAAGGAGAGTAAAGGAAAGATGAATTAAACCATTTCTGCCACTGAAAGAGCAGGATTCCCTTCTTACTGTCAGGGTTGGATTGGCGGGGGGGGGGGGGGGGTGGTGAGGAGCAGCAGCATCTGTGATAGATAAGAGGTTAGGCTACTATTATTCCTTTAGAATGAGCTTTGCAATTTGGAAAGAAAAGACATACAGTCCCCCAGCAACCAAGTTAAAAAATAGGTTAAATTGCTTTGAACACTATAACCAATGAAAAAGAAATAGGGTTGTGTCTAAGGAAAATAAACCAAGTTAAACATAGGTTATTGCATTTCATTTCCAAGATTATTCTCACCTACTTAAAAGGAAGAGACTGCAAATTACAGACTTGCTAGTTATGAGAAAGGTCTCTTACACTAGAAGAATTTAATATTAAATTTGTGGGGAGAGACAAATACTGCTGGTAGTTCATTAAAGGTAATGGAAACTGGCAATCTAAAATATGATAGCATTTAAGAGTATATGATTTTCTTCACACCACAGCTATTTGCAGCATATATACTTTATGCTTTACTAGTTACTCTAATTAAGCATTCATCCCCCAAGACCATGCCTATCAGGTCAGCCTATTATTTGTACAGGAGCAGCAAGATGTACAGTGCTTATTCAAAAGCCTTATGGAATAGTGCTCTCTTGGATGAATGATTAGAATATAAGAGTATTCCAATGGAGTTAATAAGTGCACATATTGTCTTGTGTTATCTTGCACCTGGGATATTTCTGAAAATTATTTCCAAACTCAAATGGGTGGGTGAAGTGATTACTGCTAAAAAAGAAATAAGTCATGCAAGAAAAGGAAATCAAAATAATTATTTGCCCTTGAAATTTAGAATATAAATGCTTGGTGTAATTTATTCAACTCAGCTGCAACATCTGTTTTTTTTCAACTTACCTAATTTTCTGGATAGATTATTCATATAGTTCTCTAAACATAGTCTGTGCTTTGTGATACTCTGTATAACAAGAATAAAGTCTTTGTCTGGAGGAGCCTTCACTAATTAAAATGTTTTAAAAGACTTTGCATCAGACATTTAACAAGAGTGGCAGAGTTCAGCTGGCAATTTTAGGTAGATAATCTGATGACTAAATACAAAGGATAAATGTTTGCTTATATTTCTCCACTGTCTTTCCCTTCATAACAAAAGTAGTAATTCAGGCGAAACACTATTGGATAAATGGAGGACAATATTTTCTAATAAATTGGGAGATACATTCTTAAACACAGACCTTGACATTTTTGGTTTGGTTTTCACCTTCGGTGTTCAAAAGCAGTATTAGGCTTTATCCTGCCCCTTTTACTCTTCCATTTCCTGGAGTCCACTCTTTACTGCTGTCAACTGGGAGAGTGGGCAGATAGAAATCCCTGTCTTTTCCCCTTTTGTCTCATTAGCATGATATGTCTGGTTGCTATTCCCACATTGTTACAGAGGGTGATTCCACTGTCAGTAAACCCACTCAACATCTGAGAGGAGTAGGAATCAACCTGGTTTGCTCTCTACTCTTGGCACCCTCTAAGGAGCTACATATTCCCAGAGTTGGAGTGTGTACCTAGTTCATTCTTGGTTTGATGGCCTTGGTTCAAATCTCAGCTCTGAGTCAGGGAGTAGAGATGTATCAAAGCCTACCCCCAACACCCCTCAGGACAGCGCCCTAAGTATTAGAAGTCACCATCAAACATTCTTTTTGGCTCAGCAATTAGTTCATGCAAAGTGAAACAAATTACAACAAGAGAGCTTGGAAGCTGCCTATAACAGGATATCCTGCAGCATGGCAACTCTCCACTTTCAGCAGGTGGGCGATGGGGTTCATATCCCATTGGGCAAAGGAGGGAGTGGAGTCATGGACTCCCACACTTGCTAGCGAGTGCTCTAACAACTAGGCTGAGAACCAGGTACTCCTCTTATGATGAGTCAAGTCTGTCCCTTAGCTGTTACTAGAAGTGCCTAAAAAAAGAAGTATTTTTGACATTTCTAATTGTTCTCCTTATTTTCATTTTAGCAAAATTGTTAGATAACCTCAATTTCTTAATAGTTTCAGGGGCTTCAAGAGCACTTATACTGGCCGCATCTACACGAGATGCTGACTGTGCAGTCATTATTGCACAGTCATTTAATACTTGTATAATCAAGTACTAGTATTGTATGAACAAGTGCTATATGACTGTACAGTAAACCATTACTGCGCAGTAACACGGCCAAATGGCTTTTACATGATGCTGACTATGCTGTAGCCTGAGACTACTGTACAGTAGCATTTTGTCACACTTTCTGCCATGCAATGCTACTGCACAATAGTCATGGGCTCCTGTGCAGTCATCATCTTGAGCAGATGCAGCCACTGAGTATGAATGATTCACCAAAAACAAGCAAACAAGAAGGGCCACGCATATGGTTAGGGGCTTACAGGACAAGCCCTATGAGGCCAGACTGCAGGACCTGGACCTCTTCAGCTTCCGCAAGAGAAGGCTGAGAGGTGATCTTGTGGCTGCCTACAAATTCATTAGGGGGACACAGCAAGGGATCGGAGATGCTCTGTTCACCAAGACGCCTCTTGGAGTAACAAGGAACAATGGTCACAAACTCAGAGAGGGCAGATTTAGGCTAGATATCAGGAAAAACTTCTTCATGGTAAGGGTGGCCAAAATTTGGAATGGGCTTCCAAGGGAGGTGGTGCTCTCCCCTACCTTGGGGGTCTTTAAGAGAAGGCTGGATAGGCATCTGGCTTGGGTCATCTGACCCCAGCACTCTTTCCTGCCCATGGCAGGGAGTCGGACTCGATGATTAGTTGAGCTCCCTTCCAACCGTAGCATTCATGAAACAAAAAAAATCCTCATCTAACTCTATCCAAGAGCCCATCGTTCCCCCAAGGAAGCAGGAAATAAAGGAGAGAAAGCAAATGCCAAAATAGGCATCTTAAAAGAACCACTGTTTTCAAAAGTATTCTTTTGGTTTGGTTTGAGATTACAGACAACTGATGAGTCAAATTCAAAATCTGAACCCCAAAATCTTAAGCATGGCTCTCTAAACTGAGGTTTAAAAGTGAGTAGCAATTTTAGATGTCTAACTCAACACATCTTGAAGAGTCCTGATTTTCAGAAAATGTTGAACCCCCCTCTTCAAAAAAATCAGGCCCCCTTGCAGTATCTCATGCCAAAAAAAACTAAAGAACCCCAAATCATTACTTAGTCTTAAAAGTCTTGGCTCTGAAGACTGCTAAGTCAGCATCTCTTTACCTACTCATGAAAGCAGCCAAAAGAAGAGAAATAGATGAGCCATCAGTTCTAAGCATAAATTTCTACCAATTCAGTTTTAAGTTCATGTGTTGCGGGGGGAAGAGGGGTGGAAGTGTGCATATGTAGGGAATATTTCAGCTGTCAGAAGTCAACTATCCAGTTGCATTTATAACAGAACAATGGATTAAACTTGTGTCCAAAGAGTGGTTGGTTTTGTTGTACATCTAGGAAGGAAATAAATGAATTACATTTTAATTACTAAACACATTAAAACCTGTATATTAATTAAATGATTCCTAGTCTCAGTAAATTAGGCATCAGCACTTTTTCTGATCTCTTATTTTGCTGATGCCAGACAGTAATGGGCTTTCAGGCTCAGCACACACAGTGAATGCTGGGAGTAGCAGGGTGGGAGAAGCAGCCAAGTAATCATTTGACATTAAAAGCAAGGCTTTATCACTAATTATGTTAAAAGTCAAGCTTGCAATCACACTACTAGACTGTTTGGATAGCAAAAGAAGGTTATATATGTGGTAGAATTTTAGTTAGGATTTCTCAACCTGGGATCCAGAATCTCTGACTGGAAATATTTCCATTGCCAATGTGCAAAAAACAAATGAAACAGCAGTTGCAGGTCAAATTCCCTGCATCTAGATGAGAATGACACTTGTAAGAGAACTAATTGGCTGATGTGGCAGTGATACTGGTCACTTGGGGAAGCTGATAGATATATTCATTCTTTTGATTGTGGGAATATATTTAACATTTTATAAACTAAGTATCACAGGTTAGGCATTCTATTGAATCTTCAGCTGGTTCTGGATTTCCAGAAAACAGAATAAGTGGTTTTCCATTGTATTATTATAAAATCAAAGTGACTTATGAGGGTAAATACTTACCTCCCCCCACCTCCAAAAATATGAACTTAAAAAAAAAGAAGTTTCCTGTATTTATCCAGCAAGAATAGGATTATTTACAACGTTACCTACCTTCTGGGATATGATAGAGGACTTTATGGCTAGGGACAGAAGTTATGCATGAACCTGCATAAGTGACGGGAAACAGGTTCAAATCTGCAGTGCAACAGAAGTTCACTGTACATAAAACCACTTTCAAAATGACAGAAACTGGTTTTAGCTAAACCTGGATGGATATAGTATCAGACTGAACTGATTTAGGTCAAATTAGTTTATTGAACTAATTTAATTTGTCCCAGATCCCCTCCAGATTCAAGTTAACTCTTAGTCCCTCAGCATTCCAGGATGTACCTCCCCTGGAAACTTCCCTCTAGGGCGAGCGGGCTAGCCTTGGCCCTAACTGTTTGCTCCAGCTGAACAGGGAGGCATGCTTTAGCTCCCCCACAGCCACTCCAGACAATGTGGCTGCATTTCCCAAAGCAAAAGTGAATGTCTGTTCATTTGCTTATTGGTTCACTCTATGAACTTAGACCAACCTGCAAAGATTGAATTGATTCAGCCTCAGGCTTTTTGACTGTCTGTATTTAGTCTGTATATAGTTTAAAACTATATAGTCTATAGTTTAGTCTGTATATAGGTTAAAACTTGTATCAGGAATCGCACCCCCGGCCCCCCAAAAATAATCAAATGGAAACTACTGAACATGTATAAATGTGTTCTAACTGGAACTATGCTTGAAAACTATTCAAGGACATCAGCCCAAGTAATGTGTGGCTGCTCATTGAGTTGCAGTTACTATTGGGAGCATAATAAAACCAATGCTCCATGGACTGCTCTCTTGTGCCCCAAGTTCAAGTATGCAATTCAAGGTAACAGTATTAATCTACATGCCTCTATCCATGGTTTGGGTCTTGGTTATTTTGGGAATCCCCTTTCATTCTGTGTGCCATTCTAGAGTTTAACCCAAGACAAGACGTTTGTGGATGGTTTCCAGAAAAGTATCTGAAGGCAGTAACTCTGAGATGAAGGCCTTCTTTTTGTTCCTTGATTAGTCTGGTAGGATTCAAGCTTCTTTTTTTTTTCTCTGAATGTCAACCCACTCCCCCTCCTCCCCTGCAAAAACCAACCAACTAAACCAAAATACCACATGCCTTAACTATGTACTAATGTCTAATGGGAGGGAAGACATTCTTGATTGAAATGGATAATTTCCCCCAAATTACATTCCACTGTTTAATTTCAGTTGTTTTACATTTTGCATGTTCACTTAGAGATGTTGACAGGCACATTCAATACACTAAAAAGCAAAATCAATAAAAGACTCCTTAACTTCAAGGAAAATACAGTAGTATATTTTGACAGTGGCCTCAGTAGGCTTTTCCTCTCCTTACTGAATTACTGTTTCTTAGAGTTATATGAAAGACAAAGTGAAAAAGAAGAACAAATTCATTTATTATCTCTAAATAAATTGACAGACTAATTATCATCCCATTAAGTCAAGTCTTATTTAAGAGAAATAAAATCTATATGAACATAAGAAATGCCATAGAGCATTAGACCACTGGCCCATCCCACAGTTATGAAAAGCAGATGCTCAGCAAATGTTGTGTTAGAACCCTATAAGTTAGACTAGAACAGAGCTGAACTATATACATAGTGTATACATGCCATTTAAAACAGAAAGGCCCTGTCTGCTTCTATAACCAGCAGGCTTTTACCATCAGATTCAAGTTCTGGGCCATTTTCAATGTATAGCCATTTTCAATGCTCCTCTGTTACTAAGTCAGGAAGGAGAAGATCAGATAACAGGATTTAGTATATTTAATGTTTACAGAATGCTTTGAGCACATTAACAGAGATGTTCTCTCAATACTATGAGGTAAATAGATAAATAATTATAATTCAGTTTCTAAAGATATGGGAAACAAATACAATTGTGAAATGACTTCTCCACATATTGCATCTTTGCCATTGACTTGATTAGAAATGATTGATCAGAGGGTTGAGATACAGACATCTAGGTCAAGCCACTGTTACACACTGAGCATTCATTCTGTATGTATAATCACTGTCTTCAAGCTATCTGCAAAAGCTGAAGTAGCCATTAAAGTGCGCTAATCATGCATTCCACATACCACGTTGCCTAAGTCAGTGCTAAGATCTACTTTTGAGCTTCCATGTCATCTTGACTTTTTTGGAGGGGCAATCATAGATTAGTTCTGGTAATGATAGCACAACTGAATAACAGTAACAGTCAAGTCATTGGGGAAAATACTGGTGGTCACCCAATGAGAATACCCGAGTGTGAGAAACTGAGAAGTGGAACAGCAGAGATTAAGCTATTCCACCACTTTGCAATACCTCATTATCTCATGACAGTCCAGAGGAAAACCCCAACTATTTTGGGGAGGAATCCTTTCCCCATGACAGCTTCTACTGTTTTGGACCCCATAAGTTCTCTTTCAGACTAGCTGAAAGACCATCCCCTTTATCAGTACACAGCGAGTCAATTTAGAGACCCAATCAGGTAGTGGTGAGGATCTGTATGTAGAGCCTCTGCCAGTGGCTGCGGGAGCGTAACAGTAATATCAGGCTTAATTGGCATGGATAGCTTTCCTTGGATATGTCTGTAACTGTGTTCAGTTGTGCAACTGTGCTTGATGGAGAAAGTCATCCTTTGTGCTTCATGTTCACACGCAAAATACAAGATGGGAACATTCTCAGAGGATAGGACCAGGGCCAGAACCAGGGGGTATGCAGCAACATGGTCATACCACACCTGCACATAGTTCCTTGCAAAGGACTGATGCTTTTGTGTAACTCTAGAGCCCAGAGTATGAACATTGCCACTGTTACTGCTAATCCCTTATTTTTCCCTGTAGCTGAATTCAGTGAGGAAAGGGAAGGGAGAGGAAGAGCAAGCAGCAGCAGCAGCTGCTGTAGTCGCATCATTTATCCCCTGAATTGCAGTCACATGAAAGCAGGGGCCCTGGCCATACTTTGCTCCCATCAGCTCCAGGCAGTGAGTTCTCAGTTCACTGTGTGTGCATGGACTCGGGGGAGAGGAAAAGAGAGGTGCAACACCTTGTCCTACTGAATATGATCACAGAATTCTCCAAGGGAGGAGAAATGTTATCAGCGTAACGTGATTTTTACCTCAGACCATGCTGTGGCTAGAATTTTCAAAAGCTGTTCCTTTCAACTAAAGCATGTGGTATTAAATTACACAAAAACTACATTCCTTCCCATCCTTTTCTTTGAAGAGGCACTAACCCCATTTCCCTTTTCCCAAGGTTCCCATGTTTAAATGGTGTTAGTACTTTGGCCTGCAGTTTTTTTATCAAATGTCATCATTTGGATACAAAGCCAAATTCAATTGCAGTATATCTACAAGCCCTCAATAAAGGGCTAGGTTGTGGGTGTGCTGCTTTAAACAGAGCTGGCAGTAAACTTGTGGGTGTCCCAGGAAGAAGCTAAAACTTGGGCCACTCCTTCCTCCCATCTACCCATTGGATCACTTGTACTAACTATGTCTGATGCTTTCCTCTCACCCATTCTTAGCCTTGGACTCTGAGCAATTTCCTTGACTGCTCTTCATCATCCATGTTTCCTCCCCCCACACCAGTTTTGGGTCCAGGAGCAGAGTGGCAACCTTTCATGAAAGTACTACAGACTGCAGTGTCAATACAGAGATACCCAAAGTAATGTCAGAATGAGGTAACTCATAGGTACCAGAAGTATCCCAGCTACGACAGCATGCAATTCCAAATCATTCAATGTGGAGTTTCATCTTGCTATAGCTGGGCTTCTACCCAGAAATATTTAAAACTAGACTGGGTATTTCCATATTACTACAGGCTGATCACAGATGCATACAAAAGCAAGGACCCAAAATTGAAGGTGCAGGAGTGCTCTCTACTCATATGTCAATGTCCATAAACCTCTCTCAAGTGTTCATCAAGCCCTGCCTAGCAAATAATCAAGTGCTCATTGAGAAACATAGATAATGCATGTGTGTCATCATCGGGGATCCTGGGTTTCCCTGATAAAAAAAAATAAAATTGCAAATTCTCTGACAAAACCCCCCAAATCTGTGATAAAATGAAAGGCCCCTCACAGCCCCACTCCAGCCCTACTGGTGCCCCTTACTCCTCCCCACTGTCAAGCCAGCTCTGCTCCTCTCCCTCACTCCCTCTCCCATAGCTCCTGGGCCCTGCTTGGGCCCCTCACTCCCCCCACCCCTGGTAAGTAGGGACGTGAGCAGTGGTGACAAGTAGGGGGTGCACATGCACCCCCTGAGAGTACTGGTGCATCCTGTGACAGCCAGCATTCCCCGCTTAGGTGAGTGCTGTCTGGGAAGTGGGGGCACCAGGTGAAGCACCACTGGCACTTCTGGGAGTGTTGCTTGTACTTCCCGGTTGGTGAGATTGGCTGTGGGGGAGGCATGTGCCCCTCCTGACTCGGGTGTCACCAGCTGCCCGAGGGGGTGTGGGGAATGTGTGTGGGGGTGGGGAGAGGACAGGTCAGGAGGGGTGGATCCCCTGCCCCCCCCAACATGGTGCAGACCCCCCCTGCAGCAGCAGTGGCTTCTGGGTGCTCAGGCTGTCAGGTGCTGCTGGCAGAGCCCCATCATGTTGTGGTACGGTCCCAGCTGCCTCAGACCCAGCACCCCGTGTGCCACATAGCACAGGCCCAGCCCAGCCTAGCCTGGGGTTGTGCACCTTTGGGCAGGACCAAGCTGCTTTTACTGTCACCCAGGGTCCTGGCACTGCATGTCGGGCTGGGCCAGGTCCTGCCTCCATGGGATCCCGGGTGACAGAAACAGTGGTTCGGTCATGCCCAAAGGCACACCCCGAGGCCATGCCAGGCCAGGCTGGGCTTGTGCCATGTGGCACAGGCTGTGCTAGGTCTGTGGTAGCCAGGACTGTGCCACACTGCAGGGGGGGCTCTGGCAGCAGCAGCCCATAGCATCCAATGGCCACTGCTGCAGGTGGGCTGTGCACCGTGCAAGGGGTGGGCAGAGGATCCACCCCTCCCGATCAGGCCTCCCCACTCCCATGTCCCTACCTACAGGAGATGGCGCCAGTGTGTGAGGAAGACTGAGAATGTGGGAAAGGGGAGGTATGGGCATAGGCAATGTGTTGGAGGTGCACGTGCCCCTCGTAGATTTCTGCATCCACAGAGGGGCACAGGGATGCAGCCAAGCCAAACCAGCTCTGGACAGGAACTGTTTCCATAGCCCAGCAGCCAGGAACTGGTGCAGGAGGGACTGCTGGGCCACCATGGCCTCCAAGGTGAGGTGCAGCAGCAGCAAGGAGTTGTGCCCCCTACTACTGCCAGGTAGGCAGGGGGTACCTCAACTTAGTGGCCGTGATGACACACCATTCCCTCCCACACTGAGTCATGCTTGATGGGCTGCAGAAGTGGCTTCTGCCCAGAGTTGTTTCAGCTCTGCTGCAGCCCTGTGCTCTGCTCTGGGCACAGACATCTGGCGAGGGGCAAGTGTTCCCCCCTCCCCTCCAACATGTTGCCTCTGCTCCCTCCCCACCACACACTGCTTGTGCCCCTCTGCCCTGTTGCCTGTGTTCCTCTGCCCCCATAGACTTACCTGGAGGGAGCTACAGGGCTGCTCTCCACCACCCTGCCCTGCTTGGCTGCCACGTGCATATGTGCACGCGCATGCATGTGACATCCCCCTGCATCCCTGCATCCCACTTCCCACAGCCCCAGTTGGCCCCTTGGAGGCTGGAACTCTGCCAGCCTGCAAGGGGAAACCCGTAGTTTCCCAGATGTTTCTCCTTTAAAAGAGAAAATCCACATTTTTCCGTGGTAAAAGGAAAACCTGAATCCCTGATGATTATACAGACTGAACTGTCCCACTCAGCCTAGGCTAGCTTGATGAGTTCAAGTTCTGCGCAGATCTCTCAGGTTAACTCTGCAATAAAGACATGTGGGCCTGCCTGAAAGGATATGAATCCACAGTTAGTATTAGTTCCTAAAATAAAAACAAGATGAAATGGCATTTCTTTTCTATCTAGCTACAAACCAAAAATATTTTCTAAACAATCTCTTTCAATGGACCTGTGCAGAAATCATGCAACCTTCATGTTAAAACTCCCATTAAATGAATGCAAAACATATAAGAATATTCAATTGTTCATCAAATGGTAAATTGCATCATAATGATCACATTCTTTAACAATGCCAGCTCCTTGATGCATCTGTAAGAAATGCAAATATACAACAAGCAGATGTATCTTCCAAAAAAAAAAAGTCTTGACTCCTATAAAGCACCAATAACCAACTCATTGTCACACAGCTAGGAAAATATTTCACTTGCATATTTGATATTATGGCTTTTAATGCATTATTTTAATACAATTGTACCTATTTGTCTAATTCTAAATTGAGCCCTGTGTGTGCATTTGAGAGGGAAAAATACAGCAAAATGAGAAGAGAAAAAATAAAGCTATAGTGATTTACAATAGACAACCATCCAGCTTTGTATATTGAATGTAGATCTTGATTTAATCTTGATCCTGAATGCCTTGATTTATACCCAGTGGGTGCATCTACATGTGCACTTTATTATGGAGATGACTAATTAGCCCAGCATTAAAGCATTGCCATCTACATGAGCGACACTATTAGGCCAGAATAAACTTGTTAACTCTAAACTAGTTAACTCTGCCATAAGATAGTACTGCCAAACACAAGTACTATTCTACAGCAGAGTTATTTACTCCGCCACAATGCATGTGTAGACAATGACCCAGCTGGCTGGGGCATGAGGGTGCTACAGTGAGGGGCTGCCTGCTGGCTAGCCCTTCACTGTAGCACCCACATGCCCTAGCCAGCGCCTCCACAGTATGTTCATCCAGGTGATGCAATGCTGGGCTGACAGGCTTATTATCCCTCCTCCCCTGCCATCTGGGGCTGCACTGCCCTGGCACAACATGCTACAGTCCCAGGCACATGTGAATGTGCTGCACTCAAAAGCAATAAACTTCAGTGCAAAATGCACCAGGGTTTACTGCTTCACATTCATTTCATATGTAGATACACCCAGTGGGTACCAATATAAATTATTTTCATCCATGTAGATAAAAGAAAATGGATCCTTTCTGCCTCTTGATAAAACCCTCATACACCATTGTCTTGCACAGAAATCATAGAAAATTAGGATTGGAAGGGACCTCAGGAGATCATCTAGTCCAACCCCAGGCTCAAGGCATGATGCATAGTTATTCAGATTAATGCAAAGTGCTGCCACATCCAAATAACAATATTTTATTTTCACCTTGCGCTCACAATGTACCTACACATTGCTAAGGGCAACAGTGAATCTTGGGTTTGGTAGTTGTGAATGGTTTACATTCTATCTTATTCTGAAAAAAAATATAGGCCAATGAAAAAAGGTAGAGATAGTTCAATTTAAAACCTTGCCATACGAAAACAACTTTTTTACAAAAAAAATATTAAAATGAAATAACTAGCTATAGCAGATAAATAGAAGCATCTTCTTCCTGTGTATCATATTTACCTGGCTAACACTATGAACATGCATATATGTTCAGTTGGAAGAGAAATAAATTACATGTAGATATTAGGCTATTTATATTATGGCCATTGAGGAAGAGATGTTCTTTTCACTATGCATATGTACTGTGTCTAGGACAGTGGAACTTCTGGGTTTATCTGCAGGTTAAAAAAATAATGGGAGATAAAATTAAAAATAATTAGAGGTCACTTATCACTACTTGTGTACAGTGAAGTGGTACGGCAACTCTTATTTGCTTTAGATGTACATAAGCATAGATTGTTAAAATTAACAAGTTTTGTCTCATCAATTCTATGCAAGTATATCTATAGCCTACAACTACAAAATGCTGATGCTTTCTTGAATGACCTATAAGCGACCATCTGAAAGTAAAATATGCAGTATCGCTGAACCTGAGTTTTAGATTAGTTGTTTTTTTCTTTTTTGTGGGGGGGGGAGGGAGGGGGAGAGGAGTTATCATTTTTCAACCAGTCATTTTTTCTTTCTAGTTTCTGAGCCTTTATGAATACATTTTTAAGCTCCACTTTGTAGTTTAACAATGTACTTGAAAGAACGAAGTAGAAATTTTGTCATAACCATCCAATTTCAAGAATGGGGGCATTAAGCAAACCACCTCATATTATAAAACCAGGGCGCATTTGCACATGTGCTTTAATGCGCATTAGCCTATTTTAATGCACATTAAAGCAGCACCAAACCATGGGCATTTTTATATATGCTCCAGGGTGAGGAGGACAGCACTTTAATTAGAGTGGCTCTGAGAACCTCTCTAATTAAAGCACCACTGCATGTGGTGTATTAGCAATCCCACACTTAAAAATGGTAGTGGGGATGTTTGAACTAAA
Organism: Alligator mississippiensis; assembly: GCF_030867095.1. Taxonomy (NCBI): domain Eukaryota; kingdom Metazoa; phylum Chordata; order Crocodylia; family Alligatoridae; genus Alligator; species Alligator mississippiensis. The sequence goes on from NC_081824.1 coordinate 280,961,183, forward strand.
GCTTGTTTGATGAGCCTTAGATCAAGTGCCTCCACCACCATTTTTAATAATGAGGATGCTGATATACAAGACACAGGAGGCTGCTGGAGCACAGTAATTGCCAGACTCCACTTGATTAATCTGCTCTGATGCACAGGAGTTCCAGTGTGTTAGAGCAGCCTCTGCACTTGTGTGTAGGTGCCCCATGCTTTTTAGTTAATGTGTTTTAAGACAGGCTAATGTGCATTTTCCTATTACCTCATACTGGAAGGGGCCAATACACAAGGGTAGAGGCTGCTCTGATGTGCTGGAATTCGAGTGCATCAGAACAGACTTGATTAATTGAGTCTGCTGGATTGTGGCAATTTACTGTGCTTCAGCAGACCTCCTGCGTGTTGTGTATCTGCATCCCCACGCTTAAACATGGTGGTGGGGTGCCTGAATTAAAGCGAGCTGAGATGCAGCAGCACTTTAATTAGAGCAACTCTCAGAGCACGCCCCCCACTCCTCCTCTACCCAGAGCCATGTAAATGTGCTTGGAGGTACTAGATTTAATGCACATTATCTGAAGTGTGTTGACAACATTGCCAATATTAAACGTATAGCATAGGTGACCAAAAATACAGATTTCAACCTTGGCAGGGCAACCCATCTCTATGTTCCTACACATGAGCAACATGTGCACCCGGAGGCTGGGGGGCACAGAGACTGTCTGCATGCAGCGGTGTTGGTGGTGGGGGCATGTAGGGAGCTCCCACAGGCAGCCACAGTGGTGTCGGCGGCGGGCCAAGTGGGGAGCTTCTGCAGGCAGCCGCAGCGGTGTTGGCAGCAGGGTGTGGGGAGGGTGGCAAGCGCTGACCAGCGGTCAACAACCACCAGCAGCATTGGCAGTGGCCAGCAGTGATTGGGGACTGCTCACAGATGCTGCCGGCGGCGTCAGCAGCAAGGGAGGTAGCGGGTGGTGACTGCCTGCAAGCACTGCTGGCAGTGTCGGCAGCACTTTTCACAGTGGGTGCTCATGCACCCGCTATGCATTGCCAATGCTCCTACAGTTCAAAGCTTTGCGTCTATGTCGAAGATGTTTCCTTGCCTCTTTTTGTCTGGTTCACTGAATACTGCTGAGCCATCTCTGCCAGGGTTCATTTTCATTCCTAGCTATTTTTAGCCAAATCTTAGAAAACAGGAATAAGAACTTTTGTGGGAGGACAGATTTCTGTACATCTACCCATTGTGGATCTTTTAAAAACTTCTTTTAAGACTTTTGATCCTGGCTGCTGTCAGAGATAAGACATATCATTAGTATAGAATTTCCTACATTCCTGAAATGGGATGTGCTATTCTTTTAAGGTTGCACTAGAGTAAATCAATTGAGAGGTTTATGCATTTTCAATATATAGTGCCCCTCCCACTCCCATATTCCTTTTCACAGAGGATTTATTCTTTCAGCTGTAAATTAATAAATATTCAATCACCCAGACTACTGCCAAACAACTCCTGAGAGGAGACTTAGCCAGAAGCTTCAGCCATCGCATATTTTTCACCAAATTGTGAGGTAGAGGCACAGCTATTCCTAAAATAGGTATTTTTAGACAGCCTATGAATTTTGCAAAGTTATGCTAAAGGATTCTGGTTTTAAGAAGTTTGACCAAAGAAGTTTGAATGGGTAGCATGTAAGTATGTTGGGGAAATAATAAGATGGTCTCTAAATACACATCTCTAATGCAATTTTGCAAAGGTTGACTATCAGCTACAACAACATAAAACTTCAATAATGGGATTTAAATTCAAGAAGAAAAAAAATTATGAAAATAATCAGTTGGCTGTTGTTCTTTGAGCCACTTCCTTTATTGGAACAGATATCTATTTTGAATTTCTTTCTTAACTCTACAAACAACGTTTTATTTCAATCTCCACCAATATTGTCTGTGCAGCAATTAAATGGAAGCAAAGATTGACAGGTCTAACTGGCAGAAACAGATCAATTGTTTGGAAGATGCTTTCACAAAAATCAATATGAATCCATTTGGGAAAGTGGAGTAATTTAGAGAAATAGCCACTATCTGCATTTCAGTTCTGTCCATTTACTGAAAACACAGTGTGAAACAGAAATTGAAAAGTGAATGTACAGCTAAACACCTGCATTTAATAGCCTGTCAAACAAAAGCTTGATTGTGTGGTTATTATCAAACAAATGTTTTCCCTGTGTTCAATAACTTCCTTCCTTTATGCCAGGCCGACTTTCAAGCAGTTTAAGCAAAAGTAACTTAAGCGGAATTCTGTCATAAACCCTTTGACGTATTAAAGTTCTTTGACTTAAATCACAACTCCAGCTTCAGTATTTTGTTGGAGGATATTTGACTTTCAAAGCCCATCCTGAAATTTATCAAGACAGCAACTTAGATAGATTGGGTGTAGCATTTTTTCATGCCCATCAACTTTGTCAAAACCACACCTGCCACTCAGAAATACAGATCAGCATCAGTACTCAGAAAGGCTTCACTACAGATTCATAAGGGCATACTTTGCACTACAAATGGGTCAAGTCCCCACTCCACCCTCAACAGAATACACAGTCATAAATCAATCTCATAACTCACCTCATCCTGATTTATCAGCCCAGAAATCTCAACACCACACCAATCTGAATATTTCCAGAACTTCCTTCTGAGACGAGCTCTGTCATAACCCTTCACTTCCCTCTAGCCTACAGAACACTCTCGGTTCTTGACTGGAGTTAATGTGAACTACTTTGCCAATTGGTAAGTAATTACCCAAATCATAATGCAGAATTATAGCACCTGTTCTTGGACATGTCCTGGAAGACTCCTGAATTCCTATACAGGGTCTTAAAGAGTCAGCTACCTAATGGTAGTTAAAGAGTTTTTATCTTTGACTTGTGAAGCTTTATGGACAAAATGTACTGTTAAGGTACCGACCTAATCTGGAATTGCTGTCAAGCCAAATAACTACAGGAAATCTCCACAAAGTGTTGTACTTCAAAGATGCATGGTCTTCTAGGAACTTTTCAGTACAGAGGAGGTGCAGCATGCAGTCCTCATCACAGCTATTTATTAGTAAACTTTGCTAGTTAAGGGACGGTGCCGTAGCTCTCCTAGTTCTCTCATTCCTTTAGAGCACTGTATACTGCAGCCTTGTTAGTCCACCCACATCAACCATGGGAACAGTTTTTTAAAATCTTTATTAAACCCAAGTTTGAAAATTTGAAGTTAACATTTTTAACTACCACTGATGCGTAGGTCCTATACTCAAGGAAGCATGGAAAGTGCAATTGTTTTGGCTTTGATCAGTGATGCAGAAGAGAAAAATTATCTTACAACCTCCCCATTTTGAACTCCCATGCAAGGGGCTGGGACTCTCTGGTGCTGTTATTTCATGCACTGATTTTATTAAAGAAGTGGAATTGTCAAGATTATAGGTTCTCAGCTAAGCTCTCCTGTGTTCAGTTGCTCATCTTATAAGAGAGTAAGGCAGTTTATTTCTCCCAATTCTTTTAGCCTTTTCACTAAAGGTTAAACGTACAGAACACCATCCAGCTTCTCATTCTCCTGCATTGTATTCAAGATCCCTAGACTGTCCTCCAACTGCAAAAATCAGACAAATAGTATCTCAATCCATTAATTAAGCCACCTTTTTCTGGACCTTCCCCAGCATTATGCTTCTGTACAGAAGACAAGTACCTCAAAGTGGACACACTTGATGTTTTTTTGCAGAACATCAAGAAGCCTCTTGCAAAAAAGCAGCTTTAGACATGAGGACTGTTACAGAATTAAGTTCCTTGTTATTATTTACACTGTTCTTTCCCATGCTTTGCTGATGTCATTTTCCACTTCTGATACATAAAAAACAGCATCAAAAATGTTTGCAGTGTGCCTTATTCAGGATAACACTACTTAGTAAACGGGACACCAGGTTTTTACATTACCTAGATGCATTTGATTGCCCCCTGCCAAACCCCAATCATTTAATGAAAAAGTGCAAATACTGCAAGAATGCTAGCGTATAAGCACATAGTTACTATAATGATACAAAGATAGGTACAGTATAGAAATCTACTTATGTACACACTTTATATCCTAAATTCACTGACTAGTTGGAATAGGGTTCCTCTTGCCTGTGTTTCTAGCCCCCAGGGCGTTTCAACTCAAACCCCACTCTCCACCCATTTACTCATTCAAAACAACTCTACTGTAGTCTCTCATTCCTACACTGGTAGCATTTCATATCCACTTTGCAAATGCGTAAGAGCCATATTTTTTAAGTGTCTAATTTCCATTGAAAGCAATAGGTGTTAGTTCCCTAAATACCCTTAAAAATCTAACAAGAGGACTGAACAAAGTGATGGGCAGTGAAGAATCAAAACCATATTTTTAAATGCATTAGACTTCTGAAGAATCTTCCAACAATGTACTTAGGCCTTCCTCCTGGATGGTGAAGGTAATACTAGATTCCCTCTCTCTAGTCTATGACTAATCATTCATTTTTGGTCACTCTAAATGGCTCTTTGCTAGCTCTATACAATTGCTTAGACAAAATGCTAGTAAAACTTAAGTTTAATAGTTTATTGGTCTCTCATTAGAGCAGGTCCATAAAGCTGTTTAGGGGTCTGTAAGGAGTAGTGAAAAAAATGCTATGTTGCTGCAAGAAATAGGATATTAGTTGTCATTATTGACCTACCATTAGCAGTGTGGCACCTAGAGAGTACAGGACAATCAGGTGGGGGTTAGGAGAATAATGGTGATTTACTTACAAAAGTCATATTTAAAGTTCAAAGGTTTTAGCCTGTTTCCTACAATTTTCAATATGTGAGGCATTTGTGTAAGAGTGTTTCTAAACTACAGATCTCAGTAGGCTGAGAATGCACCATATCCATTTGCTTTGTATAACCAGGTAGTGCTCTTTTTCATCCATAGAGACACCTGGTCAACATTTTCAGCTGAAAGCAACCTTGCTGTCCACAAAAAGGGAGGCAGAAACCAAGCTGGAGGCTGAAGGTAGTCACAGGCAGGCTGTCTTTCCTTTCATAGCTCCAGTTGTAGAAGATTATGTACAAATATAGTGAGCCAGGGTAAGAACTTGGATATCGTTTTAGACTGCGATAAATGTTAGGTGTTGGACAGCATACACACATGGTAAAGCAGTGCATGTTTCCTAGTCTGTGGTCCTTTGGGCTGGCTGTATTTTTATTCTCTTTTTAAAAGATTGTACCTTTCAATGCCTTTAGGTGCATATATAAAAGGGACAACATTTTCATTGCAATCCCCCTCCACCTATAAAAATGAAGAATAAAATACTACCCACAATGAAGATATATCTGAGGCACGCATATTTAACAGTTAGTGTAAATGACTGTAACTGTGACTTTTTTCAAATGGCACGTGAAATCCAAATATTGCCAGCTGAATAACAATAACAATCTTGGTCTTGATAGCAAAACAAATGATGTAGATGTGTCTTTTTAATTTTTTCCTTTCCAAAAGAAGGTGTAGCCACCAACATATTCTGTGAGCTGTCTCTCTCCTCAACATCCAGTCTCACTACATGTAGCAATATCAATATCAAATTGTGCAAGTTCTCTGGCCATTAGTACTGTCCTTCACTGCAGTCAGCCATCATCAGGGTTAGTCATCAGGGTTCAAACATTCCAAGTTGCAAATTACTTGATTTAGATTGCAAGACAGAGTGATCCCTCTGGATGTGGTTTTCCAGTCAGGTGAAATGAGGGAGAGTAGGCTTAGGGAACCTTTTAAATACAAGGTAAGCAGAGTAAATTCTAAATAGGCCTGCTTGATCATGATTACAGGTGCCAAATTGCATACCTGTCTCAGTTCCAGGTACAAAATAATCATCATACAACCATTCCCTCCATGTAGGTCTATGACTAGGGGCCTCTGGTAATCACTAGTACCTGCTCCCATTGTCACTCACCCATGACTGTAGGACTTGCTGTTGATGGAAGATGCCTGCGTCTTTGTTTAGTGTGAGGATGCTGTTGCACATCAAGTACCACACAAAACTTTGCGGGAAGGAAATCTTAATCTGATGGCATGGAAAACCTAGATGAGCAGAGGTCTCTGTTCCACTGAAGCCTTCATCCACCTTTGCAACCATTGTATTCATGTCATATTTTAAATTTAACCAAAAGTAGAATGTTAGCAGTAGTCATCTACTTTAGACTCTACCATTCTATTCTGGTTCTTTTTTACAAGACACAGTTTATAGGGGCATGGAAACCATGGTCTAGGGGCTGAAAAATATCCCTATGAATACAGGTAAATGCTTTAAAAAGTTCTGCAGAGTTGCAAAGCTTTTTTCTAATCTTGCAAAACTAGGAGCTGTTCTGAGTTCATTCATCCCCAGTAATTACCAAGTGGCCTTATTTCTACTTTTACAGTAAATATGCACATGCACCTTGGAACCTTGGTTTTATATACAATTATACACACATTGCCTTAAAGGCTCTATTATTAATATATTATTATACACACGCACACACCCCTCTACCAATCTGTCTTGTGACCAGTATGGTTCACTTGATGGTCTAAACCACACCTTTTATGGTTCACCTGACAGTCCTTTACAGTTATACTATTCTCATTCCCATTACAATAACCACACCATGTTCCCACACACTCATGTGTCCATGTGCCTATCACTATGACCCTTAACCATCACAACCATGCAAACGACTGCCTCAGAGCTCCCCTTCCCTCCTCACACACCCCTCCCAATTCCCTGCCTGTTTCCCCACTCTTTTCATTAGTTTTTGTAGTTGTCATTGTCACTGTCATTGTCACTGTCATCGTCGTTCTCTCCTGGGGTGGCTCCACCTCTAAACAGTCTTGCCAGTCCTTTCTCTTCCATATGATCTCTGTCATCTCCTTCCCAACATCTTCAACCATCTTTCTGCAGTACCCCTACATCTCACTCAGTCCCATTTTGATGCCATGCTTCAATGTGAGAGGTTCACATATCTGTTCATGAGGAGATCCTTTGTCTTCCACAAGGCATTCCTGAAGCAGGAGATGAACTGGTTAAAGCAGGCTGTAAGGTCCCTTGATGTTTGGTCAAATGACCAAACAGCACTGCCTCTCAGGGCAGGGTCTTGACTCCTGTCACCATCAGGAGGAATATAATTACTCTCCTCCATACCTCCCTGACATATGGGTAGAACCAGAGGAGGTGGTTGATTTCCATTTTCCACCAGCAGGCTTGCCTGGGGCAGTTTGGTGGGCCTCTCTGCCCCTCTGTGTTTTTTCCATGCCCTCATGGGGAATGCCTGGTGGGCTGTGTGCCAGTTCAAATCCCTGTGCTCATTCTGCAGGTCCTTTTGGAAGACTCACTCCTGCACAGCCTGGCAGCTGTCACCAGATAATAGGTCCATGGTTGACAAACTGTCTCTTGCCCTTACCACCTTCTGGGTTGTCAGGGTTCCTGGGGTCTTGTCGTGTAGATCATATTTACTCTGGAAGTGTTTCAGGACCTACCTTAGAACCATGTTGGCTCCATCATCCATGGACTTGAGTTGGGCAGTGTGTACACCCACCAGCACTGCAGCAGATGCCCTGCAAAATATCTTAACTAAGAAGGCTGGTTTGGATTCTGCTCCAGTCAGTTGTTTGCAGATCTGGTTTGTATACTTGGCCCAGAGGAACAGCAGGACTGGGAGGAGACTGAGCAGTGGAATAGCTTGGCAAACATATATATTTAAACAGCAAGTATTTGAAAGGTTTTATGAATCAAACAAGTCTAAAAAAAAAAGTATCAGCACAAGATTACTATTTTAAACTTGGAACATTTTTCAATTCTGTAACTAACTGAAATCCTGCAAACACTTGGAGTAATACATTTGTTCAGGCACAACAAAATGCATATTTTATGGCCTATTAATTTACTTCAGTGTCAGAGGTTGTCTTGAAGGGAAGAGGTCACAGAACTGAGTTGATGATCTCAAGGAAATTGTAATCACATTTAGTTAATGAAAAGTGTTTATCATTAACTGAGGTCACCCCTTATTTGACAATAGTAAGCTGAACGTTTTTCAGAACTCAGCAAATGGTAACATCTAGCTAAACAATTAGAAGCATGTAAAGATTCTTTCAGACTAGTTGTAGATAATTATGTTTTTGCTTTAGGTGCTGCTTACTTTGGCAGATCAAAGCATTCAACATTCTCCAATATCTGGAAAGTGTGACAGTGCCCCTTTCAGCAAGATAAAGTTTAATATATTCTACATCATAGACCTAATTTCTGTCTATTATGCACGGACTTGAAAATACCACAGTGTTTTTTACAAAAGTAGCTCTCTGCTGGTGGTCTGGCTGACTGCTATCGTTCACCCAACTGGTGCCTTTTTAAGTCATTCCTTTTTAAGTCAAGCTGGACAAAGTCATTCCAGCTTTAGGAAGTGGATAGAGAATCCCATATTAAATATATTTAATATTTCCCATTATAAAAATATTCCTGCAACTTTTATTTGGAGTGAAACCATATCTCAATGGTTTTCAGCAGGGCTTTGGAGCTTGAAAGGTAGGTAGTCCTGGGACTAAGGAGAGACCTTTTGCTAGTTGGTTATCCATAGTCAAAACCTATTGTTTCCCACCCATATGTTACATGGCACAGCATGTTGCTGGCAACAAACCAGGATTCTATCCTCATTCTGTAGCATGCACTGCCCTATTAGCTTTGGCATTCTTCACACATTGAAAGCTTGGGACAGAAACAGGCAAATATTAGCCTTTTGTTGCTGTGACTCCTTCATTCCACTCACAGACAGTCAGCTCTGCTCCCCAAGAGACATTGCAGCAACCGCAGGGAGAATGGGGGGTACAGTGTGCTCACTGATAGCATACTCCCACAGGGCACATCCAAAAAAGTGTGCATGTTAGGTTTGCAGTGCCTCAAACTTGTCTGGTGCCACAATGTGCAACTGTGTGCTGTGATGCAAAGTGGCAACACAGAGCCAAAATTTGATACTGGAATGTCCCAGGATCAAGAAACCCCCAACAAACCCCCCCCCAAAACAACCCCCCCCCAAAACACTCAACAAAAAAACCACCCAAAAAACCACAACGCACAAAGCAGTGCAGTGCATGCAGCAGTAGCATGCACCTCCAGAAATGGAGCCTAGCCATCCAGAACTATGCTCTGGCTGTCAGTCAGGATCTATATGGCTGAATGGGCACCACTGCTGCTCCAGGAGGCCCCCAGAACCCCAGGTAAGGCTGCTGGGCCAAGCACAGGTGCTGGCCCCAGCCTCCCCTACCCCACTCAGGACAATTTGGCATGCTCTGGAGCACACGTGCAGTAATGTGTGCTCAGTGCCATAGTAATGAAGTTTGTTGCCCGGGGCAAAGCCTGCAGTGGCAGCCCACCCTTGCCCTGTGCACAGATTTTAGGGTGACACCCCACTCCATGCTTGCCTGAGAGTGCAGTGGCGGGAGCTGCCCTTCCCTCATTCCCAGGCCCCCCCCCAGATGAACCGCTCGCAGCTCCATCCCGTGCCCTGCCCTGGCTGGGCAGTGCCTGTTGGCACCCCTTCACTTTGGTGCGCAGGACGGTAGCCCCACTTGACCTGACCTTGCTACAGCACTGTGTGTGCTGCTGCTTTTTGTGCTCCTGGAAATGCACAACTCCATACATAGGGACGTGCCCAGAAAGTACTCCCCATATGAGAACCAGGAGAGGTACTGGGTACATGGGGCCTCTACCCTCATTTTGGAGGGGGCGGGGGGAGAAGCACTCCAGGAGAGAAGAGGCAGCAGGATCATAACAGAGCTCATTGCAAGTCTGCTCTCCTTCCCGTGTGTGTGTGTGTGTGTGTGTGTGTTGGGGTGTGGGGGCATGTGACAGGACTGGCCCCAAGCATGGCAGAGACGCTTCCCAGTGACTGTTTTAATCCTGCCCTACTTGCCCTCTCAGGATATAAGACTGCTGCCTCACCTGCCATCCCTTGATGGTAAAGTACAATTGAAGGGACTGTCCTCAGGCCAAAGAGCTTTGGGTGTCTCACTTGGTCCTGCTCCTCCTCAGGCTTTGCTCTTTGCCCTGAGCAGTACTCCTCCTCTTTTCAGTCTTGACCCAATATAGCCTACCTGACTTGGGGCTCCAATCCCACTATATTCAGTCTCTCTTCCATGGGCTTCGACACTACTGGACACTGACCTCTGACCCTGGGTCCATCAGCCCCAATTGTGACCCTGCAGTTCTAATTGCCTTAAGGGCTATAATCGTAGCCTTCAGCCATTCCCATAGCCACACCCATGTCTTACTGATATTACTCTGTCTTCTTGTGTATCAGACCCTCTGGCCCTGTCCTCATGTACACTGAGCCCCCTGGTCCAATGCCTTGGCCAACAAGTCCCCATTCCTGGATGGACCTCTCTCTTCTGTCTGTTTCTCACTTTCATTCTGGGTCATAGGTGGCCAGGTCTAGGGGTAATCTCAGGGTCAGGAGAAGCTGCTGAGGTCTAAAGGGAGCATACTGAGTTGGAATGCAAGGAAGCCAGAAAGCCAGAAGATCAATCTGGGGAACCAAGTCAGAGATCCAGAGGGTCAGGCAGAGTGTGGGATTAGGAGGCTAGTCAGATCAGGTGTCCAGGACATCAAACCAGATTTGGGTCAGGTATCCAGTGTCAGGCCAAACAAAGGGTCTGCAAGCAAGCTGAGTCGGGTATCTGGAGAGTCTGTCAAGAAGTCAGTAGCAGCACAAGCCAAGGGTTCAGCCACCTGGGTACAGGGTTGTTGCCAGATTCTTCTTCCAAGTCAGGACTTTATATTGGAAGGGGTTAGGGGTCAGTTGACCTTGGCTGGACACTCCAGTGGCAGGGAGTGGACATATAGCTAGGCCCAGCTGGAGGGTTCTGACCACCTGTGTCCATCACAATGCTCTGCTGAGGAGATAGCAAGCTAGGATGAGCAGCTGTGCCAGGCAGGCTAAGGCCTCAGGCTTAAGTCTATAGCCTGATATTCACACTGGGCCCCAGGCCCAACACTGGATACAGCCCCCTAAGCCCCTGACTGCAGGGCTGGTATCTCCAGCCTCTAACTGCTTGGTTTCAGGTCTACACAGCCCACCAAGTCCCAAACTCTTACAAGGCTCTCTTTCTGGGCCTTAGCCTCTTCCACTGCAGAGTGCCTCCTAGGTACCACTTCTGGCCTCCAGAGCTCCCCAATATCCACTACCCTAACCTCCAGGACTATGCCAATGCAAAACCCTCCTGGGTCTCAACAAACCCCTTCCTTTATTTGCTGGCTCCTTGTAGCTTCCTTAGGTACCTGTGGCCACATCTACAAATGCATTTTACTGCGAAGTAGACTAATTAACTGGGGGGGTAAAGCATCATCATCTACATATGCAATGGTATTATACTGCAGTAAACTAACTAACGCTGCAGTCAGATAGTACTGTCAGAGACGCTAGAGTAATTTACTGTAAACACACATGTAGATGCTGACCATGGACGTAAATTGTATCCAGTCAGCCCAGCTGGCTGGGGTCAAGGCTCCTGCCTGCCACCTAGTCATATGGCTCTGCACTTTCAGCACCTTTGTGCCCCAGCCAGCCCCTGCCACCCAGAGCCTGGGGCTGATCCCCTGGGCCCTCTGCCAGCCCATGTCTGCTCTATGCCAGCTCAAATTGCTGCTGTCCCATGTTCATGTGCAGATGCTGTGCCTGGGAGTAGTTTACTTTACCTCAAGCTGATCTGGACTCTATGGGCTCTTATACACATGCAGGGAGGCTGGATTAACCAAGTCTGCTGGAACATGGCAATTAGTAGGGCTGTGTGAAACAGCATCATTCTGTTTCAACTTCCATTTCAACATTTCTACAGAACAGCGTTTCATTTCGAGTTGTTTTGTTTCAAAAGCACTGTTCCATTATGTTTCGTTGAAACTGTTTTGCTGTTTTGACATTTCACCCTCCCAGTGCCAGGAAGATCGATGCTGCTGTTGGCCCCAGCTGGCAGCACCATCCTCCTGTCATCCAGCAGGCAGATTGGGGGCCCACACCCCTGGGAGGAGTCCAGCAGAGGCCCTGCAACCCTCTTGGGGATATGGGTGAACTCCCGATCTGCCTGCCAGATGACAAGAGGCTGGTGCTGCTGGCTGGGGCCAGCAGCAGCACCGATTTTCCCGGCATGGGCTGTGCCCAGCCAGCAGCACCAGGCTCCTGCCATTCAGCAGGCAGATCAGCCCCCCCCCACACACACACACCCAGGAGGAGTTAGCAGAGCCCCACAGCCCTCCCCAGGGGTGCAGGAGGGCCCCCTCTGATCAGCCTGCTTGATAACAGGAGGCTGCTCCTGCTGCCTGGGATGGTGCTGGGCATAGCCTGTACCCAATGCGGGGGAGATCGATGCCATCACTGGCCCCAGCTGGCAACACCAGCCTCCTGTGATCCAGCAGGCAGATCAGGGCCCGCCTACACCCTCAGGAGGGCCTTGGGGACTGTGCCGGGCTGCTCTCAGGGGTGCAGGCCCCTGATCTGCCTCCCAGATCACAGGAGGATGGTGCTGCTACCTGGGGCCAGTGGCAGGCGGGCCCAGGGCAAATCAGCTCATGCGGGGACCTGCCCCCCCCGGGTTTGAGGCAGGGGCATGTCCCCGGATGAGCTGATTTGCACTGGGCCCCACACTCTCCCTGGGCTGGCTCCTGTATGGGGCTTGGGACATATCGGGTTATGCACTACCCTGATCCCAGGGCAGGGGAGGGTCCCCACACAAGCCAATTTGCCCTGGGCCCCACACCCTCTTTGGGCCAGCTCTGGTATGGTGTCCAGGGCATATCAGCTTGTGTGGGGACCCGCCACCGCCCTTATCCTGGGGTGGGGGAGGGTCCTCACATAAGCTGATTTGCCCCAGGCCCTCACCAGAGCCAATCGGAAGAGACAGGGAGAACCAGGGCTGTGCTCCCTGCAGCGCTGAGCCACATGGAGCTGCAGAGCTGCTCAGAGTGCAGCCCTGGCTCTCCCTTGCCTCCTACTACCGGGCTGCTTTGAAATCTAAAACATTTCAAAACTTTGAAATGTTTCAACTGACCTCGTTTTGTTTTGAGGCCCTTCGTTTCATTTAGGTTTCGCTGTTTCAAGCCCAGAACGACTCAAAACAGCATCAAAACAAAACAGCAGGCGAAGCTTTGCACAGCCCTAGTAATTACCATACTCCAACAGACTCCAGCATCACATGTGTCAGTATCCCTGAGCTGAAAAATCACAGTGGGGCACTTTGAACTAAAGCTCATTTGACTAGCTTTAGTTCAAAGCGCCCCACCACCATTTTTCAGCTTGAAGACGTAATACATGTTATGCTTCAGGCACATTAATAGCGCAGCTCTTGGAGAGCTCCAAGAGCTGTGCTAATTAAAGCGCCCCTCCTCCCCCACCTCCTGGAACATGTCTACAAATGCCCTATTGCTTCAAATTAATTGTACATGTAGATATACCTGGTTTCCCTTCTCTAGCAGCCCAGAACAGCAGCAAGTCTGCCCTCTTTAAGTGTCAGGGCCAAACAGCTCTCTGTCTAAGAAAACCAGGCTTTTAGTGTTCTGGGGCACCACCCCTTCCAGTCACATGGCCTCCACCCTGCACCAGGGTTTCTAATAAGCTCAGTACTCAATGTGTTGTGGTGTGTTGCAGTCTGTTCTCAGGTGCTGCAGCTTAAGCAATGGAGCAGCAGTGTTTTCCCTCTTACCTGCCTGGCACCCTTTCTGCCTGTGTCCATGCAGCTTGCACTTCCACTGCACTTGAGCTCCTGTCTGTAGCTACACCAGCTACTTGCTTATTTGTAGCTGGTCCTTGCTCAGCTGCCTGTCTGATTGCAGCCCTCTGCTACTTTCCTATTCTCCAAGTAGCAGAGGTTAGTGGAGAGAAGATCCATAGGATGCAGTGGCCCCCAGTTGTGCCCCTAGCTGAAGAGCATGCCACTGCATTTAGCCACAGTTTTGAAGAGCTCCAGCCAGGGGGTATAGCATAAAACCATCTGTTGCGCAGTGTATTGTATGCCAGAAAACCAGGAGTTTAACTCATTTCTTCCCCTTATTTGATCTAACAATTCTATAATCTCTGTCTTCTGTTAATGAGGTGCTGGTGTTTGATATGCCATTACTTTTGAAACCAATCTCCAATTTTTGACTAAGGATTGAGCTATGATTTTTTTGAACACATATTTCAAAAATATGTTTAACTTATCTGCCACCCTTCCCAATCAGGTTCAGGCCAGCTTACAGTAAGAGAAAAAAGAACATGAAAATGAAACAACAAATGAAATAGGGACTAGAATGTCAAAAGACAGGGGCGGGCAATTATTTCGGGCAGAGGGCCACTTACTGAGTTTTGGCAAGTCATCAAGGTCCACATGACAGGCAGCCAGGAACAGATGAATATTCATTTTCTAAATATTTTAGGGGCCCTGTGGGCTGGATAGAATGGCCTGGAGTGGTACATCTGGCCCACCCCTGCCCTAAACAATATCTCAGCTGAGCTTTGTTTGATAAATGGCTGCCCAAATAGGAAAATTTTATAGTGCTTCTGAAAAATGTCCAGACTGAGGCTCTAGTGAGCCTCAAGACAGAGCCTCAAGGTCAGCCAAGAGCAGCCTCCAGAGCTGAGGAGTGACTGCTAAGAATGACCTCCTATGCATTTTCACCAAGCTGACTTGGTGTATTGATGGTACTTGCAGGAGACTGCTATGGCTGACCTTCGGGATCTTGATGGGGCATAAGGGAAAAGGCAGTCCCTTAGGAACAGAGGCCCCAGAGCATTTAAGGCTATATAGGTCAAAACCAGCACTTTGAGTTGTGCCCAGAAAGTAATTGGGAGGCAGTGCAGACTCTGGAGCACTGAAGTTATGTGCTATTTGTGATCCACTACTGTTAGAAGGCAGGCAGCCACATGCTTCACAAACTGCAGCTTCTGGGCTTCAAAGGAATCCATGTTGCAGTAATCTAGCCTTGGGGATACAAAGACATAGATGATGGTGGTCAGATCTGAATCTGCAAAACAGGTCAACACACACAACTGTTGAAAGACACTTTTAGCCACCACCACGACTACCTGAAGATCCAGATGCATCAGAAGATCCAGAAGCACTCCAAGGATGCAAACCTGAGTGACAAGTAGAGGCTGAACCATATTAATGATTAATAATGTCCCAATCCCCTCCCTGACACATCAAATCAAGTGGTCTGCCCACCACCATCACCTATGTCTTGTCCAGATTCAGTTTCATTTGGTTCACCCATATCCAATCCTCAACTTCATCCAGGCACCAGGAAAGGACTGAGACTGTGAGGTCTGGATCAGATGAGAAAAAGAAGTAGAGCTGGGTGTCATCAGTGTACTGATGAAACCTCAGTGCAAATTTCTGCACAATCTTACCCAGTGGTCTCATAGACATATTGAACCAGAGAGGGACAAAATAAAAACATTAGGATGGGGGGGATCCTAAACGTCTGACCCATTCGCTGGTCACCACCCTTTGAGACCTCCCTGCTAGGAAAGAGCAAATTCACATGGATAATGAGAGAAAAATAATTACAAGTAGTTTGTTTTTCTCTTTCTTTTTAAAAATGAGATTACACATAGATACTACTTTTTACCCTTAATTAACAGGGGTGGGCAAAATGCAGCCCGGGGTCCAGATGCAGCCTACCAGGCCATTCTATCTGGCCCACAGGACCCCTAAAAAATTTAGAAAATGAATCTGCCCTGGGCTGCCTGTCATGCGGCCCTCAATGGCTTGCCAAAACTCAGTAAGCGGCCCTCTGCCCAAAATAATTGCCCACCTCTGCCTTAATAGCATCCTTTAAAAGTCAAGTCATAAAAATCTAAGAAATGCAGAATTAAGATTTCCTAATGCCACCTCATTCTCTCTGCATCTAGTTTCTAGAATCAGACGAAAGTGTCCCGCATACATTGCCTTCTTTTTCTACACATCTTTGATTTATTTTTCTGAGCATTGTGTTTCTTGTGCACCGAGACAGGGATTTTGTAGAAAAAGTAGTATGTGATTATGTAGTCAAAGCTGGGCTGCAATTACCCTATTATGCAAAACTCCATTTTGTTCTCTCTATTGCTTTCACCAGAATGGAACAGAGGACAAAGGTGTCTGCATCTCCATTTGTCAGACAGAAGCACGTGTTGGGCTACAACAGAGGTTAGCTATTACTAGAGATTCCCTCAGCAGAAGTGAAAAATACTCAGCTTGTGTTGGACCACTTTTATGGCATTTTCATTTCATGTAAGGAACTTATTAAGCACATATTCAAATATAAGTCAAGGTTTTTCCTTCCCAATCAGCATGGGGAAAAACACTCCTCAGCTTACATTCACATACAAGGAAACCACATTAAATAAATTGTAGACAATTAAAATGCTGCCAAAAGCAGCATGTGCTCCTAATGGAAACCAACTATGAAGATGATTGAATGCAGGCAACACTAAACACAACTATCAAACACATGGCTTATGCTGAGCAAACATTGTG
Organism: Alligator mississippiensis; assembly: GCF_030867095.1. NCBI lineage: Eukaryota > Metazoa > Chordata > Crocodylia > Alligatoridae > Alligator > Alligator mississippiensis. Next base: position 280,977,664 of record NC_081824.1, read on the forward strand.
TGTGTGGGGGGGCGGGGGAGGCGGGGCCTTAAAAGAAGTGGGCAGGTGTTCCCTCTACAGGGAATTGGCACCAGCCTAGACATACTACAATACTAGTCTAGCACCGGGAGAGCCAGCCCTGACATCCTCCCCTTTTTGCCAAAAATGCCTGATCTTAGCCAAAAGGCAGAGATGCTAATGGGACCCTACCACAAGGATAGATTAGTGCAGTCTATCTGAATAAAATATATGGTAGTGGCCATTGTGTTCAGACCCTCTCAGTGCCAACTGTTTTTCAAGTCATGGTGAACCACTACACTGAATACATTTCAATTTCCTTTTCACTCCCACAACTGAGCTATGCCTTTCTTTCCCATTTCCAGTAATTCCTGTTACTTTACCAGGCTTAAATTTCCAACAAACATCAAACAATTCACCCAGAATCCCTCTATTGCCTTCTTCTCTCAACCTGTCACGTATGATTAGTGTGGCCCCTCCACAAGATATACCCAGACTAGGTTGCCCTGCACCTCATCTGCATATAAATTTCTGGAGGCCTCATGAGAAGAACATCAAGTTCCAGTCATAAGTGAGGGGCTAATTAGCACGTGAATCCTTCGGGGGGTGGGGGGAGGCTATCTGAAATACACATATATACTGAGTGGTACTGAGCAGTAGGGTCATCACGGCTCAAAACGCTGTTGGCTCTTCTGAAGCACACTCCAATGAGTAAATCATGAACCTTTTAGCTTTGGCCTAATATCATGCATAGTGGGCTCATCTACATGAGCTGCTTTACTGCACATTAGACTCACCATCTACACATGCGGAGAACTTACTGTGCAGTAAATTAGGCTAATGCACCATTTGCTAGTATGAGGAAATATAGGTGTTAGACTAATGGTGTGTTAGCTACTGCACAGTAGCACATTTATAGACACTGACTGAGAACATTTTGCTCCTGGTCAGCCCAGGCTGCTGCCTGAGTAAGCCCAAATGCAGGGGGGAGCTGTGCTGGCTCCAGGGGCAGCTGTTTCCCTTCCACATTGGGATCAGGACCCACCCTCATCCCCAAGTGGCTAGGAGAGCTGTCCTAGTAGCCGGGACTGCTGCATCCCAGCCATGTGGGAATCAGATCCCAACCTGATCCCCATGTGGCTAGAAGAGCTCTCCCTCGTCCCCCTACTGCAAGCAGAGACAGATTGGGATTGGAGGGTCCTGATCCACACATGGTTGGGAGAGCCATCCCTACTTGGTGGGGATGCTGCCTGCCAGCCATGTGGTGACAAGGAGGATCTCAGTCCCCACATGGCTGGGAGAATTGTCCCTGCTCAGTGTGGTGATTGCATGGAGGTAATATCTCTGTTGAGCAGAGACAGCTCTCTTGGCCATGTGTGGATTGGGACTGGCCCCCATGCCCCCTGCCAGCACTGGAGCTGGCACCTGGGGGAGCCTGGAGCTCACCGAGGCTGCAGGAGGCCAGGGCAGGGCAAGAGCAGCCCTGGACTGGGCTGCTCCTTCAAGGTGTATATTAGAATCCAATTTTGGGGGGATCATCTTATATTCATGTAAATATGTTAGCAGGAGATAAGGTATGTGTGGCAGGAGCACACTGCTTTGCTGATGCCCAGCTATGCAATACATATACTATTACAAACAGAAGTAATTTACTGCAACCCTGAGGCTGCTTTTTACCCTTTGGTAGCTTAAGGAGCTGTTTGCTAAAATGCAGTTATAATCAGAAATCCGGATGCACAGATTATACTGAGCAGGTAGTACAGAAAAGATCTTCAGGAGGCAAGAACATAAAGAGCAAACAAAAGACAAAGAGAAAAGGCAACAGTAGAGAAGTACTCAGGAGAAGAGTTCAGCAGAGAATTTGAGGATGAGAAGCTTGAACTTGATGAGGAAGGCTGGAGGACCAGTAAGAGAACAGAAAATAAAAGTATTATGGTTGGAGAAGAAGATAATTATGTCAGCAACAGTTATGCAGAATTCAAGAAATTGAGAGGAGATGCCATGAAACCAGAAGGCCATTACATTTTTCACCCACTTTGAACTTTCAATTTTGTGGGTGCAAACTTAGAGGTAATTTCTGATCAACTGAGTGCCCGGTACTAACTTTGCAAGAAAGAACTTGAGTTTGTCCTCTTTAATATCAGATTCTATAGTCGTAGGGATGAACCACTACATCATAATACAACTAGGAAATGCTACAAAAGGATCTAATTATTATTATAATCTTAACATTGTAATCCTGAAGTCCTTGTCAAATGCTATTTCCAAGACACAGAGAGATGGCCTACAGGCAAGGGAATTAAAATAAATAGATTAAGTAATTTCCTCTGGAAAGAAATCCTAAAATGCTAATCAGTTTACATTCCTAGATTGAGTTCTGTATCAAAGACATTTGATTTGCCAGAATTTAAAGATATTACAGTACTACTTTAATCATGGTGCATATGATAGTTAATACAAGGGAAACAAATCCCAATAACTGCTATCTAGACTGTATTGTTCTGAGTTCAAGAAGTCATTGAAGGTCTATTAACCAGGGGTGAGCTGTGGTTTAGCTAAACTGGGCTTTGGATGATGCCTGAGGTCTGAGTCTTTCTGGTCTTGTTTGTATGAAATTGGTACTGAACCTACTTGTTTGGGATTTTGCAGATTTTTGTTTTGTTTTGGTTCTGTGCAACGAATCTAGTAACTTCATAGTAGTAATTGTGTTGACAACAAGTTAATATTTATGTGAGAATGGAAATCCTGGAGTTTTTATTCCTGAAACTTATTTGGAATTACTTGTGTGATAAAGACTATAAAAAGAATAGGAAAGACAAGCACATGAATCCAGTCATGTATCAATATGATACTTTCAGTCCTCTGTTGTTTAACTACAAGGTGTATTATACAGCAAAAGGCAGCAGTGGCATTTCAGTTTACCTCTACTAGAGTTTCAGGAACTGTTTTGTTAATTTTTCATGAATCATTAATCCCTCTTTGAGTAAAGACTCAAAGCAGATCCAACTGTGCAGTGAGTTTAAGGCTTGAAATATAGCTCACTGAGAATAAGACCAGTCATTTAAATTCGATCCTTGTGACATTTGAATAGTTTCCAGCTGACTTTCAGTCTACAATGATTCCTCTTTGGGAGTAACCCCTGGATGATTAAGGGAAACAAGTTCATTTTTTAGAAATGTCTAGTAGACCGTAAGTATTAACAATCAAGTCATTGTCCCTCCCATATCATCTTACCATAGGCTGATAGCATTTCCAGCTGTTACATATAAAATCTTTCAGATTGAAGAAGGGGAAATAATCTGGTGTCAAACAGGTTCCACTACAGCACACTTGTGGGCTCATATTCTGTAGTCCTGGGGGAAAAAAATCACCTTTGTAACTCACTACATGGATGATCCTCCATCTAATCTTTTGGAACATTGTACATGGATCTTAAAGAGTCTGTTGGCTTGACCAAAGGCTCTCTTACTCCAGAAGAAAAAACACCTCATTCCCTTCCAGCAGCTAGGAGAGAAGTTATAGAGCAGAGGAATAAAAGAAATTGTATATAGAGTCATAATGAGTCAACCTAAAATCTTGGCAATGTGTCAACAGTTTGTGTCCAGGCTCGAATAAGTCTACAATGACTGAACTGCTCTCTGAGTGTCTATTTGAAGTGTATTTTCTGCTCCCCAAGGTTGAAGCTCACCGTTGTATTTACTTGAGAAAAAAATCCATATTGTATTGAGAATGGAGATCACACCAAACATTCCAGATCTGTACAACTATCTTGTGGGCCAGGTAAACTTTTGCAAGCTACAGCCCAATAGCCACATTTTGAAAAGGGACCCATTCACAGGCACGATTTGGTGAACTGGACCATATCAAACTTTGCCTCTGAGTACACACTGACAAACACAGTACTGAAAATCTATAGCTGAATTGTGCAGCTGGGCCTCAGGTTTAGTATTATGAAACTTTAACATTCCCATGAAGTCTAATCACTCAGTGGTAACTGTAATGGACTGTTCCCAAAGTATGGTACTTGAGATAATAGAATCATAGAAAATTAGGGTTGGACCTCAGGAGGTCATCTAGTCCAACCCCCTGCTCGAAGCAGGACCAACTAGATCATCCCAGCCAAAGTTTTGTCACGTCTTAAAAACCTCCAAGAATGAAGATGCTACCACCTCTCTGGGTAACCTGTTTCAGTGCTACCACCTCTCTGGGTAACCTGTTTCAGTGTTTCACTACCCTCCTAGTGAGAAAATTCTTTCTAATATCTAACCTAAACCTGCCTTCCTGCAACTTGAGACCATTGCTCCTTGTCCTGTCATCTGCCACCCCTGAGAACAGTTTAGCTCCATCCTTTTTCGAACACCTTCAAGTAGTTGAAAGCTGCTATTAAATCCTCTTAGTCTCCTCTTCTCTAGACTAAATAAGCTCAGTTCCCTCAGTATTTCCTCATAAGGCATGTGCCCCAGCTCTCTCATCATTTTTGTTGCCCTCCACCAGACTCTCTCCAATTTGTCCACATCCTTTCTGTAGTGGGGGTGCCCAAAGTGAACAGAGTACTCCAGATGTGGCCTCATCAGCACTGAATAGAGGGGTATAATCACTTCCCTTGACCTACAGGGAACACATCTACCAGTGAAGCCCAGTATGTCATTAGCCTTCTTTGCAACAAGGGTGCACTGTTGGCTCATATTCAGCTTACTTTCCACTGTAACCCCCAGGTCCTTTTCTCCAGAGCTGCTGCCCAGGCAGTCAGCCCCCAGTCTGTACCAGTGCATGGGGTTGTTCTGTCCTAAGTGCAGGACTTTGCACTTGTCCTTGTTGAACTTCATGAGATTTCTTTTGGCCCAATCCTCCAATTTGTGTAGGTTACTCTGGATCCTAGCCCTACCCTCCAGTGCATCTACTACTCCCCTTAGCTTGGTATCATCTGCAGACTTGCTGAGGGTGCACTCTATGCCATCTTCCAGGTTGTTGATGAAGACATTGAACTAAATCAGCCCCAGGACCGACCCCTGGGGCACTCCACTTGATTCCGGCTGCCAACTAGATATTGAACCATTAATTGCTACCGTCTGAGCCCAATGTTCCAGCCAGTTTTCTATCCATCTTACAGTCTGTTCATCCAGTCTGGGCTTCTGTAGCAAAACCCCCAGTTTTTCTTTTTTAATACATATATATGATAGATATGCATTCCCTTCCCCAATTATTTCTGGCTTTTCTTTCTCTCCCTCTCTATTCCCTATAGACAAGCATAAGTGAGCTCAGACTTAGGATAAGCTTTAACATTTTTATTTTGGTAGCAAGATTTTGGTTTTGGATATCCACTGTTTTATATTGTATTGTTATTAGGTTTGTATTGATTCTTACTGTTGTATATTGTATTATTATCATTTTCGTATTGATTTTTATTGTTTCATATGGCTATCGTATGGTTTAGGCCTGTGTTTGTAAGTGAACCAAAGTAATGTCAAATTTCCATTTTGTATGTCAAGTCTCCATCTTGTGTCCTCTGCCTGGGCATCCTCTGTGTCGCAACTGTATGAGTCATGTACCCCTCCCATGTAAATTGGTTCCTGGATGAATGAAGTGATTGGGAATGATTGAAATACAATAGTAGCAGGCCTCTACTGAATGGCCTGTAACAACCAGGCCATCACCTCGCATTGATTCATCCAGGAACCACAGACCTCACACAGGAACAGAGACAAGACCAGCATTTGAAAGACAAAAGACCCTGCAGAACCAGCAACTCTACCATTGTACCCCACCATTACAGACACCCGAAACTGCACATCCCTGCATAGAGCACACATGCTCAGTACACCAGGGGCTGACCCTTGCCCGGGCATGCCTCCTGTCACTAGGGTCACACAAGGTCTACCCCTATAAAAAGGGGCAGTGAAGACAGACCCAGTGGGACGCCCTCTCCATCTGGACCAGCACCATGCACACCACCTATCTACCCAGAGGCCCTGCTGGCGACCCCCTGCTGGACAAAACCTACTGGACAAGAACCCCTTTCCAGCCTGGATAGGTAGCTATCACCCCTGACCCCCTCTTCAACCAAGGACTTGCACTCTGCTTCTCTTCCCTACCTGGACTCCAGCCCTTCCACTGAGTCTCTTTCTCCTGCTGCCATTGTGTGTGTGTGTGTGTGTGTGTGTGTGTGTGTGTGTGTGTGTACCAATAACTTAATGGAGCTGTGTAGTGTGTTGCCTGTGTAATAAAACTGTTATTTGGACCCCTGAGTTGGGTTTTGCTTTACTGTGGTTTGGCCCTGCTCCAATCTCTGTTCCTCACCCCTCTAACTTCTGTCTCATTTCTCCTTCTGCTTCTGGCTCACTGCCACCTCCAACACCTGTCCTGAGCTCCTCTCTGCCTCCAAACCCCCTGTTTCTTTGCCACTGTCTTATCCCCTCTGCCTTTTCCTTTTCCCCTGAGCAACCAGGTTTCTGCCTCAGTTTCTTTCCTGGCTATCTCCTTCTTGCCACCACTTACCTGCCTCCCCCCAATATCTCAGCTGTCTACCTCAGTTTCTAGCCCCGGTCTACCTTAAGTAACCCTAAGCCTTAGTACCTCAGCCAGCTTCTCTGTAGTCTACTGGTTCTAATCCCGGTTCTGGCAACTTTTACTCCCTACACTTTAACTCTCTCTCTCTCACCTGAACCTTCCCCCAAGTATCCCAGGTACCCCAAGCACACACACACACAGTGTACCATCCAAGTTAGGAACTTACCTGTGTGTATGTCATTGTGTGCATGATATACAAATTAGTGATCTGTGTTTAACTTTTGGGGTGTATAGTGTATGTGTTTGAATTGGTGATAGGTATGCATGTGCCTAGGCTGGTTTGGATGTGTATGTGCCAGAGCTGGTAGTGTGTGTGTGTATGCGTCCAATTGATTTGTGTGTTTGTATATGTGCAATTGTGTCACACCCTCCTGTCTAACAGAGCAATATTGAGATCCTGAGAGTTGGCCTGACCCCACAGGGCAACACTTCCTTAGCTTGCCTGTGAGAATCTTGTGGAAGACAGTATTAAAAGCCTTGCTAAAATCAAGGTATACCACATCCACTGGTCTCCCTGCATCCACAGAGCTAGTTACCTTATCATAGAAGATAATCAGGTTGGTCAGGCATGACTTGCCCTTGTGGAGTCCATGCTGAGATACCCTGATTCAGTTTCTATTTCCTTTGTGAACTTGGGGAAGCCACTAATTTCTCAGATTCATATTCTTAATTATAAATAATACTTTCCTAGCTCTCAGGTTCTGTATAAAGATTCACACATTAAGGATTATGGAGAAGGTAGGTACTTCAATAATGGAGAGCCATGTAGGTACACATTATTTATCTGTGTATCACATGAATGTGTGCAGGGAAGTCTTACTATGGGTTTTTTGATATCTGAATACTTCTACAGAAAAAAGCCCCTTTAATTATAGTCCTAGTTGCACAAGAAAAGAAATACTTACACAACTTCTTGAAATGTCATATTGTAATCACTCATGCAGTAATGCTGAGCACTTGAACTGTTGCCATTAGTAATGTCAATTTCTCTTCCAGATATAACACTGGGTTTTCCAGTTAGTTACAAAAAAGGAAAAAGAAAAAAAATAAAATGTTGAATATAACTGTCACACATTTTATTTCGCACAGAGCAGATTTGTAAGAAGTGATGGGAATTTTTTTTTTTTTTTTTTTTAGTAATATACATTCTGTCAAAATAATTGACTTCCTTCTAATAACTTTTCTGAGGAAAGGTAACATTAGGCATATCCTCATAATATATTCCATAAATTACAAGTAAAATTGATTCATGAAAGATCTGTGTGATGAAGAATGAAAATGTCTGACCATGGATTCAAATCTTAATTGAATTCTGCATGTTTCCTAGTGATTTAAAAATAAGTCTTCTACTTTTTTAGTGTGATAGGCTAATACTAACAGAAAAATAATTTAGTTTTCAATAAAGAGAGGTCAGCTGTATTGCTCCTGCTTTATGTGACAATATCCTGTTCAACACAAAATAGGTTGTAAATATTCTTCATTTATCTATTGACCTCCTGCAGCTTCATCATCTAGTGCCAATAATTAGGTTTGAAAACTGAAACGATAAGTTTATAGAGTGTCCTCTCTGAAACAAATATATCAATGTTAAAGTTACTTAGCTAAACAATTAATCCAGGCTGAAAATCTGGTTGTAGGTTTTTAGCTAGTGTCAATTTTTATTGTAATTCAGACCCCAGTTCAAGAAATCACCTCTATTCTGTAGGTTTAAAGTCAAGCAATGATTTTTTGAATAGCGATAGTTGTAAGCACATGCAACAGGGGCTTTTGGCAGGTAAGTCAGAGGTATACATAGATAGGAATTTTAGCACCCTTGGCACAACCATGGGGATGGGAATGCAGTTGTGCTGAAGGCTGGAAAACAGGGATGGGTGGAGGCTCAGCCGAGGGCTGGAAGCTCCAGTTGTGCAAAGCAGAAACAAAGTTCCCTCATCAACCTCACTCCTCCCTTTCCTGCTGTGTGGTCAAGAGCTACTAGGTTAACCGTCTCATGGCTGCCGCTCAATTGTATGTAGAACAACACTTAAAAGATTCAGTTTGTCAGCTATGAGAAGGTTAACCCAGTAACTTTTCACTGCACAACCGTTTAAGTGGGGTGAGACCGATGAGGGGACTTTTGCCTCTGATCTTCATGGCCCTGACCTCCAACCCTTGGGTGAGCTCATGCTGAGTACAGCCCCCTGCTGCCACTCTGGCACCCTTTTGTCTCCATTTCTTCTCCTACCTCCCCCCTGTCCCTCCTCCCCCTGCTACCCAGTCAGCACCACAGGCTCATGTTCCTGTTGCTCAGCCCCAATTCTGCTACTGAAAGAGGGCATTGCGTAGTCTCTACCAACTATGAATACAACTCTGCTGGCTTCAATTAATTTGTGCTTGTTCATGGCAAAGGTGATCTCTTTGATATGCATAGCTAAACCTGAATATTAATCCAGAAGGGGTTCCTCCAGACACCTTTTCACTCTTTTGTTCTTGGAGGATGATTTTGGTTTTCTGTCTCCTTACATATGCAAAGGCTACTATATTGCTATGTTTTTAGGCAAAAGATAAATCTAGTATCAGACAGGACCACTGTGGGTGCCTCTACATGCACCACAGAGGCAACATGATAAATTCTGGAGCAGTTTGTCCTGGAGTCAGCTGCTCCTGGGTGCAGTGTCTGCATGTACGCCCAGAACTGCAGCAGTCTGAGCTGAGGCCGAGCAGCCCCAGGCTGGCAGGGGGCCCTGGGGGCCAGCCTCAGGTTCTGGGTGGCACCGTTGGGCAGCAGAGGGGCTGGCTGGGGCATGAGAGTACTAAAGTGTGGGGCTAGGTGGCAGGCAGCCCCCACACTTTGGCACCCCATGCCCCAGCCAGCCCCTGTTACTGTCTACACATGTGATTCAGCACATATGATTTCTTTGCCTATGGTGGAGTAAATTAATTTGTTTCACCCTAATACCAATACCAGCACTTGTATAGACAGTGATGCTTTACTGCAGAGCTAATTAGTCAACTCCACAGTAAAGTGCATGTGTAGATGCATCCTGTGTGAACAGGAAAGTAGAGTAAACTAGTGTAATTTCCACAACATCACTGTAGTATCAAATAGTTATGTAAACAGACAGACAAACTAGAAAGATCTTCTCATCTCATAGATCAAATGCGACACCTGAAACACATGCCTCAACTTAGAAGCAGAGCTTCTAAAATGACAAGTAAAGAAAAAAATCCCTCTATTGCTATGATACCATGAAAAAGCCCATGGGTAACCAGTTTGATATTTTTGCAGCAAAGTTAAAAGGCAAACTTGAAGCCATTAGGCAAACTTGAAGTAATTGCAGTAATTCAGGAAGTTTATTCTTCCTCAGAACAGAATAAAACTAAAAATCAACAGCACATTTGGTAGGAGCTAAAAATTATGAAACTATCTACTAAACAATATGGTAAAAATTTGGCACATCACAATTAAATTGTTGCTCATAAAAAATTGTAGCTATTCCTTCCTAAAAATACCAGTATAATCTGTATGATAAAATACTGCTTATATACACTTTTTAATTTAAAATTAAATCTTTCAAATTATTTCGAGAAAAACATTTTCCTTCAATGTAGGTAATGTGGCATAGTATTTTTATTCATTATTTGTATTGTGGTGGCATCTAGAACGTCCAGTCATCGAGCTCATTGGGTTTGGAGTTGTAAAACGAAAGCTGGATATTTGTGGATAGATTTCTGTGACCATACAGAGCCTCACTGACTTTACTGGGCTCCTGTAGAGAGGTGGGTTCCAAGAAGTCTGAACTCTTTCTCTGGAACTTCACTTTGGCCCAATGGGCAACCTCTTTGCCCTGTCAGGGTCCTACCCTGTTATCTTGCCTGCCATTTCTTGATATTGTTATTTGACAGGGAGGCTGCTACTAGAGGGCAAAAGGGGTTTTGGCTGATAGGTCTGGTCACCACGGCCCTTCCCAAGTTTACTCTAGCTGCACCTGGTTAGCTCTTTGTTCACTATCCAGAACTACAGGCTTCTACCACAGTGGGATGTGTCCCAGTTCAAGGCTGTCAGCCTCAGGTTGGTTTGTCTTCTCATCTCAGTTGGCACTTTTCCACTGAGTTTACAGACAGTTAGTCACCTCTCCTCTGCTACAGCTGGCTTTGCCAAGCTGAGCTCAGTCTGGGGCATCTCTCAGGTGCCCCTTCCCATGGCCTCCTCCTCCCCTTAGCCACAGCCTGGTCTACTGGGTCAAGGACCATCCATTCATGGCATCAACTCAGCTCATAAAAACCCCACAAACACAAAACCCTAAAGCAATACCCTATCATGGTTTAGCTTTGCCCTGGCCAATCTCATTAAGTCCACACACACGCACACAAAAAGAACATGGTCTTTGCAAATTATCTGGCTCCTTGCTGCAGTGTTGTTGGACACCTCCATCTGATTACCATCTAAGCCCACTTGCTCTGGTTCTGCCTCCCATTCCCCCTTCATCTTGTTTGCCCAGAAGTTAGCTTCCTCTTACACCTCCTCCTCTCTGGTCTGGGACCAGGCTCCTTATTGAGAGCACCTGGTCACCTGACCCTTGAACTTCTGCCCTGGGTCTTCCAGAGCTGCTCTCACATGCACCAAAAGTCTTTCTGCCTCTCATCCTGGCAATCTGCCAGTGAGCTGCGGTAAAGCCCATGCCCCACAGAGGCAACAAAGGAAGGTGCACCTGTGTGATGGAAGAGCCAGTGGTGGAGGGGTGTATGAACATGTGGGGAAGAGAGGTGGGAAGTGGATACACAGAGTCACCCAAGGGGGAGGTGGGGAGATGGAGTTAGGAAAAAGAAGTGGGGGGGTGCATGGGGTGCAGTAGTAAAGGAAAGCTCAAGCACTCCAATCCCTTTAGTAATGGGGTAGGGGCCCATTACAGCACCACAGACATAAGCAACTTCTCGTAGAGCCTTCCCACCTAGAGAGGTCACCAAAACTCACCATAAGCAAAGTGCATAAAGGAACCTGAAAAAAATGTGAAAAAATATTTGTGTGTTCTCTCTGTCACATATAAGACTCTTAAAGGTCACTTTTGTATTTCAAGTTTGTCAGTATTTCTTTAAGTGCACAGCAAACTCTGACAAAAATCTAGGTTGGAAAAATAAATGCTGTCTGGATTCAAGGGAAAAAGCAACTAGTCATTGTCCCTTGAATTAAAACAATTCCTTCTGTTGTTCAGTATTACTGAGATGGTTGGACAATACAGCCCAGTCTAAGGAGGTGATTTAATTCTTGAGCAATATTAGAATTCAATACCTGCTTGCATAAAATCAATTATTCTCTCAAGATAAAAATCACTAAAATATTGGTTCTAAGTTATTTTTGCCAAATATAAATGGATAAAAATCATAGCATAAATTTTAATGGTGAGGTAGATTTCTAGTTTGAAATTTTTTCCAGTTGTTAGATTCTCTTGTATATTTACATTTATTGTTGAAAATGGATGGTCGATACTAGCCTACACATAAACGAATTATACTGACATTGTCAGTGGCCATACAATATCATGGTTAATGGCAATAGCGACATCTGGTACCACAATAATTGGCCTCAAAAAAAAAATCAATAGACTGCTTTTTTTTTCAGCAGATAAGGCAGATGAGCAGTACATCATGCATTTAGAAATGGTTGTTTATTCTGACAATATGGAGTTTAGAATTACTTTGAAAAATAGAGATTTACTATTCTAACAAACAATACATATGGCTTCTGCCTAGAGGCAATCTCTGAATGGTACCTAGTTAAAGACACTGGGCCAAACTTATGTAAGTAGTACAGTTGCATTCTGCCAAATCTCTGGATGAGTCTGTAACCAAGATGTTATCTTAAATATTTCTGGGAGGATTCCCCCAGTGCCAAGGAGATCTTCCATTTATACAACAAACCTCCAGCTCTGACAATGCAAGAAATGTTTCTGGAGAGAAAAGGGCTTGGGTAGAACTGTGCAATCCTTGGGCTCTGGGTTTTGCCTGCTTGATCTTATTGATGGCTACGATAACTTAGAGTGGGTCTTAGGCTGCTCCAACTTACACTCAAAACCCAGATCCGCAGTCTATCAAACACAGGGTCAGGGATGCAATGATAAACTATAAATGTGGTGTTACAGGTTTCCTTTAAATGATCATAAAGGCACTTAAACACCCTCTTCTATCCCTATGGGTGCGACCCTGACCACTCTGAGTACCCATGTTCAACTCATCAGTTCACTGCTTGTTCCAGCACCTCCATGCAAACAATTGATGACCTTCAATACAGAAAAATGCAAGGTACTCCACCTCGGGGGAAAAAAACCCTGCAGCATGCTGATAGGCTTGGCAGTGCTACGCTCACTAGCACCACAGCTGAAAGAGATTTGTGGGTCATGACTGACCACAAGATGAACATGAGCCACCAATGTGAAGTCACAGCTGGTAAAACGAACAAAACTCTGGCTTGCATCCATAGATGCTTCTCAAGCAAATCTCAGGATGTCATCCTCCTGCTGTACTTAGCTTTGGTGAGGTCACAGCTGGAATACTGCATCCAATTTTGGGCTCCACAATTCAAGAAAGATGTGGAGAAGCTTGAGAGAGTCCAGCGGCGAGCCATGTGCATGATCAGAGGGCAAGAGAACAGGCCTTATGATGAGATGCTGAAAACCATGGTACTCTTCAGCTTGGAAAAGCGCAGGCTCAGGGGTGACCTGGTGGCTGCCCATAAGTACGTAAGGGGTGTGCATCAGGATCTGGGGGAATTCCTGTTCACCAAAGTGCTCCAAGGGATGACAATGTCCAATGGTCACAAACTCCTCCAAGACTGTTTTGGGCTGGACATAAGGAAAAACTTCTTTACTGTCCAAGCCTCCCAAGGCCTGGAATAGACTTCCTCCAGAGGTGGTGCAAGCACCTACTCTGGACTCTTTTAAGAAATGTTTGGACATTTATCTTGCTGAGATCCTTTGAACCTAGATTACTTCCTGCCCCTGAGGCAGGGGGGTTGACCCAATGATCTTCTGAGGTCCCTTTCAGCCCTAATGTCTATGAAATCTATAATCTATTAATCCTACTACCTATGGCCTCCATAGTACCAGGTCTTAACTCTGCCATGGTGTGGCCTGCAACAAGCCTATTGGGCCTCAGTTCTGTCCCGATATGAGTACTAACTCAGCTCCCTCCCCGCACTAATCCCAATTCAGTGAAACAAGTGCAAAATTGTGGTCCTTTTTTAATAAAAAAAATTTTTTTCACTCCTTTTCCTTTACTACTGTCCCTCCCCCTTTCATTTCACACAATCTTTAAAAAAAATGTTAAAGACTTTTCTTCCCCCAGATCACAGCCTATATGCTGATTTCTTCACCTCCAAGCTACATGGTATTCTCCCCACTCTTCTAACCTAGAGTCTTGGCTCCTGCCATACCCTTGCTCATCAGGCCCTCTTATGGCAAGTAAGTTCTGCAAATCTGAGATGTTATGAAGCCTTAAACTGTGGCTGCTCAGAAGCTATTCTAACTTTATGATGGCATAACATTTTGCAGATTCATAATGTTTTAGAGGTAACCTATAACAGTACCTCAAGCTTTAATTGTTCCCTTCCACATTTGCACTACATTCATTGCAGATGTGCCAAAGGTTAGCTCATTTACTTGAAATGCAGGGTTAATGGTCAGAAATTTTCCATCAGAATTGGTTTTTTAATTTTTTAAAATAAATATTAATATTTATTTATAAAAAGCATTACTTTCCATGAAAAAGTCTGACAATATTGGAGAACTAAAAGTCCCCAGACTAAAATTTTTTCTCTGAAAATCAATGTATTTTCATTCAGGAAGCTGTCAGAGTATCTCATCCCCATGTGTTCCTAGAATACTTGGGTAAAATTCATCTTCCACAATTTATCAAGGCCAGAGCATCCCAGGTGACACTTCCTCCCATTTCCAGCAAGCACCAAGAGGGGCACTGACAGCAATTTTTGCAGTAGACAATACATCAAAATGTTTTATGTAATGTGAGACTATGGAGTGTTTTCTGTGCAGATGTTCACCTTGCGAAATATAGCTGCTTTTAAGAAAAGTATTCTTGAAAGTTTTAGTATAATGATTTAAAAACAATTTAGAATCGATTTAAAATGCCCCACAAAAAGAAGTTAACAGAAAAGGGTTTAGTATTCAATAGTGCTTTGAGATGACAAACTATTTTCATTCATCCTCTCAATAGGAAACAGTGTTCTTTTATCACACATTATCTATTTAGATAATCATGGCTGCTAAAATCTTTTGTTGCATTGCATTATGTCTTAATGTATCATAAACTCAGCATGGATAATTGCTTGAACATACTCAGCTGGTAATTCTCTCAATACCTCCAAGTCATTCACAGACGTGGTATCTTAATTGCCTATATTTATATTTGTCCGTATGGATGCTTCACTCTCAAACCAACTGATCTCCTATCTCAGTACCAGCACTATTTTCTGACTTACGCACCAGCAAAGAATTCCTGGAAAGCATAAGCATGCATGTGCTGAGACATTCTGTGTAGTGTTCTAGTCCTTTTTTTGTTCTTTAATTGAGCAGACATGTTCCATAACAAATCTTTTTTCCTCCCATGCCTTAGGATTTCAGTTTTATATATTTATGTTTTTATACAACAAAAATAATACATAAAAATCACAAAGGTGTGAGTGGATCTACATTGACTGAATATAAATGAAAATGCAAGGCCTAGATCAGGAATGTACAACTGTCAGTCTACAGGCTGCACATGGCTCATGAACATGTAACATGCAGCTGCAGGCCCTGGCAGTTGCCTCTCTGGCTACTGCATGGTGGCAAGTGCTTAAGTGCTACCTAAATGGATCATGCAGTAGGGAATGAGGATCTACTTGTTGCTGCCACAGCCTGTGTGGTAAGAGGTAGGAAGGCCTGTGTGTCATTAGCCCAATTCCTATGGTGGGTGGGTGATGGGTGGCTGTGCAGCACCAGGCGGGGCCAGGGTAGGGGGATTGGTGCAGCCTGCACAGTAGGGGAATTCTTCAGGGGGAACTGGTCCTGTAGTATGCATCCTGTGTGATGTGCAGTCCAGGACCAACACCTTGGCATCATGTGCAGCCCCCAGTTGAACTGAAGTTGGACAGCCCTGGCCTAGACTACCCACATGCTGCTGTTCTGAATGACTTCTAATGAATACAGAATGCTGTAAATACCACCATACACCTCAAAAACTATTTAAAGGGTTACTATTCTATTTACTACAAATTAAATTTACGTCAGACTATGTGTTTACCTGAGCCCTAGGGAAGAGATATGGAAACAGGAGAGGAGTCCAGGAGAAAAAAAAGAAGAGACAACACAGAATATAGATGCTTTTTTCACTGACAACCAAAGTAATTGAACACAGATCTTCATATTCTGTGTGACCGTCTCCTGATTCCACATTCATGTTCAACATTTCAGCCCATTAAAACAAGAATTACCGGAGCCCAGTGAAAGACTTAGCTGATGCCACCTCTTTGGTTATCTACTTTTTTTTTAATTTCTATTACTTTTTATTTATTTATTTATTCATTCTATTTTATTTTTATTACTTTTTATTTTTTATTTAAAGGTCATTACCACTAACATCATGGATTTGGCAAATTAAATATAATTGGCAAATAATTATAACTTTTGGAATGAAATGTAAGCTATCTTATGAAATGTTTCTGCTGTGAGAAATTCTCGATGATTACCAGCTCAGTATATTAGCAAAACAGGGACTAGACACACACACACACACACACACACACACACACACACACACACATAAATTAGTGATGAGATCCCAACCAGAAAGATTTCTCATTATATCAAAGAAGGGCTTAATGAAGACTTGAAACAGGTTTCCATAAAATTTTTTCAATTGCTTTATTGCTGTCATTTAGTTGAAACTTCGAAGATTTCTTCTTATCTATATTTCCTAAATATTGATTGATTCACTAATTAGATGCCCTGAATACTTAATTTCATTTTCTTTACTTTTTTTTAAATAGAAATCTTGATTCTAAGAGCCAGAAAAATAAAATCAGAGCCTTAACTTTGTATTAGGTCTTTTGCAATATCAACCCATTTTCAAGTTGTTAATTACAACCCTTTTTTCCCCCCACAACAAAAACATTTTCAAGAAAATGCAGGAGGTTCAATTTTTCACTGCCATGCAGGTAGTAGCATTAGATAACCTGTACAAGGTGCTTGGCAAACATAATGTTTGTAATAAACCTGCTTTGCACACATATAAGTAATTGTTCTAACTGCAGGGTAGAGAAAAATGAAGCCCATAACATTTTGAATTTTCTAACGAAAACAACTTACAAAATGCATTTAATTATTGTGCAGGTCAAGTGCAATTGTAAGTATTTTCTTCCAACTTTTTTCTTTGATTTCAAAGCAGCTTGAGTTTACTCATTTTTCTAATGCATCTTTTTATGCATAATTGGAAAGTGTTCTCTATTGCCCTTTCTCATATCACAAAACAGGGAAATTCCTTAACACCTATTTAAAAAAAAAAAAAAAGAGTTGAAAAAAGCCCACACCAGAAACATAAAAATCTCTAGACTCTTGACTGGTCCCCAGAGTTCAGTGACTGGAACTGCTATGAAACCTCTGTGCTATGAAAACACTTGTGCAGTCTTGAGCAAGTTACCAATTAGGAAACCATGTTGTGGAAAAATTTATGGAGTATTTATGCCTAAAAAGCTTTTAAAGACACACTTGACCCAGAAATTTGGGGTATACTTTATTTAAAGGGCCAGCCCTGGAAAAGCTGTTGGGCAATTATTTATTTAAAAGATTACAGTCTCGCGTTGAGAATTAATAGGCATCCGGAAATCACTCTCTAGGCAGCTTTCTGAGTTGTAGTTATTACTACAAATTGAATAGAATAAAGTAAATAATAGAAAAAGAAAGCCTAAACTTCTTATCAAAGCTGCTTGAGAACAGATAGTACTTCTACTGGTTGCTTGCTTGCCTGTCTTGGGACATTTAAACTAGACAAAAAAGACTGAAAATGCCTCATGTAAGCAACAATGATACAGATTTTTCAAATAAGAACAGAGGGATTTGTGTTTAAAATGTGAAAAATTGCAGAAATTCATTGAAAACAACTATTTCTTGACACTTTAATGCAAAACAAGATTTGTTTCTCCATGGCTAACTTGAATAATTGTGCTGGCTAGGGAGAATCTACATAAGAAGAGGAGGAAAGTATCCTTCTCCCAGCAAGAGAGTGGGAATAGAGCCAATTCACAGATTCCACATGTGCTTAACCTACTAGGTGATAATACAGGTGAACACATCTTATATAGGATGTAATCCCTTATGGCAGTGATCAACTGATTATCTTAAACATAGTTAGGATTTTGCCTCACTGCTCCTACTTGACATTTGTGTAGAACTTCTTTGGTCTGATGATTAAGAATGTTATAATTTACAGCATCACTTAATTTATGGTCAGTCTATCCTTTTTTGTTCTTGTGCCAAGATTGCCCTTCAGCTAAAATAGTTCTCTTCCTTCCGTGATGTTTATGCCCTGATGAATACAGGCAATCATGTCTTCTTCTTTGCTCCTATTTTGCTAGACTAAGCAAGACCAGCTCCACCAGTCTCATCTTATCAGATAAGCTTTTGATTCTGGTCAACCTTCTTTCATCCTTTTCCAGTTCACATTAATCTCTCTTCAGTTGCGATAATGAAGATGGTGTAGAACATAACAAGAATCCAGATTCTTAACATGGTCAGGTTTGTAACCCCTCTACAAATATGAGGGTTTGTGAATGGGTTGGGGATATGTATGGCTACAGCAAACAGCAGTGTGGGTCACCAAGGTGCTCCAACAAAGTGTAGTAGGTTTAAATTTCAAAGTGTGCTGCTTTTCTGATCTATTGAACAGGACTGTGGCTATGTTCCAGGTGGCTGGAGAAGCAGCACTCTCTGAAGTGAAGGCTGCAGTGATCAATTAAGGGGTTAATTCAGCAACCCACTTCAAATTAAAGAGACTGCAATCCATCCCTATTCAAAAAAGTGGGTTCTACTGCATTCCAAAAGAATTTGCATATTATTGTCTCACAGCTGATCACAAGAGGATGATTACACCTAGATCTCTCTTTCTCTGTCCTTCCCAAGTGCTGTCAAAGCATAGAGAAGTTCTTGTTATTAGTCCCTAAACACCTGAACTTGCACTTTGCATTATTAAATGTCATCTCGTTTGTATTATTCAGAATATCAGATCATTCAATTCTTCCTGTATAATAGTTCAATCATATCCCCCTATACTGAATATGCCTCCCAAATCTGTGTTATCAGCAAAATTTGTTAGCACTATTTTTTTTTGTACCAGGGTTATTAATAAAAAAAAAAATAAAGATCTGTCTCCCCAAACCAGACTTCAAGGAATACACCTTAATCTCCCATCAGCTTCTATTTCCCTCTTCAGCACAGCCCATTGTCATCTCCTCTTTAGCCAGTTTTTAACCCACCTTATGACTCCTCTACTGGTCTTCATCTCCTCCAGCTTCACTCATAGGTTCCTTCTAGCATTGTGTGCAGCAAAACCCAAGGAGATTAAATACCATATTTTCTTGCATACAAAATCACATTGCTCAAAAACTCCATAGCTGATGGAAATTATGGTGCACATTTTAAGTGAGGAAATATGGTAATGGCAGTTTCTGCCTCTGCCAGGTGAGGGGGTGGGAAAAAGCTTGTATGAGCTCCACAGGAAGAAGCACAGAGAGCACACGGTGCTCCCTCACTGCTGCTACTCATTTACTTACTGCTACTTACAAGCATTTTTAAGGAAAAGTCTTTTTTTCTTTATTCTGCCTGTGACAAGTGGGAACTCCCCAACCAGTCAGAGTACTGGCCTCCCACCTGTCTTTCAACAGTGCTGTCTGCCTGCTCTCCTGCCATGTCTTGATTGTAAATAATTTAGTTGTTAATTAGGTGGGAGGCTGCCCTTCGACTGCCCTGTTGACAAGGGCCAAACCTACACACACTGACCACCCCTACACGTGTCTCATGCCTTGCAGATGTTGCTAGTGCTGTGCTACACTTCGGCCTGAGGCTAGCCCCAACTCGTCACAATATTGAGCCTCCCTCTTTCTGCCCTGCTAGGGCCACATTCATACTGCCTCCCACTCACTGAGGCCTTTTTTGCTCTACCGGCTTCCACCGAGTCTCTTTCATCCAAGCCTTCCTGGACCTCACTTGTACCACCCCTTCTCTCCTGGGGACCACATTCACCCTGCCATCTCTTAAAGGGTCTTTAGGCTTGCTACTCCCCACTCCCTGGCCAGCAACTGCACAGCCTTTTGGGCATCTCCTGCTATATCATCTGTGTGAGCCCTGGGAGGTTCACAAAATACTGTGCTGATTCTGTCCCTGGTCTCATAGCTGGGTAACTCCCCCAGCTGCTCTCCATAAAGGGGCTGATGGCTCACCCCCTGTTCTCCTTGTGGCTCCTCCTCTTCCACCCTCCAATCAGCCTCTGGCCCACCTGTGGCCTCAGGCACCTGAAGACTTACCTGGACCTAACTCAGGTCCCCATACTAGCAGGGTCTCAACTCAAGCCCCTGCCCACTGGGCCCTAACTCATGCCCTTGGCTCACAGGGCTCCACAACTGCCACTCTCTACTCTGCCCTATACTCTGGGGTCTGGGGTCAAATACCCCCACAGACTCAGGTGCCACTCACCGGCATGCCTGGCCCACAACTCGTTCCCACTCACCAGGGCCTCAACTTCTTGCCCCCTCTCTCAGGGCCTCAACTGCCCCTCTTACAGGGTCTTCCACCCCTTTAGGATCAGGAACTTCTCAAAGCTTATCTGACATCCACTATGCCTCTGCAGGGTCTGGCACCCCAATGGGCTTAGGTATCCCCTATGGACATCCCTGACCCCACTACTTCCTCCGAGGTAATCACTATAACCCACTGGATGGCGGGGGCAGGGGCTTAGGAGCCCCAACCTACCTTACACCGAGATGGTCCTCAAACCTGGCATTTAAGTAGCCCTATCACACCACAGGCAGGACCACCAGGCCTCCCTATCCTAGCAGTGTGCAGTTTTAGGTCATGCCCAGAACCAATGAGGCCTATTCCTTCCCCATAGCCTCACCCTTACCTCTGAGGTTTCCCTGGAGGAGCAACTCCTCTGGGAGATGTTGCTTCCTCGGTATCTGGCAACAAATTGCTGTCTCCAGCCCTACTGGCCTGGGACTTAAAATGGCCATTTGTTAGGGCTGGGCCACACCTGCCTTTCTGCCTGATCTGGGTCTTAAAGTGGCAGAGCACTTCAAGTGCTCTGACACCCACCTTCCACCTTACAATGTTTAGCAGGAAAGGCTTTTCCCTGCTGCTCCCACAAGCAGGCTTGCCCAAAGTGGTGCTCTGGTGCTCTGCCACACTGCCTTTCAAAAACAAGGTGTGTATCTTTTTTCTGGGGGAATTATATGCAACTCCCCCTCCCCCCTCGGCCACCCCCAAACAAACAAAAAAAGCACCCCAAACCCACATTACACCATATTATCTTTTCCTAGATTTTTTTAAAAATTAAATCAAGGAAAGATGAGTTTAGTCTGTAGCTATTTATCCTTGGAAATTTTGCAATTTTCCCATTTTCTTTATCCCATTTTCTATCCTATTTTCTTTAATTATGCCCCTTTTCAAAATTTGTTCCAAAACTGTCAGAATAACGACACTATGGTTGATTGGATTGTTTTTCATTTTATTAAATAAAGATAGCATAGGATTGGGAAGAGCTAACAGTATTAGCCTCACCTTGACCGAGTCATTAAAAATCCTTTCTATTGGACCTGCAGCTTTCATATGTCCATTTCTACAGAATTCTAGAATAGAGATTATGTGGACCCTCTGATTTGAGGCCACTAAACTCATTCTGTTTTACTTCCACATCAGATATAGACATTTCCATTTTGATATTTTAATTCACACCAGCTACCTTTTTATTCCTGTGTTCAGTTTCACCAACCTTGTTGAAAAATGAGGCAAACAATACATTTAGGGCATGTCTGTCCTGTTCCAAACCTACAATATTTTGGAGGTTCATAGAATATTATAAATACAGCGTTTCATGAATTAGATCACACCGAGATAGGTGTGATCTTGGTTTATGGTTAATGTTAAGATGTACTTAGTATTTGGCATCTATTCATAAGTAATAAGCTGTGTCTATCTTGGTCATTTGTCTATTTATAACTCTTCCTGAGTTCTGGCATTTGATATGATTGTATTTTTATAATTTTGCTGGGAAAGGGTAATCACTAAGAATTTGCGCCTAAGATTTCTATGGTTAATGACTGGCCAGACAGATCCTTCTGGACATAGTCTAGGTACATTAGCAAGGCCCTTGCAGACAATGGTGAATTTACATTTTAAAAGGAAAAGTCTATAGCAAGAATAACACTTGGAACAAGCTATTCAAATAAGGACATTTCTCACAGTCAGGGAACTCCCTGTCTGATATGTAATATTTGGGGATATTGAATTAAACTAAAAGGATGTAAGCCTTTTCTACTTGTAATTGGATCAGGAATCACATCTGATCTGTTAACCAGATGACCACTGGAGGCACAAAGTTATATGCATAGCATACGTTTCCCAAGAATGCAATGGAAGTGTACAGATGGGTAGATAAAAATGAGTATTTAAATGGGGCCATGGCAGTCGGCCTGTATTGAAAGGTTCCTGGGCATTGGCTACTTTAGTCTCCCAGTGATTTAGAAGAGCAGTGCAAGCTGACAGTTTAGCAGAGACTTTGGCTTGCTCAGAAGTGCAAATTGCATTCTTAGGGATAACATCCAGGGGTAGCAACAAATCATAGATCTTATAGTTTTTTGTTTGTTCATTTTTATATATCCATCTGTGTCTCAACAGATGGTTAGTGATTCTTATGTTTTCTCTTGATTTTTAAAACACTGTTGTTATCTTTATTAATTTACTGCCTGTGGTAAGAATGATTTTGAAACATTCAACCAAATAGGCAGGACTTTTCTCTGGAGAAGGGGAGCTGTGATTTCTGAGTGCATGCTAGATAGGGAGATGGGTTCTTAAACTGACAAAATCTCCTGTACTAACTGCTGGCAAGGCCTGTGTGAGACTGGCAAAGCTGAGACACCCTGGCAAAGGAGTTGGCCTCTTGGTGAATCTCAGTCTGTTCTCAGTGGTCAAGCAGCAGAGAGCAGGGAGATGGGTTTGGGCCTTAAGAACACTTTAGAAAGTGTGAGAGCGTACCCCAGAGTGTATGTCAAAGGTGAAGCTAACAGAATCCATGTCAGAGTTTGTCACGTATCTCTGCAGCAGAAGCAGTTCCCAGGGGGGTCTGTCCTTGGTTCGGTAGTGCTTAATTTCTTCATTAATGATTCTGATGATGGGACCAAGTGCATGCTTAACACATTTTTAGATAACATCAAGTTGGGTGGACTGACACACACTTTGGAAGGTAGGGATAGGATCCAGAATGACCAACATAGACCAGAAAAATGGTCTGCAAATCAACCAGATGAAACTCAACAATAAGTGCAAAGTCCTGTGCTTGCAATGAAATAATTGGATGCACAAATGCAGACAAGGGAAATATTAGCTAGGCTCCAGTATCACAAAGAAGAACCTGGGGGTTACATTAGACCATCAGCTGAATAAGCCAACAAGATGATCATGATGCAGAAAACGCCAACAGTATACTGGGTTATATAAGCAGGAGTGCCACTTGCAAATCAAGGTAAATGATTCTTCCATTCTATTTAGCACTAGTGAGGCCTCACCTGTAGTACTGTGTTCAGTTTTGGGACCCATATTTTAAGAAGGATGTGGACAGGTTGGAAAAAGTCCTGTAGAAAGCAACAAAAATTATTATAGAACTGGGAATCATGACTTATATAGAAAGGCTGAAAAAAAACTAGGATTATTTAGTTTGGTGAAGAGAAGACTGATGGAGGTATTGATCACAGTCATCAAATATCTCAAATGTTTTTGTACAGAATATGGAAATGGGCTTTTCTTTGTGGCATAAGGGACAGAAAGAACTAGGAGCAACAGCCTCAAGCTGCAGCAGAAGAAATTTAGGTTGGAGATTAGAAGGAACTTTCTAACTACACGTGGTTTAGTATTGGAACAGGATACCTAGAGAAGAAGTTGTTGAATCTCCATCCCTGGAAATTTTCAAGAGGAGATCAGCAGACACTCATCTGGGATGGTTTAATCAGGGATGTTCCTGCCTTGAACAGATAACTGGACTAGATGATTTCATGAGGTCTCTTCCAGCTCCACTTTCCTATGATCCTATGTTCTAGCTAGACTGATCCCAAGCACATCCCACCCACCCTTGCCTGAAGACACGTTTCAAACTTGGAAGTACACTAGTAAATAGTTTCAATGACCACAGTTAGTAGCTCCTCTCAAGTTCTTGGTCTCCAGTGTGTAGACAGTGGGCATGTCTACACATACCCCCATGGCACCATTGTTACTGCACCATCATTCAGTACTTCCTTTAGGTTATTTTTAGCTGTTACATTGCTGTAGTGATGCACTATAGCAAGGGAGCACATCACTACAGCAACATAGGTGCGAGATCGTGGTTTCCAAAAATCTTTTGATCTAGTATCCCATGATGTTCTCATGAGAAAATTGGAGGACTGTGGGCTTAACCGTGAGACAGACAGATGGGTAGGGAGCTGGTTGCAGGGTAGGACCCAGACAGTTCTAATGAACGGATCTGTGTCATCTTCATGAGAGGTGGCCAGTGGTGTCCCTTAGGGGTCAGTGCTTGGTCCAGTGCTTTTCAACATCTTTATCAATGATTTGGATGCAGGGGTGAAATGCTTACTGGCCAAGTTCATGGATGACACTGAGTTATGGGGAAGTGTGGTCACTTGAAGGTAGGTTGCAGATACAGGTAAGCCTAGACAAGCTAGCAAGTTGGGCAGATCGGAATCAAATGAAGTTCAACGTCAAGAAATGTAAAGTGCTTCACCTGGGGACAAACTCCCCACCCCCAAAAAGGCTTTGCAATGCCAAACTGACCAGCACCGTGAATGAAAGGGACCAGGGGTAATAACAGACTACAGTATAAATATGAGCACGTGCAGCCCCTGAGCTTGATGGTGCACCCCCTGCAAAAAGCACTGCTGATGCTGCTGACAGTGCCTGCAGATAGTCATCACTCGCCCCCTCTCCGCGCTGCTGACACTGCCAGCAGCGTCTGCGGGTGGTTTCTGATTGCTGCTGGCCGCTACTGATGCTGCCTGCAGCATCTACAGGTGTTTGCCAACCGTTGGTCAGCGCTCGGCCCCCTCCCCACTGCTGACACCACCACAGCCACCTGTGGGAGCTCCCTGCTTGCTGCTGCCACACCCCTGCCATTGCCACCACCACCTCCACATGCAGGCGGTTGCCATGATCCCCCCAGACTCTGGAGGCACACGGCATTCATGCCTTTATGTCTTCTACTTTTCTCTTGAAGAGAAAACATACCACTGGCATATCTCTTGAAGAGAAAAACAGAGGACATAAAGGTGTTAGGTTTCATATCAATAGAGGACAGAGGACAGAGTAGTAGAAAACTGGAATGTTCTTTATGATGGTCACCCTAGCTGTGGCATGTGTGGCTGGTCCCACCATCCCCAGCTGCACAGCAGGGCTAGGACAGCACAGCAGCCAGATTCAGCTTTCCAGTGGCCCCAGCAGCAGTGGCTCCTTTCAGTTGCTGCTGCCAGTGCCACTGCCATAAGCCCTGGGTCTGGCTCATCTGTCCTACACCCACTGCTAGAACAACCCTCTGCCATGCTGGGTCAGCACCCCCTCCCCCTGGGCCGCAACTGCTCACCAAAACTCTGTAAGTGGCCCTTCAGTCCAGATAATTGCACATCCCTGGTGTAGACAAACCCTTAGGTTTTAGGCAATGGTTAGATTATTTTAAAATCTTAACTCCAGGGTCATTTCATAGCAGCTGATTTTATTTCCCCTCCTTCCCCCACACCCCAATTCTTTTTGTTTATATGTCTGAAGAATTTTTTGCTGTTTCCTCTACTTTTATTTCCTAGTTTCATCCTAACATGACTTTTGCCAATTGTCATGTTTATTCCTACACTTCTTGCTTAAAGTATACTAATGATATGACTGCCCATTAGATCAGGTCTGGAACCCATTCATACAAGTTGCTTCCCTGCTTTAACAGAAAAGTTCCAGAATTAATTCCTTCAAGACAAAACGTGAAAAAATAATACTTACGTTTAAGTTCTTGAGCTCCTCAACAAGGCAATTCACTAACTAGTTCTCCTAGTTTCTCAAAGTTGGGAAAAACTCAAAACCCTTAGTTCCAGACCCCTATTGTTTATTCTCTTATTGAATTCAAACTGACTGAACTCATTGCCACCTGAGGCAAGGTTATTTTCTATGACCATTTATTCTAGATTATCCTCACCACCTACAAAACCAGGTCTAAAACAGCACCACCTCTCATTGGTTCAGTAATTATGTGGTGGAAGAAGTCTTCTAGCAATTATTCCAAAAAATTGGGGACCCACATTATTTGTAGCATTTGTTTTCTAATCCAAATCAAGATCTTCCACAATTACACAATACCTGGTAGTATTTATCTGTCTAATAATAACACAGAGATCTTTATCTATATGAAAAGCTACTCTTCATACTCTAAACAAAGCTCCCAGCCGTACCCCAGTAAAACATCTTTTACCATCTTTCCCCAAAGTGACTTGGAGCCCAAAAGACTTGGCTTAATCAATGTTATATATATTTTTTACACCCCAACATATCATTAATGTATAAATCTACTTGACTGTACTTACTACTTCTTGTACAGTCATCTTTGTTGTTTCCCATTGACCACGTCCACTTTCGTAGCCAGATCAAATGCATTCCTCCTGTTAACTGTGTTGCCTACCTGACTATTGTTTTCATCAGTGTTATTATTCTCTTTTTTTGCCAACTCCTTGGGTGCATCTACACATGCAATTACAGTGCACCAATAAACTCTGGTGCTTATCATACCAGAGTATGTTGCTCCCAAGCACACCATTTACACATGCACCTGTGACCACAGCATGTTGAGTCAGGATGGAGAAGTCAGCCTGCCATCCTGGGTGTGTTCCAGCCTGGCTCCATGTGCTGTGGACGGGCTGGCTGGGGCATGAATGGTGCCCATGCACTGAAACACCCTTGTGTCCCAGCTAGGTCAGCATTTAGACATGTACTGCTGCAGAGTTAAAAAATCCACAGTAGGGTAGTACTTTTATTTATAAAGTACAACCCTGCTGTGGAGTTTATTAGTTTACTCCTGCCTAAAAGCTCTGCACATGTAGACACTAAGACTTTTACTGTAGAGCTAATTAGGCAGCTTTGCAGTAAACTTCTTGATACTCCCTGATATTCCTTTATACTTGTTTACAAAATGTTAATATTTTAACCAAGGATGAAGATTACAGAAGTCTCTCAATTTTCTTCCCTCATTTCTTAAAGTTGTTCTTATTGGTCCTGGCAGTCTTGATTCCGAAAACATTTCCCCATGTACTCAGGTGGAGTTCATCTATTGTGAAGAGTCCATCTTCCATGAATACCTCCTAATAGTTGAATAACTCCAAACTTTCCTCCTAGAAGTAATCTTCAGGTGATCTGTTTGTTTTCCTTATTGTGTCATACCTTTGCCCTACTTCTCTAGGGAATCTATGGAAAAAAATATCACAGTCATCTCCATCTTCTGAGTGTCTTCTGCTGGATTTAGTCCTCCTTGACCCATTCCAAAATGAAATATCTCCCCATGAACATAAAAAGAAAATCACAGTGCATGTGAGTATCATGACTTTTGGGAGATAAGGTTAAATTGAGTGCCCATATTTAAAAAAGGGAAGGAGGATCCAGAGAACTACAAACCAGTCTGCCTCACCTCAGTCCCTGGAAAAGTCATGGAGCACATCCTCAAGGAATCCATTTCTAAATACTGGAGGAGAAAAACGTGATTAGGAACAGTCAGCTTGGATTCACCAAGAGTAAGTCATGCCTGACCTACTGGATTGCCTTCTAGGATATGATGACTGGCTCTGTGGATGTGGTGAGACTTGACTTTAGCAAGTCTTTTGATACGGTCTCCCACAACATTCTCACAAGCAAGCTAAGGAAGTCTGAGTTAGATGAATGGACTGCAAAATAGATAGAAAAGTGACTGGATTGTCAGGCTTAGAGGGCAATAATCATTGGCTCAATGTCTAGTTGGCAGCTGGTATCAAGTGTAGTGCCCCTGGGGTTGGTTCTGGGGCTGTTTTTTTTCAATATCTTCATCAGTGATCTGGGAGATGGGATAGAGTGCACCCCCAGCAACTTTGACACCAAGCTGAGGGGAGTACTAGATATTTTGGAAGGCAGGGCTATGATTCAGAGAGACCTTGACAAATTGGAGGATTGGACCAAAAGAAAGCTCATGAGGTTCAACAAGGACAAGTGAAAAGTCCTGCACTTAAAATGGAAAAATCCCATGCACCGTTGCAGGCTGGGGACCAACTGGCTAAGCAGCAGCTCTGCAGAAAAGGACTGGGGGTTACAGTGGAGAGTAAGGCAAATATGAGCCAACAGTGTGCCCTTCTTGCAAAGAAGGCTAATGGCGTACTGGGTTTCATTAGTAGGAGCATTGCCAGCAGATCGAGGGAAGTGATTCTTTCCCTCTATTCTGTACTGGTGAGGCCACATCTGGAGTATTGTGTCCAGTTTTGCCTCCTCTTCCCCCCACTACAGAAAGGATGTGGAGAAATTGGAGAGAGTCCAGTGGGGGGTAATGAAAATGGTTAGGGGGCTGGGGAACATGACTTGTGAGGAAAAGCTGAGGGAACTGGGCTTATTTAGTCTGGGGAAGAGAAGACTGAGGGGAGATTTAATAGATGAAGGATGATTCCAGAGAGGATGAAGCTAGACTGTTCTCAGTGGTGGCAGATGACAGAACAAGGAGCAATGGTCTCAAGTTGCAACAAGGGAAGTTAATGTTATATATTAGGAAAATAACTCTCTCACAAGCAGGATAGTAAAGCACTGTAACAGGCTACCCAGAGAGGTTGTCAAATCCCCAGCCTTGAAGGATTTTAAAGCCTGGCTAGACAAACCTTGTCTGGGATTATATAATTGGGGGTGGTCCTGCTTTGAGCAGGGAGTTGGATTAGATGACCTCGTGAGGTCCTTTTTTACTTCAATTTTCAATGATTTATCCTCCAGGAATCTGTGGGCAGAGAGCTATTTCGAATTCAAGTAGATTCTATTCTCACATATTTAGGAAATTTAGACAGAAAAATTCTTTCTTGCTGTTGTGAACTGACAGGTTGATCTCTCAGGATAGCAATCTGATCATTTCTGTACCCAGTTGCATTTTGGTAGAAATTAATGTAAAAAATATTGAGCAGTACACAAATAGATCAAAACACAGTTTTACTTTATTTTGTTAAATTTGATACATTTAGACACTTTCTGATGCAGAGTCTAACTAATTTATTCAATTTATTATGAGAGAGTAGACAAATGCAGAGAGATGGAAAGAAATCATTCTAACAAGAAATTTGTGTTAACTCTACTGTTATCATACAAAGACAGTTTTGCTTAGGGAGGCTGTCTAAAGCTAAGTAGCTTTAATCTAAAGTTTAATATAAGCTTTTATGATTGAAAGAGAAAACTGTGAAATAAAACATGAGTACAAATGAGAGACATAAATTGTGCAAAATTACTATAATTATAAACATCAAAGTTACTTATCAAAACTCCTTCTCTTTTATGCTAATTATTTTCCCAACAGATTATTCTGAAAAGAACGAAGCCATTTCAGTCATGAAAGGAAACCAGTGTTTTCACGCTTCATGATAATTAGTCATTCATATTTAGATCCCCTTCGTTCACTCATCACAGGTGCATCAACCTTTGCCACAAAATGTCAACTTGTATTTGAAGAAATTATCTTTGCATCCTTTTAAAGGAAGCTATATAAAAAAAGACGCATATTAAGAATATAATCAGACAACATCTCTCCAGACAAGGGACCTGACATAAGACATTTATCTTTTTGTCAAAAGCATGCACAGAACAGTTTTGACAGTCTAAAATATGACAAGGTGGTTCTCAGTGAGTCTGCTTCAGTAACAATGATCACTTAACACACTATTCAGCAGAAATTCAATTTCCATGGCTGCTGGCCATGAAGTTTCTATGAATTTCTATGCCTTGGCACCTGTGAAACTTAATCCTGATTCCATAAACATAAATTTCTGTCGTCTTCATTTTCTGATCTGTTAAATACTGACTCCTGCTATGCCTGTCCAGTGACGCCTCTATATGGAAATCAGGTTACAGGCATGACAGATATGTCAGAGAAGTTCTGGATAGACCTTCCATAGCAGCACTAATGATATACACATATGGAATAGGAAGAAAGCTGCCATTATATAACTGAGATACATAAATGCTCAGAGATATTTATAGCATATACAAGGAACAGGAGCAAGACTTACTGCAGGTAAGTTCTATCAGGATTCTGAAAAAAGCTTTAAATATATTTTCCATAAGTATTTCAAAATAACGTTTGTTGTATTTTTGGTATGAATACATGATTTAGTCAAATGCTTTAACACAATCCATGATGCCATAATGTATCACAAACATTGCAGTTCATACACTCACTGTACCTTGCAGTCTGGGTTTCTAGGATAGACTATTTTCAGTGATATACTTGTGTTTCCTATACCTGCTGCAGTGCATTAGTACCCATGATGATGGCACATCAAAAGAGATATGTGGTCCAGACAAGAAGCCTGGCCCATATGGTATAAGGATCTGACACTCCTGCACTACAAGTCCCGTGAGACACTGCAGTGGTTTAGGCAAGTGTGGCTCAATTTTATACCAACCTAAAATGAAACATGTCTCTTTGGGAATGGGGCCAAACCTTCATTTTTGTATTTTTTACCAGAAATTTCCGATCCAAACATTTCAATATTTCCCAAATCAAAACTTTTCCAGAACTTTCCAGAGTTCATAAAAAGTTTCAAGATTTTGACTTTTTACCCAGCTTTAGGATGAAAACAAATATCCAGACACTGAGACAGACCTTTCTTTCTTCAAGCAGATGTAACTGCATCATATATGTCAGCTCTAAGATAGAAAGTAAGGACCAAGGAAATATCTGAAGATCCTTATGAACCACTATAAGGAACATCAGTAAACTACAGGAAGGAATAAGTACACCACATTAAATACATCACAAGAATGACTATTATATTTCTTGTACTATGTTAATTGTTGAGAGAATTGGTGAGGCAGCAAAATAACTGAATTACTAACTGGTGGTTGGGAAAATTGAAAGAAGAGAGCCGCCTAATAAGGATGTGTGAAGTGGGCCCTATTCAATTTGGATTCGGCCTGAATCAGGGACAGTGATTCGATTCGTTGATTCTGATCACTGTCCCTGATTTGAATCAGAATCTGAAGATTCGATACTGATTTGGAGAATCAGCAATTCAGACATAAACACAGCTTTAAAAGTTTTTTCTACATACCTTGAGGTAGCAGGCATGGCTCATGAATGCTTTGATGCTGGGGTGGGTGGAGAGTCCCACAGGAGTACTGGGGGCCCTCCACGTGCTTGGTGGCAAACCCAGAAGTGGACCGGAAGTACTTCTGGTCCACTTCTGGAACTGTTGGGGAGCGTGCCTGGGCTATCCCCCCCTCCCCCCATCTGCCTCCCTGGCTCAGTGATTGTCTACAGGGAGACCCCAGGTGCCCCCCCTACCCAGGAGGCACCAGTCACCAAGCCAGGGGGCATAGGGGGCCCCCCTGCACACTCCCCAGCAGACCCAGAAGTAGACTGGAAGTGCTTCTGGTCCACTTCCAGGTCTGCTGCCAAGCACACTGGGGAGCCTCCTGTGCTTCTGTGGGACGCTATATGCACCCCAGCATCACAGCATACATAAGCCCCTGCTACCTAGAGGTAAGTAGAAAACTCATTTAAAGCTGTGTCTATGTCCAAATCTTCAAATCTTTCCGAATCTCTTTAATCTCTCTGAATTGAATCGGAACCCTCCGAATTGATTCAAAGTGTCCTCTGATTCAATTTGGATTCAGAGATTCAACCACCGAACCAGGTCGAATCAAATCAGGGACTGAAGCTTCACACAGCCCTACTGCCTAATCTATATATTGGCAATTTATTTAGCCAAGACACCTGGGCTCTGTGTTCTTGCTCTGTTGAAGGGCATGTCAGTACTACAGAATGAAATAGAGATACCCATGGTAGCTTTAAATGAGCTAGCTTGGGTACTAGAAATGGTCTAGTGCTAGCTGTAGAGCTCAGTGTGGGCTACCAGTAATTTATCCTTCTGAGAGGCAAGCAACAAAGATGTTGAGATATTTATGTAAAGTTAGTAAATAGATTTGATCTTTTCCTATGGAAAACATTATGCAGTTGCAGAATGTTATTTATTAACTTTTATACTGTCACTACTGTTAGCATACGGACATCAGCTAATGTTACTAGGTACTTTGAATTAAACTGATGTAGCATTTCTTTACTGACAGAGAAGTGAAACAAAATAAAACTTTTATTCTGCTGCTTAAAAATTATATATCAGGTTCTTGATCTAAACATTATATATCAGGTTCTAACAACATACCACTGGCATAGCTAGGGTGGAACAAATGGGGTAACTGACCCAGGTGCTGATTTGGTTTGGGTAGGGGAAGGGATAAAAAAATAGGAGCTCCTGCTGGCAGCTGCATGAGTACAATTCGGCAGCAGCCAGAAAGTCACAGCTGCCCTGTGCCCCAGACTCCCGGCTGCATTCCTGTGCTACTGCTACATACTATTTGTAAAACAGAAAAAAACAGTGCAACTTGGGGACCTGTCATATACAGAAACACACAAGCACAGAAGTCCATACCTAAAATCATTACAAACAATAATAAACTCCATAGATGGGTCAAGACCCTCCTTTATTTGATGTCAGTCCTACTTGATATCTAAAGATATTTTGTATAGACTAGACAGTCTGTGCCTTCACCTTTTGAACATTTAATCATCAACTTCATTATTTACGATACAATTTCATTAAGATCAGTAAAAGTGAAGCATGAAACAATTCAAGGAGTTGCAATCTAGGAATATTTTGTAGTAATCTTTTCCCACTATCTGCTTGTCTAAGCATTGGCAAATAAATGTGTGTGTCAGTAGCCTTTTGTCTGTATGAAACCACACTATAGGTACCTGTACAAAGGGGCTCTCATATGAAAATAGGCAAATGAATTGTGTACAAGAAAGGAAAGGGAGGAGAAAGTCAGAAAATAAGAAAATGCCACAGTCCCACCACTTACCAACCAATGGTTCACTTAGTGGCAGAAAGGTAGATACACAAGGTAGGGGTAAAAGGAGTTGTGCTGCCTCTGATGTTGTAATGCCATCATTCACCACTGAGCTGTTTGATAGCCTTTTTGTGAACGGATATCTGATCAGGTTCTAACATGGCCTGATTGCCTGAAAAAGGAGAGGAGGAAAAGATCAGTGAAATCAGAGGAGGAAAAGAAACAGTGAAATGAGAGGTACAGAGACATCAAGAGATACAGCTTATTCACAAAACAGTTCCCTACATAGGTTTCCCTCGCTTTATGCTGTACATGCATTCCTGGAAATGGTGCATTACTCAAATTTGCATAAAGAAAACCCACTTTAAAATGTAACAAATAGGGATATGCTCCAAGACCTCAACTGCACTGACCCCCAGACTGATTTCTACCACTTTTACAAGAATATTTTGGTACTCACAAACAGTAGACAGTACGCACAAGCAGAGGATGGTGGTGAATATTTAATTGGTGTGAAGAGAGGGTGGTGAAGGGTCTCTAGTTTTGTCCCCAGTGTTAGTGAAGTTCTCTTGCACTTCATTGATGGACCAGGGAGAGGGGTAGGGGAGATAAGCTAGTGGGATGCTTAGAAGCCATAATGGGGATGACAACTAAAGAAACACATGTTGCAGATAACGAGCAAGGAGCACAGATTCAAACAAGAGACTATATTTTGGTGTGCGTCACTCCCACAATGCACCTCACAAAGCAGCTGACTGCAGGCTTCCACCACACCGATCACATAAAAGCAAATTTACCTTGCATTTAATGAATTCTTGGTATAAAAAGGGTCATTGCATAAGAGCGAATTTGCACATAGAGAACTTGCATAAAGCGAGGGAAACATGTACTAAGTTTAGTTCCATTATTATATCTAAACTAAAAAGTTCAAGTGGGATATTATATTATGTACGCTAGCTTACTTTATACCTCCTTAAATGCTAGTCAAGACTGGACAAGCTGTTCTTTAATATATAGTAAATTGATTGATTAATTTAAGTTTTTCTTCTGCAAGCATGGCACCCCTTAATTTCCTCCTCTCTTGTAATAATTTTATATTTGTAATACATTTTAGTATTTTGAGATATAATTTACACTAAATAGGCCTGCAAAAGAATATTTGAAATACAAGACCAGTAGCACTGGCCCTGTACAACTAGAGTTCATATAACATCTAGTACAGAAACACATTTTGATAAATTTCAAGTTGCAAGTTAGGCAGACAAGGTTCCTTGGGTGAATTTGATATCTTTTATTAGACCAACCCAAATGGTTGGAGAATAGTTATTAAGCAAGCTTTCGGGTTCAAAAACCCTTTGTCAGGCTAAGGACGCTGCAGCAGTTGCTGCGTGCTCTTCCTGGATGGAATGAAAAGTTGCATGTTAGGAATTTGGAGGAGTAAATTAAACACTAACAGATATTTTAAAAAAATTATTCAGATTCAGGCTGCTGTTAAATACCAGTTGTCCCTTATGGTGAACTGTTATTCCAGAAATGGATCTCTCTTGAGCAGTGCCTCCAGAGAAATTTAGTAGTGTATTTTGGAAATGGGAATAAGTATCCAGTTTCTTGAAGTGATGAACATCACTAATGCTTGTAACTATAGGAAAAATTAGAAGCTCCAGGATAGGAGCAGTCTGCTAATCCCTTACCTACCACAAAAAAATATGAAGAGGCCCCTTTCTATAGCTATTTTGCCTGGCTAATTTGGCTTCATTTCACAACTGTTCGGCTCCTGATGCCAAGATTTTATATGTTGCTTTTTCTTGCTCTCCCAGCAGTACCAGTGAAAGATATTTCATTGGAAATCCTGTTATTTATTACTTACAGAGTAACTTGAAAGGATAAATCTATCACAGTTTAAAGTGCGGTCAATAAAATAATGTGTGTGTACATATATCAAGCATGAACACTGTACCAGCTAAAGTACCGTATTTACTTGAATCAAAGATGAAGCCCCCTCCCTCCTCCCCCATCAATATAAGGAGGGGAGCCTTGTCTTAGATTTGAGTACTGGCTACCATAGGCTGGTGTGGCTCACGCTGCATGGGAGTGGGTATGCAGTGGGAGAGAACACAGGAGTGATTACGTGACAAGAGTGGAGGGCACCCAGGGGAGACTGCACCGGGAGGGGGCGGAAATATAGGATGTAGAATGGGAGCCTGGCCAGCCAGGGCCATGCTCTGTCTGCTGGCCAGGCTCCGAATAACTGGATTGCTGCTGCTGTTGCCTCTGGAGGCCCCCAGGATCCCAGGTAAGGCTTCTGGGGCCAGTCCAGGTGCTGGCCTCAGCCTCCCCTCTCCTACCCAGGGCAATATGCTGCATGCCAGAGAGTGTATGTAGGGGCATGCCCAGAAACAAATAGCAGTGGCACATATTTGTATGTTCCCAGGGAACACGCACCCCTGCACGTGCATGCTCATAGGGACATACCCATAGATATCTGCCACAATAAAACAGCTCAGTTTATTGCTACTTTCTGCTACCATTCACTTTCACTTTCCAGTGCCATAAGGGTGTGTCAGCACAAAGTTGATATCTGTTTCCACCCTTAGAGTCTTTTTACAGGCTATTCAGAGAGCTCTGAAAAAAAACAGATGATGAAGTGACTGCATCATGGGCCATCACAGAGAGGCAAAGTGGTGGCAGGGCCATCACAGCAACACAGTCAAAAGCCAGCGAGGGAAATGGCTGGCAGTACCACCACTATAGCACAGACATCTCCTTATTTTTCACCATGGTGTTCTGAAATTCTGCATTTGGTGAGTCTATCAGGCCCAGTTTACCTCCCAAGCCTTTCAATTTTAACAACTCCAGTGAATAAGCAGGAGAGATGAAGGTGATAGGGAAGTCCACTGAGAAATCCATTATTGTTTTGTGGTACTGATAGAAGAGAAAAAGGAAGCAAAGACAGAGGGAAAGTCCCTGGTAAATGTGCCAAATAGACAATCCAACATGTCTTTTCTTTGGGGATCAAATGGGGAAGCTGTGGGCATTAAAATTCATCTTAAGTGAAACTCTGGAAAATACCTTGTCATGGGAAGGAAGGAAGGAGTCCATCAAAACATAATTATACAATGGAATTCTGTTTCATTTGTAGTAGGTACTACATTTATACATTAAATTATATCAATAACAAACATCCTCCTGATTTATTCATTTATGTTGACATGCATTCACTTCCATTTATTTATTCCAGCAGCATCTATTTTAGAGTTGTCTTTAGTATTCATCACTATAGCGTGAAAGGCTCAAAAACTACAACAGGGATACTTCATACCCATGACAAGCCCCATTGACTTCAAGATTTTGTATTGTGTATTAGCAAATTTGATCTGAAAGTTACTAAATTCATGATGGTCTGTTTTGCTTTTATAGATGTCAGCCCTGCCAAGTCATCCTGGGATCAAGTCAAGCTTACATTAACAGCCAAATGTGGTCTTTACCTATATCAAACCCTGCTGCTGACAATTAGTTATTTCTGGGCAACTCTGTAAGAGATGAAAAAGGCGAAAAAGGTTACAGAGATATAATTGAGTGTGCAATTTGAAGACAATAATGTTCCCCAGGTACAACTGAGGGCCCAGTGTGACCAGACAGATCTTGAGCACTCATGACAATACACAGGCATGAGAAAAAACTTAGATCAGTAATTCTCAAGAAGGGAACTGTGAGCTTGTTTGAAGGGTGCCACGAGGTGAGCAGATATAAAAATAGGAAGAGAGGCTCAAGCTTGTCCCTGCCTGGCCAGATCCCCCACCTCTCACAACTCCCTGCCCACCGCTCCTTCCCCATTCCTTCCTGGCCCTATGCAAGGAGAAAGCATTGCAATATATAATTTATTTTTTGAAATTCAGTCCCTCAATTCACAAAAGTTATGAAGGTATCTTGAGTCCAGTGCGGGGTGCCCTGAGTGCAAAAAGGTTGAGAACTACTGATTTAATCTCTGATCTGAAAAATCAGTCTGAGTTTGGAGGGCTACAAATTAGGAGGGGAAAGAATATGTCTAAAGAGCACAATTCAGTTTGATGCAAAGATACTGGAGTTAGTTCTGAATGGCCTAGTTTGGATTCTGGAATTATACAGCTTTGGTAGTCCTGTACTCTACTTGGGCTGAAATACCTGCCCTCTCACCAAGGCCAATTAGGCCAGGTTGAGCACTCCAATAGTGTGGCTATATTGTTGCTGATACCTGAGTAAGCTTATGTCATAAGCTTATATCTGGACGGTCTAGGAAAAATGCATTTATCTGTACAAAAGATATGGTATATGATTTATAGACACTGTCCCTGTGCATCCCATCCAATTTATATTGTGGGAAAACAGCAGACAGGCAAATAATCAGACTAGAGACAATTTATTTAGAGATGTGCAAACACTGAATAGTCAAATATGAATACCATAAATATTGCCATTTTTCAACATTCAAGACAAATACATAATAGCAAGTGCTGTTTGTGGCATGCTATCTGGCATGCTGAGGAGTTTGGCAAGATTTCCCAATGGCTGATGATATCCCACTGACAGACATGTCAGAAGACTAATTACCAGCCAACTCCACTGGGAAAAAGAAGCAGACGGTTTCCTATTTTAGATAGGAAAGAAGAGACTTTGATTAATTTGCAGATGATATTTACAAGGAGAGACAGCTCCACTCTAATGTTCTCAGCTGTGATGATTCAGTATGTAATGCACCAGCAAAGATAAAATAAGACAAACTGGCAATGATTAAGAAGAAAGAAAAAGCTACCAAAACTACTAGGCAAGTCCCATTCAGATACTCACTAGGGCTAGGGACTGAAGTTACACATAAACCAGTTTAAGTGATTGGAAACTGGTTTAAACCTAACAGAACATAAACAGTTAACATAACAGAAGTTCAGCACACATAAACTGATTTCAAAATGGCTGAACCTGGTTTAAGATAAACCTGGATGAATGTAGTGTCAGACTTAACTGATTTAGGGTAAACTACTTTATGGAATTTCTTTCCCTGATCCCCTCCCAACTTAAGTTACCTCACAGTCCCCAGCATCCCAGGACACTTTGAAGCCCTGGGCTGTGCTGTCTGCTCCGGTGGAGCAGGACCTGCCCCACCCCCAGTTGTCACAAAGCTGAGGCAGTAAAGCCTCTGCTCCCTGGCCTGGTTCCTGTCCAGGTCTGTCAGGGGAATGAACCCCAGATTCCCCTAGCCCAGGTGTACATAGCATGAGGGGTAGGAAAGCCCCCACAGTGGGGCTTTTTTGTTTTCTCTGCAGCCCAGCAACCCAGGCTGGGATCACCCCAGATGTGGGGGGAAGGGAAATGCACCCCCAGCTGGGCACCAGCACTGGCACCAGCACCCTCCCCCCCCCCCCCAAGCTGGGGGCTACATAGTGTTTTCATCTCTTCACAGCCTGGTGAGCAATTGCCCCAGCCCTACCCCTTTGCCAACTGCTGGAGGAGGGCTTCTCCCACAATCTGCAGCCCATCAATTCAGGCTGGGAGAGTCTCAGCCCCACCCCCTTGCCAGCCGCCAGCCTCTCTGAGAGATGAGGGGGCACAGGGTGGGGGGACTGCACCCTCCAGCCTGGCACCAGTGCCAGGCCAGGAGGTGCGTTCCTCCTCTACCCCCTGCCTCTCAGAGAGGCTGGTGGCTGAGTAAAGAAGCATAATGAGTGGCCATGGTGTGCAAAGCCAAAAAGTTTGGGAAATGCTGTCCAATCAGCTTCTAAACCAGGATGAAGACCCCCTTGTGCTACGCGGAAAAGTAAGAAATAGTTTCTACCTGAAAGAGCTTACTGTAGAAAAATACAAGATTGGCCACAGATAGAAAATAGGTACTATTATCTCCATTAAAGAAAAAAAAAATGGAGCCAGGGTAGAGATGGATTAACTAAAATTTATCTGAGGTCATAACAAAAGTCTGCAGAAAATTACGTAGGTCTCCTGAATCTGACTATTGCCCGACTTAAACACAAAGCTATTCTAAACTCTGTCATCCACCAAGAGTTCACTTTGTGACTTCTCCCTCTTACATGGTCTGCTATTGATACGATGGCAATGAATTTAATAGCTTATTTAAATATTTTGATTAACTGTACATGTTGTCATTCTGCATTACTGCCAGGATCCTTGCTTGTGGTGATGTCCATCCTTCATATTCATCATTACAGCATCCTAAAGGCCTATTTAACATTTAAAATAATTTGATCCATTAAAAACTGGATCTATGGGCACATCTATATCATATCACATGTACTAGTGATCACCATTGTAGTAGTGTCCATCCACTCTGCATGATGACTATCAAAGAAATGTCATATAATTGCCTATCTAATGTCATTCTTCAGCTTCAATTTGAGGTATGCTGCAAGAGCAACTTCATAACTTTTTTTTTGACATGTACAGATGGGGAACAAGTCAGCGCGGCATCTTCACATGGAAGTATTCTCTAATACCATCCAGTGTGATAAAGACATAGCCCAAGTGTTAATTTTTACTTAAAGTCATGGGAGTGTCAACTTACTTCCAAATCAGGAACTCATCTGAGGTTCTGACAGCATCTGACAAAGCAGATTGTAGCCAATGAAAACTCTCTGAATTAGTTATAAGGTGCATGCCATCCTGCCTAACTTCAGACTAACCTATTTATCTACCTCCCTCAGTACTTATTATTTCAGAGTAAAACTGATATGATTCAAGTGCTAGATCAGTTTGCATGAACCAAATAATCATGGCTGTCCAACTAACTTCAGAACTGCCACAGAATGACTGCTCAGCAATCACTGAGGGAAACAGAGCATTTCTTAGCCAATATAAAGCTATTGAGTACTAAATTAGATATAGAGTTTGCCAAAATATTTGACAGTTTAAAACATGTCTTGGTATCTATCCTAGATTCTGATTTTAAATGCAGCATTATGCTTCGTTTCATGCATTGGCATAAAGTAAATGCTTTTTGGAAACTATTATGTGCAGAGCTAAGCAACAACATATAGGTGTACAGAGAAGAAAGAAAAATTGTCACAAGAGGAGATATGTGAAAAGGCTACTGATTGAGGTCAAGCTAGAAGTAGTAATGATGGATCAAGTGAAATAGCAGCACTTTATTCTTGGCTTAGTTTTGTCCAGAAAAGATAAGAAAGACCTGCAAGATCAAATATCTGTATACAGCACTAAGACATATGCTGTATCTTCAGAAATTCTTTAAGATCTGCTAGTAGTCCCAATTGTCTGTTAGGAAGTAAAGTTGAAACACTGGCTTCTCTTTTCTGTTATTACATTGTGGCTACCAAATGGAGTCAAACTGCACCTCTTAAACATCCTTCATTTGAGACCTAAACCTTCATATATTTGGTATCCTCCTTCAATTTAGTCAATGAAATCTATTGATATTGGAAATAAAAAAAAAAAAAGAGCAAACTTGTCTTGTGAACCCAGCATTCATTCCTGCCTGTGGCAGGGGGTCAGGCTAGATGATCTGTTCAGGTCCCTCCTGACCCTAGCTACTATGAAACTAAGATTATGAAAAAAAAAAAATTACTTTTACTAAACAAACCTCACAAAAATTTCAGGTTCTGTCAGATAAATATTTTTAGGTATCCTTCATTTTCTGTTTCAGTCACTTTTGGACAGAGAGGGTTTAGGACACTTATCACCAACCTCAGATCTCAGAGCTTCTTGGAGTCGATCTGAGGCTGGGGTGGGGGACTGAGTGCCCACGTGCATGTACACATGTGCCCCAGGCCAGCAGGTCAGTCCATGGGGGGGGGGAAGGAGGGAAGGGGCAAGGGCTAGATCGAGGCCCCCACGGGGAGGGACAGTGCTGCAGAGGCAGGAGAAGGGGTAAATTGAGTGGGGGCCCAGGATGGGTGGGATTAATCTGCTGGGGAGGTGCACCTCCAAATAATGTTTTCTCCCTCTGCCTCTATCTACCCCTGCCCCCTCCCTCCCCACAGACTTACCTGCTGGGTGGTGGGGAACGGGGTTGCATGGCGCACGGTAGATCTTGGGTTGCTTTTAAATGCCAAAAGGTGATCTTCTAATTAAAGAGGTTGGAGACCACTGGTTTAGGAGGTGAATTACAGAGTAGTACTGTTAAACAGAAGTTAAGTTTTGTCTAAACTAGTATGTTCAGTATGAAAGAGATTGATTTTGGTGGAATTTTCAACCAGGAAAATCTATACAAAAAACTGAAGTGCTTTATTTTAGGTTAGATTGACATGTCTATGTACTTGAGTCACTGAAGGATGTTACAATTTCATAGGAATTATTATTGTAAATACATTTTTTGGAACTCTTTATTTTACCAGTAATTCCCATACTTTACTTCTCTCTTAATATTTTGCTATGACTCAGGATAAAAAAAGTGTTGGATATTTACTGCTGGATGGAAATCCGATTTTCTTATCTGCTCTGTTCTCAGAACTGTCAAAGTTATATACACAAACTGTACAGAAGCTTGTGTTTTGAAAGAGAAAAAGAGTGAGATAATTCTTGAGTTCTGATATATTGACTCTATAGATGGCCTCTGCTTTCTTCTGACAATTTTAATAAAGATGACATAGGCAATGCTTACTCTAGATATGATTGTTACTTTATGATGACCTCTGCACTGGACTTACAGTCCATTTATATATATAAATGGACTGTATGTCATAGGAATAATATATTATTCCTGTCTTCCTTCTTAAGGGTTCTATATCTTTCTTTATACTCCTAAGAACTATGGAGACAGATTGTTTAGTTTTTTCATTTGTGCGTCCTGGATTTCTCTCTCTGTTTCTTCTTTGTTTTGCTTATTACTAAATGCAGTACTTTTGTGATAAATTAAAACAAATAATTGGACACATTCAGCATTATGTAGTATTAATCATTCAGACTGGATTTTTTCCAATAGTTTCATGTGAATATATGTATTTGGGGATCAGCAATATTTGCATTGTATACTTTTCAATAATATACTTCTTACAAATAAAGGAACTCCAATTCCTCTTGTTACATGGCAAAGAAAGCACGATGACATTCTGCAAACTGTAAATACAAGTACTACCCTGCTGTGGAGTTTTTTCATGCTAAACAGCGCATGTATAGATGCTGAGAGAGCTGGCTAGAGCATGAGGGTGCTTCAGTGCAAGGGCTGCCTGCTGGCTAGCCTCACGCTGAAGCACCCTCATGCCTCACCCAGCCCCCTCTGCAGCACACTGAGCCCTATCACAGCAGCCCCAGGCTAGCAGGCTGATCCCTGCCAAGCCCCCTGCCAGCTCGCGCTGCTGAGACCTGGTTCATTGTGATGCAGTCCAGATGCATGTGTAAATGGTACATCCAGCAGGTTCTTGGGTGCAATAAACTGTGGAGCAATAAATTCCACAGTTTATTTCTGTGCACTAATGGCACACTTAGACACACCCATTGAGATCTTATTGAAGTTAATGGTAGCCTTTCCTTTGGACATTAATGAGCATTGGATCTATCCTTAGGTACAGTCTTCTTCACTATGTACAAATAAGGGTCATGTCTCCCCTGAGCCCTTTCCTTTATCACAAAGGATACAGAGCAGAGGAGGACTGAATCATAGGCAAAGAAGGCCTTTGAGATGACTTTGGATAAAACATGCTCCTGAAACGCTGTTTTTGATCTCCCTGTAGCTACCAGTCAGCAATATGTTTGTGGTTGCACTCCCATTGATGTTGGCTTGAGTTGTCATGCTGCTTATAAAAGATTTTTGAACATTTCTTTTGAATTTTTACTCATAACAGCAGCATCCCTTAACCAAAAAACAAATTAAAGGCCCAGATTTTGTTAAAAAAACCTTTCTATATTGAGGCTATCAGGAACACAAAGGTACTCTCTTCTTCATGGTTGTCTAAGTCACACTGAGCAACACTACATGTGCTGTAAAAAGTCAGGGTCCAGGCACAAGTAACAATTAAAGTGTTCTCAAGTGTCACTGATTGGGAATATAGTTCATAAATATAGCGTCCATCTTTTAAAAAAGGGAGGAGAAGAGTCAGGGAGTAACTATAGATCAGTCTGTCTGATCTTGATAGCTGGCAAGATCATGGAGCAGGTTCTCAAGAAATCTATTATGAAGCACTTAGAGGAGAACAAGGTGATGGTGAGGAACAGACAGCGGAGATTCATCAAGAACAAGTCATGACTGATCAACCTGATTTCCATCTATGATAGGGTTACAGGATCTGTGGATAAGGGGAGTAGTAGACGTAGATACAATAACTTGATTTTAGCAAGGCTTTTGATTTCATCTCCCCCAACATTCCCATTAACAGGCTAAAGAAATACAGACTAGATCAAAATGCTATAAGATGGATAATAACTGGTTGGATCATTGTGTTCAATGAGTAGTCATCCATGGCTCAATGTTTAGTTGGGAAAAAGGTATTAAGTAGGTTTCCTGAGTAGGTCTGTTCAGGGTCTGGTATTATTCAACATCTTCATTAATAAACTGGATGATGGGACTGACTGTACACTTAGCGAATGACACTAAGTTGGATGGAATGGAAGACACTCGGGAGAGTAGAGCTAGGATCCAGAATGACCTGGAAAGACTGGGGAATAGGATCTACAATAGGTCATATAAGATTCAACAAGGGCAAGTGAAAAGGGTACTTTGCATGGTATAAATGCATGCATAAATACAGATTTCAGAAAGTCTGGCTAGTCTGCTAAACTGCAGAGAAGGACCTGAGGGTTTCAGTAGACCGTAAACTGAATACAAGTCAACAGTGTGCTCTTGTTGCAAAAAAGCCAACAGCATCCTGGGCTGTATTAACAGGAACAGCACTTTTAAATTAAGGGAAGCAATTTTTCTGCTCTACACTGGTGAGGCCTCACCTGGAGTATTGTGCTCAGTTTTGGGCCCCACATGTTGAAAAGGATGTGAACAGACTGAAAGGAGTTCAGTGCAGGGTAATAAAAGTGATTAAGGGACTGGGAAGCACGACTTATGAGTAAGATCACAAATTCACACCAGAACTGAACTGTGCAGCAGCTCCTTTCATCTTACAGTTTCCCCCACATGCCCCTCTGATGCATGCTGATTGGTGGAAGGGCTCCATCAGTCCTGCTGCTTGCTCCTGATGGCCGGGAGGTGAAAACTACAGTTTTAAATATGCCACAGTTTTGCCTCCTGTCTGGTCAGCAGCTAGTGGTGGGGTTGCCAGGGCCCCTCCACCAATCAGCAGCAGGAGGCAAAATCTGTAGTATATTTAAAACCACAGTTTTTGCCTACCCATTGACCAGCGGCAAGGGGTGGGCCCCTCCACCAATCAGTCACGAGGGGATCCGTGAGCAGGTGATGAAACTGTAAGATTAAAGAAGCCGCCATGCAGTGCATTTCCATTACAAATT
This sequence comes from Alligator mississippiensis, assembly GCF_030867095.1. Classification (NCBI taxonomy): domain Eukaryota; kingdom Metazoa; phylum Chordata; order Crocodylia; family Alligatoridae; genus Alligator; species Alligator mississippiensis. The sequence goes on from NC_081824.1 coordinate 281,021,991, forward strand.
CTAATGGTCTGTACTTATGAGGGCAGATTGAAAGAAGTCTTCCCTCCCCCAGACTAAATAACCCTACCTAAAAGGGGATTTATTAACAGTCTTCACATATCTGAAGGATGATTACAAGAGAGGATGGAGATGAGCTTGTCTCTGTGATCTCAAGATGCAGCAGAGAAAATTTAGGCTGGAGATTAGGAGGAACTTTCTCACTATAATCATAGTTGAGCATTCATAGATTCATAGATTCATAGATGTTAGGGTCGGAAGGGACCTCAATAGATCATCAAGTCCGACTCCCTGCATAAGCAGGAAAGAGTGCTGGGTCTAAATGACCCCAGCTAGATACTCGTCTAACCTCCTCTTGAAGACCCCCAGGGTAGGGGAGAGCACCACCTCCCTTGGGAGCCCGTTCCAGACCTTGGCCACTCGAACTGTGAAGAAGTTCTTCCTAATGTCCAGTCTAAATCTGCTCTCTGCTAGCTTGTGGCCATTGTTTCTTGTAACCCCCGGGGGCGCCTTGGTGAATAAATCCTCACCAATTCCCTTCTGTGCCCCCGTGATGAACTTATAGGCAGCCACAAGGTCGCCTCTCAACCTTCTCTTGCGGAGGCTGAAAAGGTCCAGTTTCTCTAGTCTCTCCTCGTAGGGCTTGGTCTGCACGCCCTTGACCATATGAGTTGCCCTTCGCTGTACCCTCTCCAGGTTATCCGCATCCTTCTTGAAGTGTGGCGCCCAGAATTGCACGCAGTACTCCAACTGCGGTCTGACCAACGCCCTATAGAGGGGAAGTATCACCTCCCTGGACCTATTTGTCATGCATCTGCTGATGCACGATAAAGTGCCATTGGCTTTTCTGATGGCTTCGTCACACTGCCGGCTCATGTTCAACTTGGAGTCCACTAGGACTCCAAGATCCCTTTCCACCTCCGTGCCACCCAGCAGGTCATTCCCTAGGCTGTAGGTGTGCTGGACATTTTTCCTCCCTAGGTGCAGCACTTTGCATTTCTCCTTGTTGAACTGCATCCTGTTGTTTTCTGCCCACTTGTCCAGCCTATCCAGGTCTGCCTGCAGCTGTTCCCTGCCCTCCGGCGTGTCCACTTCTCCCCATAGCTTTGTGTCATCTGCAAACTTGGACAGAGTACATTTCACTCCCACGTCCAAGTCGCTGATGAAGACATTAAAGAGTATCGGTCCAAGGACCGAACCCTGCGGGACCCCACTGCCCACACCCTTCCAGGTCGAGACCGACCCATCTACCACGACTTTTTGGGTGCGACCCTCTAGCCAATTTGCCACCCACCGGACTGTGCAGTCATCCACATCACAGCCTCTTAATTTGTTCACCAGTATGGGGTGGGATACCGTATCGAAGGCCTTCCTGAAGTCCAGGTATACGACATCCACCCCTCCTCCTGTGTCCAGGCGTTTCGTAACCTGGTCATAGAAAGAGACTAGGTTGGTCAGGCACGATCTGCCCGCCACAAACCCATGCTGGTTTCCCCTCAGCATAATTTGTCCTGCCGGGCTCTCACAAATGTGAGCCTTGATAATTTTTTCAAATACTTTACCAAGGATGGAGGTGAGACTGACCGGCCTATAGTTGCCCGGGTCCTCCTTCCTCCCCTTTTTGAAAATGGGGACCACGTTAGCCCTTTTCCAGTCCTCCGGGACTTGGCCCGTGCGCCACGAGCATTCGAATATTCCCGCCAGTGGCTCTGCAATGACGTCGGCCAGTGCCTTCAGCACCCTCAGATGGAGCCCATCCGGGCCTGCCGACTTAAAGGCATCCAGTTCTTCCAAGTGACTCTGCACCACCTCAGGATCTACGCATGGAAGTCTGGCGCCTTGCTGCTGCCTCTCTACAACCCCAGTGAGAGACTTGTCGTGCCCCTCGCTTAGGAACACTGAGGCAAAGAACTCGTTGAGGAGTTCAGCCTTGTCCCCTCTATCTGTCACCAATTGCTTCTGCCCATTTAGCAGGGGTCCTATTCCTCCCTGGGCCTTCCTTTTACTCCCTATGTATCTAAAAAACAATTTCTTGTTGTCCTTTACTTGGGTTGCCATCCTCAGCTCCATGGTAGCTTTGGCCCGCCTAACTGCCTCCCTACAAGCACGAGCAGAGGAGGTATATTCATCTTTAGTGATCTCACCCTGTTTCCACTTTTTATGTGCTCCCCTTTTGGCCCTTAGGCTGCCCTGGATTTCTCTGGTCAGCCATGGAAGCCTCCTGGCCCCTTTCCCTCTTTTGCCATTGTAACAAGGTACCTAGAGAAACTACAGAATTGCCTTCCCTGGGAATTTTGAATAGCAAGTTGGACAGATCCTTGGCTGGGATGAGTTAGTTAGGGATTATTATGCCTGGAGCAGGGGGCTGAACTAGATGGATTTGAGGTCCCTTCCAGCCCATACTTGCCTATGAATTCTGCAAACTGGCAGGACTATGACACCAGGGAGTAGGAGTAATCATCCAATTCAGCCTACTTTCCAGTAAGCAAGCACAGGGGAAGGAAAGGCTTGCATGCATGCTTTCAGAACTCTAGGGCACCTGTGACCTGCAGACGGGGAGTGCATTTTTCCTTCACTACTAATCATTGGTTCAATAAATTTCAGTAGCCTACAATGGAAGGAAGTCTGCAGTGTGCTTGCCTGACTGAGGTGAGAGGAGGGAGTGTTTGGACTGTATGAGCATCATGAAGGGGCAAGATTGACTAGGGGACACAGGCATAGCTTATTAGAGTAGTGCCCTTCATTGAATAAGCAGTGCAAAGGATTTTATTGATAAGAAGTGCCAGGAGAAGGGAGAAAAAATAGAATTCTATCTATGTACCAGGATGGACACTGGTATCTATGTACACATAGATAGGACACATCCTATTTATGTACCAGGATGGGGAGGGATGGAGGAATGATGCAGTATGGGATGCCTGGAAGACCAAACACGCCTGTATCATGGTATACTTGGCATCTACGTGTAACATTGCATCAGTTCAAAAAGCATACTAGGTTTTTCAGATACACTTTTAAACTGTTCCAGGTAGCATTGAATCATATTAAAACATTTGTACATTTAGACAAGTTTAAATGCAGTTTAAACCCAAGTGTCCATACCCATAACACATGCAAAATCTATCCCAGGTTAATTCATATTAGAATGGTTTAACAGACTCCAGTGTGGTATACCCTACTGTTCAGATAATCCTCTCCTCCTGCATTGATTTGAACTGGAATATTTTTATAGGAAAGAAATTAGAAACATAAAAATTAAAAGACAACTACTATAAAAGTATGTTGCTGTTTAAAAAAAATAAAGGAACATATACAAGCAAGTAAACAAAAAGAAGGATTTCAAGAATGTTTCTTCCTACAGAGGAGCATATCACTCCTGGAAATTAAATCAACAGATCCTGTCCTTTTGTTTGATTCCCAATAGGTACTTGGGAAAATATGCAAATGTATACATTCCCTTCTGGCTAATCCAGAGCAGAGGTATTATAATCTTTGCCTACAGGTCCTTCCATTATGTGACAGTAGGGTGGCCACTGACCCACCCTCAGAATACAGGACATCCCCTTGGTGGGGGATGGGGGAGCCACTGGCCCTCTCAGCCAATCAGTGGTGAGGGTTGGGGCTGCTGCTGTCTCCTTTCCAAATCAGCAATGCACCAGGCCCCTTGGCCAATCAGGAGCAAGGGGTAGAACCACTACAAGGCCACTTCCCTCCCTCCTTCCCTGGCTGGCTCAGAACCCTGCTCCTCCTGGCTATGAACCACTCTACTTCTAGGCACAGCCAATAGACTCATGAGGATAAGTGATTGACATGCATTTCCACTGGAACTTTTTGTCTAACAGGATTTTTTGCAGTCTATTCCTCATTTAGAAATGGACAGAGGACAAAGGGTTTAAAAAACAGGACAGTTTGGTATAAAACAGGATCAATGGCCACCCTGTGTGACAGTGACTTTCTTAGTTAATTACTAGGATGAAACAAAGTGAACCCTAAGAACTGAAAGCATAAGTTTCTACAGTAGTGGTTTTTAACCATTTTCTACAGTAGCGGTTCTCGACCCCACCCCTCAGAAAGTGCCAGCTTTTAGTTTTCACTTGTCTTTTTGACTACAGGAAAATAATAGAAAAATGCTGCTGTTGTAAACAGCTTAGGAAGCTCATAACAGGTCAGAATAGTTTTAACACTGTAGATTCCTATATGTAATCTATTAATTTATTTTTAGTAATCTTTCTTTGTGTGTTGTACCATATGGCACCCCTAAAAGGATTTCAAGGCACCCCAAGTGCCAGAGCACCCTGGTTGAAAAAAAAAGAATCACTAATCTACAGCCTTAAGTATAGCCAGTCTCTCAAGCTGGGAGCTTTAACATACCCATGTCTTCTACAGCTCAGAAACTGGGGAAGGGGGGTGGGTCCATACAGAATTCACCGACTATTACCTTACAGACTTCCTCTTTCTAGAGAAAACTCATCTCAAAGTCTGATGATCATTAGGTTTTACCCTTCAAAGCTTGTAAGATATCAGGAAAGAGACAGAGACAAAGATAAATGGGATAAAAACAAAAACAAAACAAAAAAACACCCTACAAAAACAACCACAAAATTCCCCATCAGTTTATCAAACAAATCAGGCCAGGTTAACATACATCTTTGTTTGATGAGATAACTTCTTTGCTCAGCCAATGATATCTGGTTTGTCTGATCTGCTGCAGCAAAATAGAAATACACTGGACAGGACCTCCAAGGTCACAGTGTCTCAGGGGCCTCTAGAAATAAAAGGAAAGAACTTGAGATGAAGAGACTGGGACATTTAACTTATGCTTGTTTTGCTGGCAAAAAATAGTTTCTCTCTCACAGAATAGAAATCTAAAGAATAGAATAGACAAAGAATAGAAATCTCTCTCATAGATGCAGCATGTCCTACTGAGGTTGAGAACATGGACACCCTGTTCATCTATGTCTTTCTACAGACATACCCCAGACCCAGAAGTTTGACAGGGAAGCTGTTTCAGGCTTCAGCCCTGTCTCTACTCAAGCCCCATTCTCCAAATTGACCATTAAAAAAAGATATGGCTTCTTTATAATATATAGTTTTAGATGGAAGTACAGACATTACACTGTTACCAGTATAAATTATTGGAAACTGATCTATACCCATTAACAGAACAGTTCAGCGCACAGACTTGTTTAAAAATGGTGGAAGGTGGTCTAAGATTTGTGCCCCCCTCCTACCAAAGCATGTGTGTGTTCTGTTTACTACTGATCTAAACTATGCTGCTTACAGAAAAGCACATAAAATTTAGATTGATTCTGCCTTGGGCTTTTTGAATGTCTGTAGCTAGCCTTAGTGAGAGTTTTCCACATTTCTTACTGCAGCAACATGTTTAACATTTACATCACATTTTTGCTTTTCCTTATCACACGATTTCACTCATCACTTCTGAAGCACAGTATAATTATTTGGTATTGAAGGCTAAGGCAGATCACTTACAGCAGAAAAGGTACCGTGCATTGATCACAGATAACAAGAAAGACTGATGTAACATTAATGGCCTATCACTGAACATGATGTGATGCTCAAAGCCAGACTATTAAGCTGATGTTATGTCACATCAAACAAAATTATAAAAGATTATCCAATGATGACTCATGCCCTTTACATCACTGTTTTGCGCACTCAATAGTAATTGAAAATGGAAATTATTTGAATTTTCACAAAGACAACAAGATATTTCCTGCTGGAATTTGTGAACAGAAGCAAAAATAAAGTTTGATGTAGTACAGAACAGATGGGATCACCTCATGGTGCAGTAAAAAGTCTTGTTTGAAGTTAATCTTGAAATTTAAATTTTATTTTTGTATTATGTATTTTTCTCTTATTCTAATGAAACAGAGTTAAGTCACATAGAAAGACAACACAAAGTAGGTTACACTCTCAGATACTCATGATGTCAAAAATAAACTGCACATTACATTTCCTTTTCTAGGTATCAGTCTTGTATTCGGAATTTTGGGTAGTATTAAAATTGTTTTTTAATCTAAAAAGGAAGGAGAAAAAAAGGATTTTGACTAGCTCCAGTCATGATTTGTAGACTAAGGACAGCAAAAAAAAAAAAAAAAAATCTATTCTTACATCACTACCTGCCATATGAAGATCTAAGCATTGATCCAAAAGGCAGAACAGAAATAAAATAGTACCTAGGTCATTTTAAAAAAAGCAAGAAAAACACAAGACACTACACCAGGTTGAATTTAAGCCATTCAGATATGAATCCCTGGACACTGTGTGATCTGATTTCCTGTATGCAAGGCACAGCCCAGCTTTACTGCCGTTTTCTGAAACCTATTGGAATGATGCAATGGTTACATCGTTCAGCATCTAGTAACTGGGTGGTAGACACTGCAAAGATTCCAAACATTTACTCTGGTTTAGGCAGCAAACCAGCAACCATGAAAACAGAAAGCAAATACCCTTTTCCATATTATAGAAATTGAATCTATACCCTCAAGTCCAACTTAGGTACTTTGGCAGACCCAATCGTGCTATGTGGAAAATTGTGTGTGAATTAAGCACGCGTACCAAGACACTTTTATTAGCACATTGGGCTCCTATATGCATGTGGGAAGCCTGCTCCAAAATTCTTCCAGCATGTTGGAGCAGACTCGATTAATCAAGTCTGCTGGAGCACAGAAATTGATGCACTTCAGCAGGCTTGCATGTCACATGTACCAGCACCTCCGCTCTGACAAAATGGCAGCAGGGCAACTTGAAATACAACACATCCAATAAGTTTTAGTTCAAAGCTTCCCACCACCATTTTTTCAGCACAGGGTCATGCTGTGACACTGATACACATGATGTGCGTGCGCTTTTAATTAGTGTAGCTTGCTAATTAAAGTGCCCAGTGCTGTGTCCTGGAGCACATGTAAAAATGGCCATCGACTCTCCTCCCTTCATCTAATCTAGGTGTTTCAAATCCCCCTAGATAATTCACATATCTTCATGTCAAAGCAGAGAACACAGTGACTCTCCCATTTCCTGTAATTTCTGACACTTTGGATGGAATTATTAAGGCTCTTTGGCCAATCCCAAAACACATCCCAAAAGGTGAGAGTCAGCCTGTGAATGTGTTCCATGCTCTGGGCAAAATGTGGAAGTGTCTCTTGTATAGATAAAGGTGAACATATCCATTTCACCAAGGGTGAAATTACAGATTAAATTTAGACTGTACTAAGTATGTGAAGTGTTAAGTAGTGTTAAAATTAGAAAAATGCTGTGAACAGTTGCATGCTAAGGAATAATATCATTTCTTGACTGCATGGCTCTGACTTGAGGGCTGGTGAGCAGGGACATGATTAGGGATCAGGATACCTGGGCTCTATCCCAGGTCTGGGTGGGGCAGCATGGCTGGGACTGGTGCAGCCATAGATGCTGGAAGATTGCAAATTGCTCACTTTACCTTCATGAAGCAGATTAAAGTTACCCTAACATGAGCTAGGTAGTACAGCCCAAAGTTAACCCTCAACTGAAGTAGTGCAACTGTGACACTCAGCCAGCACTTAGCATGAGTTAACAAGCTTTAGTGTGCAGATGCTTGCAGTTCAACTGTCCTTAGTATGGCCTAAGCTTAACATGTAACTTCACCCTAAAAGAAAAAAAAAAGTTTGCACTAGCTACTATTTGTAAGAAAAGCACAGTGCTTTTGCAGTTTGCCATTACTACAGGCCATTCATTTGCAGCAAATTGGCAAAGTGGCAATATTTTCCCATGTACCTCCCTGAGAACATATTAGGGCCCACAATGCATACAAGGTCATACTCTCTGGTCTGCTGAGTATGCAGGTTGCTTTATAATACTGTATCTGGAAACAAAACAATTCGTGCAAATTCTAATTTTGAAAACTCAAATCATGTAAAAGCAATGGAAACAGTAGCTAAAGTTAGGGTGAGCATATAGTCACATGTAAAATTCAGGAAACTGCTCCCCCATCCCTTAAGTCAGAAGTGCTGCAGGCAGAGGCAGGGTAGCATAATGCAGCTCTGGTATTATTATTTAGGCAGCTAAGGGAGTCAGTGGCCTGTTAATGACCTAGTGTTCTTTACTTCACAGGTGTTAATAATCTTCCCTTCTTAATGGTTATTTCACTAATCATACTAACCTCCCTGTAGAGGGCCACAAGAGTAGCCCCACCCCTTGACAGGTGCCCTGTCCCCTGGTCACCATCTTGGGACCAGAAGTCCTGTCCTTAACTCCTGAGAGTCTCTGGAGTGTGCTAGTTGCTAGATCTGCATGTGGTGGCAGCAAGCAAGGCCAACCCTGACCAGCCCCATAGTGCACAACTCCCCATGCTCCCACCCCAGTCCACGGATGCAGGTGGTGGCAGGATGCAGTGCCAGTCCTACCTGGCCCAATAGCACTCCCGCCCGAGTCCCTGGTTATACATGGTGGCAGGGTGTGGGGCCAGCCCCACAGCACATGGCTCTCATGCTCCTGCCCCATCCATGGCCTTGGAGGGTATAAGTGTGTGGGGCCAGCCCTACCCAGCCCTGTAACATGCAGCTCCCACCCAAGTCCCTGGCGTCCACAGCCAGCCCCACCCCCAGCCCAATAGTGTTCCTACCCGAGCCTTCAGCCACATGTAGTGGCAGCAGGCAGGGCCAGCCCTACCCCATAGCACACAGCGCCCTGAACTTCCAACCCCTTTCCCCCAGCAGGAGGCCCTGGCCCCAGCACAGTGGGGCCTTTACCTGCATTTCCAGGCTCACAGGCAGGGAGGGATGGAAACAGCCTTGGGGTGTTGAGGTAAGAGCCTCTGCCAGGCAAAGGCTTCTTGTCTTTAGCACCCTTTGGCTTGGGTGGTGGGTGAGTCCGGGGTGGGGGGGGTGGTTGATTTGCAACCAGAGATGCACCTTCTGTATGGAGGCACCAGCTTGTAGAAGGGCAGCATGGGCCAGGGCTTATGGAGGGGCCCCACGAGCTGGATGGAATTACCTGGCGGGCTGGATCTGGCCTGCAGGCGATATTTTGCCCACCCTTGTGCTAGCTTGGCAAAATTGCCATAAACTATCTGTGGGGGGCTTCCTACTTCACACCTCTTGCTGTTCCATCTCCCTGCCCCAAGCCTGAGAAGCTCATTTTAATTTTTGTCTGTCAGCTGGGACAGACATTCAGAAACTGGAACTGTCCTAGCCAGACTGAGATGTACGGTCACCTTCACTAAAATTAGTTCTCTCACATAGCACAAACTCAGCCTTCTTGCAAGCTGGTACAGTAACAGAGAATACTTACAGAAAAACCTTACCCAACTGAAGAGTACTCAGGCACAGTTATATTCCAGTCCTTAAGATACCCTTTTGAGCAAAGTTATGTCCATCTGACTCAGGACCACTTCTAGCTTCCTGATGTCATATAGGTTAAGAACCAGATACAAGACTGAGCAAACCCATCTGGCACTGTTACCAAGTGTATAACAACAAGGTATCTTGTGTCCTAACCTTGATTAAAAAGGAAATTTTACTTGTTCCTAAATTATCAATGCTTGTATTAGAAAGGGAAAAAAAAAAAGAAAGAAGTCACCCTCATTTAACAGCTTTGCTGCAGCTGAGTATTCCTGATGTCCAAGGACAAAACACCTGCTCATAGCTGGTTGTACTAGCTGATATGTAGCTTTGTTTTGCTTTCAGACACCTAGGGTGCTTGTACACAAGCCCAGAGGCTGTTCCAACACACTGTAGTTACAGCACATTGGAGCAGATTCAATAAATTGAGTCTTCTGGAGTGTGGTAATTACTCTGCTCCAGCCTCCATGTCTTGTGTATCAGCACCCTCACATTTCAAAATGGCAATGGGGGCACTTTTATATAAAAGTGCTCAAATGTGTGTAGCCTCTTCTGGGAGGGAAGTGGTTAATTTCCCTCCCCACCCCTCTATTAGGACTGCAGGGGGTTAACCACCACCAATACTTGCCGGTTTACTTTGTTTTGAGCCAGAGATCTTGTGTTTCTATCAGGGCCAAGATTACAGCATTTCATTAGTGCATATCTGTTGTGGTTTTGTAAGCCAAGTGACAGCAATAGTAAAACAGAACAGGTCTTTGTGTGATCTCCTTTATCTTTCTTTTAAGAGTAATACACAGGTTACCTTTTAGACTCCAGTTTGCTCTCTAGATTCTAAATTTGTTTTTAAAATAGACTTCAAGATGAAATATTTGGTCTCTTACACAAACCATTTATGGTCAAGACAGAATAATTTTATATGGCTGCCCTTACTCACTAAAAGTGTACCATCCCTCTTCGCACAAAAGTAGACTTCCATAGCACTAATGCATTACTAACACAAATAAGGCTGGCCTTGGGGGTCACTCTTCAATTTAGCTCTCTATGCCTTTGTTTTATGTTTAAACATGCAGAATTATATCTTTACCCTACTTTCATTTAACAGCTCAAAATTACTGGTATTTTAGTATTAGTTAAGCAGCATTTTTTTTGTAAGCGTGTCGGGTATTTAGTCGATTGCTTTATTTTACAAGGGGCACAATCCTTCAGGTCTCTCTCAAGTGAGTAATCTTCAGTCATGCTCAGGTAAGCAAAATTAAGGCTCTGCAGGATGGTTTCCCCAGAAAGTTTTATAGCTTGCACAGATTCCACAGCTGGATTTGTCTATTGCCTACTTATGTTAATACCAAAAATATATGTTTAGTTTGCTAAGTTACAACAAGCATTTTACCAAAGAATTTTAAAATTTTACCTATACAGATTCAAGCAGAGTCATGTACAAGATAGTAAGTATATTTAAAGTAATTCAAAGCAGTGTTGGTTGAATAGAATCAGAAAAAAAAAAAGTATTTGCCAAAAACTAAATTAGACTGAAGGGATGAGGTACATATGTGCTTCAAGTTAGACCATGGTTCCTTATAGATCTTGCCAAATTAGAAGCTTTAAATTTTGTTTGGACTGCTTAAATAAAAATAAAACCACATATACACCTGCCAGTTGTAACAGGATCAATCCCATCTCTCAATGCATTAGTGTCATGAGACAACAAGGAGTGGGCAATATGCCATGCTATTACCAGGCTATGTTTGTTAGTGTAAATTGCAATACCTGTCTAAGTGTTACACTGCTTTAAAATTTACATTTGTGAAGAGCAGTTAAGTGCTGCCTAGCATCAGAAGCATGTGAAGCTTCCCTTAAATAGAAAATGGTTCCTTGAAATATATAGAAGGATTAAGATATCCAGGTTGTAGCTGTATTGGTCTAGAGGATAAAAGGAATTAACAAGATACAATATCTGGAGAAAACAAACATGCATCACTTTTTTCTTGTCAATTTGACTTCAGAAGTTAAAATCCAGCAGACTCAACAATTAACACTTAACAAGTGATTAAAATATTAAACCATTATTTTAATCTTAAGAGCATACAAGTGGTTTAGTAGTTAATTCAGCTTTAAAAAAAACAAACAAACAAAAAAACAAAATCAGGGAGAGAGAGATAACTGGTGCTAACAAAATCATGCTGCTTATTTGCTTGTGTTGAGATAGCAGATAGAGCTTTTCACAAATAAAGAAAATAATTACAGGCTTGTTACAAAATATTCAGTAGCACTGTGGAGATGGCTTATGGTCACTGCCTGTATTTCCCTACATTGGGAACTGCAGGTCAAGGGCTTTGAGAGACAGATAAAGTAGATATTTCTAAAACTAAAAAGCAGATTCTGTGAACATCAATAGTTAGTAGTTCACTCTTAAGACTTTCAGACACAGGCTAAGCCTTCCATAAATACAGATCTTTGTTACTAGCCCCTTCATTATTGGGAGGCCTATATGCTAGAAATGCAGCTTTAGATGCAAATCCCGCAACTAGATCTGTACAAGTTCAGAGAAAGCTTGCTCCACCTGTGGACGCCAGCTGAGGCAGGGAGAAAGTAAGCCAGGCACATGAACATTTATAAACACCATTGGCAATGTGTAGGGAGTGCACATGCACCCCCTGAGATTGGCCATGCCCCCACTGAGACAAGCGCTGGCAGTACTTCTGGGTTTGCTGCTGGCAATTGGCCACTAGGGACACACCCAGTATTTAGGAGGCACCAGTCACCCATGATAAACACTATATCCTATGTTCTCAGTTCTCTTCCTGCCCCACCATTCCTCCCTCAAGTCTGATAAGCTCCTATAGAAAGCTGGCCTCTTATCCAAATCAGGGGAAGGACTGATTTTTATTAGAATTAAGATGGAGGAGGAAGTAATATAGCCTTTTGCCTCTTAATCTTGGGTTCCAAGGCTGTCTGACAAGGTAACAAGCAGGTATTTTGCCACAAAGAAATTAAGATATTGAGTGACTTCACATGGGGTCTGGGATCAAAACAACTCAGCAGCCTAGGTTCTCAGTTCTTGTGCCCTAGCGGCTCAGGCTCACGGCCACCTTCTTGCTCAGTTTCTGGGCTACTGTCCCCGATCTGCAATTTCTGAGCTGCTGACCTCCCTGTCCTCAAGGCTGGGCCAGAGAAGTCATACTCCAGGGTATCATCCAAATTATCCTCACCAAGACGGAAGTGCAGCTCTTTCTTAGTGGAGATCTGGAGACAGAGAGATAAACAGAAGAATTGAACTCATCCAATCCCTGTGGCCACAAGAAGGCTCCACAACATGTTAGCCTTTTAGGTGAAAGGAACTAGGAAAACTAAGAAGCTGTAAGTGCTGTACAAAGTAAACTCTTTAGAAGTCTGTGGCATTATCCCTTATTGAGGGAGGGAAGAAAAAGCCAGAAAGAATTTAGGAAGTAGCAGTTTTGACACCCCGAACTACCATGTTCACTGCATGAAGTATAGGGAGCACTAGCTCCAGCTCTCATCAAGGCAAGCAAAAACAGACCAGGTTTGCCTACCATAGGAGACAGAGCAGTAATTTAAAACACATTAAAATAAATTGGCTCCCTCCACCTTGTTAAGGGTATAATTGTATATTTAATAGTATGCCCAACATAAGTTGAACTAGTCTTAACGTTCCTCTGGGAAGTGAACTTTTTTAGGCATCTTACTATGCAACCTTGGACAAAGTTTGGGTCAGAAGAACCAAGAGGAAATCTCTGGCAGGTCAGCTGTTGAGCATCAAGTACTACAGATACCATAGTAACACAAGATGATCTAAATTGGTTTTTAACATGCAATTTCTCTTTCACACCTTGATTTAAAAAACAAAACACCATCTCCTCACAGATCTAGGAATTGAAGAGTGTGTGGTGGGGGCAGGGGGAAGAGGGCTGTTATCCATGGACAAAATGGTGTTTTTACCTCATCATCAGATGAGTAGTCAGAATCCCACATTTCAACACCAGCAGGTGGCATATCCTGAGGAAGAAGGGAGACTCAGTAATAGATTTGTTGGGTGGAAAAATAAGAGATTTTTTGAGTATAGGGGTAAGGAATTTAGACAGAAGACAAAACATACCCAGATCAGATCTGAATGATACTGATGATAATACCAACATGCCAATGCTAGAACCCAGCATTGCAACAAGTAGCAAGAGATGAGAGTCAGAACTGAGACAGGAGAAGAAGTCCAGAATTGGGGTACTGATAGGAAGCTGTAGATCATGACTGAGGACCATCAATCAAGCTGGATGAGATGAAGAGACCCTTGGGGCAGGACAGAGAGACACTAGCAGAACTGTTGTATAAGCTTATGAACCTAAAAATAGCAGAAAAGTTAGTGCAGGGTCAGACTCAGAGACATCAGTAGAATTATATAGGTAATGAGGAAAACTTGTGAGCAGAAGAACCAGAAGATACAAAACAAGGAAGAGACATTCACAGAGCTGTATGAGACAAGGAATCTTCAAAGATAATTAAGCACACTCACCTCTTCCATTTCTTCTTAGCTTAAGGGCTAGACCAGGAAAATCTCCAACTCTTTACTCCCACATAAAAAAAAAACCCAAAAATAAGAATCTAGCAGCAATAAGCATAAACAAGCAATGGCTAGCTAACACCTCTTTATTACTGAGCATGCCTGAAGGTTACTAGCTCCTATTGGCTATCATCCTGACTTACTGAATATAAGTTCCCTCCTTTCCTCAAATTCCCTAAGGCTAATATAGGGAAAAAAAGATGGTGTGTTTTTCTGTTTTAAACTTGGAAGTTTTTTGGTTCCTGTTGTTGTTATAGAACAATAATGCTAAACTCAAAACTATCAAAATCAGAGGCCATTAATCATACTTCATAGATGCACACTCTGATACAAAAACCCATCTGTTAACTACCTGTCCTATTCAACCATTGTTGTCATGGTTTTTAAGTGTAGGTATTACAGAAAAGAGAACCTCAGTCTGAAAATCTGAAGAAGTGTGGGGTTTTTTTTTTTTACAGTACTGTAGCTTAATTTCATAATCTGGCAACCCAAGGGGCTCTAGAAAATGGAAATATGCTGAAACTTAAAATGTGTATACAGAATGATAGAAGATACTAGAGGATTCTAAAAGGCACATTAAAAAGGAAAAGCCTGATGAAGCCATCACTTGGTACTGCTAAGACCCATATAATTTTAAATCAGAATGCAGTAGTGTCTCAGGAAGTAGACCTGAAACAGAACCAAGGGTCTATAATGTAAAATGCTGAACCACAAAGTAAAAAAATGGTTATGTACTGAGTGGATTCATTAATGCGCCATAATTATGGTACATTAAGTTTAGTATCTGTAATAACAGGTACTAGCTTAATGCGCTGTAATATGCACTACTGCACATTAGTACAGATGAATGCTTTTTTGTGACACTTAATGCACATTAGACTAAGTCTACTGTGTATTAGTATGCTGTTTTGCATGATGTGCTAATGCCAGTAGAATTAGTCTAATTCACATTTAACATCTTGTGTAAATGCACCGAGTGTGATGTATATGTGTTGTTCATTCCTGTCAATGGGTGGCATTATTCCACATTGTTTTTATCTCCTGTTAATGCCCGCTGTTTTGTTTGAAAAGCATTCATTTGAGCCAGGGTGGTCCAGCTGGTGGCCTGCAGGCGGTGCGGCCCCTGGGCTCCTATCCTGTTTCTCTGTAGTAGCAACAACTGAGATTTCTGGGCCAGGACAGCATGGCAAGGCCTGGTGAGCTCACTGCCCATGTGCCAGCACCAGCCAATGGGATTTAGGTGGGTGTCTTGAAGTACTCATAAGGCAGTGGCAGAGGGAGAGGGGAAAATTGCTTATGTGATGGTGGTGTGGTGTGACAGGCTTGCATGGCAAGGGGTGGTGGGGAGTGAGAAAGGGGGCCTGATCAGCAGTGGCAGTGGGGGGCTTACAGTAGAGGCTGCATGTGGTGGGGGACCTGGGGTGTCCACATAGCCCCCATGACATGCAGCCCTAAGTTGGGCCCTTTTCTTTGTACAATAAAGGTGGTTGCTCTTCCCCTATACCCCTATGTGGGCTATCCAGAGGCACACCTAGGCAGTTCTGTGCCCTGGATAGCGCAATGTAAAGAGCAGCATCAATGGTGGTGGTTCTGGAAGTGGCAGCAGCTGGGCCAACATCAAGGTGCAGCAGCTGCTGGCTTTAAATCCTCCCTAACTTGGCACCCAGAGCTGGTACCGTCTCTTTAGCTACCCTGCTGGTGCTACATTGACCTTGAGTGTACATATACATGCAGGTTTCAGTAGGTGCTATGCACTTGCCTGCCAGCAGTATCCTGCCCAGGAAAAGAACATGGTACTTGCACCTAATCCCTCCGTGCTTCCTTCACTTGCTTATTGTAACTCTGGCATTGACTTCTGGTGTGCCCTGACTTCAACACTGACTCCTTGTGTTCCCCAAATTTGTCACTGGCTCTGGCTTCTTCTGAACCCAATTCCTGGACTTCACCTGAATATCACTTAATCCTGATTCCTAACAGTATGAGGACTTGTTACAGGGCTTGACCAGGGATACAAGTCAGTGAACAATGTCAAAAGCCTTTGAGGCAATGACTCTCAGTAGCACAGTGCATTTCTTGTTAGACTCAGTCATCTATTATCTTCCAGGTAGTTAGAAGTTCTGGTTGCTGTAGAAATCCCAGAACAATGGCTTGGCCATGTCATATGTGTCCTGAAATTGCCATCATGGAAAGCAGCTGCAAAGAATACTCCATTGGAAAGAAGGAACCTTTTGGACTGGGCTCTGAGCAACCTTGTAGCACTCGGTACATATTCAGGATGGGACTCTGGAAGCATCCTGCTCACTGGGATCCCATCCCATTAGCCAGTTTTGTGTATTGCAGGGATTGTTTGTCCCACTGAGATCAGACAGGGCCACCATCTTTATTGTGGGCCACCATCTTAATTGTACAAAACAAAAGGTTTATCTGAATGCTCTTCAAGCATAACAGCAGGCAGAAACAGGAGACTAAAACAATGATGAATAACCCACCTATACTGGGAGTGCCAACACACACACACACAAACTCCCGAGTTTATTCTTGTGCATTAATTACAAGTGTAGACGTGCCCACTAAGAATAACTCTGATTTGGATGAAAAACCCTTAACTTTTAATGAATTAGAATTACTGGTGTTTTAAGCACTGGCTTCTTGAAATATATATTGGCTTTTTTTATCTGAGTGTAAATCTCACCACCTAGCAAATTTCTGGGCTACTGAGAGATTTGACAGCAATACTGCTCGATAGGTTCTTAATCATTCAGAGATAGGATCAGGTTAGGCACAAAATTACAACAACACAGAGCAAGTATTCTGTGAAGCAATAACCATGACTCTTGGGGAAAAAAAATCAGCTGTTCATCATCATTTGCCTGTTCATCATCATCATCATCCAGTTGCCTTAGCTGGATATTTACTAACCTATAAAGTTGCTAGATTTGAAAAGATCCTAATGGATAACAATTTTCTTTCACTGGTACTGGAATCACTGATCCCTAGAAACAGGGATGTGCCTGTATGATGAAAAAGGTAGATGTATTAATAATTGGTAGATCCTCAGATCGCAGTATCAAAGTGCTGTCTGCTCCCTTTTTTGCAGAGTGCAGAAGAGCTAGACAGTTTGTGCAGAAGGGAAATAAAGAAACATAAGTGTCTCATACTATAGCCACCAACAGTTTTCCTCCCAAAATGGTTGTGAGAAGCTTTTCACTATAAAAAAGTGTGTGGCCAGCCAGATTGAGGAAGTCAAGGAGCAACATTATAGATGGCAGATTCACCTAATTTACAAGTGGGAAGCCTATCAAATAATCAATATGTTCTGTGTTAGTTAATAGTGACAATGTCTCCTTTAAACTTTGCTCTGCACCCTGTGAACCCAGTTGAAAGGGTCATAGTGGGAACTTAGGGGACAGGTTGAGGGACAGTGATAATGATATTATCCAGGCTGTCAATGCTGGGAGAGATCCCTGAGCAGTACAAATGAAGCATACACAATTCCAGTTCAGTGCATTGGGCCTTCAGTGCATTGACTTGGTAAACTATGTAAGTGTTGCCACAGCATAAGAAAAAATAAATTAAATTCTTCTGGTATCTGTGGCTAGTACAACCTAACCTGGATGTAATCTCACCCAGCCTCACTCATCCCTTTCCTTTTTTGAGCCAATTCTCTGATGACAGAAACAGGATTGGGAAATATCCTTCTGACACCATCATATTTGGTACATTGGGGTAGAAGGTTACACATATATGAGACATCTCCAAAGCCACAGGATACTGACTCCCACTGTAACACATATAGGCAAAATACAGCCATAATTTTTTGACTGTGCCCATTCTTTCCAAAATAGACCGAGTTTCAGAAAAGGAAATTGTGGCATTTCAGGCCCCATGGACATTTCTCAGTAAGTTCTCCCCTTCTGTGTTTGCACTGTAAAAAAGATGCATTACCCAATGTAAATGTTTTGAGTCTGATACTCTGTGGAATGCACATCTTGACTATAAACCAAGAAAGGATTAATGATTGATCTGGCAACTTGAGATACACATGTAAAAAAGCCCACATAATTCAAATGGACAAAGAACTCCACCATTAATGAATGAGAAGTTAGGGAGCATACTACTACTACAGTATTTCAAATAATTTTCCATTACAACTTACAGCCTAACACAGCATTTTTCAGTATGAAGCTAGTGTAATATCTCTGAAGTAGCTAGGAAATCCATCAAATTTTTGAAAAGCCATTTTAATCTGCAACTTACTATCCATAAAATTGGTTGTAACCAGTATAGAAAAAAAATGAGTTAAAATGTGTCATGTAGCCAATACCCAGAATTATTTTTTTTTTTAAAGGATGGCTGGCACATCCTCAAAGAACTTCCATAGACAATATTGATAAAACATGGTGATCTATAATGTTCTTTCATTATAAAATAATAGACCACTTACAAATATATAAAATAGCAGATCATTTTAAGGAGAACAAAAATATTGTTTAAGATGCCACGAGCAAACACAGCACTCATTTCACTCAGAGAACATTATTCCAAAAAACAAAGCATTTGTGACATTTCTTTAAACTGTGTGTGTATATTGTAAAATAATAGTGTGTGTGTTATATATCTAATAAAACACACACTCACAGACATGGCCTTGTTACACAGTGATTTTTGTCAGCTCCTGAAGCTCTTAACCCCTGAACTGTTTGCATATTAACACCTGAAACTGGTTTTAAGCACTCATTAAGTGGTTCAAAGTTACATCACTCCAGGGAAAGATTATCTCTGATTCATTCTACCAAGCTCCTGTTATATGAAGGTGCAGCCACTCTAAACTACACTTTAGTGTAAACACCCCACCCTCCCCTCTCCCCTGCTGGCCAGGATTGGGACCACTGCCCCCCCGCCCCAGCATTCTTGGTCCCCACTCACTCCCTCCCACGCCACCCCTTGCTTACTTATGGCTGCCAGTGCCATCTGCCCTACCGAGCAAGCAAGGAAGGGGTAAACTGCTTGCCTAGCTGTTGCTCTCAGGGCTAGTGGTGCAGGGCAGGAAGCTTAACCCTTCCCTCCTGCTCCTCTGGGACCAACAGCACAGGTAGCCACAAGTAAGAAATGCCCGGAGGAAGCCAAGAGACAGGGGGCAGAGGAAAAGCTGGAAGTGGGGTGGGGGGAAGGGGGATGGAGGAGGAGATTCTTATCTTTCAGTCCTCCAAGCCCCTGCTGGCCTGAAGTATGACTACTCCAAACTTGAGCTAGTAGTATCATCAACATCTGTACAGCTTACAGTGTAAGGTGTAACAAGGCCCGCACAAGTGTATAAATATACATATATACACACATTCATACACACACATGCACATATACATATGTGTACATATATGTCTATGTATGTATATATATGTGTGTCTATATATATAGAGAGAGAGAGACACACACACACACACACACATATTTACATATATATGCATACATATATATATGCAGGCACATACACTGTAGCTTCAATAGGCTATTATAACCTTCCATGGGGGAGGAAGGGATGGGGGGAGAGAGAGAGAGAGAGAGAAATGTGCTTTACAAAAAAATAAGTGGGAAAGATACATTTACCTTAATTTTTGTAAAAAAACAATGTATAGCCTTTAATAGGGATAAAAACCACAGGGTGATCCTGCACAGGGAGAAGACAGTAGCAATAATCATTGACAAGAACAGTGCAAGATCAGATTCCCAGGTCTTCCTAGAAATGAGTCTAAATGTGCCTAGACTTTGGACATGCCTGGTGTCCAATCTGGTAGCACGGACTTGTTCCTCCTGGATATTTTCCATGGGGATAAAGTGTGTAGGCTGACGGAAGCTGGTGCTTGGAGAATGGCCTGGCTGAAACACCTGCTATCTGAAGCCACTCTTTGAATCTGGAGGGCTGTGCAGCATTGGGGGCTTGTAGCACTCCCTTAGCACCGTGGAGAGTGCTCCTAGGGAGAGCTCCATGTGAGCGCAGGTTGGGGAGCATCTTTACGTAGGAAGAAAACAGAAAGCCCACCCTGCCACACTAGAGTACCCCTGCAGCCTGTTCCCTCATCTTAGAGTCATAGAGGGTTGGAAGGGACCTCAGAAGGTCTAGTCCAGTGTTTCTCAACCCATGGGTTGGAACCCAAAAGCGGGTCACAAGAATATATGAAAGGGTCACGAACAAAGGTTTCAAATGGATTCTCTTTTAAAGGAAAGGAAAACAACGTGGGCTTTTCCCTGGCTGCTTGGACCCCCCGCCCCACACACCAGAGGGTTGGATATTAGGGGCAGTGGGTTGGGAGTGGGGGGCACTAGGTCGGGACTGGCCTTCGATGTTTACAAATGGGTCCTGGTACAAAAAACGTTGAAAACCACTGGTGTAGTCCAACCCCTGCTCCAAGCAGGACCATGCCAACTAAACCACCCCATACAAGGCTTGGCCTACCTCCGTGGATGGAGAGTCCACCGCCTCACCCAGGAGCCTCCGCGGGTGCTTTACTACCCTCCTAGTGACAGTCTGTCCTAATATCTACGCCCACCCCCCAAATAGGTTGCAAGCCCGTTGCAGTGCTGGAGGCATCCTCACACTGGAAAGCACCCAAGGGTGTGAAGCCCCAGTTAGGTGATGCTGTGTGTGGGGGGGGGGGGGGGATGCCCCTCCACAGCTGCCTCATGCGGTGGTGGCAGGGCTGGAGGGGCGGCTGGCGCAGGGAAGGAGCTGCGGAGAGGCGGGGGTGCGAGGGGAGGGGGCTGCGCTCCGCGCCAGCACGAAGCGATAGGCTGGGGCTGCTCCTGGCCGAGCACAGCCGCCCGGGCGGGCTATATAAGCAGCCGTCGCCGCCGCAGCCTCTCTGTGGCAGAGTGGAGCCGAGCCGAGGCGCAGCGGGACTGGACGGGACGGGCCGGGCCGGGCCAGGAGGGGGTGCGGGCCAGCGAGTCGCCGTCCCCGGTAGCAGCACCGGGACATGTGCGCGGGCCAGGGCGCGGCGCGGCTGCTGTGAGGGGGCGCCGCCGCCATGGGCGCGGGACC
Source organism: Alligator mississippiensis (assembly GCF_030867095.1). Classification (NCBI taxonomy): domain Eukaryota; kingdom Metazoa; phylum Chordata; order Crocodylia; family Alligatoridae; genus Alligator; species Alligator mississippiensis. The sequence continues at coordinate 281,042,932 of NC_081824.1, forward strand.
GCTGCCGCTCGTGCTGGGCGCCGCGCTGCTCTGCGCGCCCGCCGGCCTCTGCCTCCGCGTGCTCAGCGGTGAGTGTGGCGCGGGGGGCTGCGGGGGCCCCGGCAGGGAGCTGGAGGGGGTCCTCATGGCATGCGAGGGGGGCACCATAGCGGGCTGGAGGGGAGGGGCCCATGAGGGGCTGGAGGGGTGTCCCCATGGGTAGCTCGTGGGGATCTCCACGAGGGACTGGAGGGGGCTCCTCATGGGAAGCTCAGGGGGGGATCCCCATGAGGGGCTGGGGGGGTCCTCATGTGGAGCAAGAGGAGGTCCCCATGGCATACTAGGGGATGCTCATGGGGAGCTGGAGGGGGTCCCCATGGCATGCTAAGAGGGTCCCCATGAGGGGCTGGGGGGGATGGGAATCCCCCTTCCAGCTCCCCATGGGGACCCCATGAGGGGCTCCTCCCCATGGGGAGCTGGAGGGGGAGGGTCCCCATGGGGGGATCCGCCCTACAGCTTCCCAAGAGCCCCTCATGGGGTCCCTATAGGGAGCTGGAGGAGGGGATCCCCCAGCCCCTCATGGGGACCCCTCCTCCAGCTCCCTGTGGGAAGGAGCCCCTCATGGGGGTCCCATGAGGGGGCTGGTGGGGCCGAGCCCTCCAGTGCACTTGAGAAGCGACCACCTTCCCCTGCATAGTAGGGATGTGGGGGGCAGGATGGGCACTCAGTGCCTCTTCCTGGGGAGAGGAGGTGCCCTTAGCTGGCTCCTGGCACCCATCCTGACCCTTGCTTGTCCCCATTGCCTTATGCAGGGTTTAGTTGATGGTTTGGATAGGGATGGAGCTGCCTTGGGTGCAGGGCCTGGATTAGATGGCCTGTGGAGGTTCCTCTTTTTTGTAACTGTGCAGTGAGGGAAGTTTAGGTTGGATGTTAGGAAAAACTTTCTCACTAGCAAAGTGCCAGAACAGGCTGCCCGGTCAGGCTGTGGCATCTCCATCCTTGGAGGTTTTTAAGACCCAGCTAGCCAAATGGGATGATCTAGTTGGGGATGGTCCTGCTTGGAGCAGGGGGATAGACTAGATGCTCTCCTGAGGTCCTTTCCAACCCTCGTTGCTAGGAGTTTATGACTCTTGCTAAAGCACCGTGATGGCCAAGTGAGAGGACCTGGCTGCTTGGGTCAATTCCCACCCAGTGCCTTGTAACTAGAACCCACCCCTCCACCCCCTTTTCAGGGGGCAAAGAGACCTATATTTGGCCGTCCATGCTTCTGTGCTTTGGCCTATCTAACAGCAGCTCTAGGGAACGGTGGGACAGGCTGAGAGGTTAGGGAATGGGCAATGGGAAATTTAACCCCAACCCCTGTGGTGGGTCACTGTTCGCACTTGGCTACAGCTGGAGGAATGCTGGCACCCAAACAATTTGTTGTGGCTTACAGCTGCCTCATTCTCTTTTTTTGGTTGGGTCCCCCGCCTTTTGACCTATGGCAGTCAGTTCCTCCTCCTCCTTGAGGTTTATTTGCCCCTCTCATTTGCTGAGTTTCAAGTGCAGAGAGAGAGAGAGTTGGCAGTGTTGGTCTGAGTGTTGGTCTGAAGTCAGGCAGAAGGCATGGTAGAGTGTACCTTATAGATCAAGAGCACCTTTATAGTTTAAGATTTAAGACCCAGGTAGACAGAGCCTTGGTGGGGCTGATCCAGTTGCTTTGAGCAAGGGTTTGGATTAGATGACCTCCTGAGATCCCTTCGAACCCTCATGATTCTATACACAGAGAAAGAAGAAGCTTTTGGGAATCTGAGTTCGCTTTATCAGATACTGTGAAAAGACACAATCCGATGAAGTGAACTCAAATCAGCAAAAGCTTTTGCGTGCTCTCTCTCTCTTTCACTAGTCTGTAAGGTGCATCGCTTCCTTGCTTTTTGAGTGGCAAGTTACCCAGTAAGACTTTTTTTTTTTTTTAAGTCCTATTGTTTTAAGTGAAATAGTCACCTTTAAAATGTAAATCTCTAAAACTGAGACAATGGCATAACAGCAGAAAAACTTATTTTTTAAGTGAAAAGTGTGCTAATATGTCTGTTACCTGGTATTCTACTGGCAGAACTGCTAAAAGATGGACCGTTTTTGTTAAAGGAAAAACAGGAGAAGTTAATCAGTGATAAGACCGGCTACAGAAACAGAATAATATCTCTTGAAGTTTTTTATTTAGTTAGTCTGGAAGATTTTGTGATAATTGTGTCTGTTTTTACTATGGAGGAAGAGAATGGAAGTGTGCATTTAAGGATTAGTTTTCATTTGCCCAAAAACATGAGACTGTTAGAACTACTACAGTTGGATGTATTGTATGGAATGTGTACAATTTTCTCCTCTGTCTGAAATTCACCTCTTATATCTGCTGTGTATCTTCTGATCAAAAAAATATTGTTTATTTTAACTATATTTTCCTCATGTGTATAATGGTCAGGTAGCACTAAATCTAAACTGGCAAACTCATTACAATTACAGTCACAAAAATTCAATTTCTTATCTTCAGAAATGAAAACTTAGATCACCAAACCACTATCATGTCTTAACTTGGCATTTCTTAAGACTTCTTTCAGTGCAACATGAGGACAAGCTATTTCTTTCGAGTTGAGGCTAACCTACAGAACATTTCTAAGTTTGTATGTTAGAGTAAATGATTTTAAAAGGATAATAAGTACCTGTCGCCACACTTTTTATGACTAATATTTAAGCACTGTTAACTATGGAGAATTTTTTCTTCTTGTCATAATACAATAAAGTAATACAACTTTAATGTCATATATCTTAATTATACAGGCTATACAGCTCCATTTTCATTTATCTGATATGCTGCTTCATGACAAATATCTAAAAAGCAAGAGGGAGACAGTCCTAATTGAAATGTGGGTTTAGTTTTAGGATCCCCTCTTGCATTCCTCACAGACCCAGTGTCTGATCCAGAAGTCGCTGAATTTGCAGGAAAATATGCCATTAATTCCAGTTGGCTTCAGATTAGGTCCTCAAAGTTGAAGTCAATGGAATACACAAGGAATACAAAACCTAGCTCACAGGTTCCCTTTGCTTCAAAAGTATATGCATACTTGCCTACACTTCTTTGTTACAGTAGTTATATACATAATGCTTTGTGCAAGCAGATAAGATGGTGTGTTTATACAACAATTCCAGAGCATTAAAAATGACTTCCCTCGGCTATTGCAGTGATGGCATATGTATTGAGAACCTTGACTCAAACTGTTCTTTTATGTTATTTGTTTCAAGAAACAAGACATACACTGACATGCTTTGTATATTTGGAAAGACACCTTCATCTAAAGTGCATACTGAACTGCACCATCTAACTTTGTATCTTAGACACAGAGCTGGGCTAAGAACCTCTATGTGTTTTTATAACTAAATGTCTGTGTGCGCTTATTATAGGTGCCATTGGGAAATGAATAACTGTCATTCTGTTTAACGTTTGCAAGTCTCCATTTTGTGTTGAACTTCTAACAGTGAGTTTCTCATACTTGATTTAAGGAGATTTGAACACAGTTTTCACTCATTTAATGATATTTGTGACTTCAGTTTATAAAGGCCTATCTGCATGAATATCAGTTTTTAAGTCAATCTAGGGTACGTATGTATTTGGATTGTGGCTCAAACTTTGTTAGATTCCAAGTAAGACTTTAATTTTTCGAAGCCACAGATGCTAGACATCATTTTTTAAGCACACAATTAGTCTCTTATTGGCCTTATCATGGTACACTAGGGTGTATTTGGCTAACAAGTACAGAACAGTTTTTGAAGCAGAAAAGAAGCTCATTCAGGGATGTTTTGGGGCTTCATTGGCTACAGCTTGGTTGGACTGTTGAATATATAACCAAGAAACTGTACAAAACAGCAGTGATCAGTACAGAGAGGCACAGAGTGCTTCTTTTTTGATGAAAAAGAAGTGTCTTTGGAAGAGGCCGCATTCTTACCATACTGCAAAGACTTGGAAGTGCCTGGTACTACTGGTAATGCCAAAACACCCTCGTCAACAGAACCACTGATAAAGGTGGGTGTAGGGCTCTCTCTGCCATTCTTTGCCTTCTTACCTGGTACATTTATCCATGAACAGCAACAGTTTGGCTTAAAACTTTAGTTAGAGGTGAGAAAAGGAAAGAAGAAAGTTTCTCATTTACATTTTTAATGAACCTGTATTCTTAAAAAATTGTGAATACCTCATCTACCCACCCCTTTCCTAAACTGGCTACATCTTCTTAAAACTAAAATAGAGCATATTCCTCATTATGGACTTGACCCATTATACCCAGAAGACAGTAGGAAGATCCCATTGACTCCTATCATTACACAATTTCAGCAAAGTAGCTGAAATAAATGGCAAAGACAGAAAGATACAGTTACCCTTACCATTTTGGTGCAAGTGATAGAAGATCATAGAAAAGACTGCTCAGCTTTTAAAAATGTCTTGCAAGTTATTTTTTGGGCTAGATATTAGGAAAAACTCTCTCATTAGGAGGGTAGTAAAACACTGGAACAGGTTACCCAGAGAAGCTGTGGAGTCTCCTTCCTTGGAGGTTTTTAAGACCTGGCTAGACAAAGCTTTGGCTGGGTTGATGTAGTTGGGGGTCATCCTGTTTGGAACAGAGGCTTAGACTAGAAGACCTCCTCAGGTCCCTTCCAACCTTAATTTTCTATGATTCTACTTAGTTTAGGCTTTTCAGTTTTGTTTAGCTTTTCCTTTTCCATTTAACTTCCCTTATTTTCTTGCCAACAGATCAATTTGTGAATAAGATCCAGTTAGATAAAGAATATCAATTGGCTTATTTTTAAGCAGATATTTGACACTTTGGTGACATTATCAGCCATCATTATTTTTGATTTCTGAATTATTGAAAAAAAATACTGCAAATGAACCTCACTTTTTAATGCAGATGTATAGAAATTTTTGTGAGCTATGATTACAGGAGCTAATGTCAGAATGTCTAGCATTGACAGAGAAGATATTCTTAAAGAAAATAACGAAGTAGGGCCAGGAAAAAAAAACTGCTGAGTATTACATAGTCTGCATTGCTATCTCATGACATCATAAAGAACATGAAGTGATGATAATGCAGTTTGCAGAGATGCAATTACTTTAAGTATCTATTGGGCAGGAAAGAAACAGGCTAATCTTATTACTAACCATTTAGCAACCTATGTATTAATCATAGCCATTATACCTTAATGACTGCTGTTTGCTGTCATTTTATGTTTGCTTTTTAATAGCGATATTTTTCTTGATTATGGCAGTGTGTGTTTTAGTAGATTTTATACTATTACAGTATTTTAAAGCAATAGATATATCTATTTAGATGGGAAATAATTGGCTATATTAAAGCATTTACTAAGTGAAGAAAAAACTAACATCCAGCAGAGGCTGAAACAACATAGCTGCTCTTAAATTCTAGGGTCATTTAAGTATCTTTATGACTGTGTAGTTTTTATTCGTTTGTGTAGTTTATGACCTGTTCATCTGAAACACAGTATTTTATAGATGGTGCTTAGAGAAGCTAGTTACTTTAAACTGCATATTCTTATACTGAATAATGGAATGAATCGATGTAAGGCTAGTGCTTACAGAGTTCAATCAATTTTACTTATTTCAGTGGCCTAATTATATCAGATTTGAATTTGGTCTGCTTAGGTTTTATGCAAGATATTTATATAAATGCTGATACCCATTGGTTGTTTTGTCAAGATTTCAAGATGAGAGAGAAATTTTGAAACAATATATAGACTCGTTAAAAAGGCTAATATCCTAGCTTAGAAAAGATCTTACATGCCTTTGATGTAAATATCTATGATACATAAGTGAAACTATGGTAGCTTCAGGCTACCATAATACTAGCAATACTAAAATCTCCTGTTTTGGATAGTTGAGTGTCAGATCTAGTGGAAGTACCCATTATACCTTATAATACAGTGCCTTGGCTGTTGCCAGGGGAACTTTAGTCCATCTGTACTTTGCAAATTCATTAACTAAATTGTCTTTTCATTCCATCCAGGAAGAGCACACACCAACTGCTGAAGCTTCCTTAGCCTGACGAAGGGTTTTTGAACCCGAAAGCTTGCTTAATGACTATTCTCCAACCATTTGGGTTGGTCTAATAAAAGATATCAAATTCACCCAAGGAACCTTGTCTGCCTATGTCCTTAGACCAACACGGCTACAACCCAAACCCCTTAACTAAATTGTAGCTTTCTTGCTATATATCTGTATTTAGTTTATCACGGAAGCTGGAATTTTCTAAAAGGTGTGGAGGAAGCTGGGTATCTTACTACCTTAGCAAATCTTAGCATTATAACTTATTTTAAATGTTGAGTTTAGGGACAGTGGCAGCAAAGGGCAGGTTCTTCCTCTGTACCCAGTCCTCACAACTTGAGAGCAGGCATGGGAGAATGGAACCTCTGGTGCTGCTGTTATTTCTAGCTACCTCTGTGTGTGGCTGGAGTGGGGCAGGTGTGGCTCTGGACCCCCGCTCTTTCTCCAGGTCAGCCATGAAGGAGAGAGAAAGGGAGGAAACCTACAACAGAGCACAGGGTGGAGGGAGAGGGAAGGAAGGTTCTTACCTGCTCGAAGGACTTTAAAAAAGTCCCCCATGGCATGCCTGCCCTGGTATGTGAGGGGTGGGGTAGAGGACACAAAAGTGGGTGAAGCAGCTACCCCTGCAGCACACAGGTCACTGCTCCCACACCTGGTTTATGAAATCCTTGATTTGGCCATGCTTATTCTCTTTTTTATCTGAGTTACTCAGAGTTTCAGATTCATATTTTCTTCTGTATGCTTTCTGGATGAACCAAACATGACTCTGATTACATGCACATGCAGTGGGGAGTTGACAGGCATTTGAATTTTACACAGCATTCAGATTACACAAAGATACAAAAGCAAGTACTAGGGAATTCATGCCAGTTTATGTTATGCCCTGGAGAATTTTAGGTCCATAAACCAGTATAAAATGATTATAACAGTCTATACTATTTTGATTTGAATCCATGACAGAGAAAAATAATCTTCATTTACTAAGTACCAATTACTAAGAGTCTAAGTAATTCAGAAGTCATTCAGTACAAGTTGCCACTAAGTGGAAAGAATCAATGTAAAACTGTCAAGTAATGCAAAAGAACGGATGGGTGGGTCTCGTGAAATATGAGATATATTGAAGAATGATTGATCACTCTCAATAAGTTTATTGACTGAAGAGTTACATACAATTTGCTTAAAAGATCAGAAATAAGGAATGAGAAATTGTCCTTGATATTGGACAATATAGTTATGTTTATGTAGGTGAGAAGTCCCAGTGAGGAAGACTACAGTACTTCTGTCTATAAAATTAAGTCTGTGTGTCTCTCTGCAGGAGAGGGGCACTAGTATATTCCCTTTTCCTTCTGCCTGTCACATATTATTTAAACTATATGGATTCTGAAGTTTCTGTCAAAGGTTTCCCACATAATAACAAACACAACTTATTATACAGGCATATTATGTCTGATTGAAAGCATCTAGAATGTCTGTTCCATAATTAAGTCACACTAAGGTAGATAGATGGGAAAAGACCTGTTTTGTCAGTCTCCCCGCTATAACAAGAAATTCCTATCCTAATATGTGCAGGTGTTTTCTTGTTAACCAGCTCAGATAATGAGATTTGTATCCTTTGTTATAGGAATTTATATCATGACTTGAGTCAGCACTTCCCAAATTTTGACAACCAAAATCCTTTCATAAAAAATAAGTCACATCTCTGTGAAGATATGCCATGAGCCACCATTCAGAGCAGATTGAGTGGATGTTTGTATCATATTATACTTCCTCTTATTTCTTACATGCTTTAATAAACAGTGTTGACATTTAATGTATTACCACTGACATCTACACTGAGAACCACTGAAATAACAGTTCATGTATCAGAGGCAGTGTCAAGCTTTCTGCAGACTTAGACATCTTTCCATTGGGTACATTTGGGTCATGCTTTTCAAGAGTTTATTCACAAATCTTATTTTCCAAGAAAAAAATTGAGATTTTTGAGAATGATTAACATAGTGAGATGTTTCCATTTTACCCTCCCACACCCTGTTTAGTCCTTCACATCACCCTCAATGTAGAACATGACCTATGCTTAGTCAAATACTGGTCTAAATTATCTCATTTTAGGAAGTTATTCCTTCAAATGGAAAAGGACATACATAGGGGACTTTTACTCCCTGAGCATCAACAGAGCATGTGTATCAGTTTGCAAGAGGCTGGTGGTATCAGAACTGTGCTCCCAGGCTTTCAGAAAGTATTTGCCTGTTACTGTATCCCCCTACCATGGAATAGCCACACAACAGCCCTTAAATAGAGCAATGACTATCTGTACAATCAGTCCTGTGATTTATAACCACAAAGTCCAGCTGGTGACTCCAGCTGGTAAGAAATATTCAGTTATTACCGAAAGAGCTGAATGGGTTTCAGTTTCTTAATTTATGGAATATTAAACATATGAAGCATAGCTAATGCCCAAACTAGACATTTTCCACTTAGAAGAAAAACTGCCATGCTTTTAGTAGTTTGGGAGAAAAAAAAACAAGGAGAGAGAAAGAGGAATATTATCTGTATTAGTTTGAAGTCAGGCAGAAGGCAGGGTAGGTATGAACCTTATAGACCAACTAGATCAGAGATGCATAAGCTTTCCTAAGCATCAGATGCTTATACAAGCATACACATCTTTAATTTAGTTTATAAAATACAAATCTACATTGCCTGCTGCAAGAAAAGAAGCAATTAGGAAAAAACCAGATCTATTTCTCTTGATAAAGGCTTAACAGTTTAACCAGTGACTCCAGCTGTTTAATTGGTTCATACAAAATGGATAGCTATTTCCTAGTTAACAAAGCAATGACTTTATACTGATTCAAGCAATCATAATGGTATGTTTTCCAATGGGTGTAATTATGAACATCAAATTGTTGATTAGCCCATCCCTTAATTCAACACTAAGCTACTTATCTCCATCTCCCCTAAATGTTGGTTTAGATTTGTCCCAATCTACAACTCTACTGAGGATCTAATTGTAGCAAACAAAGTGGTCTACTTTTTCATTTATTCTGAGGGCATAGTTTCTGTTATATAGGGTGATCATATGTCCTGTTTTAGCTGGGACAGTCCTGGATTTCAGAGGCTGGTTCCATCTGGCTGTTGAGAATTATAATGGGCATCCCAGAAACACAGGGTCATGAGGTAGAGTTTGGCTGGGAGTCAGAGCAGTGCAGAGCACCTTGGAATTGGGCAGGCAGACACCGCTGCCTGCCTGGCATGCCACCCCATCCCCATTGCCTTGTAAGAGCATGGGGGAGGAAAGGAGGACAGTGTCTTGGATTATGTCCTGATTTCCAGGATTTCCATATGGTCACCCTACTGGTAATGCTTGTGGAAGACTAGTGGCCTTTACAAGATTTACACCTTCTAATATGGGATGTGTGTTCAATGCCCAGAATCTTGGAAAACTAGCTACTTGTGATCATACACAATGGCAGGCCAGTGCTATAATAAGCAACACCCCCAAATTCTAGAAATGTGCTAAGTGGAATCTGAACTGGTCAGTACAAAGGTCCCCTGGCTTGTGTTCTGCAAAAAAAACCCCAGCCCAGTGCAGTTTTGCAAAACCAATAAACCTTTGATAGCTCTTTTCTAAGGTGCCCAGTAAATGGGTTCCAATATCTAGAAGAATACACATTTGAGGAGAGACTTATTTTGGTTGAATACAACACAGAAAATGCATTCTCTTTAGTATTCTTCAATAACATTCAGACTTTCCTTGCTAGATTTATCCTGTTAGCTTGTCATTGCGTGCAATGATTCTATTCAGTCTTTGAGCTGGTTATATGATGCTGTTATGGGGATGGCAAAATCTCTGGAACAGTTGGGTATTGCAGAAAATGGTACTGGTGGTGCAATAGTACAGATTCCAATATGAGTCAGTATAGGCTGAGTGCCATAGGCAGTAAGCACTGGCATTAGAAGATCCCATATAATGAGAACAGCTGTCTTTCAGATTCTTACATTTTTCTTCTTCATTCCTAACATAATATAAAAATGAGTCAAAAAAGCTCGATCTCTCTCTCTCTTTCCAAAAGAGCACTGGACAAAGCAAAGGGATGTTATAGAAATAAAGAGACGGGATAAAGCATTTGGTTGAAGCCTAGATGTGGGAAATCTGTATTATATAAAACTGAAATCTCAGCCAATTGTTGTCATTAAAAATTCTATTTCACATTCCATAAAGGATGTGTTGATGTGAACTCAGAGCCAAATTTAATTCTGTACAACTATATATTTTGCCAATCTGGATTCAGTTCTCCCTGTTGCTTCAACAGGGAACAGCATTGTTTTCCCACTTTTTGTCTTCATCTTTTAAATGATATTGTGTCTTTATACCATGATTACCATACATTACAAGTCAATCTACATGCTGAAGGGCCTTAAGTATGAGCTGCTCAAATGTTGGTTGTTGTTGGTGTTAGCTCAAGTTTAGAGCAGTCACACGTTCAGGCCAACAGGATTCTGGAGGACTGAAAAGTAAGAATCCCTTATCTACTCCCACTCCAGGTTTCTTCCATGCCTCACATGGCTCCATCAGTTTCCGCCCCATGGCTCCTGGGGCTTCCCTCCTGCCCCTCCCTGTTCACTTACTTTGTACCTGCCAGTGCTGTTTGTCTTGGGGAAGCAGGCAGGGAAGAATTAACCTGCCTGCCCAGTCCCTGCTGCTGTTCTCTGGCTGAGCCTGGCCCAGAGAGCAGCAGCAGTCCCAGCAGTGGCTGGTCAGGCAGGTTAACCCTTCCCTGTCTACTGCCCTAGGACAGACAGTGCTGGCAGCCACAAATAAGGCATTGGAAGGAGGGGTGGGGAGCAGTGAGCAGGGATCTGGGGTATGGGGGGGCGGGGCAGTGAACCTGATCCAAGCCAGTGGGGGAGGAGTGGTGGGTGTGCTGTTCACCCTAACATATAGCTGATGTGGCTACGCATCAATGTAAGGGCCTTGGTACACATCAATTTTAGGCAGCTCCTGAGCTCTTGGAGCTCTTAACCCCTGGATTGTTCACACTTTAACACCAGAAACTAGTTTTAAGCATACTTTAGGTGGCTTAAAGTTATATCACTCTAGGGCAGATTTCTCTCTGGTTTATGTTATCCAGCTCATGTTGGGCCCTGTTACACATTGCACTTTGAGCACTCAAATGTTGATCTGTGTTAGTGCTAGCTCAAGTTTGGAGCAGTCACACCTTATGGTTAAAAATCTTCTCTGTCTTCCACTTGTACAGCTGTGACTTACCAGTAGGGCCAGGGACAGAAGTTACACATCAACAGGTATAAGTGATTGGAAACCGGACAGAAATTCAGTGTACATAAACCAATTTCAAAACAGCCAAAACCAATTTAAGATAAACCTGCAGTGAATGTAGTATCAGACCTGACTGATTTTAGGTTAAACCAGTCTATCATACTTTTGTCTTAGTTCCCCTTTCAAGTTAACTCAGTCTCCCAGCATCCCAGGATGCTTTGCACTGCCCCTGCAACGCCCCCTCCCAAGACAGGCAGGCTAGCTTTGGCTGCTGCTGTCTGCTCTAGCTGAGCAGGGCTGGACCCACCCCCAGGCAGTCACTGAGTTGAAACAGCAACGCCTCTTCTCCCTAGCCTGCAGTCCTGCCTGTATCACCAGCCCAATGAGGGGTGGAGGATGAGGCAGGGGAATAGAGTCCCCCACCAGCTCTGGACCCCAAAATGGTCTGTGAGGGTTTCTCCCTCCTGCAGCTGGGCCAGTGCTAGTCACTGATATGCTGAGGGGAGGCAAGGGAAGCACTTGTCCTGGGGCCAGCACCCTGGACCAGGGTCTGCCCATGTGTGGGGAGCCCCATGCCTGTGGGGGATTCCCCTGCCCCACTGCAGCCTGGCCCAGGTCCCTCTTACCCCCATCCCTGCATGGGCCTGGCTAGCTGTGGGAGCACTGGACTGGCTGCCCCCTTGCCAGTCTCTGACCCTCAGGGGGAGGAGGAAGGAGCTTCCATCCCAGTGCTGAGCCAGGGTCTGCCCCCTCTCTTGTTGGACCAGATTGGGCCCTCTACTCCCCTGCTCCACCCTCCCCAGCACCCCTGATTCCCCACTCACTTTCCCCCTACCCCCTGATTACCTGGGGCTGCCTGGCACTGCTCCCAGGGAGCAGGCAGGGAAGAGTTAAACTGCTTGCTCAGCTTGACTGAACATCTTCCCTGCCTGCTCCCTGGGAGAGAGCCCCACAGCTACAAATCATCTTGAGGTGGAGAGGTGAGGAGTGGGGTGTGAGCAGGGATCTGGGGTGCTGGGGAGGGTGGGGGTCAGCCCCCAACTTGGCTCCCAGACTGGGGCTACTTCCCCTCCCTGCAGCAGGGGGAAGCAGGGAGATGGGGACATGCTAACCTCAGCATGGCCTCAGGCCTGGAGGTATGTTTCAGTGCCCTCTATCTTCTGGCCTGGGTCAGTGCAGGCCTCTGCCTGCTTTGAACTGACATCCAGTTTTCAGTTTGGAAATTCCTTATCAATTCAAGATGCACAGTTTAAAAAAAAAACTTGTGCAAATTGTATCGATTCTGCCTCCAGCTTCTTAACTGTCTGTACTTAGTCTACAGAGCTGGCAAGCAGGGGCTAGAGTAGGAGCTATAGCAGTGAGTAGCTACTAAAGGGCTAGAGAGCCAGGACAGGGGTTAAGAGCTTTAGAAGACGTTTAAAATTAACATATAAGAAGGCCCTCAGAGAGGTTGAGTGGTAGCTAGGCTTCCAAATAACTTTGGGAACCAGTGTGTCTCCTTCAGACTCAATGCCTCCCAGTGGTTTTCTTCACTGGGTAAACTTGTCCAGGCCTATGCATAATAGTCAGTCTTTAGTTCCCCAAATACATGGAAAATACCTTTTGATGACATGTAATTACAGATATACCAAGTAATATAACAGTATTATTTTAGAGACACTTTACTGAGATCAACAGGATGACAAATAGTTTTAATTCTTATCACACATGTAAGTTGAGTAGTGTTTAAAAAGAATAATAAAAGAAATATATTTTAAAGCTACAAACCTTGGCCATGAACATGACTTTAATCTCCGTTTGTTTCCTTCACATATGAAGACCAAATGTAATTATGAAATCTTATCACAGTAGTATTTCTTTTTAAAAGGAATAATGTAACATGATTAATCAAAAATACAGATTACATTCAGTAGACTGGACAGACAGGCGTATGATACAGTAAAACATCAACAATAATAATATAATATTTCAAATCATGGCCAACAGCTGAACCCAAGCACAGTTTGACAGGATGATACAAAGATCAGTTAACATATGATGCTTTAAAGTTGAATCAAAATGTGATTAGGAAGATATATTGCCTTTTATCTACTTACTGGCCACATTTTACAATGGATCATTAGAGCTCTGTTTGGAACACTGTGAGACACACCAATAGATAGAAAAAATTGAAAGTCAGATCCTCAACTGGTGTAAATAAATAGGCACACTGTCATTGAAATCAGTTAAGTTCTGCTGATTTGCACAAGCTGTTGGCCTGGCCAAGCAGTAAGGACTGCATATGGTGAGGACAGTGTAGTAAATTGTGCCCTACATAGATTTTTGTTTGTTTCGCCTGATTTATCTTGAGGTCTGCCTCTAGATTTGGTTTTCATTTTGGTCCTTCATAGGTATATCAAGTTGCTCTCTCCCAGGTCCTTATGTATGTCTCTACATTATTTTAAAACATCATGTGCTTCATTCTGCTTCATGTTGTGCTTCATTCTGGCCTTCAAAAAGATGAAGAGAGCGAGAGCTATAGCATGGTTCTTTGTCATGCTCAAAAAGACTAATAAACTGTTCCACAACCCACCAATGAAGGAATATGGGATTAAGTGCAGTATTCACAGCTTGAAGCATTGAAAAATTAAAGTCAAGCCCCAACAAAAATCCAGAACTTATAAAAGAAAATAAAGAAAAGACAGAATTTGGTTTATTTTCTTGGCCATCCAATTGTTTCAACTTTAAATTAAACTCAGGTCACATTTGCCTAGATTTCCTCTAACACCATTAGAAATTTCCTTGAAAAAAAAAATGAAAGTAGAGGTTTTCACAAATCTAGGAACTCTCAGGCTTCATCCAAAACATCAAATATTCTGGTGTTGGAAACACTGAGTGTAGCAGGACAATTTTAAAGTAATTCTGTGTGTGCATGTACATTTGTGCATGTGTGTGAGATTGAGGCCACAGACAGGTGTTTCTCCCAGCACAAGAAGAGAATCAAGGGGTTTATTAAGGAAGAGAACTGGCTCTTTTCCAAGAAAGGTCTCCCTCTTCAAACCAAGAAGATTTTGCCCTTCTCACACTAACTTGAACTGCTGTATACTCCTCTCAGGTGTAAGGATACCCAGTATTTCAGAGTCCTCTGTTTTCACTCCCTCCCTCCTGTGGCGGGCCAATAGGGGGCACTCCTGCGTTGAGCCACCCACCTCACTGCACCCAACCACCTTCCAGGCTAGTGCCCCCCTGGGGGCGCCTCACGTCTGGCCGACCCCCTTCCTGGAGCCCACCCGCTAGCCTGGGGGTTCCACTGCCACCACCCAGGGCTGGGCTTGATTCTGGCTTTGTGCACCCTGGGAAACACAGGTCTAGTAGCCCTCGAGGGTACTTGATTCACTTCAAGAACTTGGGATGCTTCCCTCAGTCAGAAGCACAAGTAGTGGTCTCCCTTAGTCAGCCGAACCAAGGGGACCCCAAGGCATAATCTAGACCCACTCCCAATAAGTCTCCCACAATAGGTACAAAGGAGAACTTTATTGATTACAGAGGGTAGGGTTAGAACAGGGTAGAGCAATATCAGAGAAATCCCATAGAGCAAACTCCTCTGGCTGGGTAGCCTTTTGATCACGCATCTGAGTTACTGCAAGCTATGTATCTAGTTAGATCTCAGGTAGCTTACTCACAAGTATCATCCAGATGCAGTTGGAGATTCCGTCTGGAGGCAGGCAGTTCCTTGATCATGAGTTTTGAGAGAGAGAGCAAGTTTCAGATGGTACAGCTCTTCTCTGTCTCTGAGTCTCCCTCATGGCTGCTGCCCCCTCCTCCTGGGCAGTCCTTAACTTATATAGCCCTTGTGACCTCATTTACCTGGTCCAATGGAGGCAGGTATCTGTTGGCTGTCAGCCAACCAATTTGAAATACATCACTAGTTGCAGGGCAGACTGGCAGTCTCTAGCCCACCAGGGAGGAAGCCCCTCACCCAGGGATGTGATACTAGTCATGTAGGCAGAGGGAGCGGGTTTCCCCCCTCCCTCAGGAATGTACCCAGCTCAGGTTACCTAAAGAGATAGGGTAAAGATGTGTCTCCTCTGCTGGGCCCATCCTAATCAAATTGTCACAGCGCAGAGTTTTTGGGGGAGAGACAAAGGTGGCTTTCTGCCACACTCCCGGGGTGAACCATCCGGCAGTCCTGTGGAGACCCAGGCATGGGTGCCAGTGTCCCCATCTACTGAACAAACTTGGGTCACTGGGTCACCAGCAACCAGTCTATGCAAAGAAGGGACATTTCCTGCAGTTGGATCTGTTGTAGGGTCTAGGCACACTGCTTCCAACTCCTGTCTTGCATACTCCTCCTGGGTGATGTGGAGGGGTGCACAGAGCCAGGGCATTTTCCAGTGGCTGGAAACTACTTGGGTCTCCAGAGGGGCTCCAGTCACAGGCACATCTGCCTCCCACTCCATTCATTCCCTCAGCATTACCTGGAGTGGTCCACAACACTGGGGAGTGGGAGTGCATTCTCCAATGGAGGGAACGCTTCCAGAGCCCTGGGAGAATTCCTCCTTTTCCCCTGCAAAAAACACATACCTCTACCCTACCAATCAGAAGATTGGTGGGGCAGACCGGGGGGAGAGGAACAGGGAGACAGTGTTGGGGGCGAGTTGAGAAGGGGGAATTCTCCCGGGACTGGAACCCACCTGGGGCTCTGGGAGAGCTCTAGCCCCAGGCATATCTGCTTCCCATCCCGTGCACTCCTGTCCATGACCCGGGGGGTGCATGCAGTGGGGCCTGTCCTCCTGGAGCTGGAACCTTCCTAAGGTTCAGGGAGGATTCCCACCATGAGAGAATGGCCCCAGCTCTGTGCATCTATCTAGGTCACCCATAAGTGACCCTGGCCAGGGCAGGGAGTGGAAGGAGTGAGGAGTGCAGTTTTGGTTCTTCTCAGCCCTATAGGCCTAAGGGCTGTCCATGGCATCTTCTGCTTTTCAGCAGCTTCCAACTGCCTATTGATAGCCTGCCCTCTTTCCCAGGGGAGTAGACAGGCTATTAATCAAGGAGATCCCTTAAGAGTGGGGGTAACCCAAAGAATGCCCGCAGGCTAGAGAACTAGCCTGTGCACTTCATGGCATGGCATGCACGGTACCTAGTAACTCTTGTAAGGAAGTAACATTGGTACCAAAAATGAGTTTGGTTCTCAAGAGAGGTGCGAGTCTAACTCCCAAGACAAAGGAATTATACTGCACATGAAGAGACTGAATGGCCAAAGGGGTTTCATAAAGTAAGAGCTGTCCTGATCTCCTGGACAAATTTAATCTTGTGTAACTAAACATTCTTCCCTAAACTACAGTTCTCATGTGATCTCAGCAAAGTAGATTGTTTTTCCACTCCATGCTTTTATCTATTTTACAGATTCTTTGCTAGATTTAACTGGTGGCTAGTAATTTCGACCACATATACATCTCTTCCTAATTCACAGGGATATTATGAAGATTGATTAAAGCCAAATTGTGACTTGCCCTTGTATAAGGGAGAACCACAAGGATACTCCCTCCCCCCAACCTCTGCTTGTTTATGACATTTAATATGGTGGCACCTAGTGACTAATCAGGAATAGGGTCCCACTATCCTAGATACATACAGACAGAGAATAGTAATCCAGTTCTGCTTTGAAGAGCTCACAATCATTACTTTAGGGTCCATCTACCATAGCCTCTGTATTCTCCTATGTTTAGTGATGGCTCCTTCATATTGACTGGTAAGATGCAAACCACTAGAGCCCTTGACCACCAGCATTGATCTAGAGTACCAAGAGAGGGTTCTTTGGTGAGGAGGAAGCAGGCCTTCCTTTCTAAACCATACGCTCTCTGGATGATTTGGGCTCATGTATTTAGGTCATTATAACAGAGAGAATACTTCACATATATTCAGCAGATTTACCTTTTTTTGGTTACAAAATGTCTGGGAACATTTCCCCATACTGCAGTTTCTGCTGGTCTATGGGTTTTTTTCAGCCTCCTTTTAATTAACACTCTTTTCCATTTCACCCTTTTCCTCTTGACTCTTTTCTCCCTTGTTCTTCCAGATAGCTTGTCTCATCTGAGTCTTCACTACCTAGATTCTTTTTCCTGCCCCCTATTCTTTGGGTGCTTTTCTGCTCAGTTTCCTCTCCTTCTTTCACCAGCTACTTTACTGATAGACTGGGCTGCTTTTAAATGGCTTATTATGGGAACAAGAAACAAGAATATAATTGAAGAGACATAGTGGTTGACTGAACTCTGGACTCAAGTATAGAAAAAGTGACTGTGCCACTTCTTTGTTACTCCAGTCCCTTGGGCTGGTTCAGCCCTCAGAAAAAACATTTTTTTGCAATAATATTTGAGTTTTATTCCTTAGAGGCCCAGCCATCTCCTGAAGGCATATTACATGAGAATATCAGCTTCTATTTTTAAAGTAATTTTCCAACCCTTATATTTGGCAGAGAAAAGCTTAAAGATGTGACTCTCTAAAAGTCTCAAAAAACAGAAGGGAAAAAAGGAACATAACAAAATCCCATTATTTTTTAACCAATCCATATTTAAACCATGAAGCTTGACTCATGACTTTTCAATGCTTGAGGTTAACTGTCCTGAGTATCTTATGGACTACTTTAATTTATGCTCAACCATGACAGCTGCAAATGATTTGCGGTGACTGCAGAGCCCAGCAGCAAACAGTGCTCAAGCCATGTTCTTCATCCCCACATTTCCTGCATAAGGTATTTTAGGATAGTACAGTATACAGATTACTCTTCTAGATGCATCCCCCAGGGATTCATTTATACGAAAGCAATTCTCAGCTGTCAACTTTTAGGAACTTTAGAACTGTTTTGCAACACAAGAACGTTGCAAAGCAGTTTTACTTACCAAGGGTGAGGT
Source organism: Alligator mississippiensis (assembly GCF_030867095.1). Lineage (NCBI taxonomy): Eukaryota > Metazoa > Chordata > Crocodylia > Alligatoridae > Alligator > Alligator mississippiensis. The sequence continues at coordinate 281,061,158 of NC_081824.1, forward strand.
AAAGTTTGTGCCTTATATGTTAAACTTTTCTTTAGGATACATCATATACTTATGTCTCTATTTTTTAAAATCTTTCATAATTGCTGCTTAGTACAGATATACTTTCAGAAATTCAATTTCATATGTTTACTCATTGCCCAAATTAAATCTTTCCTACTAAAAGCCAAATCTATTAAATGACATGAACTGATGGACTACATAGATAGTATTGCTTATTTTTGTAAGGTGGGGAAAAACTGACCAATTTTAAATTTAGATTTTTGTGCTTAGTTTTGGCCAAGGGGAGCCTTGATGATTATATTATAAATGATTAAGAGGGGAAAAAAAAAAAGCTTGTTACAGAAGCAGTTGCATAATTTCAACTCCATTCACAACAATGGATGCAAGTTTTCTGTTGGGCATGTTGCAACAACTCTTAAAAAAATAATGATTCTAAAGGATCCAGTACTGTGGAACACAGAATGCAATGGGGCCCTTCTACAGCGGCATCTTTGAATTGATAAATCCTTGGATTACAGTCTGATACCACTTCCAGGATCTGTGGCACTGAGGTACATGTCCAGGTGAACCCCCACCCCCCACCAGAACAGGGCTTCCAAAATTCCTGGGGTCTGGGCTGTGGAACACGCTTCTGGGCAGACTGCAGACTTATTCACAGATGGGAACTTGATTCTGGTACAGACTCCACATCTCACCAAGAAAATCCATCAGGTTACCTCAGAGTCAGGGATTCTGGGGTATCAAGGTCATTCGGTTATAACTAAACCTAAATTTCAGAATTTCTGCTATGGAGCTGGAAGCTGTTAGCCATGGCTCCAACTAGAACCATAGATCCTTGGATGCCAGGCAGCTGCTCAGAAAAACTGACATTCTTGCAAACCCAAACCAATAAATATATTCCAAATATATACACTTGAAATATATTAAATATACAATATATACATTTATGCACTTAAAGTCGGGACTGCACAAGTATTTATTCTGTTTTGACAAATTTGTTTTAACTTTGAAATTAAAACCTACTGCTTATATATTTTAGTGGAATCTGTTAAAGTTCATATATTTATTTGTATTAGCAGTCAATTTGTGGACAAAGCAGAAGTACTTGTTGGAGTTGATTATGTATAATTGAAACAGATTTTGTGAAAGTTGCCTTTACAAAGCTCTGAATTATTTTTAAAAACCTGTATTACCCATAAGTTAGCAATAAAGGCTAGTGCGTTAATCCACTGTAGCAGTAGAATCAGCACTTTAGTTGATACCACACCTAGAATTCTTCAATTCTTCTTAAGATTATATTGCATTAAACTGTAATATCTTAGATATAAATAGTACTTCTGTTTGTTGGGTACCTAGCATAGATGAGGCTACAATGATATAGATATTATATATTCAGGCTAACGAGGATTTTTTGTCTAAACTGTTCTTGGTGGAAAATGCCTGACACAGAGTGGTCTGTTCCTTTAAGAGGGAACAGTCATCCCTGTTGAAGGAGCTCAGTTGCATGGTATTTGGATAGGCAGGAAGTATCCCATTAGGAGCTTTAAAGGGTCCCAGAAGAGTAAGCAAGGGAAGTGGAAGCAAGCTGTGAGCAGAACAACTTGATACAAGGAAGGTCCATACTGCTGTACTGAAGCCAGAGCCAAAGACCTCCCCTCTACTGCCTTGACAGCACAGAAGTGTTTGGTTTGGTTTGTTTGTTTGTTGATTAAAGACTGGTTTTGTATTTAGTAAGACTGGCTGACGAGCGTCTCAGGGAGCAAACCCCACTTGTAGAAGTGCCTGCTTACAATGCTGATTTCTCAAAATTAAAATGTCCCATTTGAATATTTTAAAAGGTTTCAGTAGTTTTAGAATGCAGTGGTTTGACATATCCAAAGTGAATATTTCCAATATTTTTTGGTTCCAATTGATATTTCCTTTAAAAAAATTAAGCTACTTTATCATAAATAAAAAGGTTTTTTTAAAGCATGATAAAATTGTAATATTTTGATTTCTTTTAAAATTTGATTGAGTCAGTCTTGCTCCTCCTCCCCCGGTTCATGAGACTGTTCAAGATTTTAACTTTTCCTTTGATTCAGAGGGGGAAATATTTTGGTAGCTCAGAAAATTCTAACAGAATGGGCAGGGTAGGGGGAAAGAAGAAGGGGAAATCCTCACCATCTCTAGGGACTAACAAATGTCTGTGTTTCCAGGAAAAGACTTTTTCTTTGTACCTTCTATATACATTGCCGTATGTTTAAAAGTCAGCTCCTAGATTTCTTGTGAAGTGTAGCTTTACTAGTAAGTTTAGAAAACATTTTCCTTTGTTATTGGCAGGTTTTGATATTATTAATGAAGTCATCTAATCAGTGTTGATCAGAGACTAATCATGTTATAAAGACAGTGGCCTCCTTGATTAGTCATAGGTTAACACTTGACATCCTTAATAGAATGGTACTATGCCATGTATTTTTAAAATGTGTGAAAAAAGAGGTCCTGCATATGAGAGAGAAAAAAAATCCACCATTCCTAATAGATTCTAGTTCTAAAGAGTAAGATACATACAACATTCAAATAGTTTATGAAAAAGGCACAAATGTGGGTACATTGTTTTCAAGAATCTCAGATATTTTGTGACATGGGACTGAATTAAGGGGGAAAAAAGTCAAAAGGTCCACCTGAGTCTTAGCAGCCTATTATCTCAGTTTGCTAAAGCAGGGAAAGTAGGTAAAACCAATGGCATACAAGAGAGTAATATGGCTTTCACATTTGGCTACTATTAACTCCCCAGCCCAAATAACTTAGTCCCCAGTGATAGCTGGATTGACTGGGGCAGCCTTTTGCATGAGCCCAGAACCATATTCAAGCTCATACCTTTGGAATCATAGCAGGTAACCTGAACTTCTCTGCCACCACTTCTCTCTGGGACTGAGTGGGCTATTCATTCAGTATGCATTGGACATCAAGAGACACAATTTACATTAGAATTCAGTGAAATCATATTGTTATTTGTATTGCATTAGAATGTGCAAGTAGCAAACCAAGATGAGAGTTCCATTATCTACAAACATGTATTAAGCCCAGTCCATGCCCCAAAGAGTTTCTAATCAACATAAATGAAATAGAATGGGAGAAGGAAACATTATTTTACAGATGGATTTCTGGGACACAGCAAATTTAAATATCCCATGTCTTATTAGAAGTCTTTGGCAAAAACAGGAACTGAATGCAGAAAAACTGAGATCTGGTCCAGTTCCTTAACCACAGACCACACTGCTTTTTAGCATTTTTTTCCCATGAAAATATTAATTAAAAACAAAGACATTTTGCCAGCTCATTTAAGTGTGAAATATCAGAAAATGCCATTTCCATAGACATGCAATATGAGATGGGGAACAGAGACATGCATGTGTCATACTGTGTTTCTTTTTACTTAATCAAATAGTTTATTAAATTTCAATTTATAAAATGTAACAACACTAAAGTGATAAGATGAATTAATGTGATACTTTCTCATGTAGCTTTCACAGGCTGTTCCTTTTCTACTGACATGTGAAACCTTATTTTAGTGTCGTGTTGTTGAGAAACGTAGAATTACTAATATATTGTGCATCAAACAAAGGCTGTCCACTAGTAGGTATTATGAAACACTAAATAATTTAAAGGGGAATTGTTAATTTAGGAAATAAACATCTTAGGAGGCCAGTAAAGGATTCATCTGGGACGTAAGGTGCCGTATGCCTGACATTGTGCACAGAAGTAAATTTTGCAGACCAGTCCTATAAACGCTGTAACATGACAAATCCCATTGGTCCTAAGCAAGCACTTGGTCCTTGCGGGGAAGTCCCTTTGGTGGGTCTATCCTATAATCAAGGAGCCTGAAACTGTGGGATTCCTAACCTTGGGAATCCAAGCTAGGAATCCAGGCAGAATTTCATTGGAGTCCTGCTTTAGATTGAACTAAGTCCATCAGCTCCCTGCATGAAATGTTCTGGGCTTAATAGAATGGCATTTTTTAGTGAAACAATGTTTTTTTTTTAAACAAAATTTTCAACTGGCTCCAGTTGAAATATGAAGGTCACACTTGACTATGAGAAGACTTACAGCATTGAGGTAACGATACTGAAATGGGACTCAAGATGTCAAGGTTTATCCAACAGGTTTGCCACTGACATTTTATCTAATGTTAAACAGGTTACTTGATCTTCCTTTTAGTCCCCCAAATGCTAAGACATGGGAAATGATTCTGCCGTGTTGATTTAGAGTGTAAATTCTTTGCAGTAGGATTATGGACACACACTGCTTGGGACAGTGAGGCCTTGTTCTCAGTTGGTACTTTCATTGGAACCAGATATTTATCCTGGTGATGCAGAGTTGAAGTGTGGCTGTTTTGAACCTCTTCATATGTATCAATTTGAGGCTCCTAAATAAGGCCTAATATTAGCTTCCCCTTTCTCTGGATTCCTTCACCAAATCTCTTTCCTCAGCTCTTTCAACAGCTGCTTCTGGCTCCTTCTCTTCTAATCTTGATTAAAGACCCCTCCATGTCTCAGCTTAACCCAGATCTTTTTAAAGAGAGCATATCAAATCAGGCTTTACACATACCTTACCTAAACACTATAGATACACGGTCCCTAGAATTTGGGTTGCATTCTGTATAGTTAGGAGGATGAAGAAGTTGATGATTGGCAGAGCAGGGTGCCTGCCTGAAGACAACTAAGAGAGCCTGATGTACAGAAAATGCTGTGCCTCCTCCTCTGGAATCTAGCCACCAAGGTGTGTCTTGACAGTCGGGCATTTACCAATAAAGGTGCAAAATGAGCATACACATCTAAAAAATCTTGAATACTCTTTTTAAAGTTGTGCAGGTCTTATCAATAATGAGTCTCCTATGTTATCATTTGGAATCAGTTACTTGTGAGTACAAACATAAAAGTAATTCCATGTAATAATGCATCACTACAGAAACAAAGAAAATTGATCCACAGGAAAACTAAATATATAAATGCACTGCTGATTTTATTTCCTGTTTGATCATGAAGAAAATAAAATTCTTAACTCGATATTAGTAGACATTTTAAATGAAATTTCAAACATTCAAATGAAAATTTTGCTGCTCTTGTGATTAATATTTGTCATCAAAACATCCCATCATTGGACTGTGGCATCAGAACCAAAAAGGGAATCTGGGATTGGCTTTTTTTCTAGTTGTTCATTCTGAATGAAATTCAAAAAACTGAATCAGGTACAGAAATTTAATTTGGAATATTTTCAGAACGCTCCAGTTATAATGGTGGAAGGTGTTAACAACAGGCCTAAGTGAATTTGGTTCGTACATTAATTTTTAATCAGAAAATGTTTGTTTTAGAAAAAAAGGGATAAAATGATTTTTTGAAGGGGGGAGGGGGAAGTTTGGATAACATCCTACAATTACTTCTGTTAGGTATATACCTAACACTGTTAGGTATATGACCTAAATCAGCAACCTAATGATTGGAGGGAAGCTGGGTGACAGTGATCACCAGCTGATCACCTTCACCATCCACCGTAAAGCTGGCAAGTCAGTCAGTAATACAGAAGTCCTTGACTTCAGGAAAGCTGACTTTGACAAGCTCAGGAGGCTTGTCAGTGAGGCCCTAAAGGGCCACAACCCAAAGGGGAGGGGAGTTCAGGATGAGTGGTTGCTCCTCAAGGGAGCGATCCTGGATGTGCAAGCAAAGTCTATCCCATCTCGGAGGAAAGGCACCATAAGGGCACAACAGCCCCCTTGGCTCTCCAGGGAACTAGCGGACCTCCTGCATCTTAAAAGGAAGACCTACAAAGGATGGAAGACTGGAGCCACCACAAAGGAGGAATACTCTGCTCTGGTCTGGCCCTGCAGAGGGCAAACCAGCTAGCTACAAATATTAAAGACAATAAAAAGTCCTTTTTTTTAGATATGTGGGGAGCTGGAGGAAAAGCAAGGGCAACATTGGACCCCTGCTAAACCAGATGGAACAACTGACAACTGATGCCCAGGAAAAAGCAAATTTGCTAAATGGGTACTTTGCATCAGTTTTTCACCAGTCCCATGGGATGCCGCTGCCCACTGCGGGACAGGGAGGCCCGGGTGAGGGAGATTCCTTACCATCCATCAAAGCTGACCTCATGAAGGAGGAACACCTTGACAGACTGGATACCTTCAAGTCAGCCGGCCCTGACTGTTTACACCCAAGTGTACTCAAAGAGCTGGCTAGCATCATAGCTCAGCCCCTGGCATGGATCTTTGAGAACTCCAGGCGCTCTGGTGAAGTGCCCGACAATTGGAAGAAGGCCAATGTGGTGCCTATCTTCAAGAAAGGGAGGAAAGTAGATCCGGCAAACTACAGGCCCATCAGCCTGACCTCTATCCTGGGGAAGGTCTTGGAAAAGAGTATCAAAGAAGCCAACCTATACAGGCTAGCTGACGGCAGTATCCTGAGGGATACTCAGCACGAGTTTGTTGCAAGTAGGTCTTGCCTGACCAATCTCATTTCCTTTTATGACCAGGTGACCTATCACCTGGACAAGGGGGAAGAGATTGATGTCATATATCTTGACTTTAAAAAAGCCTTCGATCTGGTATCCCATGATCACCCCTTGGCAAAACTGGCTAACTGCGGCCTCGACCTTACCACAATCCTCTGGCTGGGGAATTGGCTCCGCAGCAGGACCCAGAGGGTGGTGGTTGATGGAAGTCAATCGTTGTGGTGCATTGTGACCAGTGGGGTCCCTCAAGGCTCTGTTGTAGGGCCTTTACTTTTTAACATCTTCATCAATGATGTAGACATTGGTGTCAGAAGTGGACTGGCCAAGTTTGCCGATGACACCAATCTCTGGGGTAAAGCATTTACACCCGAGGACAGAAGTGTGATCCAGGCAGATCGACAGGCTCATGAAATGGGCGGATGAGAACCTGATGGTGTTCAACACTGAAAAATGCAAGGTTCTCCACCTTGGGAGGAAAAACCTGCAGCATGCTTATAGGCTCGGCAGTGCTATGCTGGCTAGCACTACAGATGAAAGGGACTTGGGGGTCATGATTGACCACAAGATGAACATGAGCCTTCAATATGATGCTGTGGCTAGTAAAGCGAGCAAAACGCTGGCTTGCATCCATCTATGCTTATCAAGCAAATCCCAGGATGTCATTCACCCATTGTATTCGGCCTTGGTGAGGGTGCAGCTGGAGTACTGCATCCAGTTTTGGACCCCACAGTTCAAAAAGGATGTGGAGAAGCCTGAGAGAGTGCAGAGGAGAGCCATGCGCATGGTCAGAGGTCAGGAAAACAGACTTTATGATGAGAGGCTGAGAGCCATGGGACTCTTCAGCCTGGAAAAGTGTAGGCTCAGGGGTGATCTGGTGGCTACCTGTAAGTTTATTAGGGGTGTTTCACCAGGATCTGGGGGAAAGTCTGTTCATCAGAGCACCCAAGGGGTGACAAGATTGAGTGGTCACAAACTCCTCTGCAACCATTTCAGGCTGGACATAAGGAAGAACTTCTTTACTGTCCGAGCCGCCAAGGTTTGGAATAGACTGCTGCCGGAGGTGGTTCAAGCACCCACTTTAAACACCTTCAAGACACTTTTGGATGTTTATCTTGCTGGGATCCTATGATCCTTGCTGACTTTCTGCCCCTGGGCAGGTGGCTGGACTCGATGATCCTCTAGGGTCCCTTCCAGCCTGAATGTCTATGAATCTATTAAAATCACTTTTAGATGTATATACTTTTAGGTATAGATACAACTGCTTCTTTTAGGTTGGTGAGACTGAAGAGGTCAGAACCACTGTCTAACTAAAGCAGAATGGTTCACACAGCTGGTTGGACAGTTGCAACACATTTCCAAAAAGAACTGTATTAATCTCCTCCTCACTAGATATGCTGCCTAGTGGTACCCTCAGCTTGTCTGAAGATATTATGAAATAATAACAACTCAACATGCATCTCTTATGATGCATTAGTTGGATCCCATCCTAGGTAATATTAGACCCTTCTCCAGCCCTGTTTTTGCCCAGGTGCTCAGTGATGAAAGGAAGAGGTGTCTTATGCTTTCTTGCATCACTTACATAATGTAGGTCATAATTGTGCCTTAATATTCTACCACTCTTACTCCTGTTGATTAGAACATTCTCTGCAAAATAGCTCTATTCCTTCCATTAGACTTGGCTGCAAAAAAATCAAGTTATTTCAGGTCTGTAAATCAAGTTATATTTTGTCTGATAAATGAATTTATGGGTTGTTATCTGTTTTAAAGGTCTTGGTAGGAAAAAAACTTGAGCAGCTTGCTATGAACATTTTTACCCATTTGTCTGCAATATAGTAGTGGTACATTCTTCCATTTTTCACAGATAGAAAATTTCTGCTTTGTAGTTGATAAAGTAGCAGGGAGACAAAGCTGTTAAAAATGAACCTCAAGCAGCTGACATCTCAGTGTGTTCAGAAAAGGGCATTAAAATGTCAACTGATTTACCAGCCATTAATACACAACTCCAAATTTCCATTAACACATTGAACAACTTCTGCTGAAGCAGATAAGATAAAACTGTGCTTCAGAAGTAAAAAAGAAAAAGAAAACCCTCAAAACAGTTATCTGTTTAAACACCAGGAACTAAATTAGCTTGAACAAACAAATCTTCAAAACCTTTTTCAGAAGATCTTAACATTATTTTGGTCTCTCTCCGCGCTCCCCCCCCCCCCCCCCTCCTTTGCTTAGGATAGGGCCATGACCCAAATCAATTCTACCTAGAGCTGTTCAGTTTCCTGTACAGTGTGTTATAGGAACCATATTTTGGAAATAGCCATCTTATTTTAAGGAGCAAATCCCTTCTGCTCTAACTGTGGATGGCACCAGGTGAAACTTCCTAGATAAAGAGGTGGCATTAGTTTACTTAATTCAGTTTAAAAACTGATTTTATTTGAACTGGTGAACACCAGTATTGGCTAAGGTGATACAAAACAAGTTTTAAACAAATACAAGAATGATCTGACATGCATCTACAAAGATTTAATTAATCACGAATTTTAGATAAATTTTTACAACTGCATGTATAGACTGGGCTTTAGAGTCTTTTCAGTCTAGAAGCTAATTCCAATAAGACATTTGCAATTCTGTACAGACAATTCTGTAACCCATTCTGTTTCTGTAAACAGTGTGGAGCAGATGGTTTATTAGGTACTGAGCATCGGGCTCAACAAAATGTTGGTAGCATCAGGAGCAATAATATCCTCTATAGAATTATTTCCATTGCTGTTCAGTGTTCTGTGATGACCCTTCTCCAAACCCCAGTCCCCACAAAACCTCGTATATGTGCCAGTATTAGCTATTGTAGCTCGATGAGACAGACATTTATTTCTGGGCTTCAATGGAAGCCTAGTATAATCATGATCATTGTAATTTTAGGAGTCTTCTTTCCTCAGTGCATGCATACAATTTACTTTTTAGATCAGAAGGAGTTTTGCACCCCAAATAAGAGAACACATCCCTAAAATTTGACTGGAAAATTGGAAGATTAATTTACTAGGCAGAGAATTTCCATCAGTCTATAAATACTTTTAAACTCAAATTTAGCAATTATATAGAAGGTAGATGGTGAGCTTGATATTTAGGTAACCTTATACTTCTTTTCATTATAAGGGAGTCTTGTGACCTACATAATTCACTGGGTTTTTGCATTAGAGGAGGGAACAATCATTGAAGAATGGGGATAAAAACCAATGACTAGCTGCATTATTCCCTGTGCCTCAACCCATCCTGTACACAGGATGAATCAAGAATCTTGCTAAAAAGCAGTGCACACAGTTATGCAATTAAAAACTGTATCATATCGCACACGCAGGATGAGGCTGAAGTGAATGAACTTTATTTCTGACATTAGCTAAATTTGAAATTCAGTTAAAAAATATATAGTCTGTTGGTAGGATTTTATAATTTTCTAGATTTTTCTTAAAAAGAAAATAGGTAAAAACAGGGCCAGACCTAGAGGGATTGCAGTGGCACTGTTAAACCCTGCTTTCCACAGTTCCCTGCAGCCCTGTTCCCTGGGTCCCTTGAGGAGTTCAGACCACACTATGGAAGCAGCAGCCAGGAACTTTTTAAAGTCCCTGAATCAAGTAAGAATCCCCCCTTTTTAGCACCCCCTGCCGTCCTTTCTGTGGTCAGTAGCACCTTCCCCCTCCCCACATTTTCCCCTTACCCTCTCTACCTATGCCTCTGAGCACAGGAAGGGAAGACCTGTCTGCTACTGTTATTGTCCCCAGCTGACCTAGGGACAGAGGGAATCCAAGAGCTATTTCGGCCTGCTCCAGCTGGGACTGCTGCACAGGGAGCCAGGCTCAGCTGGGTATAGTGGTGGCTGCAGGTGGGTTTCCCTTCCCTGCTCAGTCCCCCTGGGTATTCCCTGCTAGTTTGGGAGTAGGTGCAGGGAGGGGAAACTCACCACTGCTGCTGTCTGTCCCTGACTTAGCCTGGCTCTGTGCAGCCACTCCCTGCAGCCCCTGCTGGAGCAAGGCAGGAGCAGCTGGGACAGTGGTGGCAGTGTGGGGACTCACCTTCCTGCACCCAGAAACATAAGTAGAGAGGGCAAGGGAGGAATAACAGGCAGAAACAATTATGCTGTATACAATTGCAACCTGCAACAAAGGAATCGTATTAGACCTGATTCTTTACTTAGGTTTATAGGAGTTAAGTAAAACTTAATGGAATGACAGCAATGTATGCAAAAGGAGAATTAAAATCCACTAGATGCTTTCTGTTTCACAGGGAACTTATAGCTGAACAAGACAAAAAAAAAAAAGAACAAAAGTAGGGTTAAACTTTGTATATGGAAAATATTATGAAATAGCATGTACTGATATGTTTGTGCTGATGTTTATTAATGCTAAATGGGAGAAAACGTGTTAAAAAGTAGTTTCAGCATGTTTACCTGAGTATGCTACTCTGTAGTTTCCATTTATTTTACTGACTGTTTGGAACCAGGATTTCCAGATCCTTAGAAATCCAATCCAGTGTTAGATAACAAAACTGAGAAACTCATCACTGCCTTTTGCTTATGAAATTTTAGAGCCTGATTCTGTTTCCATTGAAGTTAAAGTGGAATGGGTTTATGTTTTTGACCTTAATGGAAATATAACTCTTCTTCTATAAAATAGGTTTTAGAAACATCTTTAAAAGAAAAGCCCCCCATTTTACAATCCTTAAGCAGAGGGGGGGGAAAAAAAAGAAAAAAAAAATCGCAAAAATGTTAATGGGTCCACTCAGTGACTTTGTTGGCAGTTTTGTCTGCCAAGGGTTTGTAGGACTGGGACATACTACCCCAGTAGATACATAGGAGACCTGCAGTGTTAAAACATCAACTCTCCCAGTACAAAATGGTTACTTTTATTCAGTGGCTAGAAAAAAAAATGTTCATTTTCTTTGTCACTGCAATTATGCTGAATTGTATTTTAGAAGTGATGTGCATTGTATTCTCTAAACAATCCTGTACGTGTATTTTTAGGTCAAAAGGTGTGTTATGGTGATTTCAAGCATCCCTGTTACAAGATAGCATATTTCCAGGATGTGTCTAGACGCGTGGGCTTTCCGGAGGCCCGTCAAGCCTGTAAAATTGATGGTGGAGCTCTTCTGAGCCTGGAAAGTGAAGTGGAACAGAAACTAATAGAAAACATGTTACAAAATCTCACTAAATCAGGCTCTGGAATTTCTGATGGTGATTTTTGGATTGGACTGTGGAGAAGTGGAGAGGGGCAAGCTACATCAAACGCTTGCCCTGACCTCTATCAATGGGCTGATGGAAGCACTTCACCATTCAGGTAAAAGTCTGTTTTATCTGTCTTTTGTGAAGGCACTATAGAGGGAAATGCAGTGTAAAGTACCCACTGGGATGAATGATTTGTAAGCAGAAGTAGAAAGATATGTCCAATAACATGCCCCAGGCATTGTGTCAGCCAAAATGAACTTACATTAACAGATTTGGATTTGGAGTTGTGGAAGGTGTGATGTACCCCAGCCCCAGATGCAGCCTGGGTGTGCCTTTGAGAGAGAGTTCTGGGATGCTTTCACACCTCTGGAGTGGCCTTCTGTCCCAATCCCTTCCTTGCCATTGGCTGCTTGGCCACTGAGAATCAAATTAAATATGCCAGAGACCAGATCCTTGTCCTGTGGTACCTCAACCCTACCTGTCTGTTTCACTCGGGTCTTGCCAACACTTAAAGATGGAATTTTGCCAGCCAGAAGGATCATACCCTTGTCTGGTCATACACTCCAAAAATATGGATTCTGTTTCCATAGAATGGGCAAGCCTGTATGATTAAATATTCTGGAATCGCAAGTATCCCTGACAACAAGTGGTTGGTAAGAAGATAGCAGAAAGATGTATTATGAAAAACATGGAAAAAGCAAAATAAATGTGTAATCATATGGTTGAGATACAGACAAAAATATGAGAAGAAACAGCTAAAAGAAAATATCAGAACAATAATCCATTCTCACCCTGAACCTTAAAACCAACCAGAGACCCTAACCAGCTTTAACAGGTTAAGGAGACCCTGCCTCTGACCTTTCTATCAGGGCCTCCTGCAAGTTTTCCTGTCAGCTTCTTTACTCAGCCTCAGGGCTGAGGGACTTCATCCTCTCCTGTACCCATGGAGACTAAGAAAAGCCATGCTCTTAAAGCAAGTACATTTTCCTCTCTGGCTATCCACATACATCACCCATTGGGTTGTAAGGAGGTTCTACTCCAGTAATTCCCTGCTCCCCAAAGATGCATATTTTACAACGACAAGATTTTCCTAGTCTCAAAACCAGGAGAATATGTGCATCCTTTCAGACATGGAGACTTGCTAATCAAATACACAGGCCATCTTTCTTCACTGGAAAATGTTCTTCCTATTTCATGGTGTTACTTCATACCTGAGTTTGTCCTTTTAAAATTTCTGGTCATAATCTGGCTACTATACATTAGAGCACATATACCGGGGGGGGGGGGGGGTGATGAATTAATAAACCCCTGTCAAATGACAGTTCTCAGCGATTACCTCCTCTAAGGGTGAATAGGTAAGGACCAGTTAAGTTAATCACTGCCTTACAAAAAACAGTCTTGGCTATAATATCAAGATATATCAACATTACATTTATGTCAAATACTACAATTTATATAGGTATAAAAACAGTAAGGCTGATGATACCTATATATAGAAAGTGCACATGTTATATCAATAAAACAAATTCAGGAAATCATGCAAGACTTCCCACGACTACCCCCCCCCCAGTTGTGGACAGAAGAATGAGGCGCTGTCTCTGTGGCTGTTTGTATTTTCAGTGGAGTCTCACAGAAACTCTTTTGTAAGGCCTCCACAGGTTTCCACCCTTGTGAAGCTAGAGTTCAGTAAGGTTAGGGTTGGATGTGGCAAACAAATTCTGGCCTTCCAAACCAGAAGATTAACAGAAGAGTAAGTAATTGCAGACTGTTCACAACGACTCTCACTTTATAACCCATACCATGTTTGGGAAGAGAAGGCCAGTTGGTAGTTGGGGGGAGTAGAAGGGTGGAGAAAGCAAGCAGTATTGTGGAGAGAGGTCACTTCTACTTAGATGTTCCTTGACCTACAGTTTGGGGATCAAAGATTTTTTAAAGTTACTTACAGCCTATACTAGCTGATGGCATTTCTCCATACATATGAATGATAGTATAGACAAATTTATCTTATAACTATGTTTAAAGCAGGGCAGGAGCTGCCACTTGGGAGCCAGCATCAGCTGTTATGATGTAACTATTAGATCTGCATGAACCTGTAATAGTACAATACAAAATTAGCTTAATCACTGTAACACTAATCCTGAATGAAACAGGATGAAAGTTGCAGCCATTTTACTACACATGTATCACTACAGAACTGGGATCACTACAAAACCATGCAAACATAACGATTACGTTGTAACTGTTACATTGTATACCAGTTGTTATACCAATATAACAACTTATACTGGTATCAATTGATATTGATACAATTGTTATTTCTGTCTATATCCATGTTTACTTGTGCCTTTTACCTGCAAGATTTGAACATTGTTATCTGTATTTACTTCTAGAAATTGGTACACAGATGAGCCTTCCTGTGGAAGTGAAGCTTGTGTTGTGATGTATCATCAACCAACTGCCATCCCTGGCCTGGGGGGGCTTTATCTTTATCAGTGGAATGATGACAGATGCAACATGAAGCACAATTATATCTGCAAGTATGGTCCAGGTAGGTAGAACTGAAGCCAAATTTCACAGGTGCTGCATGTTAGCAGAAAAGTGACGGTCTTGGCATTCCTCCATTGAAGGACTGCTGCCATTGTATAGCTCTGTACTCAGTCTTTGCTAATATAGTGCCATATTTAGCATGTGAGCCCCTAAAGCCATCTTAATTGTGTGAATAATATGGGAAACTGAGTAATGGCCTTAAGAAGATCATACACTGCATATTTTTTATAAGCTGAAACTTTGTTTAAGTAAATAATTGTGCCAAAGCTTTGTTTTGCTTAAATTTTATGTGGATTTATAAATTATGTTACAAATGTGATTAGTTCTCTTGACTTTCCTGTACATAAGTTTACATACTGATATAAAACTGCAATAATGCAGTGGAATACTGGGTCAAAAATATTCCTTATCAAAAATACTTGCTGCTGTAAAAGCTTTAAGATTTGCTGTACTTAGATATAAATTTAGTGATGTTATTAGAGTCAATTCTCTTAACAGTTATGCTGAAGAATTACAGTACAGAATTGCAGTTCTTTGGTTCTGTTTATAGCCACATTTTCTTTGTACATGGTGCTTTTGATCCACAAATCTCAAGCATTTATATGACTCAATTAGGTTCATAACTCCACTTAATAATAGTCACTTTATATATGGGCAGAAAGTGAGATTGGCACCTTTATATATGGGAGAACTAAAAGCACACATACGATATTTATCCAAATCCATGACACCCCCAAAAGTTAGAGTTTATACATGAAGAGTTTTTATATATAAGGGATTAGTCCATCTGTCTGTGTCTGTGTGTCTGTCCATAACACTCTTAGAGCACTCCGGTTGTTTCGGCAGCTAATCACAATGATTACTGAAACAACTAATCAGAATGCTCTGCACAGACGCACAAGGTGGAGCACCACCATGACAGCGGGGATGGGGCAGGGTGCCCCAAGGTCAGCACTGCTGGCTTTGCACCCCCTCCACCCCATCCCTGCTCCTTGGAGGCGGTGGCGGCACTGACCAGCTCCATCCCTGCCATCTCTTCTGTCATAGTGGAACTCTGTCCCCAGCGGAGGGGGACAGAGAGGATGGCAGGGATGGACTGGCATGGTGGAGCACTGTCATGACAGTGGGGATGGAGGGGACAGAGGGGGCAAGGGGCAGCGCTGCATCTCCCTGCCCAGTCCCCTCCATCCCCATTGTCATGGCAGTGTTTTGCCACTCTGTCCCTGCCATCCCCTCCAGCCCTGGAGGTGGAGGCAGTGCTGGCAGAGGGGACCAGCTGTGGAGTGCTGGCAGAGCGGGATGGAGGGGATGGCAGGGCATGCCTCTCCCTGCACCCCCCTGGCTCCTGGGAACCCTGCACCCCCATCCCTGTCATTCTTGACAGGCAATTCACTAGTAAATGTAAATTTTCCCTGTATAGAATCTAATTAGTGGAAGATCATCTTATATTCATCCCCCGCAGCTGTGGAGTGGAAAGCAGTGGTGGGAGAGAGAGGCTAGATCCCTGACCCTTTCCCACCCCATGCCCTTTGCTCTCCCTGCTTCTTTCTCTCCCCACCTGTTCCTGTCCCCCCTGCCATTTGCCCCTCTGTGCTTTCCCCTCTCCTCCCCGCAAACCATGCCTGTGCCTGCCCCCCACCATTTGCCCTTTCCCTATGCCTGTGCCATATTCCTGCTGCCTATCTCCCTCACTCCTTGGCCTCCTGTGCCTTCCCTCCTTCCTGCCCCCACCCCATGCTCTCCACTGCTGCCTACTTCCCACCCTTTGGCTCATCAGTGGCAGTGGCCTTGTCCTGGCCTCAGCCCTAACTGACCAGACAGAAGGAGCCGTGGCAACTCTAGGCCTCTGCAAGTTGGGGCTGGAGCAGAGCAAGAGGTAAATGGAGGGCAGGAGAGGAAGGTGGGAGGCAAGCTGTGCAGTCTTACCTTGAACTGCACAGGCAGGTCTCTCCTGTATTCTCCCTTGTACCCCACCACAATCTCCCCCAAATGCGAGCCTCCTCCCTCATTTCACGAACCACTCTGGCCCAGAGTCGGAGGTGGCTCAGCTCCTGCTTTGGCTCCAAGCCTAGGGATGAAGCTGGAGTTGAGCCTCCAGCCCCCAAGGCACTTGAATCTTCTCCCATGTTGTTTGGGGAGGAAAAAAACTCTCATCTTGAATTTGAGTAAATACAGTACCCTAAGTGACTTTTGCAAAGCACACAAAATTAGTGACAGAGCCAGAACTAGCTTGTCTTGAAAATGATCATGTGAACTTTCACCTGAAAATGCTGGCCAATTCATTTTGCAATGGTTTTAAGTCCATTAAATATTATTTCTCACAGAACATTATACAAAAGAGAATACATCATATTTTTTGCAGTTATTCTAGTTGCAACATCATTCACCCAAGTTTTGCCTTGAGAAAATAAAAGTTTGACTAAAATGGTTCCCATTTCATTCATAGTGTGTATCCTCAAAAATAATTTTTAAAAAGAGTATTAACTGTGAACTCTTCACCTGCAGCTGATAGAGTAGAACCTAGGATTATTAATTCCTAGTCCTCTGCTTTAATTGCCAGATAATTTACCTCCTCTTTAGGCTGAAAATATAAAAAGTTCATTTACATTTTTTTTTTCTGTGGAAGGTAAATTAGAGAACTGCACAGGTAAATACCACTTCAGAAAAAGTTAATAGTTTACTGCCAAAGTGGTATTAGGTTTCAGACTAGGTTAGCTTGTGAATGCAACACTACTCGAACATATTATATGTCCATTTGCCTGCCAAAACTCAAAAGCTAATGGAAGCATTACCCTTTAAATTATATATATTGGTCTTTTATATATATCTATATCTATCTATCAGGCCATTTTGCAAAGCTTTTTTTTAACATCAGAAGCATTTGTATTTGTTCCTTCATCAACTCTCTGCAGCACCATGTTATTCTAAATATTGGGACCAGTTTGTCAAAAATTAGGCAGTGGGGAAATATGTATTATAAACTTCTTCTCACACTGCTCATGTATTAAGGTACAACACAGTTATGCATATGGGTGGCGTTTATTGTTTAGATATTAAATGTGCAAATTATGCCAAATTGCTTAGAAAGAGCAGTGCAAGAACAAGCAGTGCAATCTATGACTTCAATTACTTGTAGAAACAATGCTTCCATCTATGCAAAAGTTTGTATTTTTATTCCCTAAATATTGAATTAGGCATTGTCATGTAGTCATACTGTTTTTTATCTTCTTTTCATATCATTTGTTTATTCTGAGCATAAGGTCTACTCCATTTTCTAGAAACCAAATGCATGCAGCTGTGGGAGCAACTCCATTACAAGTAATGGAACGGCATCCATTTTTGCCAGCAGTGAATCCAGTACTTAGATTCTTTAGGGAACTGTATACAGCCAGATTCTATGATTATAGTAGGTGTTTTCACTGACTATTTTGTCCACTTTCTAACTTGTTTTTGCATCTCAAAATACTAAACTCTATCCCTTGAGTGCCACATCACTAGCTCCAAGTTTGAATTATGTTTGCTATGGAAGCATATTGAACTTACATGCACATTTAGTTCCCAAACTAGCTCATATAGGATTGATTTTTCATCTAAAATTAAAAATTAATCCCCTATCTTCTATTCTCTAAAATAAGCTTCTCCAAATAGCAGTTGTGTGTGGCTTTTTGGTATTTTTCCCTAACCAATGGCCCAATGTAACCAACTTCTCTTGGAGTAGCAGAAGCAACTGTTCTGTTGGGTTTTGTTTCCTCCTTGCTCTCTGTATTTACCATTACTGTTCAGAACTTCAAATTAATAGTACAATCTCATTTTTATATTTGTATTCTTATGATATGAAATTGGTGTTCAAGTAACCATACATATTCTACTTCCATGTCCATCCCTTTCTTTTGAAATAATTTATATCTATAGTCTGTGGAATCATCTGGATAGAAAACTAGTCCCACATTTCAACAGGCTAATCATTCTTTACTGTATAGCTACCAACCATGAATTATGGTTTCTCATTTGTCATTTATCCTAAGAAATTAAACGTCTTCTTTTCCTGCAGTGATTTCATTTCCTTACTTTATAATTTAGAATACCTAACTGATGAACACTGTTGGTTTTTGGGCTGCCTCCTGCCAAAATAAGAACCAAAAGACTTGATATGTGGACTCAAAACTTCTATTCTATATTTCTCTTCTCTGCTCCCTAGAGAATTTATGTTTATTAACATCTTGAAAATATAAATAACCTTCCTTTAATTCCTGCTATAAATAAAAAGCAGTCCTTCTTTCAGCATTATATAGGATCCTTAAAATTACACAAGACTTCTGAGATGTTAAGACGAGCTACATCCAAAAATCTTTGGTATCAGAAAAAGTGTTTAATTTTGCAATTCCATACAGTAAGCTATCAAATTCCACCAGAAAAAAAGTTGATTGAGGGCTAGACTACAATGCTACTGTCTATCTACATTTAATAGAAAACTAGAAGTAGAGTGATACTAACTTTAATAGTCAAAAATCACCAGAAAAGGGTGCTTATCAAATATAGATATATCAAATGGAAGGAGTCTGCAATAACTTGTTTTGCTTTTTTTAATTACCATGAGGATATATGCTACTCTATGGTACTGCCTACAAAACCGTACCAAAATCTGTTTGATCACTTTCTGTCTTTTATTGTTAAACTATTGATTTAACAGATTATGTCCTAGAGAAAGAATTAGGAGACAGAGCAGAACCAGATTATGGTAAGAAATTTTCAAATTTTGCAATGGTAAAGACATAATCTTAGGGCATTCTTATACATTGTACTTTTAGCTACTCAAATGTTGATTGGTGTTAGCACTAGCTTGAGTTTAGAGCAGTTGCACCCTTAGGTTAATAACCTTCCCTGACTGCCCCCCACCTGCACAGCTGTGACTTGCCACTAGAGGGCTGGTGAGCCAGGACAGGCTTCTATATCTGCTCTAGGTGGAGGTGCAAGAGATGGGTTGGAAGGGTAGAGGGTAGGAACATGAAGCTGAGAGGTGGTAACAAAATGGGAGGTGGAAAGGAAATGAGGGTGGGGGAAGGGTGGTAAAATGAAGAAAGTCAGCTATTGAAGAATAAAATAAAAAGTAAAAAAAGTTTTTAAAAAATCAATAAAGAAAAAGTAAATTAAAGAAGGTTTCATGTTTTAATAAATTGGGATTAGTATTGAGGTGTGTAGGGTGCTGGTTGTGCATCCTGGGATGGTCAGGAGGTGGGAAGTGGTAAAGGATGGTGCTTTTGGGAGAGCTACTGCCCCTGCCTTGGGAAGGAGGCCACAGTTTATGGGGACCTGATCCAGTCCCCTATGTTGTTCCCACCTCCCCCTCCTTAGACTCCACTCTGGACCTGTCCATGTCCTGCAGGCTGGCTAGTCAGCATGTGTTCTGCAGGCTGTTTGCATGGAGTTACCCCCCCTGGGGATGGGAAGGGGGAGTTGTCTTGGTGCTAGAAGTGCCCCCCCTGGACAGTAGAGTTCTGGGGGAGGGGTGGAAAAATTTGCCCACACAAAACAGGTTGTGGGGGGAGAGGGGAGAGACACTGCATCCTTGAATTTTGGAGGACAGCAACTTGGGTGGCTCATCTGTGGGGAGTTGCCTCATATTAATGGAGCACTAACTGAGTAACACAGATCAGAGTGTGCTTAAAAGTAGTTTCCGGTGTTAATGTGCAGACAATCCAGGGCTGAAGACCTCCAGGAGCTGCCTAAAATTAATGTCTAGCAAGGCCCTTAGAGATTCTTTACAAGTTGCAGAAAGTTACATATATGAAATGAACAGAGTTTTGTTACCCCTGGGACATGAACAAAGAATCCCTGAAGAGAGAAATATTTATAAGTGTAGTTGCAAATGTAAAAAAATGCTGCTGCTTATAATTCTTATTTCAGATGCAATCCCAATATTACAGTAACAAACCAAAATCAAGTCATTTCTAACAATTTATTTAATCTTCAAACTATTTAATTATCAAATCTGAACTATTGTAAAGTGCCATAAATGTGGGTTTCATAGAACACCACCATTTTGTACTGTTACTGTTTGTCTAAAACATTTAACTCATTTTTTTCAGAGGTTTTTCCACCAGTGACATCAGGAAGCCCTTCTGATGCAAGCAAACCGGAAGATCACTATCATGTTGTTGTTACTGAAACAGGTAATTTATATGGCTTTAAAGTTTGAGCTACAATATTATCAGCAGGCACAGGAAGTTAGAATTAGACATACAGGTTCTAATGCATGTGTATTCTCTTTTAATAACAGCATATTCATGCTTAGGAAAGGTGCCAGATTAGCTAATTTGAGGGAAATTAAATGATCTGTTTTCTGCAGAATGGCCACACTAATGCAGCAAACTTCACATGACCCAGGCTTGATCCAAATAGATTTTTGGGGGGTGAACAGGACCTAGAACTGCCCAGCAAAGTGCCAGTGCTTGTTTTTGAGATTGGAAGATCTTCTTGCTGTGCCCCATAGCTCATTTAATTTATTCTCTAATTTTCTTCATGGTTCCAATCAGTTCTTGAAAGATTCTGAATGCCCTGACTTCTGAGTGACTTCAGTAGGCACTGAAGGCACTTTAGATCTAAGAAGAACAGGTGATCATCTTGCAGCATTTTGGCCATTAGAAAACTGGATAGCTGAGGAGGCGGTAATAACTTTCAATTACTGTCCTCCGTGATTGGATTTGAACCAGTTTCCTAGAGGTGAAGGCCACCACATATTCCATTCCAGAGGCAACTTTTATATGGGTCAGGAAAACCTTGTTGTAGTTGTCCTTTAAGAGCAACTTTTTACTTTTAAAATGTTACACTTTCTGTGCTTCTTTTGGAATATATAAGCAAATGCTAATAAGCTTGAGTAGCAGAAAACTAGTACTGAAAAAAATCAGAGACAAGCAAGGATTATAAGGATGCTTCAGTACACCCATATCCATACATGTAAACAAATGGCTTATATTAGCAACATTATCTAGAAGTAGCCTCAGATAAATTAATAGGCTGAGACTTCTGTATTGAAATAGTAAAGTTATGTTGCTACTTGTTAAAAATCATAACATGCAAAAAGTCTCCAGTTAGCACTAGTACTACAATATATGAAAGTCAAGTTATAATTAATACAAATGGTTACATTTGTTCTTTAAGTGAAAACATACTTTAAAAAACCCCTTAATTCATGAAAAACATAGTATCCACATTAAGATTTAAGATCCACATTAAATTTAGAAAACTACAGGTCCTTATATTGCATGTGCTAACAAAAACAACAAGGAATTGAAAAAAATAATTCCAGTTTTCTCAACTCAAATTGAAAGCCAATCTACTTGTAGATATGTAGAGGTCAGTTTATAACTACACTAAGTGTATAGTAGTATATTAATGCAGGTATAAAGAACAATTGCTGCATTATATTCAAAATAGTTGCCTATTGAACCCAAGTACCCCTTTGTTTTAAGATCATAAAAAGCATTTTGGTTTTTAAGGTCTCACCTTTCTTGCTATGCACATATAGCAAAGAGGGAAGAGTCACTTATGAAGTATTTTGTTCAAATGCACTAGAGAGAGACTGTAACACGATAGTCTATCTTAAGTAAGGAGCAACACATAGCTGTGCATAATGGGGGAGCATAATGAAGGAGGAAAATCCATGACATGTGACCTGGCATTGAGCAAGAGCAAGAAAAAGCAACAGCTGCAGTGCTGGCAGCCCAGAAGCTGACACTGCCCTGTGTGCTGCCCAGGGCACTCCAGTATTCTGTTATATCTCTGCAGTGAACAGACTTAGGTCAAGTCTACGATACATTCTTCTGCCAACAGAGCTATGTAAGTTAATAGAGTTACGAGAAGCGATCAAACTGACAGCTGTGCTGGCAGCGGCCAGATTGTACATGTAGTTATACCAGTAAACAGAGCTTCTCATGGGAGGTAGTTCTGCTACAATGGGAGGTAGTTTTGCTAGAATGATACAAAGCACAGCTATGCTGATATAAAATGTGTCTACTGTAGAAATGTTGCAGAAGTATAGGATCTGTTCAGAATACTTCTCAGAGAGGATGGACACATCAGCTTTTCTGACCTATGTGTAGTGGGGAAGAATTGAAGACTTCTGCACTACTACCCTTTCTCTTTTTGTAGGCAGTGTCAGGCAAGTAGTCCTTGCTCTCCACACACCTTAGCCTGTGATAGTTCAAGAAAGGGACTGGGGTGGTGTGGCACTTGAGGATGCATACAAGCATTCAAATAAACCAGTAGAAGTTAAAACAATTTAGATAAAGAAGTTGAAAACCTTACCAGTTCTTGGTTGTGCTAGTGTTCATTAGCTGGTTGCCTACTCTACAGACAAACTGCGGGGACTCAGAGCATGCATCCCAGCATGCTTTGCAGGCTCTATAGTCTGCCTGGAAGTGAAAATGTGGAGGTAACAGGTCAGGGCTGATGAATGGCTGGTGGCCACAAGGAACCACAGCTGCCTCCTCATAGCACCCTACCCCGCTACCTCACAGCTATCAGCCTGTCAGACTGTAGTCTTTGCAGGCTGTTGTCATGGGAAGCCTTGCTGCCATGGCTGGAGATCAGGGTTCTCAAGCTGGGGGGGGGCAGGAGGTGGGGAGTGTAGTAGATTTCAGGGCTTTTGCTAGTTCAAACACGATACAGTCCATATTCCCAGGGTATGCCTGTCACACAAGCACCCTCCTATATCAGTCAGTTCTCAACATTCAACCTAAACACAGTCCATAAAGGGGTAGCTCACAGGTCTGGGTCTTCTTCAGCCCCTGAAAAGGTGTCTCTGGTTTACTGCTGCTCCTTCCTTGCTGAAGTCTTCCCTCTGAAGTTGTCTGTGACCTGTGTTCCCAGTCTTGCATCCCCTGGGTCTCTTCTCAGGCCCTGAAAGTCCTTGATCTGGCAGACCAGGCTACTCTCTCGCACTTTCTGTCTGTCTGACTCCCTGGTTTGACTCGCCTCCATGCCCTGCTGGAACCTTTCACCTCCTGTGACCTGACCACTAATTAGCTCCCTTAGCTGGCCCAGTCCTCCTGAGCAGCCTGCAATTAGCCTTACCACTTGCAGCTAGGCTGGAGCCTCTGGTCCTGCACTCTGCTACAGCCTGCCACAGGGAACTTTTCCTCCCTGTGCAGCACGTAAAAACTGGCACCTGCTGCTCCCCCTGGGGGTAAGAACTCCTAACCTATTCCCACAGACCAAGAACTTTACCCTTGCTCCCCTCACACACTGATCCTAGAGGGGATGGGGGCAGCAAGAAAAGCAGAAAAGAAACATGGGGAATGCAGTCTGGGGAGTGGGCACTTGAGTCTGGCCAAGTCACAGCATGTCTTTGGAGGGGAGGAGAGGGTGGGGTTGGGTGATGCAGGCTGGGATGCTAGAGGACAGCTATGGAACTTCTGTCAGTACACATGTTCATTAAACCTGTTTAACCCATATTAGCCTGGATTTTGACCTCATCGGATGTGGTCTATCTTTACACCGCACCAGCAATTTTTAGACCAGATTGTGTTGTGAATGCTTGTATACCAAATGTTTCTATCAGACTAGAAAGGATTGTACCTATATAAATGTAATGCTTGTATGCACCCAAAGAGACTTGTGCTCTTACAGCCTTCATGACTGAGAAAGAAATGTGACAATCTAACCCATAGCGTTCAGTTAGTATGTACTTTATCTTCATTGTAAGCAAAGCGGTTAGTGAAACTTGCTGTTAACTAGTTTTATTTTTGGTCACAGAACAAACAGTTAGAAGTCATTATGACTTGATACACAAAGGCAACTATATTATGAGTATATTTTTACATTTTTCAAACAGTATTGGGGGCTTATCCTTATATTCATGGTACATTCTGAACTTTCTTTAAGATTAATAAGAGGTGTTTCTGTAAAAGGTATGTAAGATTGGATCATTTTTTGTGCATATTCTTTTGATTGAGATGAGCTATTTGTAGGGGGAAGATTTACCCCAACTCTTTTAATGTGAGGGGATAGCACATTTCAATACAGTAAGCATTAATTAAATACATTTTTTTCCTTTTAGGTTTAATTCCAAATCTAATTTATGTTGTTATACCAACTATACCACTGCTGCTATTGATATTAGTGGCTTTTGGGACTTGCTGTTTCCAGATGCTACATAAAAGGTAAAATCACTGGGCACTGGTTAAAACAGTATTTTTTGTTTCTGTTTCATGTTTCCATTGCCAAGCTATTTCCATTGAAAGAACACTTACATCCCTGCCTCTTCACCCTCAAAATGTGCAATCATGTCATCCCATAAAACCCAAGCAATTTGCACACACCTGAATTAGCTACATAGTCATGTCCATGGCTTTTCAGCTGTGGGAATGCTCTGTCCTAGTGTAGATTGGCAGATCCTTTAAATTATACTACAATGGTGAATTCTGCTGCTTCTAAGTGGGTGACTTCTTTCTTGCCACTGCAGCATGTTGACTTAGTCAGCCCTTTCACCTTCCTTATGCCCATCTATATAGTAGCTGTGCTTTAGGGAGTAGCGATGGGGACTTCACTGACATGGAACATGCTTAAGGACTCTCATGAGAAATTCCCATAAGTAGCTAGCACACAAGAAAAGAGAGCTTGATCAGTAAATGGTCAAGTCTGTTCAAAAGAGAAGAGGATAGTTATCACCTGTGGTATGAAGAAAGAATTGCTGGAATAATGTAGATTATAGAGAGTCATTAAGTCAATATCTTCATTCAGTGTTTAGTTCTTATTGTGTAGACAACTTATGAATTTTTGCCCAGCTTTTGAATGTGTTTTTTTAAATTTCCTTTGAGCACAAGGATAGTGAGGTTAAGAAAGTGAGTGGCTGTTCTATGAAAAGTGTTCTCCTGCATGCTTGTGTGTCTCTGTCCCTAATTATTCTCCTGTTATCTTTTATTCTGGTACATAGTTTCCATCTAGCTTCACCCACATAGTTTCCATGAGGGAGTCTGGTACACTGGATGAGATGTATGGCATTTTGGGATAGGGATGTATAGGATTCTTGGATTCTGATGGGTTCATTGTGCAGGGAGCTGATTGTTGTAGCAGAAGTCTGTAGACAGGTTTTGCCTTTATTATTAAGGCAAGGCTGCATCCCATTTGGTGTCTGTTCACCAGTAGGGAGCTTGTTTCTGATGTGTTGGGCAAGGTTAGGGGATTGTTTGAAAGCTAGGAGTGGGGAACGAAGGAGAATGGGGAGCAGGGGGAGGGGGAAGAAGAAAGGGAGCAGCGGGGCAGAGGAGAACCTGAGAATGTGTCCCTGAAAGTCTGATCTTTCTTGAGTATAGGCTATAATTGTTTGATGATTCTTCTTAATGATCCAAGTGTGGAATTGTAGGTGACCACTAGAGGTGTGCAGTCCCCTAGGGTGGGGTTCTGTTTGTATTGTATCAGGTTATTGTGGAGTACTTGGTGTGTGTAGCTGAAACAGGGGCCCTAAATTGAAGCAGTGGTTTTTAAGAACACCACTTCAGTTTAGGGCCTTTTAAACCCTGTGTCGTGCACACTCTGACTTACCTGCCTCTCTGGCAGCAGGGGGGGAGGGAGAGCTTGGTGAGAGGGCAGCAGGACAGGCCCTATGAGGAGAGACTGAAGGACCTGAACCTATTCAGCCTCGGCAAGAGGAGGCTGAGGGGGGACCTGGTGGCTGCCTACAAACTTATCAGGGGAGATCATCAGCAAATAGGAAGACCCCTTTTCTCCCCAGCACCACCTGGGGTGATGAGAACAATGGTAATAAGCTGATGGAGAATAGGTTTAGGTTAGAGATCAGGAGGCAATATTTTACAGTTAGGGTGGCCAGAATCTGGAACCAACTTGCTAGGGAAGTGCTCCTCACCCCTACCTTGGGCATATTGAAGAGGAGGTTGGATGATCACCTGTCTGGGGTTTTGTGAACCCAGCATTCATTCCTGCCTGTGGCAGGGGGTCAGGCTAGATGATCTGATCATGTCCCTCCTGACCCTAGCTACTATGAAGCTGGCGGTGGGTGGAGCGGTCCTTGGACTGCGGGGGGGCCTGGTGCTTCCCTCCATTGCAGCAGCAGCGGTCCCCCCCAGGCAGCACCCACCTGCAGGCACCCGTCTCAGGCGGTCCCAGGGGGCTCTGCAGCCATGGAGGGAAGCACTGGGCCCCCGCGCAGCTCATGCATGCAGGCAAGCTTGGGGGGTGCTCAGGCTTGCCACTTTTTTGGGGTGGAGCCTGCCTTCCCGGGCTGCTGCAGGGCTTCCTGCAGAGCCCCCAAACTGCCCGGAGCCCAGTGCTTCACTCCGCAGCTGTAGGGGCAGCAAACTAAAACTCCTCGGAGAAGTTTTAGTTTGCTGTGCTCCAAGTCATTTAAGGCACATTACACCGCTGAATTTCCTTCGTTTTGATTGACAAGTAGTTTTAGGCTGGTTTCTATGGATCTTGATAGCTCTTCAGTGAGGGTGCTGCCAGGGTTAGCTTTTGGTCAAAATCATTACTGTGTCCCAGAGCTCAGTATTGGGTCCATAGGAGATGCACATTATAATGTATCATTTTTTACTGCAGTGACAAACTTTTTCATACTAGTAGTTTCAAATAGAAACTGGATATGTTTTGATACAGAAAATAGTTTCAAGGTGTACCAAATGTTTCAATGCATATCAAATAACAACTGCACACTTTTTAAAACAAAAAGTATATTTTTACCTGCCATTATGCATGATATAAGATGTTAAACTATGCATTTTTACTTCTACTGACATATCAGTAAATCATGAAAAATGCTATAAATATTATAAAAATTTAAAAAAGAACAGAATTAATGGAACTATAATTTTAAAATAAAGTTTTGCATTTTTTATAAACTGTTTTTATAAATTTTTCAAAAAAGGTTTTCATTTTGAGAAAATTTGTTTTTGTAGGGTTTTTTTTCAAAATTGATACATTTTGCTAAAATTATTTGGTCTAATTAAAACTGTTTCCTGATGGTACACTGTTGTGACAAAAACAATTCTGATCAGTGCTATCAGCATTTTTGAGTAGGCATTAGGAGACTGAAGCAATAGGATACTAGACTTCTGTTAAGTATTGTGGCACTTTGTGTTTAGTATATTTAGGCACTTCGTAAAAAAAGAAAATATGAGCGTGGGCAGGCAATCCAAGGGCATGTTTATATGATCAAAGGACAGCTGCAGCAATGCAAGCCTCACTGAGTCTGTTCCTTCTGTGCCCTGAAATGAATGTGAGGTAGCTGCCTTAGTGTGACACTGGGCACATTTGAATAAATGTGCTGACTTAAGATCATTTGCTGGCCTGTGTCCTGTACGGCAGCTATATTCCATTTGTTTGGAGGGATGCTCATGTGAGCAGTCAAGGCATGCTTCATTCCAGTACTTCCTTGCGTGATTCTTTGATGGTGCTTTCATAATCCCAAACAACCAAAGGGCTGTCTGAACTGAAAGCATGTGATTATAGCTATTCCATTCAAAAAAGCAAGAACAGGATCCATAAGCTCATTGGTGTCAATGGAAAGAGTCTCACTGACTTCAGTGGGTCTAAGTCAGGGTCTTGTAATTCATCCATGAAAAGGAATTTTCACTTTCCTAGACACTGAAAAGGCAAAGCTCAAGGAACTGGAAATAGAGGTGAAAAATAAATGTAAACAAATCTGTTTTTATGACAGGGGGATTTTTCCTCTGAAAAGTTAGTTTGCTGTGGAGCTACAAACAAAGGGCAAGCAGAGCCCCTTGGAAAGTCTAAGAAGTTGCACACAGTTTTGGCTAGTTTATTATGTTAAAAGGTGGTAGTGAAGTGAAGCAAAGCAGGTCCCCTGCAATTAGTAGCAACAGTCAGCTTATTCATGCTTAGATGCTCTCCCTTTCCTTTCTTCCAGGGGAGCAAGGAGAAACTGCTTCAAAGACCCATCTCCATTATCATCTGAATGTCTTGCAGAAAGTTTAAATTCCAACCTGGTATATTTCTTAGTTTCTATGATTGTATTTCACAGTCAAAACAACAATAAAACACAATGTCCTCAAAATATTTATTGCCATTTTACTTACCTATCTTTCCAGAGCCAGAACTTCAGCTGGTAAAAATCACCATAGTATAACTGAAGATATGGTGTTTACCACCACTGAGGATCTGATTCTTGGTACTTAGTCTTATTTTAAACCATACATCATTTTTTTGATATTGCTTAGATGATTGTTCATTCAAGGCACTTCAGACATAAATGCAGAAAATGGGCCTGATTCATGAGTGTAGAACTGGAAAAAGGCAATAATGAACCACACACAGTTCTTCTACAAGACACAGTTCTTCTTTGATCCAGTGGCTCATTTGGTAGATCCGGGGCTTGATCCAAAGACCATTTAAATCTGTTGGGGTCTTAAATAGCTCAGTGTTCTCTGGATCAACCCATTTTTCATTACCTTGCAGGACTTCAGAGGTAAGTCCAAAGAGTCTGGAGGGAGTCAAAATATGTGCCAATTCCATGTGCTTCTAGGTATCTTAAGGTTTATAAGAAGTCAGCTTAGATTCCTTTTCACTTACAGATTGGTAAGTGAGTCAAAGTTAGTATAAAGCAGACTAACAGTTCTAACTTACAAAACGTTAGGCATTAGGGCTAGAGCTGGTTAGAAAAATGTATCCCCCTCCACAGACAATTTCAAAGAAAAACATTGGGAAAATGACAAAAAAAAAAACCTATTTATTATTACAACCAAAACCTTTCGATTCTGGAATATTGCTGTGGTGGTTCAGGAGACTAGTTTGCCCCCATCCTCGTCTCTGAGCTTTGATTCCTGGTTGGAAGATGTTGACTAGTTTGGTGAGGGAAGGGTAGCATAGCTACCATGTATGTTGAAAATCCCTAATCATTATAAGATCCCTAACCAAAATATAAGAAAGTCCAGTCCATAAAAGAAAATGGGAGCATGATTTACCCAAACTGCAGTTCCTGTGAGGCAATGCAGTAACATTACAGAATCAAAGTATTAGTTTGGAGCCTACATTTTCTTGATGGAAAAAAAATTCTTCAGGAGCAATCCCCTTTAAACAACTTTGTATTGTAAAAAATACAACTATCCATGAAAATACAGTTTTGATAGAAAATGTTATACCAGCCCTAATAAGGACTTTCTGTTACAGTCGTTCCTCACTACACTCCATCAACAACAAAGACGATCTGAATTAATGGATAGGTGTATGTCTGAAAGCCCCATACCCCACCACATCCTGGATTTGGGCCATGGAAGGATCAAATTTGCTGAAAATAGTTTACATTTTTATTTTTCAGTAAAGGAAGAACAAAAACCAGTCCAAACCAGTCCACACTATGGATTTCAAAGAACACCAGGAAGGACAGTAGCATGGAGGTATAAAGATTTAATGACTGAAAATGAAGCAAAAACTAACATTTTACAGTCAGGCTCTATTGCAGTGTCATCTCAGAACATTAGCTTGGAATGGCTTGAAATGCAAAGGATCAGCAAGATGAACTGTAAGCTCCCCCTTGAGGCAACTCTTCAGATCATTTTTATATGTAACGTTTGATTATTAATTCAGTAAGACAACATGCCATGCTAAATAAGGAAAGAGTATGTGTTTATTTTGCTAAGAGGAGCAACTCAGCTACAAGTGAATGATGAAATGAACAATGCAATTTAAGTTTATATGGGGAAATCTCTACAGTAGGTGTCAGTTTTAAAGATTTGTTTGTAGTTAACCACATTTTTGTTTTAGTCCTTCGTACAGTGTATCTTAGCTCATTACTGTAAACTGAACTGACAAATTTAGTGTATCAAAATTATTTATCTTTGCATAAACATTTGATAAAAAATGGATTGTTCATTTATTTATTTGCAGATTTTAAAAAGAGTTCTTGCTTCTGTAGGCACAGACTTTATTTTTATCCTATATGTCCTACACATCAGCAGACATTTATTAATGCTGTAACACTGATTTACAGTAGCAAAATTCAGGAAAATCACTTGATGCTGCATGTTCACTTTTTCTACAAATAACAATATCTGTATACCTTGTTTTTCCAAGACTGGCATATAGCATTCTGCCAGTGCTACAACACTAATTAGATTCAATTTAAATCCAGACTTTATTTGCAATACTTTAACTATGCCTATTTTTATATCTTTTGAAACAAAAGAAAAGGATAAATTAATACTGTATAAAGCATTACCTCCTTTTCCTAAGATGTCAATGAATCTTTTAGTTAAAACTCTGCTTAAAGTGGCAATCAGAAGATTCTAAAGATTGTAATTAATCACTTACAAGCTAGCAATGATGAACTTTAGAATCAAAACACATTTTAAGTAAATTCAATCAATTAATCTTGTAACCTGGGTGGTACTCAGACAAGGTACCCCCTCTCCAATTGAAGGGATTTAGCAAGTGCTAGTATGCTGTTGGAGGGATAGGCACTCCCCTCCTATCCCCTATACAGTAGAGCCAAGACCAGTGGGAATTTAACCATATACAGGTTTAATAGGAAAAGAACCAGGTTAAGATATGACACACAGATTGGGGGGGAAGATGGGAAAATGGGTGTGGCAGAACAAGACGGGATTCAGTAAAGGTAAGGCACACATATACATCTAGCAGAGGCAAATTAACAACAAGGTTGGGGCTCAGAGGTTCACAGCATATAAGGTGCAGATTCACCAAATATAAGGCACAAGTTTCACAAAATTTGAGGCATGATGGGGAGAAAAAGGTAAGGAACCCCTTCTACACAGTGAAAATTCCCTTTTCCCAGGAACTCATGCCTCGGCCAGGAATCAAACCCAGGTTTTCTACAGGCCAAACAGGAACTCTACCACTGAACTGTCAATGCCTAGGCTGCAGCCTGCAGCTCCAGTCCCTCCAGGATCCTCTGCATGCTGTCTGCATGCCAAACCAGGTGCCCAGCCTCATACCAGGGAAGGGAAAGCCCAAACCCAAGCTGCTATCCACAGCTCAGGGTAGGCTCTCTCTCACACCATAGAGCTCCTGCCTTCTCCCTGGGGAGTTTGGGGACCAGGCTGCCTACTGCAGGCCCAGGATCCTCCACGTACTGACCTGCACACTGGTGCTGGCCATGTGCCGGGGAAGGGAAGATGGTGGCCGTGTCCCTGCAGCTGGAGTCCCCGCACACTGCCCTGCATGCCGAGCCCAAGGATTCCCTGCACGCCGCCCTGTGTGCCAGGGAGAGCTGCCCTCTGCTGCTCCTACCAGCATCCTAGGGTAGAGAGGCGGTGCCCTGCCTACTGCCCTACATGCCGAGCTCCCGGCCTCCCTGCTGGGGGTCGGATACCCGAGCCTCTGCCTGCGGCTTGGGGCTTTGCTCCCAGCAGGGGATCTGCCACACACACCAGCCCAAGCACTGCTGCCGCCGAGCTGAGCCACCGCCTGCAGTTTGGACCCTGCGCCGGCTTCAGGGCTCTTCTGGGGCAAGCGCTCTGCATCCCGCTGGTCAGCTCACCAGCTCTTCAGGCCCCTCTTCTTTGTCCCTCAGTGATCTCTCCACTCCTGGGGCCAAGTGCTCTGCCCCTTTTATCCCCCTCCAGATGGCTGGCAGGACCAATCAGGTGACACGAGAGGTAAGTCTACTCCCAGATTTGGTTTCCCTACCTGGCCCCTGGGTGATGGGGGGTAAGCCTTCTCCTTTTCCTGATTGGTGGAGAAAAGGAAATCCCCCTGCCCCAATCTTTTTTGAACTTTTCAAAACCTCTGGGCCAAGCTGCCACTGGCTAGCCCATCACAATCTCAATAGCAACGTAACCCTTCTGCCAGATGCTTTTGGGCACCAAAAAGGGTGGATTCAGGTTCTACTAATGAAATTAAATAACACAGGTTGAAGCCCATATCTAGATGTGCAACTAACAGATATGCAAACAACACACAGATAACACCCAGCACAAGGGTCTGGCTTACATAAACAATAACAATATTTCCCCTTAATATGCTATGCTGATGCATAATCAGGGTTGATGGTTTAACTTTAAGCAATTTTCTTTTATACAATTCTATTGCCATGAATGTCTGTTCCATCTCATTGTTCTTGATTTCATATTACTGATTTTTGTCTTACAAAAAATTATTTTTAATTTTAATTAGAATTGGAATTCAGGGTGGATGGTCACCTGTTAAGTTTTTTTGAAGTTCAGAGATAAATTTGCCTCTGCTGCTTTAATAGAAGAGAAACATATTAAACCCATAACACACAATAACCTAGCAACACTATTGCTAAAATATTATTGCAAACATTCAAAAACTCAAGATCAGGATTATGCCATAGGTTTTGCTCATTCACTTTTCTTGATAATGACTCAACTCTCACCCCCAAACAATTGTTTCCTTTCCCATTTATATCATCTTGGCATTTCTCAAATGGTCTTCCCTACTTATTCTCTACCATTCCTTTAGCTCACTTTTCTTCTTATTTAAGAAAAATGCCACAGTCCTGTGACCACCAAGACTAATGATTTTTTCCCCTACTGACATTGGGAGTGCTGAACCATAGTGGAAAGGAATGGTGCTGGTTTGTAAAGCAAACTTACAGCGTTGTTATACCTTATGCTGTGAGCTGCGCAGATGTCAATCAGTGTTTGTGCTAACTTAGAGTTTGGAACAGTCATACCCTTAATCTAGAAACCTTCTCCAGCTGTGACATGCCATTAGAGTGCTGCTGAGCAGGGGCAGGACTAGGAGCTGTAGGTGTGAGTTGCCACGAGCAGGCTACTAAACCAGAACAGGCTTCTATCTTTTCTCTACAGATGTTAGAGATCCTGGGATAATGGAAGACTTCAACTTGGGTAGCACATCTGTGGAGAGTGGCCACACTGGGTTGTGTGAATGAAAGAGAATCCTGCCTTGGAGATCATTTTGACACATAACGAGCGCTTAAAACCACTTTAAGGTGTTAATGTGCAGACAATCCAGGTGTTAAGAGCTCCAGGAACCACCCAAAATTACCATGTAATAAGGCCCCTATTTCTTGGCAGTACATGAAGAAAATGCAATGCACTGGAATGTTACTGACAGAAAAATGTTATTGACACTGGAACGTTACTGACAGTAGTCTCCACACTGATATTTGGAGAATGCAGGGTGTTTTTTTCCCTCCATGGGGGGGTAGGGAGGGGCACACTGATAAAAGCTGCAGATAACCCCTCAAAGCCATCATGCAGAAGTGGAGGTCAGCACTCTATACTGTCTCCAGAAGCAACAGAGCCTCTTGCAATGTAGAAGGATCCATGCTCTTGAGCACCTCCCCATAGTGCAATGAACCCAAGGAGCAGCTCAGGACTCTGGTGTGGGCCCATGTCTTCAGCCCATTGCTGAACTGGTAGGTATAGGGGTGCAGGCGCCCAGAACTACCCATTGGGGAGCCCCAAGTCCCAGACTGCTTATGAGTGGAGCTTCCTTCAAGAGGGTGCTACCTATAGACTTTGCTTTGTAGGTATTAGTGTTTTTAAATTATATTTAGTGTTTTCTTTTTTTGTTTGTTTGTTTCTATTCTCTGTAATAAATTGGGGTTTTTGTGTTTACACTGCTTGTGGGGAAGGGTTTTTGTTTATATGGCACACCCCAGCAAATTTAGTGCTCCCAGATTTCTGGTTGGGGGCTCAAGCCACTGATATAATTCATGGGGTACCCCATAATGTGAACCTGAACCATTTTGCTGCCGACTAGTGCCTGGCAGAAGGGTTACATATATATTGGTGCTGTACCTATGAATGTAAGTATCTTATGTGTTGATTGAAGAAGATACTCCTTGGCTTTTCATTAAGTGGTAAACAGTAGATTTGTCCCATGCTATGGAAGGTTACATCTGTGCAGAATGGCAAAATAGTGCTACAGTCCTTCAGTAGTCTAGCCAGTAACAGGCTGCACACAGCTTTCTCCCATACTGTGCAGATTATTTCTTAAGCTTTGGAAAAACATATAGAAGGAGAGAGAAACAGTTGCTACTCCTTGGTCAGCATGAGTATAATTTGCATCTATTAGGCCTTTCTTCAGAGGTCTTATCTCAAGCTGAATTGATTGGCACCAGGCAGTCAGTATAGTATAAAGCAGGAGCCTACAAGAACAGTAACTATCCTCTTACTTGGTTCCATCTTGTTTTTCTTCTTGTGGCAACAGATGGGTTGATTAAACTGCTCAGTTTGACCTAGACAATTTGCTTTCATGTCTGTGAAGACCAAGAGACCATTTGATAGCATTCCTTTTGGGATGGCAGAATGCTGGTTAGTTTGCTTCTTTAAAAAAAGCTCTCTCATTTCCAGCATAAAACCAACAACGTCTCCCTTTGCCTAAAGAAGGGTGTTTATGCCTGAAAGCTTGCAAAGAACATTTTCCAACTATTTAGTTGGTCTAATAAAAGGTATCACATCTACCCAAAGAATCTTGCCTACCTCTCTCATTTCCTACCCTTTAACACAGAATGTTTAGGTAAAACTATTGAGAAACTGATTTGGGGATTAACTATATTCTCATTTTAGGCACAGAATTTCCTCCTATCAGGCTATTCATAGACATGGATTAAGCATAGATAAGATGTTTTTAAACATAGCTAACTCATTTCTTTTGTCTTCATCAAAATTATTTTAATGATCTGGACTAAACTATTTGTTGACTTCTCAGAAGAACTTTAAATAAATGGATGAAATGCCATCCTTCTGCCCTTTGATCTTTCTTTAAAGACTGAAAAGCCTAAAAATTAATATTTACTCTGTTCACCTTACGGTCCTTCTACAACAGGTTCCAGAGTATTCCACCTAGTCACACTCCTGCTCACTGTACAAGTAGGGCCACTCAGGGAGACAAAGAGACATGCTTACCTGTGCTGAAGTGTAATAAATATATGAATGAAACATAAGATATCCATCTCCACCTTCTCAAAGACATGTACTATGATGGGCTGTGCTCTTCTAACACCTGAATGAACTACAAACCTGGATAGTAGCAATCTAGGGTAGGCTCAACTCAGGTAAAAACTACCCACCTAGTGGTATGGAAGGGGCTATAAATTTGGAGACAGGTGTCTTTCACTTTCTCCCAGGGAAGCTGTGTGTATAAAATAATTAAATATTCATTAAAGCAGAGACTGGGATATATGTATCCCTCCTCCCAAATATAAAGTCTAACTTGCAGGCTACAAGGTAATTTTGCTTGCCTTTCTAGGTCAAGGAATATTCAATCAGTCCATACACAATAAAAATGCTTCCAAAAGAAACTGTGATAACCCCCAGACTGCTAGGCTAGATGCAGACATTCAAAAAGCCTGAGCCTGAAATGATTCAATCCTAGTAGGTTAGTCTA
The DNA here is from genome assembly GCF_030867095.1 of Alligator mississippiensis. Classification (NCBI taxonomy): domain Eukaryota; kingdom Metazoa; phylum Chordata; order Crocodylia; family Alligatoridae; genus Alligator; species Alligator mississippiensis. Next base: position 281,096,715 of record NC_081824.1, read on the forward strand.
ACCTGGCTAGGCTAAATCAGTTCTGTAACCAGACAGACATCCCAGAAATGTCTACATGGCTCAGGCCAGAAGCTGGGGGGGGGGCACTAGAGCAGCCCTCCCATCCCTTTCATAGCACTGAACTAGATGAGGTGGGGAGAGGGGCATGGCCAGACCCCAGCAGGATGCTTTGATTAGCCCAGCAAGGAATTGATAACAATATTTATCATCCCCTAACAAAGTATTTATCACCCAATTAAGAAAACAACAAAGGGACATTATCAGCTATCTGTTGATTCTGCCTGTTGATTCAGCAGGGACCTAGCCAGCATGTGGTCTACTAGCTAATACACAGACATCTCCTCAGCAAGGCAGAGGGGAGGGGAAAATTCCTGTTTAGCAGGGAGTGGTGTGGGGGAGGGGCTGAGCATGGAGCTGCAGCCAGGGAAAAGAGCGGAGGGGCCAGCCCTGCTGTGGAGCAGAGAGCCCCACCCAGCCAAGACAGCAAGCTAGGATGCTGGGGGAGCCTGATGTATCTTAAACCAGCAAGGGATCTGGGACAGATGTTGCATAAACCAGTTTCACCCAAATCAGTTAAGTCTGATACTACATTCAACCAGGTTTATCTCAAACAGGTTTCAGCCATTTTCAAACTAGTTTATGTGCACTGAACATCTGTTCTGTTACAGGTTTAAACCAGGCAGAACAGGGATATAAACCCACATAGTCTGTCCCCCACACAAATGTTCTAACTTCTTGGCTACATGTATAGATCCATTCCTCCTCCTTTTGTTGTTTTTTATAAATGGTGCATAAGTCTCCTTGTGAAGCTAGTCCTTTGCTTTTATCAACAATTCCAAGAAAGAAAACACTTTACCCAAGAAAAAGAATCCACTTCATTTTGTGGCAAACAAAACATTTAATTTAACCCAAAGCATCTTTTCTTAATAACTGAAAACTCTGAAATATTTAAATTGTGGTTGACACCAAATGTCATCATCATCATTTTTACTTTGGCTGCTGAAGCAAAAAAAAAAAAAGACTGTTTGTCAAATCATTGACTCTTGTTCGTATATCATATTAACAGCAATAAGCCTCTTATTCAGAAGCCATTATACTCAGTTATGGCTCAGTTATGCAGGAACACTCAGTTACATAAGCATCAGTGCAAAGTCCTATATAAAAATTTTATAATATTTTGAACTTTTATGTGGCTTCATGAATTAATTAGAGTTGAATTAATTTATAACAACCAACAATCAGAAACAAATATACCATATCACACTAGAGTGATTTTGTTTGAAAAAACTTACATAAAATGATTAACAAATGGAGACTTTTGTTTACATTTAAAGTAAACAATATCTGGAGAAGGACCCAAGAAATTAGAACTGTGAAGCACATTAATACTTCCCTCATTTGAAATCTAATAGACTGTTCACCCTAACCAATATAACAGAAAAATGCTTTAAAACGACTAGGGTGATGACCCAAATCAGCTCTTATACCAAGGAAGCAATTTGCTTCATTCTTTTTCAACTTGCATAATTGGCTGATGTTCATTAGATGCTTTTAGAACATTAAACTTTATGAAAAAAGAGCTTTGAATTTTGTGTGTATGCATATGCCTGCACACAGGCACATATCTGTAGTTTGTTCAGTAGTAAATACCAGGATGTTTGCCAAAAAAGAAAGTATAAGGCACAACATTCACCCTTTGTTTCAAAGCATTCATTCCAGAATTGTTACACTCAGGATAATTTTTGGCCAGGGATCAGTTTATCCATTATAAAGCAACCAGATTGATTTACACACCATGTATGTATAAAACTCGTTTCAAAGCTTTTTGTAATAGTTGAGAGATGAAATCTGTCATGATCTCAGATTAAACAGCGAGTGTAAAAACTCATTTTGATGTGTGGGAAGTGTTCAGCAGAATTCACTATGCTTTGAAATGAGAATGCCCATTGGGAAGGAGAGTATAAAAACTGCAAACATATTTGGCCTGGAATTTATCTTTTGTATTGCTTCCAGGACTTTGTTTTACAAGCTTCCTTAGTGTATCAGGCATGGACATTTTTTCAAGTTACTAAAGAATAATGTTGACACAGTAAAATCAGGTATTATATAACAATCTATGTAAAATGGTAAGAATCACTGATAAAAGTGCTGCTTTGAAATGCTTTTTATTCATGATGGGAGTTCTTGATATTCAACTTTTTCAGCTGCAAATTTACGTTTAGACAAGTTTTTCAGTTTTTTTAATGGTTGAATGCTACATTGTTATACATTGTTGCATATGCTTCTTTCCTCCACATTTACCTTGAAACTGTATTTCCATCCTTTATTTTTAAATCAAGCTAATGAATAATTTTTTTAATCCAGTCCACAAATTCTGTGACTCTGACATACACCCCAGGACGATGGGGCAGTGCACACTCATAGCCAAAGGATACTACACCTGCCAAAAACCATCTGCCATTGTCTTCACACATCAGGGGTCCACCTGAATCTCCCTGAAATATTAAAATTAAGGGTTAAAAAAATTAAAAATGTACCATCCTTAAGATAATTTTCATTCTTCACAAAGTTTTGTCTTTATGAATGCCACAGCTTATTCTCATGCACGAGAAATAGGACACACATGAAGACATACTTGAAGGAAAACCTCTTTATTGTTTTTTGTGTTTTAAATGCGTGTGATCCTAAACTCCTAGTGTGTTTATACATGTGCTCCAGGAGTTGGGGGGCGCATTTTAATTAGAGCGGCTCTGAGAGCCAGATGCCTGAAGCGTCTCATGTATCAGCATCCCTGTGCTTCAAAATGGCGGTGGGCACACTTTATCTAATGTTCATTGAATGAGTTTTAGATAAAGCACCCCTGCCACCATTTTGGAGGATACTCTTGTTTAATACTCTTTGCTGCCTTCATGGTTTTATATCAGTCTTTCCTGCTAGGAGATGGAAGAGTGCTATATGCTATTAGAAGGGAGTATTCCTCAATCTCTTTTGTAATTTTTCTCATAAGAGGTTTCTTGCAGACATATCAGCTTGGCATTTTAAGCTCTGCATGCTTCATTTCCAGAAGCACGCACTTTTTCTTTGTGAGATGGTCACTCAAAACCTAAGTAGTTCAATACATAGCATTTCCAGCCTTTTCATCCAATATGATGTTTCCCCCTTTCCCCCTATTCTTTTTCATGGGAGGAGGTTCCAAAATAGATTGCCAGATTTAAAACATATATCTCGATACATTATGAAATAGGTGAGCCTCTGTGAGAAGAAATTACATTCAAAGACAGTGACTGGTAGGGTTTTAATGAGTACAAGACAAAATTGTGAGTTATTTAGCAATTAGAAACAGAGTTATATTAGTAATGAACATATATTGTTGTTATTTACCTGACAGGAATCTATTCCTCCTTTGTCATAACCTGCACACATCATATGTCCAGTGATATTATATTCTGGCATCTGTTGTTGGCATTTCTCATTTGTTATTAGAGGCACCTCTGTTTCTTGCAATATGCTTGCAGGGGCACCTTATTCAAAATACAAAGCATACCTGATTAAAATGCATAGTATACTCAGTAATCATCATTCTTAGTGGCTGTGTCTGCACAAGATGCTGACTGCACAGTTGTTACTGCACAGTCATTTAGCACTTGTATAAACAAGTGTGCAGTAATAATACTGCAGAGTTACTGAGCAGTAGCATCACCAAATGGCTTTTTTGTGACTCGGACTGCGTGGTAGCCTGAGATAAACCATGCAGTAGTGTCACATCATGCTTTCTGCTATGTGACACTACTGTGCAGTAGTCATGGGTTACTGCACAGTCAGTGTCTCATGTAGACGCAGCCACTAATTCCAGGAGTCTACTTTTTTTACAAGCACCACAGAGGATCTGATTCACCTCTGTGTTATTCCAGTTATATTTTGGTATAACTCCAGTGAAATTTATTTAGAATCTTATATGATCCTTGTCACTATGGTATCTATATCTCACTGTCATTAATGGATTTTCTGCCCTCTGAGGTAGGGAATTATTATTCCCATTTTTACAAAGGGAATTCAGGCATGAGTAGATCATGTGGGTCCATGATTGTGGATGGAGGTGAGCTGAGCTAAGAATTCAGTGCAGGCTTTTTGAGTCCCAACCTTGGATCACATTCGTTAAGATACTTTTCCTGTTCAACTCTGGTATAAAATTGGAGTAGCAGCGGTAATGACACTCTGTGTTTCTATAATAGGGCTAACTACTAAATGAGTTTTCTGAAATATTAATGAAAATCATTAAGATAAATTACTATATTTTGCACTGATCTCATAGCTAGTAAAAAAGTGGCTTGGACTCTGTTACTTGGAGTATATTACAGTAAAATCCCTGTTATCCGGGATTTTACTAACTAGGATACTCTGTTAACTGGAATTTCAGCAGTGGGATGCACATGGCACCACACCCTGGCACTTTCCAGTCTGCTGTGTCACTTCCTTCCCTGGCTGTGTGCGCATCCCTCCCCACCGCCCCACCCTGCTGCAGCAGCCTGTGGCTGGGCTGCCCTGGTGTTTGGGGGGAGGTGGGGAGTAGCACGCGGATGGATGTAAAGGGGGGGACCCAACCCTGGCACCAGCATCTCTCACCCCATCTGGGGTCAGAGTCAGGAGCCCTGCACCCCCAGGCAGTGGCTCCAGCCACTCCCCTCTGCCCCCATGCAGCTGCTGCTACCCCTCTCCCCTCGCTCTACATCCAGCCAGAAACCCTCAGGTAACCAGCACCTCCCCCCATTCCCCATTTATGCCAGATAACAGGGATTTTACTGTATGTGACTTTTGATTGGTCAGTTAAAAACCTTATTGTACTGTATGTTCAAACCTTATGATTTTGAGTATAGCTCAGCAAAGGTGGAGCTGAACATCTACACGTATGTATTAATGCAATGCGATAAACTCTGGATCTTATTGCTCCAAAGTTTATTGGTCCCAGGTGTGTGTCTGAATGTGTGCCTGGGATCACAGCATACTGAGCTGAGCCAGAACAGCCCTGGCTGGCAGGGAGCCTGGGGAGCTCACGTGCGCTGGTGCGGAGTTTATTACTCCTGTTTATCTACAACTACTATCCTGCTGCAAGTAAATTAGTTTACTCCAGACTAATAAGGGCTCATGTGTAGATGCAGAGACATTTACTATGCAGTTAATTAGTCTAATACACAGTAAGCATCTTGTGTAGAGGTGCCCAGTGACTCCAGATTGATGTTTGCTTTACAAATCAAAATGCAAATTCTCAGTCTTGAAAACTGCCTGAGCTCCAGTAAATGAACTAGAGTCTTTCTTGCATAAGCTTCACTGCTAATAGTAAATACTTCACAAACCATGTGCTGCCATTAACTTCTCTGTATAGCCTCGTCTATGTCTCAGTGCAAATTCTAGGCCTCAGAGCAAAATTTGGCCTGTAGTAATAATCAACAAGCAGTGGAATTGGCAGTACAGTGCAAATGCAATAAAGGGTCTGCTCATTTTTGAGTGGCAAAATTTCATTGTGTATAGGATCATAGGGGTAGATCATAGGAAAGTAGGGATGGAAGGGACTTCAAAAAGTCATCTAATCCAGTATCCTGCTCAAGTAAAGAACATCCGTAAACCATGAAGTATTTGTATAGCCTGTTCTTGAAAATTTTCAGGGATGGAGATTCCATGACTTCTCTAGGTAGCCTGTTCCAATGCTTGACCATCCACATAGTTACAAAGTTCCTCCTAATCTTCAACCTAAATTTAAGGCCATTGCTCCTTGTCCTGTTTCCAAGAGCCACAAAGAATAGTCTTATCTCCATCCTTTCTATAATTGCCCTGCAGGTATTTGAAGACTGTTATCAAATCTCCCCCACCCCAGTCTTCTCCATGCGTGTGTCTCAGGATCATAAGGGCATGTTTACACTGTTTCGGTGAAACATACCTCACCTCATATTCTACCTCATTTGATCCTGCACTGAATTCAATATACTGTGTTCCCACAATTAAGCAATGTAGCTGCCTTGGAGAAGCTTTGAGAGAGTAAGCACCAACAAATGTGCCTGAAAGAGAACCTATGAGCTGTGCAAGGCATACTCTTAGGATATCTCTACAAGTGATAACAGCTGCGGCCTGTTTCATGTAGGCACTCCCAAGGATGGCAACAAGCAGTGATGATGCTCTAGAAGTCAGATGCAGACTGAAATCTGGCATAAAATTTCTGTGTGTGATATTTGCTTTCATTCTATTAGAAAAAAATATTAGAGAGATTTTAAAATATTTGCCACAGAAAATGTGTACATAACATTTTCTTTCCATTGACATTGTTTGGTGCACTGGAGCTTGACAGTGCACAAGGAGCACCCTTTCCTAGTTCAGAAACATTAAAAGCAAACCTGAATTTCAGTTTTTAAGTTTGAAAAAGGGTACAATAAACAGGTCTCTTTCCCTGTCGTCTTTCAGAATGTGACAGCCTCTGTTCTGGTTTCTACTACTACATGATCATAGTACAACATATGAAAAACTAGGTGCTCATTCAAACTAAAATTATTGGATTAACTAATAAGGAGAATGGCGTCCTCTTAGAGATGAGCTGAAACCAAATCCTTCCATGTGAATTCTCCTTGAGATTAGTATTTGAAATCTGGATGTGAGTTGCACATCTCTGTGCCTTTCACTAATATGTTGACATGTAATAGACATAAAGGGCGTGTTTACACGTGCATTTAAGGACAACTAAATTTAATGCACATTAAGCTAATGTGCGTTAAGCGATTTTTGGCAGGTGTTTACACATGCAGAGACTTGGCACTAAAATTAGTGCCCTTGCCACTAAAGTTAGTGCCAATCCCTGCAGCCCTGCCAAGTACCCCTAGTGGCAAGTCAGAACTGGCACTAAGTTAGTGCTGGGTCATGTCTACACATACATTAATGATGATGCGCTTTAACTAATCATTCCTGAATTTGATTCTGCAATTAGCCTAATTTTGCCATTTTTAATGCACATTAAGGGAATGCACGTGTAGATGTGTAATGCTCATTACATTAGGCTAATGTGCACTAATGTGTCTCGTGTAGACACACCAATAGAATATTATTCCCTTACATAGAACTCCTTACTATAGTTACTTTTCCACTAGCGTACTGGGTGATACTGAACAAATCACTATATCTCTCACCTCAGTTCCCCTCTCTGCACAAACAGATGATCATAACAATCATTTCAAATCTTAAAATAAAAACAGCTCCTTTGAAATCAAGACCAGAATCTGCCACATTAATTTGTATAGCATAATAGTTTTCAAAATGTTATGACTCACCTTCATTTGTAGTTCTACCCCATCCAGCAATAGAGCAATTAATTCCTGGCAAAAAATTCTTACTTGTTTCTGGTAAGCAAATAGGCTGTATGTAATCTGTGAAAGAAAATTAATCAATTTTTCTTGCTTTTAGTAGTCTGGGGGTTTTTTTTATATCACTAAGCAAAATTCACATCAATCCAATTACTCCTTTCCTTATTTAGGCAAGGCTCCCAAATAGTGTAGGACTGTGTCTACAAAGAATCTTTAGCTTGTATAGTACATGTATTCCATAATCCTGTAATATCCAAATAAAATCAGGATAATTAGAGCTGGATCAGTTTAAATCATGCAGATTAAAAGTATCATATAAGAAAATACTAATACCCTTACCTGTAAAATTTACTTTGTATTGAAGATGCATCATAGCAATGTCATTGTTTTTTGTGCGCTTATCATAATGGGGATTTATGATAATTTGATCAATCACTTGAATTACTGTCTGTGGATATGTCAGATTCAAAACAGTATGCAAACCAAGTACAGCATTCCATTTAGATGGTATTAAATTCCTCCTAGACAATAAAATGAATATTCACAATTATTTATAAATAATGAAGATCTTGAAAAATGTCCTATTAAATGTGTTAACTTTTAAACCTGTGACTGTGTGTATATAAATACACACACACACACTACTCTCTCTTTATTTATATTTATAAATAGTGCATTGTGTCACATTACCTGAAAAAGTATCCTGTAATTTGACAGTGCTTACAGTTTATTACTACTGGCTTTTTGGTACATTTTTGCCACTGAGGTAATTGTACACTATTTACACTTAACAACTCAGATGATGGCACAATTATCAATATATTCCAACTCAAGTATTACTATTCTTTAATCATATAAATTAAAAATCCCCATGAAATTCATAATCTCCTTTTCATCCCCATAGAAATTTAACAAATATACTGCATACTAAGATGAGGTTTGTGTGTGCACATCTTTTCCGTATGTGTATCAGTACCATAAGAGCATGTCTATACCAGCTCTGTAAAACACAGGCTGCAGGGGAAGACAGGCTGCGGGTGCAGAGGTGGAATGGAGGAGGGGGACAGTAGAGACTGGGGGAGAGTGGGAGAGCAGAGGCTAGGGGGGAGGAGGGGAGGGCCCTCCAAAAATTAGATTCTATACATGTAACATGATAACAAATTTATACATATTTATAACTAATGATTCAGTTCTAAATTTATGAATAATTATTTGGGTCATCTTAAATTCAAGGTCATCTTAGATTTTAGTAAATATGGTAATGTAATATAACTATGAAGACTGAGCATTGCCAGGCTACACAGGGGCATGATAGACTTAAATGAGTTTGTCTTTTCACCTATAACTGGCAAAAAATAAGTTGTATAAAAACAAAGAACAAAACTATTAGAATGAAATAGAAATACAATATTTAAAGTGATGAAAATTTGACACGTTCATTTATTGCTGAGCTGTATATATCATATTTAATTTAGAGACTGCTATGCATTTGGATTTGTTTTGAGTGCCCTTTATACAAGTTGGTTTCCAAAAATTATAAATATGTTTTTAGTCTGGTCAGTTTGGAACATCTGAACAGATTTTTGCTGATCTTTCAATTTGATTATGTTTTACTTTAATGCTCAGAGATAAGTGTTTAATCCTGCAGCCTTTACTTATTAAATACTCCCAGTGAAGTCAGTGAAATACACTAAAACTTTATTTGAGAAACTCTGAAGATAATTAGGGTCTTACCTGAGCAAGAATTAAAGAAGAATCACCTTGTAGTATTATTATTATTATTACCCAGTTATATATAATGGTAGATCTACTGTGGTTTACCTATTCAGGGTACCCCCATCCTCAACTCTTATTATAGATGTAAAAATAACATATTGTAGAAAAGCATTTTAAACCATGCTTCACCTTCTGACATTCTTTTGACATAGTGAAAGACAGGTGACATGCAGGTGTTATAGTTTTGTCAGGAGAATTGCTGCTTTCCAGGTTGAAATTAGGAACATACAAGTGTTCATTCAAGTACTCCCAATTGCCTTGATTGTTCAGGGTCTTTGGAAAGGCTTCTTAGTTCTACTCCACCCTCCACTCAGGTCCCAGGGGGATAGAACAGAATAAAAGGGTGTTCTGAGTCTGCTTTGGGTCCTACCCAGCTCACCCATTTCCCATTTGATGTTCTGCCATTCAGTTACTGTTAGATCTATTACGTACCATTAAATCTGGAAAATGCAGGAAGGGGAGCTTAAACCAGGAAGAGGAGCTTAAACCTACCTATCCTACAATCCCCAAACTGAGGCATATAGAGTATGCTATCAGGACTGCATTCAGGTTCTCTGGATTTGGAGTGTCTGGGTACCATAAGTCATTTAATGCCATGCTGGCCAGGAACACAGAAGGAAAAGGGATTTTAAAAAAACTGCACAGAAGGAAAAGCTGTTCTTCTCCAATTGCCTCCAAGTCTCGACTGGGAAGAGAGTAGAGGAGTTACCAGACTGGGAACTCCCCAGTCTGAGGAATGGGTTGGGGGCTTTGTCCCACTGGTCCACTCTGCTCCTGATTCAGTCTATGGGAGGAGAGTAGAGAGGCAGGATGTCCCCAGTCTGGGGAAACACAGGGGTTGAGTCCACACATGGTGTGAGTGTTTGGTTTCCTGGGGACAAGTAGCGACGGTGCACCTTGAACTGCCGCTACTTGTCCTCAGGGAACACCCGTGCCATGCATGCTTTGGTGCACAGCAAGTTGCCCTGGGTGGGATAGGGAAGGCTGGGGCCAGCCCAGGGCTGGCTCCAGCAGCCTTACCTGGGGTCCTGGGGTCCTCCCAGAGCTGCAGCAGTAGCAATTCTGCCACACGGAGCCTGGCTGGCAGCCACGGAGTGACTCTGGGTGGCCCAGCTCCATTTCTGAGAGGCATGTGCTGCCCATGGATGTACAGCTCTGCTTTTTTTTCCCCACAGGATTTTTTGACCCCTGGATATCCAGGGGTTAAAAATACCTGTGGGGAAAAAAAAAAGCTGAGCTGTGTATGCATGGGCAGTGCTCCTTTGCAACGCGGAGAACATCGAGTGTGCAGTGTGTGGTGCTGCAGATGTGTTTGCGGCACCACATACTGCACAGCCATCCTTGTCTGGATGCAGCTAGGGAATCGATCTCTGCTGCTACACTCCCCACTTTCCAGGAATAGGAGGATTAGAGAAGCCACTCCTCAGTCTGGGAAAGAGGTTGAGAGCAGGGGAGAGGGGGCACCTGCAGGCTGAATGTCTGTACTGTTCCTTCTTCTAGAAAGACTTTTAGCAGAGGACATTTCTGAGAAGGCTCTACCACTAAGAATGAATAGCTATTCATACTGGGAGACCCTGTTCTGAGCTGATCTATGCATCAGTACAGATCAATCATGTTTCAGACAACATGGAATCTACCTTGATAAGATATAACAACATTCCTTACACAACAAGTTAAATTGTAAGTGAGTAAAGAAAGCACCCCCTTAATTATATATTAATTATAAATGTTTCAGTGTCAATTTCATATATTTAAACACACATGGCCTTCCATTTAAAAAAAATACATATATTTTTTACATTCCAGTATAAAAATATATATACACTCTTATAGCTCAAGAAATGTGGCTATGAACAAGTGAAAGAACCACGAGCTTGTCTCCACTGCCTAATAACAATGCAGATCATAATTAAATGATGATCTGGGTTCTTATGTGTTCATATCTCTGACTTCATGTTATCCTTATATTGCTATAGACTTTCTGATGCAAAAATTGGAACAAAACCATGACCTTGCTGTACGCGAGATCATCACAATATTAACTTTAAATGGGGAAGAAGGAAAAGAACAAGAGAAATGTTTGAAAAAGCTACAGAAATGTCAAGCAAAAGGTAGGGCAGAGTGGCATCTTAGGGCACCTATACATGAGTATGGAGGCTGCTCCAATGTGCTGGAATTCCAGCGCACCAGAGCAGACTTGATTAATTGCTTCTGTTGGAGCATGGCAATTGCTGTGCTCCAACAGCCTCCTGCATCTCATGTATCAACATCCTCACACTTAAAAATGGTGGCAGGGGTGCTTGAACTAAAGCTCGTCAAATGAGCTTTAGTTCAACCCACCCTGTCATTTTAAAGCATGGGAACATACATGGGAACACTGATACATGAGATGCAGCAATGCTTTAATTAGATCAGTTCTCGAAACTAGTCTAATTGAAGCTCCGCTCCCCCTCCCAACTCCCAAAGCATGTGTAAAAATGCCCCTAGACGCTAAGCACCTGAACAAGTACAGTGTTGCCTACAAAAGCTCATGCCTCTATGAACCTTTTCGTCTCTAAAGTGCCACCTTGCCCTACGGTCTGCATGACTTCAGACTAACATGGCTAACCACATGTCCAGAAATGTCAAGAATCTGTTACACGTTTAGCCTTTTTATTCCAGTAACTTTCCACTGATTGCATTCCAATCGGTTTTATTATTTCATAGGATTTTCAAGAACTTGATCTGAATAATTTATCTGATGGGTCTATTAGACCATTAAATAATTCATTTTCAAGTCTGGAAATACATAAACAATAACAGTGGTTAAAAAAAAATAATTTAAGCATGAAAATTTACTTAGCAGCAGGAAAAAAAATAGTGTGGTATTAAAAATCGAGACATAGGTCCCCTTTCTGCAGTTGGAATCTATATAAGTACAAGAATTGCTCTGTGCAAACCATGTTCTGTCAGGGTATTTGCATCTGCTGTGAGGAGGGGTCATTATGATTGATGTATTAACTCAAGGACAAAGTAAACATTACCCATATACACAGTGTGCTGCCGAGACCAGCCATTCATCACTGACAAGGGAAGCTCCACAAAGATGTCTGTTATTATAATGTAGTGAGACTATCCAAGGCCAAGCACCTATGTTGGCATCATTTCCTCCTACAATCCTTGCACTGTTCTTCTGAGTTATCAGTGTTTTTCCACATGCTAAAAGGACAAAGCATAAAAAAAGAAGGGGAGGCGGGGGGAATCTGAAATGAGTTGAACATTTTTTAAAGATGAGTCCAAGATGTCCATTTAAAAACTGGGATTAGAACAAATCATCCTTTATATATGGGAGATCTTGAATAATTGTTTTGGGCTTAGACTGATCTTTAATGTAACTTCAAGGAACACAAAATGTTCCTGCTTTTAATTAATGTTCAAGTACCTCTTATACTTTGCCACTAAAATCACTGAAACCATGTATACATGGATTTTCTGGACTGGAATAATTTGATTTTGAAAGTTAAATTATTTCATATTTACTTACGTTTATTGTTACACTGCAGATGAATCACTAAGTTATTGAGACACTGTTTGCTAGAATGAAAAACACAGGCAAATCAATTAACTGGCTATAGACTGTATAACACTACATGAGCTTCATATAACCTTATTTTTCACAACCAAACTTTCTTAGTTGACACTAATAGCATACCAGTAATATATGGTATTTTAGCTGTACTACCCAGTCCTGAAATATGTATTTTTCCTATCGGAAATATAAAACATGGCTATCGCATACAAAGTTTCCCCTTTAAAGGACACTGGATTAAACGCTGTATATTATAGCAATGAGTAGCCTAATGTTTTAGAGAAACAAGTTCTCCCTATATAACATTTTAAAAATAAAAGCAACCCAGTATGTTTTTTCTTATGACTTTTAGGTGTTTGCAAAATCTTGCCACTAGAGATCAGTGTAACCAAAGAATTTTTAAATAAGTTAGATACTGTGTAGCTTTTATTGAGATGCTGCTGCATTGTGTAGACTATATGTGGGCACATATCACATAGAAATTTAAGAAATATTTAGCAAAGATATAAAACTAGACCCCTGAAGAGCAAGAGACCACAGATCAAAACTACTCAAGCATTTCTGATACCCAGAGGCTTTAATATTATTTCCTTAGTTTGTAATGAATCTGAGCACTGGGACAGTGCCTGTGCCACCAATTAAATCTGATACATACAAAAATATATCAGGAAAGGAAGTCAGCCAAGGATGAGTTTACAGCACAAGTTTTTCTACACTCTTTTTCTAAATAGATTAAAATAGGGTAATTATATATATATATATATGTATGTATGTATGTATGTTTTAAAATTTCTTCAGTAAACAACATCTGAACTAATATTGTAATTTAGCATTAGTTTATAATTTCTGCATTTCAGCCTCATTCTATTCCAAATCTTCTGCATAATCCCTAAAATGTAATTTACAAAGGCAAGGCCAAATTCTGTTGTTTTTATCCAAATTCCCATAGACTTCATCAGACCATGCAACCCCCCTGGGCACTTAGTCACCTGCCAGGAAAGTTGGAAATGATGGTGCAGAAATGTGAGAGGGGAACATATCTGATCCTGCAGAAATGTGTAACACCTAGGAACTTTTGTGAATTAATTACTTCTTCATAAAAGTGCTATACATCAGTACAATAGGATGCAGAAGATGCATGAACAATCTACCCTTTATGCCAGGGGTTGTCAATCGGGGGTACATGTACCCCTAGGTGTACTTGGGAAGGCCCTAAGGAGTATGCGCAGGCAGGGACAGAGCACTGCTGCCTCCCAGGAGCAGGGCCAGGCCAGGGCAGGGCGAGGGCAGCAACACCTTTCTGTGGGCCACACAAGCTCCACCTGGCCAGTCAGAGTGGGGGGGAGGGAAATTTGCATGCGGCGGCAACTGCTGCCACCATCCACCACCCCGCAGCACTGCTCCACATTCGGCGGCATGCCCCCCAAACCCCCCACATCTGGCTCCCAGGGGTACACTTATTAAAAAAAGGATGAAAACCCCTGTCTTATGCAAAGAAAGCAGGCTGCATGACAGAGCATATTAGCTCATTCAGCAGAGTGCAGAGCTGCTTTCATGCTGATGCAACATCTTGTGTGTTGGATAATTTCTTATTCACTCCATTTCCAGCAGCAGGAGCTGTGAATAGGGATGGAGGCTCACTGGGATCTCTTTTCCACTACCAGCATTCACTAACTGATATGACAGAAAGGATTTCAAGTAAATAGGTCCCAGCTTTGACTTCTTTCAAAGCTGTCAGCTTGGAGCCTGGTGTTAAACTTGCTTTCTCCTTTATCATTCCCCTGGCTACCACTTGTGTAGCTGAGAAGAATCTATTGCATTGCTTTCCCACTGAGATACTGAAGAGGCAAAGTACGTGTGGAGAGCCTTTCCTCCATTCATTCTCCATGGCAATTTTGTCACAATATAAATGGGTCTTGGGCTGGGCAGAGACACTAAGGCATTATAAAACTAGTGACCCTTTCCTTTTGGGAAGTATCTGTGGCTATGAACCATTAGTAACAAACTTGCTGGGGAGATATTATCCTAAGATCTGTTTAGGACTACACTTCAGCAATGCCTTTATGGTAAGACTTTGCCCAATACAAATGTTATCCTTCTGCCAGGAACCCAAGTCAATCAGACAAGAATAGTAGATTTATTTCTGAATCTAATCTTACAGTCCTTAATCAATCAACATTCCCATTGACTTCAGGAGTTTTGTCTGAATAAGGTCTGAATGCAAAATGTTGGAACTGGTCCACGGATATCGATTAAAAAAATAAGCACATTCTAATCATCTGTTCAATCAATTACTGAACAACTTCCTTAGGATATAATGGTCTCACCCAATAAAGCAATCCCTATCCATATCCTTCACTATGCAAGCAATCTATTTTTGTAAAAAAAGAACACAATTAAGATGAATGTTCTCTTCCATGTCCTCTTGCTCTTCTCATTTTTCTGTGCCTAACAGAAGACATCTTGAAATCAGAGGCTGCTCTTTAAAATATATCAATTGTTGTTATAAAAAAAGATGGAAAATGGCTGAAAAAGTTAATTTATTACAGCCTCCTGTGAGACTGATAAATATTTGGGAGTTACACAGTATACTTATAGCATAAAATGTAACAGTCTTCTTACAGTTTGACAGCAAATTAAGTATACTTTATAGCCATCATGATCAGCAACAATCCCTCAATTTGAGGGTGATCTTGAACTGAGAATGGGAATGATGACTGCATTGAAACCTGGATCTTGGTATCTTTCCGGAGATTGCAAGCAATGAAAACACACTGATGGAATTTCCCAAAGAAGGCATTTTGACACTGGATTCTGTGCTGGATGTCCACATCAGTGTTCACTTTTTGAGAGAGGTAGCTACTGAGATAAGGCAAGATCTTGATTACCTCCCAGATCTTTGCCTCAGTGATAATTTGAGGAGACAGGTCATATTCTTGGCCTGGAATAGGCTGATAGAGCACTTTAATCTTCTCAGTGTTGAGAGAGAGGCTCAGAGTAGGCTTCTGAAAATAAATTTAGTGCAGTCTGAAGGTTCTCCTCAGTGGGCACATCTACATGTGCAAATAATCCAGGAGCATTTTACTCTAGAGTAAACTACTCTAGAGTAAACTCTCCTGGCCATGCATTTACACATGCAGGGACATGGGAGAAGATTTGCTGCTCCTAGCAGAAGACTGCTCCTGCTCCCTGTGGCCCTGCACCGGGCTCCTGCCTCCACCAGGGGGTGCTGGAGGCTCTGGCCGCAGGTGACTGCAGATGGCAGCCATCTTTAAAAGGCAGCCCTGCATGCTGCTCCCTGGTCAGCTGCTTTTCTGGCTGGGAGCAGCATGCACAGTGTGGATACAGCATGAGATGGCTCTCTTGTTTCAGCTTCTCCCTCCATGTGCCATGGCTGTTCCAGCCTCTGCCCCAGTAGTGATGTCTACCACCCTGAGCTCCTGCTGGCCATGGTGCTGGCCCTGCTGGCCTTGGCAGGCCCCCCTGCAAGGTGGACACCCATCAGTAGGGGCCAGGGTGCTAGGAGAGGTGCTAGCCAACCACCTCCTCCTGCACTCCCCTGTTGCAGCCTGCCTGGACAGCCATCCATAGCCCTTGGCCCCACTGCACACCCCAGAACCATGCTCATGGTGGACAGTTCTCCAAAAGTAGTTTATTCCCTTCCACAGACACAGATCCCCTTCCTCCCTCCTTTCCCAACAAGAGACCCTGTCCCTCCTTCCCCATTGCTGGTGGGCCTGGGAAGCTGCCTGCAGCGCCCAGCACAGGGTCATGGCATGGGACAAACAGGCATGTGGGCTGCAATGCCAGGCACCAGGGGCAGGGTCCAGGCAGGCTGCTGTGGATTGTCTGGGGCTTGCTGCCATGGAACCAGGAAGCCACAAGTTGGCTGCAGGTGGATCCAGGTGCTTCCAGGCCTGGCATGTGTCTGCAGTAGTGGCCCTAGCAGTTGTGTGGTGATGCAGTGCCAGGACCTGATGTGCAGGCAGGCTGTTGCACCTGCCCTGGGGCCTGTCCTGGGGGATGCAGTGGCCACAGGCTGCCAGAAAGTGTCCCAGGGCCCCTGCATCGTCTCAGGCTTTTAAGGGCCTGGTTCTGGGACAGGTATAGAGCCCATCCAGTCCTGGAGCAGGAGAGGCTCCCAGCCTTGAGGCCCTGAGTCTAGCCTGAGGCTGGCCCCCTCACAGTGGGGCTGACTGAGAGCAGATTTGCTCCCACTCAGTGTCTACACATGCACTACTGTGCAGTAACTAATTGTGAGTAAATTTGCTACTTGCATTTGCAGATAGCAAATTTACTCAAGAGTAGAGCAATTTACTGTGCAGTAAAAGCATCTGCAAGGATAGACATGGATGCTTACTGCACAATAATTTTCTCTACTGAGCATGAAAGAGTCTTGTGTAGATGTGCCCAGTATTCAGAAGGACGAGGCAGTTGTCAGTATATTGAAGGTCAAGGATAGTTGTTTTGGATTCTCTGGTCTTCAAATGAAAATATCCTAGACCGAAGAGCCCTCCATCTGTTCAGTATTCAGTGTTGATTCTGAAAGGGAGGTAATCCATAACAAAAACCAGGATGGCAGCTAAAAAATGGAGAACATAATTGGGGAGATGATGTATCCTTGCTTGTTCCCAGTTCAGATGACAAATGGATCTGTCTCCAATCCATTAAAAAGAACAGTCACAGTCAGTTGGTTGTGGAGAAGCCTCAGGACCATGATGCATTTTTCCAAGCTGATCATTTCTCCTTTTCTGGGTGGGCCTAAACCTTTAGGACCTCTTATGAATATAATACTTAGTAACTATTACCTCCTAAATCTGTTTATAAGAAAAGCTAATAGTCATGACAGAGATATAGGACATTACAGAGACACATTTGTTATAATCTACAGTGAGAGACATTAGTGTTTAGGATATAATCTACCACATTCTCAATTTAATTGAGCAAAGTATTGGGAAAGAACCCCAAAACATTCATTTTGTTTTCATTAGGGCCATTTAGAGTATATCCAGCCAGGAAGAGAAAGATTTGGCTCATTTATGGTTTGCACTAAACATTTACATGTTTGTCAGTGTCCCGTTAGGGACTGATCTTAAACCACCAGAACTTTTAGTTTTTCCTAAGCATTTTAAATATATGAGAAGAATGGCCTAATGCAAAGAACACTCCATTGGCACTCACAAAACTTTCTTGGTTGTTGTTCTTCATCTACCAAATGTGGATAATAATACTGACATACTTTTAAAACACTTAAGAGAGTTATGAATGAAAAGTGATAAGTATGAATGACAGTATTTTTTTAAACACAGAAGCCCCAAGAGGCCATACTTAGGATAGTACTAGATGGTACCCAAACACATAGGCTGTATACAGATATTTGGGGAGGTTAGAGGGAGGTTAGATTGGGTGGGATTTAGAAGGGTGGGCAGGATGGGGGGCTAAATATAGCCCCTAGTCCTGGGTGGTAGGAGAGGGAGCCTCTATATCCCCCCTGTGGACTCCACGAGTCCCCCCTGATCCTGCCAAACTCTCCCAGACTCTCCCAACCCCCATTTACCCCCAAGCCTCCCATTGGATGCCTCCTGTCCCCAATTCCCCTGATCCCTCCTGTAGACCCTGCCTTCCCCTGAAATCCCTACCATGAACGCAGCTTGCCCCACTGATCCCTGATCTGCATCCAGACCACCTCACCCTCTCTGAGCCTGCTTGCCTCTCTGATTCCCCCAGCCCCCTGTGGTAGCCCCCACACCCCAACTTATATTAGATTGGGTGGGCATTTTTAACTTGATCTAACCCCCACCCCCCAACTTAACTGTGTCTGCATACAGACATTTGGTGATCATCTCTGCCCAAGATCACAAAATCAGTGGTAAAGATATAATGGAACTCAGACCTTCACATTTCCTGTCCAGTGCCCCAAATATTAGGTCAACCATCTCTTAAGTAAAGTACTAGCAGCTATTATCTTTATTATTATCACCTTCTTCATTTAATCCTTTGTGTGACAATAATACATCAATCCTTACCTTGGTGTCATTATTACACTGTGGTTTTCTGCTTCAGTGATTTTTACAAATGAATCACCTCCAATGGATGACTTGGTTGATGATGTATTCACATTCCTATGAAGAAAAAAAAATGAAATAAGATTTTCAGATGTTTATTCTGTTTCTCTAAATGAAAATTGTTTCAGAAACAATTATGTCACTAGCATGCATTTCCTGAAATACTAGGCACATCTACACATGAATTTATGCATGCATAAACTTAATGCCCCTTAACCTAAGGTGTGTATCTACATGTGGATGCCTTAAGGCACCTTAACATGGCTTTGCAGCCTGCCCTAGTCAGCACCCTGGACAGCTTCCCTTATGGCCAATTCTAATTTGTTCCCTTGTTCCTTCTTTCCTAGCAAATGAAAGCAGCGCTGCCAAGAAGTAAAAGTGGCAGGTGCTTTTGCAGCCACTAGCATCTCTCCCACCCCGAGGCAGAGGCATGGGGTTGCAAGAGCCCAGCTTCCCTGCTGACAGGACACTCCAGGGGGCTCTGCTTGGCTCAGCCTGGGCAGGCTGGGTGCAACACAGATGGGGGCTTGTTGCCCAGCCTGCCCTGGCTGAGCTGAGCAGAGCCCCCAGGAGTGTCCTGCCATCAGGGAAGCTAGGTGCTTGCCTGAAATGGAGGTGGCTGGACCAGGGAGAGCCACACTAAGTGCTGGGGTCAGATGCAGCCCCAGCCCATCTGCTGTCTCAGGTAGGAGCCCCAGCACCAACTTCTAAGGGTGCCTGAATCCTGGGCAGGTAGCAAGGAATCCTGCCACTGCAGGGGTGGCATTGCCTAGCCAGCAACCTCATGCATCTGCCTTGGGGCAGAGATGCTAGCAGCTGCAAAAGCACCCAACACTTTTTACTTTTTGATGGTGTCAGGTGGCAGTGTGTGGCCCTGCAGGCTCTGCTGTGGCCAACACAGCTGACATAGTGTTAAAGTGCCATACCATGTCTACACGTGGGTTATGGTGGGTAAACTAATCAGGCCTAAATTTGATACTTGCTTTATGCAGGTATCAAATTTAGTGCCAAATCAACCTAAGTTGCCATATTTAAGGCAAATTAAGAATGGGCACGTGTAGACCCATCTTTAATATGTCTTAAATATGGCAACTAATGCAACATTAACAGTCTTACTTCACCTTATAGGTGCATGCATAGATATGCCCACTGATTCTTTTTATATTTGGTCCTGTTTCTAGTTGCATGCACATTCAAACACCAGACAGTTCTCTTTTAATTGCCTAAAAACAAAATTCACGATTGAAATATGCCTGTTCTATGAGCCATTTTTTCTATGCAGTTCTATTTTTCTCAGGCAGTCTTCCTATAATGACACACTATGCACTTTAAAAATTGTATTCTATCAGTTACTTGGCCTTCCAGGCAGTCACAGGAGACTAAGAGTCATGGCAAGATATACTGAATCAAATTCTGCCCTGAACTGCAGATGGTACATTCTCCCTGCTTGACTCTTAAAAGATCCCAAAGTGCCACAAAGAAACTCCACTGAGTTTTTGATTGTTTTCATTAGTGAACACAGCCTGTTTTTACCAATATAAAATATGACCAGTTGAAGTTATGAGTATGGGCATTTACTTACATTATTGACCTGTATCCTATTTGACCTTTTAGATCATGATTCCTTGAAACATTTATTTTTAATTAGATTGGTTTAAGAGATTCTGCAATAGGACCTATTCTGTCATTCCTTCAATGGTCACAAAATATGCACCAAAAACATTTTTAATATCTACTCTGCTTCTCAAAGTAAGTCAGGTAGAGGTGCCTATTCCCCCTCTCACTTTTCTGCCTTTCAGGTGCCAAACCAGTAGATTATTCCCCTCAACTTTTCTCTAGTTCCTATGTTAAACAAGTACTTTTTTCACTTCCTGAAATCAAGTTTAAACCAATTCTTTGAGTCAGAATTCAATTATTTTTCTTGAGTTAATGGACATTATAACAAGTTAGTTGACTGCATATTCTTTAGATTATCTTATTGGAACATATATACATATTTTGCTGATTCCAAAAACCTAGAAATGGATATGAAACAAGGCACATCCTGATCCATAGTCTGTTGAACATCCACTGATGCATTAAAAAGTAATTATGGCATACTATTTTATTTCATTAGTCCTAAAAAAAGATAAAACAACTGGCTGTCTTGGAAATTTGCTGCTCTACTAATGTCTCACTGTGTAGATTCAGGACCTCATTTTCTCAGCTTCTTTAAATTCATTGATTCAAGATGAATGAACATATCTAGGACAGACAAGATGTAGATCATGTGTGCTCAGAAAGTTTTCATAGTATTCTTCTGAAGAAATTCTTTTATTGTGCTCTTGAGCTCTGATCAGTACTCAGAAACTACAGACAATTCTTTAAATAAAGAAGAAAAGCCATAATTATGTAAAATTATGACTGATTTTATATTCTAATTTAAAAATATAATTCATTGATATAATGGACCACATCCAGATGTAAGCAGACTTTTGTAAGTTTCTAAAATTGTGACTACGTGCTTACCTATTGAAGAAAGTGTTCAGGCTTAGTGTGGGACTGAGTGGGGAGAGGGGGCTCTTTTATTTAATTCTCTGCTTTTCTGACACAGGCTTGATGTGCTATTTTGGAAAAATCAGTTAAGATATATCTATATGACTTCCTTCTTGATCCTGGGTCTGCCCAATCCACCCACTTCTCAGGGGGCACTAGAGTACAAACTTGTAGGTAGAGTAGACTGGTCACTAGTATCCCTGAAAAGTTTAGAACAACTTCAGCATCCATCCTCTCCTCCCTCTCATGAGACAGCTGCTCTTAAGCTCTATAGAAGCTACTTGCTGGTCTTAAGCTCTTCAGACTATTTCTGGTCTCTGATTTCGGTTTCGTTTTTTTGCTGCAAGACCCAGAGTTGGAAAGAAAGTAGCATAAACATAATTCTAACTTTTCTATGCCTGTGGGTATGTCTACATGAGATTCTTTACTGCATAGTAGGCTAATGTACTGTGCAGTAAAGCATCACTAAGTAACTGTACTAATAAGATACTATGAAGTACATTAGGCTACTGTGCAGTTAGTTTAGTAGATACTGTGCAGTAGGGCTTGTGCAGACGCTGACCGGGAACGAATCTGCTCTAGGTCAGCCACACCAGCAGGTGTCCTGGTCCTGGCACTGGTCAGCTCCTAGCTTGCACAGGAACTGGGAGCCAATCAGGACAGCAACCAGATCCATCTTTGCTCCCTCCTATCCCAGCATTGTGGGGTTCCTGGCTTCCCACAGGGGCAGGTTGCTGAGCAGCACTGAGACTGGAGATCTATCAGTGGGGCAGCTAGCAATGAGCCCCCATCTGGGTGGGGAATCACTGCTCAGCCAGAGATGGCAAGGAGCTGTCCCACCAAAGGGGCAGTGAGCCCCTGCCTGGTGGGGAATGCAGTCCAACTGGGGACACTTTGCTAGCTGCCCCACTGGTGGATCAGGGCAGGGAGCTGGGAAACAGCTTGGGGGGTGTGTGGGGGGTGGGGACAGGATTGTATCACTGGGCTGGGAAACAGCTGGGAGGGGGAGGAATAGGTTCCAGAGGAGTCTTTGTGGATCTGGAAGCTGGCTGGGATCTGCCCCAGATGGGGAAGCTCTGCAGCAGCAGCTCTCCTGCCCTGTGCACATCAGGATCCCTCCCGATGTGTATAAGACCAGGAGACAGCTGTCTCTTGGCCCTGTTATCCCTGCTAGCCCCTGGGTCAGCAGCCATGGTGAACTGAGAGCTCCCCCAGGCTGCTGCAGGTAGACATGCCCTGTGCTACCTATTCCATAGTGGTGTAATAAACTTAAGTACCATTAAGTACTGTGACACACTCCAATACTATAATACTGGGGGACACAAAAGTACCCAGAGTAAGACAGGGCACTAGAACTGATTGTATTTTCAGGTGGGTAACATGAAGCTTTTTCCAGTTCACAAACAACTGATACTTAAGCAAATGTATATTAAGTGAAATATCTATGGACAACATGATAAGCAGTTTTTAGCTTCTGGGCTGCTTGTAATCTGTTCACTTTGAGTAATCCCTATCTGTGGTGCATGAGTCACAGAATAATGTTTCTACTCTTCTCCCTGTTTCAATGACAAACTTTTAAATCTGGAGAATGAAAAATACGAAGAACAGTAGCAAATAGTGAGTAGCAAGTAGTCTGGTTAGCACCACAGTCTGCCTGTTAATATATATGTGAATGCCTATGCAGAACACCCATTTCACAATTTAATTATTATTTATTTATTTTTGGAATCACACATCTATTATCTGCATGAAGGTTAGCAAATTACAAATAAAGATAAGAATTGGGACTTGGAATGAAGCCTCTCAAATATCCACTTGGTTTATTTATCCAGTTACCCAAATAAAACCTGATCCTGAGAGGAGCTGGACACCAACAACTGAAACTTCTCTGTGAATTCAAGATGAAGTAACAGTCCTCGTCTGATGGTAATCAACATAGTTCTGAGTTTGGAATCATTTTTTTCCAAATGATATTAAGTTTAATAGCCAGCACTGAGAATTGAACTGGGACTCTGAGATCTTTATTTGAAAACTATATTTGAGCAGTATTTGAACACAGTGGAGACTGCAATGTTCTGGGCATAGCTTTCAGATTCACAGATGCTTTATCATGTATGAGATGGAGGTTCTCCTGTGTAGCCCTCATTTATGCCAGTGGAGAAGAGTAGCTCTGGCATGCCCTCTTCTCTTCATTTTTTCCTCAGTCCCATATCTGAAAAGTGTTGGGGGTAGCTTGGCGGTCTCAGCCAGGTCCCACTAAAGGGAATTTTTTCTGCACAGGCAGAACTCTGCACTGGCCATTTCAAGCTATTTGCTGTAATGCAAAATGACTTTAGGAATCCATATAATCTGTCAGAGATTAATTTGTCAGTCACTTCTCATGGAGTTTGGCAGCAAACTTCCATAGACTTTCAGCAGGGAATTGAGGGCCCCACTTTCTTAGACATATTTGAAAATTATAATCCAAATTAAGTTGTCCCTTTTCTTTCATTCATCACCAGTAACAACAAGGACTGCAAGTGTGATAGCTAATTTTAGGTCTAAATCTGCATTTCTTGTTGAGCTCTTGGGTGCAAAAAGACTGTTGGAAGTGACTTTTTACAGTTCAGCAGCTGCTCAGCTGGAGTTATCATCACTGGAAGAGTAAATACATTTCTAACCAAGACAACAGAGCATCAACAACAACAACATAGAACATAACACTGGTCCTGCTTGCACTGTACATGGTTAATATGCAACTATTTCTCTCAAAGTTCCTTCTCATTAGCACTATACGTTTTGAATCCATAAAAGGTTAAAAAAAAAGGAATCTATTTTGGAGCTGTTTCAGGTCTGTACGGTTCCAAGGCTTATCTGGGGAAGAAGTCATCATTGTTTCTAAAATGAATATTTAGCATAGGCTCTTTCCAAGAATGCATTAAATATCTTTATAAATACTACTAGCCAATTGCCTGTCAGGAATGACTGGGGGGGGTGGGGTGGGGATGGATTGCTGCCACCCACTATCCTGCACCACCACGGGCAGGGGAGGGTGGTGGAAGCTTGCCTTGCCATCTCCTCTGTACCCCTTGGCCAGCACCCCATGCCACCACCACCTCCAGGGAGTAAGGCTGGGGGAGGGGGCAGTGAGGAGAAGGCCAGTGGTGCTGACCTTGCCCCCACACTCCGTCCCCTCCATCCCCACCATCCGGTCATGGTGATGCTTTGCCGTGTTGACACTGCCTCCTGTCCAAAACGCTCTTGGAGCACTCAGATTGGTTGTTTCAGTTAGGATTGTGATTGGCTGCCAAGACAACCAATCAGAGTATGAATAAAGTGTTATGGACCTACAGACAAACAGCTGGACTAAGGCTTTTATTATATTATAATATTACCAGAAGGAACCCATGGACAACTCTGCTTTTTACCTGATACACACCATTACTGCATATTGATTGACAAGATGATTCACATGTGTGATTTATAAGCCATTAGGTAGAAAATGGCACTTTCTGGCCCAGCTATCAGACTATGCTACATGACTGTTATAGCATATCACTGTTCATAAGCTGAGCAGTAAATGACTCTAGCAAATACATAAGCAATTAAAACCAAAGGTAAATCATTCCACATGCACCTCTTTCTCTTTCCTTCAATGCATAATTCTAGGTAACTGCCCACTTTTAGCAGTGAAAGCTGTACACTATATGGATCTATTACGACAAGTCACATACTTACTGAAGAAAGTGCTACAGTAATGGTACAAAGAAAGTGATGATAGAAAGGTCCTCAAGGAGGTCAGGCAGGAAGAAGTCATGAACTTAACCAATATTTGCTTTCCTTCAGAGCCTGCAGCACAGCTACTTCTGTAGTATATAATTTAGTGTAATATTGGCAGCAAAACTGTAGATGAGTCAGAATAGGTGTCATAAAGGAAAGACAATAGTTAAGGAGTTTCACAGCCATGTCAGAGCATAAATACTGACAGGTCAGCAGTGAGTGAAAATCATAGTAGTCTAATAGCCTATATGTAATTAATTAGTGGTTTCAGCCAGATTTTCCACTCCTTTCTAAAGAAAAACCAGAGAATTTAATTAAATTGTCTATACAAAAATGTTGTAAGAAATCTGTTGTTATGGCATGGACTCTAAAACCAAAATACTAACCAGAGCTACTGAATACAGTACTATTTAGGTTTTAACATCTTCTATAGATGATGTGTTAGAAGGAATAAAGGAGTCAAGGAACTGACATAAAAAGCTAAACATGATGGGTGGGGAGAGACATTACATATCAAATGGTTTATGTGACTGGAAGCTGATTTAAACTTGTAACACAACAGAAGTTCAGTGCACATAAACTGGTTTCAAAATGGCCAAAACAAATTTAAGATAGAGCTGGATGGATGTAGTATCAGATTTAAGTGATTTAAGTTAAACCAGTCTATCAAACTTTTGTTCTAGATCCCTTCCTGACTCAAGTTACCTTGCTGTTCTTCAGCATCCCGTGATTCTATGTATGCCCATGCTGTCTCCTCTGTGGAGCTGGGCCAGCCCTACTGTCACCCTGCTGAGGCAACAAAGCCTCTGGTCCCCAGCCCTGTGTCCTGATTGCACCTGCCAGTGGCAGTGTGGGGTGGGGAGGAGGAAAGAAGAGACCCCCACCCCCCACCATGCAGGCCCTCCCAGCTGTGCTCTGTCAGATTCAGGAGGCAGGGGGGAGGTGGGCCATGGTGCAGGGGCCTCTGTTCTGCACCCCCTGACACTGCCCAGCTTGGCTGACAACCCACACAGCTCTCAGCCCTGGTCCTGCCTGCCTATGCCAGCCAAGCCTGGCAGGGTAGGGGGAAGAGTTGGGGAGAACAGGCTCCCCCCAGCTGTGCTTGCTCAGGTCAGGCAAGGCTGAGGCCAGGCCCACAGGGTGGAGGATCTGCTCCTCCCCACCCCCCCACTGCTGCACCATTTGGCCAACCCAGGCAGGCAAGCAGGAGCCAGGACACAGTTGCGGCAGGACTGCCAACTGAGCTGCTCAGTATTGGGAGTAGAAGAAGGTGGGGGAGCAGAAGCCTTTGCCCCACGGGCCTGGCCCCAACCTCCCCAGGCCTGAGCAAGCACAGTTGGGTGGAGCCTGCACTCCCCCACCCTTCATCCTGCCCTAACCAGCACGACTGACCTGGGGCAGGCCAGAGCAGGGTTGAGAGCTGCATGGACTGGCAGTTGAGCCAGGCAGCTCTGGTGAAGGAGGGCGTGTGGGGAGGGAACCAGGGCCAGGCTGTGGGCTGGTGGTTCTTTGCTCCCCCACCCCCCTGATGCTGCCCAGCTCAGGTGACAGCCCAAATGGCTCTCAGCCCTGCTCCTGAGAAGATAGTTGATAGGAAAGGGAAGAAAATAGTTGGTAGGAAAAAATATTGTTCCCCCCGCCCAGCCTCCTCAAGCTGGGTGTGGGGAGGCGGGGGGAGGTGAAGGGTGAGGGAGCACAGGATCTCCCCCACCCCTCCAGCTGTGCTTGCTCAGGGCTGGGAGGGCTTGGCCCACAGGGTGGGAGTTTCTGCTTTCCCACCCCACTCTGTCCCCAATGCTCAGCTGACAGTCCTGGCATGGCTCTCAGCCCCAACTCCTGCCTGCCCATATAGGCCAAGTTGGGCAGCAGCAGGAGGCAGAGTTGAGCAGACCTCCCCACCTGCCCAGCTCTGATGACACGGGCAAAAAATATTTTTTTCCTACAACTATTTTCTTCCATTTTCTGCCAACTATTTTCTTAGATAGGAGTGGGGCTGAGAGCTATTTGGACTGTCAGGTGAGCCAGGCAGCATCAGTGGGGTGGGAGAGCAGAGGACCCCCAGCCCAGCCACCCCCCCTCCACCCAAGAAAGCACAGTTGGGATGGTGTCCTCCTGCACTGACAAGGCTGCTGGTGGGAGGGGGGCATGGCTGAGGAAAGAGGCCTAGCTGAGAGGCATAAGAGTGCACTCTCTGCCTTCTGGCCTAGTCAGTGCTGGCATCTGTGTGCTCCCCACCCCCACCTATGAGTAAATGTGCCTTCTGTTCACTCCTGATTCAATCTATGAAGGTCTGAGTAACCTGGGTAGATTGAATGGGTTCCACCTTGGGCTTTTTGAATGTCTATACTTAGCTGATGAAATTTTCTTTAAAATAAGTTGGTGTGCAACTGCATATTTAAACACACAGTTACACTTATACGCAAAAATGATTACACGTGAAAACTACTGTCATGATCTGTGCATGCAGTTACCTGATATCTTTTGTCAGTAATAGTTGAGGCAAAACCTGCACACCTTTCCTCATCCCGTGATTAAATATAAGGCCCTGTGTTTCTAGCCATATGTTTTCCTTAAGCCCTCCTTCTATTTCAGAAGTTCATCAGAAAGGCATCTGCAGTCATCCCTTTTTGGCTGGCCTAGTATCATAGATCACAAACTAAGGATTTCACTTGGCTATTACCTGGATGAGTGATATCTATTAAAAACTGAAGAACTGCTGGGGAATAGTGTTTGTTATTCAGTGGTTGACAATGGAGTCAATGCAATTGCACAGAGCATAAGAGAGGCCAGAATTTAAGTTATAAATTGTACTGAAAATCTTGAATTTTAATATTCCTTCAGTTTTTGAAACCCCCCCCCAACAACTCCTGCTGAGTCTTCACTCTCATGGAATCTACTTTCTGCTGGCTTAAATCAAATTTAACTTTGTAATCACTGGGTTGCAGGTGAGAAGACAAATGTTATTTACTTCAGCATTTAATGGGAGCAGGACTCAGCAGATCCTGCTGTAAACATTGTGTAGGTATTAAAATACATGAAAACATATGACAGACATTGACATATCTGAACTATAATTAAAATAGACTATGGAATAGCCTTATGAAGCAGATGAGAACATCTTCCACCCAGGACCTAAAAATAGACTATAACAAGCAACAAAAGTACAGCGTAGGGAACAATTCAGCACTGGAAGGTGGGCAGATAAAATGGCTAAATTTTTACATCTCTAATTTTATGAATCAATCTATCGGTGACATTTTACTGAGATATTTAACCAGAATCAGGACCCACAAAAAGCTTTGAGGTGGATGTCAAAGTTTAATTAAGATGAGCTGACAGTGAGAGTTTGCTGTGGTATAAGAGTGAATCTCTTCTCAAACCACAGGAATGATACAGAAAATGAACTGAGTTGCTTGTATAGGGACAAGAAACTGCTCAACTTCTTTTTACTTTGCAGTTTGCTGCTACAGAAAAACTGTCCTGTGGTCACAATCAGGGTAATTAGATGTGACCACTGTCCTCTGATTGACTTTTTCCTCCCCATAAAGGCCAGACTTTTCCAATTTCATCAGTTATTGGTTTTTTTCCTCAAGCAAAAAGTTCATGTGTGTGGGAACCAAGTTTCCCAATGGACCTTGATTACTAAAGTTTACATTTATACAAAGACAATCCTGCTTTAAACAGAATGCTACTTTTGGCTTCTATCTTCCTTTCTTTCTACACTGTTAAATACACATTTTTATATGTCCCTAATCTGCAATATCACTTTAGAAATCTAAAAATATTTTTTCCTACCAACAATTTTCTTTCATTTCCTGCCAACTATCTTCTTACAACTGAAGAAATAGTTCTTCCCCCTTAGCCTTCAGCTTTCCTAACAGAGCTGTAATCAGCACCACTGCTGTTCACTTCCAACAAGCCACAAGCAGATCACATAAACTAGGTTATTGCTATTCCTGAGGTTTTATGGCCTTTTAAAAGGCATTAGTCAATAAGAGCACTTACAAAATATAAGCTATCTGAAATGAATGATCAAAACGAAATTCACAAAACATAGATTTTTTTGGTAATCGCCAAAAATGGTTCTCAAACTCTCTAGGGCTAGGGACAGAAGTTACACATAAACCAGTTTGAGTGATCAGAAACTGGTTAAAACCTATAATAAAACAGAAGTTCAGTGCACATAAGCCAGTTTCAAAATGGCTGAAACTTGTTTACTATAAACCTAGTAACTAATTTAGGTCAAACCAGATAGTGAAACTTCTGTCCCAGACTCCTTCCTGGTTCAAGTTAAATCAAAGTCTTCCAGCATCCCAGGATGCTTTGCATCCCTGGGCTGGGCTGTTCTGTCTGGTCTAGAGAGCAGGGTTGGCCCTAGTCTTTTGCCCCCTAGCCAGAGCAGTGAGGGCTGACTGACAAGGGGTTGGGGGGAGGGGAACTGGGATGGAGACCACAGCTGGATCTGCTTGGGGTGCTGGCAGGGGGGTGGAGATCATCCTGAGAGGGACTGCCTGCTAGGCAAACTCTGGATGGGGTCTGGGGCCAGGGAAAAGGGGTTAAATCCCCCTTCCCCAGCTCAGTGCTCCAGCCTCACCCCCAATTCCCTGGGGAGTAGGACCGGGGGCGGGGAGGGGGAACAGCCTTTGAGAGCTTAGCACAAGCATATGCATAAGAAACTGCAAGCAAGCATCTACTATCAAAGAGCAAAATGACAGAAAGCAGGTATGTAACTAGGAGCTTTTGGTTTAAACTGGCAAAAATCTTGTAGTGGCAGGGGAGGAGACTTAACAGGGAAATTAGGAGTTAATGAATATGTAAAAAGAAAGAGAATAAATATAAATATCCAGTATAATGATGGATTAGTTGAAGCTGGTAATGATCAAGGGTGGAGGAGGCTGTAGCATTATTGCAACGTGCTTCATAGTGGGAAGGAACTCACCATTACTTTTGAGTGCTGCCTCAAACAGACCTCCTTGACCTAATCTGCTGAGCAGTTTGGTCTCTTTGATCCAACAATGCCCAGTTCCTGCTGTAACCAGTGGGAATTAAAGACATTTTTACATGCATTTCCAATGTGGTGCTGGGCACTTTTAATTAGCGTATGGTGCTAATTAAAAGTTCCTATGTATCACGTGCATCAGCAGTGCAGCGCATCCTCATGCTGAGAAAATGGAGGCAAGGCACTTCAAACTAATGCGCATGAAATGTGTTTTATTTCAAAGTGCACCACTGGCATTTTCTTTACTCCATTACTCTTAATGCTGGCACTCCAGCTGCCCCTCTCTCCACGTGTTTCTGTTTACATGCACAGGTAAATCTATGCACCATATTTAAGTGCTCTTATTCATCAGAAGCTTCTCAACCCATTATCAAGCTGACTAGTAGGGCTGAAATGCCACATTAACAGAAAATGTTCAGGCTTACCCTACTCTTCATTATAGGGTAACTAGAGATGTTTACCTCATCTTGCACTACATTTTTGTTTTCCTGCCCAAAATTTACATTGATTTTCTTAAAGGGATAAATTTATAAGGGTACCTATTTTCCCTATCTGAGCTGCACACAGAATACTTGGAAATGCTGTATCCAAAGGTCTATTTCCACTGTTATCTTTTCAGCTGCCATGGCACAGCTGGGGAAAGGGTGAGATGGAAGATATCCCCAGTGGCAACAGGTTTGCAAAACCCTTCTGCTGTTACCAGCTTCTTCTCCCCTGCCTGTGTTACTGCTTCATCTAGGAGATTCTGGAAAACATAGTACCCATATCTAAAAAAGGGGAAAAGGGGGATCCAGGGAACTACCAACCAGTCTGCCTTACCTCAGTCTCTGGAAAAATCATGGAGCAGCTCCTCAAAGAATTAATCTCAAAGCACTTGGAGGAGAAGAAGGTGATTAGGAACAGTCAGCATGGATTCACCAAGGGCAAGTCATGCCTGACCAACTTGATTACCTTCTATGATGAGATGACTGACTCTATGGATGTGGGGAGACCAGTGGATGTGGTATACCTCAATTTTAGCAAGGCTTTTGATATAGTCTCCCACAACATTCTCGCAGGCAAGCTAAGGAAGTATGGGCTGGATGAATGGATTGTAAAATGGTTAGAAAACTGGTTGGAGTGTTCGGCTCAGAGGGTAATCAATAATCAATGGCTCAATGTCTAGATGGCAGCAAGTATCAAGTGGAGTGCCCCAGGAGTTGGTCCTGGGGCTGCTTTTGTTTAATGTCTTCATCAATGATCTGGAAGGCAGCATAAAGTGCACCCTCAGCAAGTTTGCAGATGACACCAAGCTGGGGGAGGTGGAGCCGGGGGAGTAGAAAATATGCTGGAGGGTAGGGCTAGTATTCAGAGTGACCTAAAACAATTAGAGGATTAGGCCAAAAGAAATTTCATGAAGTTCAACAAGGACAAGTGCAAAGTCCTGCATTTAGGACAGAACAATCCCATGCACTGGTACAGACTGGGGGCTAACTGGCTGGGCAACAGCTCTGCAGAAAAGGACCTGGGGGGGTTACAGTGGACAATAAGCTGAATTTGAGCCAGCCCTTGTTGCAAAGAAGGCCAACGGCATACTGGGCTGCAATGTTAGGAGTGTTGCCAGTAGGTCCAAGAAAGTAATTATTCCCCTCTATTCAGCACTGGTGAGGCCACATCTAGAGAACTGTTTTCAATTTTGCCCCCCCCATTTACAGAAAGGATGTAGACAAATTGAAGAGAATCAAGTGAAGGGCAAAAAAAAATGGTGAGGCAGAGCTGGGGCATATATGACTTACGAGAGGCTGAGGAAATTGGGCTTATTTAGTCTAGAGAAGAGAAGACTGAGAGGGA
The DNA here is from genome assembly GCF_030867095.1 of Alligator mississippiensis. Taxonomy (NCBI): domain Eukaryota; kingdom Metazoa; phylum Chordata; order Crocodylia; family Alligatoridae; genus Alligator; species Alligator mississippiensis. The sequence continues at coordinate 281,128,587 of NC_081824.1, forward strand.
TTTAATAGCAGCTTTCAACTCCCTGAAGTGGGGTTCAAAAGAGGATGGAGCTAGACTGTTCTCAGTGGTGGCAGATGACACAACAAGGAGCAATGGTCTCAAGTTGCAGCAAGGGAAGTTTAGAACTTTAAAACATTTTTTTTTTTACAACAGAATATGTAAAATAATTCAAAGTGACCTGAAAAGGCAACCCCCCCCCCCCCAAACACAAACAAACAGAAAACAACAATGTTTAGGCAGTGTAAGATTGATGTTGTAGCCATGATAGTCCAGAAATTGTGAGGGGCGAGGATTTCTTAGGGTGACCAACTATATTTGATCCAATGAAAGATGCCACCCTAAAAGATCCTTGCTTTTCCCATTTAATTTTTTTAACATCTGAGGTTCTCTATATATTTGGGAGTTCTTCTAAAATTGCTGGAATTGCATTTTACCTATATTTTGCAGAAGGATCTTGGGGATTTCATGTAGTTTGTACAGCTTTACTGAATATTCTAATGTTTCATAATGTGCTGAATGCTCTCTTATATAACCCTGTAATAAACTTATCAATATCCCACACAGAAAAAGATATAAGATTTGATTCTTTCACCCTCAGGACAGGTGGTTTATAAAGAAGCTGGTTTTGGATAGATGAAATAAGACATATTTGAATAAGTAAGCCCAGGAGGCCCAGATCAATAATTTGTGGTGGCCCAGGTCAGTAATTATCATACACAAACATTCAGAGACTTAGTCAGGTCTCTGTGGTGAGAAAAAGAGGTTGGGAATATCAATGAGACACAGCTCTTTAGTGCGATTTCCAGAAATTTGTGGTTTCAGTTAGGTAATGAACATTGAGAACCATGAGCTATGCGATGGATCAGCCCAGGTAAGTACTAAGGGGCCTGACAGACATCAGGACAAGGGGGTACCAAGGGCACTCACTGGGGGGCTTAAATGTCTCTACACTAATGTGTCATGGGGAACAAGCAGGAGGAACTTGAACTCCTGCTTGCAAGCAACAACTTTGACCTGGTTAGGGTAATTGAAACCTAGTGGGACCCTACTCACCACTGGGCAGTAGGCACTGAAGGTTATAGGTTGTACAGATGGGATAGTGGGGGGAAAAAAAAAGGTGTGTGTGTGTTGCTCCCTATGTTAAGGAGCAATATACATCTATAATCAAGATGAAATCAGAGGAGGGCCAAATTGAGGTACTGTGGTTTAGGATACAAGGGGCTCGAGGGGAAATGGACTTGGTAGTGGGGATCTACTATAGACTGCCACACCAGGAGGATGAGCTAGACCTGGAATTCTCTAGGCAGCTCTCAGAGGCCATACGGTCAAGAGATATGATTGTTGTGGGTGACCTAAACTACCCTGACATGTCGTGGGAGGATCAGTAATCCAGAACTAATTGCTCACACAGGTTCTTAACCTGCATACAGGTTCTCCACCTGATGCAGGAGGTATATGATCCCACTTGGGGGAACACCTTGCTGGACTTGGTGCTGGCTACAGGGGACAACTTGGTGGAGGATCTGCAGGTACAAGGCAACCTAGGGGATAGGGACCATCAATTGATTGAATTCACTATCTGGCAAAGGTGGGAAAAGTAACCAGCAGGGCAGAAACGCTAGACTTCAGAAAGTCTAACTTCAGGGTATGTAGGAGATTAGGTAGTGGGTCATTAAAGCTCAAGAGCATTGACAAAATGGGGGTCCAGGAAGGGTGGTCGTTCCTCAAGGAAGTAATCCTTCGGGCACAGAAGGAGGCAATCCTACTGCATAGAAAAGGGGCAAAGGGGCCAAGAAACCCTCCTGGATAAACAGGGAAATCCAGGAAAGCCTAAGGGCAAAAAAGGGGAATACATGCTGTGGAGGCAGGGGGTAGCTACTAAGGAGTATACTTGCTTTTGCAGGGAATCAGTTAGGAAGGCCAAAGCAGCATTAGAACTCAGGCTGGTGACAAAAATTAAGGACAACAAAAAGTCCTTCTTCTGGTATACAGGGAGCAAAAAGAAGGAGCAGGGCAGCATAGGACCCCTACAGGTTAGACAAGGGCAGCTAGTGATAGATAGGAGGGACAAAGCAGAGCTCTTCAATTAGTTTTTTCCCCTCTGTATTCTTGAACTCAGATCTAGACAAATCTCCCAAATGCATTACTGACAGAAGCAGGAGAAACATCAGCCTACCAACTGTCAGTGCCAACCTAGTAAAGGGACACTTGGAGGGGCTGGATGTGTTTAAATCAGTGGGACCAGATAAGCTCCACCCAAGCGTGATGAAAGAATTAGCCAGTGTCATAGAAGAACCACTGGTACAACTGTTTGAGCACTCATGGTACTCAGGTAAGGTCCCTGAGGACTGGAAAAGTGCCAATGTGGTTCCTATTTTCAAGAAGGGGAGGAAGGAGGATCAGGGTAACTATAGATCGATTAGTCTCACCTCTATCCTTGGGAAAATTCTTGAAAAAATTATCAAGGATTACATTTGTAGGCATCCAGTGGGTAATATGCTGAAGGGCAACCAGCATGGGTTCATAGCAGGTAGATCCTGCCTGACTAACTTTGTTTCTTTCTATGACCAAGTCACTAAATGCTTAGATGCAAGAGTCGAGATAGATGTCATCTGCTTGGACTTTAAAAAGGCCTTTGACACAGTATCCCATCCTATTCTTATAACAAATTGAGCTGCTGTGCCATAGACGATTAACACAGTCACGTGGGTGGCAAATTGGCTTAAGGGTCATACCCAGAGAGTGATGGTGGATGGGTGGGTATCGACCTTGAAAGATGTGGGCAGTGGAGTCCCCCAAGGCTTGGTCCTTGGGCCGGTGCTGTTCAATATCTTCATCAGCGACCTGGATGAGGGTGTGGAAAGCACTCTGTCCAAATTCGCAGATGATACTAAACTATGGGGTGAAGCAAATACAGTGATTGAAAGAATCCAAATCCAGGCAGACCTGGACAGGTTAGAGAAGTGGGCAGAAAACAATAGGATGCAGTTCAACAAGGACAAGTGCAAGGTGCTGCACCTAGGGAGAGGGAATCACCAGCAAACCTATAGGCTGGGGGATGACTTTGTCAACAGCACAGTGGCAGAAAGAGATCTCAGAGTTGTTGTTGACTTCAAGATGAATGAGTCGTTAATGTGACAAAGTAATTAGCAGAGCTAACCACACTTTGTCATGCATTAGTAGGCGCATCACAAACAGGTCCAGAGAGGTGATGCTCCGCCTCTATGCAGCACTGGTCAGGCCACAGCTAGAGTACTGCATCCAATTCTGGGCACCGTAATTCAAGAAGGATGGGGATAGCTGTGAGATGGTCCAGATGAGGGTCACTCGTATGGTTAGAGGCCTGCAGGGAAGGACTTATGAGGAAAGACTGAGGGACCTGGACCTTTTCAGCCTCCTCAAGAGAAGGCTGAGGGGGGATCTTGTGGCAGTATACAAATTCACTCTGGGGGCAGGGGGAGGGAAAGGGCAGCATGGAATAGGAGATGCTCTGTTTACCAGAGCACCCCTTGGAATAACCAGAAACAACGGCCACAAGCTGATGGACAGTAGGTTTAGGTTGGACATTATGACTTCTTCACGGTGAGGGTTGCCAGAATCTGGAATTGGCTTCCAAGGGAGGTGGTGCTCTCCCCTACCTTCAAGGTTTTCAAGAAGAGACTGGACAAGCACCTGGTTGGGGTTACATGACCCTAGCACTTTTTCCTGACACTGGCAGAGGGTTGGACTTGATCATCCTTTGAGGTCCCTTCCAACCCTAGCATCTATGAATCTATGGAAGCCTTTGTTGCAGTATTTTGGCTTTTCCATACATTTATTCAGCTAATAAAAGGGTAGAGTGTCATTTTTTAGTAGTAAATTATTTTCCAAGCCTCAAAAGAAGTTCAATTTCTTGTCTGAAGTGGTACAATAAGGTCAAATGACAACTAGAACTGTCAGGCCAGGTGTGCAATACCAAGTAATTGTCTGCAATTTATGTAAAATGAACATCGGTATGATAGTTGAATAATGAAGACTCCTGTTTGCTAACACATTATTTCTGGAATCATCATAAAAGTGATAGTCCTGGGAGTGATTCTTATGCATAACCAATTAGTTTATTCAAACAGGCATCCTCATTCCTGTAAATCTTTCAAAGGTATGTGCCACAGAAACTTGCACTATGCTGTTTGAGGAATAGGATGAATGGACAAAATACTGCAGTTTTTCAGCTGGGCACATTCTTTTTATTTCCCCCCCCCAATATTTTGGTTGGTCAAGCTGACTAGAAAAACATAAATGCATTCTATATTCAATAGAGGTGTTAATGAGTTACTGACAAAGGCAATGAATAATAGTACTTACCCTAGTCCTAGCAGTTGGCAGACATTGTTTGAAATCTGCTCAGTCCAGTAATCTGCACATACTAGATGCCATTTATTCTCAATCCTGAATTGTACCAACCCATTGACACTTAAAGAACCATTAAACAGACGTACTATGGACAAAAACAGACATATGAATTATCAGCTAGGCTAAAGTACTGGAAATATAATGCAGACAACAGACTAGATGCATTAGTACTAGACCACAGAACTCTAAGTTACTTGGTCTTGCAGCAGAGAGGAAATATGTGCCATAAAAATGATATAGCCCAATGATGGCAAACCTGTTACTGACACATCTTCCTGCATTTTTAATCCCAAGGGCAGGAGGAAGGGAGACAGTGTCCAACAAAGTTACTGCCAAAGCCTCATCAATGACAGCTGTTCAATTGATATGATAAGCCCAGATTTCAACCAACCTCTTTTCAGGTTTTTTTTCAGCCAGCAGTACCTTATTTCAAATCATGATGCAAGGACTTAGCTACCCAAGTGTCACTGCAACCAGATTGGTGATTACCATAAAAAGAGTAGCTGACTGAAAAACTGAAGTTTTCATCTTGTGGGAAATGCTATCATTTTGTCATTTGCTTTGCCACAAATCTTGACTAAGAAAGACAAAACATCAAAGCTTTTTGAAGAAGAAAACATTCAGAAAAAAATATTTGGAAACATTATAAAAAGCAACTTGAAGAGGAGACAGTCACTTAATCTTTTACCTCATTATTAGAGGTGCAGACTAATATTGAAGCCAATTTTTGCATTAGGGTTTTTGTTTGTTTGTTTGTTTTTTTTAACTAGAAACAGTTTATCTCAAATTAAATTACATATTCTAGTACATGGTATTAGAACAAGTTATGGCAAAGACATCTTTGGAATCAAGTACAGAATACCAGACAGAGATTAATTTAGCCATATTTTAAAAATGCCTATATTAAAAATGTTTTAAAAATCTTTTTCATCTATTCTTTGTTAAATAATTATATTCACAGCTTTTGCTGTAAGATACTTTAATATAGTTTTTATTTTTATTATAAATTATATTAATATACAATATTAAACTAACCTAAGCTAATATTTAATATATAATACTAAGCTAAACTAATATTAAACTAAATTTAAAAAAAACCTATTTTTAATATATAATATTCTCACCATCAAAAATAACAAGCTAAAACAGAAAAGTTAATGTTTGCTTTTAGATATAGGAGCAGATCCAGTTGCACCCCCCTTTCATTCCTTCTCTACCCAAAGTTAATAACTTGGCAGTGGCAGCAGCATTTCTAGTCAGACAGCATTGGGTGCATCTACATGTTCATTAATGTACCTTAGATACTGCGCTTCTAGTTTATTACTTCCTTAATAAATGTCTCATTAAAATCCATGTGAATTCTTCTAAACTCCTCATTCCACAGCTGGTAATTACCGTCTCTCCTATTTAATAGTCTTCATGTTCCACTAATTAAGCTAGCCTTTCTGGCTGTTGGCTGCTTCTGGTAACACATTTCTTACTTAACCCTGCAGACTGTTTCCAACTTATTCCAGTAAAGTTGTATTTGTTTTTAATTTGATCTTAAACTGCCCCAATGATCTCATGAGGTCCCTTTAGCCCCAAACTTCTGTGAATCTGTGAATAATAGAGTCCTAGCTCCCTTGAAGATTATTAAAACTTCTAATTCCTTTTCACCCGGAGAAAAGTATATGTTGTACTACATGGGATAATGCACAACCATCTGCGCCCCCTTTTCAAAATCCTAGATCTGCCCATGTTTGCATATACGCACATTATGGCTGCTGAAGTAAACAGGAGCTTCACAGATGGTGGAGTCACAGCAGCTGTTGCTTCCCTTGCCATAGTAACTTCCATATACTTTGTGAGCAGCTCTGAAAAGCTGGTCCAATTTCTGCTCCCACAGCTGTCCTCTCCTTTGTTCTCTTAAAGAAGCTGGAGTCAAGGCAGTCATGGAAGTGCTAGATTTTGGGGCATGGGTTTACAAGCACTAATCATTTTGGAGTTTTCAACAGCAAGAGAATTATTTTTAAAGGAGTCATGTTTTTGCTAATACTGCTGACTTAACTCTTCAATTTAAGAGTTATGCTCTTAAACTGTTTTAAGTAGCCTGCACCTTTAAATTTAGAGACATCTCCCTGCATTTTGCAGGGATATCTTCTTGTTCAGATATAAAGTTTTGGAGTGAGTCACTTTCTTTACTGTCTCTGACAGAGACCTTGAGCCAGATCCTAAACTTGTATAAATCACTACAGCTTCACTGTGTCATTAAGAGCTGGGTCAATTTAAAACAGTGGAGGGTCTCTCTCTTTATATTTCATCTTTCTTTTGTTTCCTTAAATCAAACATAAAAGTCATTATTATTGAAAAATACATGGACAGGTTTTGCATTTAAGGGAGACTTACCACACTCTGCTTCATCGGATCCATCTTTACATTGCTTGAGTTTGTCACAGAGGTTGGCTAGCGGAATACATTCCCCACTTCCACAGTGATAATCATTGTGTTCACAGGTCTCTAAAATAGTTTTATCAGCAAAGAAAACAAAACTGTTATTCCAGTGCGAGCCTGGTCTTCCACACAGATCTTCCAACCCAGTGGAGGGAAAAAAAAAGGACTCTTTACTAGTATCCTACTGCCATTAGAATATATGTATATATAAATATACATACATTGCAAAATAACATAATATATAAATAAAAGTTAATGAAGGGGAAGCAATTAACAGTGTTGCAATGTGAAGTATATTGCTGTTGATAACAGTGTTTACTTTCTAGCATTTCTAGCATTCTGTTAATTCTGAGTAGCTTCTGAGTTGGCTTTGAGTGTAACAATTTATATAAAGATAAAACCCACAGGTGTAATCCTGGTTCCAGTGAAGTCAAGGACAAACCTCCCATTAACTTTTAGCGTACCTTGGATTTCATCCTAAAATATTCAAAAATAACTTGTAATTTTGCATCTAGATTCTTAGCATTTTTTTTTAAAAAGGTCTCTAACATACCACAAGGTAGGTATCTTAAGGGCCCCTCTACGCATGTAAATAAAGGCACAATGGGATCTAACAGACGATCCACACAATTGTGTCTCCTGCCATGCCACACATGCATGACAGAGGTGCAATTGTGGGATTGCACATTAGATCCTATCACACCTTATCACCAATGCAGAGGGAGCCTGGGATCGTGGTCCCTGACAGGGTTCATGACAGGGGCAATGGGGGAGAATGCTGCAGTTGCTGTGAGCCTCGTGAGGTGTGGGGCTTGAAGCCACGACAAAGGGCAGAATGTTGCCACCGCTACAAGCCTCGTGAGGTGCAGGGTTCATAGCAGCAGTGAGGAAAACCCTGATGTGAGCCCCACAACCAACAATGCTGCCATTACTGCAAGCCCTACAGCCAATGAAGCTCACAGCAGCAGCAGGAGCAGCATTCTCCGTGCTGTGAGCCATGCAGTTGATGAGGTTCACAGTGGGGGCAGCACTGGAAACACTCCCACAAACATTGGCAATCCATAGGGTCCCACATGCACCCACTGAGATTGCCCATGCACTCCCTGGAAATGACAGCTGTGAAATGGGAAGGGCCAATGGAAGCGCACATTTGGTCTCACCACTGGTGATTTTGGGGTTGGTGATCAGTGCTGGGGCCATGAGGGACCCTCCCCCCTCCTCCCCAGTCATTGATCTGGTGCCACCAAGACTCGGGAGGCACCAGTCATTCATGCCTACCAGCATGAACCTTGTCAGCTGTGGGGTTGGTGGTAGAGTGGCCATCAGTCTGGTTGTCCTCTTTCCTCTACAGGAGGACATAAAGGCATCGGGTTTCATATCAATACAGAACAACCAGACTGATGGCGACCCTACCACCAACCTCACAGCTGACAAGGCTCATGTTGGTGGGAATGGATGACTGGTGCCTCCCAAGTAGCAGAATACCAGACAGAGTAGCAGAAAACCAGAATGTCCTCTATGATGGCCACCCTAGTTGGTGGCAAGTGGTACACTGATGTGGTCAGAACCCCATGTCAGTTGATGGGCTATCAAGGGGCTCCTTGAACCAGATTTTTAAGAGCTCAAAACCTATAGTTGGGCCTAGATTTTTCAAAAGAGCTCAGCTCTCATTTAAGCAGCACAATAAGGAGAAGATGCTCAAAGCCGCTCAACGTTCAGGTTGCTAAGAATATTCTTGATGAGATGTACTATTATCAAAATATGCTGTTTTACATAGGTCAAAACATTTCATGGAGACGTATCGACTTTGGTGACATTTTTTTCTGGTCAACTGTTGAGGTCCAGGGCACTCTGGTCACTTCTGATGACAGAATGGAGCCAGTAGCAAAAAACAGATCTTTCTAAGTGGAAAATTGATAGTTTTACCTAATTTCTTTTCACAAAACATTCAAGAGATATTGCTTTCATTCCCATGTGAAACAAAAACAAATTCTGAAGCCTCAAAATTTGTTGTGATAAAGGAGTGCTGTCCATATTTCAGTACAACTCTTTTTTCAGTAGCTTACACTGAGACACTTACAGACAGATTTTCAAAAGATCTAGTTATCCAGGAGTGGTGCTTTTATCCCTAATTTTGCTACCTGTAGGGAAACAGAGTTTCAGTATGTTTCAACGGTATTGATTACGTGGATTTTCCCTTTCAGTTGACAGAATGGCTTTATAAATGCATAAATTTGCTTCTTTTATATAATTCATGTATTTACTAACTATTCTTTTTAACCATGGCCTACATCATTTGGAGATAAGCCTGTGTCCTTTAGCTACAGAGATCATGACTAAGCTCAATTATGATGAAAGTACTATAGAACTCTTTTCTTGTAATAAGCCAAAAGTGGCAATGATTGTAGCATGATGCAGGAAGACTAAACTTAATTGTAATTTTAAAGCACAGTGAAGAGAAAGATGCTGAAATAGAAAAAAAAATACCGCCCCCACCAAAAAACCCAACCCCAAACAGAAAAAAACTCTGAATAAATGTGGCATCGAAATCAGAGCGAAAGGGAGATTAAGCAGTATCTTACTCCTACAACACCAGAAGTCAATGACTATTAAAGGGACATTTTTATGAGAATTTAACAGCAGTTACTTGGTATTTTAGATTTGCATACTTTTGTTTATTTTATATTTGCATGAAATAAACCATACACTATCCATGACTTGGAAAAAAATGTGTTTTTAGCCAGTCACAACTATGGATGTTTGACTCTTCAGGGGTTAAAAGGGAATGTTGGATGTCTCATGCATGAGCAGTGAGTTCTGAGCTCATGACACTGAGATCATCAGCTAATGGAACAAGTTTTGGTCAGAGCCACCTCTCCTGCTCTACTGCTGCTCATCCCCTCTTTTCTCCTTCTTCTGAATTCTGTTGAGATGTGGCAGGGAAGGAGGAAGGGGGAAGATGAGCAGCAGCAGCACCTATCCCCTGTGCTCAGGGGCCATGAGAGAGCAGTGGCTTCAGCTACAGGTCATGCTGATCAACTAGTAAATGCCAATTCTGCAAGTGAAACTCTGGCAGGATTCCACTCTGACCACGCTATGAGCTTAGAGCTCCATGAGCATGCATAGACAGCCAAATGGGGATATGGCTGCATTGCTACACCCTCCTGGATCTGTCACAGTACCATCTGGGTACTGTATAGGAATAATTTCTGATTTATTAGGTTGATAATCAACGCTCAAAAAACAGTGTTCAAAAGAAGACTAACAGCAGGGTGGATAAAAAAAAAAATTAAAGAAAAAAGATCAGATTTTTATTTAAATCGGATTTTTTTATCGTACTTTTTTTTTTGTTAAAATGCTTTTTTATAAAAACAAAACAAACCACACCACCTATATAAAGATAGTTTTAACTTCAGATATGTTAAAGCTCAAAGATATCATCATGGATTAGGGATCATAACTAGTCTATAACTATTTGAGACCATATATTCATGTAACCTTTGTAGAAAAGTTTTATAAATAGGGCACAACAGGCCATGGGCTATATTACGGGCCCAATCTTTGGTGTTGCCTGATGCTCCTCTGTAGATTAGTAAAGATTAAAGAAAACCACTCTACCCAATAGGACTCAGTGCTCAGTCTAGAAGATCCCATTAAGCATCTCTGTGTTGCTTAGTTTCAGTTCTCAAAGTGTGGATGTGTGTCTCCACAGATAACATCCTTGTTAGTAACATTACGTGGAGATGACGGATAACAGACCTGATTACCTGCCAGTCAGCCCTATTGTCTCTCTGCAAGTTTGTGTACACACAGTCAAGTCCTTAACCTTTCCCTAAAAGTGCAAAGTTTCAAGAAGTTAAATGAATGAAGGATATCAAACAAGAATGTATTTTTGTAGAAAATAAAGATTAAAATCGAGGCTTCCTGACTGGTGATGTCAATTGTGATTTACAAATCTGCCTTGACTAACAGTCTCTGTAAAATGAGTTGGACAGGTTCTATTATTGGGAATGTACGTGACACAATTAACAACTGCCTATAACAGTCTATATTTTTCTCCAAAAAGCAAAAATTAAAAAATGGTAATGACTGAAATATTATGTCAAATGCCTCCCTGACATGAGGTATTACATAGTCCACACTATGCTAAATTTGGCTTAATTTGTTTAATATTGCAGTTTTAATTGGTATGAAATAGATACAAGCAGTCAATAATCAGAAATCTGAAGTTTAGTCTGATGTATGTGTTGGTTCTGCTTTTTTGTTTTTTCACATCTCCATGGATCAAAGATTGAGAATCAGCCTTCATTTTGAACTTCTTCTCAATATTACCTTATATAAATGTAACTTCTTAAATCCAATGGTTTAGCTATTTTACTCACCAGGCATGCCAAGACGGTAACCAGTAGTGAAGTTTGCTAAAAATCCTTTTTTAGTTCCAGTTTTGTCAGTAATGAAGAACACTGTCATTTGGTTAGTTGTAGAGAAGACATCTGGAAAAGAGGCTTGTCCTGTATAAACAGCTGCTCTCAAGAAAAATATGGATACATTTCAGTGATGGGTAAAATATTTATTTATTCATCATAAAATGGTTTGGGATGACATAGAATAAAACCTATAATATATAATCAAAATAGGAGAGAACACCATTACCCATAGATAATTAGTATTCCCAAGTAGACAAGGCACCTACAGAGTTATAATCAGTAAGAATTAAACATGAAATAAGACATGTTAACATAGGCCTTGACCATCTACCCTTGTGCTTGTACTTAACAAAATGTATGTTAGAAGGCCCGCTGACTTCAACTGCAACACGTCTCCCTGTGAAGTTAAACAGGATTGGGGCAACATACAATAAATATGCTTGTGCCTTCTAGTTAACTGTCAAGTTTTTTGGGTTATCCCAGAAAGATTGTATTAATGTAAGATACAATTAGAAAGAGAGCTAACTCTTTTTACAACACATTGTTCATTTTGAGTCCATTGTTCTTATTACTCAATATGTGTTACTTACCTAGAAACAAGGAATCCACTCCTTTTCCATCTCTGATTTCAACTACATCATAAATATTTTTCAGGTTAAAATATTGAAAATGAAGTTGAATATTTTTTCCTTTTTCAGCATTTAAATACCATATACCTAAAAAACAGCATTTTCTTTTTTACAAAGCACATACTTACACACTTCACACTGATTCTACTTTTTGCACATTTATAGACCATACAGAAGAAAGACCTTTAGTAAATTTTCAAAATTGGCAGAATGTTTCTAAGTGACTTAGGACCTTAAATTCCATTGATTTCCAGCGATCCTTTAAGTACATTTTGACAATAGAACCAAATAATTTGGCAGAGGAGTAATGATGTGGCTAGGCACCTGAGGCAGCTGCCACACATGAGACAGTGGCAACTTCTGGCTGCTGCTCCAACATTGCTGGCACAATGCACAGCTGCAATGGTAACTATGTCCTTCTGCCCCAGTTGTCCCAAACTAGTTACATCACTTCCATTTGGCGCTTTTCAAAAATTACCTCTTCTTTGAACTTTGAAACTGCATAAAGTGGCACAAAGGGTGCTGTTAAAAGTGGGAAGGATCAAAAGTAAAAATAAGATCAGTGTCACTTGAATCCTGTACAAACTATCAGCAACATTATTTGAACAATAGAAAGCACTACCTAGGTCTGTGGAGACAATTCAGTCTCTTGAAACTTGACAGGACTGAAATGGTCCCTTAAGCCTACAAAACCTAGTTGCCGTAACATAAGTGGGATAGAGTGCATTCATGGAGCTAGCATACACCATAGGTTATGTCACTGAGGAACATGCTTTACAGAGAAAAGCGTTTTTTGCAAGAGTCTAATGAGAAAAATGCTTGTTATAAATAAAAGGGTTTGTTATGGTGCATTCCCCCCATATCTGGAGCAGATGGCTTCAGGTACCAAGAAGAAGAGAAAAAACATGATAAAGTGAAGACATAACCTAAGATGTTAATGAAAAACAGAAAATTGGCTTAATTGGTAACTACATGACTAAAGAACTATAAATATTACTTCCCTCTTTCCCTTTCTCCTTCTCCTCTCCTTCCTTTCCCTTCCCCTCACCCTAATGATACCTGAGAACCAAAGACATCTGATCTCCCTCCAAGGAACCAGAGCCTGCTCTGAGATACCTATCCAGCTCTTAAGTCATGTATTATTAAGACTGGTAATATGCAATTACTTGCTTGCTAAGATTATATCTATAGCCATGCTTGGAGCTAATACTTTATAACTATCAATAAAAATGATTTATTAAAAGTAAACCAGGTCCTCATTTGGAGGAGATAACCAGGTCCTTGTTTGGAAAGAACTGAAGCATATTTACGGCAATATCCACCCCACTGTTTGCTCTCTCTCCATTTTGGAGGAGAACCAGATACACCACATAGTTCTTAGGGCAACAACTATATTATTCAAACTGTGCCCAGTTAGAGCTCTTCCTATGTAAAATACTTCTGCATTTTCATTCATATTGGTCTCTCCTACTGCAGACCCTCCCTTGGTCTGCATGTAGCCAAGGAAGAATGTAAGGAGGTGCTCAGCCTGCAGGTAGTCAGCAGTTACAAGTCTTCCTGGCTGGGAAGCTGGACCTGATGACCACAAATGAGGGTGGAGCTACAGAGAGAGTTAAGAGCTCCAGGAGCAGAGGACAAGGGGAGAAAGAAGAGAGGAGGCTAGCGCTAAATATTTTATAGCAGGAGTATCGCCATGCTGCTTACAGAACATCTATGGTCTGAAATGGTACCCTTCAGTTAATGGGGGGTCAATGCAGAAAAACAACAGGTCCTAGAGAACTGTAGAATATGCTCTAATTGTCAGCATGGATGCCAACATTCTCCATTATTTTTAGTTAACTACCAGTTACTACATCTGGCAAGTTGTCAGCATGGTCCTTAATTAAGAGTGCTTTTCTTCCTTCCTAACAACATTAGGAAGCACATTTGAAAAGCATATTTGTAACCATTTTTATTGTACTCTTAATTCCTGCAGGTGTGGGAAGGGTTGACTTACAGGAGGCTTGGTTGGGGTAGTTGTTTGGGTAATTTTTAGAGCTGAAAGTAGTGTTTGGTTCCCAAAGTTCAAATGGTCCCCCGCAGTCAGCTGCAAGAGAAATCACATTAGAAATTTAAGACACTTTTTGCCTCTTTGAATAACTGATTGTCTAGAAAGATCATATTCTAGTCAATAAAAGTACAGGTCAGCCAAGTAATGGTCATTTAATTGTATTTCCCTCTGCTTTATAAACATGGGCTGGGTAGCACAGAGATTATATTCAACTTCGTAATAATGGTATGAATGTTCAAAGCAAAATGATTCTATTAATAGGCAGTCGTAAACAATGTGCAGTGAACTGTATCTCAGAGCTCCTTGGGAGTGCAGTGGTTAATACAAATGGGTAGCAATACCACAATGTCAGCCATAGCTTTTTTGTAGATATTACTGTTATAAGGTACTAGTCCCACCTGGTACTTGTGCTCTGAGGAACAGGTATGCAACTGTAACCATTCCCTGTGAGGCCTTCCTTATTTATGTGACAGAGGACCACAGCCTGACCCTTATTTGTTGACCAAAGGTTCCTAGGAACGGTATCAGAAAGCTAAGCTTGAAAGTTTTATACCAGAGAAGCCAGTTTAAAATGCTTATGTTAGTGTTTGATTGTATAGCTTAATTAAACTAGTTCATGAATTAAAACCTGGAAAGCAATTTTTTACATGTAAAAACATGTTTATTTATCAACATTTCTGTTGTTTACTCTATTTCTTAACATCTTCCTATTTGATATACTCTTTGCTGGAGTGAGAAAATGTTTGTTATATAACATAAAGAGTCTTTTGCTTATTCCACAATTTAAATAGCAACAATTAAAACTGATATATCAATTTTCATCAGTATATCTTGAGAGGAAAATAAAATGAATAAAAGTGAGGGAAATTTTGGAAGGGGGAGGTGGGAACCTCTTTTTTCAGTCAGTTTTGTCTACATTTAAACCAACCTCCCACCTGTAAACAAAAAGCACCCCAACAACCCAACATAGTATTCTGTATGGTTCCTATAGATTCTGTATTGTACCATAATTAATTTCTCAAAGTCACTAGTGGGAATAGCTTATCTGAATACCTGAAAATTTCAGGTGAAATGTTTTCATCTGAAAATAAAGACTTAATTTTAGTCTGGACACAAGTAAGCAAACCAGCATACTCTAAGGGCCTTGTAACAACCTTACACCATGAGCTGCACAAATGTTGATGAGCATTAGTGCTAGCCTGAGGAGCAGTCACACTTCAGGCCTGCAGGGGCCTGGAAGACAAAGGCAAGAATTCCCACCCCATATGCTGCACTTTCCCCCTGCCCCCTCATGGCTCCCACCTGTCCACTCTCCCCACTTCCATCTAGTTGCAGCTGCCCAGCTGTCTGAGGGGAGCAGGCAGGGAAGAGTTAACTTGCTTGCTTGGCTGCCGCTCTTCTTTGGGATGAGCCTGCTCAAACAGCAGCAACAGCAGTAGCAGCAAAGCGGCAGGGAAGGGCTAACCTGCCTTGCTCCCCTTGGACAGACAGCTGGGCAGCCACAAGTAAGTGGGGCGGGTGTCAGTGAGCAGGGATTTGACGTAGTGTGGAGGGGGAGTGGGTGGCAGTGGGCCTGATCCAGGCCAGATCCTCCAGACCCAGGAATAGGAGGGGGGCAGAAGAAGTGTTTACATTTAGGTTTAGCCTAGAATGGCTGCACCTTAGTTTAATATGATCTGGGTAGCACAGTTCAGAGGTAATCCTGGCCTTGAGTGGCATCACTCTAATCTACGTAACAGGTGCTTACAACCAGTTTCAGATGTTAATGTGTGAACAGTCCATGTTAAGAGCTCCAGGACCTGCCCAAAATTACCATGCAACATCTGGACTGTGAGTGCTTGAAAAGGTTCTTATTCACTTTAACCCATTGTTGCCTATTAAGCTAGCATGTGCTCTATTCTCACATGGCATTGGGACTATTATACCATAAACTATGGCCAATGGTTCTGAACAGACCGTAATGTTTGCACCATGCTCACTTACAGGTACACTCACTCATAGGAGCAGAATGGAATTATACACAGATAGACAAAAAAGCTTTAAATCTGGTGTGGGGAGGAAAGAAATTTAATCAATAACCATATGGGAGAAAGTGTACATTGGTCATAGATCATTAATCCTTAGTCTCAATAATCCATGCTAAGAAAGGAGTGTATAAGACAAGTGCAGCAGGTATGCAACAATGGCCTCTATTTTTAGCTGGCCACCCTTACAATGCTGAGTACAAAAGAAAAAAGGCACATGGAAATGTTAATGGACTCTCTCATTTACTTGTGAAAGAACTTTTTGTACTACAAGCAGAATCTACTGGAATTGTTAATTTATTTCATCTGAAGTATGCCCCAGTAACCTGCAGTAAGACTGGGCAAGAAACCAAGACAGATCCCACACTACCACAAGTGTATGACGCCACTCTGAAAGTCTGGAAAAAAATAGATGATCCTAATATAGCAATTTTTATGCACATAAAGATGAACTTACTATAATGTGTCACAAGCATTTTAGAAGCGCTACACAGGGAACACCTGGGAGTTGTAAAAATGAAGGAATTGGCCAGAAGCTTTGTATAATGGCCATGTATTGATTCACAAATAGAACACTTTGTTAAAGAGTGTATGATATGCCAACAGGTACAGAAGATGCCCAAATGAGCACCATTACACCTGTGGGTATGGCTGTCTACTCTCTGGAAAAAGCTCTATATTGATTTTTGCAGGACCATTTTTAGAGATAATGTACCTACTGGTGGTAGATGCCCACTCCAAAGGGCCAGAAGTTTTCTACATGAAAACCAGGACAACAGGAACAGCAACAAATGAAGGCCAAACCCCTGTGATTATCAGGGATTTAAGAAATGGCAGCCTGTGGTTGTGAGCATGCAAACAGGTCCTTTATCCTGTTTAGTGCAAGTGGTGCCTAATATTGTTTGATGCAACCATATCAACCAATTGCAAAACATAGCCGTAACTACTAAACAGAGCACAGCAGCAAGTTGGAACCCCACCTGTTGTTGGGCCATCTACTTTGCAACCTATAGTAACGACCAATAATGCTATATCAGACAGTAGCAATGCTAACCAGCCAGGATGTGATAACATTGAGCTACCTACATCCAATAAGAAGACATCTGAATCTCAAATGGGTGAAAGAGGGCTACCTCCTCCAGATGATGTTCAAGGGAGTTTTAGCTATTGTGCAGGAAGGAAACAAATATGAACCCAACATAGGAGACAGTGCAGCATTCTCAAGGAAGCAGTTAAGAAGGTCATCACATCAGCGTTACCCAGAAAGAAAACTCATGCCACCCAAGGGAACTGTAGCCTGTGCATTATATCACTACGACTTCACTGGGGTGGAGAGAGGTGGGATAATGGGATATGAGATGGAAAATATGTGAATGTGTTGAATCTGCATGTATGAATCTCAAGTTACTTTCTGTTGAATCTGATAATGCTAACACAAGTATAGTTTTACTTTATATTTCCAGTATATTCTGTGCCTGCCAGTATGGCAACACTCTTTCCTACACTTGTGGCTTGAGTCATTTATTTAAAAGGCCCTGTGACAAACATAATACTGGACTTGCACAGTAGTGTGCAAAACTGTTTTTTCCCCCCTATTTCTAAGGTGCATAATTTAAGAAGCTTAGATTATGACATGCTTTAAAGGGCATGCCTGTTGACCTTGTCTCACTAGAAAAACATGACTAGAAGAACAGGATCATATTTATAGAGCTGTGTGTGTGCTTGGTAAGTTGGTAGCATTATGTTCAGGACATGTGAAAATTTGCTGCTGGGAGCTATTACTAATCTTGTAATGCTGCATTTGCTTTTCATTCCTGGACACAGATTTAACAGGTACATAGACCCACATTCTTCTGACAAGTCAGCTATTGTCTCATTCCATTACTCTGGGAAAGTGACTTCACTGTTATATGCCTTCACTCATGAATGACTCATGCCCCTGGCAGCTGGCGTGGCACGGCAGCGGTAGAAGCACGGCAGTGGTAAAGTGTGGGGGGGAAGGTGTGGCTAGCACTGACCATGGGTTGATGGCGGCCTGCAGAGGTTGGCGGTCTCGGCGGTGGGGTGGCAAGCGACTTTTTGTAGGAGGTGCACTGCCAGGCTCAGGGGGTGCACATGTACCCACGTGCACCCCCTACACATTGCCCCTTCCTTCACTAGTCTTAGTTCATAGATTCATAGATGTTAGGGTCAGAAGGGACCTCAATAGATCATCGAGTCCGACCCCCATTGGGTCCATCGAGTCCCCCCACCCCCATCGAGTTCTCAGCAGAGTAAAGTATGCATATGTGGTGTGGCAGGAAGCATGATTGTTGGGATCCCACATCAGATCCCACTGTGCCTTTGACATCTGTCAGGGGCCTTAAAGACAGCTCAAGTGCATCTACATTGTACTTCAATTTCCCCATGTGCAAAAGGGGAATGCTGGTATTAACCAACTTTTCTAAGGCACTTTTCAGAGAATAAGCATTATAAATAGAGGGTGATTACATTAAACATGTGCAAGCAGCAGTATAGACACACATTTATATAATATGGAGACAGTTTTGAGAGCTTTGAAGTTGTGCACATAGGTCTGGAAATTTTCAAAATGTTTTTTAATAAACTATGAACAGGTGAGTAGTCAGGCCCTTGCACACATACAGTCAGAACTAAAATGATGTCATATGACATTAGTGAGCCTTCTAAAACTTCTAGTATGCCTAGCATGTATACATTAAATGGAAATTGCGAAGAGGTCACTGCTTTTAAACATTTAAGAGTGACTTTTTAAATTTCAAGTGTAATTTTACATTGAAAAGCTAGCTGGTAACATATGCTTGGTTTAAGAAAATGTATTAGTAGCTGTCTGGCTACAAATGGCTGTAAGGAAGCACTTACAGTATCTACCATTCTAATTATGATGCTACCATTTACTCTAATGGTGGTCCAGTTATGTAGCAAAGATTACATGTGTTCTGTAACAGACCTGCAATAGGTTCCTATTATAATGTGATTTCAAATATCCCTGTTAGGCAATATTATTAGATGAATGCATCAGAATTTCATTACAAATGTATAATGTGTAATAAAAATGAATATTTCAAACACTTATGTCAGTTACTTTCACTTCATCAGATCCCTATTAGCTGCTTCACATAATCCTTTGAAGTGCTAGATAATATAGCAATTTTTAATTTTCCTTAGAACAACTTTTCCTCATGAACTATCCTCTGATAAAAGGTCTGCTCTCTAGACAATATATTACTTATATTTATCATACATAAATCTATCTTAAGTGTACAAGTGTGCTTACATACAGAGGAAGAAAAAGAGAGAAGATAAGTATACTTTGATGTGATAATCATGTCTACATCATGTTTTTGCTTTAAAATGGTGGCTCAAAATATCTGATAATAGCATTTTAATTTGCCTTAAGTATTTTTTCTTGTATAAATTTAAATGTTTAAGAGTCAGCAACTTAAATAGACTGTGCTTCGCTACACTTTGAGAGAGATTATTTTAGAGATTTCCACTAAAATAAAAAGCTAACTTTGTAAAGCTATGGATTTTAGAGTTAGCTGGTCTCCAATTTGTGGTGATTAACTTGCACACCCTTAGTTCTTTTGGAGATTAGGGATTTGAGAAAACAGCAGATATTGCTCCCTTCTGTTTGTCCCAAAATTTGATCCATTTTACTTGCAATATTTTGCTTCCATTTCCATTCATTGGACTAAGGCTTAATCCAGTGACTGGAAAATCTCAGATGGAGAAATTGTCTTTAGTGAAAGTCCCTATAGTGCTACTGAAGACAGTGGGGTTTTAGCTGAGGGCAGAATTTGATTTGCTCTCTTAGGAGATGTGAAACTTCTGTTTCAAGACTGTGAAGGTCTCAGGAATACCTGAGGACGTTTCTACATTGGTGACTAGCAACCCTTAAAAGATTAACAGGGTTCATGTAAGATAAACATTACATTTCTTATCTCAGAATCTCTCTATGAATTCAGTTCACAGACCGAAGCTCAAAAGTCAGGAGGCTTTTGTGAGATTTTCTGCGCTTTCTGCTTCCAGTAAATAAAGAAGGAAGGAAAGAAAATGTTTTAGTTTAAGCATATTTAATCATTTCTGCTGTCAAACTTCACCTGAACAAATGCAGAAGGAAGGCTAATAAAACTTCCAGATGTGAGGGCAGAGTACATGTATAAGGGAAGGATGTGTGTGTGTGTGTGTGATATTCTGCATTTTGGGAGATGGAACGATATAGTAAATATTTTAATCTGACCTAGCATGCTTTGATTCAGCATGCTTGGTACATGACAGAACCTCTTGGGTGTTTCTAAGAGACTTACATAATACATTCCAAGATTTAAATCTCTGGCTTTTTCCTTAGGGAAAATGTGCTTTTCTTTTTAGCTTTGTAGAAGAAAGAATGGTTTAGTTTGTAAATGATATTGTAATCTGTGTACTATGAGACTATCCCAACAGATATTGTGAAGATTCAGATAGCGAAGTCACCTGACATCTCAAAGTGAAGTGTTCTTTTTACTTTAAGATGTTTACGAAGTCAAAACTCTTTAAAAATATAGTTATAGATTATGGCTTTCACATGAAATGTATTGCCACCTCTTTTCTGTGGGCTTCATTTGCAGGGGTGTTGCACATTTTATGCCAGTGTTACAGAAATTGTGTGCGCTCTGACTTTAATGTAATTTCCAATAACAATGAAGAACTATTAATTTGATTACAGTAAGACTTAGTTTCCCCAAAGAAAACAATCCTGCCATATTGTAAATTTCCTCATGAAGAATCATTTTTTGAAGCTCTTTTCGAGTCTATATCACACTGCATTCCATATTTGGGCTCTATCAGTTTGAAAGAGGTGAGCCTTACAGAAGGGCAATATTAAAATCTAATATATTGATTGTTTTGCTTTTACTGTATATTACTAGAATTACATGTTGAAATATTTTAAGCCATTTTGACATCCTGCACAATGGACAAGTTCCTGTTCAGATTACCCATTTAAGGAAACTGTAGTACATACAAGAAAGGTTTTGGACTTTGGAACAACCATCACAATATGGAACTTTCATAATTCTTTACAAGAAATACCAAAACTTTAAAAAAGAAAGAAACTATGTAAAGACACACATTTAATGTAGAAATTTTGTAAAGTTATAATCCAAAGCGAAAGAGTTCCTGTAAATATAATCAAGAACGCATTGTGATGAAATTAATCTTTCTGGAAAACTGGTTACACTCATGAACACAATTACTTTAAGGATTTATAAGAAGTTTATGAGCCACCTCATGATCTAATGCTCAAACAGAACAACTTTCTGTTCAAATGGTACGACATTAGTTGCTTATGGCAAAATTTGATCCTGTGATGCGTAAACGCAAGACATTATAAATAATCTTATGGAAAGTATAAATAATCTTTTTGTCTTGTCTTGCACTCTAACAGTGTGACTGTTTCCACAAGCAGGTTTTCTGGATGCTTTAAAAGTCTTTCTGGTGCATTAAAGTAAAACTCCTTGGATGTAGTTTAGTTTGGCTCACCGCAAATTAAAGCGTCACATCCATGGATTCCTTGTGTGCAAACAAAAAGGCACTCAGATGTGTAATGAGCCTCTTTGTTCACCAGATGGTGCTGCAACTTTGTGGTTCACCCCTTAGTCTACCAGATGTCACTCTGAATTGCAGCTGCCCCGTTTCGATAAATGGGTGTTATGCATTTCCCTCTACGCCAGGTGTAGTATGGCAGATGAAGCGGTCCACCCAGCCCAACATGCATCAGTGTTCTCTCTCCTGTATGGATACCTGTAGATGGACACCCCACCACGTATGCCCCAGCCATGCCCTTGCCAGGGTTACAATGGCGCAATCACTGCATTACCTGCCCCTGTGCGAACGCAACTCGTAGCTGCTAAGGGTTTTTTTTCCTTGTGCCATGTGCCGACTCCATGCCGCACCACTCATGACTGCACAAGAGGTCACCTCACAGTCCGACTCATGGCAGCCAGAAGCCCTTAATTGAGAATGGCACAGTTAGCACATAACTTGCCCCAGGTTCAGTCCAGGAATGAACTGCTTGCGTGCCTCTGGGAAGGGGTGGGAGGGAGCCATGGAAAGCTTTAATTTCCCTTTCAGTAAGACACAGCTAAATGGTGCATGCCTTGTCAGTGTATGCCGCTTGTAGCTACCCCCCTCTCCCTTTTTTTTTGGTGCTGGCTGCTGTATCATTCATGAGTGCACAAGGTTCCCCAATCCCCATTTAGACTCATGGCAGCACTCAAGATAGCAGCTGGCGCCCGCCCACTCCTAGCACTGACTGCAGCCAGGCCATAGCTGCCAGGATCTCTTGTGCTGCCAGGTCAGTCACTATTGCACAGTCTCACCCCATCCTGCTGGCCCTAACTTGCAATGGCAACCCTGGCCCTGGCAATGTCCATCACTCCCAAGCCACAGTCAGGGGCTCCCCGGCCTCCATACAAGGATTAATGCATGGGCCAGCTGTCCCTGGGCCTGGGGGGAAGCATGTCCTGCTCCAGCTACTGCTCCTGCAGCATTGGCTGGGGATGGAGCCTACAGCTGCAGGGCAGGGCATAGGGTGCAGGGCCCCGGGCCTCAGGGGCAGCACATCCCACTCTGGTTGCAGCTCCTGTGGCATCAGCTGAGGACGGAGCCCACAGCTGCAAGGCAGGGCCCAGGGCCCCAAGGAATCTTAATCTACCCCTGCCCTCTCCCCCATGTGCCATTTTGTTGCTACTTGAGGATTTTCTCTGGGTTTTCCAGTACTGATTAAATGACTTTTCCTGCTGTTTCAAACATTTGCAAGTGAGGATAGCAGACATGAAAGAAAAGGAGACAGATAATTCTTTTACATAATTAGCCTTTAATGATTTATTCACCCTAACTTGCATAAATAACAACCCAACCGTTACAGAATTTTCAAGGTAAACAATTTGCAAGAAGCAGTAAGCACTCTTCAGCTTAGTAAACCCATGGAACCAAGTGCCACAGTTATATCTGAAGACGAGCAAGCAGAGAGTGGGCCCCAAGGCCATTGGGGCAGAGAGTAAAGGGAGGCAGCAGGCAAGCAGCAGAGGCAGGCAGACAGACTCCCCCTTGCTTGCAATGGCAAGTTATAAAGGACTACTTTGTTCAATTTGAAAGGTAGCTACTTGAGAAAATTCATAACTCGCCATCCTTGTGAAGTAGCAAATGTTACTCAGTAAATGGCAACAAAGATGTTGTGAGTTTTAAATGTTTTTTGTACCTGTTTAGAAATTATTGACCTTGAGAAGAGGGTGTTTTTTTTTTGTTTTTTTTTTTAAATGATGCTCTTTGGGGTTTTACCGTGCAGGAAAGTTTTTCAGGGGATCTTTTTAAAACAATGATAAGAGCATAAGCAGAGTTACCCACTGGCAGAATAATATTGAGTTGCTAACACTTTTAACTTTAACCGTGCAAGTACACAGAATGCTTTTTTATATTTATAGTATTTGTGGGTTATTTTTTTAAATGGTTATTTAAGCACATACATCTCTGGTTCTTCATGGAGGATGGGTACTATGTGCCATTTGTTTGAGGCTCCTTCCTTTTACATTGTCCCAAGACAAGGTTTTATATTCTTTGACCAGTAGCCCCAGTGCTAGAAGACAAGAGTTCAAAAAAGGCTGGAATCTGAGGTGACCTTCAGCTTGCGTGGAGGTGGAAGCCTGAAGGGTAGGTTGTTCTATTTTTATGTTATGAACTGTGCAGTGTTTTAAAAAATAAATTTAAAAGGTTAACCCTCTTCCTCCCTCCCCCACCTCTGCACACACACATTAGCTTTTACTTTTCAACAGACACAATCAGGAGCCAACCACTCCCAATTGCTTTTTCAAGAGCCAGCCACTTCTCTGGCCATGGGGCAGAGAGCAGTGAAAAAGCTACACTAAACATGGAAGGCACCCCATGGCCCGTGGACCAGAGGGCAGAGGCAAGCAGAGACTAACACCCACCAACCCACACTCTCCCCCTATGCAACCAACTGACATCATTACATGTTGGGGGCAAGGCAGGAGCCAATCAATTTATTTATCATTTTTACTTCATCTTTTTTTTTTGTTTGTTTGTTTTTTACTTATCTTTGTTTTACTTATTTATCACACTTTATTTATTGCCTTTACTTGCAAGCAGGGAGGGCACCCCATGGACAGTGGGGCAGGGGCAGCAGGCAGGCACACAGACCTAAAACTGCCACTGCAACCTCCCCCGCTTCCCTCCCAGACACACACACCATGCAACCAACCAACCAACCAACCAACCAAGTAAAGAGTAATCAGGACCTAACCAAGAGATTTTTATGGAAAACAATTGTAGGACAGTTGCAAGTTACCACTGATGTGCCTCAGCCACACCACACAGGAAGTGATGGCATGTCCAAGCATCATTCTCAGGCTTCATATATAGTCTGCTTTTCTTCTTCACTGGTGGCGGCGGTGGTGGTGGTGGCGGTGGCGGCATATCATTCATACCTGAAAACAGGAAAGAAAGAATGTGTGGGCTGTGTGTGTGTGTGGGGGGGGGAGGGGGTGTATTAGACCATCGGGTAGGAAGGTTCCTTGGTAAACCATAAATAAGGGGCTGCCCTGAATGCCTGAACAGTATTCACTGGCTAGCAGAGCCTCTGTGCTTTGTGTTGCCCTTCACCTTCCTGCATGACAACCAAATCCCCCCCCACCCATCTAGTTAGTTGTCAGTTGAAGTAAACAACACCCCACCCACATATGTCACTTGTCTGTATTCACCCATCCCGCCCCTGCCCCTCCCCCAGAGCCTCGCCTAATCTCAGGTGTCATTTCACATGTCGGAATGTCAGTTCCCAATGGTTAGACATACTGGTTGTGGAGGATGTTGCGATGCCTTCTTGCAACTCCGTGTCGGAAAGCAGCTCTCATATCAGACTTCAGCCTGCACTCAAACGCTGTCTTGTTGTGACCCTGCTGGGAAACTCTCCTTGGAGACACCCAAGATATTCATAGGACCACGTTGCCCTAGTCTTACATGCCCTAGCTGGCTTTCTTCTTCCGTCTCTGGCCTGCTGTCTTCTCTCCTTGGCCTCAGACATCTCAGATCAATACAGCATACCTGTACCCCAAACACTGCTCCCACAATTTAAAGGGATGCTGTTCAGTTGGTCAGGAAAAGTTCGCCCCTCTCCCCCCCCCATTTCAGTGAAAAAATACCCATCAGTGTTGACTTGTTGGTGCCATCCTGGCAGTTATTTTGCAAAAAGAGCGCCAAAACCACATGTAAGAAATGGGCCATATACTGACAGGCATGCCAAGGAGAGTTACCAGTCATGATTTCACAGTCTCAGCTCACGTCAGACCCACATTATCACAACCTCGCCCCCCTCCCCACCTCATGAACTGCCTGCCCCTGCCTTGCCTTGGCCGGTGTGACAACAGCACCTTCACCCTACACTCTGCCTCTGCCTCAATGCACCCAGTGCCATAACTGTGGGTTTTTTTTCCCCTGTGCTGGCTGGAATTGCCCAGAGAAGGTCACCCCACATTCAGATTCATGGGACCAGGGTGCCTGAAATCTGCATAGTTTCCTCCCCTCCTTCTGGCGCAAAATGTATCATTCAGTGCAGACATACTGGCACCGTCCTGGCAAATTTTTTTTCCAGAAAAGCACCAAAAGGGGGTGTAGGTAGAAAAAGAGCCATGTACTGATGGGTTTACCAAGGAGGGATGCCCACAGGGTCCCAAGGGCTACCCACAACTCACCCATGCGTCAAAGCACTATGCAGAGATTGCAGGTAGCCGCCAGTCATGATTGCAGTCTCAGCTCACAGTGAGACCCACATCCTGTCCCCCCTACCCCTCCACTGCCTGCTCCTGCCTTGCCCTGGCCAGGGTAACAACAGCACCTTCACCCCCTAATCTTCCCCTCCCCCTGAGCGAATGTAATGCTGTAGGTGCATTTTTTTTTCTTTGTGCTGGCTGAGATTGCACAAGGAAGGTCACCCCACTTTCAGCATTTCAACTTTCAGGGCTGCCCCTTTCCTTGGCAGTGGGTGGTACATCACTGTCCCCACACTCATCTACCACAGTAAAGGGAAAAGGCTCTGTTGCACCAATGCCCAGCACACAGACACCTGACCAGGTGACACGCAGATAGAAGGTCACTTGCAATGCTAATTGTATCTACTGCCACCATCACCACAGGTGGTGTACTTTCTCCCCCCACACCAGCTGCAATCACGAATGGCAATGAGAAGGAGGATGAGGAGCAAGTTGGCAACCCACTCTTTATCCCATAAAAAAAAATATATTTATATACTTACACACAAAAAATTCATATTATATGCACACACACACTTATATGTATTTATTTATTTATTTTCTTACACGGGGAAGAAGGGTCCTTTAAGGGGGTTTAGGGGGCATGGGAGCAGATGAGGGAGGCATGAGAGTTCATGTGGTTTTGGGGTGTCACAGTTTGGCCGGGAGGGATTAGTGGTATATTACTGGTTTACATGTGCCCCCTACTGTAATTCAGTAGGGAATATAGCAGCAGTGTATGGTATTGGTATGCGGCTCCTCCTGCTGGAATTTACAGGGAATTGCACACCAGGCTTAATTAATTCAAATGCCTAGTAGGTGCAAATGTTGATGCGGTGTGCTAAAATAAACAATTTAAAATTTTATAAACCTATTTAATTTAATGAGGATTAAACCTTGCAACATATACAGGTGCCCCAATTTCTATGCTGGTATGAATATATAGTAAAGAAATAAATGATTTTATTTGCACCTGACAAAATTGTTGCCCCAAATCACCAGTGGAGTTAAAAAAGTAAATCACTGTGAGGTTATCTTGGAATTTATTTTACTTGATAGTTACCAGGAACAAAATACAATCAGAACACATTTTCTTTGCTGTCTCACCGATGACACCACAGTAGAGTTTTATGAGCACTTATGAAGACAACCCTATGAATTATTTTCAAATGGGTCAAATTCTAATTTGAACATTTAGATTAGGGCAACCAACTCAGTGCCTGAAAATGCTTTTAGATTGATAGAATTGAGTTTAGTGTGGTAGAAATGCAAGGTGCACAAATGTTTACAATTCTTAGTTCAATCTAAAAACGGCACATATGGTGGAAATTTAAATCCCATCTGACAAGATTCCTCTGTGTACCCCATGCAGATGACTTCCTCCTGGCCTCATAGATTCATAGATTTTAAGGCTGGAAGGGACCTTGGAAAAATATTGGGTCTAGAACCCTGCACCAAGCAGGAAAGCCAACTTGGGTCAAGTGACCCCAGCAAGGTGACCATCCAGTCTCCCCTTAAAGATTTCCAGGGTAGGCGATTGTACCACCTCTGGAAGGAGTTGATTCCAAAGTCTGGACACCCTAGATGTGAAGTAGTTTTTCCCTAATGTTAAGCCTGAAACAATCTTTCAGGATGTTGTGCAGAACACAGGAACCAGTGATGAAGAGTAGCAAGTGCTCCTTGGCAATGATGAGGCACACAGTCAGAGCCCTCCAGGCATGCCTTGAAGTGCTGAAGGTGCATTCAAGTCATGAGGCACCTGCTGAGCCAGTGGTTGAAGTGTTCTCTCTCATGGTCCATGTAAGGTTTCAAGAGCCAGGAGAGGAAAGGGTAGGCAGAGTCCCTAAGGATGTGGGTGGGACAATAACTGTACTCTCCAGGGCTCCCAACATTGTGACCATTCCTGGCCTTGTGGGCACTACCCTCCCAGCTAGTGAAGATGTGGGCGATGCACTGATAGTGGCTGAAAATGCTTTGTAGCATAATGGAGAAAAAAGCCTTCAGGTTGATGAACTCCATGGTGGCTTAGGGTGGACAAAGGATGGAGATGTGAGTGCTTGCAACAGAACCTGTGGTGCTTTGTCACTTTAGAGAGAAAGAGCCTAGGGAGAGCCCTGCTGGGCAGGCAGGACACAGCTGCAACTGGGTCACCCTGGAGACCAGTTGATGAGATTAATTAGCAGGCACCTGCAAGCAGTCCAGGGGAGTCACCTGACTGGAAGGGGGCAGGGCCCTGGGAGAGATACAAGGCAGGGCCAGATTCAGAACAGGCAGTCTGGCCATAGAGGCTGAGCAGGGACAAGCTCTCCAGAGTTGCCTGTGACTGAAAGGCAGATTGTGAATGTGCTAGGCCTGGAGATAGCAGAAAGTGAAGCTGAAGGCTAGTAACTCATTTAGACCAAGGTTGGGGTAGGAGTTTAGTTATAGCCAGAAGGGCTTGTGTTTGTATTTTGGTTTCAGCTTGGTCCTGGGCCTAGGGAAGACCAGGAGGGTTTGGTGTCCAGGAGGGACTAGATAAGACTAGAGAAGACCTGGTGATTTGTGGGGATTATGAGGGGTGGCTTGGAGGTACCATAGTACCTGGGGGAGGGGGCAGCAATCACATAGTGCCCAAGAGGAGTAATCCTACAAATAATGAGGGGTGCACTAAGCTGCCTAGTGGTGCAATCCTAAAGAGGCTCAGCAGCTCAAGAGAGAGTAGAGATAAGGCCTTGGAACAGATAGTGTCCAGGGAGGCTCATTAACCTTGAGAGTACAGAGATAAGGCCTTGGAAGGCAGAACCCTGAAGCTCAGTCCAGTCAGTGGGCTAAAGATCAGCAATAGCAAAAAGGGAGGAGGCTGGGAAGGTCAAAATCTGACACTAGAACAATGGCAGGCTCACTCTAAGACCCTAAGGCAGCTTCCCTCCTAATAAACAATAACATCAAAGATGTGGCGGGAGAGTAAAGGAGGTCAGGGCCCCTAGAATTTGAGTTGGGGCAGAAATTATGTGGGACCCAAGCCTGTCACAGTACCATTAACAGTCTCCTCCTCCTCTCCACAGTTGGGGAAGCCCTTATGACAGATGCATGACAAGGCAGATGAAATGGTTTGCCAGCATGTCCTGGATGATCCTGTACACTTCCCAGACTGCCACTCCAGCCATAGACTTGCTCATGCTGAACTGGTTGGCAACAGACACTCTCAGGAATGGCCAGCTTCCAGATGGCTGTGGTGACATGCTTTGCCAGAGTCAGGGATGGCCTTATGCCAATGTTCTGCCCTTCAGTGCAAGGGCCAGATGGGTATCAAGATCCATGAAGGCAGCCCAGCATGTGTGGAAGTTTGCACCCACTGCTTATCATCCTAAGTGGCTAAGACAATCTTCTCCCACCAATTGCTGATGGTTTTGCAGACTCCAAACTGCCACTCAAAAGTCTAGAGGTGCTCCCACAGCACCCCAGAATCAATGACAGCCAGAAGGGCCTTGGTTTTCTCAGCCAGGTGGAAGCAACTGGCTGATTCTAGGGCACTTGGTAGACATAGGGGTCCAGTAAAATGACCCTGGGATACCGAGCTCCAAGTTCCTAGGCAGGGAGGCACATGGCAGTATGTACATCTGCCAGGTCATGTACAGATATACACAGGTGATGTCCCTCAACCTCTTGTGAGTCACTCAGGGCAACAGGAAGAATATGCTGCAGCTCTTGAGTCCATCGGCTACTGTACAAGGGGTAGGAATTCATGGCAGGGTCCAGGCAGAAAAAAAAAAAAAATGATGTGCTTTCACTTACAAGAAACTTTAGAAGTGTGGGAACTTGCTTTGGGTCTCTTCTGGAAGCCTCTGGGCAGGAAAAGAGGGAGGAGTCATTGTGATGGAGAGTTCTCCTATAGCAGCCAGCCTGTCAGGATGGCCCTGCCCACATAGATGCATTCAGCAAACTCTAGCAACCCAAGAATCCCATGGGGCATGCTGGGATGTACATGGAGGAGTTCCATCTACAGGTCATGCTTGCTTCCTCCCCTGAATGCTTGCATGGTGCTCTACTGATAGGGGTTTAGGCTGCTCAAACTAAATCATGCAACTTAGATGGGTTCTTTTGAATGGTTGCATATACCCCGATTCTTCTCCATTGTATTTCTGCATTCTGTATTTCTGCTTAGACTATTCAGATGCCTGTTTTTGTTTTAGAAGAATGCCTTTTTTGAAGAAAGTGGAAGGAAAAAAAAAAAAGTATTTTAATGAGATTTTGTGATGCTGCTAAAAATGACCTCGTGTTAGAGAAACATAATGCTGAGGAGAAACTGGGTTAGCTCAGATTCTCAGCTCTTGTTTACTGGCATGACTTTTGTAATGAAATCATTAGCATGAGTAAATTTCAAGTCCATCAATGTAATATAATATTGCTTTGAAGCTGATTGATAACATTCTTATTTTTAACAGTTTGCAGAGTACATCCTCAATGGATCAACAATACAAGAAAGCAAACAAGGTTTGCTAACGGTATTCTCCCAGCCTGTGTCAACACAAAATGTGCTTCCATCTCCATCTCCATTTCAGTAGGAGAGATTCAGTAATCCCAACAGATCTATTCTATAATAAGTTTATTTATTATACATTAGACATTGCTTTTGCTACTTTGGATAAGTGATTCAATTTAATATTATATCACTGCACATATTTTGACTTTGTTTGATGGTGTGGGAAAATGGATAAAATGTGATGAAATTCAGAAATGTGTCATGGACCTAAAACCACATCAGCTAATGGACAAGTGATAGAGCAGAAAACTGAAATTAATAATATTACCTTATGAATGGAATAGACCAGTGTGATATTTTCATGAGACCATCCATCAACATTCTTTAGAACAATACCCAAGATGTGGAGAAATTTACCCTTGTGCTTTAACAAAATCTAAACTTACAACTTTCATTGCAGACTCAATGGAAAATAATGTCTTGAAGCAAATTCAAACAACACCATATTGTGCTATAAGCCAAGAACAATCCCTCTGCCTACTCACAAATCCAGTGAACTCAATTATTAAAATTTAATTGAGAACTTTATATCAAAGGCTTACAAGTGAAGTCTTAAACTAATTTACTCTGGTGACCAACTTTATTTGATTTCCAAGTCTAATTTATGGTTATAGTAATATTTTGTTGAGCTTTACCATCTACATTATATATATGTAAATATGAGACCTACAATAAAGGAATTTAGTAAGACTTAACATTTTTTTTCCCTTTACTGATGATGCAGATTTAGAAGTGATGGAATTTTTTACTGGAATGGTAATATTGGCACAGATTCTTTTGCAAGAATGCACAGCAAATAAATTAATTCTGTTATTTTAATTCCAGCCTATCACTATTTATGCTGTCATGTTAGCTTCTAGCACTATTGTATGATGGTGAATTCAGTAGGAAACCAAACTCTCATGCACATACTGTTTGTTTTAATGTTTTCAGACTTCATATAAAGACCACTTACAGAGCTTTACATTTAGTTCTCAAATCACACTAATTTTTTTTCACAAAAAAAAAAACAAATAACCCCAAAACAAACACCAAGAAAGATTTTCCACCATTTTGAACTAGCTTTATACAGAGAGTAACTAAGGATGAGGCTAGGTGGGATGAGGCTATTTAGTTAATGTGTGATGCAGTACTGCCACCTTGTTTTATGCATCTTTTCTAAACTCACAGTGATATCTACACACTAAGAAATAGAAAGAAAACCAAACTGATAAATTCACTAAATTGGCTCTGTGGGTTCAACTGTTTCCAGGGACTTTAAATCTGTGGCCTCCACAGTAAGGTTCTCCCATTTTGTGGAATGTGGTGCTTTAGGAATCAGAAACACAGACAAGAAAGCACAGGAATTCAGAGACTATAAACAGTGTTTATTAACAGTTGCTAACAATTAATTGATTTGGAGGGGAAAAACATTACTAATTTTACACCAAAGCTATGTTATGAAAGAAATATTGAGGAGAATGTAGGATATGGTGCACATCTTCACTGTGGAGGGTAAAGTCTATTATTCTATTATTACTACAATAAAGTAACTCTAAATCATCACTCCAATGCTTCTCAGGATCACAGAGGCCAAAAGCAATAAAACAGAATTGGGATCAGGTTTTGATATTGCTCATTACACCTGCAAATCAAGTCTCTTAGGAGCAGGATGGAGGAAAGTCTTTGGACCCTGTTCCTTTCCACCACTACAAGATATAATAATCTGGCCATTTTAATATTAAAGGAAACTGCATCATCATCATCATGAACAGTTTTAAGTGATGCCTGCACAACAGAGACTATCATGGTGGTATAAATTCTGTTGAACTAAAACAAGCCTGAAACCACAGCAGGTTTGCCCACTTAAATGGAGAAAGCACAATTGGTTATTCTTTTAAAATGTGGACATGAACACACATTCAGGGATTCATAAAGTTTCAGCCATGAGAGCCCTATTGTTTTTATCATAATATTATGGTTAGTTAATGAAATATTTCCCTATATTACTTTGAAAATAAAACCGCTAACAAAAAGATGAGGAGGATGGTGATAAATCAAGAAACTTCACTTTCTAAAGATGTTAGACACAAGATGCCGAGTGCATTGTTCAGCCTCATTAATAATACTTTAATAATTCTTAACAGCTGTAAATGGAACTAGTTCCATTTGTATCAGTGATACTCTCCACCAGTGGAAATTCCCAATTCTAACTATCTGGGGAGGCCTAATTGTTTAAAAACTCTTTACTTAAAGATAAATACAGCATCAGAAAGTAATTATACACTATGCTTTGGGATTTACTTACTGGGAAGTGAAGTTGTAGTAGCAACAGTTGGAACCAAAGTTGGTTCTGGATATATGCTTTCTTTACAGATTCCACTTGTTAGACTGATGTCATCCAGGGCAATATCACTTAGACCACGTGTCTTGTGAGCTTCAAAAATCACCTGAAATTCATGAAACAAACATTTAGAATTTAACAGCAAGTTTTCTGACTTCCTGTGCTTTGGTAAGAGTTTCAAATGTTTCCCTGCATTTTCTAAAATGTTACCCTAATATCTTTTTTTACTATTGCATTCAGAATGGGTCACTGATGGTCAGAGATGTAGTAAGCTCATTAAGCACCCCAGGGCAGGGGGTTGGGAAGCGACATACTAACCACTGTAGAACAAGTTGGGGGGGAAGAGCAGGAAAGTGGGTGAGTGAAAAGGAAGGTTTACCTTCCTGGGCTACTGCTACCAATGCTGCTGCCAGCTGTCCAGTATCTTGTATCCTGTTCATTTCATGTATACGTATTGGGTACAGAGCTGTGCCCTCTTTGGCAAAGGTTCCCTGGGACATGGAGCCCTATTCTACATGCTCCACTCATCCCTCCCCCTGAGAGTGTGCAGTGCCACACCAAGCAGTGTGTCTGGCTTCTATGTACTGGGGAGGGGCAGTGCAAGGCTACCCCTGCCACAGTAAAAACTCCTGGGGTGATTCTGGTACTTCCTCATAGTTGGCACCTGTGGTTGGTGCCCTGTTCACCTCCCCCTAATTGGTATATGATAATTGCTCAGTTTCTGGAAAGCTCTCCAAGAAACTGCAATCTATGGCTCATGCTTAGAAATCAACAGATCTCTCATATACCTCTTACCATCATCTGATTCACATCGCTTAAAATATGTTCATCATCTATTTTAATGGTTTATGCAAAAGAATACCAAATCTACATGGACAAAATTTTATTTTAGCCTTACTGGCATAGCTTCATAGCCTTTTTAGGAGTTGCACTAATCTCATCAATAGCTCATCATTGCTATTGTCCCATTTAATGTAGGTAATGTAGTGAATAGCAGGTATCCAATATTTTTACTGGAGTTGCAGGGAAATCCAGGGTTCCTAAAACCTGGCATAACCATGTTATAATCTTTATTTCTGTATTTTTCCTCCAATGGCTTCTAATCGAAACCACCAGAACAAAACAGACCATCCCTAAATGCTTATATAATGACTGCATTGTCCAGTCCAAGATGGCTCAAGGAACTGTCCACTATTCACTCCTAAAAAAAGTCATTCTTTTGATTTATGGTACAAATCTAAATCTAACATCTAAATCTAAATATGTTACCTTCTGGAGCTAAGTTCCAATATGTAATTTTATAAAAAATGAAAGAGATCTGGTCTTGACATCTTTAGTGCACCTGGTATGAGTTCCAGCAGAGAAATATGCTCCGTACTTCATTCATTGTAAAGGTATTCCTAATTATTATCAGATTTAGATATGTTCTGAAATTTCCTTTACTTTGGAAAAGAGCTATGATGATACCATTGGCTGTTGCAAATCATTAATGTTTTCTTGTTTCACTATAATAATAATTAAAAACTAGAAGGTATACAATCCAATATTAAATTCCTATTCTTCTACACATCAGTAAACATTTGGTAGTATGCATTAGTCAAGAGAAAAGGAAATTATCTTTGCAGATGTGGAACACTACAGATAAATGACAAAAATGGTTGGGAAGAAGTTGAAGTTTAAATGGCCTAAAATGTATTAATTGAATAGCAAACCTGAAAATCAGATGTCTCATTTAATGTTATTTGACCATAATTCCAGTTATTTCCATAATTTCCTTCCTTCTGGAAAACTGTCTTTTTTATCATGTCACTTTTCATAATGTTAACACTTAAACGATACACATTAACACCATACATATGATACCTAGAAGGGAGAGAGGTAGCTAGTTGTGTTAGTCTGAAGTTAGGTATACAGTCAGGATAGAATTGCACCTTATGGACTAACTAGAACAGAGATGCATAAGCTTTCATAAGCAGTACTTCACTTTATCAGATGTTATCAAGGGACTGCAGGAAGCAAAATTCTAAATAGAAATGAGTGATTTGACTGCCTGTATAACCAGAACATAAAATTTCACTCCGGGCTTCCTCCATCTTGTCCAGCATTTTTCTATATGCAAAATATAGTCTTCATTGAGTTTAATGGCAAACTTCATAAGTCTGTGATGGAAATCCAAACTCTTCACAGAAGTGGCTTATATTGCTATGTGCACTTTGCACCAAGCCACAATATCATTTATTAAAATAGAACATTTCAGTGTAATTATAGTTTAAATTAGAAGCTAGATTTAGTAATTATTTCTTAATGGTTAGATTAAGCAAATATTCAGTTTAAAGATGCAACATACCAAAAACTTAGGCAGACGGGATCTGAAGCTGGAACTAAAGGCAAACTAAAAAGCTGGACTATCGCTTGCCCACCTCCAAGTTCTGTGGGTGTTGAAATATAAAATCCTGTAAAATAAAAAATATTTTTTATTGGATATCAAGTTTGTGATGCTTGCTGATCAAACTATATTATTACAGCTAATAAAAACACCAAAGGATAGTGTTAATAGTGAACAGCATTAAGCATGCTACAAGTCAGTATGAGCTAAATCAGGTTAATACTTAACTATAAGATTAAGCAGACAAGGTTCCTTGGGTGAATCTGATATCTTTTATTAGACCAACCCAAATAGTTGGAAAATAATTATCAGAGGAACAACACCAACACCTTACAACATTCCAACCTCAGACTCGATGAAACTGAAAGCAACAACCAACCCATAAATATTATCAATCTCTCCACACACGCTCTTAGCAAAACTGAAAAATCTATCCTTTCCAAAGGCCTAAATTTCTGTCCAGAAAAATACCCTAATAAAATATTACAATGTGGAGAACTAGAAGAATTCTTCCAATGCCTCCGCCTCAAGGAATTTTTCCATGACCAAACTGAACCCACTCCCAACAACAACTCATCCTCTGACAACATTCAGGAAAAGATCAACACCAAAAAGCCCCAAAAAACATCAGACTGGACACCTCACAGTGGATGAAACCCTAAACTTGACCGCTACATTGACTGCTTCAGGGAAAGAATGAACAATGAAATAATCAGCAACACACGCCACCACAACAACCTCTCTCTACCAGAGAAAAAGGCCATAGAATCTCTAAGATCTAACCACCAAATAGTAATAAAACCAGCAGATAAAGAGGAGGAGCCATAGTCATCCTAAACCGTGAAGACTACATAAAGGAAGCCAACAGACAGCTCTCTGACACCACCTACTACAAAGAAGTACAAGAAGATCCTACTCCCCTTTTCACCAAAAAACTCAACAATACCAACAAATCATTTCCATCAAGACTACAAGAAAAACTACAGACCTTGATCCCCCCACTACCTAACCCGGGGACTTTTTACATGCTCCCTAAAATCCACAAACAAGGGAACCCTGGCAGACCTATCATATCCAACCATGGGACCCTAACTGAGGAAATATCAGGTTTCATTGAATCAATCCTAAAACCGCTTGTCACCCACAGAGCAAGTTTTATACAAGACACCACAGACTTTCTACGGAAACTTAAAAACATAGACCACCTTCCTGGCAACACCCTCCTAGCCACCATGGATGTAATCAGCCTATATACCAACGTCCCACACCAGGATGGCATCCAAACCTGTCTTACATATCTACAGAAAAAAGATTACAACTCAGAATACAGACCCAAAGATATTACTGACCTTATACACTTCATCCTCACACACAACAATTTCACTTTTAATAATCAACACTTCCTCCAGATGATGGGAACAGCTATGGGCACTAAAATGGCCCCACAGTATGCCAACCTTTTTATGAACCATCTGGAAGAAGACTTCCTCGAGAACTGCACCATCAAACCCTTGCTATACTTAAGATATATCGATGACATCTTCATCATTTGGACTGAAAACTTACGATCTCTGATTGAGTTCCATCAGAAATTCAACAATCACCATCCCTCCATCCAACTTTCTCTAGAATACTCCAGCACCAGCATCTCCTTTTTAGACATAATGATCAGTATCCAGGATGATAAAATACAGACCACGTTATACAAGAAACCCACAGACCAACATACACATCTGCACAGAACCAGCAATCACCCCAAACACACCAAAAAAGCTGTGATATACAGCCAAGCCCTCAGATACCACCGCATTTGTACTGAAGAGAGCACCTGGGATTGCCACCTCACCAATCTTAAAAAGGCTTTCACCCAGCAAGGACACTCGTCCAGAGAGGTGGATCGCACGTTTGAAAGAGCCACCCGGATACCACATGAAGAACTGCTGCAGTACAACCCCCCCCCCCCAACACACACACAAATTGCGCACCGCTGGTTATGACGTATCACCCATCCCTTGAACCTGTACAGAAAATCCTCAAACAATTGCAACCCATACTAGACAGAGACCCTATTCTTAAAAAGATCTTCCCAGAGCCACCCATCCTAGCCTTCAAACAAGCGCCGAACCTCGCTAACCTCATCACCAGAAGCAAACTTTCTCAAGCCCAGAACAC
Organism: Alligator mississippiensis; assembly: GCF_030867095.1. NCBI lineage: Eukaryota > Metazoa > Chordata > Crocodylia > Alligatoridae > Alligator > Alligator mississippiensis. The sequence goes on from NC_081824.1 coordinate 281,165,763, forward strand.
ACCAAAAGGATCCAGACCGTGCCAGGACAAGAAATGCAAAACCTGCCAACATATCTCCACCACCCCACTATTACTACACCCCACAACAGAGCCATCAGCATTCCTGGATTTTACAGCTGCACCTCCAGAAACGTAATATACCTCATCCAGTGCACCAAATGCCCTGATGGAAAATACATAGGAGAAACCAAACAACAACTGCGCACCAGAATGAACGCACACTGGAAATCTATCAAGGACAGAAATACCCAATTACCTGTGGGGGCACATTTCTCACAAGAAAACCACTCTCTCTCCAATCTCTCAGTCCTGATCCTCAAATGAAACCTACAAAACACTTCCCAGAGATGAGCCTATGAACTCCACTTCATCAACCTCCTGGATACTAAAAATCATGGACTAAATATAGACATTGGATTTATGACACATTATAACCTGCCTGACATCTGACTCCCCAGGTAGCTCTCCACTTTCATCCCCCTTCTCTCTCTTCCCCACCCCCAGCCTGTCTCTCACCCATTGACTCCTCAATCTACATTTTCACTGACTGCCTGTCTTGTATGCATACCAGCTCAGCCGCTGGCTTCTTTACTTTTCATTCCATCCAGGAAGAGCACACACCAACTGCTGAAACTTCCTTAGCCTGACAAAGGGTTTTTGAACCCAAAAGCTTGCTTAATAATTATTTTCCAACTATTTGGGTTGGTCTAATAAAAGATATCAGATTCACCCAAGGAACCTTGTCTGCCTATGTCCTTAGACCAACACGGCTACAACCTACAGCCCTGTAACTATAAGATTATGCACAATTCTAAAAAATTATTTCTCTCTCATGTCTTTAAATTAACTCTTAACTTGAAGGATATTCTTAGGAACCATACCAGGGTGGACTCTTGGCTCCCTTAAAATCAGGGGGCTTCTGTCATTTCTTCAGTGGAGCCAAGCTGGATTTACAGGAAGTAAATAAAGTGTGTCTGCATTTCTGGCACATGTTCAGACCTTTATAGGGGGATTGCTTTCCATTTCATACAGTTCATTACATCAGATAGGAATGAGAGAGACTGTAGTCACTGAGACTCTAAGAGATGGAAACAACATCAACACAAGCAATATTTCATTTGGGAGTATATTTTCCAGTATTGTCTGAATTAAATCTTTGAGATTAGGATTCTGAAGCAACTGCTGTTAAGTAGGATTGTGAAATGGAGCAAGATTATGTGGAGAAGCACTCTAGTTCCACAAAAGTTTGACAGTATTAGGAAAAATGTCCTTTTGTGACCCTTTGAAGTCAATGGCAAAATTTTCAGGGACCCAAATTTTACTTGCTCGATGACAGTTTCATGTGTGTGGAAAATTCAAGTAAATGAAAGAACATTTGATGGTCAGCTTTTCAATACGACCTCTAAATGAGACCTTTCATTTTGTATTGATTTAGAGCAGGTCATATTGAAAATCTGAACTTTAGGAATAAGTAAATGGGACAACTCCTGGAAAAAATGGCATGACTGCTGAGAAAGGTCTCTAGTTACTTGTAGCAATGTTGTTCTTTCTGACCTTTGTACCATTAATTCTCCGAATGCCTGAAATCGGTTATCTTGGAATCTTATCTGACAATACATGGGGCTTTCCTTTGGACTTTTTGCTGTTGTAATGTATTATTATGTAGCATGTATTAGTATCGCATCTCATGCCAAAACATGTAATATAATGTGATGTGAACCAAGTGAAGTAAAGAATAAACCTGATTTGAATTGAAAGTAAATCTTTTCTAGTCTAGGTCTGAAATAGGCTCGTTGAATGAAGATGAACTCTCTTGTTATTCTTGTGGGGGGGGGGGAAGCAAACAAAATAGCCAGTCTTACTGAACATGTTCAATATCTATATATTCATGATGTCAGCATATAGGTTTATATCAAACTGGCAGTAGAAATTTGAATGTCGAAATAGTAGCAACACTGCATATAGGACTGTCAGTTTAAGCAGCGCAGTTAAACGGAGAATGTTGGGAATAAATGAAAAATTTCAATAGCTCCAAAAATCATTGCCAGGTGTTTTATTAAATGAATGTAATGTTCCTTCAACATATTTGTATTGCAGGAGTTGAGGCTGAAAATAAGATAATCTTCTTAAGACTGTTTTGGGATTGTTCATTTTATGCCAAATATTATTAGCTACTTTTTCCTTTTTCGGTAAGTATTTTGTCCTTGCATATATCATAATCTTCTCCAATTGCTAAATCATCCCTGAATACGTGTTTTAATCCTTGATCTAACATACAATATTCAATGTGGGACAGAAACCATGTTTGTTAGTTCTGACTGCATTGACAGATAGCATGAGGATACTTTTGATTCTAGCATTAAAGCTTTAGAATCAGTGTTCCAGCACTGCCATTCATAATTCATGAAGATTCACAACTTCAAAATATTCTCCATTTGCTTAAAAGGAACTTTTTATGAAATTACTTTGCTACAGCAGTTATGGGGAGGGATGTGAAATTTGTTTTAGGCACAGTGAGTAAATGCATCTGTGTGGGCCCCTCTAGATATTCAGGCAGAAGCATGATAGGATATGATATGCAATCCACACAATTGTGCCTCCTGCAATACCACATTCATGGCAGAAGGCATGATTATGGGATCCAGCATCATATCCTATCATGCCTTATTAAGAGTCCTGCAGCTGATTGAATTTGCAGCTGTGGCAGTGCTCCATGGCTTCCAGGACAAAAAGTCCCACAGCTGAGGACTCTTGGTCCTGGCAGTACCCCATGGCTACCAAAACTGAAATTCCCACAGCTTGCAGGGTACTCTATCCACCCCACAGCTCTTCCAGGTTGCAGACCCCCCTCAGCTGTGGGACTTCTGGCTCCAGTGCACATGATGCTGGTCTAAAATAATTGTGCAAATAACCAGTTGTGCATTACATGTAATGTGTAAGAGGGGAGAGGCTGTGACTTCTGGGGTGTATGCACAAACTAAGTCAATATTTAGATGTTTGCAGATTCCTTCATAACAAATCCGAGAACATTTTATGCAAGTCATACTGCATTTTATATGTATCTGTCATTCTTTAAATGTATGGATAAATGACCTGTTTGCAGTAAATCTGTTGTGTGATCCATGACACTTCTCACAGATAAGTATCTTAAGGAGCAAGATAATAATAAATCATATCAATGGTAATATTATTTAATCCCTTCAATACTTAATATTTCAAACAACTATGTAAGTGTGTTTCTTAAACTGGACATATTATACAATTAAAAATAAGTTTTCTAAAACTTTAATTTTCAGGACTTTTGACACAACATCTGAATATAATACCTCATTCCTTCCAAAACAGGATGAATTTTCCCCCCTAGATTACCAATTTATTTTTAAAATATATTTTGACTTGTATTGAAAAGGATGGTTTTCCTTTTAATATATCAGTGTTGGTTGTAGCCATGTTGGTATAAGGACATAGGTCTAATAAAAGATATCATATTTACCCAAGGAAACTTGTCTGTCAGTGATACATTGTTATTTGTACCTGATAGGTTCCCAAATGTATGGTCAAAATTAGGACCAGTCATTAAAGGCAAGGTACGTCCACTGATTCTCTCCCATTCACCATCATCTTTGAATGCTTGAGTCCAATAGCAAAAGCCATCTTCAAAATTGCAGTTAATTTTCTCATTATCTGTGAATAACGTTAGCAGATAAGTAAAATGTTTTTCATCAGGTATGTCTCATTCAGCTTTACTAAGCAAAAACAGGAGCATTAATGCTGAAAAGTGCCTGGGAAGACTAGAGCACACAGATATTTTGGATTCACTCCTCTCAACAGCAACATTAGAGACAAGACGGTGTATATGTTCGCTTTATAGTTTGATGCTGCAGTACTGAGAACACCGACTTCAAGGACTTTAGTCCCCTTGATTAAAAACTTTGTTGATTCTTCACAGCTCAACAAGTTCTCCACATGCCAAGGCAGGAAGCAGGCTCCTGATGCAGTCAATGGAGCTTTGAAGAATTACAAAGGTTCTCCCACATTGAACTAGTTACAGGATCAAGGTCATGCAAATGCTTTCCTCATCTCAATTTTCTCTCTTCATCAAGCTGAAAATATAGATTCATCAAACTTTGTGAATGAGAAATGAAAAAGAATACTTACTGCTTAGCTCACTTGTATTAAATATGCTGTATGTTGTATTAAAGCCACTGTAATTTTCAGAATAGTCTGTAGCAAACTCTGCTGTGGCTTCATTAGAAAAGATGCGAACAACACCAGGATTAGTTCCCTGTAGTGATGCTAAGAATAAATTAAAAAAAAAATTTATTACTGAAAGTAATTCTGAGCAAATTACAATGTTCAATTCTGTTCCAAAAAGGGAGAAAGCATAACTAATTCTTTCAGTGCTGAAGTAAATCTCCCTTCACTCTAGTAGTGGCTCTGTCTCATATTCCCACAAAACCAAAAACAGTATTTGGTAGGTGGCTACAATCCAATCACTTCTGTAGTGTTAAGCTTAGCAGTCAGACACGCACACACCCATCTCACTTAAACTTCAACACGCATGCCAGCTACTGAAAAACAGCAACATCCTACCATATTTATGTGAATATAATCTGAGGGTTATCTTTCAAAAACACTTATTTGAGCAGCACCAGTTATACACATGTGCAGGTAATATAAAGTATACTCCATCAAGTAGATTGTTTTGTTTTGTTTTTTGTTTTTTACTGTAGAGCAAAGGGAGTGAAGAGACATCTGCAGGATAGAATAGCTGAAGATTTATCAGCCTGGGAAACCTGCAGTGGAGGGAGTGGCACAGATGCTAACTACTTGACCACTGGAAAGAAAATGTAAGTGGCTCCAAGAAAATCATGAGTTCAACTGAATTTAAGGTAGGTTGTAGACTATGCTTTAAAACATAGAAAACATTCTGGAAGACAAGACCCTAGAGATGAAACCTGCGTTTGAGAGTGGCAGCAGATAAAAAAAAAATCATTTGCCTTATCTGTCATGAAAGGAAGCAGGCAGACTGAAAACTTTTCATATAAGTGGCCAGGAGGATTTTTTTTTAAATCTACAAAGCTGTCCCGTGATGGATTCTATGCGAGCTGACATCCAAGAGGGTGTCAAGGAAAGCTTGAACTACAGACTGGTCAACCTCACCTCAGTCCCTGGAAAAATCATGGAGCAGGTTCTCAGGCAATATATATCTAAGCACTTGGATGAGAAGAAGGTGAATAAGAACAGTTAGTTTGGATTCACCAAGGGCAAGTCATGCCTAACCAACTTGATTTTCTTCTATGATGAGATGACTGACTCTGTGAACACAGGAAGAGCAGTAGATATAATATACCTTGACTTTAGCAAGGCTTTTCATACTTTCCTCCACAACATTCTAACAAGCAAGCTAAACAAGTATGGGTTGGATGGATGGACTGTAAGGTGGATCGAAACCTGGCTGGATTGTTGGGCTCAGAGGGTAGTAATAAATGGCTTGATGTCTAGTTGGCAGTTGGTATCAAGTGGGTTGCCCCAGGTTTGCTCCTGGAGCTGGTTTTGTTCAATATCTTCAATCTGGAAGATGGGATGGAGTGCATCCTCAACAAGTTTGCAGATGGCACCAAACTTGTGGGATTTGTAGATATACTGAGGGGCTAGAATTCAGAGAGACCTAGAGAAATTAGACGATTGGACCAAAAGAAATCTAATGAGATTTAATAATGACAAGTGCGAAGTCCAGTACTTAGGATGGCACAAGCCCAGGCATAAGGACAGAATGGGGACCAACTAGCTAAGCAACCTTTCTGTAGAAAAGGACCAGGTGTTACAGTGGACAGTAAGCTGAATACGAGCCAACAGTGTTCCCTTGTTGCCAAGAAGGCCAACGGCATACTGGGCTGCATTGCTAGAAGAATTGCCAGCAGATTGAGGGAAATCATTCTTGCCCTCTATTCAGCACTGGTGAGGCCACATCTGGAGAACTGTGTCCAGTTTTGCCACCCACCTCGCCACTACAGAAAGGATGTAGACAGATTGATGAGAGTCCAGCAGAGGGCAACAAAAATGGTTAGGGGGCTGGAGCACATGACTCATGAGGAGACACTGAGGGGACTGGGCTTATTTAGTCTGGAGAAGAGAAGACAGAGGGGATTTTATAGCAGCCTTCAACTCCCTAAAGGGTGGCGCCAAAGAGGATGGAGATAGACTGGTTTCAGTGGTGGGAGATGACAGAACAAGGAGCAATGGTCTCAAGTTGCAGCAAGGGAAGTTTAGGTTAGATATGAGGAAGAAGTTTCTCACTAGGAGGGTAGTAAAACACTGGAACAGGTTACCCATGGAGGTGCTGGAATCTTCATCCTTGGAGGTTAAGACCCAGCTAGACAAAGCCTTGGGTGGGATGATATATTTGCGGATGGTCCTGCTTTGAGCAGGCAGTTGGACTAGATGACCTCCTGATGGCCCTTCCAACCCTAATTTCTGTGATACTAAATATTTTATAAAGACAAGACTGAGATGGTCAGCATTTCAGGACACTTGACGATATTATTATATCCACTTGACATAGCCATTAATCATAGTATTAAAATGGTGTCCGTCAAAAATGGGAAAAATGGATGCACAGATGGTGTGCATGAATATATGAAGAATGGCAAAATGGAACTGAAACTTATGCAGAAGTATGCACTTGGGCTCATGGTGCCTGGAAACCTGTCAACAAAAAACTATATTAAAGCAAATCTCTAATGAACTACACATGCCAAATTCATTTCAGAAACAGATGAAAAACTAAATCTATATCCAAATGACAACTGTATATTGGAAACAGATGGAGAAAGTAGTACAGCTGTGGACATTGGGTATGTTTTCAGTGACAGCAAGGATACAGAATTCAGTGGATTTCAATGACATTTTGGGTTCTATCGTTTTTGAAAATTGTATTCAACTATACCTATTTCTTAAGTAACTCTAATAAATCTCACGTAAGTTCTGATGACATAGATTACCTCAGCATTTATTTTTTCAAACAGTGCTTTTAAAGAGGCATTAATTATCTGACAGGCATGTTATATCCATGAAAACACATATAATAATTAAAATGATTATGCTTTTATTATATTTCATAACAGCAAATGTTTATATACAGATTCATCCACTTCATGTTTGTGTCACTAAATATCTCAAGTTATGCTTTTTTTAATACTTGTACATATTGCATAATCCTGTAACAGAACTTTTTTGTGATTTTATTACCCGTTTTTCTCCCAAAGGGTGCATCCAGATGAGCCTGCACATGCCTCTGTAAGTCTGACATACTGTCTCAAAGAGGTTTGAGATGCGGCAAGGGGCACACTGGGAACTAAAAAAATGTTCCCCACACTGCATATTTGCAGCACAGGCTCAAAATTTGATAACTGGATATCCAGGTATCAAAAAGAAAGAAAAAACGTGGGGCAATCAAAGGCTCAGGTTCACCAAAAAGATGCTCTAGTAGCTAGCCAGAGCATCTCTATGCCTGCCCCTTGCCCCGATGCTGCAGCACACTGCCTGCCCATGCAGGGCAAACCGCGATGCAGGCTGCAGTGACATGGACCTGGGCTCCATTCCAGGTATGTAGTGGGTGGGGAGGGAGGGTGTGGGTCCCCTGCCCACCCCTTGCGGGGCCCACATGCCCCCCCAGTACAGCCCAAAGCTCACCCACAGCAACAGCAGCCTTCAGGGCATTGGGGGCCTCCTGGCACAGGCCTATTGCACAGTGTGAGGCAGGGAGGCTCAGTCCCGGCTGCCTGGTATCCAGTGCACCTTCACTAAGTTCCAGGCTGCTCGGGCTGTCACCTAGGGCCCCACACCACTCACGGGGACTGCCAGTCGTGCTGGGCCAGGTCCTGCATGCCCAGGTCCTGCATGCTGTCAGGGCAGGCTGGTTCCATGTGTAGGACCCAGCCCAGTATGACAGGCAGTCCTCACAAGTGGTGCAGAGCCCTGCATGACAGCTCGAGCAGCCCTGAGCTGCCTGAAGGTGCATGGCCCCAGGCCAGGCCCACACGATATGGCACAGGCAGCAGGGGACAAGCTGCACTGCCCCACGCCCCATGGTGGTGGGAGGGGAGCTGTGTCAGGAGACCCTGAATGCCCCACTGGCTGCTGCTGTTCTGGGTGAGCTGTGCACCATGCAGGGGGGAGCATGTGGGCCCTGCAGGGGGGCAGCCCATGTGCTGTGTGGGGGGGGCTGTGCCCTGGAAGGGGGCAGGGGATCCACCCCTCCTGAGCATCCCCCCCTCACACAGTCCCCTCACAATCCCCCTACACTTCTTCTGACCCCCCACCTGCAAACCCCACATCTCCCCATCACATGCCTAGCTGCCAGACACCTGCTGGCAGGAGCTGTCACTGCAGGAGCAGCTGTTCTCACTTCCTAGTTAGTGAAGGGGTTGGGGGAAGTTCCAACTGTTCTATGATAAGAAAATCAAAATCAGACATCAAAACATATGAATATTTATAATTTATTTTATTATGATAAACAAAGACACTGGTAGGCTTCCAAATTTAAAGCCTGGTAGGCTTTAAAATGATAAATATATCAATAAAACATTGCCCAACTAGTATGTGTGTACGTATGTATGTGGCCAGGAGGACATGCTTTGACAGTTCAAAGCAGGCCACCACTCTGACAACATCTTTTGGTCAATAGCTGCCCAGATGGCAGGGCGGCAGAATACATGGCAGTAGCGCTGCAAAGGCCAACTGTGTAGCCACATCCCCCTGGCAGCTGGCCCAGGGGTGCAGATGTCTCTGCTGTGGCTGTGCAGCCCCCATATGAGTCTGGCAGGTGTGCAGCCTTGGGGCCACATGCTGTCACAGGTGCACAGCAGGTCACAGCCAGGCAGCAGCCCCCACTGCCAGACTGCTGCAGTGGCTAAATGGTGCAGGGAGCTCTCGGTTAGGGCTGCTTCAGAAGTTCAGCTGGCACAAGAGGTAGTGCCCCAGATACCAAGTGGCTGGGCCCCAGAAGCTCCTGAGAGCAACTAGCCATGAGCTGCTCACCAAGGCAGCTTTTTATACTGCTTGGGCCAGCACAGGTGCTGCCCCAGGCTCAGCTCCTGCTGGCTACAGATCCAGGAGGAGCCAGGCAGCATTATTTTGCCTCAAGTGCCACAACCTGCCCCACACCAAAGTGCATGTCTGGGCATGTGCACTAAGGCAAAAATCCTCGGCTCAAATTTGTGCTGCTCCTATTTTAGCTGCTGCAAGTGCACGCATCTGCATGTGTGGATGCACCCAAAGTTTTCTAATTTATGCACAAATTTTGGAATAAATTAAAGTTTAATAGTTTGTAACTCCATTTTCTGGTATAGGCATCTGTCATAAAAATGTAAAAAAGTGCAAGGACAATGACAATGCAATTAAAAACATGAATGATCTTTGATAGAAAACTCTCAAAACATCTTAATTATTTATGCAACTAAAGAACTAATATAATAATCAATGCAGTTATATAGTAACCCCCACATGGTTCAATAGCCAACTGAGGTCAAAGGAAAGAAGGAAGCTGACACTAAATCTTAGTATACAATTATACTGTATTATAGGATATCTATTGGGAAGCAAATCCTGGAAACCAGATTTCCTCTTTAAAGCTGAGATGAGTTTAGATTCTCTCTTCTTTCATCTGTAATCTTTATCCAGTTTCACGAAATTAACCAGTATATTTCAAAGATGACATTTTTGGACTGTTTTTATTTCCAAAGTAGGATAATATTGCTTAGGGACAATTTTCCTTTTAGGTACCATGTATTCCTACTATACTCTTCCAGCCAACATGTGTGGTATGGATTGCCTTTTGCCCACAAAAAATAAAGATGAATATAATTTAAAAAGAATCCCCTATCTTTTTTTTCTCCCCAAATCTGCGCAGAAACCCTCATCATAACATGGGAGTGCCTTGACTATATTTATTATGGTGAAATGTGGACAGAATCTTTAAATACAATACAACGTTAAATAGCATGCAACAGTTGATCTACTAGCTCATTTGGGCCACAGCTAAAGGGTATGTTAAAACATGCCAATCACGTCTTTCTATCATAGATGCTCTATAAAATCTCCTTAGCTTGTCGTTTAGAATAATAAATACATTTAAATAAAAGAGATAGCTGGACAAATATATGAATGGATCTTATTCACTTCAAAATATAATCAGGTAGAAATATTTTTCAGACATTACCTCTTAAAATCTTGCTTTGTCCAGTCCCTTCAAAAATATTCAAGGTATCTCCAAATTGTTGCGTTTCAAAAGAGGTGAAGTTTAGTTTAATGGCTAACCCTTGATTCACACTATTATAGCCAAAAAGAAAAAAATGACAACAAAAAGATTATGTTCAGCAGTAATTTTCTTCATCTATAGTAAAAAAATCAAACCCACAAGTACAACAGTTATTTACTAGACCATTCAGAAATTATATAGTAACTGCATTAAATGTATTAATAAACTGAGGAGATATGCCTTGGATGATTATACGGTGGACTGAGTAGCAAACTGCCTCAGGGGTCGCACTCAGAGGGTGGTGGGGGATGGGCCAGTGTCAACCTGGAAAGATGTGTGCACTGGAGTCCCGCAGGGGTCTGTTCTGGAACTGGTGCTGTCCAAGATCTTCATCAGTGATCTGGATGAAGGGGTGGGAAGCACCCTGTCCAAATTTGCAGATGACACAAAAATATTGGGTGAAGCCAACACCCTGGAGAGGAGTAACCAGATCCAGGCTGACCTTGACAGGTTGGGGAAGTGGGCAGAGAGCGACAGGATGCAATTCAATAAGGACAAGTGCAAGGTGCTGCATCTAGGGAGAAAAAAAAACTGCCATCATACCTATAGGTTGGGGGGCAACCTTCTTAGCACCACTGAGGCAGAAAGAGATCTTGGAGTCACTGTTGACTCCAGGATGAACATAAGTCATCAATGTGATGAAGCAGTCGGCAGAACAAATCGCACCTTGTCGTGCATCCGTAGATGCTTCACAAACAGGTCCAGGGAGGTGATTCTCCCTCTCTACACAGCACTGGTCAGGCCGCAGCTGGAGTACTGTGTCCAGTTCTGGATGCCGCAGTTCAAGTGAGATGTGGACAACCTGGGGAGGGTCCAAAAGAGAGCCACTCATCTGATTAGAGGCCTTCAGGGAAGGCCCTATGAGGAAAGGCTAAGGAACCTTAATCTTTTCAGCCTCTCCAAGAGAAGGCTGAGAGGGGACCCTGTGGTGGCTTACAAATTCATAAGGGGAGAGCGACACAAAGTAGGCGATGATCTGTTTACCAGGGCACCCCCTGGAACAACAAGGAACAATGGCCATAAGCCACTGGAGAGTAGGTTTAGACTGGACATAAGAAAAAAAGTTCTTCACAGCCAGGGGTACCAGGATCTGGAATGTGCTTCCAAGGGAGGTGGTGCTTGCCCCATCCTTGGGGGTCTTCAAGAGGAGACTGGACAAGCACCTGGCTGGGATCACATGATCCCAGATTTGGCGACCCTTTTCTTGCCTGTCAGGGGCAGGGGGTTGGACTAGATGGCCCACTGAGGTCCCTTCCGACCCTTGAATCTACGAATTAATTACTTATTTGTTTACTTATTTTAGATTAAGCTTTAGATTTCACACAATGGCAAAAGAGAAAGAGCATGAACCCTGTGTAAGCATAAGAGTAAAAACTCTAGAGAAACTGTTATGTATGCATAATACGTCTTTCAGGGCTTGAACCTTTGCATAATTTTGAATAAGAAATTCAGCTAGGCAGTTCTCCAGAAACTGCTCATTAATTTACACAAAACTTTTAGAAACAGTGCTCATTATAAGGATTACTTTACCATGTAAAGTAGCCTCTTTTAAGTCAAATGGAACTATTTGCAGAATGTCATGAGTAAAACTATCAAAATTTGCCTTATATCCACAACACATCTTGTGCCAAAAACAAATTGAAGCTTATAAAATTTGAGTATCTATACATGTGCTTCAGAGCGGGGGTGGGGGGGGCAGAGGGAGCACTTTAGAGTGGCTATGAGAGCTGCTCCAATTAAAGTGTCCACAGCATCATGTGTATTCAAATGTCCCACACTTCAAAATGGTGGCTGGGGCACTTAAACTAAAGCTCATTGGATGAGCTTTAGATCAAGTGCCCCCTCTGCCATTCTGAAGTATGGGGACACTAAGTAGACATGACATGGAAGCTGATGAAGAAAGTTAATTAACATGCTCCAGCACCCTCAATTTATCAAGTTTGCTCCAACGTGTGCTAAACACATTCTGGATGCATGCTGTGTAGGTACCCTGTAGTTTGTCCAATCAATTGGCTGCCTATAATCTTTTCCTTGCCTATAACCTTCCCTGAGTAGTTTTAATAATGCAAGAAATTCTCAAATGTAAGCCAAAGATGCCTCCCTATTTTCCCAATCTCATACCCTGTATTATATTTTTAAATGATCCTCTCAATACCCTTCTAAAATTAAACATTTTACAACTTCAAAAATCCACAGTCCAAGTGAACTAATTTTCTCAGACCACCCCGAATTCGTAGTTCTCCGAGACTGCAATTCCCAAGAAAAGTCCAAATGTAGTTTTAATGACAGCAGTCTTGCCAGAATGCCAGAAACCTTAAGGACAGAAGTATAAAACAGGTATTTATGTATCTTGTAATTCCTTTTAGTTTTCTTTTGCATCTTTGTGTAGATTGAATCGTGAAGAATCATATATGAAAATGAAAAGGCCAAGAAGAAAACTGTGAGAAGTAAGTGGGGAAAAATTGGCTACACAATTGCAATCAAGTTTCTGTTGTGCTTCTCTTTTATTTTTTTATTATGAAATTACATCTTTGGTTGGGAAAGAAAAGAGAAAATGTAAAATCTTCTCTCAAAGGCTCACAGTAGGGCTTTCTGGTTATTTGGTAAAGAAGAGGATAGAGAAAGATCAACCTTGGTTGTACTGCAAGTTGATTTTTTAAAGGTTTCTAAAAGAGGATTTAAAAATGAATAACAACATGAATCCCAATGGTGAGTGAAAAATTCAAAAGATTCCCTAAAGAAACAATTGTGTCCTAAAGAAAAAACAGCCTCTGGGTTAGGAGGCACCCACTGATCTTTTCAGGCTCTCAATTTTTTTTTTAAGCCAGAGTACTGAAGAATAAAACTAGAAGGTTATTTTACTAATTTAGCAACATGCAGCTACAAAAATTTCTTGCATCATTAAGGCATTGTTGGAAATAAAGCATGAACTTTAAGAAGTCTATATTTTGACTGTTCCTTAAATTGTGGCATTCCAAGGTAAACCATGAGATACCAGGACAATTTCTTACATTTTCATTTCATCTGTGCTACTCTGTTCATTCACTTTGCAAAATAATCCTAGCATTTCCATAAAGGAAAATGTAATCAAACTAATTTGATTTGTTGTTTTTTAAGTTCATATAAATTTACAGGTAAAATGTCAGGAAGGTAATATTTCATGAAGTATTTACATGGGGAGTATCTTACTCCAGGCCTGCATTGAGGTTTGTGGCCTCAATGCCACAACAGTCCCTTCCTGTAGACAGACCATGCTGACTTTGATAGGGAGACCTTTGGGTCATTACATCTTTCATAGATAAGTGGGCCATGCTTGTCTTATGTATTTAAATAGTGTAGTTTAATAGAAAACATGGATGGAGTTTGACTTTTATACTTTGTGGGGAGGACAAGGGACTAAATAGTTATATGCAAAACTAACAAAAACAGTTAAGTGTATAACAGATGGACAGGATTTGGGAGGGCACCTCAAAGCACCCCAACCCTCACTCTTGAGAGGAAGGACTGCGTACATCAAAAGGAAATCAAAAGGCTTAAATTCATTACTACCCATTTAAGACAAAAGGGGAAATGGAGTACCTGACTTACTACAGCACTCTCAAAGGCTTGGAATTTTAAAGAAGCCTATGGGAATTAGGAGCTAAGTGGCACTGAGTTTAAACAGGACTTGGGTGGTCAATTTCCTTGCTCTATTTTGAAGAGTCTTACCCCAACTTAAGAATTCTCAAAGGGGAAAATCAGTATACTATCTTTTACAAAGCCATAACTGAATCACTGCCTTTCCTCAAAGCACTACTTCTGAATGAGCCAGCTGGTGAAAAGATGATAAGATTTCCATGACAAGTTAACACCCATATTTTTAAAGGTATTTAGGCACCTAACTCCATTGATTTCAATTGATGTTTGATGCCCAAATACGTTTAAAAATATGGCCCCAAATGACTTAGAAGCACAAAACCCATTTCTTTCCAAATGAGATGTGTTCACTTAAATCATGTTGGTATTTTCTGAAAATCCCACCTGTTACCAATGATGTCAGTTTTAAAATAACTATTTTGAAGGTAATATTTCAAGAAATACTTTTATGAAAGACCACATCATGCTATAGACTGGCATAGCAATTTAGTGGTAAAATGGTGCCTTGTTTTAATTTATTGTATACTTTGCAGGATATAATAACTGGAAGTATAATAAAGGAATAAATGGGAATCACCATGCCTCACAAAGAGAGAGCACAGGTAACAAAACACGATGAAACTGCTTACCGTATAATCCATCGGCAAATAATATTTGAATTATAGGGCTTTGGATAATTAAGAGAGTTGAAATACCCAGAAGAGCCAGTTAACACAAATTTTCCATCACAAGTTGTGGCTGTAAAGAAAAAAAGTTTGTCAAATAACAGTATGGAAATCAGAAGTACTGCCTGAATATAAACCATTCAACAACTAGAAAGTGTTATATAAATAACAATGCAGTGCTGGTAGGGATAGAGAAGTGAAACCCATTCAGTTTTTTCCCACCTCTAATTCCTGATCTCACAATTTATCTGTAGTGGCTGAGGATAGTTCATTCAAACAGTCTTGTTTTTTCTCCAGGGCTACCTCGCTCCCCACAGGAATCAATACAAACAATAAGCATTCTTTCACCCTATGGCCCTGTTCCAGACCCAAAGAGATTGCCTGGGCTTGGTGTTGCACCCACTAGCCTGCACTCTTTACTCTGTCAGTTTAACTCCAGCATACTCAGTCCTTCACCCTTGTCCTGGCCGCAGACTCTGAGAGAGTCAACAGTGGTGTGGTGCTTGGGGCTTGTCTGGGAGCTGGCCTACCTACTCTCTCCCTGTCACTTGTTCTTCTTTCTCTCTTGGGACCCTAGAAGCCTTTCAACTCTCACAGGGCCAGATATAATTATCTTTATCAGCTGTGCCCAGTCCTTCAAGACAGGCTTGTAAGCACACACTGCCTGCCTACAGCCGGCTGCAGTCCCTTCCTCAAGATATGTCGCTTACTACACCATCCCATCCCATTTTACCTCAAAGATAACACATGTAAAATACACTTTAATTAGGGAAATCCCTGCTGATCCAACCACATTTTAAAATCAGTCCTTGTTTTATTACTATTAACATTGCTTGTGGGGAAGAAGGATTTTGCCATAAGAGTTTCTCTCCCATGATGCTTATTCTGTCTCTCAAGTCATAAAGTTATGTTTACACCACCAGGATTGATTTGATCCAACATGAAGAAAACCAACTGAAGTGGTTCACTTGTCTGGATGCTAACAGCCTGTCTGTTTTACATAGCACTGAAATGAATCAGCCAGACACCCAATTCGTTTATCCATTACAAACAATGCTGAAACAGATTTCCCAAACCTTACTTTTAGATGGATGTTGTTGTTATTATTATTATTATTAAAAAAAATAAAATCAAATCGATGAATTTAAACAAAAATCCAAATAAAAACTGGATAGATTCTCCCATATGCGCTTTTGAAATCTATAGGATATTTGTTATTAAAAATCAAACACAGAAATTAAACTAAATATTCAGAATAACTATGTGGAACATTTATGGTAATTAAAAAAAGAGAAAAAAAAAGTGCTGTATTATTTAAGCTTTCTGGGATTTTGTTTTGAATTTGCAGAGTATATTTAGTATATGTTAAAATTCCCCATCTCAAGATTAATCAAAGAGGGCAAAAGCAAGTTTCTCAGTTTGATGAACAATTAAGAGTTTTGCATTAATACCAGAAATATAATTTTAATCTCTAATAATTATTAATAGTGAGAGCTACATTAATATTTCTTTGAAATATGGTCTCACTCTGAACAGCGACTACATAAGATGACAATTCGGGGTCTATATCTTTAATCTCTCATTGGCTTTCAGACCTATATCAGTTCAGGCTGTAAGTACAAAGTTAAATCTAGCCATCACTACTAAAAGTGCTTGAAGAACATGGGACTCAAACTTCTCCCCCCCAACCATGGCTAAAATTCTCATTTATTTTACCAGTTCTTTACCACCTGCTTAACTAACCATTCTGCTGATGATGCACGAGTCAAAATAGACTTCATCTCCCTCTCCCAAATCTTTGGACTGCATATACTGACAACAAAAATAAATACGCTGTAGAGAGTAAAGAAAGTGGATTTGGTTCTTGCTGTACAGAGAAAATAGGTCCGAATAAAAGGCTGACATTTTTAAGTAGTCAGTTCTCAGAACAGAAGCACATTTGACACTTCTGGATTTTTACTTGGTGTTACTATAGGAATGATATTGTCATGTATTTTAATTTTTGTTCATTATTGCCTCTATTAACAGGACAATATATTAATTAATTAACAGAATACTATTCGTATTTGTTTTACTGGCATGTACGCTTAGTTCTATCTCTGTAGCCAGGGGGCTCCAGAAAGACTTGCTTACACTTTGGAAACAAATGCCCAGAAAAAGATTCTTGGAAAGAATGAAGAGTTGCAAAATTACTAACCAGGACTCGTTCCCTCCAGAATCATACAGGGATGCTAGATCTGTTTAGGGCAGTCTTCTGCATATTGACATAAAGGATCTATGGGGAGCCATTAACTGCAAATTAAAGAATGTAACAAGACAAGGGTTTTTGCAAAAACCCTTAGGAAGAATCCTTAGTAGAGAGGGAAGAAGAGCTGATCTTAATGACATGGAGCCAATGCAAATAGGAGAAAATGGCAGACAGCACCAAATTGAGTAATTTCTGCCCTGTACACCAAGGTTGGCCTGAGAAAGAGAAAGGAGTCTATATCTGTTTTCATAAAAGAGGCACCTATAGGGCATTATTATTTATCCAGTGCCCCCTAATATGGTACTTTTTCACAGATATGTAACAAGATAGTCCCCTTTCTCATAGACTTTACAGCCAAAATTGATGAGAAAGACAGACAATAGCATAAAGTTATGAGCTGAATAACATGCAGGATATTTTGTTAATTAATTTATTTTGTTCTTCTCCCATTCTCATTTCTTTAAATCAATATCTTGTCATATGATCCAAAACCAGCCACTCTTGCCATAGACCTTAGTCTGACTATAAAAGAACTACACTCCAAAGGGATTAAAGCAAAAATCAACAAAAACAAACACCACTGCCACTTCTGCAATCAGGAGATTTCTCTAACAATTAGTTTTAGTTTCTAAAGTAGCTAGGTGGAGTTGGCCCTTCTGACTTCCCTTCCCTCTCTGTAGACTTTGTGCTGCTTCAGCTACTTCCCTCTGTGGGGAGATAAGGTATGCTGATCAGAGCAAAGAACAGACAGGGCTATCATCATGACATTTCTACTTCATGGTTGGAGTCTCAGGAAAGCTCTAGTTCCAGGAAGAGAAGAAATCATTCCGGTCCAGTGTGGGGTTTCATGGAGATGGCTCTCAATGCCTCTCCAGCACACAAGTCTTCAGCCAGCTTCAGACACTTACCCTGGGATCTGGGTTTAAGTCGTAGGGTTTATGATGCCTCATTTGGCAAGACACCAATGGCAAAACTCCAACTGACTTCAAAGGAGAAAGATCAATCCCATTTAATTTCCCTGGCAGTGCTCTTCCTCTGCTAAGGAAGGTATAGTTTGCTAAATTATGGTTATTTCATTTTTTACTTTTTTTATTTCTAGCCAGGTAGTGAAACCAAGAAGGAGGTACAGACAAAATATGGCTGCAGACAAGAACATAGCTATTACAGCCTTTGGAAGAAATCATGCCTTTAGGGCTGAGCTTCTGGACTACTTTTCTTCACACTGATGTTAGGGCTGTTGCATTGATGGAAGTGTCCATTAATGAATGCAGACCAGACTTTACACACATCTTTTGAGCCCCTACATTGCCATTTCTAACAATTCTCTGCAGAGCCTATAGTTGCTGTCTCCCATAGCAAGCAGAGCCAGAAAGAAGTACTACATGACGATTTTAATCAATAAAAATAGAAAATAAGGGTATGTTAGGTCACCTGTTGTCTGAATCTCTGCTGAAAAGCTTATGGAATTCATAGAACTATGTCAAAGGCAGGAAGAGACTTAGAATTCCTCCATCCTGTACTGCATCTTTAAACCATTAGCACATGCTGCACTCAGTAGTACTACAGGGAATAAGTCAGGAGGAAAAGAAAAAAAACAAACAACTTAGTTGTTTAAAAGGAAATAGTGCCTTTGGGTGCAAGAGCTCTTGTAACAAGAATTATAAGTCAGCTGTAAATCTCATTGTAAAATTCTGCAGTGCTTCTGAAAAGCCAGACAATTTTAGCTATTATACAGCTGTATTAAGTCACTCTAGGGATGGGATATGAGTGAGAAAAAATCAAAGGGGTGGAAAACTTGGCAGGTGTCCCAAATGTGCGTCTGGCTTATTGCCATTCTCTATGCTGGCTCTGCAAACTCTGTTAAGACGTCTAAATATGGAAGCTTGGAAAAACTTCACTTTTGAACACAAATTTTAAGAGTCAAAATCTAACATGAAGGCAATGGGCTGCACATGTCCTCCAGCCAGACTTTTATTTCCATAAGACTCTGAACTACAGTTCTTAAGGAAACAGAACTAAAAAGAATAGTTTGGATACTTGATTCACCAGGCAGAAACTAAGAGGAAAAGGACATCAAAGCTTCTACCCTATAGTTTATTGTAACTCTTAATCTTTTCTTTATCAATATGCTATTGATGTGCTTTTCTTTTTAAGACAAAGACATAACAAATTATGGACTCTGTATCTAGTCTATACATTCTGATCTGGAAAAATGTTACTATGGGTGCATCTACATGTGCTCTTTACTGCAGAGCTGAACAATTAGATCTGCAGTAAAGTGTCATCATCTGTCATTTAGTGTGCCCGTATTAGGGCACAGTAAATTAACTCCATAGGACAGTACTGTCTAGGATGAGATTACGTTGCCTCAACAAAGATTTACACTGCCTCGACAAAAGTGTAGTTGCTGACCGGGACTGGCTGGGGCATGAGGGTGCTACAGTGTGGGGGCTGCCTGCCAGTTAGCCCCTACACTGTAGCACCCTTGTGCCACAACAAGCCCTTCCACTGCCTGATGCCCTGACCTGGAGCCTACAGCTAACCTCCCCACCTACTCTCTGCCTCCCTCCTCCCCAATGAGCCTGTTGTCAGCTCAGGGCTGCTCCACCCTAGCTCTAACTTCTGTGGTCCTGGATGCATGTGTATACACCTGATATAAACATGTACACATTTATTGCTGCATGCCAATTGCACATGTAGGTGAGAGTGTGCATATGCATTTTACCAAAGGTAAATAGGAGCAGCACACAATTTTGTTGCTACGTGTCCCTGGGGACTTCCCCTGCATGTACATTTGGCATGCAACAAGTTACTTTGGGTGGTGTAGGGGAGGCTGGGACTAGCACCTAGGCTGGCCCCAGCTGCCTTACCTGGGGTAGTTGGGGCCTCCCAGGGCTCCAAAAGTGGCAATCCAGGTGCACAGAGCCTGGCCAGAAGCTGGAGCATGGTTCTGGCTGGCCAGGCTCCACTTTCAGGTGGTGCACCCTGCTGCTATGTGTGATGCCCCACTTTTTTCTGCCACAGTTTTTTTTTTTGACGCTAGGATCTCCTGGTGTCAAAAAAAGACACTGAGCTGCAAAATAGCCACGCGGCAAATGTGTGAGTGTGTGGCGCATGTGGTTTGTGGTACTACAGTTGGGTCTTGCACACTTGTCTGGATGCATCCTTCGAGTGAGAAATAATGCTCTGATTTTTAAAAGAAGCTTTATGGTCAAAGTTTGTACCAGATCCTCTCATTTAAAAAAAATAAAATGTTAACTGTCATGTCTTTACAAAGTATAAGCAAACTTTGTGAACACAACCTGGATTTATCACTCAGTGGCAAGCCAAAAATGTCTTTTATTTTGATGCAACTTAGAGTGCAGAGACACAGTAAGCTTACTGTGGATTTTATTCCATATTTTATTAAGTTGGTTGCCTAAAGTAGGCACTATTACAGCACCTAGCCATGGTGTGTGTGTGTGTGTGTGTGCATACGTGCATGTTTGTGTGCATGAAAGGGATGGGGAGCAAATAGCTACTGCAAAGTAAAATTGACAAGGGGAGTCAACATATGATGCATATAAAGGAGTTACTTTTTCTGGAGTAAATTTGCTTCTGACTTTTAGAAGTAACTTTGCACTGGACAAGGATGTCCCTACTGCGTGAATGCTTTGGGAAATGGTGTTAGGTTCTTTAATATATCTAATAATTGTTTATATCTAAATGCAATATGGACTCTTTACATACAAAATACTCCTCTCGTGATTCAATGAAAATACTGTTACTTCTTTTAGAAGCTAAGGCTTTTAAAAGTTTCTTATATTAGCCTGAAATAAGAAGAAAGATATTCTTATTTCATTTCAGCTTCATCTGTTTGGAAAATCCCATCCAGAGCTTAATAAATATATACCCTATACAACATTAATAATACACACACATATATTCCTGTAACAAGACATCAAAATAACTTAATATGAAAAATACAGTTAATGTACCCTTATTTTGAAAAGTAAAATTTTAGTTCAATGCATGAAGGATTTTAGCAGCACAATTCCCACTAGTCAAACAGAGGCTTTACAGATAAAACTCTTCACAGAAATTCTAAAAACATCCTCTTGTATATTCATTTTCTTTCTGTATAAGTGTTATACACAGGGGACTAAAAGCTATTAATCCAACTTTTTCTTATGATAGAATAACAAAGATACTGTGTTTCTAGTTGCTTCCATGATGATAGGTTAAAATCAGGTACATGGATAATTAAAATAGATTTTGGAAGAATTTGAACATAAGATGTTTTGCATGCTATAATCTAAGTACTAATAAAAGACCGGGCTTGTACTTAATGTATAATGACAGTAATAAAGGTAACTAATTTCCTTTACAATAGTACCATACTTATACATCAAGTATATAGCCAGAAACAGGTAGATGGCAAAAATAAGATCAACTGAAAAATCCTAGTGATATACAACAAAAAGAAGGCATGAAAATTAAAGAATATGGACCACCAGCATTAAATGAGCTAGACGAGGTTAAATACAACCAACATAAAAAGTTTCAGACTAAAACTTTGTGAAATTTCCTAAGATTTGTGAAAAATTGTGCTGAAGTTGATTTTGTCAACATTTTGAAATAATGCGATTAGTATCAAAGTACTCAATGTGTGCATCTACACATTCACTTCACTGTAGAATACAGGCAACCCCCACTTAATGCTGTTTCGCTATAACGCTCGTTTTAAATTAATAACTGATTTAACTTAGCGCTCAGTGAGTTTCATTATAACACTTGTGGTCTCCATCTTGGGTCAAATATTTTCAGTTTCACTTAACACTTGTTTTTCTTAATGCTCCCTTTTTCAGGAACCAATTAAGATTGTTAAGCGGGGGTTGCCTGTATATTAATTAGCTCTGCAGTAAAGCATCACCATCTACACATGCTCTGGTATTAAGGTGTAGTGAATCAATTAACTCCACTGTGAGATAGGGACAGTACTATCTTGTAGTGGAGTAATTAACTGAGATTAAATGCACGTATGGAAGGTGACCGTGGGCATAAATTGTTCTTGGTTTGTCCTGCCTGCCATGTAACCACATGGCTCCACACTTTCAGGACTCCTGTGCCGCAGCCAGCCACTTTGCCACCCAACGCTGCCACCCGGAGCCAAGGGATGGCTCTCCAAGCCTGCTGCCACCCTGGGCCTGCTGTGCCCAGGCTCAAATTGCAGCTGTCTTAGGTACACATGTAGATGCTATGCTTGGGAGTGGTGTACTCCAATTCAAACAGTTCTGGAGCTTCTCTCTCTTCACATTAATTACACATGTAGATGCACCCAATAACAATAACTAATATATTTAAAAAGGCAGCAGAACAAGTTTTCTGCCTTTATTCCAAGGCCGTATTCTTTAGTTATTATTTGCATGATTTGACCAACTCCAATAAAAAACCTCTAATTAGAGGGAAAACATGTCTGAGATACTAGGGAAAGATTTTTAAGGCCCCTGATAGATATTCATTTGAAGTTTCAATTGGATCTGGTCTGTGAACCAGACAGTTGTGTCTCCTACCATGGCACATGTGCGTGGCAGAAGGTGCAATAGTGGGATTGGCCCCAGATCATGACCTTGGGCTCCCCCTGTACCAGCAGGTTAGGTGCCTGACAATCAGCTGACTGCCTCCTATCATTACACCTTACAAATTTGTTTGAATATACTTTATCTTTACACATGATCTTAAGTACAAAATTACCTTTAACCGTACTTTTAATTGGCTGGGTTTGGAAGAGTATATCGAGTACTGTATAGTATACTGAGCAGTTCAAACAGATTTAAAGATTGATTGGTAAAGATTAATTTACATTCTTACCACATCTTTTTTCCGCTTCATCTGAACCGTCTGGGCAGTCTGGTACTCCATCACAAAATAAGTCTTTTTTTATGCAGGTCATGGTATCAGCACAAGGTTCATCAGGAGGGAAACAGTTCACTGAAATAAAAATAATGAAACACAAGGAGACAGAAAAATGACATTATAAGCAAGGAAAGAGTTACCTATTGAAGTCGAAAACAAATCTTATTATAAATATTTGTCCATTAGTTCGAGTTGAATGCTCAAATCATAGTATCTGTTTGTTATATTTTTACAGGTTTTAAGTTGGTGGTTTTCAGTGTTTTTATATTCAAGGCACCTCTCATTAGACTCAAAAAACTCCTTGGAAAATACCAGATGTTAGCCTTCATTCATTTTTGATGACAGGAAAATAATAGAGCAATTCTCTGTCTCAAAATTGCTTAGAAAGAACATGACAGGTCAGAATGTTTTTGACATTATGGATTCCTATTTGAAATGTCTGGGATTATCTTGTGACTCGTGTAGGTGTTTGCACACTAAACAGTGCTAAGTTGCATAGAAACTTGTAGCACCCTTAAAAGGATCTCACAGTACCCCAAGTTGCCACAGCACCCTGGCTGAGAATCACTTCTAGAGTTCTAGAAGTTAATCACTTATAACTGTATACACACCAGAAAGATAATGATCAATCCAATTTGAATAAGTTCAGAAAAACAAGCTTTATTAATTTGGAACTAAGAATTATGCCCACAAAAGTATACAAGTGCTTCATATACATGTCAGAACGTATTCCTTGTTGCCAAGAGTGTGCATGCATTTTATATTAGACAATGAAAAACCTGTTTTACTCCATATCAGAGGAGTACCACCATCTCTGGGCTACAGCCATGCCCTCCCTTTCTTGCTGTCCTTCCAGTCCCATAAAATTGCATTCTTTGATGCTCTGATCCTATAGGAAAAGTGAAGAGTGAACCCACAAAGGTTTTGCTATAGGTTTATAGTTAGGCCAGCCTCCCAGTAACTGGGAGAGGTGGGTTTGAACCCTTTCAATCTGAGCACAGCTAGAACCTAGATCTTTCACTTTCTGGGTGAGTACTCCAGCCACTGGGAAGTTAACTGAAAATGTGGGCCTCCCTGCAAGCAGAAGTCAAATAGACACCTAACCTCTGGCAAGCCTGCATCAAAAGATGACAGAGGCACCCTATATCTAGTCCTCAGTTAGGCATCTAAGCTCTGTAGGGAGAGACAGAAGTTTAAATATACTAGAGTGCCTAGTGTTTCCTATTGGCCAGGTCTATCTGTAACTTAGTGGCTCTCAACCTTTTTAGACTCAAGGAATCCCTCATTAGCAGCTCTTACCTTTCACTCATTTTTTGTTGATGAAAAAATGATAGGTCATCGTGATCTAAGCACTCTGGATCACCCTTCAGTGGTGACAAACTCTCCCCATTGACTCTAAAGGAAGGCTAGGACCCTAACCATATGTATTTAGCTCATCTTCCTAAGTAACACCACCTATTTCTTAAGCATTGCAATACCTAAATGGAAGTGCCTACAAGGCTGATCTTCATTTGTCTCAACTCTTATTGGAATCACTTGATCTGCTTTGGGAATAAGACTCTTCATTAACTCTATGGAACTGGATCTATGCTCAGAATAAAAGGCCAGTAGAATATTTCAAAGCTTCAAAGATGAAAGCCTTTTAAAACAATATAAAATATTCTCATCCCTCAGAGCATACCTTATGGGTTATATGGATCAAAATAAAGCATTCTGCAAGAAAAGCCTTTGATTTGAGTCATATGGAAATTCAATTTCTTCACCTTCAATCATTTAATTAAAAATAGTAATTTTTCAGACTAAAGAATTTTCATATTTTGACTTGCCCTATAAAGGAGAAAAACCCATGCGGGACAGGCCTTGGAAATGTTAGAAAACACAGAGAAAAAGCTCTTTTTGTAAAATTTTCTGCTCAGTTTTACAAACTAAGGCTTAGATATCCATCCAGCAGACACCTGTGGGTAGAAACGCATGCTTGTATGAAACCCAGTAGCACAGCTTCCCATAGACATAGATGTCCATCCAGTTGTAGGTTCAGGGCCCAGGAGTCCTGTTCCGTCCCCATTAAGTTTCTATGAGTTTCAATAATGGAATAGGACTAGGCCTGAAGATTGGTAGCTAGAACTCTTGGAGATTCAATCCATTAACTAGTATGTAGATTGGAGGCTATTTCCCCCTATATTTGTCTTGCTTAGTGATACTATTGGCAAGTTTATCTGCCATTTAGCACTCAGATAGTAGTCCATACACATTGTTTGTAATAACAGTTATTTTATGCGAAATGGGAAGGTTGGCTTGGACACTGACAATGCTCTATGGGACTACAGCTTTCTCTTGGTTGGCTACCAGGGATAAGCTCTGCAACCTTACACACAATGTAAAACAAAACACATGAACTGCACCATGGTATTGATGTCTCCCTGCTGACATGTCTAAACATAATTTATTTCAAACACACAGAAGAACACAAACACAAAACTACACCACATACCCACCACATGCATGCACTTATTGTGCAAAAAACGTGGAATAACCATGTTGTGTTCACAAAGAACATTTTCAACTCCATGTGTTTTGTTAACTCAGAAAACTAAACTGCAGTGCCATCTGCTGGGGACAAAAACATTTACACTTTCTATTAATTGTTCTATTTTAAAGGATTCTTTAAATAACAGTGGAGTTTGAATAACTAATAGATAAAATTATATAGTCCCAGACATTTCTGGAAATGTGTCTGCATTTTGCACTCTTTTCACCAATTAATGAATCTGTGAGAGATTTTCAAATAGCAGGTAGGTGCCTAATTTCCACTGAAAACTAGTGGGAGCTAACTGTTACTTGTGCTTTTCAAAATCTCTCATATAGTCCATGATTAGCAAAAATGGATACTGTGTATGCGATGTGATCCTGCAAACTGTGCTTGGGCCTCCCAATTTAATTAAAGAGACTTTGAGAGTTAAGAACGACCCCATAATGTATACAACTAAACAGATACCAAAGTCTTCCATGCAAAATGGAAATCACAGTAACACACAAGCTACTACTAACCTGAAGTTGTTAAGGATTTGCTGGTAGTGAGTTCTGCTGAACCTGCATAAACAAACCAAATGGCTTTAAGGTTAAAATATTTCAGAAGCACAGCCCCCTTTTCACAAAAGCCTTCTGTTTTAGAGACCCTCTTTCCATTAGAGAATTGTTGTTCCTCCCTAGGATCCTGTAGATGCAATTTGTTTCATTGGATGGATTTGAAAAGTGCTGCCATTTCACAAGCCACACAGTTTTTACTGTTTTTAAAATCCAAGCTGTACGTGCCAGGTTATTATATGAGAATGCCAGCTTCACTTTTTAAAGTAAATTTTTGGCAAATGTAGTTGGACAGAAAAGGTTGAAAAAGTTCACTCTAAAAGGTCAAAATCCAGAATAAATACAACTCGCTCCCCTCCTCCCCCCCAAAAAAACAAATGCTGGTTTTAGATCTTATGATTTGTGTAACTTTAGCCAGATAACCAGGTTCTTCTATTAACACACTTATCTTGTTTTCTCACGATCAGCGAGAGTTCTGACCTGAAGTTGTTGGAAGGGCCATTGTAGTGAACACAGGATCTGCTAAAACAAGACAAGTAGACAACCTTAGGTTCAGTCTTCATAACTATATATCTTGCAGAATAGATTTACATGATAGATTAGTAAAGCTCAAAACAGTCTGAAAATTTGAAAACTTGGCTGTGTAGTCAATCACAACACTACCACATTCCTAATAATAGCTTATTTTCTTCCAGTTATTCATGACATTGCAGAGATTCCCAGGGCCCATGAATTAGAGCTGTGCAAAGCTTCAGATCATGATTCAGATTCAGAGATGATTCAGAGCCTGACGAGCCTGACGAAGGGTTTTTGAACCCGAAAGCTTGCTTAATAACTATTCTCCAACCATTTGGGTTGGTCTAATAAAAGATATCAAATTCACCCAAGGAACCTTGTCTGCCTATATCCTTAGACCAACACGGCTACAACCTAAACCCCTGCAATCAATCATGATTCACTCAGAGACCAGCTCAAACACAGTAGCTAGCTAGTAGCTACTAGATAATGAGTTAATGAGTGAGGATTAACACCTACAAAACCACAGACTAAGGAGAAGAAATAAATCAATACAGACAATCAACTGCTCCAAGACAGAGACAGTCAGTTGCACAAGCACCCATGTCATGAGTTTTGCCTATCAGCAGCTAGAGGTGCAGGGCCCCAGAACCCAGAAGCCCCGCACCTACCTCCTTGACAGTTGGCAGGCTTTGTGGCCACAAAAGGGGCGAGCAGGCCTGCAGCTTTCACCCTACTGCGCCTTAACACACACAAGGTCATCTATGTCATAAGTTTTACCTGTCAGCAGCTTGAGGTATATTTTCCCCCAAACTCCTGCACCTATCTCCTTGAAACTTGGCAGGCTTCATGCTCTCAGCAGAGGCTACCATCATCCAAATTGGATAAAAAACAACAAAGTTATAGATATTTCATTGATTCCACATTTTACCCTATGGCCAAATCTCTGAACTGGAGCCGATTCAGCTGAAT
Organism: Alligator mississippiensis; assembly: GCF_030867095.1. NCBI lineage: Eukaryota > Metazoa > Chordata > Crocodylia > Alligatoridae > Alligator > Alligator mississippiensis. Next base: position 281,193,100 of record NC_081824.1, read on the forward strand.
CGAAGCAGAAAACTGATTTGGAGTTCTGAATTGAATCACTGGCATCCAAACCCGAATCAAATAGTTCCCTATTTGCACAGGCCTACCATAAATCATCTTCTTCCTCTCCTTACTGCCAGGTTATTGTACATGTGCACTATTGCCATGTATCATGAATTGCTGCCAATGAGTCCTTAAGTATGTACATGAGATAACAGTAATCTCCAGCTAGGAAACAGCAACTGTTATGATGTAGATTCTCCTTTAGCTCTAGAGAGAGAGAGACTTGATCTTTAAAGAAAGACAGCCCTGAGTTCTCAATCAAGTGTATACCATCTATTATAATTTCTACATCATATGTAGCAGTCAGTCATTCAAAAGGACAATCTTCGCTGCCTGCAATCTCCTGCAGAGTCAGGCTACTCTGATGACTCTAGACCACAAACATTTATTTCAGTCTCTGTATCTGACCCTCCCAGCTCATCACTGAATTTCTCTGATTCAACAGTTATGCCAGTATCCCTATGTTAAAGTAAATCTAAGTGTCCCTAACTCCATCAAGTTTCTACTGGAGATAGAATTCAGCAAAGCTAAATTCAGCAAAGCTATTAAGTTAATCAGTTCTCAAAATAAAAAGGCCTCTGTCTTAAAAACAAAAACAAAACAAGAACTGTAACCTCAATTTTCCAAAAGGTTAATTTGGGTTCAGCAGACTAACAAATATTTAAATTCATTACTACTTTTAGCAAATTGTTTTATCTCTAGTTTCACTAGAACCCAAAGACTTCCTTATGAAACACAAATTTTCCTCAAACAAGCTAGGATATCACGTGAAGATGAAGTTATAAACTGGAACCTATGCTGTTTTATATCTGGTGAATAAAAACAACTCCTTTCCTAGGTATCATAACTTATTGAGTACACAAACAATTTCTGTTTTATGAGACTGACCTGATGAGGTTGGAGAGTAGCTTGGAGTGAAATTTTCAGCAGTTGCTGCAACAAAGCAAGTATAGCATAAATTTATTATTCTAGAAACAGTTTTGCATTTTGAAATTCTTCATTCAATAGGGGAACACTTCAAACAGTTGAGATTTCTTTATTTGAATGACCTGTGGAACCATTAGTAATTTCCTACTTTTCTTTTGGTGTCTGTCCTGCACTTCTGCAAGATTGTCTTCTCCATCAGTTTACGCAGGAATCCAGCTTCATATCATCCCTTTTCTCCCCTCTCTCTCTTCACATAAGCATCTCAATCCTTCTTTATTATCCCCTCCTTGGGACTTTATACAGAAAGCTTCTTTATCTAGGGATAATCCATACCTACAACAAACTAGCCATATAACTATCTCAGATGATATTATTCAGATCACAGGTCTTTTTGTTGCACCTGTATCATATAAAACAATATTTAAATCAATGAATGAGTTGAAATTAATACAGGTTCTGACAATAATTTGTAGAAAAAGGAGTTGCTTTCCATTTCTCTGGAAACTGTGATCATGTAGGCACTAGTTTACTTATTTACAAAATGGAAAGTAGCCATTTCTTTGCAGATTGTGTTATTTTGAAATAAAAGGCTATGAAGGCTCGTGGTTACTATTAATTGAATGTTCAGTTCCAGATACTGATTTTTTTCTCCAAAACTTTTTGAAATACACAGCTGAGAACCTTTTAACTAGCAGATTTTTTTTAATGGCTCCCAGAAAGAAAAGTCTGACTACTCCAAAGTTCACAATTTGAGATAGTAACCTTTTAAAAAGCCCACCATAATCTTCTTCTACAGCATTTCTGGGATGTAATGAGCAATCAGTTCCCACAGCGATATGCAGTTAGCTATTTAGAAGAACAACTTATGGATGGTGAAAGTAGTCAAGAGAAATAAAGATGTCAAGACTCTGAATTTAGCCTTTGAATAGCTAAAGTACTTAACAAGAAATGTGCCATTAGAATAAAGTAAGAAACATTACGCACCAGATGTCCCACTCCTCTTACAATCAGTAGCTACTTAATACTATCTCCAGTAGGTCTTAAAATGTCAGCTAATCAGCTCCCATTTCAAGGGATTCAAATCACATTTTATCCTCTTCCTCAGCGAGGGCCTGTTCTGAAGATCATTGAAATCAAAGGAAAGATTTTCTTTGGATCAGGCCCTGATCTGTTTCTCTTTGCTCACATCCATTGTCACCTTGATATTTTTATGGAACTTAAACTAACATCATCTGTTTCATTGCCTAGTCACCAGAGACTCTCCTCTCTGTTTAAATCCATTTCCAGGATCAGAGAAGACCTAAACCCTGTTTCCTTTCCCATTAGCTGATAACCCACTTTAAAGCTGCCCTTCTTCCCTACATCTGCCCCCACAAATGAAATAAAGCACTTTGGTTACTCTAAACAAGAGCCTATCAGTATCCTTGGGTAGGTTGTTCCATAAATACCTAGGAAGTCACTTTGTTAGGACTCAATCATATCACCAATAAGGGCACTGAATGATAAAATGGTGACTACTGTGAAAAACATAAATTAACTGGATGGCATTTCATTACTATTTATAGGTTGTGATGTAGGAGCTAGTTACACAGGAGTAGATCTGTAGTCCTGCAGTGATCCCATGGCTAACTGGAGATCAAAGTTTGTAATCATATAACTCTGCTTTTCCAGATTTTAAAGATAGCAATTGTTTTTGAGCAATACCTGTGATTGTTATGCTCTTCACATCAATGTTAACTGTATGCAAAAAGCTGGCTTTCTTTGCTTCAACACCTGAAACCATTTCATTAATTATTTTCTCATTAGACACCCACTGTGTGAAGGCAAGGGTGAATATCACAATAACACTGCCATTTCTGCCAAATACAAGAAATAATGAACAAAAGACATTTGTTACCAAATATACCAAGCAAATAAAATATTGGACATATCACCTAGAAAGAATCTCATTCTAATAGGTTCCAGTTTTAAATACAAACCATTGTGATATAATGGATGGCCAATTTGAAACACCTTAAAAGGCCTGATTTTCATGAGTTACTGAACAAGGCAGGAACTCAATTCTTCTTTTACCCACATAAGTACAAAGTCACTCTATTGATATTATAGGCACCCATGGAGTCCCTCTGGTGTGAAAGAGAGGAAAAGCAGCAGGACCTTGCATTTCTGTACCAAGTTGAACTGGATTTGGGTCTGGTGTTTTGAACATTACAATAAGAGATATCATCGACATGCCCATATTGTAAAAGCCATTATATATTATTATAAAGTACACATTTTTAGGATCCAAAGCTTAATCACACCACAGGTGGACTCCACGATCACTCAGATTTTGTTTGATTTCTTGGATGCCAACCAGGAAACAGTAAACTTCCATTAAGAGCAAAAACTCCATCAGCCTCCATGGGTCAAGGATTTGATCTTAAACACTACCCATCCCTCACCTGTTAAAGGATTCTATATTTGTAGAAAGATTTTGATTAAATTAATATGTCAATACATTGTTTTGCTTACTGAAGACAGGAAGATTTTCTCCCTCTGCTGAAAAAATAGCAGTGACCATCTTTGTTTCAAAGCATTTATGGCAGCAGGTTGCCACAGATTCAACAACACACTTCAATAGGCAGTGATTAATCCTATCACTGCATTAAGAACAGTTTGCAATGTATTGAAAAAAAACCTCTTTTCATTAATTTCTTAAATGTTCTGATAACCTCTAGGCTGTGCTGAGCAAACAAAAGCTATTATTGCTATCTTTGTGACTTAGCTGAGTTCCAAGGGTGAAATAATAACCAGATTGCCCAAAAGGGTAAACACTTTTTAATGAAAAGAGTCAAGCAGAAAATGATTTCTGAGCCAAATTAGTATTTTTTAAGTATTTTCAGAATGGAAAGAAAAAGAGAGAGCCTTTACAAAACACTGGGAGCGTGATCCAAAGTCTGCTGAGGTTAGCAGAAATATTTCCTGGTCTGGGAGCACTGCAGTGTCCGAATATTCAACAGAACTTCACAAAAACCATATATATATCTGTTCTGCAACATACTCCTCCCCATTTTCTTTCCTCCAGTTTTTCACTGCAATACTGAATTTTTCTGGACATAATTAGTAGATAACCTCATCTCTTTGGACAAGGGAAGCAGCATCAATATGTTCTGAAAGGTGCTATCAGAAAAAAATACAATTACACTGCTTTTCACTGAGTGAAGATAAAGGGGAGAGAACTGAAGAGTTCCCAAGGACTTCCTGATACATAGAAACCTTGATATTACTGCTCTAGTGAGGACTTTTAACTAAAAATATTAATTATGTTATACTCACTTGAACTGCAAAACTTCAGAACTCTTAAATTCATTTTTCAACTGACTTGCTTGAAAGACTTCATTTATCTATAGAAAAAAAAATCTCTGAGAAAGTACATTACTGAGGAATATCCAAATGCACATGGCAATTACAGTTTTAACAGTGCACAATTTTTCCTTCTCAAAATTTTTCTTCACAACTTGATCAATTTACAGATTTAAATATTTTGAATTCTGCCTGCCTGGGCTGAGAAACAGAAATATCAGTTACAAAGAGGAAGGCAAAAAGGCACCAACCACAGATTACTTTAGGAAATTAATGCATTTAAGATCATTCTATCTATTATGCTCTCCTGAATTAACCATAGACTTTTTACATGATTCTTAAAATCCACAAACAAGGGAACTCTGACAGACCTATTATATCCAACCACGGGACCCTAACTGAAGAAATATCAGGTTTCATCAAATCAATCCTAAAACCTTTTGTCACCCAAAGAGCAAGTTTTGTCCAAGACACAGACTTTCTACAAAAATTTACAAACATCAACCACCTTCCCAGCAACACCCTCCTAGCCACCATGAATGTTACTAGCTTATATACCAACATCCCACACCAGGACGGCATCCAAGCCTGCCTTACATATCTACAAGAACAAGATTACAACTCAGAGGACAGACCTAAAGATATTACTGACCTTATACACTTCATCTTCACACACAAATTCACTTTTAATAACAAACACTTCCTCCAGACCATGGGCACAGATACGGGCACCAAAATGGCCCTAAAGTATGCCAACCTTTTTCCGAGTCACCTGGAAGACGATTTCTTCAAGGACTGCACCATCAAACCCTTGCTATACTTATCAATGACATCTTTATAATTTGGAACAAAAACCTGCAATCACCGATTAATTTCGATCAGAAATTCAATAATCACCCCTCCATCTCTTGAATACTCCAGCACCAACATTTCCTTTTTAGACACTACAATCAGTATCCAGAATGGTAAAAAGCAAACCACTATATACAAGAAACCCACAGACCAACATACATATCCGCACAGAACCAGCAATCACCCTAAACACACCTAGCAAGTTGTACTATACAGCCAAGCTCTCCAGTACCACCAAATTTGCACTGAGGAGAACACCCATGATTGTCCCTTACACATCTCAAAAGGGCTTTCACTCAACCAGGACACTCCTCCAGAGAGACACTGAAGTTATGAAAGAGCCACCTTGATTCCACATGAAAAATTGCTGCAGTACAGGAAGAAAATCCCCATGAATCGCGCACCTCTAATTATGATATTCCATCCTTCCTTGGAGCCTATACAGAAAATCCTCAAACAACTGCAACCCATACTAAATGAAGACCCAATTCTTAAAAAGATCTTCCCAGAACCACCTATCCTAGCCTTTAAACAAGACAGCCTCATGAACCTCATTACCAGAAGAAAGCTTTCTATGGTCCAAAGCATACCAAATGTATCCAGACTGCCATGAAAAGAAATGCAAAACCTGTCAACATATCTCCCCCATCCCCACAATAACTACAACCCATAACAGAACCATCAATGCTCCTGAATCTTACACCTGCACCTCAAGTGAACCAAATGCCCAGATGGAAAACGCGTAAGAGAGACCAAACAACAACTGCATACCAGAATGAACACGCACTGAAAATCTATCGAAGACAAGAATACCCAATTACTTTGGGGCCACATTTCTCACAGGACAACCACTCTTTCTCCAACCTCTCAGTTCTAATCCTCAAAGGGAATTTACAAAACACCATTTGCAGATGAGCCTACGAATGTCACTTCATCAGCCTACTGGACATAAAAAAGCATGGACTAAATATAGACATTGGATTTATGGCACATTACAACCTGCTTAATATCTGATACCCCAGGTAATCTCTGTACTATTTACCATCTTATATTTATCACTAGGTCTACATTCCCCTTTCCCCTCCTGCTTCCCCTGTTTCTCACCCACTGACAGCATCAATTTGCATTTTCACCAACTGGCATCCTTGCATACTGGCCTCTGGCTTGTATTCTATTCTATCCCATCCCGGAAGAGCACAGAACAACTGCAGACTTCCTCAGCCTGAAGAAGGGTGTTTGTATTTGAAAACTTTCAAATAAAAATTTTTCCAACTATTTTAGCTGGTCTGGTAAAAAATGTCAGATTTATCCAAAGAACCTTGTCTACCATAGTCTGATAGGCTCTTACCATTTGTTGAATATCGAAGGCAAGGACCTTGAAGACAGGTGATGATCTTTGTTGTAAACTAGTGCTGAATGATGTTCCCTCCTTTATTGTAAATGACCCCATGGCTGTGTGACTATTTCCACCTGCTTCATTTTGATTATTTTAAAAAGACAAAACAGCCAAATACAAAAGAAAACATTAAAAGTGTGGAACTATGTAGAAATGCAAGTGAGAGTATATTGTTGATTCTCTTTCAATTTTTTTAATTTAAAGGTATTTTTGTATTACATTGATTTTGTTTAAATCATAAATATTTTTCAGTTGCCAAAAGGACAGTATAAACATAGCATAAATCTTGTTTACATATATGCTTTTATATTCTTTTTCCCTTGCTTATTGCTCAAATGAATTTTAACTAAATAATTTAAGGAAAAAAAGAAAACCCTAACCAGTACTGTTAAAACCCAATGCCATTATGTTGTAATAAAGTAAGTTATTGTCTATACAAAGTGAAATTCTGCACCATACTGAGGGTACATACAGAAATCCAGGGAGGTTAGATTGCGTTACAAATGGCCACCTGATATAATTCAGTTAACCTAGGTGTGGACGTTACACTTAAATCCCTAGTTAGGTGAATCTAAGTGTAAACTGTACAGAAGTTCAGGACAATTAGATCCATCTAAAAAAGGCCAACTGGATTTAAGTTAACTGAACCTCTGAGGTAGTCTAACTTAGATTGGGTCCAGTGAGACTGATCTAATTGAACTTCTGTACAATTGCCACTGGGGAATTTTCCCTGCCCCTCATCCCCCCAGCCACCCCGAGACAGACAACCCCCCTCCACAGACCAGTCACCCCACTGTATCCTGAGTCCACCAACCCCCACATGTCACAAGCCAGCATTTGCCACTAGTGGAAGCCAAACAAGTCAGTTGGGGTGGGGGGAGGGGTGGGCAGGATAGCAAGGGCTGGTTCACCGGTGGGGTAAAAATAGCCTCTGTTCTCTGGGGCTGGAGGAGAAACCCCTCTATCCCAAGCCTTCCACAGACCCTGCAAGCCCCCCGATACTGCCAAACCCTTCCAGACCCCACCAACTTCCCATGAACCCCACTTCTCCCCCAATCCACCTGATCACTCTGCTGCCACTGCCTGCCACTGTGGACCTCACTAACCTCCCCATTCCCTGCCAGGGACCCCACCTGTCCCCCGGATCCCTTCCCCTGGACCCTACTTGCTGCCCTGATCCCTCAAAAGCCCCCTCCCACTAGCCTCGCTATCCCAATTTGCCTTAGATTGGGTGGCCATTTTTAACTTGATATAACCTCTCCCTAACCCCCCTGAATGGCTGTACATACCCTGAGGCCCAGTTCAAGAAACAGGCACCTTTGAAATCCCAAGCAAGTCTTAAAATCAGACTTACTTGAGACTAAATGGGGATATAGTGGCCACATCTACATAAGATTGCACAGTCATTATTGTGCAGTCACTTAATACTTGTATAAACAAGTACTAAATGACTGCACAGTAACTGGAATTACTAGGAAGTAGCATCACCAAACGGTTCCTTCATGATGCTGACTGTGCAGTAGCTTATTACTACTGCACAGTAGTGTCACATCATGCTTCCTGCCATGTGATGCTACTACAAAGTAGTAACAAGCTACTGCGCAGTCAGACTCTTGTGTAGATGTGGACAGTCACTTTGTTATAATATCATGCTGCTATTCTTCTCCAAAAGAATAAATTTTACCTCTTTGTATTTTGACTGTGGATAGAGAAATGGGATTTAAACATCCTTTTACATAAAATACAATAATTTCTCCTTTGAATATTAATATTCCACTACATGATATTTACTGCAAGATTGGCCTTTGTGTTGTCAGCCTTTTGTTATCTGTTTTGGTCAATGAAGGCACTGGTAATTTTAAATTCACACTAATTTTTTTTTAATTTTTTTTTTTTTTTTTAGCTGAACCCTGTGCATGGTCCATCTTTTGTTATTCCCTGTTGAAATGCACCTTTGCATGTTGGAAATGACATTAATATCCAACACAGTACTTTTGTCACAGCTGAAAAGCTTGATCCTGCTTGTATTTAAGGCAAAAGGTATATTGCCATTGATGTAAATGGAAGTAATAGTCTGAGGGCCAGCTCAGCTTGAGTATGTCAATATAGCACCGGTGGCTTCGCTGGCGCCATTCTCATTAATACCAACTTTAGATTTTCCTGCAGTAAAAACATTCCATAAAAAAAAAAAAAAAAGATTTATTTTCTAATTCTTTCACCTATCCACTTTCCTCATCATATTTCCCCCTCTATTCTATTTAACAGCGAGAATATACCATTTTATATTGTGCTGAAAATCCTGGTTTGAAGTTCTGGGCCATTCTTCTATACTGTGACTAGAACCAATCAAAAAATGAAATATGTCCAGTGGAAAAAATTAGGTTTGTTTCAGCTCTAAATTAAGATAAAAAGCTGAAATTATGACTTTTCTTGGAACAGAAAATCCACAGAATTTAGATAAATAAATATAAATTTGTTTCACTTTGACATCATTAAAAAAAATCAACTTTATCAAAGCAACTGCTTATCAACAAAGTATAAATGTCACACAAAATGTAATGTAATAACAAATATAACATGCTTACTATAAACACTAAATGAAATGTTTCAACAACAAGAAAAAACTATTTGTTTTTTCACTTTCCCAGTAAAAATCTAATTTAAAAAAAGGCAACGTGATTCAATGTGGTACAATCCAAAACTATTCCACTGAAAATTTTTTACAAGAACTATGTTTTTTTTTTAATCTGGCTTGATTACCAAAGGCTTTAATATATATGAATACCTACTACTAAGAGCATACTATATAAAGAATATAACCTGAGGGTAACCATGATAGAACAAATATCAAAATATTATTTAGGCAACTAGATTGAATACGAAATTGCTCAGTACTGTACAGGATTCAGGCAAAAAAAGTACAATTTTAAAAAAAATAGAGTCTCCTTTGTTTGGAAAATAAGCAAACCCCCAAAATGCAGCAGAGCTTTTAAATGTTCATTGTAACATACATGTCCAAATATCATAGAGTTTATAATTTAAATTAAATGGATCTTCTAAGTCTCCTGAAGTCAATTAGAGTATGTTGGTTGGCTTAATCAAGCTTTCTATCATGTTTCAAGTCCTTCTTACATTTTTCTTTCTCTCAAACCTACTAATTTTCAGAGGAGAAGAGTAATTAATCTTTTTCTGTTTTGTTTTGTTTGGGTTTTTTATATAGTAACAATTTTAAAGGCAGAGCACGAAATGTGGAAAATAATTACAGTGGCTGCAACAGTCTGAGACAGTTGGCTTTGAAACCCTGTAAAGGTTAAATCTTGATTACTTACCTTGTTGAAACTCCATGATTAGTAACCACGAAAGTGTAATTAATCCAGCACAAACACACACAAAAACTGCAAGCAGAACAGCAAACAAGATTTCATAGTTGCTGAGAGGAATGCTTTTCTTAGCTAATGATTTTCTCAGATTCATTTTTTTTGTGGAAGTTTATATCAATTAAGACTGGCCACAAAGATGCATGCTCATGAGAAGGACAGTAATCCACACAAACAGATATTTATAGGATAGGTTTGCAAATTAACTACATTATTTATCTTTATTTATGCTTAGTCACTATGCTCTATTTTATATCACTCCTAAACCATCATAAAGATTAAAAAACAACTTCCTCTTAAAAGAGATAACATTTAAGTTTCGGTATATATTGTTATATTTTAATCTTTTCTCTGGTTAATTGTTGTTAGGGTAAATGTATATAAGTACACAAAACTGGAAAGCATCTCCTAGATCATTGAGAGGTACCCACTGAGCATTAATAATCAAAGCTGTTTACAAGAAGAAGTTTCAGTAGAAACCCAACCAAGATTTATATATTTAGTTTCTCATATTCTCCAGAGCAGGTCATATAAACTGTTTGCTTTGGAAGTTTATAGAAACTTCTGTTATATTTATCATATGAATTTAATTACTCAAACTCAAGGAAGGCTCATGGAGTGGGAGAAAAATATCTACTTTTTTGGGTGGAGTTTTGCAACTCTTTTAATCTACATTCTAAATTGTATTAACTCTACACAGTCCAATATTCCAAAGATCAGTTAAAGACTTTTTCCTTTTGGGAACCAATGTCCAAGCACTGAAACAATACAAGCTCCTGGTTTAATGCTTTCCTTTTGGAGGGCTTATCAGGGTCTCATTCTGACCTGCTTCCAGCCTACAATCTAACCTTTCTAGGTTATTTGTCTCCATACTCTTACAGTCTCCATGGCTGCTTGTACACGTGATGGGAGTTTAGTTCCCCTAAATTGAAATGGTCAGTTTTCAATTGTGACGATTAAAAAGCCACTGTTTCAATTTAGGGACTTCCATCACTGTTAGGGTGAGGGGCCCAGTCCTTTTTGCTTTCTTTTTTTTCTTAGTGCAGCTTGCCCGTGGATGGGAGGTGAGCTGCAAATGGGCCCTGAGCTGTGGGGAGCCCCAGGCCTTCCCTCTGAGATGGGGCAGCACCCGGTCCACTAGCAGTCTTCCTGGACAGCCCCAGGGGAGCAGTGTTGCTGTGCAGGGAAGGACTGGGTCCCCCCCCCAGAGCTCAGGGCACACTGGCAGCTCACCCCCCGGCTGCAAGCAGGCTCTGCCAAAAAGAAAAAAAAGCATCATGTCCCTTGCTGCTATTTTTTTTCCTGATTGGGCTTCCAGCAGCCCATGCATGGTCCTCACTGCCTTCCAACAGCCTGGGACTGCCCAACTGGGAATGGGCTGGCTTGTCCCTGGGGCAGTGCAGGAAGGCAGCAGGAGAGTAGATGGGCGTGCTGGAGGCAGGAGAAGGTGGCAAGGATTGTGCACAGAGCCCACCAAGCCTGAGTTTCCCTGAGCACCCCCAGGCTTCCAGTGCCCTGTACATTGTCCTTCCCATCTTCTCTGACCGCCAACATACCAAGCTGCCCTCTTGCCACTTCCCCGTGCTGCCCCAGGGGCAAGCTGGGTGTTCTGGTAGCCAGAGAAGGTGGCGGGGATGGTGCATCCATCAGGTATGGATGTATTGTTACAATTTGTAAGGTAGCAAACTAAAAGACATCGGGATGTGTTTTAGTTTGCTGCATAACAAAGTAATTTAGATTGCAATATGCCGCTGCACATGTACAGTGTGACGCAATTAAACTGCTATAAAAGGGCAATTAAACCACTTAAAGGGGCAATTTAATCACATGTACAAGCACCCCCTACTCCCAGTTTTCACTAAAGCAGCCTTTTACAAGCAATAGTACAGCATTCTTGGAACTACACCCCCCCACCCTCTTTTTCCTACTGCAGTGAGTAGGACTGATTAATATGGGACCCATGCCCCTCTCACTTTTTAACTCATGCTAAATTTCTAATTTACTAGTTCTAATTCACTGAGGTAGTCACGCTCTGCAGGTTTTTTTTCCAAGGATTTGGAGATTTTGTCACGGTCTCAAAATGATGTAGGGATTTGGATACCCAATACTTTGTATCAGAAGCAAAGTATTAGAATACCTTAAACTCTAACAAAGATAAGCCTTTATTTGGTATGATGTGATATATGAGGCTCACATTAGAAAATGTTCTTTTTAATCAAATAATAAGTTTGAGTGAATTTTGAGCTATGGCTTCTGCATTTGGCTCTATACAATTTCCTTCTTCTTCCTTCCTAAAACATTGCCATTGTGACCAATTACAAAGAATTAATAATATCAGATGGAGACTTCTTGCATCCAAAATCCTGAGTATATGCTTACACAGTGAACTCACAGACTAATTAAGTGAGAAACAGTAGAGCTGCAGTCATCTAAGGTTCAGCTCCATTAAAAGTTTAGGACAAATGGCATAAATGTTTTTGTATTCCTAGGTTTATTCAAATTTGGCCTAGGACAATCTTTGTAAGGTCTCCAATTTTGGTCATGATTACTCCAATGAAGCACATTTTTAAGCAAATATTAAATTTTCTATTCTGATAACATGAGGATTTTGGTAGTAAATAATAGGCAACCCCCAAAAGCTAAGTTAGTAACAAATTTAATGCAAGCTTTTTTTAACTATTGCTTGTAATGTTGAGAGAGGTAGTTAGCCATGTTAGTCTAAAGTCAGTCAGAGGGTAGGGTAGATATGCACCTTTATAAACTAATTAAATAAGATCTATATAGAGAGCACATGCTTATGTGAGCCAAAGTTCACTTCATTAGATACTGTAAAAAGAATATGCAAAAAGCAGAGCATAGGAAGGAGAGAGAAAGCTTTGTAAATATACAATGTTGATATCTGTATATCAATGTTGATAGCTGTGGTGTCCTGTTAGCTGAAGGCCTCTATTAATCCATTGTCCTAGCAAATTAGGCAGGTGAGCAGCTTTTACAAGCACTCATTCACTTCCTCACTCTGGGGAAAGCACTTTAAAAACTCCATATACCCATTTGCTAATTTGATAGTTCACAACCATGCACTGAACAAAGCTGTTTTGCTTGCCAAGTGGGCAGTGCTCAGTTCCTGCATCAGCTCTTTTCTACATGGACACTTTTATGTGATTGCAGTCATCCTAAAAGCCAAATTAGAAAGTCTGAGGGAAATAAGTCAAGGACATAAATTAATCTTTTAACTAAAGCTGGAAAACCATGTTTTCTATTGAGGTACTAGTTAAATGGCACCATTTTTACACAGATGGCTCAAACAGCATCATCCATTTCCCACCTACTTCCCCCAAGAGTTTTCAATTTCTGAGATGTTGCTGTAAATTGACTTCATGATGACAGCACTATTTCACACTGGATGATATGCCATAACTGCAAAATGTACTGTTTCTGTTTATTTGTTCCATTTTTTCATTGTTAATTCCATATACAGTTATGCACATCTTCCCACACACTTTTCAGCCTTAGTCTCCCTTTTTCCCCATCTTGCCTGGACTCTTCAAAGATAGGATTCTCCACCCAATCCCCCTCCCCCTTTTTTTAACATGTGCTCTCTCTTCTATGAAGAACTATGAACTTGAGAAATTGCACGGGATTGGTTAGCTGCATGAATCAAATAGCTACTTGAGTATCAGTTATACCATCAGGTGAAAGAATTAACACTACCTTATCTTTTTTACTGAATGAATTCAGTACCATTATTCAAATGATCAAATGTGAACATTTACTATTCACATTCTAAATAACTTGGTTACTTACTTTAGCAATCAATGTCCAGTTTAAAATAATAAAATAGGGATGTTGTAACTTAATGGCAAACTATTAACATATGGAATGTAGGGCTGGAAAGGACCTCCCAAGGCCATTGAGTTCAGTACCTTGCACTTGCAGACAATCAGGCTATAAAGATTTGGTCAAAATGGTCCTTAAGAGCATGCATACATTTTGGCTCCTCTCACATAGCACAGTCACAAAGACCCAATTAAATTTAAATAAAGTAAAACAAAATGCCTACAGTGTTCCACAGGAAGAGAACAAGAGAAGCTGGAGACAAGACTGACATCTGTGCCTTGGTCATTGTAATTACAGGTGATTGGTTAGTAAAATATGCTCAGATGATCCTAAGATGTGGCTCATTGCTATATAATAAAGAGGCAAAAAATTATAAAAGACAGCCCTTTCAATTTTGACTTAAGGAAAAAATTACTTTCTGACTCCATATATGGTCATTTCTAATCTGAGTATGTGAAGACGACACACCAGCCAGGGACCTGAGAGGTTTTACCACCTCACTACAAGGACCATGGCACTCTACATCATCTCCCACCTCTAGCCAAGGACAACATATGCAATGCTGTGAAGGAAACAAGTTTAAATCAGAGAAAGAAACAGAAGTCAAATAATACATACAAAAATCCTTTCTGCCTCCTCCATGCAACCAGCAGAAGCCCAAATCCATGATACCACGCTCTCATTTTCACAAGCTTAAAACAATTCATCTGGAAGAAGTTCAGGTTACTTGCTTCTACTATTTTGTTCTGGAATGGTCTTCCATACTTCAGTCTATTAAAAAGTAAAACTTGCCTGAATTTATTAATTTGTTTAGCTTAAATTTATCTTTTTGAACAAAGTTGATGAAGACTGTAGACAACAGTCTAACTGAGATCTTAATGCTATATAAAACAGTAACACACAATACTTCCTTGTCTTTATTAAAGATAACCTGCTTTATACACTCTTGATTTGTGTTAGCCTAGGAGAAAAAAAGGTAAAATTAGTTCAATTCATTACCAATTAGTTGCTATACTCTAGTTTACATTTGGATATCATAACTACTGTAGTGTTGGCCTTGCTCTACTTAAATACTATACGATTGTTTTAAAATTATTGTCCTTAAAGGGTATGACAGAACTAGAGTATAGCAAGTAATTGGCAATGAATTGAACTAATTTCACCTTTTTACCCCTAGGCCAATACAAATCAAGGGTGTATAAAGCAGATTATTTTTAGTCAGGTACATTTTAAAGACAATCATTTAAAAACAAGTGTACAGTGTAACTGGGGCAAGGCCAACATTACAATAGTCACAATATTCAAGTGTAAACTAAAGACGAATGGGAGATCTGTTCCCAGAAATGATATGCTGTGCTATTACACTTAACAACTGGATAGTTGATAACTTTTGATAATTATCTCCCCAATCCTATTAGCCAAGGACTTGTTTAGGTCATTCTGAAAGAAATATATTACACATCTGGAGTGAAGTCCTAACAATTTCTCTGTGCAGTTAGTTTATGTTGTACCAACAACATCTGCAGCCCAAGTGGGATTTACAACCTCGTTGTGATGTTTTTATTTTCCACTGTAATCATACTGTCACACAAAGAAGAGAGGTTGCTGACACAGAAACAAGGAAAGTGGTGAATTCAGATAATTCTTCTAATTCCCATCTATAAGAAACACATCCAGAGCCTGAAAATATGTTAATCCATCTGTGGGGAAATGATTTGGTTACATGCACAAGCATGACCTCCATTACCAAAATGAAGTGAAACTGAGCTTTCTTGTAGCAGCTGCTTTTGGACATCTAAATGATATGTCCATTTTACTGTGCAGCCTGCTGTGAAGAAAGGTGAAAACATGAATTAGTGCACCTGTGATGAAAACCTGTTAACTGACTTTTGCTGATTCTTACAAACTGGAGTTTTAAAATAGACTTCAGATTCAGAGGCTAGGTACAGATGTTACTCTTAAACCTAATTAGGGTTAAATCACTGTAACAGGGGGCCAACTCAGGGCCATGTCTCAACCTCGGCCCACCCACATTTCTCTAAGGCAGTCTGCCCAGTCTCATCTGCCACAATTTGCTGGTTTCATGAACCAATGCTAAATTTGGGAGGCTGCCCATTTTAATGCCCCAATGCCAAGGTGGGCTGTACATGGCTCCATACCACTCCAACACTGTGCCCCATGCCTCACAGATGGTATCCAGATTATTACTACACCTCAGGCTTAAGGCTGAGGCAGACTTGGTCTTATGCCAAGTCTGTTGCACTCTGCCCTTCCCTGGGGCACACTCATGCCACCCCCTTCTCAATAGGCCTCTTTCATACCACCCATCACTGGGCTACCCTCTACCTGCCCTGCTCCCCTGAGCAGCCCCTCTCAGGCCATCGGGCTTGCCTACTCTCATGCTGACTGGACCCCATACAACTCTTCGAGTTGCTCGAGCTTCCCTACTCTACATGGCTCCAGCTTTGCCTCACACAGGCCTAATTCTGTCCCTAGCCCCTCACTGGGCAACTTCATATATTTGCACAATTGTGGGGGTTGGCCCATGTGTTGCCCTTCAGGCTGCCTCTACAGCCCTACTCAACACACCTCCTGGTGCAGCCCTTCAGCTCGCCCTTACAACCCTACTCTATACCCTCAACAAGCACAGTTGTTCAGGTCACAACAGCACACCCTACTCTGTGCAGGCCACCAAATGTCTGCCCCCTCACTGGGGCTGCTCTATCAATCTGCCCCCTTTGCTGGGGCCTCCAGGGTCTTACACCCCATGAGGCTCAGGTGTCCATCAATGTGCCTGGCCCTCAGGCCTGACCCTAGGTATGAGTGAACCACCAGGATTTAGGGGCTGGGGTTATAAGGCACCCCTACCTGCTTTTCACTGGGGAGGAAACTGGCCTGGCATTTCTGAGGAACTGCCCCACCACAGGTAGTCCCACCAGACCATCCTTCCCCAGCATGGTGTAGTTTTCAGTCATACCCAAGACCAGGAGCCTCCTGTCATCCCCACTGCTCCTGCCCTTACCTCCAAGGATGTTCTGAGCAACAGCTCAGCTGGGTGTTGCTCTTTTGGCTGCTGGCAGCAGACTGCTGCCTCAGTCCTGAGAACCTAGACCTAAAATAGAGGTTGCTAAACCCTATTCTCCTATCCCAGGGTTCTCCTGCAGTCATCTGACTGCCTCATTAGGGCTAGCCCAAACCTGCAGGCTACCTTTCTGCCTGCTCTCAAGCCTTAAAAGTAAAACAGGATGCACCAAATGATGGTTCACATCCAAACACTGTATTCTAAGGTTGCTATAATGGTAAAGTCTAACAACTACAGTAGTAGGACAAGTAAGAGATATAGACCTATATCCTTTTCAGCTTCAGAACTTGATGAGGATTTATCAGGACCATGGTTTGCTAGGATGTATCTATATTGCCTCTGAGTGTACTAGGAAGAACTGCTGCCCACTGCCTCCTGTATTGGGCATATCAAGTCCGCCAAAATTATAAATGAGAAGATATTTGGCTCACACCCAAAGCAACACTAATAGCAGTCACATTACATTTTTTCAGCATTTAGTTCATGTAAAGGAGCAGTGAATGGGTGGAGTGTGCTTTAATGGCAACACTCTACTGCAGCCAGAGGTTCTATAGACATATCCTTTATTAACACACCTCATACATGGTGAAATGCCCTAGTTATGGCCATTTTTTACAATACACTTTCTTCATTTTGACACACCCAATTTCTGCCTTGTTATTGCCTGACTGGCAATGGCATGATACGCATCACTAACAATTCTGTTATCACAACACAACTCTTTGAAACTTAACATTTTGCTGGCAGTATGCATGAGTTAACAAGAATCAAGAAGATGTGATCTTCAAATCCTGTGTGATACACTACATTACCATAGCTAATTGAGCAACTGTTCAGTCCCTGGTCTTTTAGGATACAGAAACATCCAGCAAATACCATATTTACCAAAATCCAAAATGGCTTTGAATTTAAAATGACCACCTAATAATAAGATTGTCTATATAGAAAAGTAAGAATTTATCATTTTATTGGAGGTTCACCTTAAGTTTATTGCCCCCCCCCACACACTGATTTTATAGAGAAAGCAGCAGTGGAGGAGTAGACATCCTTGGGTAGAGTGTACCCGAGGCACCTGCCTCCCTGGCAACTGTCTTTTTTGCCACTTGCCTCCCCATGATGCCTGACCCCTGCCACTACTCCTGCCTGCTGCTGCTTACTTTGTACATCAGCTATGGCTCTGGCCACAGCCAGGCACCAGCAGAGGCCACAGGTCTAGCCTGGGCCACAACCCCAGCACCAGCCTCTGTCCTGGGTTGGGGCTTGAGACAAAGCCAGATCTACAGCAGCAATCCTGCCTCTGCACAGCCTCCACCTGTGCTCCCCTCTCTGGCACATTGCAATTTCCCCTGCATTCCCTTCCCCCATCATGCGATCTTGCCTACACTCCATTCACCAAGCACCATGTGATCTTCCTTTAATTCCCCTGGCTCTACACCATGTTGTCTCCCCTGGGTCTGGACTGGAGCTGGAGCCGAGTTGGAGCTACAGTAACAATGTGCTGCAGGTCATACTCAAATCTATGATAAGTGTTGTCTCCCCCCTTGCATGGTGAATAATAGGGGTGGAAACTGTGTCTTGGATTTCAATAAATATGGTAATTGGTCTGATTTTGTGAGATGATCAGTACAAGTAAAAGATCTAATAAGGTTGATATTTAACTCACAACAGGGTATAAAGGAGCAATGGTTGCATTTTCCAGTAAGATTCTGGCATTTTTGACCATGAACATTAGAAACAATTTACCTCCTCCCCATATACACATGTACAGCTATTAATTATACACTGGGAGGTGAAATCTATGGACTATCTCACATTGAGAGATCCCCAGCCATTCACGGTTCTAGCTGAGGAGTTTGCTTTAAGATATCCTAAAACTTTACGTACAAGATTGTTAAGGAGCAGAGTTGCTTAGCGGCAGTAAGAACAGATGGAGTGTGTAATGCACAAAAATGAAACGAGAATGGGTAACTGAATGCAATCAAGTAACTGATACATTCACTTTATAAGAAAGAGCATGCTCTAAAGAATAGGTTTTGAGTATTTTTAGTTTCATATCACCTATAAGCCAGTAACTAGGCTAAACAATGTTTTGTGCATTCACAATTTAATTAAATTCCAGCTATCAGTATCCCTATGACAAAAATAAGGTACAAAACCCCACAGACATTATACAAACTCTGAAGAGAGTTCAGAAATGGAAACTGAAATTAACTGTTAAATGAAATGATTCGAATGAATTGCTAAAAACTAATCTATTTCAATGTGAATTGATCCATATCAGGGAAGTAATTAAAATGCACTGCTGTCATAAGCAGCTGTAAGTATTAAGGCCAGCTGGGTGAAAAAAAAATTGCACATAAAGCAAAACTGGAATATATTACCTTTCCAACAATTTTGCAGAACAGTAAAAAAAAGGTCTAGTCTTAACTGACTATACTCAGCAGAGGCTTAGCCAAATGCTAAAAGCCTGCATTGAGGTACAGTGCCAGATCCAAAAGCAGAAGATTAGGTAGACTATATTTACACTTTACCTGACATTACACAGCTTCAACTCTTTGTTCAATGTTTGTTAGCAATGGTTCCATATCTGTAGCAAGACACAATACTTGACAGAACATCAGATACTTCTCCCCTCCATTCCCTGACTGTAGAAGAACTAACTGTGGAGCTAGGAGTTACTCATCATAAGTGGGTGTCAGAATTCTATCCTAAATGTTTCCACTTGTGATTTCTTTCATGAATGATCAAATGAACAAATATTTCTATGTGCTTAGTATTTTGTGACAAGTGATAGGAAGGGAATAAGTAGGTCATAAGAAAATCTGAAGGCAAAAAACAAGGTGAAACATCAAAACAACCAATTAGAATTCAGGAGGACTAAAAAGAATGTGCCATGGACTGGAGGATAACAAGTACTTATGAGCCCAAAGTGCTCTCTGTCAAAGATAAACAGGAATAGATAGATATAACAAACATGGGAGGAAATCAGCCTCTTATCTTCACTGATAATAATAATGGTAAATCAGGTAAAAGAAAAAGGTCAAGAGGAAATAGTAAGGTCATTCATGCTCAGATTGAATATGTATGAAAGCAAGTATGTAACTAATGTATCAATGATTTAAAAAGAGCAGCAAACCCAAGTACCAGGAAATAGATTATAAGGATGGCAACATTCCTATGAATGCAGATTTCCATTTTAAAATCCAATACTGAAGTCTGCTAAGAAACAAAAAGGGTAGGTGTGTGTTTTTTCCTTCCTTCCTTAGTCTTAGCCTTGTATAGTTCCCAACACCTTAGTCAATCTACTAGGATACACTTATAAGCCCAGAATTTACAATTCTGGAAAAAATACTAGATGCAGATGAGTGGTTGGAGAACCTGAATGAAACAACTTCTAAAGGAGCGTCATTGTTCTCTGATAATGGGCTTTGCAGTGTGAATACCACAGTGAACGATACAAAGTGTCCATGTATCTTAGGGATAATTTGGACAATCTGCATACAGCAGATATATACCTATTCAATGCTATGAAATATCTGTTTCCTTAGATCTTATGGAAGTCTGTTATTAGATTCTTACCTCAAATTTACAGTACTAAGGATATGAAAAAAGCAGCAGTGTCTGAGAATATTTCACTTTGAAAACACCTGAATAGATCTTGCCTTAGCAGAACAAAGTACCACCTTTTTCCTAGATAAAACCATTTTCTCCAATTTCTCTGTGAAGGGGTAAAGCTTGGAAGCATGGAAAATACCTAAAAAGGGACAAAGAGAGAGATGTGTAAGAACAAAGGTTTAAAAATCGGGCCACTAAGATCAGGAAAAGGACCAAAAGAGGACCTTTTTTTATTCGCCGAAGTGGTGACAGGGAGAAGGTGATTGCAGAAGTTAGAGAAAAACTCCCTGATTTAGATAAGATATACAGGACAGGAAGGGTCCTGGACTCCACAGAAGTTACTGAACCTAAATCCCAAAGTGAGAAGAAACTGAAGCATAAAGTGGTGAACAGACCTATATTTCTTTTGTTGTTGTGTTAAAGGAAGAGTATTTGCTTCAGAATCTAATGCAAACCTGCATTTGTTTCTTCAGCTATCACTCATTCCTGAAATAGTTAATCTGTAAGTCTCAGTGGGTGCATCTACACATGCAGTTAATGCTATTTGGCTTACTGCGCAGTCAATTTACACATGCAGGTAGTAAATTTACTGTGCAGTTGACTAATTTACTGTGCAGTGGGTGCATCTACACATATTCCTGAATGCGCAGTTGGTACTGCACAATCATTTAGTACTTTAGCAAGTACTAAATGACTGCCCAGTACCTGCTGGCATTGCACAGTCCTGGCAGCTCACAGGTCGTTTTCAACCCTACTGCACAGTGATAATGAACAACTGCATAGTAGCTCATTGCTACTGCACAGTAGCAGTGGCATTATTGTTAGTGCCTGCTGATGCTACATTGTCATAACGGTGAGCTATGCCACCATAGCAATAAGCTATGCTCACTGCTACAGCAACATAGCATCTTGTGTAGACATGCCCAGTAAGTGCCTGCATGTGTATATGGTGAGGCTCTACTGTGCAGTAGATTAGTCAACTGTGCAGTGTAGCATCTCATGTAGACACAGCCAGTATGACCCAGTCTACAACAGGTGCCGAAAACCTATGGTACATGAGCTGAATTTAATCCATGCAGAGGTAGGATCCAGCCCATGAAGATCCAGTCTGGTTTTGGGCAGTATGGAGGTTCAGAGGCACACAGCTGTTTATTATTTTGTTGTATTAACATTTCTTAATAAAATGTTGCTCTTGCAACATCCAGAGCTGACAGAGGAAATACATGCTGCTGAGCAAGAGATAATTTCTATTTTTTAAAACACCTCCTGTGGACAGAAATTCAGATTAGACCTCTGTGGTAATTCAATTAGCTTCTTGGACCTAGAGGGGACAATTGACAAAATGATGGAGAAATAAAATTACTAAGAAAATATGGAGTATTTTCATATTTTTATTTGGGTCAGAGTTAAAATAATGGCTCTGACATTTTCTGACTGATATGGTACAATGAGGAAAACATGCTTAGATTTTGAAAATATAGGTTTGCTGCTTTATCAGAGGGCCTTGTCACACTTTGGCTGCTCAAATGTTGATCAGTGTTAGTGGTAGCTTAAGTTTGGAACAGTTACACTTTAAGGCTAAAAACCATCTTTGACAGTCCCTGACCTGCACAGCTGTAACTTGCCACTAGAGGGTTGGCAAGCAGAGTCCTGATTAGGAGCTAAAGCCGTGAGTTGCCACCCCAGGGCTGGTAAGCCAGGGCAGGCTTCTATCTTTACTCTAGATGGGGGTTCATGAGAGATGGGTTGGGGTGGGTGGGAACATGAAGTTGGAAGGTGGAGAGGTAATGGGACAAGGTGGGTAATGTCATAGGAAGTAAAAAGGAAATGGTGGTGGAAGAAAGGTGGTGAAATGCAGGAACTCCGCCACTGAAGAACAATATAAAAAGAGGTAAGGAAAAAAAAAGAATTTAAAAAGAAATAAAGAGGAAATAAATTAAAGAGCTTCTTGTTTTAATGTTTTAATAAATTGGGATTCAGGATTGGGTGTGGAGGTGCTGGTTGTGCTTCCTGGGGTAAGAGTGCTGAGGAGCTAATGCCTCTGCCCCAGAATGGAAGCTCCAGCTCATGGGGACCAGATCCAGCCCTCTACCTTGTTTCCCTGCCCCGGTCACACTGGACCCATCTACGCCCTTCAACCTGATTAGCTAGTATGTGCTCTGCAGGCTGTTTGCATGGGTTTGCACTCAGAAGCTGAGAAGGTCACATCCCCAGGTATGGGAAAGGGTGCTTGGTGCCAGAATCACCCCCTGGGCAGTAGAGTTCCAGAGGTGCAAAGTTTGTCTACACAGAACAGAAGGGTGGGGGATGGGACACTGCATTGTGGGATATTGCAGGACTGCAACTTGGGTGGCTCAGTGGGGAGTGGTCACTCAATAACGGAACATAAGCTGGGTAATATGGATCAGAGGTAAACCTGCCCTAGACTGGCATCACTTTAAGCCATGTAAAGTATACTTAAAACTAATTTCAGGTGTTAATGTATGGACAATATGGGGTTTAAGAGCCCCAGGGGCCACCTAAAATGAATGTGTAACAAAGTAAATAGATTACTGAATCAGAGATTCATATAATTGGACTACTATGAACATTACAGTTCACATTTTGGTCATTATTTATGTATATTTGGTAAATATCACCTCTCCTGAGAGTTAGTGATACAAAAACATCTTGCATGGATGAACAGAAATATATGGGTGACCATTATTACTGTTTTCCCTTGAAATATTGTAGTGGTCTTGGTTTTAAGAGTAAAAACTTGCAGCATTCCTGCAGAACTACAGGCACTGATGGCTAATTCTGTATTTTGACATCTGCCCAAAAGAAAGACAAATGCACCAAAAAGTAAATAAAATGAAATCCCTAAACTACTACAAAGAAAAATTCTAAAACCTTTACCTAATTTCCTTTCCCTGGTATATTTCCATCTTAAAAACAAAGGCATTGCAGTATTGTATCAGACCAATGTTCTATCCAGCTCAATATTCTCTCTTTGAGAATGGGGAAAAAACTGGAGATTTCAATGCAAGACAAAGAAAAAAGAAGAAAGAAGGACACATAGGGATTCCTAAGTTTAAAAATATTCCCATACGCACCTTGGCTGTACAGTTGGTTAGTTTTAGTTTCTTCTTTCACTTAAAATCCAAATATGTAATGGACTTTTCCAGTATTCTGAGGCAGTACTGATTTAGAACATTTTAACAAGCTAGAAAAAGCTAAAAATTCCCATAATCAGGAAAATAATTCCTTTTAATTTTTCACTTCTCGTGAGCATCAACATTTTATCCCATGAACAAGCAAGGTGATTTGCTAACTGCCAACACTACAAACATATTTGGGAACTGCAATATTTTATTCACACACAATCAACAATTACAAATACGCATCTGGAATAAAAGTAATCACTCCTAATGACTTACAAATGTAGAAAAGTAGTTCCCTCTGTCCCACCTGTGCTGGATCTATAGAGACAGAAGGGGTAAAGAGTTGGTTTTAGAAATAAAATGATGAGATTTGACTCTGAATTCATATTGGGTTTAGGTATTTTGGGTAAGAAGATGACTTAGAGTGGATTTGTATTTTTAAGTTTCTCCCATTGTGGCTAAAAAAACAACAATGATCAGTTTTACCTTTAGATGTCCTAGTGTAAATTCAGTGTAATTCCATTAAATCTTTTATTCCAGTACATCATCAGAATTGGCCTCGCAGCCTACTAAGGATTAGATATTTTAATGATATATGGGTACCCCAATTTTTACCTAATTTCAGCAGACATTAAGAATACACAGAACTTTAAATAGTACTCAGAATATGTTAGGCTTGAGTCCTACATTTTTTTTGCTCATCTTTTATGATTAACATGCAGTCTGAACAAGTCTCTCTTTTTTAAGGAATTTTCTAAAAACCCATCATATATCTCCTGATAGACAGTTCCTCCTTAAGAAATCAATAATCTAGTGTGAGAAACATGTTTACTTTTGTGAGACTATATTAGAGAACACTAGCAAAGAATTATGAGAAATTTCTCTACAGACTACTGACACTTTTTGAAGAAAATGAATATAGTATAATCTAAATTACCATTTTTGAATTTTCTCAATGACAAAGTTGTACAGAAAAGTTTAAACACAGAGTAAAATTAATCATAACAGAAAAAAGATACAAGTATGTCTGTATACCAGGTAAGGAATGGTGACCACAATAAGCTCAATAGCAAAAATTACTTCAATGGGACTAGGATTAGACAATGGATATTGATGCCTTGGTTAAACAAACATCACATTTCAGTATTTCAGTTTTGATACTTACAACTTTGAGATCATGTCTACCTATGACAAATAAAAATCTCCTATCTACAGATGAAGGTTGTTCTCAACTAAAGATATATATATGCACACACACTGAACAAAAGTAGCATTATCTGAAATGAAAAGTGACTTATGCTATGTTCAGGCATGTGCATAATCAAATACAAATAAAAAAGGGCACTCTTTTCCAGCATGGAATAGGTTAGATAAAGTGCCTACAAAACAGCATACTGTATTTGCCTTTTTTGCAACCATAAAGATTGGAGAAATAATAGGATGATGAAACTATATAAGCAATGAATGATTTCTTAAAACTGTTGTGTAATTTCATGCGTTTTCTTCTGACCTGGGAAATGTATGAAACTAATTATGATTATTAGACTATTATTTTGAAAATAGTTTCTAATTTATTAATAAATAGAGCTTAAAAAGCAAGAGAATTGGTATTCAAAATGCCATTAGTGGATTTTCAAAAACCCTCAAACTCTTCCAGTGGTAATCAATGGAAATTTGCCAATTGACGTAGCCATTCATAGACATGTCAAGAAAAGAGAGAGATACATTTGTCAAATGAAGTCTAATATGAATTTTCAGGTCAGTTATTATAGTGCACTCCCAGGATGTGTTATATCTTGAGAGTGGACTATTTTCTGAAGGATGCATAAAATGTAGCGAATCTGGATGTGTTATGTTAGCTTGGAATTAATCAAAACGAGTCTCAGGATCAACAAATAATTTATTTAATAAGGAAATAAAAAACACAACATACTTAAAAGACAGGCCTGTAAACCTCAAAAAAGGCCAGAGCAAGGAAACTGTAATTCTTTGGGAGAAAAGAGATAATGATTAGAGGAGTAAGAAATATTACAAAAGAAAATTATACATATCATAGATTTTATAAAATATGTTCAGGAGCAGTAAGGTAGAAAGAATTAAAGGTGAATTCATGTAACGAGAGAAAAATGTGGTCTGTGAACTAACAACATTAACACAGGCATTAAATAATCTAAATATGAACTGTCTTTTCTTGATGTGAACAATGTGCCTCATTGTTTTAAGTAGAACAATACTACATTTTCTGTAAGTAATATTGTGTAAGTAAATGAAAATTTAGAAGTAAAGCATTTAAAAATAAGAAAAATCCATTAGTCATGATTTTTTTTTGTCATAAAACCTTTAAAAAATACAAGTACATCAATTTGTGTTAATTCATACAAATATACAGGAGCAAAACCACATGGACTGCTCATCTTTAAGCATGTACTTAAGCTTCTTTCCTGAATAGGGGTGCATTCTGAATTGTGCCCTTTGACATAAACAAAACTGTCTCTTGAATCTGGGTTTAACTGAAAACAAATTAGAGGTTAATTGTAAGAAGCCTCCTAGGCTCTTGGTTAATTATTTTTGTATTGTTAGGCTTTAGACACATTTTCTTTCTTTATATGATTGAACTTCCAGGTATATAATCAGGGAAGAACCCAAGGTTCCCAGTTCTGGACTGTGACCCATTTTGTAGTCATCTTCTCCCTTTGCTTAGATACCAGAATACTTTTGTAGAATTCTTAATTGTTCTCCAACTGCTCTTTCAAAAGGACAGATTGATTTGTATCTGTATGTGAGAAGAGATAAAACGGCTGGCCAATGCTGCGATTGCTTTATGTAAAAGCTAACGAAGCACAAGAAAATAAAAATTCAGGACATGAGGACACTGTAAATAAAAAGTAGAGTCTATTACAGAACTTTTTAGATATTCACAACAGGAAACTTAATTCTTGAGGTTCTCTACAATGCTCATTATTGATTTGGCGGATTTTTCTAATATTTTCCGTTTCAAGATAGTCTACAATGAATCACTGTAAGATGTCTACTAAGCCCTTTGCTGAAGCGTCCTGCTCTGTCTTTACTGAAGTGTATGATTTGTTACCTAGGCTTAGAGGTATAAGTTAAAATTTTAGTGCCTTGGGCTGCATGGACAGAGGAATAGTGAGCACTTACCTCATCACACAAGGGATGCTGTAGTTGTGGTGGTGTGGGCTGCTGCTTCCTCAGCTGAAACTCCTTCAGCGTAAGTTGTAGCACCAGGGTAGAGTCTGTAGGACAGTCATTTTGGTGCCACTAGAATTTGTCCATGCATCTGATGCTGATGCTCTGCTATTCCCCTCCCTCCCCACCTACACAAGTTACATGATTGCCAGGACCACTGAACCTCATTTTAAGTATTTCAAACAGCTTTTCCTTTACGGCATTTCATAGAAAACATTAGGATGCAATTCTGCAGATGTTAAGGAATGGGACCAAGTGTAATGGGTCTCCACATGTAAGAAAGATTCATATAAACAGAAAAAAAATAAAAGCCCATTTTAAAAGTTACAACATCATGTAGCTGTCTTCTCCATATAGCTTACCTAAAGCAAATTATACATCTTAAATCCCCTAGCTGTTAAAGAAACAAGGCACTGTCATAATCATAATAATTCAGCTATAACATGAATCACCTTAGCAAACCCAGACATTTTACAAATATCTTTTTAAGAAGGGTAGGGCTAACTCATATTTAATAAGCAAAATTCTCCTGCTAGTGATAAAGTATAACAGAGTATAAATGCAGAGCAACTCCATTGATTTCAGTGGAGTCATGTTTGATACAATGCATACAATTCAGATCAGAATCTGTCCATTTGTGTCTTTAGCTCTACCTACATTTTAAACATCTGTGGCAAACTCCTTGTTCTATTCCTTATTTTATCTGAGCTGCCACTTTGAGTTTGTGGTGGTAATAGCAAATAAATTACAGGTCCCACTGTGTCTGCTCCTCCAATTCTTGTCCCAGTAGTACTGTTGATAATCGTCCCAGTGCCTGCAGGGTTCCTATAATGCAGATTTATGGGCCTGTTTTGACAACAGCCTCAGTAAAAGTTGTTTTCATCCAAACAAAAATTTATTGCGATTTCTAATAGAGTAGTAGCAATACAGACTTTATATAAACCAAACAGGAGTATATGATCATCAGCATTCAGGAGGGCAACTGTCACAGACTGACCTTTACAGTTAGTGGGTAAATCTCAGTTTGTTTGAAAGCTTAAATAAGTGCCCTGAATAAGGATACTTACCTGAGGCTGTCTCCTACAAGAAGATATAGTGGCTCAGGCCCTTATGATTCTACAGTGAGGAATATCCTGCCCTAATGAAAAATTCAAGCCTTTTCTGCTATTCAAATTAGCTGAACAGGTTTGGCTGAGATCAGGGTTTTTCTCATGATATTCCCAAAAGGTGCATACAGCCATTCACTGGTCTTTGTTCACACTGTTTGCTTTAAGTCACTTGAACATAGTGCAAGAGCAGTACATCTAGCTATTTGCCATTCCTAGGAGCTTTACAGTGAAACTGGTGCAAGTAACTAGAAGTGGAGGGAGGAGTGAGTGGGACTGGGGAGGTGGGGGAGCTTAAAAATAGCCCAGTCATGGTCATGGGGGTGGGAACACCTCAGCCCCGGGGCTGGAGTGAGCAGCTGGGCTTTCCAGATCTCATACAGGCATTTGCAAGATCAGGTGAACCCTTTCTTAGACTGGGTTAGTCCAATCTCAATCTAAACTACTGCACCTACTCAGGTAAACCAATTTAAATTGGCCATGCCTTTTTTTGAGCACTTCATGCTCTCTGCATGCCTATTGTAATTGGGTGCCATTCCCAGGGCAGTCAAAACCCCCTGGAGGTACCTTGGAGTTGCCCTTATTCCGACTTACTCTCCCCCTCACTTTCCTGCCATGTCTTGATTTTCCTTCTGGTTCTCAAAGAGGAGGCTGCCTCAGGGCTTCCCAGACCTGCTTCTTGCTCCCAAGAACTACCATAGGTGTGGAGCTCTTGTCTTCAGGGCTCATTGCATGGCTCATATGATCCCTACATCATGCCCCATGCCTCACAGATGTTACTGTAGTCACTGCTGGGGCTTTGGCTTCCCTGGCCTCTGACCCTTTGCTTTAGGTAGACTTTTAGCTTAGGCTCACTGCATTGGGCCTGGCTTTGAGGCTCTAGCTCATGTTTGCACTGGGCCCCTGGCCATTGTCTGCTGGGCCCCAGGCCCTCGTGTGGCTGCATCTTCTCTGGGCTGTTCCTCTGCGCCTCTACCCCTCTTGTGTGTTTGCTGTCTAGCACTCTCTCTCTGCCCACTCTGGACTCAATAACTGATCAAACCTTAAACCTGCAGTTGGCTGGGCTCAAGGTGGTCATGTGCCCCTTGGGCACTACTGGGACCTCTGAAACCTCCCCTACAGTCCCAACCCAAACCACAGGTTTAAACTGCAACATAAACACTAAGCCTCTGGGCTATAACATAAGAAGAAAAACAACAGGCAGTTCCTGCTTACTAAGTGTCTCTTTCTTTCTGGGTCACTTGTCCTGTTCCCCAGCCTGCAGAGGTGTTTTCTCCCAATTTTGTAGGCATTCAGGAGCCCCATACTCCACCATAGCCTATGTTGACCATCTGCCCTGACTAGTTCAATCCAGGGCTTATATAGGTCTGTCCTGAGCCATCTCCTAGTCATATGATAGCCCCAGTCAGCTGACCAGCCCACAGGGCTACCCGTAAACCACTGCTCTGCCAGTAGTATCTGTTTTTGGATAGGTAGGTTCTATGAAGAAGTGAAAAAAAAAGTTAGTGTAAGAAATGGAACTGAACATTTTTGGATCTCAAACATTCAAAACACTGTTTTTGAAGAATGTATGACATGTTGAATTTATTCTTATTTTATCCCAATCACTGTGCCCCTTCCCTAATTAACAGCTATAGACATTTCTATGTTAATTTAACAGATTGGCAGAAAGACATATGCTATTAGCCATTCAAGTGTTGTATGTCTATTGAGGAGCTCTTTCAACAAATTAATTCTATTTTAGAAATTGACCAAGGAAATTTGCCACAAG
The DNA here is from genome assembly GCF_030867095.1 of Alligator mississippiensis. NCBI lineage: Eukaryota > Metazoa > Chordata > Crocodylia > Alligatoridae > Alligator > Alligator mississippiensis. The sequence continues at coordinate 281,222,800 of NC_081824.1, forward strand.
GAAAAACAACAGTATTCCAGGAGGAAAATGTCAATCACTTAGGGCAAATCCCAAATGTCTTACTCAAGCAACATTTTCATTACTCTTAATAGAAGTATTGTTCAAGTAGGAACTCAGTATAAATAGAAGTCAAAATGTTCTCTTCTGCTTTTTCACTAAAAGAGCATTTGAAATGCCTGAGTCCATTGGTGGGTAACAAAGAATAGACCAGCCAATTTTATGACAAACTCTGTTTCTTGATCAAGACATACTCCACGGGTATCTTACCTGTCACCAAATCTACACAGTTTTTGTTCCGGCATAACTATTTTTGTTAGCGGCACACTATTTTCACTGAAAGAACCTTGTGTGGACACAATTATATCACTATAAAGAACAAGGTACCATAGTCTGATAGATCTATTTGCTTGACAGACAGAATAACCCATATTGGTACAAGCACTGTTATGCCAGTATAACAGCTGTCTATGCTAGGGTTTCATAGTGCTTTAAATACAGTAGCATAGTGCCAGAGGTATACCTAGGCATGTCTGTGCCCTAATGGCAGCAGTGCACAGGTCAGCATCAATGGCTGCTTTGTGGTGGCAATGATTGGGTTGGCAGCAGAGTGCCTGCTGTTTTTGGGTGCCCTCTAGCTAGTTTCCTGGTTGTCCCCCTGTTAGTAATGCTACTGAGCTGTCAGTTTTGTATGCAAATGAGCCCAGAAAGCCTTAACATTGAAAGTGTGTTTATGCAGCAAAGTGAAGAGGTTTTTAACATGTGGTAATAGACCTGTTTTAGCCTAATGTAACTAACAAGGGTATCAAGAACATGAAAGACACAAATATAACAGTCTATACCTTGTGTCCCCAGAGAGTTTATACTCCATGCTAAAACCTGCACTGCTATCTCTTCACTGCTACTGTTACCTATGCTTGCAAGATTAAGTTAATAAAGGTGCACATACTACAATCAGCTTGTGCCAGGAGGACACATCACATTAATTGTACTGTGTGGACATAACCTGAGAGAAACTTGAAATTAAAGTGTTTTGCACCAGTAGGGTTAGAAGAAAGGGGGTTTTCATTTCTCTTGGCTAATTCAATGATTCAGGGATGGGAATGGGCAGTTATTGAGAACCAGAAATCAGGGAATGGGAGACTGTATTAATGCTCCAATGTGTTACAAGGGGGTTGAGAGTGTGGTTTTAGTTAGTAGATTTAGTAGTAGTAGTTTAGTAGATTTAGTTTTTAAAACAGAGGAATGGGGTGAGAATCCCTTATATGTGAGATAAGCAGTGAGTGGGTGGTTGGCAGGTAAGATTTTTTTTGGTTTATGAAGTCTTTTCTAGCTAGAACTAGTGTTCAGCCCAGGCACTCAGCAGTGACAGATACATGCCTTTGTTGGCTACTGGTAAGCAACCAAGAGGATAGAACAATGCTGACAAATAAAAGGAATTTGGAAGCCCAGGAAGAGATATTGCATCATTCATAACACATTAGAATGCCTAAGATTTTTCAATGATCTCAATTATAGAAATGATCTGTATATAAATCAATGAGAAAAAGCATAGTTACAGTAACCAAATTAAAGGAATGTGTGGTCTCACTAAATTAAATATAAGTGGTGTGAATTCATGTACTGAATTTCATATTATCACTTACTGTTTAAAAATATTAATAGCAGGGAGATTCTCACAAAAAATTAGTTAACATTTAATGACACAATGCTACCATCTGTATCAAATGAATGGAGAATGCAATATTTTATATGGGATCACTGAACCTCTTGTAATACATTATGTGCTGGGTTGTAAAACACTTTTTTCAGCACATAAATTAAAAACAGGTTGGATTGATCTACTTTACAATTCAAAGTAGCAAGTAGCCTGAACGCAGTTTAATTATGGGCTTGTTGCTGCTTCCATTTAACCTCACTTATGGTCTTATCATAAACTATTAGGTTGACTGGGCAGGTGGTTACATTCTGATACTGATAACATGGGAGAAAACAGTTTTCATCCCCTAAAGACAAAATGACTCAGACAGGAGAAGGTCACATAACACTAGCTGTGGTATTTAGGAAAATGGAGTAGCGATGTCTGGAAAAAATATAAAAGACAATATCATTTTCAAGTTTGATATACTGATATAATGCAGTCAAATACTCACTCTCAAACAATGCCTGTGTTAGGATACTTTATGGGGGTATATCTGTGATATTGTCTCTCCATGTACCTGCACAAAAAATAGCACAGCTGAGTTCATTTGAACACCTCACTTTGCACTTTCAGTACATGTTTGTAGTTATTTCAATTTGTACCCTACAGACCTATTGGGCCAATTGTTTTTTGTTTTGTTTTTTTTTAAATAGGGTGAAGCCCTGACCCTATTAAAATTAGTGGTGGAACTTATATTTGGGAATTTCTCCTGAAAGACTATTTAACCCATAACTTAAAAATGTTTTCAAAACGGGATCATTATATCACTGACAGCACATAAACATATTGGATCATGCATTAAGTGTTTACACCTAAAAGCTACTGCTGCTTATATATGTAGGTTTGGTTGTGCCATAAAAGCATTCAGAATGTGTACAAGCATTCAGTTCAACTGGTTGAAGTTCAGCCACTTAGTTTAAGCTGTTTGAAATTCAACTGGTGAAACATACACATGCTCTGTAGATAGCCTGCAATGCTAAAAGCACCCAGAACATATATCCCAGTATATTTTACAAGCTCCCCTGTCCTCCTGGACATAGGTAACATCAACCAAAGACAGCTCAGGACTGACTGCCTGAAGGGGCCACACCACCCCTCCCCACAGCACTCCCTCCCACCCTCAGCTGCCAGGCTGTCAGACAGCACATCAATCACATTGACCTGCTCATCAATCCTGTGAATTTCCTCTCCAGCAGCCTAGTAGATCCTTACCCCTGTGGAACTAGCTGTCCGATCCAGTGCAGATCAGGTGGGAAATCCTCACTCTTAAGCTTTCTGGCCCTTCAGGTAGGGTCTATGGGGTAGTATCTTGGGGGCTAGGAATGGAGGCCATGAAAGACCAGTCAGTGTCCATATGGAGGCCAGGTCTGGGGTCACCATTGCCCATGGGGAAGGAATCCCCCATTTGGGGTATGAGAGGGGGAAGGGTCTGCTGAATCTGCAACCAGTTGAGCAGGACACATATCTGCCGGACCTCCACCCCCTCCAATATACAAAGTGTCTGGATCCTTTTTCTACTGGGGCTGCCACCTCTGACCTGCTCGTCTTCATAAGGATATGGCCAGGCTGCTTGGTAGGGTCCATTTGTGTGAGAGGTGGAGGTGGGCTAGGCAGTGTCTAGGCTGGGGGCAGTGAGGCAGGACAGCCTGACCAGAATCTCTGGGACTCTGGGTGTGGAGGTAAGCCAGTCAGTGTCCAGGCTGCGGGCAGTAAGGGAGCTTGGGGATGGCAGAAATAGGGTCAGGTTGGGGGTCTGGTGCTGCTGGATAGTAGGTCACAGCCATAGTGGGGCAAATTTCTGCTGCAGGCAGCCAGAGCTCCAATTCTGGTTGTGATGGAGTGGGCACAATCTCAGCTGCAAGGGGGTGAGAGACAGGGGCTTTACCCACACCATAACTCATAGTTCTACCCTTTCATCATGCCCGGAGTCCCAGCTCTCATCACATGTGGGCAGGGCACTTTTTATTTGGGTAGCTGGAGACTTTCCCTACCAGCTCAGGGTTGGGGGACTGACAGCTTCATAGCCCCAGGGATAGGCTTTCCAAGCCCTACAGCTGTCAGGGATATGAGCTTAATGTAACTTGGGCTGCAGCAGTAGACTGCAACATGAGTCGCAGAGTGTCTTCCTGGAGGCAATGTGGGGGTGAGAGCAGGGAACAATTGGATACCTTAAGGCAGTGGTCTCCAACCTCTTTAAGTAGGAGATCACCTTTGGCATTTAAAAGCAAACCAAGTTCTAATGTGTATTGCCACCACCTCTCCTCCTCTCCCCACCCAGCAGGTAAGTCTATGGGGTGGGAAGGTGGTGGGGGGGAGGGCAGATCAAGGCAGAGGGAGAAAAATTATTTGGGGATGTGCCTCCCCAGTAGGTAAGTCCCACCCAGCCGGGGCCCTACTCAACTTACTTCTGCTCCTGCCTCTGCAGCACTGTCCCTCAACACAGGGGTATCTATCTAGCCCCTGCCCCTTCCCTCCCCAACGGACTGACCTGTTGTGTTGAGGTGCATGCATACATGCACATGGGCACTCAACCCCTCCACCAGAGCCTCAGATTGACTACAAGAGACTGCAAGAGGTTTCAAGATGTACTGGTGGATCGAGATACACTGGTTGGTGACCACTGCCCTAAGGAATCTTTGCAGCCCCAATCAGGTGAGGTGGTTTGCAAGCATTTATTTTAGCACTGGGATCCCAACTGATTAGCACTTCAACCTTGCCCAATTTGGTGGAGACTTCCAGTTGAAGTGCTTTGAACACTTGTACACACAGCATTTCAATTGATGGAATTGCAATTCCACTGGTTGAAATGTAACACTTGTACTTACCCCAGATGGCCTGAGTTTAGCCCACCAAAGGGATTACCTTTGCCTCTATATCATACCACTAAAGCAGGATCACTTCTGCAGGAATCCCCCTGGAAAGGAAATGGTTTAAAATACAGTTTTAGAAAACATAACTACCACTTCATTCTTTCCCTTCCAAGGGTCATTCTGGGATTACCAATCATCTTGCTTTACATGCCTTTTGAAGATGACATTAACTCTGAAAAAAATCCTTAAATTAATTGGCTCTGTAGGGGCAGACACTGGGAATGGTAGGTGAAACTGGAAAAAAAAAAATGTGCCCACAGTATGAACTTGCCTCGAGAGGGAGCTCCATTGATTCTCTAAATTAAACATTAATTTGAAATTGTATGGCAAGTCTGTGGCTTCTAGTATGCTATCTTCATGGTTGCCCTACTTTTAAAGTTTATGCTCTATTTAAAAAAAATTGGGAGATTATCAACTCCCAATTTTGGTTTTTATTTTCCTTTGAATGTGAAATTCCCATTAGTGCACCCAAGGAAGAATCATGTCCCTTAGGTTATTTAATAAAAAGCAAGCATTAAAAGCAATTGCAGCTGTGCTAGTCAAAAGTCTTTGCCCTTGTGGTTTACTCTTTCACTAGAATTCCTCAGTGGTTTTATAACTTTATTTCATACAAATGAATATGATTCTCTCCCCTATGGTAGAGTCCTTTGAGGAAAAGGTTGATTATTTCAGTTTGTTTAGTAGGAAAGAGAGGCATGCCTGGTTTCTTTGCATTACAGAAACAACCTGATTTTCCCTCCATTTCCCTTTGATGAAATCAGACAGGAGATTTGATTGAGTCACCATCTTTATCTGCTTCTGTGAACAGAGCAAATACATGTTATGAAGGTCACAGTCATCCCTCTTTTGCTTTAGCTATCCTCAACTATTCTTCTAGCTGCCTTGATTTGTTTTCCTATGCCTCAAGGCAATGATCCGCTTCTGCCAGGCAGGAGAGCAGTATCTATAATAGTGGATTTAAATAAATCAAGGTCAGGGTCATTTCTAAGTTATTTTTGGCACCCCAACAACTTCTGGCAAAATACTTTTAACTCTTTCTGTGTCCCTATTTTTCTTTTTTTTAATTATGTGAAGCATGGATGACTATATCTGTTGGAATTGTAAGAGGGAGACTAAAATGAGATAAAAATATAAGACTATATGCATTTGAGACCAAAACAAAGACTAAGGCAACACTGAGCTTCCTCTAAGTCTCAGTTAAAAAAAACCAGGAGGGAAAAAGTTATTTATATATGTCATCACAATTCCATTCCTGGTTCTTCAGGGAGCTGAAAAGAGAAATGACAAACTTTGATGTGCAGTATAAATCCCAGACTTATGCACTAGTTGTCAAATAAGGATGGGTATAGCAGGCTTGTTTCATAAATGATAGCATTCCAGGCCTACCTGTGGCCAATAAACTCACATAGGAGAAACAAAATATTTGGATGATTTTGAAGTTTTTATTAAGTTCTTTTGGTGCTATGTTTTGGAGTGTGTGTGTAAAGAAGATTCAAGAAAATTGTAAAATAGTAGAGAAAAAGGTCAGCTGAACTTTGTCACAGCCAGGCTCCCTATCTCCGAATATATCACTTAGGCTAGTGAAGTAATTGAGGTGGCATGTGCAGTTATATAACATCAAAATAAGAGGTCAGGTTCTGGCAGCAGGGCTTCATACATCTACAAATGGAAACCAAAGGGAATAGTATCACTTCTATTTCCTGAACAGGCTCCTAATTTATGTGCCACTGAGCTAAGCTGCTTCCTGAAAGACTGGCCTAATCTGTACAGATTTCATTTTCCAAAAAAGAAAAAGGTTTGGAATAAAGAGAAACATCAGAATTCACCAAAATGCATTTGACCAGAAGTTCACCTAGCCCAATATCCTGGTTCTCACTCTGGCCATTACCAGGTGCTTCAGTTATAACAACCTAGCAGGATGATGTGGAATAATCTGCTCCTTCTCACTAGGACACAGATATTGAAAAGAAAAATGCTCTTTGATCGGTCTTTTTAAATGAAATATTTAAAGCTTTGTTCTGCTTAGCAAACCAGGAATATTTTCTTGACCCTAACCCAGCAGTCCTTATTCATACACAAGCAAAATTCCCACTGAATTCATGGATAAAGGATGAAGAAAAGGCTCCCTTGGAAGGAATTTTAATTAAGTAATTTTAATCAAGTAGTATGCAATGCTTAGCTGCCTATGGTATAGTTTTACAGTGAATTATCATTAAGGCCTTGAGTATTTGGCCAAATCATGGGACTCAGGTAGGGTGGTTGAACTTAATCCTCACTGATATTAATGAGACTCCCTGAGATCAGTCTCCATAGGTATGATTATAATACCAAAGCTTGAAAATCCAATTAAAAAAAGCATAGAAAATTAGAACTAGAAGGGACCTCAGTAGGTCAGCTAATCCAAACCCTTGCTCAGGTCAGGAGCACTTAAGTGCATGACTCTCTTCAGGAAAGTGTTTAATTCTCATTAACATTTAAAAAACAGTTAGATCACAAAGGATTATGGATGTACTCATTTAACACCTGGTACTTAGCTTTAATGTTGGCTAGGACATATGGATGCTATTTTAATACAAGCAAACAATGGTTGTTTCTCTCACTTAACAGTAATGGCTTGGTTAAAACCAACCTGTCCTGTTCCAGGGTGGTATGCAGTGTTTTTGTTATTGTTTTTTTAACTCACTCTACAGTGAGTTAAAATAGAAAAAAAGCCCATATACAAAAACAAAACAAAAACAAAAACAAATCAGAAATAAAATCTTTTATCCATTTAGAATAGTATTTGCACAGAATGAATGTCTCTCACTCTGGCTTTAGATCTCATTTGTAAGCCCTTGGGACAGAGGCCATTTTCCTGTTATATTTATAGGTACATAAATGGGGGCCTGGTTCCATTCCAAGACTACTAAGCACTGATGCAATACAAATAAATATGTGAATGATAATGTTTAGAGCCTGGAAGAAAAGAATCAGTACTAAAAGATTTGCTAGTAATAGCAGAGGGCTGCTATGAAACACCAAAAACAGGAAATAAAAAAAAAATATAGGGAAAGTGGTACAGGCCTTTATTGAAGATGAAATTGCCTTGTTCAGAACCTGCTTTGGAAAGAGATTTCATTAACTACAGAAAGAACAGGAATGCTAGACAGAAAGGTGACTGAATAGCTTGACATGAAAAAATGGTTGTTGTTGCATGAGTAAAATCTCCCCTGTAAAAGTGGTTATTTAAGATTGATTTTGATATCACTGACTGGAGGAAAGAAGCCAATCAATAACAAGAGCAAGATGGAGAGGTAATGAAAAGATCTTATAGGCTTCATGGTATACATCTTCACTTTTATCATATTTCAAAGGAAAAGCAATGAATAATGCAAAAAAGCAAACCATATTATTGTACTTTAATAAGTAAAACTCCTGCAAAGTTATGCTTTAACTTACCCCAGGATTAATTTAGCTGTTGGTTATTTTACTATGCAGTCATAAAGATTTAATCTTACATATACTTTGTAAGTTCCATCTCAGAAAATGAGCCACTCGACTTGCATATGATGTACTGGTAAGCTGATTTTATAAGTGTTGCAATAAACAATACTGTTAAATTCAGCCCCTGGTTACTCTCAGTACAATCTTGACAAAACTTTTGAAAACATTTTGAAATATGATATATGAAATATAATATCTGTTAATGTCTGTGGTTATACAAATCAAAAAAGTGCTATAAGCCACATACAATATGTGGTATGAAGATGAAGGCAGGAGAAAAGATTTTTTATGATTCTAGCTGGACCCTGGGGGCTCCTCAGACTATATGTCTAAGGGGTCCAGAAAAAGAGATGACTATGGTCAATCAAAAGCAATAAATACCCACACTTACAATTCAAAGGGGTTCACACCTCCATTCAAAAGTTCCAAAGTGGTCCACAAATGAAAAAAGGTTGAAAACCACTGTTCTGGCTACATTAACCTGGAGGGGAACCAGATGAGTCAGAGGATTAGTAATAAAATACTAGAAGTTTTTGGTTTACCTTTGAAGTGAGCAATTGGTGACTTCTTACTGGAGCTACTAAGATAGACAAGCATTATCACACAAAAGCTTCACAGCACAATTTGTACTCTTAATGCTCTCAGGAAGAGTTGATGGAAAAAAATTTGATTTCTTCTTCCAGTTCCAGGTAACTAACAGAAAGGCATTGTTTCCATTATGGCAAGGAGAAGATAAAGTTTACTAATTTTTTAATCCATAGAAATTACTCAGGTCCATTCAATTTTAGAATTTGCCTATATTAGATCAGTTCTTATTTTAATCAATTAAAAATTTGAGGGTTGTTTGACCCCAGTACTCTTTCCTGCCATGGCAGGGGTTCGGACTTGATGATCTGCTCAGGTCCCTTCTGACCCTACCAAATATGAAACTATGAAAAACTCACTAATTTCTACTGTTGATTCCTGGGTGCAATTAAAAAACCCAAACATTTTTTCTTGCATAGGCAATAAAGACTGTGGAGCCATAAAAACACTGGACTTGTTAAAAGGACCACTAAGTGATAACCTGACTTCAAGGAGATATCTTATATAGTGTGTGGCTTGTAAGAAACTTGGAGCACATTTACATGCCACCCTATGGCAATGTAGCTCCATTGCCATAGGGTGCCATAAGGTGGCACTGGAATCTGCTACATTGCCATACAGTGTACTACAGTAGTGATCATGTATTTCTACATGTGATCACCAGCTACGTCACTGTAGCGGCACACTCCTCAGGTGCTGCTACAGCAGCATGGTGGCAAAATGGATGGAGAGTTCACAAGCTTTCTAGGTAGCCTTTCCACCTGAAAGGCTGACCACCATCTTAGAAAATTCCTCCTGATCTCCAGCCTAAATTTCCCACATTGCAGCTTGAGGTTATTGCTTCTAGTCCTGTCTCCTACAGCTATAGAGAAAAGCTTGTCTCCATCCTCTCTATAATCACTCGTCTGGTAATTGAAAACTGTTATCAAATCCTCCCTCAGTCTTCTCTTCTCCAAATTAAATAACCCTCACTCTTTCAGCCTTTCCTCATAAGTCTTGTCTCTTACGTTTCATGTACAGAGCTCTGTTTAATAATAAAGGCACTCTGTTTGGACTGCAAGAACGTGGATCTTTATTAGAACAGCCACTGCTCAGTGCTGCTGCTTGCAGCCACGTAGTACAAGGTGTGGTCAGAGCTACTGCAAAATTCACCTGGAACCTTCAGGTTGTTATATCCTGAAGGTTACAACATTTTTCTTGCCTTGCCCTGGACTCTTTCCAAATTGTCCACATCCCTCTTGAAATGTCCAAAACTGGACACAATACTCCAGGTGACTAGTGATGAACGTAGCAGAAGTCCCTTGGTTTGGAAGCGATACTCTAGCTAATATAACCTAGGAAGCTGCTCGCTTTTTTTCTTTTTTTTGCAATGAGAGCATACTGTTGGCTCACGTTCATGGTCCACTGTAATCCCCAGGTCCTTTTCTACAGTACAGTAGCCTAGCCAGTCATTCCTCAGTCTGCAGTTGTGCATGCTTGTTTTTAATCAGGTATGTAGTAATCATCTACCTCATCACTGATATGAATTGGATATAATTTTAAAATGATATGATAGATAGCTAGATAGATAGCTAGATAGATAGAATAGGTCAGTGGTTTTCTACCTTTTATTTATGGACCCCTAAAACTATTTTGAGTGAAGGTGCAGCAGACCCCTTTAGAAGTTTCAAATGGAGGTGTAGACCCTGTTGAATTGTAAGTATGGGTATTCACATAATTTTGATTGTTCATAGTCATCTTTTGAGGAGTCCTTAGATATAGTCTGCGGAGCCCCAGGGGGTTCATGGACCACAGGTTGAAAGCCACTGATAAATATACACATACACAGGCAAAGTTTATATATTATAAACTGTCAACAGGGCAATTATATTGATTGAAAACTTACTGTTGATTGAACTTTTGCCTTCTCAAAAGATCGTTTTTGAACTTTGTACATTTTTATTCCCTCCAACATAAAATTATGGCACTTATCTCTTCCATTACAAACAAAACTCAATAGTAGTGACACACGAGAAGGAATGTTTTATTAGTTTACGTCTTGATGATGGAAAGTAGTAATGTAAGTTGCACTTTATTGTGTTCCATAGTGTCATTAAAGAACTAGTACTTATTAGTACCAGGTGTGTTGGTCCAAATTATAGAATCATTCATGCAGCATTATATATTAAATAAAATTAAATAAATTATCTCTCAATCACATTTCCTGGTAACTTTCATAATGAAACATTATACTTCCACATTTTTTTCCCTACATCCTACAGAAGATAAATATGTAAGAAAATAATACCAGAACTCTCTTTGGGAGTATATGTCTATTCAGTAACCCTAAAAGTCTGTTTTCACAAAATCTGTTAGTGTTTGGCACTGACTATGTTCTTGAGCAGAAAAGCATTTGGAAAGATATTTAAATCAAAATGCAAAGATGGCAAGTTAAAACTGAAAGGGTACTGAATTTAAAACATAAAAGGAAATTAATGAAAAATCAAGTTCTTATTTAACCAAGAAAGAAATATGTTCTATATAAAAGAGAGGAGTTTATTTAAACCTAAAAAGTGAACAGGCTTACTGTGATTAGTATATGACTTTACAATAAAAATTCCATTGTAAAATGAAGCAGAGTAACTGGTGGATGGCATCTGGTTCTTCTTCCTTATGTTATTTACTTATTATTTAGCACATGAATAAAAAAAGGTAATAAATAACTCAACAAGCTAATTCTCTTACTGCAGTTTAAGAACAGCACATAATAAAATTCAGTGCTACAGTCTTTTGTTTTTGTGCCATATATTTTTTGTAGCTTCTACCATGAGCTTAAATTAGCCCAGAATTAGCTCAGGAAAGAGATTGGACTGGCCCTCGGAGAAGGTTTGGGGCTAATTTCTGGCACATCTGCCAAAAAGGTTAGTTCCCACTATTCTAAGGGATGAACTGCTCCTAGCAAATATGTCAACTTTTATAGGTTCACACCACTGCATATGTCTACAACTAATTTTCACTATATTCTTGTGAGATAGTTGGGTTAATAATACAATTGTCCTTTCATATAGGAAAGAGTTGACAGAATGAAAAACTAACCCAAGTACAGAGTTACTGATGAGTGAGGATCAGAGTACTAATGTTAGGACTTTCTGATTCCAGATTTCGTGTACACTTCTCCCACACACATTCCTTTCTTCCATTCCATAGTCCATAATGGTCAGTCATGTCATAGGATGAGATTGGACTTTACAAGTAGACCATGTTAAGAGCACTTAAAACTTGAATGGTCACACATTAAAGCTTCTTAACAAGTGCTACATGCCTCCTAGGCATCCTAAAGTGACTGCACTTTTGGCAAAGATTATCTTTGATCTGTGCTACCCAGCTTCAGTTAATGTCTGGCTGTTCAACTGAGATAAAACCAATTTTCAGTCCTTTGGTACCACAGGAGGCACTTCTCCCAGGTGGGCTAGCTATTACCCAGGAGTCTACAACTCTGTACTGACAGCTGGGTACAGCCAGGAAGCAGGTGAGTGGGGAGGGGGAGAAAGGGAAGAGAGGCAGGGGAGCCAGGGTCAAGGGAAAAAGGGGAAGGGGTGGGGGGTAGCTACTGTATAACCATAGGGCCTCTAAGGCTGGATCTGGGCATTCAGGCAGCATGAGCTGCAGGGAGCCTGGAAACAGGCAGTGAGACGGATGCCCTCCCCCCAGCAAGCTGTTGCACCTGCTGCTCTTCGGGGAATCAGGATGGCAGGGCAATGATCTGGGGGTGGAGAGTTCAATGGAGGATTCAAGTGATTGGGGGGCAATTTTGGGGAGGGGAGTGGTGATCAGGATAGCAAGGCAGTCATCCAGGCAGAGGGGGGAAGAAGGGGCAACCTGGGGGCCAATTAGGGGGGCAATTTGTGGGTGCAGAGGATGTGATCCAATTGATGCAGAGCAGCCCTTCTTCTCTCTCCTGCAGCCTATACTGTGGCTAGAGAGCAGGCAAGCACAGCAGGTATGGAGCAGACTTGCAGATCCTAGCCACACCCCTGTTTGCCAGCCCTTTAGCTGCAGTTCTGAGCAGTGCACATTACAGAGGGTATTAATCTTTAATGTGCAACTGCTCACAGCAGGTATGTCCAGACAAGTACAGTTGTGCGGTATGTGGCGCTGCAAAAATGTTTGCAGTGCCACATACTGCACAGTCTAGTGTTCTCCATGCTGCAAGGGCGCACTGCCTGAGCACGTGTTGCACCAGGTTCCACCCCCCCCCCCCGCAGGTTTCTTTGACCCCTGGATATCCAGGGGTCAAAAACATCTGTGGAAAAAAGTGGCGCAATGCATGCCTGGCCAGTGTGTGCTGCTGAAAAATGGAGCTGGCCCACCCAGAGCTGCACTCCACTTCCAGCCAGGCTCTTCATGGCAGAATCACCATGGCTGCAGCCCTGGGAGGCCCCCAGGACTCCAGGTAAGGCTGCTGGGGCAAGCACAAAGCATGTGGCACAGCCCTTTCCCAGGGAAAAGAAGTGGTGGTGCAAGGTGCAACCCCATTACCTGTCCCTGGGTAACCAAACATCCACACATGTCTGGCCGTGCCCAGCATGTGATAATTTCAATACAGCCTAACATTCCTTAGAGTTAGTGCATGTTAACTGTAGCATGCAAATCTCGCTCATACTCTAATCCTCTATTGTGCTCTCAGCTTAGTGCAGCCAGCCATCAAAACCAAAGCAGGAAAAGGGTAGAAACAAACAACAAAGAAGAATGTAGCTGAAAATACAAACATATTTAGGTGGGGTGTTTACCTTCAACATTTTTCTAACCCTGCTTTCATTGAAAGCAGCGGGAGTTTTATCATTTACTTTCATGAGAACTTGAGCAAATGCTAAGCATGCCTGGAAATGTTGCTGCTAGAAGTAGAGAAGAAGAGTTTGCAAGCCCCATAAATAAAACCTCTCTCTATCTCCCTTTTTTGGGGCTTCTTTTTAGTGTTACTATTTCAGGGTAAAAATATGGGTGTGTGCAGGCAGCAGTGCATGGATGTGGGAGTAATCCTGAGGATTACATTTAGCCCTAAAATATCACTTCCTAAAGACTTCCTATATTCTATGCATCTCGAGAAGTTAAACTTAAAACTGTCAAGTGTAGTTCAAATTGCCAGCTGTAGATCATCATTCATGATTTTTTTAACATCGTGTTGTTAAATTTCTACTTTCCAGGAAGTCATACTGCAGCCTGGATTTCTGGCCCACAGTGAAGGAGTAAAGCCATGGGTCCATTACTATATAAAAGGAAATCTAAGGAAGAGGCTCTGTGGCTGGCTTTGAGAATGAGGTATCAAACAGCATATACTTTTGGGATAGATCTAATAAAGCATATTGGCACCTAAAAGTGAGGTGCTGTACCTCTTGGCCTTTAGATGTTGCTGGAACCTAGTGGCCTTGAAACTTACATTTTAAAGATGAATCCTAGCATTTACTTTTGTTGACATGGTTCCTGTAGTCTTAATTTAGAACAGTATGATAAATTGCACCTTTCTTGTGGCTAGTGTGTGAAATACTCCATCCCTCAGGTAGCCCAACTACTCAGGTTTAGAGATTTGTCCTACATGGACACTATAATGCACCAGTAACTGCCATGTTTCTATACCTTTAGGCAGATCCCACGACCATATGTCTGGGTCAGTTTTCAACGGCCCTTTCTGTGCCAGCATGTCATAGATACATAGATTCTAGGGTCAGAAGGGACCTCAATAGATCAGAGAGTCCGACCCCCTGCATAGGCAGGAAAGAGTGCTGGGTCTAGATGACCCCAGCTAGATGCCTATCTAACCTCCTCTTGAAGACCTCCAGGGTACGGGAGAGCACCACCTCCCTTGGGAGCCCATTCCAGACCTTGGCCACTCGAACTGTGAAGAAGTTCTTCCTAATGTCCAATCTAAATCTGCTCTCTGCTAGCTTGTGGCCATTGTTTCTTGTAACCCCGGGGGGCGCCTTGGTGAATAAAACCTCACCAATTCCCTTCTGTGCTCCCGTGATGAACTTATAGGCAGCCACAAGGTCGCCTCTCAACCTTCTCTTGCGGAGGTTGAAGAGGTCCAGGTGCCCCAGTCTCTCCTTATAGGGCTTGACCTGCAAGCCCTTAACCATACGAGTGGCCCTTCTCTGGACCCTTTCCAGGTTATCCACATCTCTCTTGAAGTGTGGCGCCCAAAATTGCATGCAGTATTCCAACTGCGGTCTGACCAGCACTCGATAGAGGGGGAGTATCACCTCCTTGGATCTGTTCGTCATGCATTTGCTGATGCACGATAAAGTGCCATTAGCTTTTCTGATGACTTTTGTCACACTGACGACTCATGTTCTTCTTGGAGTCCACTAGGACTCCAAGATCCCTTTCCGCTTCCGTGCCACCAAGCAGGTCATTTACTAGGCAGTAGGTATGCTGGACATTTTTCCTCCCTAGGTGCAGCAGTTTGCACTTCTCCTTGTTGAATTGCATTCTGTTGTTTTCTGCCCATTTGTCCAACCTGTCCAGGTCTGCTTGTAGTTGTTCCCTGCCCTCCGGTGTGTCCACTTCTCCCCACAGTTTTGTGTCATCCGCAAACTTGGACAGAGTACACTTCACTCCCTCGTCCAAGTAGCTGATGAAGACATTGAAGAGTACCGGTCCTAGGACCGAGCCCTGCGGGACCCCACTGCCCACACCCTTCCAGGTCAATACCGACCCATCCACCACGGCTCTCTGGGTGCGACCCTCTAGCCAATTCTCCACCCACCGGACTGTGTAGTCATCCAAGTCACAGCCTCTTAACTTGTTCACCAGTATGGTGTGGGATACCGTCCTTAAAGGAAATGCCTCATCCACATAAATTCAAGCTTGGAGTCTTCAATCCAATGCATTTCACAGGCTATGAATTTACTGAACATTGCCTAGAAGCCACATACATTAAAAATATCAAGAAAATCTCAGTATGATCCCAGAAAATAGGCACATAAAGCCCTTTGTCTGAAAAAACAACAAACAAAAAATTTGTATGCAAGTTTTTCTTTGTAACTTTGTAATATTTTTTGTTCATACGCTCATCTGTTCAATTCAGGTCATAATTACATGGTGACATCAATGAGCTCATTCATTTGCTTTCTAACTTAGAGTCAAAATGTAATTGAATATTATTAATTTTCATTCAGTTGATGGATATTTCCAAGTGCTTCATGTTTTGGTAATTAGATTTAATAGTCATGATTTATTTTTTTTTTATCTTTGATAAGCTGAAATGTATTAATGTAATTTTATATGCTAATGATAGATTTCCCCTTATTTTCCTGTATTGAGCTAGCATTCTCTAGGAAACTCTTATTTCTTTAATTTTATTCTTCATGTTTTTCCCCCTATTCTTTGGCTTAATTAATTCATCATGAAACACAAACAGCTTCCAAAGATAATTTTAAAATTGATTTTTTATTATATATTTGACTATAAAAAAATTGTCTTAGTTTAAAGACAGTATGTAGGGCTTGCTTCTATTGTTTGTAGTGTAACTTGCAATGGCATATGTAACCCTAATCAAGGTGTGGTATATGAATTGTACCAACCTCAGATAGTACTGGAACAGATTGAGAGAGACATCTGAATTACTGTTCCTAATCTGCTTTCTTTTTGTTCTAGGAGTGTGAAGGGAATTTGGACTAGTTTTTACTTAGACTCTGTCCACAGCAAATTACTGTACACTTTTCTGCTGATCAGCAGAAAAGTAGATAAAGCCAGAAAGTGTCCATTCTCTAATCCACTCTAACAGTCTGGTCAAGGAAGGGACTAAGTGGGCATTGCTCCTCTTACCTGGTCTCCAAAGATTGAGGAAACGCATTCAGGTGGAGTAATAAGAGTAAGTACCCTTTATGAGCAGGTGAATTGTGTGATCTAGCATGTAACAATGAAGATCATTATCACATGTCAAAATTATGGATGATGACTAGCACAAATTCAGGATTTTAAAGAAATTCATTAAAGTCGTCATCTGATAATGAATATTTATAAAATACTGCATTTCTAGTAATGGACAAGAGGGGTACAGCATTCCCCACATCATGCTGTTATCAACAGGAGCTGCAGTTTAGAGGGAGCATCAGGATCTCTAAAATGGTACTTATCTTCCATTCTTAGTCAGTCCTTGACTTTACTGCTAAGACTACTGAAACTCTTTGTTTTATGGACATGACCATAGATTGTAAGGCTGGAACGGACCTTGGAAGATGATTGGGTCCAACCCCTTGCGCCAGGTAGGAAAGACAGCTGGGGTCAGGTGACCCCAGCAAGGTGACCATCCAGTCCAGCAAGGTGACTGTCCATCTTTAGAGCTGGACGGTTTCTACACTATATTTAGCAAATGTTATCAAAGAGGCATACCACCATCAGCTCCTCCCACCTGGCATAAGCTACATTTTTACATGCAACAGAGATTAAATATATTTGAGAATTATTTCCACTTATGGGTATTTAAAGAACCAGATCCTGAAATTAACTCTGAACCCAGACTTAATCAAAGCTGACTGATCAGAACTGAAAAAGCAGCTCAGAATTTAGCCAGGTTTTAATGCCCAGAATGAGTGCTAGGAGAAATTAATATACACATATATATAATACACAGCTGCACAAAAAGTTTAGATGAAAGTAAGAGATTTGCATTTTTTGTCTCTGCTGATCTTTTAAATACTTGGCTTGTTGCCTTGTCATTTCTTGATGTGTCCCATTGGGCATCAGACAGACTGATGCATCAACTTTCACCATCTGCATTCACTTTATTTAAGAGGGAAAAAAGGCCAATTTCACTACTCAAAATACTTAAAGTGATTGTGAAAGCAAAAGGTTCTAAATACTATTATCTTCTGTCAAGAATGGACCTCCAAAAGCAGATAAAAACTCATCATGTCCCTAAAGTAAATATACCAGGGAGTGACA
Organism: Alligator mississippiensis; assembly: GCF_030867095.1. Taxonomy (NCBI): domain Eukaryota; kingdom Metazoa; phylum Chordata; order Crocodylia; family Alligatoridae; genus Alligator; species Alligator mississippiensis. The sequence goes on from NC_081824.1 coordinate 281,240,359, forward strand.
AAAGAAGATATTTATGGGGACTGAAAGAAAAGTGTTTTGCTTTTGGAATTAGGCCATAAAGGAATGTACAGTTAGGCCAATTCATTTTATGATCTTGCACAGACTATATTGGACTTCTTACAATTTTCTAGAAAAATAAAACTAAAAATACTCTTTCTGGAACTCTGGCTCAGTTTTATCGAGTCTCTTTAAATGGATATTTAGATAAAGTGGAGAGATACCTTTCAATACAGTGGGCTTATCTACACGTGCATTTATGTCGGTTTAAATTTACTGCACAGTAAATTACTGTGCAATAAATGGGAATAGGCTGGCATCTACACATGGAAGCAACCTGGGACTAAATTTAGTCCTAGGTCAGAGCAGTCTGCCATGTGCCCCTGTGGCCACTGGGTAATAATCTCCAGTTTCGGCCACATGGGTGTTGGGATTAACTTTCATCCCAAATTGAGGCCAGAGCCAGCTGCCAGCACTTGGGACTAACTTTAGTCCCAAGCTGAAGCTAGGAGAGGAAGCCAGCCAGGAGCCCTGGGATTGGGCTCAGGCCAGCCTCCTAGTGGCTGGGCAGACACAGCAGGGGGGCCTCCTGCATTACTGCGCAGTAATGCATTTACAAATCCATTACTACGCAGTAACTAATCAGGCCGAAATTTGATACCTGCATGGTGCAGGTATCAAATCTGTGCTCAAGTCAGCATATGCCACCATATTTACTGCGTAGTACAGGCATGCATATGTACATGCATGCCCATACTGTGCAGTAATTTCAGTTACTGCACAGTAATTGTGCAGTATATTTTTATATAACCAGATATTACATAACCCAGTGCCAGAGAAAGAAAAAATCTGAGACACGACCAGTATAGCAAAGCAATGGGGATAAAATTCTGTTTTAACACCTCCTAAAATCTTAAAGACACTGGGAGTACATAAAATGTAACTCAGGGTAGAATTTGTCCTACTACCTAATTCCTGATATGTCTTCATGCCCAGATTCTTCCCTTAGTTAGAATTGGTCAAATTATGGGCTCAGGTTTTCCCAATTCTCTAAATGTGGTATGTAGTGCCAGGTTTTTTGTACAAAAGTGTAGTATAGTAGGTAGGTGTCTGGGCATGACCACTTTTATGAGAGAGTATCTTTCAAAACCTGGCCTCAAGTCATTTTTGAAAGTTAGACATAGGTTCCTATATTGTACACTTCTGGGCTTACAAAACTAAAATCATGATGCATGTCTGAATAAATCACTATGGAGGTTAGCTTTAAAAATAAATACTGAACCTGTTGGCATCATTTCTTTTCAGAAAGAAAGCCAGAATAGTAGATCAAAACATTCAAATGCTTGGTATTTTAATTTGCAAGCAGAAAGGATTAGAAACTGGAATAAAACGCATGCTAGGGAATACTAAACACATCAGTGCCAAAGGAAATATGCTGACATAGCTGTAAGGATTGTGAATGTCAATGACAGGAACCTAAACTTGATTCTGATGCTAGCTACTGAGGCCCCCTCTACATGTTACAGGTATTGTGCATTTAACTTATTAATTATGCAATTACCTTAAGACCAGCTACACATGCAGAGTAGCTATCACAAAATGAAAAGTGCTAACCCCCTATAAAGTTAGACCTGAAAAATGTGTACTAACTTTAGAGCTGGTTGCTTTTGAACTTTAATTGGCATATGTAGTGGGGTCTCTTCTGTGACTGGGAGCCCTGTCAGCTCCCCCTGAAGCAGCAATACAGTGTAATGGGATCTAATGCATAATCCATACAATCGTACATCGCCACGCACATGTTGCATGGCAGAGAGCCTAATTGTTTCGATTGTGCATTAGATCCCATAATACCTTTAACTGCATGTGTTTAGGGGGCACCTTACTTTAAGCCACTTCGAAGAATTTCAGCCATAAAGTATTAGATTTCTCTAAGGATAAAGCAGGATAGTCAGTAAATGTACACAGACAATGACTAGGGAACAAATAGGAAAATTTGAATGTAAACAGATGTGCCACTTTCAACACGGGAAGCAGCAGACTCCTACTCTCTTCCAAAGAAGATTCCCTTCTTGAGAGAGAGAGAGACCTATGAACAGTCTGAGCTACAAAAATATATTAACTAGTATTGATGATGGCCTAAATGTAGCTAGGATAAGAGCACTGAGTACATTGGTAGACTCTGAAATACCTGAATTTCTTCAGGCAAGATATTATCATCATTTCGTAGTTATGGAAATAACGTAAGAGGTTCAATGTACTATCAAAATTATATCCAACTCATAGGAGATAAGGAAAACATAATTCTTGAACATAGTTTTTAAAAAACTGGTTTTCACCAAAATTAGTAAATTAGTCCTTTAACCAAATTGTGCCTCTTTTCCTAGGAGGACAGACAAGTTTCAGCACTCTCTAGCAGTCAAAGATAACGTATTTGGCAAAGGCAAGTGAAATGCAAATATTATACACAATCCTGAATTATTAGCTTTACAAGTGACCATGGAAAGTTACTAGCTGAAGCTCCATATCTATTTAACTGCATTTGTTATGATGCTCATAGAACCATAGGAAAGTAGGCTGGAAGGTACCTAACAAAATCATCTATACTTACAATAGCAGTAATGCCATTTTAGTGACCCATTAATATGAACAGAAAAATAAAGACGAGCAATTAAAAATGCCATTTTCCAGATGTAATTGCACTTCTACAATACTATAAAATTGGTAGGCTCATAGATAAAATGGGAATGAACATATGAAAACTCAGTATTTAAAAAAATGTCCTCAGTAATGATTTGTTAATAGAATTGAACACAAAGATCTGATCTCCAAAACATCAGTGCAGATCCCTGAAGTGGAAGATTTTTCCTGTTTTTAACTAGGTAAAGGGAAAGAAAAATTCCAGGTATATTGACATCATATTGATTTTTTCCCTTGTTTCATTCTGAATAGCTTCTGTATAGACCTGGTTGTTTGTTGTTTTATCCAGATGCTAAAAAAATGGATTTCAATATGATATGATTTTTTAAAACCTTATAGTCATAAATCTTTTTAAGACAGCTGCTCTGTCCTTTTTCTACATGTCTAGGCAAAGATACGTTGCACATAAAGCAAATGAGCTCATTGTAATAGGGACAAATCTGTTCATAGATTATTTACTGAAGACTTAATTTTCTGCTGCAATCTTTTGTTTTCATTATAGTTTTGTATTTCCACAGTACTTTCTGATTCTAGTGCCATTAGTATGGAAATATTTTTGTTAGAATTCTCTGAAAAAAACATTGTATTGCTATCATGTGTAATAGATAGTAAGAAGGCTTACATGCCGGAGTATATTTTGTTGACATTATTGTCATAGACAATCTTTTAAAAAACCCTATTATTAAGAATCTCAGGAACATCACAGGATCTTATCTCTGTGAAGAATAAATCTGGCCACTTGAGGGCACTGTTACTCTTTGCCAATGTCTCATTTATCTACAGCAATTCACACATGCAAAGAACAGAAGTAGCAGACTTAGATTTTAGTGTGTACCTCTCTCATGAGGGGAAGAAGAGGAGAGAAAAAGAAACTTGACTGCTGTGAATATTATTGTTCAGACAATTCAAAGTTTAGGAAACCTTAAATGAGTGGAGCCAACCTTTTCGGCAGGCATGCCACAAATTACCCCTGCACTCTCCCAAGCTCCAGTCCCCTTCCCTTACCTCCTGCTCCCTGTCCTACACTTCCTAACCCATCTGCCACTCTGCTTTCTGCCCTACCTGCAATTATGCTGCTTGTCCCTCGCCCTGATCTACTGTTTGACATACACAGAGGCTGCCTGTACCACAAGCAGCACATTTGTGCCAGGTTGGCCAACCCTGGCTTAGATGAAGAACTCCTACTATGTAATTTAAACCTGTGTGCTGAGTTAACAAAAGCTTTGGTTGCATAGCTGTTGTATACATTATTTACTGCAAACAGTTATTTGCGGACATTTTTGTGATGGGGTTTTTAACATGACAGTAACAGGTCCACACCCCAGGGGTGGCCGTGATGCCCTTTGGCGGCTGTAAGGTTTTTGCCCAGCTCTGTGTCTAAAGTACCATCCTTTTGCTTGTCACCTACCATGGCTTGATAGTCTTAACAGAAGTAGAAAGGGAAGCTGCTCACAGGTCTTGGAGTGATCTCCCTTGCTCAGATCTCACTGAATCCAAACAATCTCTCTCATTTGGCGGACCCTGCGGGTCACATGTATTCCCAGCAACGTGTCCCTTTAGGAGCTATTCATAGCCTCCCATCTCCCCTACAGCTGTGCCCATGCCTCACATATGTTCCCAACCATCACGTAAGTGGGCATTTTGCCCCAAACCACCAGGCCACTTAAGGCCTCCACTCCCTTGTTGGGGCCTCAGCCTTCCCAGCCTCTACACCTCTATTCTGACTGGTTCCTTTAGCCTAGATCCACTACATTGGACCTGGCTTCTTGGGCTCCAGCCCATGTCCCACCCTCCTGGGCTCTTACTTCTGCCCCTCCTGGGCTGCAGACCCCTGTCCCTAATCTCCATCCCCTTCTGGGATGTAGACTTTCTAGCTCTGTGTCTGCCCCTCTTGGGCTGTGGCTTCCTGGTCCTTGGTTTGCCTCTTCCAGGAGCTGCGCCCTTGGCCATTTCTCTCTCTCTTTAGCTGTCTCTACTGGTGGGCCCTTGGCCCTGAGTTTCAGTCTCTCAGGCTGAACCTTGCACTCTGCTCCAGCAAGCTCCAGCCTCATGCACCACCCTGGCACTCTGGGACCTCCTGACCTCTCCTACAGTCCCCAGACTGGTCCATTAGTTAAAACTCAAACAAAACACATAAGTATTTTGGCTCTAATAAAACTCAAAGCCAACTGGCTGTTTAACAACTTCCCCCCTGCCCTGGGTCCTATCCCCCTTGCAGCAAGTAATCCATGTCTTACTGTTACTACAGGGGCATTTCAGGAGTCAGAAGCTCCAGGGCAGGGGCTCTTCACTCAGTAGTCAGCAGGGTCAGACTGACTGCCTGCTCTCAGGCACTGGCTTTAAGATCCCCCTAAGCCCTGCCCCATCCAGTCATGTGACTCTGTGGGCATTCACAGGTTTCCCCCTGTGCTTCATGACATGCCTTTTCTCCCTGCTAGAACTGCACTCATCTGTCTGCAGCTCTGTCTTTCTGGGCTGACTCCCTGACTGCCTGTAACAGGGGGCCTTCTCGGGGCCAATCTCACTGTGGCTTGCCCACCTGTTTCTGGGCTAACCGTCCGCCTTCTTGCCCGCCACACCTTGTTGTTAATTAATGTTTATTAATTAATGTTAATAAAGTGGGAGGCTGCCCATTTCTTGCCCTGATGCCAGGGGGCATTATCTGCGGCTCTGGTCTTCCCCTACACTGCAGCCCAAGCCTTGCAGATGGCATACAGATGTTACCCATATCGCCGGCCCTGCATTGGGCCCCAGAATCCTACTACTTGGACCCCACTTAGATCCCTCCATTCAGGCAGCCTATTCTGCCTTCATTCCTGGCTGCATAGCTCCCTGAGCTGCTTCCCCCTTATGAGTGTGGTCCCCCTGGGATCTTTGGCTCTACTGGCCCTGGCCCACCTCCAGACCAGTCGGAACCCCAGGCCCTCAACTCTTGGGCGTTCCTCGCACTGGGCCCCTGGCCCTTTGACCCTTCTGGTCCTGGCCCCAGCTTGGACCAGTCACGGGATGTCAAGACAGGTTAAGAGTCTATGGCCTGACTCTCTCTTTCTCTGGGGTCCACCTTCTGGGGACTAGGGGTTAAGGTGCCCCAACCTGCCTTTCAATGGGGTGGTAACTGGCCTGGCATTTTCTGGGGACTCCCGTGCCACTGAGAGCCCCACCAGGCCACCCACTCCCAGCAGGTTGCAGTTTTAGGTCATGCCCAGGACCAGGAGCCTCCTGACCATCCTCTACAGCTCCTCCCTTACCTCCAAATGATACCGGCAGCCCTGCAGCCAAGCAATGTTGTTGCCTGCCTTCCAGCAGCAAAATGCCCTGTTTATATGGGCAGCCCTGAATTTAAAATGGCTGCCCCAATCAGGCACCTGTCAGCTTCTGTCTTCTGGCCCTTAAAGTGGCAGGCACAAACAGTGCCCTGCCACACTGCCCTTGATACATTTTACTGCTCTGCCTCCCTCCCCAGCATGAGTTATTTTCCCATAGTTAGCTTCTACCTGTGCCTTGCAATCTGATCTGTTTGCTGGCAGCTATTTCATTATCAGCTAGCTTGTTTCCTAGCTGCCAGTCTTCCCTGATTCAGCTCAGCCTGGTACTCTTTTCTCATAAAGTAACAGAGCCTTCTAGCACCCTGTTACAAAGGTACACATTTATGCCTGAGTCTTTGGATGGACTTCAATCTGGGGAAATCAAACAATAATAAATAGTTCTGAAAGTGCTGGCCTTTGTTTCCAGTTTTCACCCTCTCCTATTTTAATTAATTAATTGCAAACATACTTTGATTTTAATAAAAGGTGCCAACTATCTGAATTATTTAGCGATCTCCTTGCTTCAACTCTGTTTTTTGATGACAATGCATATGCTTGGTCATATGAAGCAGATAATAACCTTTCTATTCTCCGATTCAATGACTGCATCTTTTATAAAAAGGAACAGAAAAAATGAATTATTTCCAGATGTGCTGCATGAATGTGTTGAGTGGGTATCTTTGCATATATTCCCCCCCCCCCCCCCAAAAAAAAAAGAGAAAAAACCCCCACTGAAGTCAATTTTATAGGCAGGAGATGAAAAATAAGTAGAAATACAGTCAGAGCCAACATGTGCTTTTTTTTTCTATTCAATCAAATGTTCACCAGTATTTCTCTTGAAGTACTAACTCAGTTTGTATACAGCATATTAAAAGACAGGCATTTTTATTTTCTCCTTTACATCTGCTTGAGTAAATCCTGCTACTTTATCAACTTGAAATACAAAGAACTGGGCATAATAAATTTAATATAATTTCTCAGGCTTTGTGGCAGAGAAACATAAGGTTGCAAAAATTGTTCTCCATGTGAAACTTATTTAATTTACATTTATAGAGACCCTGAAAGATCCCAAAGGACTTTCCAGGCTGATATGCAAACTCTCTTTATTCAGCAGATTTAATGCAGTTTTGTCTGTGACAAAGAATAGTAACTTTGTAACCAAGTTCAGCAAGCCCATCAGCCCAGAATACTGTGGGACTGAATCCTTAGTATGCTTAGCTTAGCTTTACTGGGCACAGAAGAAGAGGATGGTAGGTGAGGGCCACAGAAGAGGGCTTTTCTGGAATCTCTTTCTAACCCTGGCCCAAACAAGTATAACCTAGGAAGGCGGCCATAAGATTTGAGCTCCTAGGCCATGAACAGATGTTCAAGAAGTTTAGGGAGAGGTCATTTAGGTTAAAAATGGCTACCCAACTTAACATAGTTCACCCAGGTGTGGATCTTATGTTAGTTCAGTGTATTTAAGTGCAAATTGTGCAGATGATCCATAAAGGCTAGACTGGTCTAAAAAATGGCTGATCCCATCTAAATTATCCCTACCTTCAAGGTAGGCTCAACTTAAATTTGATTGGCCATTCTTAGACCTAAGTGTCCTGAACTTCCGTACAGTTCCCAGCACAGCTCCACAGCTGGGAAAGCCCAACTGCTGGCATCAGCTCTGGGACTGCACTTTAATTACCTACTCCATAGCATTGGGCTATTTTAGACCCCTGACTCCTCCTCACCATCACCAGGCAGACAACCCCTGACCCACTGTGGATCAGCCAGCCTACCACCTGCTGAACCTGCCAAACTCTCCATCATCAAAGCTTTTCTCAGTGACATTTTTCCTGTATTCACCAGTGCTGGGAGCTCAGCAAGTAAGTTGGGATGTGGGGAGGGGCATGCAGGATGGGAGGGGTTGGGTTCAGCAGAGGAGGAGGTTGGAGGGCTAAACAGCCCCTGGTCCCATCCACCTAAGACCCCCTGTGGACCCTGCCTGTTCCCCCCTGATACCCAGATCCCTCCCAGGTATTCTGGTTGCCCCCCAATCCCTCCCATGGATCCTGCTACCCTCCAATTCTCTGATCCTTAATGGACTGACTGATGCCAACATCCTGAGGGATAGTCAGCACGGGTTTGTTGCGGGTAGGTCTTGCTTGACCAACCTCATTTTCTTTTACAACCAGGTGACCTATCACCTGGACAAGGGAGAAGAGATTGATGTCATATATCTTGACTTCAAAAAAGCCTTCGATCTGGTATCCCATGATCACCTCTTGGCGAAACTGGCCAACTGTGGCCTTGGGTCCACCATGATCCACTGGCTGGGAAATTGGCTCCATGGTCAGACCCAGAGGGTGGTAATTGATGGAAGTCATTCGTCATGGTGACCTGTGACCAGTGGGGTCCCTCAAGGCTCTGTCCTTGGACCCATATTGTTCAACATCTTCATTAATGATGTGGACATTGGAGTCAGAAGTGGACCAAGTTCGCCAATGACACCAAACTCTGGGGTAAAGCATCCACATCTGAAGACAGGAGAGCAATCCAGGCTGACCTGGACAGGCTCAGCAAATGGGCGCACGAGAACCTGATGGTGTTTAACACCGAAAAATACAAGGTTCTCCACCTTGGGAGGAAAAACCTGCAGCATCCTTATAGGCTCGGTAATGCTATGCTGGCTACCACTATGGAAGAAAGAGACTTGGGGGTCATAATTGACCACAAAATGAACATGAGCCTGCAATGCAATGCTGTGGCTAGTGTCACAACCCAAAGTTGTGATTTTTTGTTTGTGTGTGCTTTGGCACTGCTAAATTATTTTTCCCGCTAAATTGCAGCTTCTTTGCATGATGGAGTTTTCTGCTGCAGAAGAGAACCCCGGTGCAACGGAGAATTTCCCGCCAATTTGAAGCTTTCTTTGCAGGGTGCATTTCTTTTGCATCTAAGAAATGCACGGTGCAAGGAGTTCCCGCCATTTGTATGAAGATTTGTGCCACATTATTGGCCGATTCTAATATATGCACACATGATGGCTAGCGATTGGCTTGCTAGCCGTATAAAGAGCTTGGGTGGTTTCCGCCCAAGTTGGAGAGAAATCAATTGGAGAGAGAGAGAGAGAGGGAGAGGGAGAGGGAGAGGGAGCGGGAGAGGGAGAGGGAGCATGAAGATCTCTAAGCGCTGTGGATCCTCACGGACCCAACGCATTTCTTAAAAGGCAACAGAGGCCTGAACAGCCTCTAGCCTCTCCCCATTGCCGATAAATTCCTACACGTATCCCTTCCTGTACGAGAAACTACCGAACCCATGGAGCTTCAACAACTCCGTGGGAGAGAGAACAGACGAACCCACGGAGCTTCAACAACTCTGTGGGAAAGAACGAACTTGTCGTATGGACCCACGGAGCTTTAACAACTCTGTGGGAGAGAACGAATTTGTCATAGTCCTCTAACGAGGATTTAAGCGGAGCTGAACCTGGAAACTGTCAGCCTACACCATGACCATCTTTGGTGTAAGTAAACAATCTTTAAATCAACCACTACGCATCCGTGACTAATTCTAGCTCGCCTCCGGTCTTCTCCGACCCCGCGTGCCCGGGCTGCTGGCCACAGCCCGCGTGCACAAAGATGGGCCCGGCTCGCCCCCGGCCCGTACAGCTAGTAAAGAGAGCAAAATGCTAGCTTGCATCCATAGATGCTTCTCAAGCAAATCCCAGGATATCATTCTCCCCTTGTACTTGGCCTTGGTGAGGCTGCACCTGGAGTACTGCATCCAATTTTGGGCCCCACAATTCAAAAAGGGTGTAGAGAAGCTTGAGAGAGTCCAGAGAAGAGCCATGCACATGATCAGAGGTCAGGAAAACAGACCTTACGATGACAGGCTGAGAGCTATGGGGCTCTTTAGCCTGGAAAAGCATAGGCTTAGGGGTGATCTGATGGCCACCTATAAGTTTATCAGGGGTGACCACCAGTATCTGGGGGAACATTTGTTCACCAGAGCGCCCAAAGGGATGACGAGGTCGAATGGCTATAAACTACTGCAAGACCGTTTCAGGCTGAACATAAGGAAGAACTTCTTTACTGACCAAGCCCCCAAGGACTGGAATAGCATGCCATGGGAGGTGGTTCAAGAACCTACATTGAACACCTTCAAGAGAAATTTGGATGCTTATCTTGCTGGGATCCTATGACCTCAGCTGACTTCCTGCCCCTCGGGCAGGGGGCTGGACTCGATGATCTTCCAAGGTCCCTTCCATCCCTAATGTCTACAAAATCTATGATCCCCTTGCAGACCACACCTGCTCCCCCAATTTCCCTACAGCACCCTCATCCCCACTGGAGCCTGCGTGTCTCCTATGATCCCCCGCAACCTCCACCTGCTAGCACCCTGCATCCTGATTTACCTTAGATTGGGTGACCATTTTTAACTCAATCTAATTTCCTCGTAGCTTTCCTGAATGTCTGTTTCCAGCCCTAAGGACCGCATTGTCACACTCAGGCTGCTCTTTCCTGTTCCTTCCCATTCATGATGTATCCTTTCACTCCAACATGTCATCTCTATTAGTGACTTTAGTGAGGGGGTCAGAAAAGCTGAACCCTCCTGTACTACACCTGCTCGGGATCACCCCATTGTGGAGTTACCCCCAGTAGAAGGCTTTTAGCTCTCATGCCATTCCTAATGTATTACCTAAGTTCCTCTCAGACAGGGGCCCAAAATGTATTTTGTCACCCTGTGGAATCTCATAGATGTGGTAAGCCATGAGATTCATTTCCTATTAAAGCCATATCTGTTCATCTCTCATTACTTTTATGAAATAACATTTTCCCCCTGAATGAGTAATACCAATATGACCACTATGGCTCCCAAATTTGTTAGCTATTTTTTGTTCTCTTTATTTTTCATATTTAAAAAGAAGCTTTTGTTGGCATTGTATTCAATGCACCCTGAAAAGCTCAGTGAGTTGGAGGATAGTTGTTCTGTAAATAAATAGTCTATTTCATTTTATTGCTGGAAAGGGATTTGATGAAGGCAACATTTAATAAATAAAGTCAGTTCTCTTAACTTTGAGGGGGAGGGGGAACTAACATCATGGGATGTTTATGGATCTCCTTAAAAGCAAAACACATCCAACCACTCAGCATTGCTTAATACCAGGTTGTGGCTCTGTTTTAGAACAGACTGTAGGAAAGGCTATTAACAGTTCTTTAATCATGGATGCAACACAAAATGTAGGTGCTCTTTGAAAGACTTTTACTGCCTTAATTTAAATCCCATTTAGGACTCAGTTTTGCTCGTATTGAAGGTAAAGGCAAAATTCTTTGTTCTTTCAGGAGAGCAGGCTAATACCCTTAATTTGTGAAATCTAGCAATATATCTATAGGATGCAGGAGTCTCTGTAACTTAGCTTAAAGCTTAATACATATGTACTCATATAACATTCCTTACTTCCTGTTATAAAATGTTATGTGAGGCATTCAAATATGCCTAATGTTTTCAGCCAGAATGCTTATACTTTAATACTTCAGTAATACATTAACTGATTTTTTTACGTTTCATATTGCTTTGTGATCCTTCAGCATAAATAACAACATGTACATTAGATAAAAATATTCTGTTGCTCAAAAGATGATTCAGAACCTGGCTCACACCCTTATATCTAGGTTTAATTACTTTTTATTAATCATATGTTGAACTTCCTGGCTTGTAACATAAGAATTTGCTTAAAACTCAACCATTTATATTCCTCAACAATATTAAATCAACAGTCTTTCTGACTCTCCCCTTTCCTCTTCAGTTTTGTTGCAACTGAACTCCTATGGAAATAGATCTTTTCTATTTTTTCTATGTAGCCTATGACCTCTTCCAATAGAATATCCTAAATATTTTATTTATAATATATGATTAGTATTACAATACTTATCTGTGAACACCTAGAAACTATGTTGGTGAAAGGGAGTAATTTTAACTAACTATAATCACATTCATGATTTTTATTGGTGCCATTTCTAAATACTCTATACCCTACAGCAATATGTCCAGGAGTTTGTAATTGGAAATGACTATAATAAAAATAGGACCAGCTTCTCATATTAAACAAATGAATTTTTGTCTAGGATACGTATATGTATTAGTTACCAAGTCATTCACTGGAACATTAAGTTACTTTATATTGTTTTTGCATCTATGGATTCTTAAAGAAACACCTGAATTGAAATTTTCCAAACAGTAAAGAGAAAATTTAAATTGGTGCCTAAAATTTTCAGTTAAACTTGGGACATTAAAAAGTCTTTTTCCACACAGTTGTGTTCCTTAGTCCCCTAGAAATCACACTGTATCACTTGGAAGATATCATACCTGGGTCATCACCAAATTATACATAGATCATTGGGAATAACCTTCCTGATTTCTTCATCCATATGTTCTCATCCAATATCTGGATCATGACTGCAATTGGAAAAAGAATCAGTTAGGTAAGGATACTATAGATTATTAGTCTCTTTTTCAAGGAAGTCATTAGAAGACTTGAGAAGATTTAGCATATGTGATCTGTACTCTATACAATAGAAGGCAGAAGTTTCACATGGGGCAAGGAAGCATTATATTATGGTGACATGATTTAAGCAGTCAAAGCATATTTAACTTAGAAAAAGAAATAATTATTTTAATTCTTCTCCTTGGTGGTCAGGCTGTTATTCCTCTCAATGTTTGAATTTGTGAGTGCAATGCCCCTATGTTGTCTACAGCTGAACTATTAATTGCTGTAACTTTTGTTGACACAAATATTGATCAACAATACATTGAGGTTGGAAATTAGAAGAGCTTTTAACCATCAGAGGATTCAGTATCCAATATGAGTAGCTTTAATATGAAGCTTGCTTAGTTTATGAAGCAGGTTATATGACATGACTGGAGGTAGAGCTGTATGGCTACCTAACATGACCACAGGTGGCAGATAGAGAAATGACCTTCAGGGATGGCTAGCTCTGAAATAAGCAGGGGCAACTTTGAGGAATACGAAGTTGTGGAGCAAACAGCAGCAGCACCACCAGGAAATGAGATGTGATAGCAGATGGCAGTGCTTTCCCTCCTGAAAAGGCGCATATATCTTTTGACATGTGGTGCTGTGACATGGTGAGTATAGGTCACCACTATAATAAGCCTGCCCAGCCCCTAGCCAGTGGTCTACAAGTCCTCAATACCAGGAGAGATGGAAGAAGATCCAAGAATCTCTGTGGCTGTGAAGATGGATGAAGGCTGCAGTGGAGCAAGATCTCCAATTGTCTTGGCCTCCTTGTGATTGGATTAAGGTCCCATTCTGTGAAGAACCTTGTGGAACTTGATGTACAAGTTATTTCCTTTCCCTGCAGGCCAAGGCACCCAAGGAAGAAGCAGCCCGGGGAGTGCCCTCCTCAGCAGAGTGGCAGACGGTCACAGCCAGGACCGGAGCAGCTCGCAGCGAACTGGTACCAGCTTCTCCAGTCCGACTGGTGAACAGGTACGAGGCCCTGGCGACCCTGCAGGAGATGGAAGGGGAGGAGGAAACCCTTGGGCAAGAAGAAACACCACGTTCTTCACACTCCGAACAGATCAAGAGATCCACGAGGACCCAGAGGAGGAGGTGACGAGTGCTCGTCATAGGCGACTCCATCCTGAGAGGTACGGAAGGACCCATCTGTCGCCAGGACCCCTCGGCACGAGAGGTATGCTGCCTCCCTGGAGCAAAGATTCGGGATGTGACGGAGGTAATCCAGGCCAGGATCAAGCCCACCGATTACTACCCCATGGTCCTAGTCCATGTGGGTACTAATGATGTGGCCAGGAGAACCCCCGATCACCTGATGGCGGACTACAGTGCTCTAGGTGGCGTGCTGAAGGAGTTCGGTGCCCAGGTGGTTTTCTCTTCCATCCTACCAGTGACTGGACGAGGAAGACGGCAGGAGAACTGCATCCGAGAAACCAACTGGCGGCTTCGGCAGTGGTGTCTCGAGGCAGGCTTCGGCTTCCTGGACAATGACCCGCACATCACGACGAGGGACATGCTCAGCTGGGATGGGCTTCACCTGTCCCCCAAAGGTAAGCGTGTGTTTTCTTCTAGGTTGGAGGATCTCCTCTGGTGGGCTTTAAACTAGGCTCGTCGGGGGGAGGGGAGTACGAGGGCAGGGGAAGCTGTGGCCCACCAAACCATGTGGCACCCACAAGAGCAGCCCAGCCTGAAGAAGGAGAACATTGGAAACCTGAAAGCCATGGGGAGACCAGCACTACAGAACAGGTAAGAAACAAGAAGGTAAGAAACAATGGGCTCCTTGGGAGTCGGAGCGGGGGGGGCAGCAAAGGCACCAGTCGCAGGGCTCAAGTACCTATATACTAATGCTAGGAGCATGGGGAACAAGCAGGATGAACTAGCGCTCCTGCTTGCACTAAACACCTATGACTTAGTGGGGCTAACAGAGACCTGGTGGGATTCATCCCATGACTCGGCGGCACATACTGAGGGCTATAGATTGTACAGAAAGGACAGGTCGGGGAAGAAAGAGGGGGGGTTGCACTTTATGTCAGTGAGCAATATACATCAACCCTCATCAAGACAGAATCCAAGGTTGAGGAAGTAGAAGGATTGTGGGTTAGGCTACATGGGGGGCAAGGAGAAAGGGATTTGGTGGTAGGGGTCTGCTACAGACCCCCACACCAAGGGGAAGAAATAGATGCGGGGCTCCTGAGGCAACTCTTGGAGACCATAAAAGCTAAAGAGGCGGTAATCATGGGGGACCTAAACTACCTGGACATCTGCTGGGAGACGCAGACAGCAAGGTCCCATTGCTCACGCAGGTTTCTAACCTGTGTACAGGACCTCCACCTGACACAGGAGGTGCATGGTCCCACTAGGGGGAATGCCATACTGGATCTGGTATTGGCAACAGGGGATGACATGATAGGGGACCTCCAGATCGGTAGTCATTTGGGAGACAGTGATCACCTAATAATAGAATTCAACATAAGACGTCGAGTGGGTAAGGTAACTAGTAGGGTGACAGTGCTAGACTTTAGGAAAGCTGATCTCAATGCACTCAGGCGATTAGTCAAGGACGCACTGCAGAGTAGGAGTTTTGAAGGGATGGGAGCTGAAGAAGGGTGGCTGTGCCTTAAGGAAACGATCCTTCGGGCACAAAGCAAGACGATCCCCGAGCGAGGCAAAAAAGGGAAAGGGGCCAGGAGGCTTCCCTGGCTGACCAGAGAAATCCAGGGCAGCCTAAGGGCCAAAAGGGGAGCACATAAAAAGTGGAAACAAGGTGAGATCACTAAAGACGAATATACCTCCTCTGCTTGTGCTTGTAGGGAGGCAGTTAGACAGACCAAAGCTACCATGGAGCTGAGGCTGGCATCCCAAGTAAAGGACAACAAGAAATTGTTTTTTAGATATACAGGGAGTAAAAGGAAGGCCCAGGGAGGAATAGGACCCCTGCTAAATGGGCAGAAACAATTGGTGACAGACGGGGGACAAGGCTGAACTCCTCAACGAGTTCTTTGCCTCAGTGTTCCTAAGTGAGGGTCACGACAAGTCTCTCACTGGGGTTGTAGAGAGGCAGCAGCAAGGCGCCAGACTTCCATACGTAGATCCTGAGGTGGTGCAGAGTCACTTGGAAGAACTGGATGCCTTTAAGTTGGCAGGCCCGGATGAGCTCCATCCGAGGGTGCTGAAGGCACTGGCCGACATCACTGCAGAGCCACTGGCAGGAATATTCGAACGCTCGTGGCACACGGGCCAAGTCCCGGAGGACTGGAAAAGGGCTAACATGGTCCCCATTTTCAAAAAGGGGAGGAAGGACGACCCAGGCAACTATAGGCCAGTCAGTCTCTCCTCCATCCTTGGTAAAGTCTTTGAAAAAATTATCAAGGCTCACATTTGTGAGAGCCCGGCAGGGCAAATTATGCTGCGGGGAAACCAGCACGGGTTTGTGGCAGGCAGATCATGCCTGACCAATCTAGTCTCTTTCTTTGACCAGGTTACAAAACGCCTGGACACAGGAGGAGGGCTGGATGTCGTATACTTAGACTTCAGGAAGGCCTTCGATACGGTATCCCACCCCATACTGGTGAACAAGTTAAGAGGCTGTGACTTGGATGACTACACAGTCCAGTGGGTGGAGAATTGGCTGGAGGGTCGCACCCAGAGAGTAGTGGTAGATGGGTCGGTTTCGACCTCTAAGGGTGTGGGCAGTGAGGTCCCGCAGGGCTCGGTCCTTGGACCGATACTCTTTAATATCTTCATAAGTGACTTGGACGAGGGAGTGAAATGTACTCTGTCCAAGTTTGCAGATGACACAAAGCTATGGGGAGAAGTGGACACACCGGAGGGCAGGGAACAGCTGCAAGCGGACCTGGACAGGTTGGACAAGTGGGCAGAAAACAACAGAATGCAGTTCAACAAGGAGAAATGCAAAGTGCTGCACCTAGGGAGGAAAAATGTCCAGCACACCTACAGCATAGGAAATGACCTGCTGGGTGGCACAGAAGTGGAAAGGGATCTTGGAGTCCTAGTGGACTCCAAGATGAACATGAGTCGGCAGTGTGACGAAGCCATCAGAAAATGGCACTTTATCGTGCATCAGCAGATGTATGACGAATAGGTCCAAGGAGGTGATACTTCCCCTCTATCAGGCACTGGTCAGACCGCAGTTGGAGTACTGCGTGCAATTCTGGGCGCCACACTTCAAGAAGTATGCGGATAACCTGGAGAGGGTCCAGAGAAGGGCCACTCGTATGGTTAAGGGCCTGCAGACCAAGCCCTACGAGGAGAGACTAGAGAAACTGGACCTTTTCAGCCTCTGCAAGAGAAGGTTGAGAGGCGACCTTGTGGCTGCCTATAAGTTCATCACGGGGGCACAGAAGGGAATTGGTGAGGTTTTATTCACCAAGGCGCCCCCGGGGGTTACAAGAAACAATGGCCACAAGCTAGCAGAGAGCAGATTTAGATTGGACATTAGGAAGAACTTCTTCACAGTTCGAGTGGCCAAGGTCTGGAATGGGCTCCCAAGGGAGGTGGTGCTCTCCCCAACCTTGGGATCTTCAAGAGGAGGTTAGATGAGTATCTAGCTGGGGTCATCTAGACCCAGCACTCTTTCCTGCTTATGCAGGGGGTCGGACTCGATGATCTATTGAGGTCCCTTCCAACCCTAACATCTATGAATCTATGAATAATTAATGAGTGCCTCATGACTTTCACTCTTAAACTGGTGCAGAACAATATGCCACTATCATCAGCGCATATACACCAACTCTTGATGCTGCCAATGAAACTGAGGAGCAATTCTATGCCAACCTTGACCAAGTCCTTTCTGACATTTAAGACAAAGATAGATTTATTTTTCTTTGCAATTTCAATGCCAGAGTCAGAAGGGACTCGAAAGTCTGGAATACAACCATCAACATGGGAGGAGTAGGAAAGGTCAACTCCAGTACATCATCCTCTTGACCAAATGCATAGAACGTGGACTTACCATCACCAAGACCCTGTTGCATCAGAAAAAGAAACACAAGGCATCATGGCAACACCTGCAATCTAAACATTGGCACCTGATTGACTACATCATTTCCTTCCTCTTGCTGAAGAGTCCATCCACAAATCTCAGTGTGAGTTTAGGGCATCAATAGACAGAACTGACATGATCTTTACAGCTCACCAGCTGCAGGAAAAGTGCCAGAAACAAGATAACCCTCTCTATATGGCCTTGTTTGACCTCATGAAAGCCTTCAGCTCTGTCAACCAAGAAGTACTATGGAGGATCCTTCTGAAGTATGGATGCCCACCAAAATACCTGCTCCATGACAGCATGTGAGCAGTGGTTCTCAGTAACAGATATATCACAGATCCCTTTGAGGTTAAGATGGGAGTTAAGCAAGGCTACATCATCACTACAAAATCCTTCCTGATATTCCTTACCATGATACTACATCTGACAACCAACAAAATTCTAGTCAGAATGGAGCTAAACTACTGAATGGATAGTAAACTGTTTAATCTCAGCCATCTCTGAGCCAAAACCAAGACCACCTTAACCTCAATCACAGACTACCATACTCTGATGCTGCTGTACTCTGTGCTCCCTCAGAAGCAGACCATTAGGATATTGTCAATGTCTTTACTGAGGCATATAAGAAAATGGGACTGATGCTTAACATTCAGAAAACTAAGGTCTTCCTACAACAAGCTCTTAATGAACAGGCCTCTGCTCCACTAATTCAGATTCATGGTGAGAAACTGGAGAGCATGGAGTATTTCCCTTAGTTTGGAGACCATCTCTAACAGAAGGACGACATCACCAAAAAATTCCAGCATCACCTCAAATGTGCAAGTGTAGCCTCTGGACGCCTGAGGAATGGGTGTTCAAAGACTGCAACACTGGATCTGAACACCTCAAGTCGTTGGAGAAGTACCATCAACACTGCCTGCAGAAGATCCTTCCTATCCATTGGGTAGATAGACACGCTGACATTAGCATCCTCTCACAAGCAAACACCATGAGCAGAGAGGTGATTATCATCCAACATCAACGTTGCTGGGCCTGCCACATCATCTGGATGTCTGACTCCAGACTCCCAAAGCAAGTTTTATTCTCCCAGCTCAGTCAAGGTATATGATCAAGAGTAGGGCAGAGAAAGTGCTTCAAGAAGATCCTCAAGGCCAATTTAAAAAATGCAACATCAGCATCAACTTGTAGGAGACTATTGCTCAGAACAACCCCAAATGGAGCAAGTGTCTACTGCAAGGGTTTCAGTAATTTAAAACATTGTAACAACAACAGGAGACAGAAAAGTAGGAGTAGCACAGACCAAATCAAGAATCTGGAGCCAGCCACTGTGCATGGAAACATGTACCCTAGATGCAACAGAGTCTGTAGATCCCAGACTGACCTCATCAGCCATCTTTGAACCCACAGCTAAGACAATCATGGAAGACAAACATCTTCAATTGTGAGGGATTGCCAAAGAAGATGGCATGGTTGTCTAGAATAGCTTGGGACTGAACTGAGTGATTCAGGAGGTCCTTTCCAATCCTATGCTCCCTCACATGGCTTATTTTCCCTACAGGAGGTGACAGAAGTAAGACACCAAAGAGGTAAGAGGCCTCAGGAACAGTTTATTATACAAATGATACCTCTAAAGCACTTTGTTCTTGATAAGCCTGCAGAAAAACAAAAAGCATGCTAGTAATAGTATAACCCACAAATATTTTTAATTCTGCTGAATAATTATCAAGAGTTATTTGAATTTAAATAATATTCAGTACTTTAATCTAGTACAATGATTCTCAACCAGGGTGCTGTGGCACCCTTGGGTACTTTGAAATACTTTCAAGAGTGTTGCAGGGTGTCATGTAATGCTAGCACTAATAGATGTACAATCATGATTTTCAAGATAAATCCAGACTTTTCAAATAGGAATCCATAGTGTGAAATACATTCTGAGCTGTTGTGGTCTTTCTGAGTTCTTTGCAACAAAAATTCTAAGTCTACTGATGTGTGCCTTGAATTTATCAAGTTACAGGGGTGTAGGTTGTAGCCGTGTTGGTCTAAGGACATAGGCAGACAAGGTTCTTTGGGTGAATCTGATATCTTTTATTAGACCAACTTAAATAGTTGGAAAACAATTATTAAGGAAGCTTTCGGGTTCAAAAACCCTTCATCAGGCTAAGGAAGTTTCAGCAGTTGGTGTGTGCTCTTCCTGGATGGAATGAAAAGTAAAGACTCCTCAGGTATCTCTCCACTATTCATTCCCTTCTCTCTTTCCCCGCTCCCTCCACCTGTCTCTCACCCATTGACTCCTCAGTCTACATTTTCACTGACTACCTGTCTTGTATGCATACCAGCCCAGCCCCTGGCTTCTTTACTTTTCATTCCATCCAGGAAGAGCACACACCAACTGCTGAAACGTCTTTAGCCTGACAAAGGGTTTTTGAACCCAAAAGCTTGCTTAATAATTGTTTTCCAACTATAAGTTGTTCTAATAAAAGATATCAGATTCACCCAAAGAACCTTGTCTGCCTTGAATTTATCAAGGGTTGCCTCAAGTCTAAAAAGGTGAGAACCACTGGTTTAGGCTATATCATCTGCAGTCATCAGAATAATCATGAAAAATAAAGGACTTTGGAAATAAATGAATAACATGATAAAAACTAAACAAGGGTAAAATATGAGAAAGTGACTTTTCTCTTGAGTATTATAAAAAAAATATTAAAGCTCTTTAGAGAGGCCTATGTTGCTCTTTACTTTCAAATGCATTGTCAATAGAGGACTAAATTTTCAGATTAGTCAACAAGCCTACCAACTGAAATTTATTTAACTATATTCTATATGAAGAGGGCATCTAGTACTTTGTTTCTTGATTAGAGGCCAGTCGATTAAATCTGCCCCCTTCAATGAAGACATGAACATCCTCAGAAATGTACATTCTCTTAATTCACCTCCACCTCCTCCAATGGTAGAGTTAAGACAATTCATAGTCAAATGTTTTTCCTTGCTCTTGGATGTCATTTATTTCAATTAACAGAACTTCTACCTACACTTCAAAACTGTAGTAGAAAATGGAGGGAGCCTATACATGTGCAGAGAGGCTTCTCTGATGTGTTGCAATTACTTGTCAGAGCAGACTCAATTAATTGATCAAAAATGGTGGTCGAGTGCTTTAACTAAAGCTGCTTCAATAAGCTTTATTTAAAGTGCCCCCACCACCATTTTTTCAGTGCAGGGATGCTGATATGCGTGACGCTCTGGGAGCTTTAATTAGAGAGGCTTTGAGATCTGCTCCCAGAACATGTCTATAAACATCCAGAGATGTGATTAATGGCCTTGTAGCTAAATCCAGAAGAGTTAAATCTCTAGTTTTGGCACAGACTTACTGTCTGATGTTAGGCTTGGCACTAACTAAGTTATACCTACAGCTTTTGTATCTGAGATTATAAATAGACATCACATTTGTCCCAGGAGAAAGCCTTCTGTCTCAGGATCCTACCAATGTAGAAGTCTAGGACACTTACACACATGCAGGGAGCCTGCTCTGACACACTGTAAATCCAGTGTGTCAGAGCAGACTCAATTAATCGACTTTGCTGGAGCGTGTAAATTGAGACACTCTGGCAGTCTCGCACATCACATGTATCAGTGGCACAGTGCATCCCTGCACTGAGAAAACGGCAGTAGTGCGCTTGGAAATAAAACATGTTTGATGTACTTTAGTTCAAAGTGTACTACCACCATTTTCTCAGCATGGGGATGCACTATGCTGTGGATAAACATGATGCCTGGGCACTTTTAATTAGCATGGGCTTGATAAGTAAAAGTGCCCTGCACTGCGTTGGAAACACATATCAAAATGCCCCTATTGTCCTGCTCTAAGTCCCTTTAAAGCATGCAGGATAAAATGCATTAACAGCTTTTTCCCAGGACATGGTTATATGCATCTATAGTTACTGGGGGTCATTCCAGAGACAAACAGGCCAGGCTTCATGGTCTCCCTCAACCTACTGGAAGAAGAGCAGTAATGCAGGTTGAAAGGGTAATGTGTATAAATGACTAAAATACACCATTTTTCAGTGGTGTTAAACCCTGAAACAATCAGATCTGCCTCAAATAAGACATCTATTTATAACCTATTCATGCGATTGTGGGGGATAGGAATCCAAGTAATGGTTCAGGACTCCCTGACAGCATATGGATGCAATTTAAACAAACAAAAAAAATGTTTGTTTGCTGCTTTTGGTTGTTTCTTTTTTAAATATATATTAGCATACCCCTTAGAGTGGACAAAGTTACACTGATATAAAGGTGCTTTTTACTGGTATAACCTATTTCTTTCACTTATAAAATAAGTTACATGGATTAAAGAGGTTATGTTTAAAGAGTTTTTCTGCTGAGGAGAAAGCCTTAATCTCTTTGTATGCCTCAGGCAACATGAATATAGGGACTCTAGTACTTTTTTTTCTCCCACCTTTTGACTACCTAGACTAGAAAGATGGTAGAGATGACTTTTGCTCTGAGTTAGAACGGAGCTTAGCACAATGAGGTCCCTGAGGGCACCACTACAAAAACAAAATATTAACAATGCACATTTGTTCATTCAAAGCTGAACATTTATTTTTTTCTCTTCCTTCTTCCATGTACTCAAAATTGCCACTTAAACAGGATTTTTTTTTTTTTTTTTTTTTTGAGAAGGGGCAGGGGCGGGGGGTGTCCTTGGGCAAAGGTGTAGAGATTTATGGAGCTTTTAAAGATGCAACTTTGCCAAGCTCTGATGACCAAACCCATATTTGATGGCATAAATAACAAATTCTACCCTTGGCCTAACTAAGTCAGAATTTTTACAGAAATGTCTTTCTCCTTTTCTTTTTATCCTATATGTAAATACTCAGAAAACAGTACCTGTCTAAAGTCCATCTATATACATCATTGGTGGAAATGAAAAATGACCCATAAAGGTACTCAGTGCCTTAAATTGAGAGATTACTGCATTACCCTTCTGTAACCAAATTTATACAATCTAGAAATTTCCAATCAAATGATGATTAACCAAGCACAATTCTTAATAGATGATATAACTCACATGATTCCAATGAGCAACAGGTTGTAAACAATCATCATCATTTATCGTGCACAACAGGATATTATAACATGCCTGCTGAGAGATGAACATTTGCTAACTAGTCCAAAAAGGTAGCAAATGGGCATTTTAATGTTTTTAGTAAATTCATCACATCCTCCAGGAACAGCATACCAGTTTCTCCTTTTCTTCCATCTTCCACCCAAATATTTTCTAGAAATTGGATGACTGAAGGCAATGCCACATGGTATTGTTTCTTGAGGGTGCTATGCATCTTATGCTATTTTAATTGGGTTTTCTTCCTAGAGGTGCCAGTTCAGAAAAGTAGTTAAACCTGCACTTAATTAATTTAGGTACTTATGTGGTCTCCTGGTCTTCTCTAGATATGCATGGAAATTATAACTTTTCACATTAAGTTGATAAGACTTTCACACTTGTTCTTTGATTATAAGCAGGTTTAATAAAGGTAACCATGAAAATATATTTAGACACCTACAAGGCATTTGACATAGTACCTCTGAAATACTGATTAAAATTTAACTCTATGCAACTTACTATAGAACATATTAGATAGTTATTTAATTAGCCATATGGTACATATTTACATTAATTATAAAACATCATCCACTGGGGAGCTTTCTACTTGTCTCCATAATGGTGATACAGGCAGTGGATGGAAGCCTGACCCTCGGTGTAAGAGTTAGTGTTTGAAAATTGCCAGGATATGTGGACTTTATACAGTTTTTCTAGACTAGTTAAAGTGCATTCCCAGAGTTTGTTCTTTCTGTCCAGAACCAGCATTCATGATTTCAAGAGAAACTCTAGGAACTCAAAAATATTCAGTACAGATGGGCAAAAATTTTCAGATGGAATGCGTTTCCACTGAAAATTGCTGATTCATAAAAAGTTAAATATTTTCATGAAAGTATTTTGATTTCAATGAATTTGGATTTTGAGAACGCAGTCAGAATGGAACATTCTAACAACATTTAGTCTATTTAGCAAATCGAAATATTTTGTTTTATTTCAAAATGGCTTATTTCAATTTACTTATATATTAGAAGCAAAAGACAAAATTAGAACAAAATATTCAGATTTATTGAAACAAACCTTTTGACTAATCTGGAAAAAAGGCATCGAGAAAAACCGCACCTGAAATCTGCAACTATTTGACCACATCATAAGAACACGTGTCTCATCAGACACAGGGACTAACAAAGATTGCAAAACAAAACATAAAACTTATCTCAGTAGATTAGCCAACGGATTTCACTCACTGGTAGGAACCCAGCTTCTCTGTCATAACAAGGAAATTAATCTGTATGGGAGGAGGTCTGTATGGCTAAACATGACTGCTGGGAAGGGTCAGTCATTTCTCCATGTTTCATTCAGGTTCTTAGCGTGACAGGATCCTAGTGAGACACCACAGGTAACTTTAGATTTGTCTGCATGGTGGGCCAGTATCTCATTAGCAGCTGCCACTGCGATGCTAACCTACTGCTAAGATAACAGGGCTGTGTTTTATTGAAGGTGACTCCAAGGCTACCTCATTTACTGGGGGCAGACAGGATCCTTCTAAACTGCTAATGATTTCTCCTTTGAAGCCAAACACTTTCCTGGTAAGAAGTACCCACTTGGGATGAGAAATACTTGAATCATCACTTTGCTATAGCTTTGTCACCTTGGTTTGTGAATACAACATTGAGATTAACAACAATATGACACCTGTACATATTCGATTTCTAAACGTAGCACCCTTTTAATATGAGCCGAGCTCTTTGTCCCCCGATCTCTGCAATCATTTTAATCCTGTTTGCAGTAATAAGGCAGTGAAAGAACCTAATTCTGTACTCTGATCAAGCTGTGTCGAGTGCAGGACTCTGGGAAGGCAGAAGGCAGATAGTCGAACAGAACCTTTAGGTCTTATAATCCTGGGAAGCCACAGAGGCAGGGAGATGCTTCAAGCAAAAATAAATTGAAAGCAGCCTAGAGACAGCTGTGACAGCCAGAATTTGCTCCAGAAGAACTATCATACAGCCACAATTACTGGAGGAAAGATGTTTTAGGCATGCCTCCTAGAAGTCTGCTGCACCAATTTTAAAGAGCGGAGCAAAGATCTGGCTATGGCTACTGTAGAAAAACGCTAGTTGAACACTCAAGCCAGCTTTCTGGTCCTTCACACCTCTATGGTGGCCAAAAGGAACTGGAGCTCCTGAACCCAAATATCTGATTGGATTTGTCTCCCACTAGTAAGAGGTATTTATCTGAGAGGCTCTTGCCTCCTAAAGGTAATTGATGGTACACATGCAAAGAAAAAGATGGGATTTTTGTTTGCTCCTTTGTTTCAAACAGTCTTTCATGTCTGGTATAAGTTCTGCCCTCCCTGTTATGCACATGATCTCTTATCCCTTTTGGATTTTGGTCAAGTATATATATGCTTTTTTCTCACTTTCCTTCACCCCTAGCTCCTGTATATAATCTTGGACACCCCCTCCTTCCTTTAAATGCCATCATTTTCCACAGTATCCTTGAATCTTGACTTCCAGACTAACTCTTGAAATTATAGACAGATATGATGTATACTTTGGAAAGAAGGCAGCCATGTCATAATCTTATTATTAGATTTTTTTTTTCTCCAGGTCTATTTAAACTGTTTTGACAGTTTGACAGAAGAAACTGGGCTGTCAACTAAAACATTGCTCCCTTCTCCAAAGCTCTCCCTGGAATATATATTTATATATTTGTCCAAAAGTACCTGATTGCATAAAAATCCCTTATCTGGACTCCATCTTCCATGAGGCATACCAGCTGTCTTCTTGGAAGCTGCTGGCCACAGTCTAGGCTTGAGGCTTAGGTACAGACAGTCAAAAAGCCCGAGGCTAATTCAATTCAGTCTTTGCAGGTTAGTCTAAGCTGCACTGATTAAACTGAAACAGAAGTGAGCAGACATTTACCTTTGATTCAGGAAATGGAGCCACATGCCTGCAGTGGGTCAAGCCAGAAGCTGGGGGGCACTAGAGCACAGCCCTTGGGCTGTGTTTTTGCTTCTTCTTCCTGCTGCCCCCAAGGTTTCTGGGATTTGCAGTTCAGAATTATTGCAGCAGGACTCTGTAGGGATGTTCATCACTTCCTCTTCCTGCTTCCAGGTGCGTCTGGGATTTGTAATCCACAGTTGCAGCCAGCACTAAGTTTGAGCAGAGGAAGTAGTGTTTAACCACCCTCTCTGGCTCCAGACCCCAGCCTGAATTTGCCTGGGGGGGCAGTCCCCCCCTTTTGGACTGGGCTCCATCCCCAGTCATGCTTGCCCCACCACTCTTGTCAGCCAGTCCTCACTGCTCCAGCTAGGGAGCAGAGTGGTGGGGCCAGCCCTGCTCTCTGGAGCAGACAGCCCAGCCCAGCCCAGGGCTACAAAGCATGTTGGGATGTTGGGGGACTGTGACTGAATTTGAACCAGGAAGGGGTGTGAAACAGAAGTTTAATAAACTGGTTTGACCCTAATTAGTTAAGTCTGATACTACATTCAACCAAATTTATCTTACCAGTTTCAGCCATTTTGAAGCTGGTTTATGTGCACTAAGCTTCTGTTCTGTTATAGGTTTAAACCAGTTTCTGATCACTTAAACTGGTTTGTGTGTACCTTCTGTCCCTAGCCAAGAGGAGAATGGAGATCTTAGTCACCAAACTATAATTCTCACAAGAATGGATGGTGGTAGCTCTAAAGCAAAATATTGTAGCCTTTGATTGGAACATTGTGGGTTTGGCTCAAAATTTTTCGCTACTTACAATTCCACATACATTTTGGACAGTTTACACAGGAGAAATAGCCCCACCTTTTGATGAATATCACTTATTTTAACAAGCCTATCTTTTTGGTGCAGTGGCTTGCTCTATCAGTGCATCATATCATATATATAAGAACATGAGAAGAGCCCAAAAATACTATGGCATTTCCAACCCAAATTTTAAATTCTGCAAATTTTAAATATGCAAGCTTTCTTCTTATACCCTCTGTGTTTATATTCATCTTTGTCTAAGGAAGCCTGAATCCTGCCTATTATCTAGATATTACTGACAGTAGCATAAGTAATTCATAATAATAAAGCCATTTCCTTTTAGTAGAGTGCCAGGTACAAATATAGAAATATATGCAAATGTTTATAAATAATATTTATTACGCTCAAAGCACAGGCTACTAAGAAAGATCCCCATACTGTTTCATAATCAAGCCAAGGAAGATCAGTGCTGAAGGTTAATATAGATGTGGCACCTTCTGAAATTCTGGTGAAAGAGTCTGTTTCATATTGCTTACTAGTTGCCCTGAAGAACAAGTCGGAGGTCCTTTCCAAATCACATTTGCTTCACAACTGTTCTTAATATTAGGCTTATGTTTTAGCTCTGACATGTCCTTCAAACTTGTGCCCAGAAGGGTTGTGGGGGGAAACTGCAATCTACCTTCATGGGACAGAGTGCTAAAACAGTGTAATTTCTCCATACAGCTCCAAAGTGTGTGTATTATCTATATTGCTGAAGTGGGATTTTTTTTTTTATACTAGCTACAGTTTACTAATGGCATTTCACAAAACAGCATGACCTCTCATCATATTAATATTTAATCAGGCAAGAAACATGGTTTGTACAGAAACCCAAAGCTGACAGAATTCTCAGTGATTATGTTCTGTCTATTAAACAGGAGGAAGAGGAGGCAAAAGTGGGGGCAGCAGCAGCTGATTTCCCGAAGGTAAGTGGGGCAGGAGCCGGCGTAGCTGCAGAAGATCCAGAGGGGAAGCCCCTAGATCCCTCTTTGCTGAGCCGGGCAGGCAGCTGCGCTCCCAAGCCGAGTGCAAACAGAGCACGCAAACAGGCGTGCTCTGTAAGGGCGCACTGGCGTTTGCACTGGCATTCGCACAGGCAGAAGCAGGCAGGGTAGCAAGAGAGTCTCTTCCTCAGGAGGGAGCAGACTCCACCAAAAATGGAGGGAGGTAAGGACTACCTGCAAGCCATGGTGAGGACTCGCAGTGCTGCTCGGGGTCCTGCCTCCATGGTGCCACCCTTCCAGGGCTCCTCTGAGGCTACCACCCAGACGGAGCCCTTGGGGTGCCTGGCGACCACCTGCCCCCCAAGCTATGGGGGTGGCTGGGTGGGATCCCTGGGGGTGGGCCTGAGGTCTGGTGACTCCCCCACCTGCCCCTCTTGTGAGCATCTTCAGGCTCTGGATGGGCAGGTGGCAGAGCTCCAGGCTGAGGTGAGCATGCTGTGGGGGATCTGGGAAGTGGAGGATGAAATTAACCTGTATTTCCATTCTCTGCAGGGACAGGAATCCACCAGAGAGACCCCGCATGCACAGCACCCAACTAATCGGTGGCAGCAGGTTCCTGTCAAGGCCAGGGCAGTCTGAACAACTGCTGTGCCTGCTCCCCAGACACCCCTTGAGAACAGGTATGCAGCCCTGGTCCCCCTCGAGGAGGAGGCAGAAGAACTGGTCCCCAGAGGAACTGAAGCCGCTCGACCTGCATCACTGGCTCAGAAGAGGCATACCCCGAGAAGAAGGAGATGCAAAGTTCTGGTCATTGGGGACTCCATCCTGAGGGGAACCAATGGACCAATCTGTCATCCGGAGCCCTGGTCATGGCAGGTCTGCTGCATGCCTGGAGCAAGGATTCGCAATGTCACAGAGACCATGCCTAAAATCATCAAGCCCTCTGACTACTACCCACTGGTTGTGGTCCATGTGGGTACAAATGATGCATCCAAGGGCAAACCGGATAACATCATGGAGGACTATAAGGCCTTGGGACACCAACTGAAGAGGATGGGAGTGTGGGTGGTATTTTCCTCCATTCTCCCGGTAAGTGGACGGGGTAGGCATCATGAGGCCTGCATTGACGTGGTTAACCGGCAGCTTAGGAGCTGGTGCCACAAGGCAGGCTTTGGGTTTTTTGACAACGACTCATGTTTTTGTAAGGAGGGCATGCTGGGGTGGGATGGGATTCACCTCTCCCCTAATGGCAGACGTATCTTTTCCTCTAGGTTGGCTGATCTCGTACGGCAGGCTTTAAACTAGCTTCACCGGCGGAAGGGGCCGCTTCAAGTGGAGAGGATGCTTCACCAGCACGCAGGGTGACAAGAGGAAGGGAAGCACAGGTAAGTATCAATGTCTGAGGAGCAGGGGGCCACAACTGTCCTGGGAGTGGGAGGAAGGCACGAGCACCCTCAGGAGGCCTCAGGTGCCTCTACACTAATGCTCGTAGTATTGGGTGTAAGCCGGAGGAACTATGCCTCCTGATTGTAAGTAAGAGCCCAGACTTAGTAGAGCTCACAGAAACCTGGTGGGACCCTACCTATGACTGGGTAGTGGGCATTCGGGGGTACACCCTATATAGAAGAGACAGGACAGAGAGGAAAGGTGGGGGGTTGCGCTCTATGTCAAAGAGCACCTCACATCATCAAGGATTAGCTTAGGGTTAGAGGAGGGTCGGGCAAAGACACTATGGGTCAAACTACATGGCGAAAGGGACCTTACAGTGGGTGTCTACTACAGACCACCCAAGCAGGGGGAAGAGCTAGACCAGGACTTCTCCAGTCAGCTTATGGAGGCAGTTAGGTCAAGGGGTGTTATTGTCATGGGTGACCTAAACTACCAGGACATTAGCTGGGAGGAGCAGACAGCCAGGTCTGACCGCTCGCATAGGTTCCTGCCTGCATTACAGGACCTTCACCTTATCCAGGAACTGCACAGCCCCACTAGGGGTAAC
The DNA here is from genome assembly GCF_030867095.1 of Alligator mississippiensis. Lineage (NCBI taxonomy): Eukaryota > Metazoa > Chordata > Crocodylia > Alligatoridae > Alligator > Alligator mississippiensis. The sequence continues at coordinate 281,269,682 of NC_081824.1, forward strand.
GCCTTGCTGGACCTGGTCCTGGCCACGGGGGATGACCTGGTGAGGGGACTGCAGGTCCTCGACCACTGGGCAATAGCAGTCATCACCTGCTGGATTTCACTATCTAACGCAGGGTGTCTAGGGCTCACACCAAGGCTAAAGCCCTTGACTTCAGAAGGGCCAACTTCAATGAGCTTATGAGATTAGTGGGGGAGGCAATAAGGGCCCAGAAGGTAGAGGAGATGGGAGCCCACAAGGGATGGTCGTACCTTAAGGGGGCAATCCTCCAGTCCCAAAGGATAACAGTCCCTGAGAGAAGCAAGGGGGGTAAGAGTGCTCAGAGACCCCCTTGGCTCAGCAAGGGCATTCAGCAATGCCTGAGGACTAAAAGGGAGGCATACAACCAGTGGAAGGGAGGAACTATCACCAAGGAGGAGTACTCCTCCTCGGCCCTGGAGTGTAGGAGGGCTATTAGGAAGGCCAAGGCAGAGATGGAACTCCTGGCTAGCGTCCAGGATTAAGGACAACAAGAAGTCCTTTTTCAAGTACATTGTGAGCAAGAAGAGGGCACCAGGCAATGTAGGGCCCCTGCAAGACACAAATGGTAATCTGGTGGCCACGCCAGACAAGAAAGCTGATATTTTTAACAGTTTCTTTGCCTCTGTTTTCCTGAACAGGGACCAGGATATCCCACCTACCAGAGGTAGGGACAATCTTGGAGATAGCTCTATCACAGTGCAGATGTAGTTAGGGATCTTCTAGAAGGGCTAGACATTTTTAAATCTGCAAGTCCAGATGCCCTCCACCCAAGGGTGTTGAGGGAGCTGGCAGGGGTCATCGCAGAGCCCTTGGCCTGGCTGTATGAGCATTCGTGGTCATCTGGCCAGGTGCCGGGGGATTGGAAACTGGCTAACGTGGTCCCTATTTTTAAGAAGGGGAGGAAGGAGGACCCAAGTAACTATAGGCCTGTAAGCCTCACCTCGGTGCTCGGGAAGCTCTTGGAGAGGATCATCAAGTAGCATATCTGTGGGGGGCCTGCAGGGGAGATCATGCTCAGGGGCAATCAGCATGGGTTCATCAAAGGCAGGTCCTGCCAGATCAACCTGATTGCCTTTTATGACCAAGTAACTAAATCCTTGGATGATGGTGTCGCTGTGGACATAGTCTTTCTAGACTTTAAGAAGGCCTTTGACACTGTCTCTCACCCCATCCTCATCAATAAATTAAGCGACTGCAGCACTGATGCCTACACAGTTGGATGGGTAAAAAATTGGTTGATGGGGCGCACACAGAGAGTAGTGGTGGACAGGTTGTACTCAACCTGGCGAGATGTGAGCAGTGGGGTACCCCAGGGCTCGGTCCTCGGGCCTGCACTGTTTAACATCTTCATCAGCGACTTGGACGAGGGGGTGGAAAGCACTCTGTCCAAGTTTGCTGATGACACTAAGATGTGGGGCGAGGTGGACACACTTAAAGGGAGAGAGAGGCTGCAGCTAGATTTAGGCAGACTACAAAAGTGGGCAGACGAGAATAGGATGGGGTTCAACGTAAACAAATGCAGGGTGCTGCATCTTGGGAGAAGGAATCCACAGCATACATACAGGCTGGGGAGTTCCCTTCTTGAAAGCACAGAGGTGGAAAGGGGAAGAGGGTTCAGAGGAGGGCCACCCGCTTGGTGAGAGGACAGCAGGACAGGCCCTATGAGGAGAGACTGAAGGACCTGAACCTGTTCAGCCTCAGTAAGAGGAGGCTGAGGGGGGACCTGGTGGCTGCCTACAAGCTCATCAAGGGGGATCAACAGCAAATAGGCAAAGCTCTTTTCTCCCCAGCACCACCTGGGGTGACAAGGAACAATGGTCCTTGCACGTACCTTGGGCATATTCAGGAGGAGGTTGGATGATCACCTGTCTGGGGTTTTGTGAACCCAGCATTCATTCCTGCCTGTGGCAGGGGGTCAGGCTAGATGATCTGTTCAGGTCCCTCCTGACCCTAGCTACTATGAAACTTGAAACTGACAGTAATGTATTTTGTCATGTGCTGTTGATACAATATGGAGAGTCTGAGTGGTTCCCCATCCATTCCCTCCTCTCAGAACATGCCACCTTTACTTATTCCAAGGTAAGCCAGTCTAAATTCCTACAATACTTAGATTTCTTCACTTCCATACCCCTTGCCTTCAGAAATATTCTTGGAAATGGTACATATTTGCAGGAATGACTATGTTATTATTACAATTTGTATGACATTAGCCTTAATAATGGACCAGGTGCCACCATGATGACTGCTGTACAAACCTAGGAAAAAAAGAGATGATCCATGCCTCAATGTGTTCACAATTTGAGTCTAAGAGATATTAGATGGATACAGACAGGGAATTTCAAGGTGATAACTGATCAATACAACTCATTTCAACACCCATCACTTAACATTTTTCCAAATGAGTTGCAAGTTGTCCAGGGAAAGGAGTATAGGAAGGTACAGAAAGAGCCTACTAAAACATTAGGTGCTGTGATTTTGTGGACAGATGGCAGGTTCACTCACAGCTGTGGAATAGTAAAGAAACAACAAAAGCAAAGAAATAATCAATGTCAAAAGTAGACCTTTTTGGTGCTTCATAGTTTGGAGCTCTCCTCTATATTTTAACAGCAAACTTAATAGAGATTAATAGCATAAACAAACAACTCCCATGCTAGGGAATTTATTCTCTGTGAGAAATGAAGCAGGGAAAATAATCTTTGAAACAATGGATTATTTTAGCATTGACCCATGTGACTGTAATCAGCAGTTTGACAAATCAAAAAATGGGACTGGATAAAACACCATAAGTGGTCTGCAGATTGTGTTGGTATTATTTACCAGATCACGTCTGCTCAATTTACTAACTTTATTTGAAAACTCCAGCCCTACGATCTGAGCCTGGAATCTGACACTGAAGGTGAAGATTTCTTGTGTATGTATTATCATTAGTAAATATGCTTCTACTCTTCTGAATTGTAACACTGCTTTCATAACCTGCTGCCAATAGATTGCCCTTTGCTTCCAAAGAAATAATCTCAGAAGATAATTATGCTGTGTGGCTGGAACCACTATTGGCTCTGCTTTTGCAAAACTGAAACTTAAATGAGATTTCATGAAATCAAAATTCTCACTACATGGTGGGTTTTTTCCTCCCAATTCTGAAAAAGAATAAAAAAAAAAAAATCTGTCCAACTGACTTTCCTCTCTTCCAAATTTTTCTGATTCACACCAAATGGAATTTGGATCAGAAACACTCTTAGTTAGAGGTTTGACTTGCCTAATAAGATTTGGTAGTGCAGAAAATGGAATGTGATCCCCTTGACTTGTATCTAGATAGGATAATCCAAAGAAAGATCAGGAGAGGGTTAACTGTACTTTATAAGATCACTAGGAATAAAACATATTTATGGAGTGAGAAGAAGAATAAGCAGAAAAAGTGACATAGGTAGGGCTATTTATCCCTCCCTCCCCCTTTTTATGAGCAGAACCAATTAAACTAGAAAATTGATAAATAGGCAGGAGGAGAGAAACAGAAGCACTAAGGGGGGAAAAAGCAAACAAGGGGGAAAAAGCAAACAAGTGAAAAAACGAGCTCCAAGAGAAATAGGAAATCTGGAACCAAGATGGGAAGAAACAGGACAGCGAGAGAGAATGGAGAGAGTGGGAGGGTGGAAGTAAGTGGCAGAAGAGAAAGAGATGGCAGCAATTTTTCTTGGAGTCAGTGGACCTTGAGTAGGTCTACTTACAAGAAAGTCCTGAAGTATCCATTTCCTGCAAATGCTTTAAATGGGTTCTTAAATTTGAGGAACTGCTGATTTAGAGCATTGTTGTCCCTCTCCCCACCCCCAAAGGACCTTTTAGGTCCTACTACAGCATGGTTCAAATAAGCACAAAGTAATGATTCCGTGAGTCAAAACTTCATGTAGCCAGTTGATCAGACTGGCTGACAGTAGGAATAGTGCAGGGTCATACACCAATCTAACGTGCATTTCTATTTTCTTATTATATAGAAGGGCTTACATCAGGCATACAATGAATATTGCTGATTAAGATCATCATCATTGGATTTTATATTTACTGTACTCAGTTTTGGTTGTATTGTTCTAGATGGTCAATCATGTTTGGTTGGCCATATAGAACCATGCATCATTACAATTTACTGATTATTAATGAACTTACAGTATCTACTTAGTGTATGAAAGTATGGCATTTACTTAGAGTATGCCTGTATTTTTCAGATTTGATCATATCACCCCATATACTGTTGTCTAGCACAGATGGGACTGATTCCATCCATCTCAGAATGTTCTTGAACAGGTCTTAAATGTTTTGATGCACTCTGCTGCCCTGCACAGAATGTAAGGCTGTGAAGCTAAGTCTTCCTGACCTGGCCTTATGGCCTACAGGCATCACTGTCCATGAATTCATACTAAGGATGTTAATGAAAAAGACAGTCACTCAAACAAGGTGTGATGGAGGATTCTCAATGGTTTAAATACATTGTTGTCTTGAATAAATGTAACCAGGAAGCCTGCTGTTGTAGTCATTCTAACGGACTGTCTCTACTCAAGGAAGTAAACAGTACTCCTCCCCAAATTTTATTTTCATTAGAGTCTCAGCACAACAAGTTGAGACATTATGGATTAATACCTGAAGAAATGACTCTTTGTATGGTCTGCAGAATATCAGCTTGATTTTAGAAATTGTATTTGATGCACATTGTCAAGCTTCCTGGACAATCCAGAGCTCTAAATCCCCTATTTTAGTCTCATTTCCTGTGCACTCACTTTGACTTTGATTAGTAGGAGGCACTTGATTCTTTCAACAAATACAGAAACTACATGTTCTGTATCAATAGCATGGTTCGAACAAACTGCTTTTGTATACAATAAAAGCTGTGTTTACCAGCATTTTACTAACCAGAATGCTCTATTAACCAGAATTTCCAATGTCCCCCAGTACAAATCCTCACTTTAGAAACTCTTTGCTGAGTCTATCCGGCGTGCACATGCATATCAAGTATTTGCACTACAAGTATGGTACTTTCTTCTGTATAACTCTCAGATAACCAGAATTTTTACATAACCGGCAACCCCCTTAGCCCACTCATGCTGGATAACAAAGCTTCTACTGTATTTACAAAATAAAATAATTAAAATAATTCTCTATAAATTATTCATTTTGTTAGAAGAATAATGTACAATATTTGTACAATTAAGTTTTCAGATACTATTGATTGTTCAAAGATCTGATAACATGTTTTGCCTACCAGCAAGTTCCAGCAGAAAGTAGGAGGTCAAATTAGAGAGAGGCATGATATATAGTTGTAATTTGAACAATTAAGTTAGATCACAACTAAATCAAGAAATTTAATTTCTTTATGATTTCATACTCTCTCTGTAATATAAAGCAATAATTTCAGACAAGATTATGAAAGAAATTAAGTAGCACAAATATACATTTTCACCCTGTGGAGGGCACTCCTGATCTATCAGAAAAAACTTTAGTGAATCTCTAAGTCTATTTTCTTTGATGCAGTTTAAAGGCAAATTCAGATTTGTTTGCTATATGCCCACAATGTATTCATGAGACTAGACTTGAATGGATGAGAGAGTCTTAAAATGGTTGCAACTACTCTCCATTAAGTGTAGGTAAGCGATTTTCATAACCTCCTCACCCAGTCACATAGTAACAGGTAAGTTCAACAAACATACTTTTTCATCTGACATATGAAAAATGGAATCCACAGAGGAAGCAGCAGAAAGAAAAATATTAATATTCCAGAATGGTTTACATTGTGTATGATTAAAATAAGAGTCCTATGCTCACTGCCCCAGAGGACAGATGAAGGTACTTTCCCACTGGGAACAGTGGTTCTGATAAAACCTGTGAGTTATTCTCCCAGGGTGAAATGCCCTCAGCTTCCAGGATGGAAGGATGAGGATAAATGCACACAAATTCAACATCCTTGGAAACAGACCTTCTCACACTGGAGTTTTCCAACCCCCCAGTTAATGTGTGGTAATGCATCTTCTATTAGAAGGAAGGGTGAGAGGGATGGGAGTCACATGATAACAAATAAAGCTACAAATAATAGAAATGTGCAGAAAAACCTTATTATTTTCCCCTTCTTCTGTTAGACTAAGAATGGGAAGTGGCCTTAGCCTAACCTTGGATGTTGAAGAAGGATGACACAGAGCTAGCAAAATGAAAAAGTGGCATGGGGTGGGGGCAGGATGGGGGAAAACAGGAGGGAGAGAGGAGAGAAAGGAAAAAGAAACAGCTGTTTTCAAGGAGAGAAAACAAAGAGCCAGTCTCTGGAGGGGTATGTGTGGGTGGCTGGGTGAAATCTTTTCAGCGGAGCTGTTTAATATTGCATGGCAAGCAAGAGGAAATGACTCAATCCTGGCTTGCTATATCCAAAAGAATTCACAAAGAAGTAGGAAATGCAGGAAACAGCAGCTACCAAGGGAAATTCAGAACATACATTTCCAATGTATATAAATCTCAATTGTCAATACAGCTGCCTTCAATCAGGTTTTTTTGGGCTGTTGTTGTGGTTCCTCAGGACCCACAGCTGGTGGTAATTTCTTGTAACTTCTATTGTCTTCCCTCTCACCCCACATACACAAATATGTTGTACAATCCTACTCTTCAAAAATCTTCCAGTTCTTCCCTCAGGATTACCACCATATAATATGAATATTATTTATGTTTCCATTTTCATTCAGCGAGGGCAAAGCTATGCAGTTCTGTTACGCTTAAAAGAGAATTTTACAAAGAAAAATATATACAGTAACCAGGGATCCCATCCCTCTAGTATAGTCTAATTGCTGTGACAAATAGAACCACTTACAGTATAATAAATGACCACGCACTTGTAGCTATTTGCTACAGCTGAGTGATAAATTTTAATGCCTTGCATCACGACAGTCTATAATCTATATACGTTACCATGTAAATCAATAGAATAGTAGCCAGACAAAATTGCTATTTGTTTGGTGAAAAATATCTTAGGAAAAAGAAAAGTAGTGAAATTAATGACTAAGTGTCATCACAGCAAGGAATAGTATAAAACAATTTAATAATTAAGACTTCAAGGTCAGGCTGGTGGTAATTGATCAAGAGTTACATTTTTGTGAGAACACTGCAAATGAATCTACTAAACTTCTTTGCTGCATAAGTCAAAGTCGTCGTAAAAAAGAGCTAAACATGAAAGTGGTAGAAAGTTAATGCTCTAGCTTTCTACCCCTGGGATATTCATGTTCAGATTCTGGTTAGGATACAAGACAAATGCATTTACCAGCCTTAAGACAGTGCTTAGTGAGTGTCCACATCACAAAGACCTCCACACAATTTGTCAGAGTTGTCACTTTCAATTCAGGACTAGCCATGGTTTGCCCAAAAAGGGGGCAGGTGTTTATAACATGCAATACCAGGCAGATATGTTCCCCTATTGTTTTTAATATAGTTTAAAAATTAGAAAGCCAGAAGGTTGTGTGCCCAAAGCCTGACACTTAATTATGGAAAACTGATCATGAGGAACTGAGCACCTGATCAGTTGTGAACTCTTCTTCATTCTAAAGAAGAATGAAAAACACCTGTCTTGAGGGAAGACATTCCTTCCTTGAAGCCAGTTTGGCACCTAATTCAATTCTTTTTATGTCAGGAAGAATCACCTTAACTACCAAATAGCATTCCCCAGGATACTGTATGTCATCCAAGTGATTGATGATTTTTTGTAAGACAGGATTTTGCCAATACCTCTGGGTACTAATTCCCTGCATAAGACACATTTCCACGCTAAGGTTATGTCAAACAAATCTTTAGTTAAGTGTTTGTGTCCTCATAAAAGAAGTGCAATAAGACCCCCTGCAGCCTACACTTCAAATCCCACAGATTGCTGTTCCTTAGTTTATTGTCAGAGTAAGTTGTAGTGGACTAAGTTGGTGTGATTTTATTCCCACTGCGTGATTATAAATTTATAAAATGAGTACAAGTTAATTAACATATGAGAGCTGTGGCTGCCAAGCTAAACTTCAAAATGAAGAAGATATTTATCAGCATTTTAATATGGTTTTATTCATTTAGATGTTTGATTCAATTACTTTTCTTAACTCAAACATCTGCAAGATGGGTTTATGTGCCTGTAGATATTTTAGTTCACTGCACAATTGTGATATAGACTTCAGATATAGATTTTAAGCTAGATTATGATAATTGTCTCAAAGCCTCACCCAATTTCTTCAGCAGACCAAAACTTGCGTTTTAATGGAGCTATAAAACAGTGTTCAATTTTAACATCAATACTTTATGGAATAGAGGAGGACACACCACATTACTATATTTAATTAGTTTCACAAGTTAAAAAAAATGTACCTTAGTTCTACTTTATTTCTGGCTTTGTTTACCCTCAGCTTTGAATAAGAGAACACTTTTTTTTTATTTATTTATTAATTTTTTTTTTTACAGGAAAAGGTTTTGTGGCAGATTTCAGCATTTTCAAATCCTGCCTAGCTGGAAGATTTCTGTTAGAACCTGCCAGGAGTTTTGTTGAACCTTCACTGAAATTGAATATTTCTTGCAAAGCATTCTGGTTTTGCTGAACTGTCAAATTCTAATGGATCAATGTTTAATGAATTGTTTTTCTGACAGGACAACTCTTAGATTTTATACCTTTTTTCTTTCAGATTAAAGAGCCATCTGCTATTGGCAATAAGTACTTATAGGCCTCAAGTTACCTATTAACCCTCTTTGATAAACCAAAGATATTGATCTTTTCTAAGTATTTGCTATAATGCAGAATTTCTATGTATTGAATCATTCTTATAGTTCTCTCAAGACCATTTCAATTACTTCAACTAACATTTTGAGGCAAGGACGCTAGATTTGAATACTCTGTTCTTTTACTAGTCTTATAAATGTTATATTTGGAGGCAGTGCTAACTCCCTACTCCTCTGTTTATACCTCTAAGGATCACTTTTACCCACCTAGCTACAGTATCTCATTAAGGACCCCCATTCAAATCCTGATCTGTGAGGATGCATAGTGTAACTACATTGTGGGTATAATGCCCATTATGTGCTTACATTCTTTGTAGATATATAACCATTAAAATGCATCTGGTACTGATCAGAATGAATCATAAAGCAAATTATGCTATTTTGAAAAAAAAAAAACACCCAATATTTATGGATTTATCTATTTGATATTGAAATTTAATTCTGCTTTTCCATCCAGCTGTACAATTGGGAAAGAAAAGTCAGAGATTTTGTCATTCTATTTTGTAACTGACCAAAGTTCATTAACCCCCCCCCCCCCCCCCCAAACCATGGCTGTTGCTTGGGGATCTCTTTACTTGAAGGAAAGCTTGATCATAGCTGATGGATGGTAAATACAGGAGTGTTCAACCCCTGGCCTATGAGCCAAATCCAGACTCTGGAGCCATGGTATCCAACTTGTGGGGCACCCTGCAGATCAGGAAATTTGGCAAAGGGGGAGCAGTAGCAATTAATACTGCATCCCTCACCAGGGGTGGGCAAAATGCAACCCGGCCTGCCAGGCCCTTCTATCCGGCCTGCGGGGCCCCTAAAATTTTTAGAAAATTAATATTTATCTGCCCCTGGCTGCCTGTCATGCAGCCCTCAATGGCTTGCCAAAACTCACTAAGCGGCCCTCCGCCTGAAATAACTGCCCGCCCCTGCCTCACCCACTGCCAAATTCCCAAGCTCTGTGCAGCAGGTTAGAGCCAGGCCATACCTCTTTCCCCCATGCAGCTGGATAGAGGCTGGGCCACTCCTCTCCCACCATGCAGTTGGACCATGGCTGGATTTTCCCCACTCCCAGGGGCTAAATGAGGCCCAGCCATGCTTGCTTTGTGTGCCATATCTGGCCCACCAGCGGAATCCTGCCTGTGGTTGAACCAGGCACTATTCATTCAGCCCACAAGGCAAAAAGATTGAGTGCCACTTGTATAACAAATAAAGCAACTTAGTACTCTTCCCTATTTATTTCTTATTTGAGCGTCTTCTTTCCCCATATAGAAACAGTCTTTCTCACTCTCTCTCTCTCAACTGGAGTAGTAGGTGAAAGAAATAAGATATATGTGATTCATTTTCTTTCTTTCCCTGTGCTCACAGACCTTTGCCCCAAAGACTAGTAAACATCTACTTAGAACAAATCAGACATTATTAACTTAGCCTTCGAAGAAAGTAGTGTCATTCAAAGCAGCCTCTGCACTGTTGTAAATTATGATCCATTTTTCATGGTTTCTACAGGCCACCAGAAGAATGCCTATGGAAACTGCATTCTTGTCAGCTACAGTATTCTTCTGGGAAGATCTGTCCAATCTGAACCCACTTCCTGATATTCTTCCTATGTTAAGGGTGAGATGAGGTCAGTTAAGAGCTCTAATGCATCTCTTTGCTGGTTGAAGAGGCCTGGTATGCTGGTACTGTTCCCAAGACCCATTTTCATAATATATGCAGTGTCCAATTGCAACAGAGATTTGGGCCTAAATGTAGCTCTAGAAAGCACAAACATTACAAATGAGTCTTTTAGTCAGAAGAGAGAGACCAATATTTGTAATGCATTCTCAGTGAATAATAGGATCAGGATCAGATGCATATCGTATGGAACCAGCAACTCAAAACAGGCACCACCTCTGCTATCCTGAATGCAAAGCCCTTTCAGGTAGTCCTTGTTTCCTTTCCTCAAACTCAGAAGAGAACAAGATGTGGGTTTGTCCATAACTCAGTTTCAGCTGAAGCAGTAAAGAAGCTAGAATGGGCCAGGGTCAGCCCTGGAAGGCATGGCAGCCTAATCTATTACTGAACATTATGGAAAAAGGAAAAAGTTGTTACCTTGCTAATGATGAGGGGATATAACACAGGACAAGGCATGTGTTTATCTCACACTCACTCTAACATCTATGCTACCATGACCAGCCAGCTCCAAGTTTAAAATAAAATAGGGAGTTTGCTTCTGTGTGGTGAACTGTAAGTATTTTAATCCATTAAAGGTTTTAGGCTGTTTCACAGAAAGAGTACCGAATGAATTCAGGAGAAAAACCTTTGATATATCACAACGGGCATAGCAGTTATTGCAGCTTGTATTGAATTGTATCACAGTCAAGCTATGGAAATGATTCAACGTTACTTGTTAAGGAAAACACATACGTTCTTCCTGATATAGCCTAAACAACATTAACCTGGAGGAAAAAAATATTCACCCTCAAAACCAAGCCAATTTCTTTAGAAGGTGTTACTTTGATGCTGGCCAAGCTGTGTTTGATTATCAGTTGTAGGGCGTGATTTTTTGTTGATTACCATGCTGCTATGATGTGTTTATTGCAGCAATCTAAGAACATGGAGTTGTTAAAGGAGAACATGTGCAGTTCCGTTATATTATGCAGTTGAACTCTATTGTGCTTAAAGTTGATTAATCTTGGTGGGTACCCAGGAACAATATTCAATGACTCTGCTATAATCAGTCAGCTTCCCCTTCTTCCCATTTTTGTAGTTTTAAATTGTAGCTACACTGCAATGCTTAATCTTTCTAAAACTAAGTTTTTTCCTTCTCATTTCCTTGGCTTGTTTCAACTGGATCCATCTTATTGTTTACATTTCTGTATCTCGATCAAGTTATTCTCACTATTATTTATCTTAGATCTTGTTTAGTGACTCTGTTTGAGGTAAAGGATGATTTTATGCATAGTAGGTGTTTTTTTTCCCTCGTTAGTTCTTCTAGCCACTAGTTAATGAATTAATATACACTAAGTACTGTGGGCTAATATTATAAATTGAATAAGTAATGCCAAGAAGAGTCAAACTAACATAGTCAAAATAGACTTTGAAAATAAAATAATAAAGCTCATACTATTCCATAGGTTCCTGTTGAGATCTGATTGCAGAGTCAAGACAGCAGTAGCCCTGCTTATAGCCCAAAAGGGGACAAAGTATTCAAGAGAAAAATAAGAAATATAATTCTCCTTTAGTGGAAGCTCAGACTGTGGTGAAAATGGTCAGATCTCAGTGACAGAAGCAATACAAAACCCTGAACAGAATAGAAAACGGATAAAAAAAAAAAAGATAAATTTTACATTAAAGAAGTCTTTTCCACTGCTCTCTTTGTGTGTCCATACCTCCTATGGAATCCTTCCGCACTGACATATAAAATGTTACAAGGAAAAGAAGATGAACACAGGCTCTTCTGGACATGCAAACAGACAAGTAAGGATGGTCTTGGTGCACAGAAGTGCACTAGAAAGTATACCATGTTTGATGTGAGGACAGGGCATGCATGGGTAGATCTACAATTTTTTAAAGGAAAGTGCAGGAGCATTGACCAGGGCTTCAGGAGTGGCTGCACCTCTGCCCTTAGCTTCCTCTTCTGTACACCAGGATGGAAAGACCATGCTGCTGAAGCAGCAGCCAGGGACATTTTAAAGTCCCTTAATCAGGTAAGAATCCCTCATTTCTTGGCAGCCTCTCCCCTCCATGCCCAGCGGCACCACCTCGGTCTTCTCTCCTTATGGCTCTGGGTGCAGGGAGACCCACCTGCTGCTATTGCTGCTGCCCCAGCCACTCGTGGCCTGTGCCAACCCAGGCTGTGAGGATGGGCTGTGTGGAGACTCAGGCTTAGCTTGAAACAGTGGTAGCATCAGGTGGATTCCCCCTCCCTGATTCTGATCTCAGGTCAGTGGGGAAAATTTGGAGAAGATTGGACAGGAAGGGAGAACACCCCTACTACCACTATTTCTGCTGTCCCTATCTGAGTTTGACTCTATGTGCAGCCCAACTGGTATGTCTTTGAAGCTTCCTCATCCCCATGTCAGCCAGAGAAAGTGGGGATAGTGGCAGTGGCAAGAGGGGGAAGAATGGGAGGAGAGGGGACACACCACTGAATACAGAGGGGAAGGGAATGGGTGCCAGGAGGGGTGGATTCTTACCTGCTTCAGGGACCTTAAAGAAGTTCTTGGCTGCTCCTCCCTCAGTGTGGTTTGAAAGGAGGTTGTGGCTGTGCCACTTCACGCCCTCTGGGTCTGTCCCAGAGGCCATATGTGTTTGTTTCCCAAACTTGCTAGTATATAAATTGTCATCATGGGCAAAGGGAGCCAGGGGGTGCACAGAATAAACTTTCCTTCTGTTCAGAGACAGAGGAGTGTTACCCATAGTGGTTGAAGTAGGTCACAATGTGGTATCCTGCCTTTTTCTGTCAGTTTTCCATGAGCAGAATAAATACTTGCCATCAAGTCTGCTATCCTACCTGTGATGTCTGCTTGCCACAGGGTAGGGTGCAACTATATGAAAGGGCTTCCTTGGTCAAATGTGTAATGCTGTCTGTCTTTGGTGCCAGCAGGAGAGAATATTGTTTAATTGAGTGAATGAGCCTTTTATAAAGGAGAGAAATATTTTGAGCGAATGGCCGAGTCAAACTGATATTGCTCAAATTCCACACTGCCGTATACTGCACTTCCGTCAATTTAAAAAAAGTCTGCTTTACACAATTCTATACTAACACAGTGCAAACAGCAATAACATAGCGATCAGTTCGTTTGCTTTATGAATGACTGTATGTTCAAATGCAGAGTTACTTGATTCAAGGAATAAAGCAGCTTTGCCTCCATAATGGACTCATGCTGTACTCCTGGAAGACCCAGTATGACACAGACATAATAAATGAAGCATCAGTAGCATATTCTCCTCATGACCTGGAGCCTGCTTCTATAAACACAAACATTTCCAAATGTAAAGATTAAGTTTGGCCCAAAATGATTTATTTCAAGTTAAGGAAAGCAAAAACAAGAATGAACGATAATGTCACGTTGCGAGGATGTTTCTTGCTTTTATTTCCTCTGTAGCAACCCTCAACAATTTCCCACTGCTGCTGCTGGTGCCATTTTGGAAGTGGTAGGAATGGTGAAAGCAACCATAGGCAGGCATTTTAACCCAAGCACTGATCTCCAAGGACATTTAGATGAATGGAGATATATATTATAAGTAAATAAATAAATAAATAAATAAATAAATAAAATAATATACCCCCTGCCCTGACACACATGCATATATGCATGTATGCATGCATGCACACACACACACACACACACACACACACGGATCCACAGAAAGAAAATATTAAAATTCTATCATGGTTCACATTGGGAATGATTACAATAAGAGTCTTGCAGCAAAATGTCCCAAAGGAGAGATGGAGGCACTTTCCTTTATATGGATATATATTTCTTTTTAATGCTGGCTATCTATTTTAGCATTACTCCCTATTGTTTTGACCAGTGGAACTGCCCCTGTTGTAGTAGGATTAGGAAAGCTTTAAACAAAAAGTCAAGTAGATATACCAAATCACTAGAGCACCACTAGGTGCACAGGTGGTTTGACTAGAACTTAACTACAGTCTAGAAGAGGCTGCACATTTGCAGGATTTTACTGAGCATAAGTCATTTTAAAACTGTGTAATAAGAAAAAAAGATACTCAGCTGATTGCCAGATAAGACAGTTTAAGATGACTTCCCACATTATACAATAATGTGACTATCAAATTTGGCAGGTAGGAAGCTACAGCTTATAATTTTTTTGAAAGGTTTTTTTATTTTACATACAAAAATACTTACTATTAATAGCCACCCCTCTAAGTGAATTAATACTTGGAATAGCTTTTATATTACAATGCAATATCTAAGACTTTGAGGTTAGACTCTCAAAGCAATCACAGAAACGTGGAATGACATTTCACCCCAAACTATCCCTGTCAAAATGGAGTTACCTTCCTTTGAATTTCTGCACCTTCTTCTTGTTTTACCTGGGGTTGTGCAAACACTTGAAAATATGTTTCTAATGTTTTGGCATGAAAATCAGTACACTCTGTTCAGACTTCTATGATGCAACAGCTATAGGAAAAACAAATGAATAAGGAAAGAAACAAACAAAGACAACCCTCCATCTATCCAGAAATAGGCATGATTCAGTTTATACAAACTTAGTAATATGGTCTCCATTCAGCTGTATGGCCAAATGGGTAACACTTTCATGATGAAGCCACTGAGCCTTCAAATTTTTTACATTTGGTTTACTTGCTTGACTAATCTCAGATTTCCATCAGCAAATGAGTGAACTTAAGCACACAGACCTTCAGTGTAACAAGAAATTTCAGTCCAATCATGTTCTTGCATGCTTAGCAATAATGTCTTCACTACACTGGCTACAATGTGCAATAGAATAGAAGCCAATAATCTGATGTCATACATACTAGGGTCAGAAGGGACCTCAATAGATCATCGAGTCCGACCCCCTACCCTGAGCAGGAAAGAGTGCGGGGGTCAGATGACCCCAGCCAGATGCCTTTCTAGCCTTCTCTTAAAAGAGCACTAAGGTAGGGGAGAGCACCACCTCCCTTGGAAGCCCATTCCAGATTTTGGCCACCCTTACCATGAAGAAGTTTTTCCTGATATCTAGCCTAAATCTGCTCTCTGTCAGTTTGTGACCATTGTTCCTTGTTACCCCAAGAGGTGCCCTGGTGAACAGAGCATCTCTGGTTCTTTGCTGTGTCTGCCTAATAAAGTTGTAGGTGGCCACAAAATCAACTCTCAGCCTTCTCTTGCAGAGGCTGGAGAGATCCAGGTCTCCTCATCTCTCCTCATAGGGCTGGGCCTTCAAACCATTAGCCATATGAGTGGCGCTCCTCTGGACCCTCTTGAGGTTATTGACATCCTTCTTAAATTATGGTGCCCAAAACTGAATACAGTACTCCAACTGCAGTGTGATCAGTGCTCCATAGAGAGGAAGTATCACCTCCTGGGTTCTATTTGTCATGCATCTGCTGATGCATGATAAAGTGCAGTTAGCTTTGCTGATGATTTCATCATACTGATGTCTCATGTTCATCTTGGAGTCCACTAAGACTCCGAGATCCCTTTCTGCTTCTGTGCTGCTGAGAGGGTCATTCTCCAGCCAGTAAGTGTGCTGGATATTTTTATGCCCTAGGTGCAGCACTGCATTTGTCCTTGTTGAACTGCATCCTATTGTGTTCCGCTCACTTTTCCAACCTGTCCAGGTCTGCCTGCAATCATTCCCTACCCTCCGGTGTGTTCACTTCACCCCACAATTTAGTATCATCTGCAAATTTGGACAGAGTACACTTCACACCCACATGCAAGTCACTGATTAAGACACCTAAGAGAACAGGTCTAAGGATCGAGCCCTGCGGGACCACACTGCCCACATCCTGCCAGGTCAATACTGACCCATCCACCACCACTCACTGGGTGCAACCCCCAAGCCAATGTCAATTTTACTTGTTTAAATATAGAATGACCTTATTTGCCTTGCCCCCTTCGTTAGCAGGTGTTTATCAGCATTGGGTTATAGGACTTTCTCCATATAACCAATTACTCTGGGGTCACATCTACATGTGTATGGCAAAGTGGGACTCCCTGCCTAGCCACAGTGCTAGGCTCCCCAGTTGCCTCTGGGTATGGCTCCCACCTGACTCACCTGCTATGCCTTGTTCTTAATTAATAGTTGTTCAGGCAGGAAGCTGCCCATTTTATGCCCTGATGCCAGGGGGCGCCATCTGCGGCTCCGAACCTCCCCTACACTGCAGCCCATGCCTCGCAGATGGCATCCAGATGTTTCCAGCCAGACCAAACAGAGTGTACTCTGTTTCCAGCCTACAGCCAGACAAAACTTAGGCCACACTGTCAGGCCTCAGTCCCATACACATTCATACCACCCTCCTCTCACTAGGGCCCCTCTCACAGGGTCTCTTTCATACCTCAGCAACTCATCCTGCCTTTCTCCCTCTTGGATTGGGCCCCTTAGGCCATTGGCTTAGCTAGTCCATCCCTTGGGTGTCAGACATACCATCTTTTGGGCCTCTCCAGTGACCCTCACCAGGGTAGTGGCCAGCCAATTACCTGACCAGGTCTAAGCTTGCTCTAGTCCCTTCCAGGGGCAACTCTATATACCTAAACAAACTGGGCACTCAGCCCTCTGGTTTTCCTTCCCCACACAGGGGATCCTCATCTCTGCCCCTTTCTAGGGCCACCCCTCACCAGGGCATTCTTATGCCCTCCCTCAGGGTTCCACACCATCCCCTTCACTTGGGGCTCCACACCACCCCCTTCACTCCATGATGGGCTCAGGTGGCCATATCTGTGCCTGGCCCCAACTTTCCCTCTCAGGGTCTTGTACCCCCACATGGCTCAGGTGGCCACAGCCATGCCTGGCCCCCACTCTCCCTCCTCAGGGTCTCTCAGAGTCTTGCATCCCACAGGGCTCAGGTGGCCATAATCCTGCCTGGCCCCAACTCTCCCTCCTCAGGGCCTCTCACCCCACAGGGCTCAGGTGGCCACAGCCATGCCTGGCCCCAACTGCCTCTGGTATTGCATAAACACACCCAAAGGTGAGGGCTAGGGTTAAGGCACCCTTACCCACCTTTCACCTGGGTGATATGTGGCCTGGCATTTCTTGGCCCCCCCCCAGGCCACCCACTCCCAGCAGGGTGTAGATTTAGGTCATGCCCAGGACCAGGAGCCTCCAGTCCATCCCCTACAGCTCCTCCCTTACCTCCAAGATGATACACAGAACCTCACAGCCAGATAATGTTACTACTTTCCCAGCAAGTAGGGAACTGAACTGTTTATATAGGCAGCCAGGGATCTAAAATGGCTGCATCAATCAAACACCTGCTGGCTGCTTGGCTCTGGTCTTAAAGTGGCAGGCACCAACAGCACCCAGCCACACACCTTCCCACTTAAAATGGTACATGGGAGATGTTTCCCCTGCTGCTCCTCTAAGCAGGCTTCTCTCAGAGCCTGTGAGAGCCCTAAAGTGGTGAGCACCCCAAAGGTTCAAAGTGCTCAAACCTCCTTAGAATGAGATCTGGGGGGCGTCACCTGGTTGCCTTCCCTGCTGGGCTCTTCCCCAGCCTATTGCAGCCCCTGCCATGTGGCAAACACCCCAAAGGTTCTATGCCGCTCCCGTTGGCCATATCCCAGATGTTCTGCCCAAATTTCACTCTACCTGAAGGTGAGGTTGACTATCCCTGCAGAAAACCAGAATAAGTTACATAAGCCATCAAAATAGAATAGTCTCAGATTTACATCACTGTAACTGATTTTGGAATTTAGCTCAAAGCTTGTGAGTGTGCTTGTAAAACAAAACAAAACAAAACAAACAACCCCCCAATCCAATATTTAAGAAAAAGAACTACAGAAAAAAAAAGAAAATCTTTAACATTTAAAAAGAGGACAAGAAAGTTATCTTTCCCAAATCTATAGGGACTGACCATGAGACCACTCCATGCAAAAAATCCCATTGACATCACTGCTGTTTCTATTTTGGTAGCTCTATGCCCAGAACATGCAATTAAATTAAGCTTTTCTTTTGAATCCTGAAATCTGCTCTCAGTACTGCCCCAGAGGATTTGTTAAAGAGACACTGGGCAAAGGTGAGAAAGAGCCAGTTCTTTAAAATTTCCAAATGCACTTGCAAACACTGGTTTACTTCCACTGCTAAAGTAAAACATACATACACATCTTATAAATAAAAGAAATAGTTAAAATATAAGTTTGATAGTCCTACTATAGTACCAGATAAATTTTTAAAAAAATCACTTGATAAATATCTCAATTTTGTCTGAGTATCTATTGAGATAGGCTATATTTATTTATGTGGATGCTCAATGGTACCTGAAAGTCATCCCTTAATTATTGCCACAAATCTTCAGCAGAGTAAACAGTGAGCTTCTAGCCATAAACAACCCATAAGGCAGCAGGAATTCAACTAAAATGAAAATTGCTTTTTGCCAACTGTAAACTGTGTCTCTACTGAGTTTCAGTGCTGTTCCTCTTGTTAAGATACTTGCTGTCTTAATAGCTACATGACTGAAATAGAGAGACATGCCCTCTATTAATCTATATTTAAACATACCACACTAAGGGCAAGGGCTTGGCAGAGAAAAATGATTTAGAGATAAGGCTCGGAATTGGAGGCCTTTATTTTAACCAATGTGCTAAGTACAGGAGTCATATGGAGAAGGTATTTAATAACCTATACCATTTGACTTAAATAAGTATGTTGGGACAGGATACCACATGGAATACTGAGGATGCATGTTGATGGCAAGAGATCCAATGAAAGACCAGGAAAAAAGATAAGTAGACAAGGCAAAAAGGTGATGGTGTAATACCTGAGAGGAAATTACAACAGAAAGACAGATCCTGAAACTAACAAGTGATGACTCTGATAGAAATGGTTCAAATGATAAATGCTGGGACAGCATTCATTTATTCTTTTGATGTATTTCTGAATAGCTACTGTCATATTTACATTAGACTTTTTATGTTTTAATGTATGGTATATTTGTAATGAATATTCAACTTTTTATCACAGAATCATAGAAAAATAGGGTTGGAAGGGACCTCGGGAGGCCATCTAGTCCAACCCCCTGCTCAAAGCAGGACCATCCCCAACTAGATTATCCCACCAAAGGCTTTGACCAGCTGGGTCTTAAAAACTTCTCTGGGTAACCTGTTCCAGTACTTCACTACCTTCCTTTTGAGAGAGTTTTTTTTCCAAATATCTAACGTAAACTTCCTTTGCTGAAACCATTGCTCCTTGTTCTGTTTTCTGCTCTCACTGAGAACAGTCAAACATCATCCTCTTTGGAAACACCCTTCAGGTAGTTGAAGGCTGTTATTAAATCCTTCTTAAGTCTTCTCTTCTCTCAGACTAAATAATCCCAATCCCCTCAGCCTCTCCTCATACATCATGTGCCCCAGACCCCTAACCATTTCTGATGCCCTCTGCTGGACTCTCCAATTTTCCCACATCCTTTCTGTAGAGGGGCCCACAATTGGGCACAGTTCCACAGATGTGGCATTACCAGTGCTGAATAGAAGGGAATAATCACTTCCCTTGGTTTGCTGCCAATACTGCTACTAATCCCACCCAATATGCTATTAGCTTTCTTTGCAAAAGGGCACATTTAACTCATGTTCAACTATTGTCCACTGTAACCCCCACGTCCTATCTTGAAGAGCTTCTGCTAAGCCAGTTAGTTTTCAGCCACTAACAGTGCATGGAATCGTTCCATCCTAAGTGCAGGATTTTGCACTTGTCCTTGCTGAACTTCCTTAGATTTCTTTTGGTACAACTCTCAACATTGAGCTTTTAGACAGGAGGGTGTGGTGCACAATTGCACATGCACACACTCAAAAATCAACTAGGTGCATACACACACACTAGGTGCATGCACCCCCCACCAGGTGTGCACACACACACTACCAATTCAGGCACATACACATCCAAAATTACCAGCCTAGGCAACTGCACACCTGTCACCAATTCAAGCACCTACACACACTATACAGACCAGAAGAAATTAGACCCAATATATATATATATACACACTCACCAGTTCACACACATACAACCCACCTAATTGGTACAACTCTCTCTCTCTCTCTCTCTCTCTAAATATATATGTATGTATGTCACTGTGTGCATGATATATGAATTAGTGATCCGTGTATGTGTATTGGGTGTGCAGGTATTGGTAATTGATTCTGGTCTAATTTCTTCTGGTCTGTATAGTGTTTGTGAGCATCAGAACAAGAAGAACATGACCCCTATTTGTCCTCTCCAACACTTGCACCAGGAAGGTGGCCCCAACATTCTCCAAAAAACTTTCTGGATTGCCTGTGCACTGCTGTATTGCCCTCCCAGCAGATAGGATGATTGAAGTCCCCTATGAGACCAGGGCCTGTGATTGGGAAACTTCTACTAGCTGTTTGAAGAAAGACTCATCCACCTTATTCTTCTGGTTTGGTGGTCTGTAGCAGACACCCACCACAACATCACCCTTGTTGCTCTCCCCTCTGATCCCAACCCAGAGATTTTCAACAGGCCTATCTCTAGTTTCATACTGGAGCTTGGAGGTTTCATATAGCTCTTTTACATACAGAGCAACTCCTCCTCCTCTTCTCCCTTGCCGGCCCTTCCTGAACACTTTATACCTATCTATGACAGTATTCCAGCCATGTGAGCTATCCCAAGTCTCTGTTATTCCAATCATATCACAATTCAGAGACTGTGTGAGGACTTCCAATTCTTCCTGCTTGTTCCCCAGGCTGTGTGCATTCGTGTACAGACACTGGGGAAAATAACCAATTGCCCTACTTTCTCAGGAAGAATTAAAAGGCCTCCCCTGTTGCTCCCTTCTACTTGTGTTTCCTCCAGGTCACCCACTTCCCACTTACCTCAGGGCTTTGTTCTCCATCCTCCGCCCCCCCCCCCCCCATGAACCTAGTTTAAAGGACTCCTCATTAGGTTAGCTAACATGACTGCAAAGATGTTCTTCCCTCTCTTCAAGTGGATCCCATCTCTTCCTAGCAATCCTTTTTCTTGGAACAACATCCTGTGGTTGAAAAAGCCAAAGCCCTGCTGGCAACACCACGGCCTGTGGAAACCTTGACAGTGAGCATGTCCTGCCTAGACAGACACTTCACAGGTGCAAGCAGAGGAAGAGCTGGCAGTGACAGTGCCTCTGGCATTGTGACATCCTCCAGCCATTTCTCTGGGTCTCTTTATCCACCATCTATCTTTTCTTGCCCCTCTTTCCAAACAGACCTTCCCCAGCAAACTCCTCTGTAAGTTGGCCTGTTCACTGCTTCTTGATCCCAAAAGGTTACCTTTTCCTGGGTAGCCTGCTTCCTCTCACGAAGCTTACAGTGAAGGAAGGTGAGAGAGTTTCCAGGCAAACTCCTTAGCAAACTCCCTCTTGCTCTGGACTCTAGACTGGGGCATAAATATTGGTCTAACTGCTGAATTTTACCTACTTACACTAAATGTATGTAGGTTAGTTTCTGTTAAAGAAAGAACTTACCTTAAAGGCTCCCCTTCAAAGATGGGGGTGGATGAGAACTGACTTGTGAACTGCTTGCAAACTATCCTGTTTGCTGCCCCTGTTCACTTATTCCCTGGTTACTCAAGAAGTCTTCTTTTATACCCTGCTAGGCCTGGACTGTTAGGGATTTTGTGAGAGAAAGCAATCACCCAGCTAGCACCATTTCCAGCTGCTCAGAACACATGCCCGAACACACAGCCTACCAAACAAACACTCAGGAAGCCAGCCACACAGGCAGCCATGGCTCACTTACCTTCTTGGAGCAGGATCTGGTGCCTGGTTCCCAACTCCTCTTTCTCCTCTTGCTCCCAGTGAAGTGCTTGCAAACTGCCTTGTTTGCTGTCCCTGTTCACTCACTCATTTCCAAATATCATCTCCAGATCCCATAGGAAGTGCCTCCAAAGATAAGCAAAGTAATTCATGAACTATAGAATGAAGACATGGCATACAGATCTTACCCCTCTACTCTGCTCAGCCCTGAACACTTATCTATTCCATTAAAAGAAAAGTTTGACTGATCATTATTATCCTCCAATACATACTAGCAGTTCCCCCTCTAAAAAATAATAAATTAATTCAGCAAAGAATTGATGAAAGTTCCTCATTAGGCTAGGCCACTACTCATGTCTTTAAAGATAAAAATATGTTTAATCATCATGCTAGAGAAAAGCCAATATGCTTGGGGAGAATGAGAACAAAATGCAAGGAAACTAGAAATACTATTTTCTAAATTAGATAGTACGGTGTCATATCCTACCTAAACTGTCCTAGAAATTAGGTATTTTTAAGGAATTTAGGACTAAACCTGGATTTAAGATTGGTTATTCCAAGTCTAGAATATTGTCACTTTTGACACTGTCCTGTTAGTTAAAAAGAGATAGGCTAAAAATATGTTGGGAATCCCTAAACTATTAGGTACGGCATAGAAAGAAAAAATTACACAATATTGTCTGGCACAGTAGTTTCTAAAAAAAACCCCAGAAGTTCTTTTGAGAGGGGGTGAATAAAACAATACTTAAAGATCATAAGAGAAGCCAACTGCAAAGACTCATAAGAAAAATGAAGAAGTTCTAGAATCCTTATTTTTAAAAGTCCAGCTTGTTTTCTGGTTCAAAGAGGTTAAGTGGTAATGGAATCTTATCCAGAAGACCCATGATCCTTTAATCCTAATCTCAATAAAAACTCACTTTCAAGTTAAAGATACAAATATGATATGAAAGTGCTTTATATAGTTTAAACACATTCGTGGCTGCAGCCCATCAGAAGTCAAGGTTCTTCAGAAAAGGTGCTGGCTTACTAAGATCTAGCAAAAGGGATAAAGAATATTTTAGGACAGTATTATAAAAACAGAGTCCTATTAAGTGATGTTAAGATGCTTGGCAAGTTTTCACCAGCAATCTTGCTAGGGACTCATGGAAATTAAACAGTGCATAAACACTTCTCCTATGACTATGTTTCTGCTCCCAAAAGTATTTTGCTTCATTCTTGCTATGACTATGAAATGTTCAGTTTCTTAAGTAGCCTGTAACATCTTCAGATAGATAGCATTATTATGCACTATTAATTTCTCATACAAGAATCCAGTCTAATGAAGAGCAGTTTGGAAAACAGCACTACTAAAACAGAATAGAATAACGTGAATTTTACTCATACATATTAATTCCCTTTTCACTGCCACTTTGATAAAATATTGAGTGGGATATTCAGTAATTACTGAATGTTCATATTCAGAAGTGCTATGGTACTTGAACAGCCTCATACAAGTCTTCTCTCCAGCCTACTTCTTCCTTCAAAATGCCTTAGCATCGCCAAGTAACTGAAAGGGATGTTAGTTTCCTACCATTTCTCACTTGGAAGGGAGCTGGGTAAATTCTTTCTCATGTTGATTTTTGTTTTGAAAGACAAACTTACTGACCTAACTGAAGATCTTCTAGACTTTCCTTCCCATTTATCAAGCAGCAGTTCCTCCTGGTTACTGTGCTGTATCTCCTATGAGCGCACCTAGGCCGAGCCTGAACTGAGCTATTTAACTGGGAAATTTCAGATTTCACACAAGATCTCGAAAAGATGCATGTGCTTCAGAGATGAAGGATTTGAGTACTTAAAAGAGCTAGCACAGTCTTTGTTGAGGGAAAATCAGATGAATCTTTTAGGTTTAGGCCTTGTAAAAAGGGGTTTTAACTCGAGAGACTGGGAGTGGGGCACAAAGAATAGGAAGGGAATCGTTCTATCAGGTGCCCCCTGTATCCTACACACACGCACACATCAAGCCATCAGACCAATACTCTTTGCATACATTAGATGTGAGGGACAGATTCTACTATGCCTCAACTAGATACTTACTGGGCATATCTACATGTGCTCTTAATGTGCTGTAAACTTACTGTGCAGTAAAATACTGTGGTAAGCTTTCTATGGGACTGCATTTACACGTACAGCTTTCTGTGGGACAGCTGCTTCTGGTCAGCTGTCTATATGAGTGGTACTGTGCAGTAGCTAATGCACAGTTAATCCACTACCTGTACTTACAGGTAGTAGAAAACAGTGCATTAGCCTAATTTACTGTGCAGTAGCTGCTGTGCATGATTACTTGGTGATGCCTTACTGCAGAGTAGATTAGTATACTGCACAGTAAAGCATCTCATGTAGACATGCCCACTAAAGAATGAAGTTGGGGTCTTAACTGGGGGCAGTAGTAGATTGGGCCTGTTGAAATAAAAGGCCCTGAGACTGAGATGCCTTAAATAGTACTCCTCAACTGCCTTATGGAGTTGGAATGACAAGAGTCTCTCTCCCTTCCTTAGTATGACCTGTGGCAGGTTTCCTCCTTCAGGTTTGCTGAGGCAAGGGAATGAGATGTTCCAGAGCCTTCTTCCTGTCTTTCCCATCTTTCAGGAACAAAGAAGAAACATTTCTAGACAGAGTGGAAGAAAGCTAATGGCATACCTGACTGCATTAGTAGAAGAATTATGCATTAGGGAAGATCAAAGGAAGTTGTTATTTCCCTCTATTTGGCATCTGGAGTACTGTGTCCAGTTTTGGGCCCCCTACTACAAAAATGCGAAGGACAAATTGGAGATAGTCCAGAGGAGGGCAAAAAAATGGTTAAGGGCTTGGGCACATGACTTCTGAGGAGAGGCTGAGGGAACTGGGCTTAGTTAGCCTGGAGAAGGGAAGACTGAAGGAGGATTTAATAGTAGCCTTCAACTACCTGAAGGGTGGTTACAAAGAAGATGGAGCTCGACTGTTCTCACTGTTAGCAGATGACAGAACAAGGAACAATGGACTCAAGTTTCAGCAAGGAAAGTTTAGGTTAGATATAAGGACAAACTTTCTTATGAGGAGGGTAGGGAAGCATTGAGACAGGTTATCCAGGGAGGTTGTGGAATCTCCATCCTTGGAGTTCTTAAGATCCAACTAGACAATGCCTTGGCTGAGATGACTGGGGACAGTCCTGCTTTAAGCAGTGGGTTGGACAAGATGACCTTCTGAGGTCCCTTCCAACTAATTTTCTATGATTCTGTGACTTCAAAATTCTTTCCCAGATTAGTCAGATGAGAGGTTATTTGTTGTGTCTTTTTCTGCTTTTTTGTTTGGAGAAAGAGAAAAAAAGAAGTATCTACTGGAACTGGATAGACACACGTGTACCCTCATGGGGTGGATGAAATAAATACCCTTCAACTAAATATTACTTGGATCTCATTCCTGAAATGGCTGAACCAGATTTGAAATTTGGAAATTTTACTATTCAGTTTTTCTCTCATTTAAATATCAGTAAGTAAGAGACGCTGCAAACATTATTTCCATCAGAATGTCTTCCATTTTTCTTGGAAAAGATGCCTTTGTCAAAGTATGAAGCAGTGAAGCAATAAAATAACTGCTTTTATTCAGTCATTCAGCCATTTAAGATCCTCTAAAGCAAAATTTAAAAAATAAATGAAAATGGACCCAGAGGGTGGGTCTCCAGGGACAGGCATATGTGGTTTCCAGCACCACAAACCATTTTGTGGTGCCACAAACTACACATGACAAACATTTAAGCATGCCCCACACTGCAGATTTGCAGTGCAGGGCCAAAATTTGCTACTGGGATTTAGCAACAACAACAAAAAGGAATAAAAAGCAGCACAATGCATGCTCAACAAGCATACACTGGCACACATGGAGGCCAGGCCATCCAAAGCAATGGTTTGGCTGTTGACTGGGCCTCTGTGCTGCCTGACCTGTGCTCCTGCTGCTTCAGGCCACCAGGTAAGACTGGGGAAGACTGGTAGAAGAGCTGGGAGGAGCTGGGAAAAAACAGTTTGTCCAATGTGAGACAAATTTGTCCCTCAATAAAGTGCACATGAAGGGGGGGGGGGAGTTCTGCAGCTATTCATGCTGCTGCAAGAACGTACCCCTGCGTGTCTAGACATGGCTAGAGAGGATGTGGACGTAATTCTGTTCAAATTTGTGATGCTTCCAGAGATCTGGGTAATAGAAGCCATATAAGTTGCACTATAGATATATTATTGTTCTAATGTCTACTATTGAACACTAGTCATATTTCACATTAGAGAGGGCTGCATTTCATAGCTAAGTGAAGTATTTTTTGCAAGTGTTTTTGGAATATCCAGGGTGCAGTGTTATCAATGTCATAAAGAGAAGCCATTATAATTACTTAGCACATTGTTTGATATATTCAATGTGGTAGTGAATAGACTGTCCCCATAGGCGCAGAATCACACCAACAGCAATTCCGTTTCATGACAAACTATGTTTAAATACTAGATTTACTAATATGGTTTAACATTGAATATAGTTAGTGTTAAATTGCTAAAGACATGAGATTTGTTTGTGGAGGGAATACAAAATTGGTCTCTAAATCCATTGAACAGAAAATCAAGGAAATGTAAATTCAGGGTATGCCAAAATATTTTGTCCCTTGAAGGTAGTGAGTGATTACGCAAACCAATTTATTCTTTGTGTTGCAGGCATTTAGCAAAGCCAGGGATCGCTAATGTGTTATCAGGAGGATAGAAGAATAAGGTAAATGGGGAATCCTTTTAGCACTGTCAGTAGTAAATTAGGTCTATCAGGATCACAATAATGGATACACCAAGTAGTCACTAGTGAGCTAATTACCTTTCTGAATGTGAAAAGACTAAAATTTAGTTGGAAACAATTACCACTAAGAAATGTTGCTCAGTCTCACTCATTCTTGTCAGTGTATGCAGCTCTGACATTTTTGAAAATACAATGTGTCTTCTCCCTCGACTATTTGTTTTGCATTTTGATCTATTCTCTTGTGGAAAAAGAGAAGGCAAAGGGAAAATATTACTCTTCATATTATCAGGCCATCTGATAAGTATTCCTTATGTTGAGTATAAGGAACATTATGGCAGGGGGAGTTCCATCTGCCATCCCTTCTTCAGTTGAGCTAATGTCTAATTTAAAGCAAGTAAAGCTTGTTAATCCTTGGAAACATTTTCATTACTCTATCTGTCAAATTTAAGACTGCCACTTAGGATGATTCACAAGTCACATCATGTTATGTTGGCTGATTGTAGCATGTTCTTAAAGTAAAATCATTAGCTATTTTCTGGCAAAGAACTGGGTAAGTACCAATTTTCCCATATTAACTTTCTGTTAAATCCACAGTTTGTTTGCAACAAAGAACAAATCAATCAGAGGCAGTGTGGTAATTTTCATTAAGTGTTCACATTTGGTTTCTGACTTAGAAGCTCAGTTAGTGGTGGTGACGTTATTAAATTCTGATTTATTAAGCATCCTTTACAGAAGTAAGAAAACAAGTAGAAACCTATGGTACTAGTACTAACATGGCTTGTGTAATAAAACAAGAACCAATCCACAACCTTGGCATTTTATATTATCGTTTTTGCTTACTCTTGAGAACTGTAATTACATTCCACAGCTGAGTCAGTTCTGGCAGCCATTTTTGGTTGAACAGTGAGGTTCTCAGTCTACTGTGCCAAGCCAGATGGCTACTTCTTGTGAACACTGTCCAGCTTGAGAAGGGAAAAGTTAGGACTCCATGCCAGTGATTCAGCACATCAGATCCCTGGGTAAGGGTCAACATTATGGTCATGTACTCTAACAGGAACTTGAAACATGGTATGTATTTCCCATTATCCTTGTGTTACTTAACACCAAGGATACAAATACAAAGAGGAAAATGTTTTGGGTCCTTAAAAGTGAATAACTAGTCTAGTGGAAAGTGGAAGATCAAATGAATATATATAAAAAGGTGAGTTTTTATATACTGTATGGAAAATAATCTTATTTACAATCACAGTACTGCAGATCTAGTATCTGTCAATGCAGTGCTGTATAAAAAGATACTTTAAAATGTTATCTTGTCTTCAGTGGTTGCCTCCACATCAACTGCTTAAAATTATGTGCATGCTTCAAGGTAGTTTTTTAAACATCTGTGCATGTATGATACAAGCAGTGACTTTGCTCCTAGTTCCAATCGCCCTTGTATAAACCCTTATAAAATATTTTCTCCACCCCTGCAGAACCAAGGGTGAATTTTGCTGAAGCATTTCATTGTCAAGCGTAAACAGAAAATATATTTGGTAAACCACAGAAAAGGCTCAATCCTCTGTGAAGCTTGCTCAGAGTTTATCTTAAGCAGGTCTCAGAGTGGAATTCTAAAAGACTGCTTAGTCAAACCCTTGTCTAATCTGCACACATTTGCACAATTTATTTTCATAATTAAAAAAATATTGATAGAAAGAACCATTAACAGTGGCAGCTACTAACACAGGGGGGCTTATTATGCAAGAAGCTTTTAAAAATTCTATTAAAAAACAAACAACAGAAATCTAAAGATATTGGCAGAAAACAACTGAGCTGCTGCACTATCCTGACATTTCTGCCAGGCAATTTTGGGACAGGTCAGCTCCTGTTTTACATATTTTTACATATTTTTTCATTGCTTGCTTTAAAAAAAATATAAGCATTTATCAGATACGATGTCAAGTGTCACTTCTCAATGACAGGGAACAATGTCATACCGTACCCACAACATCCATCTCCTACATATTGCACAATAATCATAATTCTATTCACACTTTTAGTAATTTGTCTATCCATTTGTAGTGTTACCTCCTGTCAAGATCTTTCCTTCATAAAGTCCCAAAATCTGGTGTCAAGGGATTAGGGAAGAATCTCAGTTATGAAGGGAAAATAAAAAAAGGAGTTTCTAGTCAATGGGAATTAAACACTCAAAAAACAAACTCCATATATCTAATTGACTTAAAATCATGGGATTTTAAAATAAATCATTTTTGTTCAGCTGTTAGTTTGTTATTTTCAAAAGCTTGATGTTGGTGACACCACATTGGGATCAAGTATGCATTTTAGCCAAAACCTTGCATTGAGAAAAGCCCTCTGCTTAATGGGAGATCCACAATCTTAGATCATGGGTAAAAAAAAATTATCCTGAAATTCCAAGGAGTACAGATGCAGTATGTCTACATCTGTAGTATGGAAACAAAAGCCAAGAGGAAAGTAAAGATCCAGGGGACCTGGATAAAAAAAAAGCTTAGTAAGGTGGAACAATGGTTGAAGCCTTAGCAAAGTTCTCAGGGAGAATTTATGGCAATCAGATACTTGAGGAGTTTACATACTAATGCAATTATCATGGGGAACAAACAAGAATGGGAAATCCTAATTCAATCAAAGAATTATGATGTAATTGGGATTACAGAGACACAGTGGGATAGTTCACATGACTGGTGTATGGTCATGGTTGGGTATAGCTTGTTCAGAAATGATAGGCAGGGAAAAAAGAAGGTGTTGCCCTATATATAAAGGCAATGTACTGTTCTGAGGTGCAGTATGATGTGAAAGGTAGGTCTGTTGAAAGCTACAGGCCAATAAACCAACAAGAAAAGGTGGATAAGACCTTCATTAAACAACTGACAGAAGCTTCCAAATCATAGGGCCTGATACTTGTGGGGGACTTCAGTTATTGGGACATCTGGTAGGACGGAAATGCAGATTGGACAAGCAGTCCAGCAAATTTTTGGAGTGTGTTGGGGAATATCTTTTGATACAGAGGGGAGAGAGGCCAACTAGTGGGGAACCTGTTCTTGATTTGCTGCTAACACACTGGAAGGAATTCAAGTAACGTGGGGCCTCTGCAGGACATGCTTGGTAATCTGGTGGTAGCACAAGATGACAAAGCTAATCTCTTAAACAGATTCTTTCCTTCCATTTTTCTTAGCAGGGACATCCCCCACACTGGGAATCCAGATGGACCCAAGGGAGGCACATCCAGGCCCAGGGTCAGTGAGGACCTAGTCAGGGAACTTCTGGTGGGACTAGACGTGTTCAAATCAGCAGGTCTGGATGATCTCCGCCCCAGAGTGCTGAGGGAATTGGCAGAGGTCATTGCTGGACCCCTGGCACGGCTTTACGAGCACTCGTGGTGCTCTGGCGAGGTGCCAGAGGACTGGAAAAGGGCCAATGTGGTCCGCATTTTCAAAAAAGGGAGGAAAGAGGGCACAGGAAACTATAGGCCCGTTAGTCTTACCTTGGTCCTAGGGAAGTTCTTTGAGAAAATTATCCAGGTGCACATCTTCAAGGGACCAGCAGGGGAGATTATGCTTAGGGGCAATCAATATGGGTACATTAGAGGCAGGTCCTGTCAGACCAGCCTGGTTGCCTTCTACAACCAGGTCACAAAAGCCGTGGACTCAGGTGTCATGGTGGACATAGTCTTTCTGGAGTTTAGGAAGGCCTGCAATACTGTCTCTCACCCCATCCTCATCAAAAAATTAGGTGACTGTGGTGTCAATGCCTACACAGTCAGATGGGTCACAAATTGGCTGGAGGGCTGCACCCAGAGAGTGGTGGTGGATGGGTCATTTTTGACCTGGAGGGACATGGGCAGTGGGGTTCCCCAGGGCTCGGTCCTCAGGCCCACACTTTTCAATATCTTCATTGGTGACTTGAATGAGGGGGTGAAAAGCACCTTGTTCAATTTCAGATGACACTAAGATGTGGGGAGAAGTGAGCATGCTAGAAGAGCGGGACAGGCTACAACTAGATCTGGACAGGTTACAGAGGTGGGTGGATGAGAATACATAGTTTCATACTCAATACATAGTTTCATAGTCTGTAGGGTCAGAAGGGACCTGAGCAGATCATCAAGTCCGACCCCCTGCCATGGCAGGAAAGAGAACTGGGGTCAAATGACCCCAGCAAGGTGTTCATCCAGCCTCCTCTTAAAGACTCCCAGGGTAGGAGCCAGCACCACTTCTCTTGGGAGTTGGTTCTAGATCCTAGCCACCCTGTCAGTGAAGTAGCGCCTCCTGATGTCTAGTCTGAATCTACCCTCTGCCAGCTTGTGGCCATTATTTCTTGTCACTACTGGGAGTGCTTGGGGGAACAGGGACTCTCCCAATGCCTGCTGGTCCCCTCTGACTAGTTTTTAAATGGCTGCTAGATCCCGCCCCCCTCCCCCCCTGTCTTCTCTTGTGGAGGCTGAACAGGTTCAGGTTCCTTAGCCTCTCCTCATAGGGCTTGTCCTGCTGCCCCCTGATCATGCAAGTGGCCCTTCTCTGGACCCTCTCCATGTTGTCCACATCCCTCCTGAAGTGCAGCACCCAGAACTGGATGCAGTACTCCAACTGTGGCCTGACCAATGTTGCATACAGGGGGAGGATCACCTCCTTAGACCTGCTCAAGATGTATCTGTGGATGCATGACAAGGTATGGTTGGCCTTCCTGACCGCATCCCCACACTGTCGGCCCATGTTCATCTTGGAGTCTATAATGACTCCAAGATCCTTTTCTGCCTCTGTGCTGATGAGAAGGGAGTTCCCCAGCCTACAGGTCTGCTGCTGGTTCCTCCTCCCTAGGTGCAGTACCTTGCACTTGTCAGCATTGAAACCAATCCTGGTCTCATCCACCCGCTTCTGCAACCTGTCTAGGTCCAGTTGCAGCCTATTCCTCCCTTCTAGCATGCCCACTTCTCCCCACAACTTAGTGTCATCTGAAAATTTGAACAGGGTACTTTTTACCCCCTCGTCCAAATCACTGATGAAGATGTTGAACAGTGAGGGCCCGAGGACCGAGCCCTGCGGAACCCCACTGCCCACATCCGTCCAGGTAAAATAAGACCCATCCACCGCCACTCTCTGGGTATGGCTCTCCAGCTATTTAGTGACCCATTTGACTGTGTAGGTGTCAAAACCAAAATCCCCTAGTTTTTTAATGGGAATGGGGTGAGAGACAGTGTTGAAGACCTTCCTAAAGTCCAGAAAGACTACATCCACTTCTACCCCTGCATCTAAGGTTTTTGTAACCTGGTCATAGAAGGTCACTAGGTTGGTCTGACAAGACTTGCCTCTAATGTACCCATGTTGATTGCCACTAAGCATAATCTCCCCTGCTAGCCCCTCACGGACATGAGCCAGGATAATTCTCTCAAAAAGCTTACCCAGGATCAAAGTAAGGATAACTGGCCTATAGTTTCCTGGGTTCTCCTTCCTCCCTTTTTTGAAAATGTGAACCACATTGGCCCTTTTCCAGTCCTCTGGCACCACACCAGAGCACCACAAGTGCTCATAAAGCCGTGCCAGGGGTCCCGCAATGACCTCTGCTAATTCCCTCAGCACTCTGGGGTGGAGATCATCAGGACCAGCTGATTTAATACATCCATTCCCTCCAGAAGTTCCCTGACTAGATCCTCACTGACCCTAAGCCTGAATGCACCTCCCCAGGGACCTATGGCGGTCCTGGTGGGGGTTGGGGGGTGACCTGATCCTTGCTCAGGAAAATGGAGGCAAAGAAATTGTTAAATAGGTTAGCTTTGTCATCTGGTACAACAACCAGATTTCCTAGCATGTCGTGCAGTGGCCCCACATTACCCAGTACCTTCTTTTTACCCCCTATGCATTTAAAAAAGGACTTCTTGTTGTCCTTGATCTGGGTAGCTAGTCCCAGTTCCATCTCTGCCTTGGCCTTCCTGACTGCTACCTTACAGCCCCAAGCAATCAAGGTATAGTCCTTCCCAGTGGTGGCCCCTCCCTTCCATTGGGTGTACACCTCCTTTTTAGCTAGGAGACACTCCCATATGCTTACGGGACAATATGGACAAGTGCAAGGTATTACACCTGGGGAGGAAGAACCAGCAGCATACCTGCAGGATGGGGAACTCCCTTCTTGTCAGCACAGAGGCAGAAAAGGATTTTGGAGTCACTATTGATTCCAAGATGAACATGGGCTGCTAATGTGGGAACACGGTCAAAAAGGCTAACCGCACCTTGTCATGCATCCATAGTTGCATCACGAGTAGGTCCAAGGAGGTGATCCTTCCCCCTCTATGTGACATTGGTCAGGCCACAGTTGGAGTACTGTGTCCAGTTCTGGGCACTGCACTTCAGGAGGGATGTGGATAGCATCGAGAGAGTCCAGAGGAAGGTCACTCACATGATCAGGGGGCAGCAGGGTAGGCCTTACGAGGAGAGGCTACAGGACCTGAACCTGTTCAGCCTCCACAAATGAAGGCTGAGAGAGGATCTGGTGGCTATCTACAAACTTGCCAAGGGAGACCAGCAGGCAACGGGATTGTTCTGTTCTCCTGAGCACTACCAGGAGTAACAAGGAACAACAGTCATAAAGCTGACTGAGAGTAGATTCAGGCTAGACATCAGGAAGCACTACTTCACAGTCAGGGTGGCTAGGATCTGGAACCAACTTCCAAGGGAAGTGGTGCTCGCCCCTACTCTGGGGGTCTTCAAAAGGAGGCTAGACAATCACCTAGCCTGGATCGTTTGACCTCAGCATTCTTTCCTGCCAATGACATGGTGTTGGACTTGATGACCTGCTTAGGTCCCTTGTGACCCTACCAACTATGAAACTATGAATTCATTGGGACATGAAGGTGGAAGCTAACTTGGGTGACAGTGACCAAGGAGTGATACAGCTCAAGACCCTAAGAGGAGGAAGAAAGGAGAGCAACAAAATAAAGACACTAGACTCAATGCCAGACACAGACATGGGCATGCTGGGTGGCTGCCCGGGGCCCAGACTGAAAGGGGGCCTGCAAATGGTAAATTTAAAATTATTATTATTATTATTATTATTATCTCCAGCAAAGGGGGCCCAATACTAAAAGTTTGCCCACAGCCACCAGGATTCTAGGTACAGTGGTGGCTGGACTTCAGAACAGCAGACTTTGGCAAACTCAGGCATCTGGGAGGCAAATCTGAGGGGAAAAGGAGTCCAGGAGATCTGGTTTAAGAGCAGAAGCAAGGTATCCTGATGTGATAGAAAATGGAAAGTGCAACAGGAGATCAACCTGGCTAGACAGAAATATTTTCAATCAGTTTAAAATAAAAAAGGAATCGTATGGAAAAATGAAAATGTGGCCATAGTACTAGGGAAGAATATAAGATTATTGCATGGGCAGGCAGGAGAAAATTAGGAAGGCCAAGACATGATTTGAATCTAGCAAGAGACATAAAAGGCAATAAAAAGGTATTCTACAGGTATGTCAAAAGTAAGGGAAAGACCAAAGCAACCATACCCATAGATTCCTTACGGAATATAGAACACAATCAATTTATGGAAGATTCAAAAAAAGGCTGAAGTATTTAACATATTTTTTACTTCCATATCCACAAAATACTTGTGGAGGTCGGGTGAGTTCCTGGATGTCAAGTCTTTTCACATTGACTCCCACAACATCCTCATGAACAATTTAAGGGAATACAGATTAGATGTAGGGACTGTAAGGTTAATACAAAACTAGTTTGATCACTGTGCTCAACAACTACTTGTCAATGCCTTAATGTCTAGTTGGGAGGAGGTATCAGATGGGATTCCCTGGGGGTTAGTAGTGGGTCCTGTACTGTTCAACAACTTCATTAGTGATTTGGATGATGAGTTTGAAAGCACGCTTAAGAAATTTGCCGGTAACACCAAGCGGGGAGGAGTTGCTTTGAGACAATCTGGAGCCAGGGGGCAGGGCTAGAATCCAGAATGACCTGGATAGGCTGGCAATGACTTCCTACATATTAACAAGGCAGATGAACTAGTTTACAAACATATTCTAGATGATTCCACTCACCTTCCAGACTGCTACGTCGGCTGTGGACTTGCCCATGCTGAACTGGTTGGTGACACAGCAGAAGCTGTTGGGGGTTGTGAGCTTCCTGGTGGTGATGGTGACTCACTTCTCTGGATTCATTGGCGGCCTTATGCTGATGACCTGCCACTCAATGTGGGGGGGCAACTGGGCATTGACGTTCATGAAGGTGGCCAGGCATATAAAGTTCTGTAGCCACTCTTTGTCATCTCAGAGCAATCTGCTTTCACCAGCAGCTGCTGGTCTTGTGGTCCCCTAGCCACTGGCTAGTGGTCTGGAGGTGTTTCCTCAGCACTCCAGAGTCAGTGGCATCCAGGAAGGTCTCAACTTCTTCAGTCAGGTAGAAGTAGTCAGCCAATTACCAGGATGCTTGGTGGCTACAGGGTCTGGCTAGTAGCCCCAAAAGATGTGCCAGGCTCTTGTGTCCTAGGCAGGAAGGTACATGCCAGCAGAGACATCTGCCAGGTCATCTGCAGATAGGTATGTGTAACATCCCAGAACCTTCAGTTAGAGTTCTGCAGGGTGGCAAGAAAGATGCATCACAGTTTCTGGGTCTGTGGGCTTGTGCAGAAGTGGTAGGGATCCATACCGGAGTCCAGGCAGAAAAACGGGTAAGCTTGGAATTAACAAGAGGGGACTCTTGTTCTGGGTCTCTTCTGGAAGCCTCTGGGCAGGGAAGAAGGCACCCAGCATTATGATGGAGAGCTCCTCAGGGGAGCATGGTCTCCTATGGTGGCCAGCTACTCAGGACTCCGCTGCATGCTTGACAGAATTCAGTAATCTCCAGCAGCTAGGGGAGCCTGTAGGGCACACTGAGGTGTGTGTGTAGGGGCCCCCTGTTTTCAGGCCCCTGTCTGTCCCTCCCCCCCCCCCCGCTACAACCTGCTTCTTCTGCAGGAGATGATCCTGCAACAAGTGTTCAGGTCCTGGAAGAGTATCATCTGCTCTGATGACTACAAAGCCAGGGATACTGCCCAATGTGAGATATGATGACTTGAAACCCTAAGACATCTCATCTATTATGCCAACTACTGATGCAGCGCTCACCTTCTGAAGAGTCAGTCTAGTGAGTTTTCTGCTCATCTAGCATCACCTGAGCACAGCCCTCCTGCCTGTTGCCCCCAGTAGCAATGTTTGGTTCCTATGCTTACAGATGAGAGGGAGAAGGAACTGTCCAGTCTTAGGCTTTCCCCACCCTTTCTGCTCCAGAGCTGCCACAAGCTCCCTGTGGTCCATACTCCCACCAATGTGCCTAGACATGGTAGCAAGTGTGCCAGACCAGCATGGGGCATGTTGGTATGTTTTATCTCAGGTAATGGATGGAGGATGGGGGGTGCTCTTTCTGGGAAACAACCATTGCTGCATGGGGCCTTAAGCATTCAGTACAGTGACTACTTCTGCTGTGAGACTCCTACAGACTTTGCAGTTGGATCAGGGACTGTACTGGTCAGTTGCCTGCTGCAGACCTCTCTGAGACCTCGACCTCGGAATGACCCTCATTCCAGCAGTGGCTGGCTGCACTTGCTTTTTCTTGCAGGGTGCCTGCCTTCCCAACAGTGCTTGTCTTGGTGAGGGAGGGAGAAGGAGGAAAATCCTTCTGGTTTCTGATATAATATGATGTCAGTGGCTCCTGGTCCCTACTGTAGTGTAGCACCAGCAGTTCTTATCCCTGTGTTTTCACATGTTCCTGATCTGAGCTTCCTTTCTGCCACTGTCCCTCTCATATAGCACAGTGCACTTGTGGAACCCCAACTCCTGTCACTGCTACAGTCTTTTTCTGCTGATTAAATAAACCTTCTTGGTAGTAATTTTTTTGCAGGCTACAGTTGGCAATTTGGCTGTTACCTACCTGCAGCAAAGATGCTTGAACCAGCTGTGTAATTAAAGTTCATACAGGAAACAACTTGCAGCAGGTTGCACCAGAGGTCAGGGGACTAAGCCATATTTATTTTAACACTTGTTGACTGATGAAGTGCAAAATACGAACCCTTACTCAAAATCATAAGAAGAAGAAAGATGCAATGGTTTGGACATGTAACAAGGAGGTCCAGCACCCTTGGCAACACCATCCTGCAGGGTGCTGTGGATGGATGAAGAAGAGGAGGAAGCCCTAGGTCAAGCTCCAACATCAAAGACTGGATGTGATTAAAACTGACTGATTATACAAGTAGTGCAAAAGACTGTGAAGAATGAAGGAAAGTTGCTACATCAAAGGTGCCCAAATGGTTGGTAAGGCCTCAGGACTGACTGACTGAAGTACAAAATGCCAAAGGGAATGGGCTGGGAACCTTGAATCCTTGTTGAAGAAAAACAGAAGCACCTTCAGGTGACAGTCTTGGACAGTAGGCACTGGATTGTAGGGCTCCAACACCCTGCTACCACCATGACCTGCTATCCATGGGTGGACCACAGTTGGTCACTGCTCCAAGGACATGAAGGATACCCTCTGCCCCTGGGTAGCTATCTTGTCCTCATGGTACAGTGTTTTTATCCCTACCCTCTCACAATCACCAGCTCCCATACCAGGCTGTGAGTGCTTGTTTCTGGATCTTCAGTTGTGGGATTTTGGGTCTGTGCCTGAGTCTTGGGGCTTTTTGGTATGTGTGGGTCTTGACAGACTTCAGGAGGGGATCTTGGGGTCTCAGGTATATTACAGCCAAGGGTCTTGGTTGTCCAGGGACCTAGATTGTGTGCAGGGGAAACCGCTGCCTTGCCCCTTCTCCCCGCCCTCCTCCTCTGGCATCTCCCTGCAGCCTGGAAGGCAAGGCAGGGTTGGGTTTACAGTGATATCATGGGACAGTTCACCTGGGGAAATCTGAATTGATTCAAATTTGAATCATCTGCAGGAACTGTTCTGGTGTCTGTTAAACCAGTCTAACTCCTATCATTTTAGAGTTAGACCTCATTGCCATATTTGGACCAGATTAAGCACTATAAATGTGTGCACAACTAGTGTTTCTATCATATAAAACTTGATTCTATTGATCTAAATGTAACGCTTGTACACACCCTGTATTTTCCTGCCAGTAATGTAGCCGCACAGGCTGGGATGTGTTCAGATTTCATTTTCTCTTAGTCTTTGTGTCTTTTAAAACATATATTACAACTATTTCGCTACTGTGGCAACATACTGCATAAAATTATATAGGGAAAAGTTGGAACCTTTTTCAATGACTCATATGCTTAATAGATTACATGATCTTTAGTGCCCCATCCCTCTCATTTCAGAATTTCACTTTCGCTTTCATTCTGGAGATACATATTACCAATTACTATGTGAATATGAGAATCATTAACACTCTGGCATGAGCTGCATTACTTAAATTCGTTTGTTATTGATAGTTCCAATTATAAATACTGCAAAATAGTGCAATAAACCTATGCAAAACATTATAGTGCAGGAAGTTTCTATTTCTACCTATTCTAACTCATTGTATAATTTATATTTAAAGCAATAAGATTTGTCATGGATTTCATTTAATTGATACCCATCTGAAACATGGAAACCTTAATTAGCCCCAGCATTTAGGCTAAATGCCAACTCAGATAATTATATTCTACTCTACCTAAATTTCTCCAGGAATTAAATTAGGTATTCAATTCTTTTTAGAAGCATCATTTCGTTGATTTTCTCTGAGGAATGGCTGCTCCATTTTCCCCTTCAGGGTGCAGTTTACCAACAAATTCAAAGTTAACCAGAAAACACAAAACAAAAGAAATTTCTGTAGAATACCCAAACTACCAAGGCCCACAGGCATTTCCCTTTGCTTCTCCATCCCCTCTTTGGAAAATAGCTCTTCCTGGTACAATCATGAAAGAGATGTATTTCATTGTTACATATTGATTTTTTCTAATATTTCCAATATTTTTTTTATACTGCCTCCAGCCCCACCACCTCTGGGCCCACCGGGCCAGCCAGGACTGATGGCAGCACATTGTCCAGCACACCTGGGACAATGAGCAGTGTTTGGAGGTCTTCTGCATGACCTGGACCACTTGTCAGAATCTCCTGGAGCAGCTCCAGCCCCACCTAGAGCAGCAGGACACTGGCATGCGCCTGCCTCTCCCCATGGACATACGGTTAGCCCTCAACCTGCTTAAGCTATCCATGCCTACCAGCCTGCAGTATGTCCACCATCTGTTTGGCCCAGGCAAGCCCACCAGCAGGGAGGCCATCCTGGAGGTGTGCAGCACCCTCCAGGATATGCTGGCAGACACCATGCTGGCAGACACCATGCACATGTCCATGTTCATGACCCCCTGGCAGTGACTGCAGGTTTCCATACCCTGGAATTCCATTGGGGCCCTGGACAGAACCCACATCCCTGCCACCCCATGGAGACTGCCTCTCCTATAGTTGGAGGGACTTTCACTCTGTGGTACTCCAGGCCATTGTGGACCACTGCAGGAACTTCATGCATGTGTGCACCAGCTGGGCAGGCAGAGACAACAACACCCATATCTTCAAAAACTCCAGCCTGCTGGGCCTGGTGGGCAATGGGTGTTTTACAGTGGGGGTGTTGGATCTGCAGCTGGGCACCATGGTGGTACCATCCCTCCTCATCAGGGACCCAACCTACCTACTCCTTCCCTGGCTCATGCAGCCCTACACCGGCCAGATGGACCCCCGCCAGGACCAGTTCAACTGTTGGGCCATATCGGCACCCTAGGCTGGATCTGTGCCCTAGTGGAGCACGCCTTTGGCTGCCTCAAGGGCTGCTGGTGCACCCTCACTGCCTGCCTCAAGTTCACGGAGGACAACCTCCCCTTGGCCATTGTAACAGCCTGCATGTTACATAACATTTGTGAGGCCTGTGAGAAGCTCCTTCATGAGGCCGGGGCAGAGGAGGAGCAGCATGTGGAGGACACCTGGCAGTGGGAGCACCACATGTGGTAGCATGATAGCAGCACCCCTCCCACCTTTCATCCTGCTGAGGCCTCAGGAGAGCCACACACCTGCCAGTGGGGGCCAAGGCACTGGATATGGGAGGTGCTGGCTGGCTGAGACTACTCCCAGTTGTAGTCTGCCTGCATCACTGACCATGGACCCTACACCCTCCGTGCCCACTCCTAGCACCATGCTCACTACAGATGTCTCAGAAGAACAAATGTTTATTCTCCTCACATCAACCAGAGATGCCTTCCCCTCTCCCTCTCCAACAGTTCTCCCCCCCCTTCTTCACTCCTCCCTGCCCAAAAACAGAGCCCCTCCACTACCAACCCCACCCATCAACAGTTGAAAACCTTCTTCAGTGTGAAAACTATGTACAAAGTGCATTGTATGTCATTCCAGGGTGATGCCATACCTAGGGGGCAGAACCTAGGGATTGTGATCTAGCAAACTTCCCTCTGGCTGCTCCCTCATGGGTTCACACAGCATGGTGAGTGCAGTGAGTGGGGGGCTTTCCCAGGGGCAATGGTGAATGGTGGTCCTCTGGTGTGGGTTGCTCCCCCTCCAGCAGCCAGTGTCCAGGGCCAGCAGGGCCAGCGTGTGGGTCCTGGTCCTACTGCAGACAGTTCCAGCTCCATGCCCACATGAAACCAGGAAAAGCAGAAGGGCTGGGTGGCCCAGAGAGGGGGGCTGGGTGGCACTGGACCTGGGGCAGGGTCCAGGGCAGGGACTCCTGGTGGCATTGTAGGACCTCCTCCAAGGCCCAAGTAGGGGCATGCTACTGGGTGGTGGGTGGCTGCCAGGGGGCAGGCAGGGAATAGCATGAAGGTGAATGCCAGGGCTGAAATGGTGCCCAGTACCCAGCAGTTGTCATCCGTGCCCTGCACTGCCTTGGCCAGGATGGCATTCTGCTTCCACAGCACCTCCACCAGCTCAAGCTTCAGGATCAGGAGCTATGCCCAGAACTCTGTCCACCTAGTCCTATGCCTCCTTGTGCTGATCCCATGTCTCCTCACGCTGGTCCCATGCCTCCTCACAGGTGACTTCCTCCATTCACCACCTGTCCTGGAAAGTCACATCTCTACCTGCTGGGCCCAAGTGTCTGCCAGATGGTCCTCTGATGCCATAAACATGAAGTCCAGGAGGAGGGTCCTGTCCAGGGTCTTCCTCTGCTGGAGCTGGAGCATCTTTGGGGCCCTGGCTGTGGGCAGCAGTGACTCCAAGGCTGCATCCCAGCTGCCAAGAGTGGCCTCTCTACCATGTGCAGCTACAGGCTCTGTAGAGCCATGAGAGAGAAGATTTTTATGAGATTTGCAACATTTCAGAGATCAGATGCTGTGCCCAGCCTCAGATTGGGGGCTCAGGCATGCACAGGTGGCCAGGGACCATGTTAAGTTATCTGGGCAGGCCTGGGCCCAGGATACCACTGGATGAGCCCCCTGTCCCCACTCACTCCCAAGGGGCTGGTGGGCCAGGGATGTGTAGGCAGGCCAGGTGGGAAGGGGGGAAAGAGGCCAGGGACAGGCGCAGAGAAGGCCCTCTCCACAGTGTGGACCTTACTACCTGGTTGGGGCTGGCATGACTGGTGGCTCCACACAGTCACAGTGGTTGGCGATGATGTGCAGCTCTAGGTGGTGTCACCAGGTGGTGGGGCATGGCAGGTGGGCATCCAGTCTGGGAATGAGCTGGTGCTGCTGGCAGTCAGTGGTGTCATGGCTGGCTGCATCTAATGGTGATGGCTGGGGCTGTGGTGCTGACACAGCAGGCACTGTCCAGGGCTCTCTGAGATGCTGATGAAGGGTGCAGCTGGGGAGGACAGTGGCAAGGGTTGCTGGACAAATGAGGGACCGTTCCCCAGTGAATTGTCACCAGGGATGCCAGCCCGAGGTAAGGGCTCAGGGATGTCTGTCAGTTGTCATATAAAGGGCATATACTTACGGGTACTCCTCAGCTCATTGGTGATGGAAACCCACTGTGCCCACAAAAGCCTTGACCTTTATGTGGTCCTTTATGTGGCATTGCCATGCTGGCCAGTCAAGCCTGCGTTCCTGCATAAAGGCTGACAGCCCCTCATAGATATGGGTATTGAAGCACCTGCCCTGCTCAAACTGGTGCTGCACCTCTGCCTCACCCCACAGTGCCATGAGGTCATCAGTATCCTCCTATGACCAGTTGGCGCCCTGCATGGTGGGCATGGGTGCAGGCACAGCTGTGGACAAGAAGGATGCTATTGTGGGTCCCACACCATCCCTCTGGGCCCCCATGCAGCTGTCCTTGTGATGCCAGGCCTGGGTAGCTGCCTGCAGTGCCCAGTGAAGAGACCCAGCACAGAGTCCTGTGGCAGCTGTGTGGCAAAGGCAATGCTCTGCAGCACCTGCAAAGTCAGGGCAGGCTCCTGGGGGTGGGCTGCTGGTAGGTGGAACTAGCCCCAGCAACCAGAAGCTGACAGGACTGACTGGGTCCTCCAGCAGAATGAAGCACCCTGCAGGTCTGGACAGTGTGGGTGTGAAAGCTGCACGGCACAATGGTGCCACGTAGCACTACCAGAGTGCTGGCAGGCTGGGGCAGCTGGTTTGTGGCCTGCCTCAGGGGACAAAGGGGCCTGGAGTGCCCCGAGGCTCCCTGCTGGTGTGCCCCAGGGCTCTGAGTGCCTGCAGGATTTTAAAAGACTGAGGCAGGGCCTGCCCCCTAGAGGCAGGGATGACCCAGAAGCAAACTTGCTCCCAGGGCGCATCTACACGTGCATTACTGTGCAGTAACTAATCTCAAGTAAATTTGGTACTTGCATTTGCAGGTAGCAAATGTACTCACAATTCAGCATTTTTACTGGGCAGTAAGTGTGCACACATGTAGATGCATGTGCTTACTGCACAGTAAACTATGCTACTATGCAGTTAAGCATCTCATGTAGACATGTCCCCTGGGTGCATCTACACATGCAATTAATGCCATTGAATTTACTCTGGCGCAATTTGCACTGGAGTAAACTAATCCGGGCAGTGTGTCTGCATGTGTATTTAATTACACTAGTTTACTTTGCCATCAGATAGTACCTGTATCTGACAGGACTATTCTATGCCAGAGTAAATTTATCTACTGTAACCTAATTGCTGCACACATGTAGACAGTGACACTTTACCTTACAATTAAGACATGCCCATTCCTATGCATTTCTTTAGTATTTCCTATTGGCAAATTATGGGGGGGGGGAGACAGAGGAGGCTCCTTGCTCTGTGTACACATTTTTTGGATTGCCTTTCTTAGACACCAAATATTCCTTATGTAATATATAGGGAACTTAGACACTCAACTTTAAGTACTAGAGTCTGCCAGTAATACCTTTTGTTGTCTCTGAAATAGTGTCTTTGATGATTACAACCTCAGGACCCAAACCAAACTTCTCATCTACCAGGCTGTTGTCATCCCTACCCTGCTGTATGGGTGTGACACCTTGAAACACCTGAAGTCAGAGATGTCTTCAGAAAATCCTCCATATCAATTGGACAGATAGTAGAATGAATGCCAGGATTGTGGCTCAAGCAAACAAACAGTGCCAGCATTGAAGCCATGTTTATATGGCCCACTCCAGTAGACTGGATGTGTTATAAGGATACTTGATGACAGGGTCCCAAAACAGGTCCTACACTCCCAACTCACCAGTGGTCACTGCATTAGAGGTGGGCAAAAGAGATTCAAGAATACCTTGAAGGTAAATTTAAAGAAATGTGAAATTAACAACAACACCTGGGAGACTGGAACACTGAATTGTTCCCAGTGGCGATGTGAACCATGACAAGGCATTGACCATTTCAAGCAACCTCACCTCACTATGGAAGCAAAAAGACAGGAGAGACAAAAGGAAGGAGCTGTTACCTGACATTACCAGAATCTATTTCATGCTCCTGGAACAATCTGCCATGTCTGCAGTCAAATGTGCAGATCTCAGATCAGCCTCTTTGGTCATCTCTGGACTCATCAATGACTTCTCTATCTACAAGAATATTGTCATCCTCTTATTCAAGGACTGCTGCCACCATCAACTAGATTCCAGTATCTTGTTGTAGTGGAATACAAATTAGATACACAATATGGATAAAAGATACGTGTCATTTAATGTTTTTGTTGTGCATCTTTACATTTTAAAAGAACATTACTTATTATTTGTAAAATATTAGACATGCAAAAATGAATATTTATAACCACCAGTTTGGTGTTCATCAACGAACATTTTATGCATCTTCTACAGAAATATTTAGAAACTCTCCCTAAAAGTATTCATTAACATTTTAAAATGAAAAATAACTTCTATTGTTCCTTTAATGCAATTGGCCATCATTCAAAGTTATTAAGTCATAATTAAGAGAGCCAATGCAATTTCTCAAATTGGGAAACGATAACTGCAATTATCATTAATTCAATAAATCGTGACTGATAGAAATAAGATGTATTTTAAACCTGAGTTTTTAGCTAACATCCCAAAAGACATGGGTATTGAAATAACAAAATCCAATGGCAGTCATCATTTGTACATGAAACTCACTGTATTTTTCATTTGCTAATGCACTGAATCTAACTGAGTTCTCACACCACTGTAACAAAGGCTGCAAAACTGTGCAGACGGGGGAAAAAGTGTGTTTTTATTTTACGTGTGCTATTTCAGT
Source organism: Alligator mississippiensis (assembly GCF_030867095.1). Taxonomy (NCBI): domain Eukaryota; kingdom Metazoa; phylum Chordata; order Crocodylia; family Alligatoridae; genus Alligator; species Alligator mississippiensis. The sequence goes on from NC_081824.1 coordinate 281,314,261, forward strand.
GTGAATCAATGAGCTCTGGTGATACCATGCTGGCATTAGTGGAATGTTTTGGGTGTTACTACTAGGACTCATCATTCAACCCCTTCAATGGGAAGTCAGAGAAGCAAATATTCCATGCATTTGTATTTATCAAAATGCAAACAGTACCCCAATACTCTTTCAGCTTCTACTGGTTTCACTCACTGATATAACCTGCTTGGAAAATTAAAACAAAAGAGGCTTGATTACCCTCTTTCTACAACTGGCTGTTTTGGGTTTTAGAGATGCTAATGAGGGTCAGAAGCTAATGTTTCTGAAAGATGCAGACTCAAGGAGAAATTTATGTGCTGTGTACTCCATTACTATTATCTTATCCAAACTTAAAACATCTTGTTTAAAGCAGGAAAATAGCAGTAAAGTTCAAGAATTCTCTGTGGAGATACATGAGCCCAGATGTTAATTGATAAAGGTCAGTGTTAAAACCTCTTCTAAACACAAATGTAACATTAAGCAGGAGCGAGCACCTAATGCAAAAACAAGTTGGCTTACAAATCTTCATAGGAAGCCTCTTTCTTGAGCTAACAAAAAGAGAAAACCAATCTTCAGATCATTGTTACTGATGGTATTAAAATTGTTAGTGATCTTCTGAGCTAGACTCTTTTATTTTTCTATTATGTTATCTGCAAAATATTATCAATACAAACAAACAAGTTATAGTACTGAAACGGTTCTAAATTTAAAGATTAAAAGATTTTACCAAAATCTTGTTCATAATTGAAGGCTGTGAAAGAGGGAATAAATCTTTGGGCAGGATTCAGATTTGCTTAACATGAATAAAACTGGACATGATACAGAAAAAAAGTCACTTTTTTTCTGTGAGACTGACAGGATACACAGAAAATATGATTTTCTTTTCAGAAGGCATATAGTCTGCTTGCCTAAAAATGGCAAGCCAAAATAATTAATTTCTTCACTAAAATTCCTTGCTGAACACAAGTTTCTGTTTAAACAATGTGCTGCTTCTACCAGTAAAGTACCTTTTTTATTTATTTATTTTTGTGGGGGGGAGCTTTTTGGTGCTTTTATCCACTGCCGACTCAATCAGCTTTTAGACAGAAGGGCTAAATAAAACCCACTAAAGTGCCCAATCTATACAAATGTTGGGCAAGCCTGGTCCAACTAACATGACACCTCTTCTGAGCATGTGCTACCTTGGGCATGGGAGCGTGCTGAGTTTAAGTTATAGAACCATTTGGGGTTTATTTTATTTTAGTTTTTTTTACATCTGCAAGCAGCCATATTGTTTAAATAGAAAGTTTTGTTGAGCAAGCTATATGTAGTGAATACAGTATTTTGGCCTGCCATTTTTATGTAGATATGTCCTTTTATGACTAAGTTTGTTCAACACATTATGAGTTACAGGAACATATTTCAGTTTATTGAATATTTATATGCTATTTTTTCAGTGGTTTGCTTTTTGTTACTTATGATGTATCATTGGTCATTTAAATCATTTATTTTCTTTTTGCTATCCTGTTGGATGTCATATTTTAATGAAATTGAGAAGGAAATGTAAGTGTTCAAGACACCTAAGTAAAACTAGCATACATACATTCTTGAGAATTTTACTCCCGTGAATCTTCTTGCAAACAAGAAAACAAAGCAAAAAGATCTCAAATGCCAGAAAAGTGACCTTGCATTTCTAATATAAACTGATATTCACAGGTTATTTTGTATTCATCATACCCAAATAAAAAAAAGCAGGAGGTTGGCAAGAATCCAAAATCCTACCAACCTGAAAAAAGATAGCAACAAAGGTTAATCTTATATTGATTGCTGAGTTTTGAGCAAATATTTATTTTTTTTAAAGACTTTACTGCCTTGGCAACCTACAAAAAATGTAGGTTGTATAATATCCAGGGATCTAGTGATGAAAGCAAAGCTTTTTACACTTACTGATAAGATGTCTAACTTTTGAACAATCAGTATTACATTACTGAAATCATATTTTTGGGGATTTACCCGGGGCTAGCATTGGTAAGTGGGTTTGCTTCTGATCCTCTTTTCTTTTAAATGAGACTTTTAAATCTGGCATCTTTTATTCTACCCCATTTGAGTATAAACTGAATAAAAATAGTTTTCCACTGACACTAAAAAGGAAGGGGAAAAGGAGGTCAAGAAAAATGCACTTTGCTTCCACCCAAAGGAGGGCGGCTGTTACAGCGCTATTTAAGACCCTGTACAAATCCCTCCACAGACTGTAGTAAGTCCAGAACTAAAAAAAAAAAAAATGCCACACAGGGAGCAAAGATCAAGTGTAGCACCAGTTAATTTTCTATTGTGTCCTTTACTGGGCTAAGGTAGACTGCTCTGCCCAGAGAATAGAACTTGATGATCTGGTAATAAGTCTTTCTTCCATCTCTAATTATCACTACACAGGGGCATTGTAAAGGTTTAGTTACTTAATGTTTGCACAGTGCTTTGACCATGTAAAGTGCTAAGTATTATTATTATCCAATTATGTACTCAGTCCAACTCCAAGTAGCACTGAAGTAAGTTCCATTTCCAATTATGTTTATGACACTGCAGAGGGCCTGTGCATCTGGAAGTTTCTTTGGCTGGCACAACCCCTTAGAGAATCCTAACTACCACAGTAGTTTTTCTTAGCATTTTTATGAAGCACTTGTTTACTTAGGACCAGATTGTGCCTATTAGGCATGAGTTTATATGGGGAAAGGGGGCAGGGAGGACACAGAACTATATAGACCCCAAAAGCATAAAGGAGTATTGTGAGACTTGACAGAATGCCATCCCAACCTCCATAGGACAAAGTGTGAGTGTGCCTCCTCCATCACCCACGTTCAGGGGACAGATTATGAGCCCCTCCCCCCCCCCCTCCCCGGAGGGCTCTTTCCAACATGACTATGACAAAGGATGAAGGGCATCACCTCCATAGTAGACTGAAAGGGAGCAACGGGCATAACAATTTCCTCACCAGAACAGCAGCAGCAGAGACAAGTCTTTCCAACTTACCGGAAACATTCATTCAGCTCTGACACTTGGCCTCTGGATGTTTCATCTGATTGGCACTGGCATTTAGTTCTTGCACCTGTCTGTTATCCCCCAGTTTTTCAATTTTATTCTAACTGTACATTATGCTCCTGTCCTTTCTCTACTTTTCTCTTTTACTTCTCCCCACACTTCATGAACTCCTCTTGTTACTCAAACAATCTCTTCCATTTTTCTGGCATCAATTAACCAACATTTCAAGCAAGAAAGCAATTTCAAACCAAAACATGTCATTCTTAAAATTTCTTAATGCAACATTTTTCATCATATGAAACTTTTTTTTCAATTTAGAAATTAAAACAAATTATTTTCTTTCAATACTTTCCATATGGATAAATCCACAATTTTAATAAATATTATTGTGTCAGACAGTTCTTAACCAATGCAGAAAAGGAACAGCATTGACTGCCAATTGAGTATGAGGTAGTCTGCAACACTACCTGGGCAATTTAGTGTGAAGCCAAGCCAAGCCTGTTGACTCACAAAAAATCCATTTAACTCACCTTGATGTTTTTCTTTTTAATTATCCTAACTAATATATATGGTCAACATTTCCTTGCCTATTTCATTAATAAGATCATTCAAATAAGGAAGTACTAATGTTCTACTAACTTCATTAACACTTACTGAAATATGTTGTTATAGATTAACCTAATTTTAAATTATAAAAATCTAATTAGATTACCAAGAATAATTTCAATTATGCTTTCCCTGGGATTTCCAAATAGCACTCCAGCTCAGTGTCACTTCCCTGGAAAAATGTAGAAGTTACTGAAATTCCTACTTTATTGTATGCACTACAAAGACATTTAAATGCTTGGATGTAAAACTGCACTTGTTTATTTCACTTGTCTTTTAAAAAAATATTTTTTTTTCTTTCCTCTTGGAGTGAGATGAGACAAACACAAGGCCTCAGCCAGCTTCTATCTGGTGTTTTAGGAAATGTGATTCTGGTCATCTGAGTTTAGTGAGGAGTCAAGTCTACAAGACTTCATGCCAGTTTGATAAATGGACTTATACATCTTTGATGGAAGGTACAAATAATGTTAGCTCCAAAAAAAAACAAACCAAAAAAACAAACAAAAAAAATCCCTTTTCTGACCAAACTCATTTTAGTCATGCCTTCTGCCAATTTAAACTAGCTGATCATCATCCAAGAGCTATATTTTCTAGGGCATTCTGACATTTTAGAAGGAGCAGTAATTGAATCAGTTGAAAACAAAATATATAGTTGAGTGCCGTTGGCATATTGTTTGTAAGTAGACTGATGTTGGGACAAATTCTCTTCACCTTTGCAAAATTGAAAACTATCTTTCTAGGAGTTAGTTTACTATGACTAAAAAGGCTTCTCTCCCCCCCCCCCATGCATTCTTTTCTCCTGCACTCTCAAATGTGCTCTTCACTTCCCAATAAAATAATGATCTCTGTCTGTACATGTATATGTGTGTAGAATCCCCTTTTCCAGAGTTTCTGAGTCAGAAAAATGTCTGACAGAATATCTACAGAAAGATCATCCCCTGTAGTCCTGCTTCAGGTAAGGGAACCCCTTTTGCAGAAGAGTTCACACAAACCAGAACCTGGTAGAGCTTCAGAACCTGTGAGAGGTTTTTTTTTCCCAGAGGTTCTGCTTTGCTGAGTCAGCCTTGTGACTACCATAAGAAGCTTCATAGACAAATGGAGCTGTATTATGCATTATACACATTTCTGCACAGGTAGGAAAAAAATTATGTGCATCTCTTAACACAACTTCAGACCTATGCTTAGCCCAATCTCATTTTCCCCATCTGTGCAGACCACAAAGTCCAAAGGCACATCCATAGGCATGGATGATAGCATGAAGAGGTCCTCTAATCTCCCTCTTCCAGGCAGGTTGTGATATCAGTAGATAGAGGAGTGCCTCCATTTATAGATCTTCTTTGTATGGGGTGAGTTAGGTAGGGTCCAGGAGAATTTATCCTCCCTATCCATAGATACATTTCTTTCTATGTCTTCTCTCCTATCCCACTTCTAGACACACCTAATTGGTGGGACCAATATGCACAGTAAGAGACATGGGCAAGGAGTGGTATTAGCCAGGGAAGTGTTTGAATGATTGCTTCTCCAGTTAGTACTGTTCCAAAACTTCTAACAGAGAGTAACAGGGACAAAACATGTGAGAGCTCAGGAGCAGGAGGGAGACTGGACTAGGCATAGGAAAAAGGAACTTAGAGAAATATTACACATTCTCTGGTTAGACAGCTGAAGATCTAGAGCTGGAGTCATCAGAAGGCCTGAAGATGCCTAATTCTCATCTTCCACAGCCTATTCTTTTATGAGTTTACACTTCACTGCTACATTTTGATGATATGTACATACTTAAAATGTATTTTAATAATTTCCATGTCAGCTGCCTCTATTTCTTTCTGGATTTTACCAGGGATTTTCCTTGTGATTAAGAAAATCCTGCAGGACAATTTATTTCTAGTAGCCAGGTTATGGAAAAAGTGTTTCTGATCGCTTGTTCACAGGTTAAGACTGAAAATCCTTGTCCAGAAAGAAAATAAATTAGGTTAAAATTGTCAGGATTTGGAGTCTTTTAAATAAAGTGAAAAGTTGCTGCTTCTGTGATTGTCTCAAGGTGTTCCTTCACATTCTTCTTGGTCACATTTGGACTATTGTATTAAAGTTTCTATTTCATGTTTAATACACGTTATTAGTCTTTTTCATAAATTAAGAATCATCATGGTCATTGCCATACTGACATGAATTCAGAATGTTTTAATCTCCTTAAATTATACTTCATGATTTGATTTGTCAAGACATTACTTTTTGGGGCTAAAATGCTTTTATGCACTTTACAAGTTCCCAAGCTGTTGTGAGCAAGGCTGAAATCAGTTATACAGCAATATATTGATTTACAAGGCACCCTAGCAGAAAGCTTTTAATATGTTCTTCAAGTTATATAAAACATCTAACCTTTATGAATGAATATTAAGCTTTCACTGAATTTAGGAGAGTTCACTTAGATCTATGTTTCTTTTTCTTAGCGTACTTTTTTTGTATTTTGCCTTAATTCATGGTGGCATTTAAGCTTGTGGTTAAATCCACATTGAAATCAAAGTACTTTAACTATGTTCTTAAATGCTTCCCTGAATCAGGGTCTAATTGCTTTATGCATAGTTGATTTGAGATGTTCAATTTTACAGTATTGAGTGTGTGAGACCCTATCTGTGTGTGCGCGCACATGTGTGGGGTGGGGGTTGTATTTTGTTGTGCTCCATACTTAGAGTTTGATTTTAAAAAAATGTATATATAGTTATTATATAAGCATGTTAAAATGTTTGTGAATAAGTCAGCAGATTGATGGTAGCAGCTAAGTTTACAAATATTAGGCTTCAATAGAGTATTAGCAAGAAATCCTCTCTCCCTTTAAATTGGTGAAACTGCAATTTGCAGAAATAACTAGCAATTAAATTATGGTTTATTCACTCCAAAGTCTACATCATGCTATCTGGAAAATTAAGCTGTTGCTCACCTTCCTGGAAAGCATAGCCAACTAGCTGGCAGTTGCTGAAAACTGCAGATGCTCTCTCTCAGCTTCCCCAGTCATAACAGTGGTCATTGTCAGACAGAGAACACCAAATTCAAACTGAAATTAATTCCTGAGTATATTACACTTTTCAATCAATATCTTCATTATCTTCTAATAATACACCGGTATCCTTGACATAAACTATTCCCATTCATCTTTAATTGACAACTCAGCAAAACTGCATGCATCCTCCCCAGTGAAAAATGTTGATACCTTGTTTTCTATAAAAATGTTCTGCAGTGTTTTAAAGTTTTCATCAAAAAACCCAGTAAATGGCAGGGGAGTGGGGGGAGGGAAGTAAAAAGGTATTTTTTAACCATTAAAGATTTGCCAAAAATTTAAGGGGGGAGGGCAGAGGAGCAACAGGGGCAAGAAAGAGGAATGGGGAGGATATGATTGGTTTTCAGTATAAAACTAGAAATATTATGGCAACAATTCATATACCCCAATAAAACATTGATTTTGATGAAAAAGTTTTTGTTGAAAAAGTATTTAATATGAAAGATGTCAACCATCTGCACATCTCAATTCTTTTACTCTGATCAGGCCATTATTCTCCCAGTATCCTATGACATTTCTACAAAGTAGAAATGTATTGAGAAACATCCCCAACAGGGAGACATGATTCTATAAAACTAGTTTCTGTTAGAGCCACAGGCTGATAAAAAGTGATGGACATAATGGAAAATGGGTCTATGTTCCTCACTTAAATTATTGAGGCTGAAACTAGGTGTATTCATATATGAGAAAGAAGTTCATTTCAGAGAGTATAACTTACTTTACTGCTTTTTTTGGGTGGGGGGGAGGGAAGAAAAAAAGATTTTTTCCCCTTGAAAAACATAATCCTTAATTATAACAGTTAATAATAATTAATAAAGAATTAAACCAAAAAGTAAAAGTTTTGAAAATATTTTATAGAACAAAAGAGTTATAGGCAAGTTATTAGAAAATATTAATAGATTCTTTTTTAAATTGTCTGGATTATTTGTTGTGTTCAATGTTGCATTTGTTTTTTTGTTGGCTCCATGGTTGTAATTTTGAGGTGCAGATGGTGAAATTGACTATAACAGTACTTTACCGCTTGTGCTTTCTCTAGAGCTTTAAGTTCAAATTACACCTATAAAAAGGGGTAATTAGTCCTTTCTGTTTTATGGCTGTTAGGGGAAAGGAGGCAGTTTCAGTTAACTACCAACTAGACACCACTCCAGATTAAATATCCTAGATTCAGTACCTTATACTGGTTTTCAAGTAGCAAACTGAGAGTTCAAAGAAAGTAGGAAATGTCACCTTTGGAAACATTACAGACTATTAATTATGTCTTTGCAGTGAACTTTCTCAGTGCAATTAGTCTACTGATATGGAGATTGTTCTTTATAAGTGACTATGTGGCAGAAAGAAGGTTAATTCCAATTTAATTTGTGTTAATAGAAGTGAAAGCATGATGACAATGGAACAGTTATTTCACAAGGAATACAGTGTACAAGGGAATGGACAAAATTGACTGAGCCTTATTATTTTTTTTTGTTTGTTTTTCACTGGTGTACATTGTTATACAAGTTTTTGAACTTTCTACACAGTGTTCTTTTAATGCATTACTATTTTCATGAGTCACTATGTAGACTTCCTATGTAACACTTGAGACTAAAAAATATTGAGTGTTCCTAGATAGTCAGGCAAAAAATCTGATTTTTAAGATCAGTGTCCATTTTTTTTTATAATTTAAAAAATAAACTACCAGTTTTCTTCCTCTCTCTTCAAAAAAAGTTTTCCAATGACGTAGGGAAACAAGCCAACAAAGCATATACACCACACGCATGCTGTATTTGATAGATGAACCTCCCCCCACCCACACACACCCCTGAAAATGTTTTTAAAGGAAACGGTGGGATAAATTAAAACAAAATATACACAACTATATAGGAAAAATAATGTTTCAGGACCTGTAACATGCAGTTATCTTGGTATACGTGTACCTGGGCAGTCATTTTATTCAGGATCTTGTTAAGCACAGACAAATATTTCAAATTCATAATGCACAATTTCCATTAATATTAGTGGGTTCTGATTAGTTATGAGCCACCACCAAACTTTATACTTATTTCAAAGGTGAAAAAAAAATCACTACAAAAATAATGTTAGTTTCTGCAGTCCTCTCTGCCTGTCTGCTCTCAACCCTTATAATATTTCTTTTTTCACTTAGCCAGGCCAGTTTTGTCAAATCCTCCCAAAATGCACCTATTTTCTTTCTTCTTCCACAGAGACTAGCTTTTTGACCTAATTTTGAAAACCATTATACCACATCCCCCTTCAAGTCTCTCCTCAGGGTTCATTTCTTCCAAGATACCTAAAAAAAATTCAATTATTTTGATGCTGACAAAATAACCATGACCTGAAGAAGAATGCCTTACATTTGAAAGGTTATCTAACTCTGTCTGTACTATGCAGTTGGTCCAATAAAAGAGATTACCAAAGAAATCCTTGTCCCTCACATCATTCCTGGACCATCATCATTACATCACTTTAACTGTTGGGCAGCTGGTGTGCTATTGGATTAAAAAGGCTACATAGGGGGTGCATTTACACGTGAGCATTTGTTGTGCAGTAACTGAAATTACTGTCCAGTATGGACATACGTCTACATGTGCACGCAAGTACTACACAGTAAACATGGTGACTTATGTTGACTTGAGTGTAAATTTGATACCTGCATCAAATGAATGCAGGATTCGTTTCTGCACAGTAACCCACATGTAGACGCCTTACTGTGCAGTAACACTGTGTGTGTAGACTGACTCGGGACTAACTTTAGTCCCAAATCAGTCCACATGCAGCATTAATGCACTTTAATTTCTGCATGTGTAGATGCTGGCCTAGTCCTGCTTGCTGCTCAGTAAATTACTATGCAGTAAATTTAAGCCATCATAAATGCACGTGTAGGCATGCCCACAGGTAAGCATTCCCCTTTCACATCTCATGTATCTTTGGGACAAAAAGAAGATAACTGATAATATGTTACCCATCATTACTCAGTCCACAGTTGTTTGTCATGTGTTACCTCTTCTCTTTCCCGTTTGGGTTTTTCTCTCAAGCTATAAGATGGTAAGGATAGAAGGAATCAGATCTCTATATTTGTACATCAGAAAAAAACAAGCAACCTTGATCCTGACAGGGGCATTGAGTGTTAGGGCAATACAAACTGCAACAAATTAGTGTAGTCCTGGCCCCTAGTTTCTTGTTTCAAAGGTATATGGTATTGATAACATATACTAGCAACTTGCCTGTTCTCTTTGTTTAGTTTGTGAGTTTGAATGTATTTTCCAATGCAGATATAAATCAGAGACAGCGCAAATTAAAAGAAATAATGTCCACCCTTCATACAAAAAAAAAAAAAAATCCCATCTTGTATCACTGGTAAGACTCAGTTGCATGTGCCTGTCAAGTAGGTACCATGAAAGTGTACAATGCTCACAAAGTATTTTTTTAGCCTTTAATAATGGTAATATTGAAAGTTTCTGGGTTAGGGTCAGAGGGGACAGTAACAAGGGTGGTGTCGTGGTAGGGGTCTGCTATAGACCACCAGACTAGGAGGATGTGGTAAATTAGACTTTCTTCAAACATCTAGCAGAAGTTTCCTGATCACAGGCCCCAATTCTCACTGGGGACTTCAGTCACCCTGACATCTGCTGGGAGGGCAATCCAGCAGTGCACAGGCAATCCAGGAAGTTTTTGGAGAGTGTTGCAGACAACTTACTGCTGCAAGTGCTGGAGTGGACAACTAGGGGCCATGCTTTCTTGACCTGCTGCTCACAGTGAAGAATTGGTGGGGAATGTAGCAGTAGATAGCCACTTGGTCAGCAGTGACCACAAGATGATTGTGTTCAGGATCCTGAGGAAAGGAAGGAAGGAGAGCAGTAGAGTAAGGACCCTGGACTTCAGAACAGTAGGCTCTCTCACTCTGGAAACTCATGGACAGAATCCCCTGGGAATCCAGTCTGCAGGGAAGATCAGTTCATGAGAGCTGATTGTACTTTAAAGAAACCTTACTGAGAGTGTCAGAACAAATCATCCTGATGTGCAGAAAGACTAGCAAGTATGGCAGAAGACCAGCTTGGCTTAGCAGGGAATAAAAAGGAAGCTTCTAACAAGTGGAAATTTGGACAAACAACTAGTGAGGAGTACAAGAGTATTGCTTGGTCATGTAAGGATGAAGTCAGAAAGGCCAAAGTGCAATTGGAGTTGCAGCTAGCAAGGAATGTGAAGGGTAACAAGAAGGGTTGCTACAAGCATGTCAGTAACAAAAGGAGGATCAGGGAAAGTGTGCATCCCCCACTGAGTGGGGGACTAGATAACCTAGTGACAGAGGATGCAGAAAAGCCTGAACTACTCCACGCCTTTCTCATCTCAGTCTTCACAGGCAAGGTCAGCTCCCAGACTACTACACTGGGCAGCACAATTTGGGGAGGGAGTGAGCAGCAAACTGTGGCAAAAGAACAGGTTTGGGACTATTTAGAAAAGCTGGACATATACAATTCCATAGGGCTGGACCAGATGTACCTAAGGGTGCTGGAGGCAGTTGGTCAATGTAATTGCAAAGCCACTGGCCAATATCTTTGAAAATTTGTGGTGACTGAAGGATGATCTGGATGATAGGAAAAGGGCAAATATAGTGCCCATCTTTAAGAATGGGAAAAAGGAGGATCCAGGGGACTACAGACTGGTCAGCCTCACCTCAGTCCCTGGGAAAATCATGGAGTAGATTCTTAAGGAATTCATGTCTAAGGACATGGAGGAGAAGGTGATTAGGATTAGTCAGCATGGATTCACTAAGGGCAAGTCATGTCTGATCAACCTGATTGCCTTCTATGATGAGATGACTGGCTCGGTGGATTCAGGGAGGCCAGTTGATGCGGCATACCCTAACTTTCTCAAGTGTTTCGCACAACATTCTCACAGGCTTAAGCTAAGGAAGGGGTGGATGAATGGACTGTACGGTGGATAGAAAAGCTGGCTGGATTGTCAGGCTCAGAGGGTAGTAGTCAATGGCTCAATGTCTAGTTGGAAGCTGGTATCAAGTGGTATCAAGTGGATTACCTCAGAGGTTAGTCCTGGTGCTGGTTTTGTTCAATATCTTCATCAATGACTTGGATCATAAAGTGCATCCTCAGCAAGTTTGCAGATGACACCCAGGGGGGATTAGTAGATACACTAGGGCTAGGATTTGGAGAGACCTTGACAAATTGAAGGGCAATAGCAGCCTTCAACAACCTGAAGGCTGGTTCCAAAGGGGGTGAACCGTACTCAAGTGGTGCCAGATAACAGAACAAAAAGCAATGGTCTCAAGTTGCAGCAAGGGAAGTTTAGGTTAGATATTAGGAAAAACTCTCTCACTTGGAGGGTAGTAAAGCACTGGAACAGGTTACTCAGAAAGGTTGTGGAATCTCCATCCTTGGAGGTTTTTAAAACCCAGCTAGACAAAGCCTTGGTTGGGATGATCTTGGTTGGGATAGTCCTCCTCTGAGCCAGAGCTTGGACTAGATGACCTCCTGAGGTCCCTTCCAAACCTAATTTTCTAATGATTCTAATAGCTTCTGGCTATTGCTTGCAATAGTGCACAATTATTCTCCATTTCATTTATGTAAATTTGACTTATTTGGGGAGCCACATCCAAATTCTGTGGCCTTACTTTGTATCAACAATGTCCAGCTGGCAGCTTGCAAGCAGTTAACTGATGGATTTCTGCTGATTACTTCTACTGCTGCTGTGGTTGGGATCTCTGAATTTCCTCTCCCTCCTTTAGCTTCTGCTTCTTGCTCATGATCCAGGGGGTGAGGTAACAGTCCACAAGGTCCAGGGGACCTAGGTTGCTGAGGGGCCAGGTGGGCCTACACAGTGTGCAACCACCAAGGGAGGGGTGGAATTGGGGATGAGGAGAAACCTGGGCCACTCAGAAGTTGCACAGCCTTGCTCTACATTGTAACTGAATTTTCTGACACTAAGAAACATCCCAAGATACATCTTGTGAAAATCAGAGATGCTTTGTGCCTTATGAAAAACATTATAGAACACAAGTGGAAGTGCTAACCCTTCAATAACAGTTTGTAAAGTCCAACTAATTTTACTGCCTCCCACTCCCAGAATTTTATAGGACAATTAAAACAAACTATACAAAGGAGATAATTATCTATTAAATTTTACAGGTGTCAAGAGTATTTGTGGGAAGCTCTATCTATTTTGCATAGAATCCTCCTGGTTTAATGGCTTCATTAGGTTCACAAGGAAATGACCAAATTGGTGAGCACTGTCTTGCGTATTATGGAATTTCTTCTTATAATTCCTGGGCATGCCAGGTGACCAGGTGACTGGGGCCAGGTAACAAATCTCAGTCTTACCAATACAAGTGTCACATTGGATTCAGGTGTGACCTAAATGCTTGGTAAATTTGGAACTATAGTGACTGTCCGAATCTATCAGGGAACTGGAGAAGAATTGTTTGAAGTAACAGGGAAGGGAAATCTAAGAGGATGAAATAGTCCACTAAGATTCATGCAGAATAATTTCAAGAGGATTGAAATGCCATAAATCCAGAAGGTGCATGAGAAGACTTCAAAACAGCTAGGCAAAATCATTCAAAGATGTAATAACATGTTGCAAAATAAAGGACATTGAGTAAAAGGAGGTGGCATATTCAAACCTGAATGGAAATGCTATTTTACATAATGTGTTATGAAAATAATTTCTGTATGATTCTATTAGATCCAAAACTTTAATGAGGTGTTTACATGGATATAAAATATAAACATGAATTTCAGAATTTCAGCCAAACTCAAACTATGAGATGTCATCATGACAGCAGATTACCCCACAGTGGCCACCTATGGGGTTTTTACACATTCCTCTGAATCATCTGGTATGGTCTCAGTTGGATAGAGGAGACTAGACTTACTGGACCTTGAATCAGATGTAACTGAGCAATTTCACCATTTGTTTACTGCCAAGTTTGATCTACAGAAAAGAACTAGGTGTGCTCAGTTCAGTCCTGTTATTACAAAAAGTGTCTGTTGCAATTTGTTAATCCTGTTTGCATATCCAGCAGACAAGACAAGGACAGAATGGACATAGGGACCTTTGCAGCTATTCTTATCCAGGGGAGAGTAAAAGGCACCATGGTAGGAGATTATGAAAAAGCTACTACCCTCTCAATGGAAAAATAACATCAGCCTTCACAGTGCTCAGCATAGCACCTTCCACCATCAAAAAAAGTCACTAGAAAAAGGAAAAAGAAACTCTGTTCCTTTACTATGACTAACTAAAGCATGCTACATCTGGAAGAACTGTACAAAACATTGGAAGGAGGAAGAGCTAACCAACAGCTTTCTTTTTGTTAGAATCACAGTTAGTCTCCCATATATACCATATACATTTGAAAGCTTGCAAACCCATATAACTCTCTTCCCATTATAAAAGAAAAAGAAAAAAAAAACAGAGAAAAGAAGTTAGAACAGGTGCAGCATTATGATCTTTAGAAAGCTATTATGGAAACATGAATAATGCCATTTAGAAGGTTAGCCATCTGCTTTCAGAGTATCTGTCTGATATGCAGCAGCAGTAGTGTAAAAGTGATACATGTGGATGTCACTGGAATGGCTCTAGCAAAAAGTTTTGCCTTTCATGAAGAGGTATGCTGTTTTGAATACCTATTTAACCGATAGCTATGTAGAGTACCTATTTTGTAAACATCAAATAATTAACTATAGCGCAATGAGGACAACAATGATATAATGTTATACAGCTAGTTATATAACTTGTGCTGCATATTGAACTTTTTGTTATTATATACAATTTTACATTATTTACCATCTATTTCTATATCCAAGTATTTGTGATCTGGGGTAATTTAGATGCATTGTGATAACAACAATAAATATTAAAAGATGCAAGTTAAATGTCTCTGTCAGTAGGAGAGTGATTTGATACTGGGATCTTTCCAATATTTTCTTTCTAGAACTTAAAAGCTCCAGCATGAAACTGGTGATAAGACTGTTGAAAGCCTCTGAATTAAGATTAGAGGGGAAAGCAGCAAGGGTGATGTTGTAGTGGGTGTCTGCTGTAGACCACTAGACCAGGAAGATGACATTGATGAGGCTTTCTTCAGACAACCCGATTCACATGGGGGACTCCAATCACCCTGATGTGCTAGGAGGGCAATACAGATGTGCACAGGCAATCTAGGAAGTTTTTGGGGAGCACTGGGATCTGGGGTACACGATTTATGAGGAGAGGTTCTGGGAGCTGGTCTTATTTAATCTGCAGAAGATGAGACTGAGGTGGAATTTGATAGCAGCCTTCAATTACCTGAAGGTTGGTTCCAAAGAGGATGGAACTGGACTGTTCTCAGAGGTGGCAGATGACAGAACAAGGATCAATGGTCTCAAATTGAAGCAAGGGAAGTTTAGGTTAGACAGTAGGAAAAATGTTCTTACTAGGAGGGTGGTGAAGCACTGGAATGAGTTACCTAGAGAGGTGGTGGAATCTCCATCCTTGGAGAATTTTACAGTCTGGCTTGATAAAGCCCTAGCTGGAATGATCTAGTTGGGGATGGTCCCGCTTTGAGCAGGAGACTGGACTAGATGACCTCCTGAGGTCCCTTCCAACCCTAATTTTCTATCATTTTATGATTTATTAAAATTTTAAAAGGTGACAGAAGTCCTTTTTAATATTCCAAGTAACAAGTAAATCCATTGTTACAGAGGCAAAAATTAGGGCTGTGGTTGCTGATTCGATTTCAAGGAGATTCGATTAGATTTGGAGGAAATTTAGTCCAATTTGGTGGCTGTATCTCTGAATCTGAATAGAATCAGGAGATCCATTAATCTTTCCAAATCAAATCAGAAGCCTCATGGCTCATGAACGCAGAGATGGTGGGGCAGATGGAGTATCCCACAGAAGCATGTGTGGTGGGGGGCATCCCCAGTGTGCATGGCGGCAGACCAAGAAGTTGACAAAAAGTACTTCCGGTTCACTTCCAGGTCCACTGCAGAGCATGTGGGGGACCCCCCTGCCCCCCAGCTTGGTGACTGGTGCCTCCTGGGTCTGGAGGATACCCAGAGTCCCCCTGTGGCCAATCACTGAGCTGGGGGGGTTGTGGGGGGGTGGTCACCCACATGCTTGGCAGCAGACCCAGAAGTGGACCAGAACTAGTTCTGGTCCACTTTCAGTTCTACCACTTAGTGCACAGGGAACCAGCAACACACCTATAGGCTGGGGAACACCCTTCTTGTCAACACAGTGGCAGAAAGGGATTTTGGAGTCATTGTTGACTCCAGGATGAACATGAGCCACCAATGCAAGGAAGTGGTCATTAAGGCTAACTACACCTTGTCGTGCACCTGCAGATGCATCACAAGCAGATCCAGGGAGGTGATCCTTCCCCTCTATGCGACACTGGTCAGGCCACAGTTGGAGTACTGCATCCAGTTCTGGGTGCTGCACTTCAAGAGGGATGGCTAGCATTGAGAGGGTTCAGAGGAGGGCCACTCACATGGTCAAGGGGCAGCGGGGCAGGCCCTACGAAGACAGGCTAAAGGGCCTGAACCTATTCAGCCTCTACAAGAGAAGTCTGAGAGAGGATCTGGTGGCCGTTTACAAACTCACCAGGGGGGACCAGTGAGACTTGGGAAAGGCTCTGTTCCCCCAGGCACCACCCAGGGTTACTAGGGATAATGACCACAAATTATTAGAGAGAAGGTTCAGACTGGATATCAGGAGATATTACTTTACAGTTAGGGCTGCCAGGTTCTGGAATGGGCTCCCAAGTGAGGTAGTATTCTCTCCTACCTTGGGGGTCTTCAAGAGGAGGCTGGACAGATATTTGGCTGGGGTGATATAACCCCGGCACCCGTTCCTGCCCAGGGCAGGGGGTCGGAGCTGATGATCTGTTTAGGTCCTTTCTGACCCTAAGTACTATGATACTATGATACCCCTCACCCCCCATGCTCCTGTGGGACACTCCATCCATTCCACAATCTTAGCATTTACGAGCTGCACCTGGTACCTTGAGATATGTAGAAAAAACATATAAAGCTGTGTCTATGGTCAAATCGCTGATTCTGTGAATTAAAATCGAATCTTCAGATTCAGATTCAGCTAAATCGAAATCAGGACAGTGATCTGAATCAGTGAATTGAATCACTCTCCCCTGAATTGGGCCAAATCCAAATTGAATACTGCCCGCTTTGCACTCCCCTAGCAAAAATGTTTTCATTAGGAAGGCTTCACTCTCTTAACTGCAACAATTAACAGAAAGCAAAGAGAAGAAAATAAGTGCTTAGAGATAGGATCACAGAAAAATAATTTTAACAAGGCCATGACAGAAGTCATATGGTTCTGGAAGTATTGCACAAATAACAAATACTATGCTGTTTGTTGTATATACAGCAGTTACAGCTGCCTTGAAAATGTCTTCACAAAACAAGACTTATAAATCGTTTAGTGAGTAGTAATAGCGTTTAAGTTAATATCAAAGGAATGTCAAACTTGTATAAAGCAGAATGTTATTAAGCACAAGGTTCATAGTGTATAGGGATAGTGAAAGGAAAAAAAAAATCAGGCACCACAGTTACATTTGCTCAGCTTGAGAAGAAAGACTTCAGAAGTAAAACACTAAATAACGCTGACTAATGTAGTACTCAATACATGACCCAACCACACAAATCAAGCTTGCTGAAAATACTCAAATAAACTTTCCTAGACACAGAGGTGGGACTATGCCATATAAAGGCTCAAGGCCCTACTTTCAGTAAGACACATAAAACCTAAAGTAATCTGAAGAAAGTCTCAGTGGTAAAAGTGCTTGACGTGGACTCCAAAAACATGTTTAATTCCCTGCTCTGCTATAGAGTTCCTGCAGCAAGAGCAGGTCATTTAGGATAAATCTGTAACGTGTCTACAGCAATCCTATGGGCATTTCCAAGAAGTGTACCTGTCTCCCTTTAAACATACTGAATTCATAATGGAAGTAGTTCCACCCTTACGGCTTTTTCTTACTATGCCTCTTGCCTGTTCCTTCTACTGGAGTATATCTCCTAGGATGTTGGGCACCCTGTTATGAGGACATCACCTCACCCCTTATAGCCACTTCAAGTCCACTGGATGTCAATCAAACAAAAATACTCACTTAAGCTCACCCCCGACTCAGGGTAAATGGACCCAATCTGTAACCTGAGGCTTTGCCCTTTCAGGCTTGCTAATCAAACAAGAATTCTAACTAAAGCACGTCCCCAGTCCAGGTAAACAGAGACAGCCTATAACAAAAGGCTTCACTCTTTCAGGTTTACAAATCAAAAAGACATTCTCATTTAAGATCATTCCCATTCTGGCTAAACATACACGGTCTGTAACCTGAAGCTTTGTCTTTATGGGTTTGCTCAGCTTGCAGGCAGATACTTCTCTCTTGATCATGAAGGAGTACCTACACTCTATGGTCAGACGCACACAAACCTTGCTTAACAGAAGTCTTTCCCCATACAAGTCTACTCACCACGTCACAGTTTTCCCTTGATCCAGCAGGGAGCAGTCTGTTCTGTTCTGTTATCTGGGCCTGAGTGCCCCTCTCTCTTCCGGTGTAAGCTTTTATACCTGCTGGCCCTGCCCCTTTCCTGGTTGCCTGACCCATGCTGCTTCACCTGGTGGAGAAGTCTCAGTGTCCATGTTCTTGAGGTGTTTGCAGGCCTGTTCCCTCTGTTTTCCCTGAAGTTCCCTTGCAAATTTCTGGCTACTGCTAGCTCAAAAAGTTCGAGCCTTCAAGGGGCCATGTGGTTTTTCGGGCTTTTCCTCCCATGCCTGATAGCAGGAATTTGACTGCCTATTACACAAAGTACTGCATAGATGTCTGAAACATGGAGGCAAGAGAGGGGAGGTTAAAAGACCCTGTAAGGCTCTATGGAGGGAAACATTAATTATAAGGCTGTTATCAGCTCTATGCAGCACTGGCAAGATTTCTTGATACTACCATGTTTTTCTCATGAAGTTTCTATGCAGGAATAGGACTTACAGTATGGAATTTATAATAGAGAGTAGGAAGTCCTGGGACTATCTGGGGATTAGGTACATCCAAGAAGGATGGAGCTGGACTGTTCTCAGTGGTGGCAGATGATGGAACAAGGAACAATGGTCTCAGATTGCAGCAAGGGCAGTTTAGGTTAGACGGTAGGAAAAATGTTCTTACTAAGGGGGTGGTGAAGCACTAGAAACACTGAGATTTCTCCACCAGGTGAAGCAGCACGGGTCAGGCAACCTAGCTACACAACCTGTCAACTCATGCTCAGTTGTGCAGCAATGCAGTTTAAGAATCTAAAAGGAGAAGACAGTGAAATGTGAAGCTCCTAATTTACAGCAGAGCAGGGCTTCACAGCAGCACCAGATAAATAAGGCATAATCCAGGCATTAAGTATGCCAATAATTGTGATATCCAGGCCAGAAATCACAAAGAAGGCTGAAAAAGCATGGCATTTTTATGAAATAGTGTCAGATACCTACAGATTGTCTTTCTTTTGAATCTGTTAGCTATTCACAAAACTAACATCCTCCCCACACAGTTGGTTCAATGAAATTTATCTACTCCCAAAACATCTTTGCCTTTCACACATTCTCCCCCTCCCCCCAGTACTAAGTGCTTGGGAGTGGGGGAAGGGTGACTTTGATTATTTTAATATGATGTGCTAGACTGAAACAAATTTCACAGTGCAATTATGCAATGTGATGAAATCATGATACGCTTCCATAATAGTTATTTGATTATGTGCCTTTAAAAAGGCACAATTTTAATTGTCTGACTGACTATTGAAGGGAAATGTCTGAAGATACATCCCACATGGACGAACCTTTATAGAACCCTAAGGAAACAAACTGAAATAAAACTAATCAAGTCAAGATGAAGGCTGATAAACTAAACTATTGGATCTACAGACTGTTCTGCTCCTTATAACAGTCCCATTTTTTCCTTTCATATAATGCATAAGTTATCAGTGTGAGTAAGAGGAGAAAACCCAGGTTTTATCCAGAAAACCATACACTTGTGAAAAAGTAAATTTAAACAGAGAAGGGGGTTATTAATAACATATGCAGTCTAACTGGAAGGCAGTTAACACCAGGAATGAGTTTGTCCTTAAGGCCCTAATCCTGCAAAGGAGCCTTAAATCCTTTAACATGCATGTATAGGACCAGTCACACAAGCAGAAGACATTTTTTTGCAGAAGGGACACCTAGGGAAATTATGACACACAGTATTACCAGTTTGTCATGCCTTGCAGCATATGCCAATAATAATCTGCTGATAATAGTGGGAACATTTCTGCCAATTAAAATAATAATTTAAAAGCAGCTTTCTAATTAAATCTTTAGGAAAAAGTAATTTCTTTTTTCTTTTCAGAAAAAAAGATATTCCTTTTTTGATATTCCTTTCCTTTTTAAAAAAAAGAGTTTTCTGTTATTGATAATCAGAGAAGAAATATTTTTCAAAAGCAGGGTTGAATGCTTTTAAAAGAGAAGCTTCAACATTCTCAATTTTTGGCAGTAGTAGTTTTTCATTTTCTAACCAGTTCTACTTTTCACAGTCAGCAGGAAGAAGATGGATGGTTAAAGACTCATTGGAATATAGTATTTAGTGCCTAGCTGGTATATAATAAATACTGCACTCCAAAGGGATTGGCATAATGAAACCTTACTAGGATAGAATGAAACTTAACTCTTCTAAGAAGAGTTGCTTGCTGAACTACCTTGGGTAGCAAGGGGACTTCCACTTAACTGTAGAACAAAATCTGTCCACTGGAAACAATCCATTGACTAGGGGTAATTATAAAAGGGAGGAGAAAGATTAAAGGATATGTATACTAGACACTACATTCTATGGCAAACATTACCAGTGAATAGTGATATTATAGTCACCTTATTTAATTTATTTTATAATCATGATCACATCAGGTGTAACAGAGGATGTACCTGGAACAATATGACTTCAGGGAGCCATTAAAATCAGCACTATTTAAAGCAGACATGAGACTGCTCTAACTTAAACACACAACTTACAAATGGCTCCTGGGGTCCTAGTGGGATGGAGCCTAAAGATGGGTTAAAGCCATCTTTCCCCACCTTCTTCATAACCTGCCATGAAGGCAGGAATTTTTTCAAATTTCCAAGTCTCCTTGCAAATCTGTGGAACCATGAAAATGTTTTGCAAATGAAAGTCTAATCAGTGCATTTGGAACATGACACCAGTATAATCAGCTGCCCCAGCATAGTGACTGTAGTTTTCATACAATCTCTGCTTCTATTTAATAGTTTCATAGTTGGTAGGGTTGGAAGGGACCTGAGCAGATCATCAAGTCCGATCCCCTGCCATGGGCAGGAAAGAATGCTGGGGTCAAACGACTTCAGGAAGGTGTCTATCTAGCCCCCTTTTGAAGACCCCCAGAGTAGGAGCCAGCACCACTTCCCTTGGAAGTTGGTTCCAGATCCTAGCCGCCCTGACAGTGAAGAAGTTCCTCCTGATATGTAGCCTGAGTCTACTCTCCGTCAACTTATGGCTGTTATTCCTTGTTACTCCCAGGAGTGCTCGGGGGAACAGGGACTCTCCCATTGCCTGCTGGTCTCCCTTGGCCGGTTTATAGACACCCACCAGAACCCCACTCAGCCTTCTGTTGTGGAGGCTGAACAGGTTCAGGTCTTGTAGCCTCTCCTCGTAGGGCCTGCCCTGCTGCCCCCTGATCATGCAAGTGGCCCTCCTCTGGACCCTCTCCATGTTGTCCACATCCCTCCTGAAGTGCGGCGCCCAGAACTGAATGCAGTACTCCAACTGTGGCCTGATCAATGTCATATAGAGGGTGGGGATCACCTCCTTGGACCTGCTTGTGATGCATCTATGGATGCATGACAAGGTGCAGTTAGCCTTCCTGACTGTGTCCCCACATTGGCGGCCCATGTTCATCTTGGAGTCTATAATGACTCCAAGATCCTTTTCTGCCTCTGTGCTGACAAGAAGGGAGTTCCCCAGCCTGTCGGTATGCTGCTGGTTCTTTCTCCCCAGGTGCAGTACCCTGCACTTGTCAGTATTGAATCCCATATTATTCTCATATGCCCACCCCTGTAACCTGTCCAGATCTAATTGCAGCATGTCCCTCCCTTATAGCGTGCCCACTTCTCCCTACACCTTAGTGTCATCTGCAAATTTGAACAAGGTGCTTTTCACCCCCTTCTCCAAGTCGCTGATGAAGATGTTGAACAGTGCAGGCCCGAGGACCGAGCCCTGGGGGACTCCAGTGCCCACATCCCTCCAGGTCGAAAATGACCCATCCACCACCACTCTCTGGGTGCGGCCCTCCAGCCAATTGGTTACCCACCTAACTGTGTAGGCATTGACACCACAATCTCCTAATTTTTTAATGAGAATGGGGTGAGAGACAGTGTCGAAGGCCTTCCTAAAGTCCAGAAAGACTACATCCACCGTGACACCTGTGTCCAAGGATTTTGTGACCTGGTCATAGAAGGCCACCAGGTTGGTCTGAAAGGACCTGCCTGTAATGAATCCATTTAGTTGCCCCTATGCATACACTCCCCTGCTTGCCCCTCGCAGATGTGCACCTGGATAATTTTCTTATAGAGCTTCCCTAGGAGTGAGGTAAGACTAACAGGCCTATAATTTTCTGGGTCCTCCTTCCTCCCTTTTTTGAAAATGGGGACCACATTGGTCCTTTTCCAGTCATCAGACACCTTGCCAGAGCACCATGAGAGCTCATAAAGCTATGCCAGGGGTCCCACTATGACCTCTGCTAATTCCCTCAGCACTCTGGGGTGGAGATCATCAGGACCTGCTGATTTGAACACATCCAGTCCCACCAGAAATTCCCTGGCTAGGTCCTCTCTGACCCTGGGCCTGGCTGTGCCTCCCCTGGGACCATTGGGGATCCTGGTATGGGGGATGACCTGGTCCCTGCTCAGAAAAATGGAGGCAAGGAAATTGTTAAATAGGTTAGCTTTGTTGTCTGGTGAGACCACCAAATTTCCAAGCGTGTCCTGCAGAGGCCCCATGTTACCTGGAACCTTCTTTTTACCCCCTATATATTTAAAAATGATTTCTTGTTATCCTTGGTCCAGGTTGCTAGTCCCAGTTCCATCTCCGCCTTGGCCTTCCTAACAGCCCCCTTACAATCCTGAGCAACGGAGGTATAGTCCTCCCTGGTGATGCCCCTCCCTTCCATTGGGTGTACACCTCCTTCTTAGCTTTGAGACATTCCTGGATGCTTTTGGTAAGCCATGGGGCCTTTTGAGCACTCTTGCCCCCTTCGATCCATGTTGGGATTGCCACCCTTTGGGCTTGGAGGATCGTCTCCTTCAGGAACAACCATTCTTCTTCGCCTCCCAACTCCCCTCCCCTCCGGGACCTCAGTGCCTCCCCGACTGGTCTCCTTAGCTCAATGAAATCCTCCCTCCTGAAGTCCAGGGCTGCTGTCTTGCTGCAGGTCTTTGCCATCCTGCGCTGGATGGTGAATTCCAATTGGCGATGATCTTTATCACCCATGTGATTGAGCACCTGCAGTTCCCTCACCAGGTTGTTACTTATGGCCAGGACCAGGTCTAACAAGGCATTTCCCCGGTGGGACTGCACCCCTCCTGGGTTAGATGGAGGTCCTGCAACTTGGCTAGGAACCTACATGAGTGGTCAGATCTGTCTGACTGCTCTTCCCAGCAAATGTCCAGATAGTTTAGGTCACGCATGATGACCACATCCTTTGACTTAACTGCCTCCGCGAGCTGACCTGAGAATTCCCGGTCTAGCTCTTCTCCCTGGTTGGGTGGTCTGTAGTAGAACCCCACCATTAAGTCCCTTTCCCCCCCAACCCCCTTTTAATCATTTCTTATATTTTACTTTAAAAGTGTCTGCATTCAATGTCTCTGTGTGGCTGCTCATGTATTTTATTCAAAGCATGTTTTCAGTGTTGAACTCTTCATTTGAAGATTGTAAGATCTTATTATATGGTGGGGTTGGGGAAAACCACTGAACTTCCTTGAATTTGTCATCTCAAGATAAGATTCAGCCATTTTTATAGTGAACCAGGAAGTAGTACATTGCCTGCCATGGTTCCCCTGCTTTACCTGTGGCAGGCCTGGGTGTTAGATCTGTGTTGTGTCAAGGTTGATGGTAGTCTTATGTAGAGTTTAAATGATGGATTGTATAGGATGGTTTGGATTGGGATGATCCTACCTCAGGAAGGGGGTTGGATTAGATTGAGATGGGCAATTGTTCCGCTGGAAGGGCACTTAATGAGTTTTGGTGAACTGTTGATGGTTGCAAGGGTAGCCCTGCTCCTTGCCATGTGCCGCACCACCTGGTTGCCATTTTGGGATTGAAGTCCCACATCTAACCCCTGACCTTTGTCACCAGCAGTCCCTCCCCTTGCCCTAGAAGTAGGCCTCTTGGGAGGGCAGGGGTTGCCTTCTTGAAACCAGAAAAAAACAAACTAATAATATACTAAAAAAAATCAGACATCTACTATAATTTATTTTATTTTATTTTTTAAAAGTATTTTTGTCCTGATTTATGTGTGAATGTATAGTCATCATCATTGGCTATCCCTCAATATTAGGATGATATCTTCAGGGGAGGTGAGTTTTAAGGTGGCTGAGGTGTCTAATCCATGCTCTGCAAGTTTTTCCACAGATATGAAAGTGGTTCCTGGGGGTGTCTAAAGGTGGTGGTGGGGGGGCACAACTGTTGGCCAGGATGCTGTCACTTGCCTTCCTCCTCTGCAGTTTTTCAGCTTCTTGAGCAACACGGTTATCTTTGAAGTGGGCTGTATCTTGATATATGGTGCAGTGCCACTGAGACCTGTTATCAGCCAGCACGTCTCAGTTTCTAGGGTTGATGCCATCCTTCTTAAGGTATAATTTCAGTGTGCTCCTGTAGCACTTTCTCTATCTTCCATGGATCCTGTTGCCATGACTAAGTTGAGAGAAGAAGACTTGCTTCAGGAAATGAGTGTTAGCCATCTGCACACAGTAGCCAGCCCAGTGGAGTTGAGGTTTCATGATCTTTTCCTCAATGCTGGTTATATTAGCTACAGGGAGGGTGCTGGCATTGGTGAAGTGGTCTTTCCATCTAATGTGAAGGTTCTTCATGAGGCAACACTGATGGAACCATTTCAAGCACTTAAGATGGTTTCAATATGTCACCCACATCCCACACCCATAGAGGAACATGGGAATTACCACTGCATTGTAAACAAGGATCTTCATTTCCATCTGCAGATCTCAGTCAGCTAAAACACAACAAAGCATTTTTTTTTTCCGAAGGATATGCTGGCACAGCAAATCCAATGTTTGATTTCTACATCTGACTGTGAGAGGTGGCTACCAAGACTGACTGACCAGGAGAGGTGACTGCCAAGGTATGGGAAATACTCAAAGTTTTCCAGGAGTACTCTGCCAATGGTAATTTGTTGGGGGAGAGGGTCAGCTTGTGCTGGGGCAGGCTGATGGAGCACCTTGGTCTTCCCAATGTTAAAGGGAAGTCCCAGGCTATGATAGGCATCTGAGAAAAGGGTAGACTTCCAATCAGCCTCCGTGTGCATGAGGATAACATGGTCTAGGCATACTGAAGATCATTAATACCAGTTTTGGTAATTTTTGTTTTGCTATGAAGAGGCCATAGGTTGAAAAGCTGATGGTCCATTTGATACTCATCCCCAGTTCCAGGAGGAGGGCAGTCATGGATGAGAATCAAATTCACAACAAGATATGAAAAAAAAATCAAAATCAAAATCACCAGCACTACACAGTTAGCATAGTGTATCTAGAGGCAAATGCATAATAGCTCAATATACAGCCACACATCCTGCATGGAGGCCCTGGCTTGCAGAGGGGTAGCCCAGGGCCAGAGCTTACAGAATTCATACATTCATAGATGTTAGGGTCGGAAGGGACCTCAATAGATCATCGAGTCCGACCCCCTGCA
This sequence comes from Alligator mississippiensis, assembly GCF_030867095.1. Lineage (NCBI taxonomy): Eukaryota > Metazoa > Chordata > Crocodylia > Alligatoridae > Alligator > Alligator mississippiensis. The sequence continues at coordinate 281,339,883 of NC_081824.1, forward strand.
TAGGCAGAAAAGAGTGCTGGGTTTAGATGACCCCAGCTAGATGCATATCCAACCTCCTCTTGAAGACCCCCAGGGTAGGGGAGAGCACCACCTCCCTTGGGAGCCCGTTCCAGACCTTGGCCACTCTAACTGTGAAGAAGTTCTTCCTAATGCCCAGTCTAAATCTGTTCTCTGCTAGCTTGTGGTCATTATTTCTTGTAACCCCTGGGGGCGCCTTGGTGAATAAAAACTCACCAATTCCCTTCTGTGCCCCCGTGATGAACTTATAGGCAGCCACAAGGTCGCCTCTCAACCTTCTCTTGCGGAGGCTGAAAAGGTCCAGGTTCTCTAGACTCTCCTTATAGGGCTTGGTCTGCAGGCCCTTGACCATACGTGTGGCCCTTCTCTAGACCCTCTCCAGGTTATCTGCATCCCTCTTGAAGTGCGGTGCCTAGAATTGCATGCAGTACTCCAACTGTGGTCTGATCAGCGCCCGATAGAGGGGAAGTATCACCTCTTTGGATCTATTCATCATGCATCTGCTGATGCAATATAAAGTGCCATTAGCTTTTCTGATGGCTTTGTCACACTGCCGACTCATGTTCATCTTGGAGTCCACTAGGACTCCGAGATCCCTTTCCACTTCCGTGCCACCCAGCATGTCATTTCTTAGGCAGTAGGTGTGCTGGACATTTTTCCTCCCTAGGTGCAGCACTTTGCATTTCTCCTTGTTGAACTGCATTCTGTTGTTTTCTGCCCACTTATCCAACCTGTCCAGGTCTGCTTGCAGCTGTTCCGTGCCCTTCGGCGTGTCCACTTCTCCCCATAGCTTTATGTCATCCGCAAACTTGGACAGAGTACACTTCACTCCCTCATCCAAGTTGCTGATGAAGACATTAAAGAGTATCGGTCCAAGGACCGAGCCCTGCGGGACCCCACTGCCCACACCCTTCCAGGTCGAAACTGACCCATCCACCACGACTATCTGGGTGCGACCCTCTAGCCAATTCACCACCCACCGGACTGTGTAGTCATCCAAGTCACAGCCTCTTAACTTGTTCACCAGTATGGGGTAGGATACTGTATTGAAGGCCTTCCTGAAGTCTAAGTATACGATATCTACCCCTCCTCCTGTGTCCAGGCGTTTCGTAACCTGGTCATAAACAGAGACTAGAATAGTCAGGCACGATCTGTCTGCTACGAACCCGTGCTGGTTTCCCCTCCACATAATTTGTCCTGCCGGGCTCTCGCATATGTGAGCCCTGATAATTTTTCAAAGACTTTGCCAAGGATGGAGGTGAGACTGACTGGCCTATAGTTGCCTGGGTCCTCCTTCCTCCCCTTCTTGAAAATGGGGACCACGTTGGCCCTTTTCCAGTCCTCTGGGACTTGGCCCGTGCGCCACGAGCGTTCAAATATTCCCGACAGTGGCTCTGCAATGATGTCGGCCAGTGCCTTCAGCACCCTTGGATTGAGCTCATCTGGGCCTGCCGACTTAAAGGCATCCAGTTCTTCCAAGTGACTCTGCACCATCTCAGGGTCTACGCATGGCAGTCTGGTGCCTTGCTGCTGCCTCTCTACAACCCCAGTGAGAGACTTGTCGTGCCCCTCGCTTAGGAACACTGAGGCAAAGAACTCGTTGAGGAGTTCAGCCATGTCCCCCCTGTCCATCACCAATTGCTTCTGCCCATTTAGCAGGGGTCCTATTCCTCCCTGGGCCTTCCTTTTACTCCCTATATATCTAAAAAACAATTTCTTGTTGTCCTTTACTTGGGATGCCATCCTCAGCTCCATGGTAGCTTTGGCCTGTCTAACTGCCTCCCTACAAGCGCAAGCAGAGGAGGTATATTCGTCTTTGGTGATCTCGCCCTGTTTCCACTTTTTATGTGCCCCCCTTTTGGCCCGTAGGCTGACCTGGATTTCTCTGGTCAGCCAAGGAAGCCTCCTGGCCCCTTTCCCTCTTTTTTCTCGCATCAGGATCATCTCCCTTTGTGCCCAAAGGATCATTTCCTTAAGGCACAGCCACCCTTCCTGGGCTCCCATCTCTTCAAAACTCCTACTCTGCAGTGCATCCTTGACTAATCGCCTGAGTTCATTGAAATCAGCTTTCCTAAAGTCTAGCACTGTCACCCTACTAGTTACCTTACCCACTTGACGTCTTATGAAGAATTCTATTATTAGGTGATTACTGTTCCCCAGATGGCTACCGATCTGGAGGTCCCCTACCATGTCATCCCCCGTTGCCAATACCAGATCCAGTAAGGCATTTCCTCTAGTGGGACCGTGTACCTCCTGTGTCAGGTGGAGGTCCTGTACACAGGTTAGAAACCTGCGTGAACGGTGGGACTTTGCCGTCTGTGTCTCCCAGCAGATGTCTGGTTAGTTTAGGTCCCCCATGACTACCGCCTCTTTAGCTTTTATCTTCTCTGAGAGCTGCCTCAGGAGCCCTGAATCTAGTTCTTCCCCTTGGTGTGGAGGTCTGTAGCAGACCCCTACCACCAAATCCCTTTCTCCTTGCCCCCCATGTAACCTAACCCACAATCCTTCTACTTCCTCATCCTTCGATTCCGTCTTGATGAGGGTCGATGTATATTGCTCATTTATATTGCAACCCCTCCCCCTTCTTCCCCACCCTGTCCTTTCTGGCTTACAGAGGGGCCCCCTAGATTGGATGGAATTACCTGGCAGACTAGATCCAGCCCACGGGCCATATTTTGCCCACCCCTGTACTAGACGGCCTCTGGACATCCCTTCCAGCTCTACTTCTCTATGCTTCTTTGCAACAATGCTGCTTTAAAAAGAACAAAAAGTTCCTGACTTCTGTTTCCATGGAAACAAGGACAATACAGGAGATCAATTTACAGGCTGTTTTGCATTTTTCCCAAACTGAGAAAGTGTGAGGTTTTATTTGTTTTCCTGGTTCTAGTAATGGTGAGATTTCTGTTTTTGTATTAGAAGTCAACCATATATAGCTCCACATAAGCACTTGAACTTGCACCCTGTCCCAGGGGAGCCGGGGTGACAGAGGAACCCTGGGTCAACAGAGAGCCCTGCTTACCTCCTGTAGAGCCGGAAGAGCCAGAGGAGGGACGCACGGCAAAACCACAGGCGCGGGTGATCAGCCGCACATATATACGGCTGTGGCTGAGTAGCGGGGGCAGAGGACACTGCCCGGAAGATATAAAAAGTGGCCCCAATGAGAAGGCGGGGCGGCTGATGCAAGGAGGCTGGAGGGGAGAGCCCTCATTCAGAGGGAATCAGCCGCCACACCCGGCAGTGTGGAAAGCCGGGGGGGAGCTACCAGAGGCTCTGAGAGAGTTGGCAGTGAGGCTGACAGCAGAGCCGGCGAGGAAGCCAGCTGCATAGCTGGCAGCAAAACCGGCAGGGAAACCGGTGGTGACGGTGACATCAGAGCCGGCCGGGAAGCCATGTATAGCACCGACAGCAGGACCAGCTGGAGAGCCTGCAGCACAGTTGGCCGCAGAGGTGGCGGTAAAGGTAGGCACAACGCTGATGGGGAAAACAGCAGTTGCACCTGCAGCAGAGCCAGCGGCAGCATCCATGGAGGATCTGTAGAAGAGGTAACAGTGGGGCGGCCCCAACGAGGCCTCATCGGGCTGCGATAAAGAACGGACAGAGACCCGAAGCAGGGCCGCATAGTGGACCCTCATGGCCCCAGCAGCCTTGGGAAGAGGCGGGAATTAGACACCCCAGCAGGGGAGCCGTCTGGGCGGTGGGGCCTGAGCCTAGGGTGAACCACTTGGCCTAGAGGCCAGAGGCATCCTTGTGGGCCTCCGGGTCCATTAGCTTAGAAACCCTGGTTAGCTTGGTGGTGGGGTAGGCACATACCGTCACAGGGTGGTTAGATTAGAGCGTTAGGGAGCAGTAGTGGAAGGACCAGGCCAATGGTCCTCATGAGCCATAAACCGGGCCTGAAGACCCAGATGCACGGCGGACAAGCTGTAGGCAGGAGCGGGGAGAAGCCAAAGACACCAAAGGGGCCTGAAGACCGATAGCCTAAGGTGGTGAGTGGCCAGGGTGTAGGGGAGGTCAGAGACCCAAGAATGTCCACCGGGAGATGTGACGACCCTGGAGGCTGCCCCAAGGGGGAACCCCCCACTGAGGTACCATCCCAGGTCATGGCAGGCAAGTTAAGGGGACCCCATGACGTCAGCAGGGGTAGCCTGTGGGGTCCACCCACAAGCCCAGGGCAGACAAAATCTCTAGTCCGGGCGAAGGCTGCGCGGGAGCGCCTCCTGGAACGAAGGTGGGCACACACCCATTGCTAGCTCTTGTGTAGCGCTTGCATGGTTAGATCTTTACTTCAGGGGGGGCATTGAATGGAGGACCCTTCTGCCTGCCTCTGACAGCTGTACAGGTGGAAATATGAAACACTTTTCTTAAAGTTTATGGCATGACTTCAGAGTTACTGCCAGCATTTCTCTTAATAAAGGAAGTTTTAATGCGCAAAGCTGAGCATAAAATATGGCCAAAAGCATAACTGCTGACACATTTACGTACACATTTATGCACTATCAGTACCTAATTTACTGCTTTATGAAGTGCTTTGTAATTGTTTGAATGTAAAAGGTGCTGTATCAAAGGAAAATTATTCTGCATTCTATTCAAGCATTCAGCAGCATCCAAAGTACAAAGGACAAAAGAAAAGGGATTTTAGAAAAGTGGTCTAAGTCTCCAGAAGTCCTTTGACTAGCTTCAGAACTGCAGAAAAATCTTTAATTTTTTTTCCTGTTTACAACCCTCCCTAAAAAGGTCTTATTTCACCAAGTGCCTCAATGTTAAAAATGCCCCTAGAGTCCATCCGGCTCGTTCTGTTTCAGAGAGGGTTGCTACAGGATATCGCACTATAATTTCCATTCTCCTAAGCATGAATATTCTGTTCCCATAGCACTAGAACCTATTTTGTGTTCATATAACAAGAGTCTGTTGTGCTGCTATTGAACCACTGACCACAACTGACTTTAATCTTAAAAAAATAACAGGTTTAAGATCTATATCTCTAATATTTGGTGAAGAGATAATGGGGAATGTGAATGACAAAACAAAATAGGGGATAGCTGACTGTATGCTCTTAATTCAGTTAAATAAATATTCTGTATTAGGAGAAAATGAGTCTATACAGGAATGAACAAATCCATGTTACTATGTCGTTATTATTGAACGATAAAGGAAAGCAGAAAGCTTGTTAAATGCCTGTCAAATAATGGCAATATTTCTTTAAAGGAGTTTGCAGGATTTTGACTGCTATTGTTTAAAACAACTCTTTTTAAGCCACAAAATCATTTGCATAATTTAGCTATCTTAAGTTTTCAGAAATAGGTTGGCTCTGGAAGCAGGAATTAGTGCAAATGGAAAAAAAACCAAAAACATCCTAAGCTTATTTAACAGGATACAAAGCTGAAGAAAAAATGGCAGCAAACAGGAAACTGCGCTGTGAAGAAAAGGTTCTTTACTGGTAAGCTGAGCACTTGCCTTGTAGTTTTTTTAAAGCTACTTATGGTCCTGGGTCATCCTAATTTCAACCTGCTGAATTGCATTAAAGGACAGCGAAAAGAAATTGTTGCTGTCTTCATACTTCTCTTTCAGGTGCTGCAATTACAATGGGCATATTGTGCAGCCATGAATAGGAAAATGACCTAATACACATAATATATATTCATAGCATCTGACAAAGTTGGCTCCAGCCTCGTATGTCTTTGAGTGAGTTATTCTATAAGTAGGGCCTGGTTGAAATCATGGACCCAGCTAATGATGTGGCAGCTACTTTAATGTTGAAGTTCCTCCTGCACGCCCATGCTACTGATTGGCAGAGGGGCCTGCTTACTTCATACTGCTTACTTCATAAGTATTCCACAAATGGTCAGAAATAGATAAGTAATAGTGGCAGAACTGAGTGAAAGGGCACAGAGCATGCACTATCAGGCCGTTCATTTAAGTCAGCCAAAGAGCTCAGGTGTGGGGGTTTTTTTGTTGCTTTTATAAGTAAAAAATGATAAATATCTTGGAATTGTGACACTGTTGCATTCTGCTACCAAAAAAGTACAAATACAACCACATGTAATGTACACAATCAGATACCCAGCTGTAATGTGAATATGTATTGACGGTAAAGCAATGGCATTAGCTAGGCTCAAGTGATACATCTCATTCAAGGCCTGCTGTTAAGGCATCTGGTACTCCTTATTCTATTGCTAAATAGTCACTTGGGAGAGAGAGACTTGGTCAGAAGAACTTGATTAGTCATTTAATTATAGATGAAGCATCATTTACTGTAGCAGCATTGCAACAATTCATGCTTAAGACCTAGATCATTTGATCTACATTGTTTCTGGGTTCACAGGAAACAAAGATACATATTTAGTAACAGATATAATACCTGCAGATACCATGACTATAGTATACTACTGTACTACTATACTCCTACTAACACAAATCCAAGATGTTCCTGAATTTAAAAGAACACCCTAATAATTAGATTCTTTAGATGGAAATTTATAATTAAAAAAAATAATTTTACATGTTTAGAATGGAATTATTGGAGAGTTGTTTTTAATTAATCTGTCCCACTACTGGGGGGGGGGTGGATATATAGTAGGAGGCAGAGGATGTAGGGAGTTCAAGCAGCTTGCCACTTGCAACCTCTGCCTTCTGCCTGCCTCCCTCCCTGCCCCCACACCTCTGCTCCCACTCCTGCACAGCTTCTGCTTTCCCCCTTCCTCTCTCAGCCTCTGTGCTGCTCAGTGCTGGCAGGCTCTGTCCTTGTTCTAGCCTGAGGCAGAGAGCACAGCCCCAGCCCAACTTGCATAGCATCCATGTGGGCTATACTCAGATGCTATGAACTGGGCTGGAGCCATGCTCAGTGCCTCAGGTTGCAGCATGCATGGTGCCTGCTGGCATGGAGCAAAGATAAGGGGAAAAGAGAGGAGCAGCTTGGGGAACAGAGGCTGCATGGGGGTGGAAGTTAGGGAGAAGAGGCTGCAGGGAGGAGATGACAGGGTTTAGAGGCAGCAGGGGAGATGAAGAGGCAGGGATCATCTGCAGCTATGGACCCAACACCAGGTAGGAGGGTAGAAGGTGGAGCCTGAGACACTGGAGCCACCTGCTTCCCTGCCACCTTCATATGTGAATCTAAGATGAGGGACTCCCCCTCCCCCCATGTTTAATGGAGGGAAGAAATCCTCATCTTAGAATTGAGTAAATACAGTGTTCTTAATTGGCCTGATTTTGATTTCATATGAGGTTTGCACTGATGTCAAGTTGACCCTGATTTACAATGGATTGAGATCTGAATCTAGCCATTAACACTAGATACACACATATGTCCTTAGAGAATATTTAGAGTATACCACCACACCATCACCAACTCCCAGGAGCAGGGGGGAAAGCCTGCACACAGTAGCCATTGCCTCCACCCACCACCCTGCACTGCACTGCCACCGCTCCGCATCTGGCCCTGAACCCCCTCCAGCACAGGGCAGTGGGTAACTCCAGACAGCATTATGACTGCCACACTGCCTTGCACTACCACCACTCTGCATCTGGTCCCACACAACAGCCCCCGGCTGCTCTGCATCTGGCCCTAACCACCCCCCCACTTCGCGTCCAGCATCACACCGTCTCCCCCCTGCTGCTGTGTGTCCATCCCTCACCACTCCCCAACTCTGAGTCCAGTCCTGTGCCCCCACTCTGCTCCACCTCTGGCTCTATATCACCTACTCCACTCCCCACCCTGCTCTGCATCCACCTGGCCCACTCTGCGTGGCCCGCTCTGCTGGACCCATACCCCTCCCATCATTCTTTATGGGCATTCTTGATGTCGCACTGGCTGGAGCCATGCCCCTCCATGAACCATGACCCCAAAAGCATTATGGACAGACATACAGACAGGCACACAGACAGACAGAGTAAGCCCTTTATATATATAGAATTTTCACTTACATTTTTTGAGAAGAGGAAAAATAGACCACTCTTCAAGGAAAACTTCAAATATCAGAATTATGGTAGTCCAATTTAAACTAACCAAGGTTAAAGCAAGTGTGATTTAAGAATTGCTACACTGTAATTTAAAATAAATGATCCACAGTTTACATTAATTATAGCTGGTATAGAAAGGAAACAATATCAATATGTGTCCTAAATACACATTATTTTAACCAAAGGCCCATATCAATACAAGTCACAAGTTAAAGGATACGACAGAAATAATGTTTTTAAAAATTAGATGCTCATGAAAACCAGATTCTGTTCTATATTACACTGATAAAATTTACTGTGCCAAACTAAGCAAAATTACTCTGTATTTACATGAATATAAATTAGATTAGATTCTGCCATATATTGTAATACATATGGCAGTGAGGATAGTTTACTTTCAAGAAGTCTATTTCAATACTGAAAATGAGACAAATACAATGTTTTTTAGACAAAATTAAATAATAAAGAGAGAACAAATATTTGTATCAAACACACAATGACAAATTCATTGTGTGTATCCCATTAAATTCCAGTAATTTGTAAAACATGGGAAGTGATTATATATAGTGTTATAGAAGAAAATTATAATACTTCTCCCACCTACAGAGTAAATTAAGACTAACTGTACTGGACTCAATGAAGTCATTTTCAATTTTAAAAAGTTTGCACACAGTCATGCTCATAGCATATAGGAAATATAGCACACTTTACACACTACCCAACTGAACAAAACAGCTTGGTGGAAGAAGAAAATAAATGTGTTTTGTTGACAATGGGTGACATGAGCAGTAGGCACTCATATACAGCTAGGCAAATCCTTTCAAAATTGAAAAAAAAATCAATTATTTCAGTGCTTTCAAAGCAGCTATGAGCAGCCTTTCAGAAATGCCATACACATTGAAAAGTGTCAGCATCTAATCTGAAATACAGCTCAAGAACAAATATTCAGAGGAAAAATATGACTGTTAGGGGATGCCAAGCCAATCCCCTAAACTAGGCAATGTGAGAGCCAATAACTAGAATAATATTTGAGATATGGAAGAGTAAAATAAGGCTTAGTCAGCCTGTTGAACCTAGATGCATGGTTTTCTGGAACAAATATATGTAAGAATGAGAATAAAAGAGTTCCCTTGTTTCAGCCTGGTTATATGAGAATTCCAAAAATTATCTGGCCACTAATGTACTGACTCCAAATTCATTCTGTGTACCTTTGATGTGTCAAAAGGCTAGACACATAATAAGATAGAAACTTCAAGCAGAACACAGGTTTTGCATTGCCCTGGAAGTTGCCAGTACCATGTCTATGTCCAGGGCAAACAGCACGCTGGCATGCATTAACCATTGCATCTCATGCAAAACTAAGGAAGTGATACTTCCACTGTACTCTGCATGGGTGAGAGTACTGTGTCCAGTTCTGGGTGCCACACTTCAACAAGGACATGGAAAAACTTGAGAGGGTCCAGAGAAGGGCCACCCATATGATCAGGGACTTGCAAGACAAGCCATACAAGGAGAGGCTGAGGCCTCTTCAGTCTACAGAAGAGAAGGCTGAGAGGAGACTTGGTAGTGGCTTACTGCTATATTAGGGGAGTACATCAGGAACCTGGTGAACAGCTTTTCACCAGGGCACCCCTGGGGAAGACCAGGAGCAATGATACAAACTCCTGGAAGGCTGCTTTAGGCTCAATTCCAGGAAAAACTCCTTCACAGTCAGGGTGTCCAGACTGTGGAATAAACTCCCTCCAGTGGTGGTGCAGTCACCTATCCTGGAGATCTTCAAAAGGAGACTGGACAGTCGCTTCGCAGTCATGTCTTTTCCTGCCTAGTGCAGGGGGCTGGACCCAATGATCTACAAGGTCCCTTCCAGCCCTTAACAGTCTATTAATCCATTTTCAGGGTGGATAATATGGAAAAAGCCCATATAGATGAAGAAATGTGAAAGGTCTGCAAGTCTGAGGAAACTAGACAAATAACTATTGCTAAGAGCCTAGAACTCCAGACAGCATTATGACTCATGAAAAGTTGCTGGCTTAAGGTACTAGAAGCATACACGCAACAATAACTGAATATACTTCCTTGAGAAAAATAGCTTCATAATGTATAATGAAATATTACTTTTATTCTAGCCAGAATTCAGCCTAATGTAGTCTCACTTGGCATTTCTATCATGTTACATAGGCTTTGAAAAGTATCATGAATGAATAAAGATATCTTTCTGGTTGACAGGGATCGGGGAAGACATCCAACTGCTTTTAGTGTTGTATCTTGTAGCTTCAAACTGGTGGGCAGATTAGATTAGCACAGGAGAGAGGCACACATTTTAAATGGCTGGTAGCTTTACTGGTCTAACAAGAATCAAAACTAAAAGCAAATATGGTGCCTAAGGAAGTACATAGCATAGCCACATTTAAAGAAACAGTACTTTATATAATGGTAATGCGCAATACATGACATTTAGCATACTACATAGTTTGCCTAGAAACCAAGATTAGGCAACATAAGGAACCACTAACAGTAACTCAGCTGACAGACCCTGGAAGAGAGTGAGGCTTGAATTTAACTATCAGGGGCAGAAATAGGTAACTCACAGGGGCAGAAATATTTGACTGAAGTTGACTAACTTTAAGATTCTTAGAAATAACATATCATGGAATCTCAGTCATTTTTAAATGTACTGTTTTATAGAAAAACTCCAATAAATGTTTCAAACTTTTAGCCTAGCATAGCTGACCAAAAAAATTTAAAAAAAGAGTAGACACAGATCATATCCTAAGTCAGATGGAATAGGAGAAGGGAGGAAATGGGGGAAGAGACTATAACCATCGCTTAAGTGAAATCAATACAATAAGGATATAAGTGGGTTATATCTTTATGTGCCTGACTTTTACAGACCCAATCCAATGAAATATTCATTTAGGTTCTGTAAGTATTTAATGAAACTTCACCAAGAATTAAGAGTCTAGAGTTTGGAATGTGTACAGTCCAAACTTCAGAACTGGGGGTCCTATAGCAGAATATGAAATCGCTTCAAGATGCTGGTGCACACATATTACAGTGGCGAGTTCCTTGCCAGTATCTAATGATTCACTGATTTTAAGGCCAAAGGAGACTACTATAATTGCTTAGAGTGTTCTAAAGCAGTGTTACTATAAAGGCTGTAGAGTGTTGCCCAGTAATTTCCGCATTAGAGGAAATCACTTTTCTCCTGTCACATACTTGATAAGTCATAATTTAAAGGAAACATTGAGAGAATCTAAAATAGCAATACCAATTTTAGTGGGAAGCATTTTTATTGAGAATACCTATGCAGAGCCACACACAGTACAATTCTGGTTCCTTAAATGTCATTTGTTGCACAAGAAGGGCGTGTCTACACATGCACTTTAATATGTAGTAGCCTGTTATGCTATGCATTAAAGTGGCACATAAAAAAACTATGCTACACACATGCACACTACAATAGTCTACTGCACAGTAAGTTTGCTCTTACTACTATGCATTAGGGCAGCCTACTGCACCTTTGTAGTGCCTCATATTAGAGGTACTAAACTTAATGCACAGTAGGAAAAACACATTCATGAACATGTAGACAGGCTCAAAGTGCTCTAGTGTTTAGGCCCTTAGAAGGACACCAGTTTAAAACAGTGGTTTTCTAAAGAGGCTATTTTAGATTTTAAGAGGTGAACATGGTATAGACGACCCATTTCCTAAAGAACAATCTAAACCTGTTGCTTAGGACTCTGTCAGATTGCATTGCATCACATTACATTGTATCATATGGCATTGCATCACATCGTACTTCACCAGTTAGTACTATACTAGACTGGTAAAACTTTAAGTCTTATTAATGTGAGTAATCCCAAATGAGATGGAACATATTCATGAGTAAGATATACAAGACCTGGGAAAGGAACAAAATAATCTATTTAGGAAATGGTATTTTTTTATAGTTTGAGTACAAACATTTCTTTTAAACTATAATTTTTTAAGAAGATATATTTATTAACAGCACATGTAAAACATCTGGGTATAACAGTCAGCATCCTGATTAGAAACTAACTCTTAACATAAATAAGAGGACTTCGATATATCCAAAAAAACAGCTGAATATTATCTTTGTTTCTTTCATGTGCATAATACTTTTACTCTTCTTTTATATGCTGGAGTTATGGGAGATTTATGAGGTGGAAGGAAGAGTAGAAGAACTTTGGCCTAATTGAGTGCTTGCCTGACAGTGGATATTGTTCAGAAAAAGCATTAGGTATTAATACATCCATTTATATGACCATACAGTTTGGTAGTGGTTGTGAATAATGCACATTTTAAAAACACACTCTGGCAAATGGATTTCTCCTATCATCTTACTGAATATCACATTGGACTGACAGGAAAATTAGTATTTCAGAAGTTAAAATAATATGAGAAATTTCATGCTTAATTGTACACGGCCGAATGTAGCAGTTCTTTGTCAGTATTCAGGGAAAATTTCTCTTGGATATGAGTGAGATGTGCATTCTTTACCAACATATCTCAAGAACCAAGGGGATGAGGCTATGCATCAATAGCATCATTAACACTAGATAATGTGGATATTTTAAATAAAGCCAGCAGTGTGTGACTTAATCTATCTGAACTGCTTCCAAAGTCAATTGATCATAAGAGCAACTTGTTGCCTGAACTTCTTATGAGATGGAAAAATATCTTTGAGGCAGAAGGTAAGGTAGATGTGTACCTTAGAGACTAACTAAATCAGACGTGCATGAGCACAAAGGTGACAGAATACTTACTAATATTCTGGAACAGAATATACCACCTATGTAAACAGGAAGCTAGATCAAACTAATTTTTTGCACTTTTCAACTTTTTGATAGCCCTATGGAAAAATGAATATCATTCAAAATGAATGCCACAAGTACATGCAATAAAAGATGATTTTTGTATGACCAGTACATCTGCTCCAGATCAGCTAATTGAATTCTTTTTTAAGTTATAACTATTTAAAAAAAAGGACAGTAACTGCTAACAAGTTTTGAAAAAACTTCACTTGAATATTATGAGAGCCTAATCCTTATTGTATAGAATTAAAAGGGACATAATCTATTACAGTGACTGGCACAAGGCTAAGAAGAATTCTCAAATATATCCAGATCTTACTCCATTATCAGCTGTGGTGATCTAAATCTCAGGTAGCCAACTAATGCAAAACTATACGTTGGAGTGGCATTTTACATGGAACCCAGAGACATCAGGTAATTATCTGAAATTGCTTGTTGTTTGAGTCCGACTATGAAAATCTACTGTTGACTGGCTTTTTCTTAAGCAGTAATCACAGAGCGGCTAGGGCAGTGACTGAATTTCATTCCTTTACAGACTAAATTTGGACTGCAAGCTCTGTATTCCCTAATCAACAATGAAGCATTGTATTTCTGGGCTACCTTGACATAATGATGACTGGCTAAAGGAACATTATATTATTTCTTTGTCACAGAGGAATCAAACAGTTCAGAAGTAGATTACAGTATCCTATAAGAATATTCTCTGTGAACAGAATGTGTCTGCTAGAATGTTTTCTCCCCTTCCCTTCCCTTTCCAAAGTAGTGGATAGTATTCTAGATATTTTATATCAAACAGGTTTCTGCCAATTGAAAATCTTATATCAGCTTCAGTAGCATCAGGCTTGTGTCCATAAAAAATTCATGCTGTAACATTTCCAGCATGTTTCACTTGGTTTCATTCCTGTTTTAATAAGCAAACTGCTGTTTAAAATATAGTTCATTAAGATTTGCATCCTGAATATTTTAAAATAACTAACTTCCCTCATGCCCTCTCCTAATAATATCTAATACCCTTATTTCCATTAGAAATTTGCTCCATATTGTGTGATAGTATGAAAATTAAGATATAACTGTGTCTAGGACATAGATAATAATACAATTTCCATACAACAGAATAATTAAAATTAAGAAATTATAGAGTGCCAAATTATCCCTGGACCTATACAAGCTTGTTAATATATTTTCAGGCACATAGTTATAAGCCTAAGTAAAAACAATAAAATCTTTCCAAGAAGATTCAAAATTGATAAAAATATATTTTCCCATCAAGAAGAGTGCAGATTTTTGTAGAATATGCAAGTGAAACATTTAGTCCTCAAGAAATAAATTTCATTTTGAATGCTTGTGTGAACAGGTCACTTTCCCACCTGCTGTAACACAGGTCATATAATCTGCAGAGGATCAAAACTCATCCCCAGCCTGAGACTCACCTTTATTATTATATGCATTTAAATAATAAGAAATACAGCAAAACTGCTTTGTCCCCTTGGTTCAGGATAGCTCCCCGCAAAAATTTGGTCCCTTCTGTTTTAGATCCAAAGGATTCATTCAGCATTGGGGCATGAGTGGTTTCTTTCCCTTTCTTCAAGGAAAAGAAACCACTACTTTACTACTACTTTTTCTGACCAAACCTGGGCCTAACACATCTGGACCAGGAAGCACTTATGCAAAATTGTTTGGTAAATGCCACATTAGGAAACATAAATATGAGTTTCTTTAAACAAAGCAATAGTATATTAGATGGATCCTATATCGCAATACCTCCTGTTGTAGTTCAATTGTAGATTCTGTGTCTGCCATGTGGGAGGCCTGGGTTTGATTCCTAGATGTGCATGTAACTATAGCCATGAGGCACTAACTATCTGGACTTTCCATTCAATTGAAATGGCCTAAAGTAGAGGTGCACTGATACATCAGTCTGATATCAGATGGGCACAGATATAAAGAAAATTTAATATATCAGAAATCGGCCATATCAGGCGGATAAATGGCCCGTACATATGCGTGGCTGCAGCGCAGCACAGGTGGTGAGGAACACAGCCCGGCAGTGTGGAGAGCTGCCTTCAGCTGCTAAGTATGTTGTGGTGAAAGGGGATGGGGGAAGGAAGGGGCATGAGGGGGCAGATCAAAGCCCCCATTGGGAAGTAGGAATGGGGTTGAGGCAGGGGCTGCCCAGATGGGGCCAGGCAGGTGCAGGATGAAGCGGCAGCTCATCCAAGGGGCATGAGGAAAGGGGGGCAGCTCCTGCCACTGTGTGCCACTTGGTCAGGAGCCACTGGTCCAGTGCTTGCCTGCTCATGCAGTGGCTCCCATCACTGCTCCCACCACTTGTCCAGGAGGGCATGGGGGAGTGTGTGCACTGGGATTTGCATGGGGCAGTCTGAGTCAAGCTCTTCTTGGTGGGGTGGGGCTGCGCTGGAAAAGGGCTACGACAAATTTGTGGCTGCAGCCCCCTCCCCCCCCATAGCCCCAGCACAGCACAGCCCCACCCTGCTGGGAACAGCTTGGTGCAGCCCCAGCTTCATAGATCCAGGAGCACACCCCACCATGCCCTTTTGGATGAGTGGAGGGAGCCACCGGATGGGCAGGTGAGAGCCAGACAAGCTGCTGGACCAGTGGCTCCCACCCGAGTTGTGCACAGCAGCAAGAGCTGACCCCGCCACCTCCCTGTGCCCCCTGGACAAGCCGCTGCTCCATCCTGCACCTGCCCCACCTTGGCAGCACCTGCCCCTGCTCCACCCCCAGCCCCAGCTGTACACGTTCCTCCCCATGGGGGCCTTGATCTGTCCCCGTACACCCCTTCCCTTGCTCCTCCCCTTTCACCACACCAGACTTACCAGCTGGCAGCTGCTCTCCAAGCTGCCAGGCTGTTATCAGAAATTGGATTGGTATTGGCCCATATGCCTTCTTAAAAATCAGCTATTGGTAACAGCCACAAAAATCTTTATCGGTGTACCCCCAGTTTAAAAGGGTGGGGAGGTGGAAGATCTGGGCAGCCTGTACTTCTCTATGTGTTGGACTAGGCATACCTGTTGAGGGTCCTGGTGGTCTCTTGTACATGCACCATGATCCAGAAGGATCTATAGTGGCATACTTTTATACAACAATGGACATCTGGTTTCTAAAGCATCACATACAAGATATCACAGAAAAGAAAGTCTAAATAGTGGTCTGAAATCAATACAACTATTAAAGAATAGGCATAAGTAAAGGAAATAACCAGTATGTACATCTGTATATCTAAAAAAAAAGCATTTAAACAGAAGAAGAAAGAACACTTTTGCCATACTTACTCCTTACAGTGGGATGCGAAATTAGTAGTGCTACAAGAAATCAAGTTTTCTGAAAACTCTTTATCCCAAATTGGGACAAAAATATACATTTTTATGGATCCAAATTCCACAGTTAAATACAACTGCACCAAAAAATTCATCCTCATCCCCAGCATGCCACCCAGGGACCTGATTGATAGTCCAGGCTACCATGCAGTGAACTCCACAGTAGGGTGTGAAATCAGGTGCTAAAAAACTGGAGAATCTAGGAAGGTAGTGAAATATGCCCATCAAAAACGTGTCAAGATCAACATACTTGTGCAAACTATTTCGTTTTTCATGAATCAGCAGTTTGCAAGTTAAAAAAGTCCACTAAAATTTTTCGAATGGATTGATCACTCTCATTAGACCACAGACCATGAATCTGACCTAGATATTTCAAGAAGTAAACGCTGAAGCTCACATAAAAAATCTATTTTATATAAAAATTATGCTACCACAGGAATAGGTGCATTTCAGATAAAGGTGTACAAAAATGTGTAGGAAGGCAATTACAGTTTGTATGGGCATAGTCATAAATGTACATATGATTTGCAGGTGGACTTTGCAGCTCCATTTTAACTCTTGATGTGCAGAATAAAGAGTAAATCTGATACCTGCCTGCTTCCTTATACATTCATTTTTCAAGGCACTTTTCAAGGCAAAAGAAAAGAAAAGCACACAATTAAAAATCCAAGCCTCAACAGTGAAATAGGTTCACGCATCCAGATGTCAGATTAACAGTGGTTCTACCTACAAAGTAATGAGTTTTAATGATTACTGCAAAAGTTGTGCAAGATAAATCACATAAAGATACTTCAGGCTAAATTTACAATGGCATATCAGAAAGCCCCCTGAGAAATATACAAATTGGCGTTATTACAATAAGGTCAAGCTTCCCAAAGAAGACCTTAAAATGCCCTGACATTTCTTAAAAATCTCAGTTACCAAAAGAACTGAGCAAGGTGAGGCATTTTTAAAATGGTTGTGAGAATTAGAAGCTTACCACTGAAATACTTCAATATATAATGTCCAAAGGTTAGATGGCCCTGGACTCTGTTAGTTCACTGTTGTATTGAGAGTGTCCTGAACATACCTGATGGTTCATGATAACATTCAGAACAGGGCTAGGTGATACAGTTATAAGATTACCTGTACATGGGTTACACTGAAGCTTATACTTCAAGTAGCACTGGAAGCATCTACATGTGCAAATGTTGTGGGGTGGATTTATTTTAGAGTAACTTATTCTAGAGTAACTTACTCTAGAGTAAACCCACCTCAGGCAGGTGTCTACATATGCAGGGAAGCAGGAACAGATTTGCTGCACATTGCAGCCCATCCCCTCTGGCCCTGAACTGCCCTCCTTCAGCAGCCAGGGAGAGCTCTAGGCTCCCCTTGGGTGCTAGCTCAGGGGCTGGAAAGGAGCATGGACCAGGAGACAGCTGTCCCCTGGTGGGGGCTGGGACATTGCTCCCTGCCCCTGGGAGCTGCCTGTTGCTGGAATGGGCTCTGTCACTGGAGCCCAAGAGGGGACAATGTCATAGATTCATAGATGTTTGGGTCAAAATGGACCTTAGTAGATCATCGAGTCTGACCCTCTGCCCTGGGCAGGAAAGAGCACCGGGGTTAGATTTCCCCCAGCCCCGGCAGCAGGGATCTCCAAATCTCTCAGCCCCAACCCTGGATAAGAAAAAATCTCCCATACCTCACCCGCCAATCACAAAGTGAAGCCTGGGAGCTCCTTGCTGCCAGGGCAGTAGGACATTATCTCCACTTGGGCTCTGATGATGGTGCTCACCTCAGCAATAGCAACTCCTGTGGGTAGAGAGCAATCTCCTGCCCCTGCTTCCTGGCTGATTGGGAGCAAATTTGCTCCTGGTCAGCCATCTACATGTTTGCTACTGTGCAGTAAGTAATTGGGAGTAAATTTGCTGCTTGTATTTACAGGTAACAAATTTACGCCTAATTAGAGCAAATTACTGCACAGTAAGTGTCTGCACGTGTAGACGGTGATGCTAACCATGTAGTAATTTGCTCTAATCTTGAGTAAAGCATCTTATGTAGATGTACCACTGATGCTGTATTGTTGATAAAAATTGGAAGGAATAGTCAAGGCACAACAGGGTTGCATAAATTATCAATAAACACACCATTGGGATGTAGCGTCTTTTCAGACCATGAAGCTGGTAGAGCTTTAAATAGGAGCACTTGCTTTCTCAGAAGATCAGTTTCCCAAAT
Source organism: Alligator mississippiensis (assembly GCF_030867095.1). Classification (NCBI taxonomy): domain Eukaryota; kingdom Metazoa; phylum Chordata; order Crocodylia; family Alligatoridae; genus Alligator; species Alligator mississippiensis. The sequence goes on from NC_081824.1 coordinate 281,358,244, forward strand.
AGTCCCCTGAACTCTATCAGGCTTCAGTCCATCATGAAAAGATGTGGTTATGAAGCTGAGAGCAGCAAAATAGCTTACTGTGTTAAAGCATGGCAGCAAACTTCACTAGTGGTTCCATACAGGGGGTGTCTACATGTGATACTATGTTGCCATAGCAACACACTCCCTCATTATAATGTATTGTTACAGTAGCGTAGCATCTAGAAATAACTAGGTGACACTGGCATGGCACTGTACAGGCTGTTACTGCACCATCATTTAGTACTTCCGAAAGAAATTACTAAATGATGGCCCAGTAACAACAGCACTATAGGGGCATGTGTAGATGTGCCCACAGTGTCTCAAAATACCCCTTATGAGTAGCATAATGTGGGGTGGGCAAGCTTGGCATGTCCCCTGGGTGCCACCTAAGGTGAGGGGCACCAGAAGGATGAAAGGTGGGGGGGAGGGGACCTCATCCTGGGGTGACTGCTTCCCTCATTTCTGCCTGCCTCACTGCCTGACTTTAAGACACATGCTGCTAGTACAGACAATCAGTGTGCAAGACATTCTGGCAATCACTTTTGTAGAGCAACGGTAGAGTTTGCTGCCACTGAGGAGAAAACTGACCCTTATTTTTTGCTACTGAATTCAGCTTCTTTTTTTTACTCTCAGGACATGGTTTTTGGTGGAAAAATAAATGGGATGAAAGGTTCTTCCCCCAAGCAGCAGCAAATTCCACTACTAGTCTAGAGAACTGTGATTCCCAGAATATTTTGTACTCCATTGGAGTGCCCAGCTCTTTGTTTGCTGCTGTTCCTGTACCTGCAATCCATAAGAATAGGGAGGGCAGTGAAAGATGACTGCCCTGGAGGCATTTTTTCCATACTATGCCTCTGCCCCTTGCCTTTTTATAAGAATTTCACTTGTTTTATCACCACTCTGGTTTCAAGACAGGTATGAAATTATGGAGAATATTATAATCAACACCCCTGCAGTCACCTAAAGCTGTTGTGAAAGATGAGGATACTATAATGGTGGCAGAGAGATATTTCTTTTCTTCTACCATAACAGTTGAAACATGAAATTTCTTTTAATTGTATGCTGCAGCTCAGTTTCTTTGGCATCAAATTTACATCAACAAAATACCCAACAGGTTCCCTTCATAGGCTGTCTGAGGTTGGATCATCAAGATAGTTGTTCTGAGAGGGTGGAGAAGATTGCATCTGACTTCAGATTAAAGGAGATGAATGGCCAGTGAATATCACTGGAGAAGCTTTCACTTCCTCTGTTTTCATTCCCAGCCCAAATACTAGACATCTGCAAGCTACCTTTTATCTATGATTCAAGAACAGAAAATTTTTATTTGCACATGTCTGGACCCTTCTTTATGTACTCTCATGCCTATTTTGTATGCACAAATTGGACTTCTGAATCTGCAAACAGAACCAAGAACATTTTCCACGTGCAAGCATAAAAGATTTGGATAAAATTTTGGATCTAAATATCCAGGTTCATTAATAGCCTTGAAAACTGGAGTCATTAGTCAGTTTTAAATAAAATACCAATATTTATCTAATTCTTTTTTTGTGGTTTGAAACTGTAATAGAATACACGGATGCTGTAGTTTTTGTATTCTACTGCACTTCTCAAATATTTCCAAAACATGTTTCTTCTGTTTCATTTGAGTCACAATATTGAACAAGACTGTATTTTCCCTCCTAGATGCTCCCCTTCACTTCTGTCTATATTTAATTAATAACCTGCTGATATTCCTGACTCCACCTTACCCTTTTATGAATGTTTAATTAAACACCTGAATCCACCACTTGAGATCTAGAAGCTGAATCCTGACAAATAATTAATCAGCTGTTGGCCAATATTCCTCTGCTCCATACTGCTACTCTGTTCAGCTTGGCTGAAGCTGCAGACAGGAGTCTTGCTGATACTACCTCTTCTTATGAAGGGACTACAGAGTTCATAAATAATTCCAGGAAGCCTTTATACTTAATATTTTATTAAAGTAACAAACTTGACATCATAAATCTCCAAAAGTTTGAAAGGTTTTTATTCTTGTTTTACTGTGTCCTTAAGAGAAGGTGGATACAGGCTAAAGATTCCAACACACTAACCAAACCACAACTTGGGCTGGGCTCGAATTCCTTTGTGCTTAAAAGTATCATCCAACTTGTGGAAATAATGTGGAGAAACAGCACTGCCCCTGCGACCTTTCTCCATAACACTGTCCAGCCATTCTCTGTCTTTGAATCTCTGCTTTTACTAAATTCAGAAAGAATTTGGCTTACACGTTTCTTTCAAACTGCCTAAGTGCCTCTCTTAGATCAGCCCTTGAATTGTTAGAAGGGTGATCTTGAGGCACTGAACAACGAGAAGGGACGCATGAGGAGGACTAGTTAATAAGTGCAGGAGGCAAGGACTAATCAGACATAAAACACAACACTGCAAAAACTGAGAAACAGCGTGTGTGGGTCTTGTTGGAAATACCAGGAACACAGCCTGCATGGTCATGCTGACTGTTTGCTCTTCATAGCGTGGATGAGAGATATACAAGTTATAATAAGAATAAAATATGATCAATTCTAATCAGATGCATAAAGCCTGGACAATAAATTATATAAGTTCAATTAGACTGGGGGAATTGTGATGTGGTAGATAAGGTGCTATGTGATAACAGAGGATTAGCAATGCGGGAAAAAACACCACAACAGTCTAGGATTCACATATGGAAGCCAAACAATGTACTGGTTGATAATGGAGATGAGCTATCTGTTCTCCATGGAACTGTGTGAGGAACAAGGGAATGTTAACATAATTAAGACAGTGGAAAAAAGGAAAGATCAAAATGGTTAAAAACCTCAGGCCAGATTTTAAAAGGTATTTAAAGGTATCTATGATGTAGTTAGTAGTATATTAAATATTGACAAGCTCCCAAGCATCTAACTCCTGTAAATAATAATAACTTTAAAACCTGAACTTTTGTGTGTAGTTTATCTAAGCAATTAATGGGAGGGGATAAAGGACACACAAAATCCACAGACATTGGAAACATGCAAACGCAAAGGAGGGAAAAGCCTTATTTTGTTTTCATGGTTTCATAGCTGTTAGGGTTGGAAGGGACCTAATAGATCATCGAGTCCAACCCCCCCTGCCCTGGACAGGAAAGAGTGCTGGGGTCAGATAATCCTAGCCAGGTGTTTGTTCAGTCTCCTTTTACACACCTCCAAGGAAGGAGACAGCCCCACCTCCCTTGGAAGCCTATTCCATATTTTAGTGACCCTCACTGTAAAGAATTTTTTCCTGATGTCTAATCTAAATTTGCTCTCTTCCGGTTTGTGGCCATTGTTTCTAGTTACCGTAACAGGCACCCGGGTAAACATTGTATCCCCTATTTCTTGTTGTCCCCCATGATGAGTTTGTATGTGGCCATGAGATCACTTCTCTTGTGGAGGCTGAAGAGGTTCAGGTCTCCCAACTGGTCCACATAGGGTTTTTTTTCTGTAGGCCTTTAACCAGATGAGTGGCCCTCCTCTGAACCCTCTCCAGGCCATCCACATCCCTTCTAAAGTGGGGTGCCCAAAACTGGACTCAGTACTCCAGCTGTGGCCTGACCAATGCCGCATAGAGGGGAAGTATCACCTACCTAGACCTGTTTGCAATGCCCCTACCTATGCAAGAAAGAGTGCTATTACTTTACTTATTACCTCATCACACTGATGACTCATGCTCATTTTGGAGTCGACTACAACTCCAAGATCCCTTTCCGCAGTTGTATGTAAAATGGTCCCTCCCAGGCTGTAGGAGTGTTGATGATTCTTCTTCCCCAGGTGCATCACATGACACTTGTCCTTGTTAAACTGCATCCTATTCTGTTCAGTCCGTTTCCCCAGCCTGTCCAAATCAACCTGGATTCGCTCTCTGCCATCTGGTTTGTGTACCTCTCCCCATAGTTTGGTGTCATCAGCAAACTTGGACAGGGTGCTTTCTATTCCCTCGTCCAAGTGACTAATGAAGATATTGAATAGTACCGGTCCCAGGACAGAGCCTTGGGGGACTCCACTGCCCATGTTACTCCAAGTAGAAATTGACCTGTCCACCACCACTCTCTGGGTGCATTTCCTGGCCAATTTTCTACGCACTGGGCTGTGTAATACTCTACATTGCAACAGTTTAGTTTATTTATAAGAATTGGGTGTGACACTGTGTTGAAGGCCTTCTTGAAATCTAAGTAAATCACATCTACCTCTATTCCTTCATCCAAGCATTTTTTTACCCGGTCATAAAATGAGACCAAGTTAGTCAGGACTGGATCTGGCTGCTATGAACCCATGCTCATTGTCTCTTAGCATCATTTTACCTGTTGGTCCCCTACAAATGTGACACTTAACAATTTTCTCAAAGGTCTTGCCAAGGATAGAGGTGAGACTAACCAGCCTATAGTTACCCGGTTCCTCCTTCCTCCCCTTCTTGAAAATAGGGACCACGTTGGCCCTTTTCCAATCCTCTGGGATCTGTCTTGAGCACCATGAGTGCTAAAAACAGCTGTACCAGCAGCTTTACTATGACACCAGCTAATTCCCTAAGTACCCTAGAATGGAGATCATCAGGACCTGTTGACTTAAATACATTCAACACCTCCAGGTGCTCCTTTACTGTGTCAGCAGAAACAGTTGGTGGGCTGGTATCTATACTGGGCTTACCTAAGGTCCCAATGGGATGCATATTTGTATTTGTGTCCAAGAATACGGATGCAAAGAAATCATTTAGAAGCTGTGCTTTGGCCATCCTATGTTACCAGTTGTCCTAGTTCATCCTGAAGGGGCCCTAAATTACCCTGCACCTTCTATTTGCTTCCTATATACTTAAATAATACCTTTTTGTTATCCTTGACTTTTGCTGCCAGCCTAAGCTCCATTTCGGCTTTGGCCCTCCTCACTGTTTCCCTGTAAGCTCAAGCCAAGCAGGTATACTCTTCCTTGGTGGCAGCCCCCTGATTCCACAGCCTGTAGGCCTCTTTTTTTTTCCCTGCTCCACCAAGAGGGTTTTGTATAAGATCCAGAACAGGCACTGTCATCTTTGTTACTTGTGTGCACGGTCCCTCATAAAATAAGATCCTTATTCTTGATTGCGGTCCTCAAGCATTAGCTTAATCTAAATTCAAATATATTTCTATAATTAGGAATTGTGGGGAAATACTTGGAAAGGAAAAATGTCAGATGCACAGCATGAGAAAAACCATCCTATTTGTGAAGTGTTTCAATTTACTGACAGTTTTGCAAGGCTAATGATGGAAGTTTTATTGGATGAGGCATATAAAAATAAGACTGGATAAAATGATAATTAATATATTACCATATTTACCCAGATCCAAGATGTATTCCATTTTAAGACTACTTCCCAGATGCCTCCTCAATGTTGGAGTGTCCAAGCTGCACCTAGATCCTTTGCTTACTTTGGGCAGCTAATCATCACCTGTAGGGGACCACCAACTACTCATCCATAGGGTGTGCCATGGATGATTCAGCTCTGGGATGAAGGAGCAATGTGGGACTGGGAGGAGTTTGTGGGACTGGGGGCAGAAGTGCCCCCCCTCACTTCCCTCTCCTGACTGCTTCCCTCCACCCGGAAACCCTACCTGTAATTGTGGCTTGGGAATCCCTTGAGCTTACAGAGGGGCCACATGATGGGGCTGGCATGCTAGGGCTGCCAGTAGTGTTGGCACCTTTCTCCACAGTGGGGGTCTATGATGCCTCCTTCTGGTTGTTTGTCAGGCACTTCTGGTAGAAGTATCCTAGCAGTCTGGGACCAGAAACACCTGATTTCTCCCACCATGTGGAGAATCTTAATTAGGGACCCCACAATAGCCCCTTACACCTCCATCCTGGCCCCTACCATCAGTTGGATGGGGACTTGATAGTGGAAGGACTGTATGTGGAAGAGACTGTGGTCCTGGCACCTGAACAGGAGGGTGACAATGGCCTTCCCCAGGATGGGGGGGGGGGGCATAAGGGCCAATTTGGAGAGGAATGGTAGGAGAAAGTTCAGAGCAACCATGGTGTTCTGCTTCTCCTGGGGCTCGAGGGAGACATGGACGCCTCCCACCAAGATTCCCTTCTCCACTGCCTCCCCTCCACAATGGCAAGAGAAAACTCCCTTGCCATAAATCTTGGACTTGCCACAATCCTAAGGGTCTACTGCTCATGCCACTGTCCACATATAGGTGTCAAAGTGGGGTGCATTGATGGGCAGTCAGCAGCATACACTGTACCACCTGCTGATATAGAGAAAAGGTCCTTAATTGCCCAACGGGTGTGGGTAGAGGCAGCATCAAAAGCCTAACATTGTTCCAACCAGGCAGATGGTCCAATAAAAGACATCACCCCCCCCAAATCTTTGCCTCTTTCAACATAATAGTATACACCTTCAATATCATTAATTAATTATGGGATGTTAACAAGGTAGAAATATAATCCCTAGCAAAACAAAATATGAAGATTCTTTTGCAAAGATAATTTAATTTTTAAATTTGATCATCACTCACACTTGTTTGCAATTACAGTTTAACTTATTAGATACCATCTGTTGTCTAAGCATTCAGGGGTAGTCTGAAGAGATATCTTTCTATGGGAAAAAAAAAATTATCTTGTGGCAGCTTGTTTATCACTGCTTTGGATGTTGGATTTTTAACCTTGTAATAACAAAAATTATAGTTGACTGCATAAGGTAATAAATAAAAACCTTAATGCAATGAGAGCTCAAGGAATAGCAAATATTTTTTTCCCAGATCTGTTATTTTCCTATGCTCATATGAAATTCAAAAGCTCATGGAACATGACAGTTCATACATATTTCTTAAACACCACAATTTTCAATAACCAACCTATACCAAGTGCTCAGAAAATCAGAGCTTGAATAATATTTTCAATAAAATATCTAGGTCTAGAATAAAAATTGAGGTTTATTATCATTAGATAATTCTTCTCTTATTAAAGAATACAGGCCATAATAAATAATGTGTTGGATCCATGCACATGGAAGCCTTATGCACATGGTTAGTCCCAGGATTCTCAATGGAATTCAGTACAGCCACAGGATTTTACTCAGCCAAAAGAGACTTTCATGGGGTCTTGTAGAATACAATAGATGTTGGAAGGAACAGAAGAAGAAGTTCCTATTAAGGAACTGTATATATTATTATGTAAACTCTAGGAATCTATTAATTTTAAGCCTAGAGAGGACCCTTTGATCATAGAATACTATGGTCAATTAAATATTTCTCAATTACCTTTTTATTGAACCCAACAATTTGTATTTGCATAATTTGCATTTGGCCAACACAAAGAGGACACAGGCAACCAGTCAAGATATGAAAACCTCAGGAGATAGAGAATCAACAACTTCCTCTAATAGTTGGGTTTAAAGGTTATTCACCCTGACTGTTGACAATTCATATCTAATTTATCATTTTAATTCATCTGGTTTCAGCTTTACCTTTTTTTTGCTAATTAATGAGCCTTTTAATAGCTGGTATTTACTTCCTGTGAACTTAATCTTACATTGTACTTAAATTACCTCTTAAACTTCTTTTTTTGTAAACTAGAGATTGAGATTGTCTTTCTAAGACATTTTCCCAACCCCATAATTTTTCACTTAGCCGGAAATCCTACAGAACTTGCACCTGTTGTCTCTGGCACTGTACTATATATAAATAGTATGTGATATTATGTTAATTTTAAATACAAAATCAAAATTAAATTGTTTGAAAATGAAATTCTTCTAAATGGATTCACCAAAATATTTCAATACTTTCAATGTGAAACATTCCAACTTTACCCTATTAAAACTGCTATATTCCTGCAAAACACTATGTTTGACAAAAATCTTGGAAACAACAACAACAAAAAATTCTGGTGGCCAACTTCTCTTTAGATAGATGCATTTGGGAAAAGATAGATCAATTTAGGAGGCATAGAGTGGCCTTATTTTAAAATAATTTAATGAAATCAGCACAAAAGCATCTGGCTTGGCTTTTATCCTACATAATTCCAATTGATTTCTAATGGTAAATAAATATTTATAACATTGATGAAATTAAACAAGAACAGCATAGCTAATAGAATGCATAGGATGAGATTTTCAGCTCATTTATTTCACTGAAGCAGAGCTGAATTATCTCAGCTGAGTATCTTGGCTCAGCTTCTAATCTGATATACTACTACCACTACTCCTCTTTTCTATCTCCCCTCACCTCCCAGGGGACTTTTATAATAATTCTGCTACCAAACTGAAAGAAAGGTAGTGGGTGATCTTCCTGTCCAAAGAAAGTCATTTCACTTGTTGGATACTATTAAATAATTTCTCAGAGAAATGGCATATCACTAAAGTCCATAACTATACTTTTAAAGTGCTTTTTTGCCATTGAACTGGACTGGACTGTAAAGCTCAAGGTTTTACTAAAAAAACAAACAAACAAACAAAATCAATCTTTTATAGTCTTTGCTCTTATTCCCTTCCTCAAAATTACTCATGCTGAATATTGTTATTTTTTCAGTGTCACTGATATATTCCTTGGCAACAAAGTGGAAATATTCTCTTTGGGTGCATGCAGTTGCTTGCCACACCTGGTCTACATTCATGTGTCTTACTTTATGCTCCATAAACTTAGATTGGGAGCAGAGCACGCAGCCATTCAGTGCTCCCAGGAGTTGTGCTAGGAAAACAGTGCAACTCGGGGTACGGGGAGGGGTAGGCTGTCAGGATCAAGGAGGGCTAGTGAGTCTGCAGAAGGGTTTGGCAGGTCCAGGGAGTGTTGGCAGGATTGGGGGAAAAGCTGGTGGGTCTGTGAAGGGGTTGGTGGTCCATGGGGTGCAGGTCGGGGAGCTGCCTGGTCAGGGGGAGGGGACAGGCTAACAATAGCCCAGACAGGGCAAGGGGAGGGTAGAAATATCATAGCCCCAGGGCTGGGGTGAGCAGCTGGTCCCTCCGAACCTGGGGCATTCATGAGATGGGGTGAACCCTTTCTTGATCTTACTCAGTGGTCTCCAACCTTTTAAAGTAGGAGATCACCTTTGGCATTTAAAAGCAAGATCTACTGTGCACTGATGCCACCCCCTCCCTCCTGCCTAGCAGGTAAGCCCATGCCTCATGGACTGAGCTGCTGAGCTGGGACGCACATGTGCATGCACACGGGCACTCAGTCCGCCACCCCAGCTTTGGATCACCTCCAAGAGGCTCTGAGATCTACTGCAAGAGGCTCCAAAATCTACTGGTGGATCAAGATCCACTGGTTGATGACCACTGATCAAGTTAATGCCCCTTCTGAGGTGAACTAACTTAGATCAGGCATACCATTTCTTAGCGAAATTAACTCCTCTCAAGGCCTGTACAATTGGGCATTTAGATTGATCTAAATGTAATGCCTGTATGAACCCTTCAAAGTTAGGTTTACAACAAATTCACCTAAGCAAAAGTGTAACTGGTAAGGTTTGCACCCTGTGTCAGCATTTGCCAAAAGCATCCTGTTAGTGGGAAATGCCACTGCTACGGAGAGAGGTATTGGTGCAACCAGCCAGCAGGGATTAACACAGCAGCCACTGGTTGTAGTGAACCTTTCATGTCCCCTTACCACAGCCACTGTTGCCACTCCTCCCTGCACCTAGTGATCCTGATGGTTGTTGTCAGGGACAATAGGAAATTGGAAATTTGGTAGCAAGAAAAGTGACAATTACAGGGGGAAGGAAGAGAAGTGGGCAAGAGAGTCCACACATCCAGTGGCTCCCTAGCTGCTGACTGTTTGGACACCTCCCCCCCCCGCCCCCCACTTCAGCAACAACTATTCACAACATCAGAAGACTATTGTCAAATGATAAGTCTTGCCCCTGCTCCCCATGGCAACAGTCTTGAGCTCCTCTGCCACCAGCCCCAAATCTTTCCCCTGCCCAAAGTGCCACTAAGTGCCATCATTGGTGGCAGTGTAAAAAGCGTGATTCAGTGGCAAGAAAAGTACAGTGAATTCATTCTGGTGCTCCCTCTAAATCAGTTCCTGGGCTCATGATCTGCTCACTGACCCCTAGTTATGCTACTGCATTGGAGACAAGAGGAAAAAGAATCAAACATCCCACTCTCATTCTACAGTCCATGCACTCTTGGAAATCTGGGTATAAGTACAGTGAAAACATTTCTATGATAACTGTCACAAACCTGCCCAGGGTAACACCCCTGGAGTTTCAAGTTTCTTTCTTCTGTTCCATTGCTTATATCAAGGAATGGACCAAGGTCTGCCCTGGGATAATTCCTTATCCCCACAAGTGTCAGTTCCACTGCCCTTGTGCCAGACCACAGAGTTACAGCAGGGGAAATTCTGTCAGCTGCAGGTGGCTTCCCCTTGAAAGAATTTTTAGGTACCCCTCCCTTTCTGTAGAATGCATAGCCTGGAATATCACTTGTCCCAGGTGACTAGTAAGGTGACAAAACAACAAAATTATATTTTATGTAGGAGAAAAGAATAATAATACAAGCAAAACCGATCATAAGTTTGAAGACAGAACAAAAAGACAGGTATATCAAGCCTGTGCAAAGCAGCTAGTATTCAATTTGGATATAGATTTGGCTGATTTGGGGGACAGTAATTTGATTTGGTGATTTGAATCACTGTCCTGAAATGATTGGATGGAATTGGCTGAATCTCTGAATCAAACAGGCCCCATCCCCTGCCCACTTTCTCAGCACCATCAGTGACTGCCCTGCCCAGCCCCAGCATCCTGGCTCTTAAAAAAAAAGAGGTCCAATACTCACTGGCTCCTGCCACCTGGGGAGGGACAATCCCTGCTGCTCCCCACTCCCCCACACTACATGGGGGGGGGGTGCTCTGCCGCGAGCCCTGAGAGGCACCAGTGGCCACTGCAGCAACCGGTGAGTGTCGGGCTGTTTGTTTGTTTTTTAAGTGCTGAGACACTGGGGCCAGGCGGGGCAGCCATTGATAGGGATGGGAGAGCAGGCAGGGGTCAGGGGACACTTAGAAGGCCTGGGGAGCAGGCAGAGGTTCCCCCATGATCCCCTCCTCCTCCTTCAGCCCCCTACTTATGGGCACAGAGTTCAGGTTCAGCTCCCTGCGGCAGCGAGTGGGAACTGCTTGAATCTCCAAATCTTCAAATCTCTCAGAATCTTTTCCAAATTGATTCAGAGGCTTTGAATCAATTCAGACCTTTTTAATTAGTCTCCTGATTCAATTTGGATTCAGAGATTCGGCCACCAAATTAGGCCAAATCTCCTCTGAATTGAATTAGCAACCAAAGCTTTGCACGGCCCTAAAGTATATCTTCTTACCCCCTCACCTGATTTTCACCTAGTCCATCAGAGATATGACTTCCTGCTGATCCGGTCAGCCGTGATCACTGGGAACTTGGATTCTCCACCAACTCTAAATAATACGAAGACTGCCTCCAACCCAGATCTGAAGATCTCCAACACAGTCCCCTAAATACCTCCAGTCCCCTTGCCCTCCCACCTCTATCAGCATTGCCCCAATTCCTCCTGAGCCTCAGAATCCTCTAGATTTTTTTTTTCCTGCTGGGGTAGCTAGACTTTATCTAGCTAATGGTCCATTACTATGAGATATCTGCTCTACCTAGGGACTGTTTTCCCCATTACAGCCAGAGACTAACTTGAAAACCCAACCCAACCATAACGTCTTTGACTTGTGTCTGACAATTGTTTTTGCCATAGTAGCACAACAGCAAAAGAAAATTAGCAGTTTTACCTGCCCCCTTCACCTGCATTCCTCTTTTTCTTTGGCTAAAATATTCCCAACTCATAAAGATATATACAGATGGCACAGCATAACACATAAAGTGATAAAATTGACATAAATGAATACAACATAATGTATTAGGTGTGCACAGTAGGTGGCTTGCAAATTTCAGAACCCTCCAATAAAAAGAGGAAGGACTTTGAGGAAAAGATAATGAAAGAGGCATTTCAGAGCAGATCTTAGACACAATTAAAGCAAAAGGGGCAGTATAAAACAAACAGAAGCAGAAGTGGAAAATGACATAAATGAGAGGGTAGTGTTGTAGTTGTGATGGTCCAGAAGTTATGTGAGAAGAAAGGATTTCTTAGGGTCATACATTTTTTGACAGACCAGCACTGTCTGCCCTCCAGCTGGGTCCCCAAAGTGGCCATTTGGGGCCAAGAGGACATACTTTGACAGTTCAAAGTGGGCCACTGCAAGAAGCACATCTTCTGGGCAATAGCTGCCCAGATTGCAGAGCAGGGGCACTAGAAGACATGACAGTAGTGCTGCCCAATGGCCAGCTGAGCAGCCAAGGCCCACCAGCAGCTGGCCCAGAGGTGTAGGAGGCTCTGCTGCAGTGCCCATAGCACAGCCTGGGCATGTACCTGTCCAGATCTGGCAGGCACTCAGTCATGGTGCCACAGGTCCAAGACTGGGGATGCTTTTGCAGGTGGCAGCAGATCACAACCAGGCAGCAGCCCCCACTGCCAGATTGCTGCAGTGGGTAGAGGGTGCAGGAGCCACTCCAGGTTAGGGCTGCTTCAGTAGTCCAGCTGGCACAAGGGGTAGTGTCCCAGGCACAACCCAGGCACAACTGGCTGCGTTTCAGAAGTTCCTAAAGGCAAGTAGCCCTGAGCTGCCTGCGAGGACAGGTTTCTTACTACTGGGACCAGCACAGGGCAGGTTTTTACACTGCTGAGGCCAGCACAGGCTCTAGCTCCCCCTGGCTGAAGATCTGGGAAAAGCTGAGCAGGGTCAGTTTGCCCCAAGTGGCACAATTTGCCCAAGACCAAAGTCTATGTTCAGACATATGTGCTGAGGCAAAAATCTCCAGCACAAATTTGTGCCAACCCCATTTGAGCTGCTGCAAGCTCACATGTCTACATGTATGGACACAGGCAGCATAGCTAACTTTATCCAGATTACATAATTAGTCCAATAAAAGATATCCCCCCAAGAAATGCTTGTCTTACATAAATAAGATGGTTAATTCTGTGATGTGGACAACCAAAGGGGAGAAAACACAAACAGCAGAAGACAAGCATGAAGAAGTTCACTTATGTAAAAAACAAAGCAGTGAAGTGGAAAGTCCAGTGAAAATTGAAAGTAAATGGGCATAGTCAGATTGGTGGGCATGGTACTAATAGCTATGGAATGGTTGTTCAAATAATGTAATTGGTGCAGTGATCCAATGACAAAGAGAGCAGAAGAAGTATGAGAAAAGAGTTTTGAGGGATATTAACCAGGAATCAGACTCAAATGAAAGAAGGAATTGAGATGGAAGGCATTATTAGCCACATTGAAGACTACAGCCTGTAAAAGAGGGAAAGAATAAAAGCAGACTTTTAAACTACCAAGGAAAAGAGAACATATGTAGTGCCATTTCACTTGAGGGGAATGACCCATGCATTGCTATTGCATTGCTATTTAAAAAAACCAAACAAACAAAAAAAGAGAGAGAGGGAGAGAGAGAAACCATATTCACCTCTACCCCAGACACAGAAGAAAAGAGCACTTTTCTAAAACCAACAAGTAGCTCTTTAGGGCAGGAACCTTCTCTTTGTTTTGTGTGCTTATAAACATAGGAAAGTGGGGCTCCAGTCTCTGCCAGAGGCTTCTCCACACTTTCATAATACAAATACATGGAAATGTCTTGCACGTATGTTGTAGATAAAAACACTGCTTTAACATATTCCACGAGAAAATTAATCCAGAAGGGAAAATTATATTGCTGATGAAGATTTTTGTCCTAAGACAGAACTCTTCTTTTTTGGAGCTTGTTGAAAATTTTCAATGAAGCACTTTTTGGGGGGAGTTGGGAAGGAAGAGGGGGCAGGAAAGTCAGGAAATGTTGTTGCATAATTAAAACTTTTCCTATAATTAGTAGAAGTGCACCAATACATCAGTCTAATATTGGATTGGTACCGATAAGAAGAAAATTGTCTATATTGGATATCACCCCTATGGGGCCGATAATTTAGTTGATAAATGCCCATGCTGCACGTAGCCACAGTGTAGCATGGCGCAGAGCTGGCAGAATAAAGAGCTGCCTCCATCTGCTAAATCAGAATGGGGGGGGAAGGAAGGGGGAGTGAGGTATGTGCCCTTGGATCTATGTGGTGTGTGGCAGGCTGCTACTGTGGGCTAGAGGTGGAACCGGTGCTGTGTGGGGCTTTTCTTGCTGGGGGCTGGGCTTGAAGTGGGATCCAGCAGTGCTGGGAAGAGGTTGCAGCCACCCCAAATTTCACCGCAGCTCTGCTCCCAGCACCGTGCCGCCGGCGATATCCAATGCAGTGGTAAGTCCAGTGTGGTGGAAGTGGTAAGTTCAGTGTGGTGGAAGGCAGCTGGGCAGTGCCTGCCCCTGCCCCCTTTCTCACTGCAGGGGGAGTTGATCTGCCCCCTCATACCCCTTCCCTCCCCCCTCTCCTTCCACCACACCGGACTTACCACCTGGAAGCAACTGCATTGGATATCGGATCGGTATCAGCCAATATGCCTCCTTAAATATCAGCTATCGGTATCGGCCCCCAAAATCTCTACCAGGGCACCCCTAATAATTACTACTCTTCACAGAACATGGTGGGGATTTAATAACTTTTAAACATTTTTTTAAAGAACACTACAAACTTGGCAATGTACCATTTCAGCATTCTTTAAATAGCTAAAAAAGTTTTGGAAACTAGAATTTCTATTTCTTTTTTTTTAGATTAAAACATTTTGAAATTAATCAGCCACATTAAAATTGATCCCAATTATAATCTATTTTTGGATTGTGGAGGAATTTTTTTTCAAAACAGTTCCAAATAGGATTTTTTAAAAACTCATACATTTGAGGGAATGGAAACAATTATCTCCCAAGCTTGTTGTGTGCCAAACCTCTCCCCCCCCCCCCCCCCAAAAAAAAAAACCAAAACAAACTTGGACTTTTTCCACAGATGAAAACAAGATATTTTGGACAATAAAAATAGGACATAGTACCAATTAATAGGAATTCTTATGCCACTGCATTGCCTTTAAATACATATATAAATAGATATGGCATTGCTCATCCATCAATGAAATGTTTTCTTCATTACCATTCAAACATCATGCTATCAGCCATTATGTTTCAGCAAGTACAGAACTGGGTCTGTGTAAGTGAGGGAAGTACAAGTTGATTACAAACAATAACATTTTGTATTTGCTAGATATTTATTAGATAACTCTCTCAATTATTTTGGTCGCAGGTGGTCTCTGTTTAGTATCCTGTTGAAACTACTAAAAGCGCAACCCTGAAATGTTATCTGGCATGTCACTAGGCCTAATTCAGTATTAGCTGAGAAGAAACAGGCCTATCTAACGAAATACCATGCCTTGCAGCAGCAAATGGTTATACTTCCCAAATCCTTTATCTCCAGCCACATCATTCATTATCAGTACTGACAATTGTAAAATGTTTACAGAATTTCCTTGACTTATTAAAAGGACTTTTAAAGAGGATCCTGAATTTCTTAAATATAATTTTTCTCCACTAAATGAATTGATAGATGAATGGACAGCCTATGGTTATACAAATACAAAAAGGCCCCAAATAAAGGCACAAATAAAATATAAGCAGGTCTAGCAGCCTCCACTAGAGAACAGAAGTATATATGCATACTGGATAGGCACCATATCACATTAAACACAAGTTATGATAAGTTATGCTGTAGGAAGTATAAATGACTGATTTAATAAAAAGAGAAATTTAACGGAAATTAGCATCAAGCAAGGAAACTGTAGCATTTTCAACTGGAAATTAGAAGAACCTAAATAAAGTTGAGGCTGATTAATTTGGTGATGCATTCACTATATGAAGTGAATGCTTCAAGTACAGACTAGAGTCACTTTGAATAATCCAAATTTAAAGCAAAGTCATTTTGCCAGTTGTCCTTGCCAGATATTGTGGGTATGATGTCCTTGGGGAATCATTAAGAAATTCTTTTCTTTATATGACTTTCTGTATTCCAGCAACAATTCAAAGGCTGGTTCAACTGCACTAAATAAGACTTCCAGACATGAAACCAAGGATTACACCCTGCACAAGGTTTTCTTTCCTTGAGTGGAGTCCTTTCTGATGGAGGGAAGCAGCATTCTGTTTTAACATAATTCCGTGCATTTACATTCCAAAGAAAACTTGAACACAAGCCTGTGGAATAATGAGAGAACACCTGCTGATAAAAAAGCTATAAATATCTGAAAGTAATATAATCATATTTCTGGAACTCAGGAAATAAAGAACATTAAATAGCTTATTAACATTCTTTAACCATATCAAAGTACCAACAAGTGACAATTCTAACTTATCTGTCTGGTAAAGAACATTTTGCTTTGATTTTGATAAAATATATTTTGGTCTATCCAGGTGCAAGCTATGTTAGGATTCAATTACAGAGCATTGACGTAGTTATACATTATAGCCTCTAGGGACTAGGTTATTGCTAGAATGTTTGAGTCTATGGTTTGAAAGTTGATACTTGAAAGTTCACTATATGGAGCATTTGAAGCTTATAGTTAGAGGGGCTTCATAGGCTAGAAGAGGCTTGTTCAGCAAACATATTTGTAGCTTTGATCTAATAATCTTATTAAGACCCTTCTAGATCACAGTACTCATACTCTTTCCTTTTTAGATCACTAAACATTGATGGAAAGTTCTGGGCTCAGTGGGGACTGACAACAAAATTTATAAAAGATGCGCAAAGGAAGCCAATAAAAGGATAATGCATCACATTGATTCAAATGGTGTGCAGCAAATAGTATTGAAAAGTTACTATTTATCATGAAGTAGATGTGTGGGGCCATATTCTGCCCTTAGTTGCATCCATGAAATCTCATTGTGGTTGCTTGAAAGAATGTATCAAGACATATATAGTAGAGTTGCATTTTTAAGGTAAAGGCAGAATTTAGCACTGAAATTTGGATTAAGAGGAGAGACGAATTTCATGTGGCATGTGTTATTCTAAACACAAAAACCCAGTGAAGATAGCTTATAATGGGGACATGTATTTAATCACTGAAGTTATACAGGGAACAAACTACAGTAAACATTCTGTTATTCAGCATCTTACAAGCTGGCATGCTCCACTAACCGGCATGCCGGCTTGTAAGATAAAGTGAAACCGGAAGTGCCCACCGTAGCACTTCCTCCGAGGTCCCATGGCTTGAGGCAAAGCAGCCATTCAAAGCGTTCTTTTCATGCAGCATCAGAAACAGTTTATGTCTTCTCAGTGGTCACCTGTGCATATGCGTGGGAGGTGATGGAGAGAAAGAAGTCCTGAGTATTTTTTTTTTAACTACTGAAAGAATTCCTGTCTGACTGGCTATGATACCCAATAAATTCTACAGTGCTGTACTATTGTTCTCAATGGAACAAATCAGCTGGAGCCTT
Source organism: Alligator mississippiensis (assembly GCF_030867095.1). NCBI lineage: Eukaryota > Metazoa > Chordata > Crocodylia > Alligatoridae > Alligator > Alligator mississippiensis. The sequence goes on from NC_081824.1 coordinate 281,375,658, forward strand.
TGGCCCCAGGTGACAGAGAGGTTAGCCTGTAGAATTTTTCAAGCTTATGACTAGTAACAAAGGAAAAGAGATATGGGAAATGTTACACTGATTTTGTTAAAGATTTCACATTCCTATCTTACACACACACACACACACACACACACACACACACACAGAGTATGGGAAGAAACTTATCCTGTTTAAAAATAATACTGTCTGGACAAAATCTGTGGATGGAATGAATGGCACAGACCAGCCTATGGGCTGGATAAGGCCCATGGACCTCCTCCCCTCCACTTCCCTGAAGCCTACCAGATCCAGCACCTGATCCAAATGTCTGGGACCCAATCTCAGAATGGCTGGAATAGGTGCCACACAAGCTGTAGTCCAGTTAGGGTGTGTAGTACAGATCCCAGACTGGCTGGAGTGGGGGCTGGGCTAGGCCCAGTGCCTGCCCAGTCAGACTGTGCTACACACATTGTCCACTCTGGATACTTCACTGCACACCATGCCCACTTCCTGCCCTGTACTGGTGCACACAGGTCATATACATCATGGCTTCTGGACTTGCTGGAGAAGGCGCTATGTGTAATCTCATCCTGGAGCTGCTGGGATGGGTACCATGTGCATCTCAGTCTGGCCAGGGCAGGCACCACTTGTAATGCAGTACCTACTCTGGCCAGTCTGAGATCTACATTACATGCCTGAAGTCAGACTGCAACACAAGCAGCACCCATTCAGGCTGCTTCAGGATCCCTGCCACATGTGCCTATTCATGTGTTGCAGTCCTGAGCCCTGCCCACAAGACTGCTCTGATGCATGCTGTACCCTGCATGGGTCTGCCTAGACTCCAGGGGCAGCAGCAAGTACTAGATGGAAGGGGCCCATGGGCCAGATCTGGCTCATGTGCCATATGTTTGACAGCCCTGGTATATATAAATGAAATAGGGTCAGTCTAGTCCAGTCTGCAGTCTATCAGCCTGCTCCAGGCCATAAATGCAACCCCTTTCCTCAAATTACCATCAAGAGATAGTCCCTGAAGGTTGTCAAGCACTTCTCTTACCTGAGTAGACACCTCTCTCAGGTGACCAAGAGATCCAGCACAGGATCTGGTGTATAAGGACAACCTATAGAAAATTGTTTCATTGTGTGTTTATTGATCCCAGTCTGTGGAAAGACACCAAGATTCAGGTCTACAATGCAATCATCATCCCCATTCTCCTCTACAGATGTGAAACCTGGGTAACCTACCATTGTCATCTCAAGAGGCTAGAGAGGTATCACCAACAATGCCTCTGAAAAATCGTCCACATCAAATGGGAAGATCACCACACAAACACCAGCATTCTTGCTGAAGTTAATGAGTTGGTGTTCCTCAAGCACCAAATTCACCGGATTGGACACTGTGTGCAGATGCCTAATTCTTGACTCAGAAAACCAGTGCTCTACTCCCATCTTAGCTGTGGCCTGAGGTCTCACAGTGTCCAAAGGAAATGCTATAATGACACATTTAAGAAAATGGACACTGACAGCAAGAGCTGGGAGGAGCTGGCTGCTAACTGACACAAGTGGTGCCACAACCTCAACCAAGCAGCAGGCCACTTCAAGGTAGGGTGTCTTGTTCTCAGAACAGAGAAGAAAAAGAATACTAAGGAAAAGGAGAGGAATCTCAGACTACAACCTACTCTCTTCTGTGGCAAGACTTAAAACTTCTGTGTAAAGATCTGTGGCTCAAGGACTGGACTTTCAAATTGCCTCAAGACCTATCAATGAGCCATGGTAGAGATCATTCTCCAATCATCCCATCATTTGGTACTGGCCATATATTTTTAGAAAAAGGTTCTAACACACTTTTGGTTTTAACAGTATTTTAGAATTGTTTTCTTACCCAAATAGTGTAAGTGGAGAAGTTTGAGAGATTCCAGAGATGAGCCACATGCATGATCAGAGGGCAAGAGAATAGGCCTTATGAAGAGAGGCTGAGAGCCATGGGACATTTCATCCTGGAAAAGCACAGGGTCAGGGGGGACCTGGTGGCTGCCTATAAGTATATAAGGGGTGTTCATCAGGACCTGGGGGAACACCTGTTTACCAGAGCACCCCAAGGGATGACAAGGTCAAATGGTCACAAACTCCTCCAAGTTCATTTCAGGCTGGACATAAGGAAGAACTTCTTTATTGTCCAAGCCCCCAAGGCCTGGAACAGACTGTCATCAGAGGTGGTGCAAGCACCTACTCTGGACTCCTTTGAGACATTTCAACATTTATCTTTTTGGGATCCTTTGACCCCAGCTGACTTCCTGCCCCTGGGGCAGCGTGCTTGACTCAATCTTCCAAGGTCCCTTCCAGCCCTAATGTCTATGAAATCCATGAAGTGGGGGGGAGGAGGGGTGACCCAGGCAGAAATCCCTGGCACTGCCTTTGGGGAAACTGCAGAAATAGATGCTGCTGCCATTTGCACTGCAGCAGCTGGTGCTGTCCCATGTGTCATCACTACCCAAGATTTGGTGCTGCCATAATACATCTATGGTCTTCCCTGTTTTCATTTTCAGATTATATATATTCATATATTTCTCCTGTTTATGCAACATACCAGATGGGATGTAGGTATTAGTAGATAAAACAATCACTTGCCTATGTAAAGTGAAGCAGTGAAAGAACAAAGAATGAGTGATATCCCAGGGCAGTTTGATTCTGGGCAAAAATATTTTTAAGTTAAAAAAAAAAAAAGACATAATAGAATCATGGAGAAGTAGGTCTGGAAGGTTTAACCCTCTGCCTGAGGCAGGATCACCCTGATCCAAACCATCCCATACAACCATAATCTCAACTCCCAAACCCTTATCCCTAGAGCTGCCATCCAGCCAGGTGTCCCCTGTTTTGTATTTGCCTTTTTGATTATTCCTCCCAAGGTGTAGTACCTTGCAATTGTCAGCACTGAAATTCATCCTGTTAGCTCTAGCCCAAATTTCCAATCAATCAAGATCCTTCCGAATTGTACTCGCATCCTTCAACATGTTTCATAATCCTTCCAACTTTTATGCTGTCCACAGACTTGCTTAAGAAGCTTTCTATGGCAGCATCCAAATAGTTGGTGAACATATTGAACAGCACCAGGCCAAGGTGGGACCCCTGTGGGATTCCATTTGAAACCTCCTGCCATTTTGACATGGACCCATTAATAATTACCTTTTGCTTATGGATCTTAAGCCAGTTATATATCCACCTTGTGGTAGTTTTATCCAGTCCACATTTCTCCAATTTCTTTATGAGAAGGTCATGCAGGACCTTGTCAAAAGTCTTTCTTAAGTCCAGATACACTATATCCACAACATTTTCTTCGTCCACCCAAGTAGTTACTTTGTCAATGAAGAAGACCAGGTTTGTCTAACACAATTTGTTTTTCATAAATCTATGCTGGCTGCTTGTGATCAGCCTTTCCTCCTCCAGATGCTAGCAATGGTCTTCCTTATGATATGCTCTAGTAGCTTTCTAGGTATTGAGGTGAAGCTAACCAGTCTACAGTTCCCTGGGTCCTCCTCCTTGCCTGTTTTAAATAGGTGCACTACACTGGCCCTTTTTCAATCCTCTGGCACCTGTTCTGTCTCCCAAAACTTCATGAAGATCATTGTCAAGGTCTCTGCGATCTCCTCAGCCAAGTTTCTCCAAAACTTTGGGATGAAGCTCATCCATCCCTGCTGACTTGTATTCATTCAGATTAAACACAAGCTCTCTGACCATTTCTTTTGTTATCTCCTCCCTCAGCTTGCCCCCTTCCTTATCCAGATAGTCCTTATTAGATGTCTGGAAGTTTTTTGGGGGGTGATAACTGAGGCAAAGTAGCTGTTGAGCAACTCTGCCTTCTTTCTAACTTTGGTTAGGAGTTCCCTCTAGCTTGTTAACGTAGGATCCACAGCTTACTTCGTTCTTCTTTTCTGGCCAACATATTTATAAAACCTCTTGTTGTCATTAACCTCCTTTGCCAGGTGCAGCTCGTTCATCATCTTCCTGATTTTGTCCCTGCCGGTTCTTGCTATTTCCTGGTATACATCCTTGGTGACCTGCACATTGTTCCACTGCCTGTATGCTTTTCTTTTGCATTTGAGGCATTTTAGAAGTTCCTTGTGCAGCCACATTGGTCTCTTGCCATTCTTCTTGTGCTTCCATTGTGTCTGGACAGTTTCTTGTTGGGCTTCCAATACTGTGCCTTGTAGAAGATCCCAACCCTCCTGAGCACCTTTATCCTTCAGTCTATCCTCCTATGATATGGTGCTTATTAATTCTTTGAGTTGGATGAAATCTGCCTTTTTGAAATCTAGCAACCTAGTTTTCCTCACTTGATGCTTTCCCTGTCTCAGGATATGGAATTCAAGCATATTGTGATCAATTTATCCCATTACCCATCACCTTCACATCCTCCACCAGTTCTTCCCTGTTGGTCAGGACAAGGTCAAAGATAGACAATCCCATAGTTGTATCCTCCACTTTCTGGAAAAGAAAGTTGTCCTCTACATATCTTAGGAACCATCTTGATAGCTTATATTTGGCTGCATAGTTCTTCCAGCAGATATTTGTAAAACTGAAGTCTCTCATCAGTACCATCCCATAGCTTTTGGATGGATCTGTCACCTGCTTGAAGAGTGCCTCATCCATCTCCTCTTCCTGATTAGGTGACCTATAATAAATCCCCACCATTATATTGGTGTTGCCTTTCACCTTTCATCCTCACCCAAATGCATTCTACTTTGCTGTCTTCTTCCCCCTGAACCAGGGAACATGTGTATGTGTTGTGACATACAAGGCAACACCACCACCTTTTCTCCCAACCCTGTCCTTCTGAAACAGAGTGTTGACATTCCAATCAAGAGCTGTCCCACCAGGTCTCAGTGATGCCAATCAGATCATAGCTCTTTTCACAGGCTGCAGCTTCCAACTCATCTTGTTTATTCCCCATCCTGCTCGCATTTGTATATATCCATCAGATGTATTTTACGTCTTGACTTACTTGCTTCCCTTTTGTGCTACTTGTTGCAGTTCTGAAGCTCTCTGGACCTTTCCCAGAGTTGAGTTGCTTCTTCAAGTCCTTTTCCCTTTGGACTATGTGCTCTGTTTCTGGAAGGTTTTGATCACCATCCCCCATGAAACAGTTTAAAGCTCTCCTTACCTCAAACGTGAAGTTTTTACTGAGTCTTATACAACAATAAAGAATTCATTAAAAAATTATGGCAGGTAATATTAATTGAACAATAAATGTCCAAAAAAAAAAGGGAAGTCTTGAAACAACTAAGGGTAAGATTCCAAAACTACAAACAAAATTGATCTTAAGGAGCTTGGAGCCTAAATCATTAAATATATATATTTTTAAAAGAAAAATAATTAAATAATTTATTCAACTCTTTCTAGGTTCTGCTCTGTTCCTTACTTATTTTGGAAAGGCTATTCTGCTGAACAATATTTTTCATTGATCATGTACTAACCAAAACCCATTCTGTTCCTCCAGGAGTAAACCAGTTTTAGAAGAGGGACAAATCTCTAATTACATTATTATTTTAATTACCAGAAAAATAATGGACGTTCTATAGTTTGCAATGGGATTGTCCTGAATAGATTATCACAGAATTACTGCTGCATTTAATTTAACTGATAAATAATGCTACTCTATATTATTTTTTTACAAAGGAATTGCATGTCAGGTATAGAAATCAAGCCCATACATTTTTTTTTCTCATTTCAAAGTTCCCTCACCTCATCCCACAAAACAAATTGTTAACTTGTTTTTTTTATTTTCAAATATATGGTAAATTTAGGAGGAAATATTTTGTGCTACAAAACAATTTTTGAAAGAATATATTTTTCATGAAAGTGTCATAAGTATTCAACAATAGCTAGAAAAAATATATTTTCTTGAGTATGGATAGTAAGTTAGAAACTAAACTCATATACTCAAAACATGTTTGAAAAATTAAACGCAAACAGTATATTCTATAAATCTGCCCATAACTACTTATGCATTTATGAAATTGGAAAAATCGGGTATTTGACAAAATATTTGACACTCTTTCCAACTTTCTTTCAGGGAAATAAAAATTAAAAGACAGTTTTTAAAGGTTCAATAGTTTTGGCAAAAATTTTTGGAAGCAAAAAAGAAAAAAAAATGTAAAATAGATTTTTAAAGTTCTAAGGCTTCAGTTTTTCTTCCTGTACCCAGCACTCAGAAAAGAGTCGTTAGCATTCCAGCTCTGCAGACTGTAGTCCAAGGAAGCCTTTCACTAAAATTAGTGGGATATTTGACTAAGGACTAGAGAATCCCTAAATAATTGGTTGCACTATCACTTCCTAGTTTTACTAATCTTAATAATATAATCTTAGTTTTACTCATATAAATTTAGTGGATTTTCCTACATTTTGGCTGATACTTTCTCCTTTTTTTGAGCACAGAAGGAGCATGAATAGCGGTTAATCAGATTGTGCTACTGTGCATTTAAATGCACCTTTTAGAAAAATGTACCAGATTAAAATCTTTAAAATGCCTTGGTACATTCAAGAAGTGCAGCAGGGATTAATCTCTTTAGCCTTATGTTGGCAGCAGCCATAAAATCCATGCAATTAAAGTCTGTAATGACTTATATTTCTATGATGTGCTGCAAAGTTGACCAAAGGAAAAAAAATAAATGCAAAGCTCTGCAAATATAATTTTCTAGTCAATGTAACTACCTACTATGCAATTTAGAAATATTCAGGCATTTTGTTAAATATATACTTGTGGTGATAACTATTATTTTGCAGTATGGATCAGAGTTATTTTCTGAGATAATGAAATAAAATGTAAACAAATTCTCATTGGCTCCTAGCAACTTCTAGTTTCAATATTATTTGGGTTTATTGCAATGGTTTCCAGTTAAAACAGGCAAATATGACATGGCATAAAAACTTTATCTGTGAAAGCTGCTGGGTAACAAACTGAATATGAGATCCCATTGTGATGCTGTAGGAAAGAGGCTAGAAAACGGATGCTTAATTAAGGAAATATTGAATAAGAAACTATATTACTTTGGTGTATAGTAATGGTTCTCAATTTCTTTAAGACTCAAAGGACCCCTCAGAAATTCTGGTTCTTAATGTTCACTCATCATTTGACTATGGAAAACTTAGAGAAATTTTTTTGTTGCAAAGAACTCAGACACAGGTCATAAAGTTTTTGGACACTGTGGATTTCTAACTGAAATGTCAGGAAACATCCACACAAGTGCACACATAGCTCTTGCAGCGCCTCAACCCCTTTGAGATGCTGCAGGATGCATGTGTGGGAACAAAAAAATGCTCCCTGTGCTGTCAGGTTGCGTGGGTGCTGCGTGGCTCAGCAGAGCCCTGAGTGGTGCCATAAGCTGTTTGGGAGCTTAGGGAGGCTCCAGCTGTCACCTGGAGCCTGGTGTTGTTCAGCCCCAGCAGCCCCGAGCTGCCAGGCAGAGTGCAGTGCCGTGCGGTGCTCTGCCAAGCTGCGCTGCACCTGCGCAATACAACAGCTGCAGTGTGCATGCCAGGTGGCTGGGGACTATCCTTGCTGCCCCCTGCTGCCCCATACTGTGCAGGCGGGCTCTGCTGTGAGGCCCCAGCAGCTCTGATAGCCACTGCTACAGCTGGTGATTGCAGGGGTTTTTGAGTGCCGGGATGCCAGGGCCAAGCAGGGCAGCAATCAGGGATAGGACCAGACAGGGGAATGATTGGGGGGACTGGGGGAGTGATCGGGGGCAGGGATCAGATCGGGCACTGATCGGGGGGCTGGGGGAGTGAGCAGGGGATGGAGCTGGGCAGGGGGCACATGGCCTCTGGCAGGGGGCTGTGGGCCTCTGCTGGGGAGGCAGTCAGTTAACTGTGCAGGAGGACTGCGCCCTGCAGAGGGCAGTGGACCCATTCCTCCTGAGCAGCTCCCCCCACACACCCATCCCCACACCCACAGTCCCCCCACAATACACCCACAAACCCCACACCCCCAAGAACCCTTCACTCACATACACAGGGCCAGCCCTGTGAGTCAGGAATGTGGGGACTGGGGCAGGGGGCAAGCTGTGGGTTGATAGTGAGGGGCAAGGGCAGGGGAAGAGCAGTGGCATATCAGTGCTGCTCAGAGCTCCACATCCTGGTGAGTGAAGTGAGTAGGGGCAGCTCTGATTTTTCTATGACAGAAAAACTAAAAGTCAATACCAAAGTGTATAGATATTTAGAATTTATTTTATTATGATGATGGAGGCACTAGTAGGCTTCCAAATTGCTTTAAACTTGTAAATATATCAATAAAACACTGCCCAACTGATTTGATCTCTCTCTCTCCTGGCTTGGAGGTGCCAGTGGGCCGTGAGCCTGCCAGCTACCATTGTATCCCCTGCCTGTGCAGCGCCCAGTGGCTACAGTCACATCACAAGCTGCAGGCTGGCTGGGGGTGCTATTTTGCCCTCTTCGCCTCCAGCTGCCATAGCCTCAGCCATGGCTACTGCCAACCCTGGTCCTGCTGTGCTGTGCCGCTCTTCTCTGCTCATTGTGCTGTGTGGGTGGAGCATATAGAAGGCAGCCAGAGCTGAAGTCAAAGCTCCATGTGCTGGGATGAAGCTGCTGGGATGAAGCTCTCCCCACTCTGAGCAGTGCTGCATAGGGCAGCAGGAGCAGTAGCTGCAGCTGGAGATGAGGGAAGCAGAACAGCCCTGCTGGGCCAAGCCAGCTTCTCCTCACCTCCAGAGGCTACTTCCTGTCCCACAGCTGCCTCTGCTGTGCTGCTGTAGATGAGGTGGAGCTTCAGGCCAGGGAAGATGGCTTGGCTCAGCAGGGCTGTTCTTCTCCTCCCGCTATCAGATGCAGCACCACTTGGGGTGGGGGGAGCTTCAGCCCAGCAGCTTCAGCCTAGGGCATCGAGTTCTGTCTCCAGCTCTGGCTGCCTTCTACATGCTCTGCCTGCACAGTGCAATGAGCAGAGTGGTGCGGTGCAGCAGGGGCAGCAGCAGCCGCAGCCACAGCTGTGGCTGTGGCCATGGCAGCTGGAAGCAATAGGGGCAGAATAGCACCCCCAGCCCCAGCCAGCTCACAACTAATGATGCAGTTGCAGCCACCAGGTTTTGTACAGAAAGTTGGTGCAGCGGTGGCTATTATAGTAGATGTTTGATTATTTTAGTATGCAATTTGTTTTTTAATCTATAATTTGTTAAAATGATATCTTTTAAAAGATGTTATGTGGTTGGTCCTCAACAGCTCACCAGAACTCATTAAGTGTCCCTCCAGCTGAAATAATTGCCCACCCCTGTCATAGAGTGTGATAAAATCACCTCTTAATCTATTATGTGATAATTAAATAGAGCTTCAGATGCCCTGGCAAGTAGCTCAGGGCTACTCACTCTCAGGAGCTTCTGGGATCCAGCCAGTTGGTACCTGGGGACACTATCCCTTGCGTCAGCTGGACTGCTGAAGCAGCCCTGAGATTTCCCTGTACCCTTTACCCACTGCAGCAGTATGGCATGTGACAGCATGTGGCCCCAAGGCTACATGCCTGCCAGATCCAGATGGGGATAGCACAGCCATTAGAGGAATCTGCACATCTGGGCTACCTGTCAGTGGGCTGTGGCTGCACCGTTGGACTTTGTGTGGCACTACTGTCACATGTGCCCCCTGCCCAGCCATCTGGACAACCATCACCCAGAAGATGTTCCCATGTGGTGGACTGCTTTGAACTGTCAAAGCATGTCCTCCTTGCCCCAAGTGGGTGCCAGCTCTGAGCAGGCTTCTCTGCCTGGGTCCTGCCACTGGCCTCCCAAGCAGGAATTCTGATGTTTCCTGTTTGAAAACTGAAACATCCCTGATAAAAAATCCCAAAGTAATTCTTTAAAATACCCCCAAAATACATGTTCTTCCACAAGTAAAACAGAAGACCACTAGATGAGAAAGACAGAGGGAGGGAGGGAGTGAGAGAAAGCGAGAGGGCGTAATGGTGGCTGCCAGGCTTGGGGCCCACTGGCACATCTGAGCCAGCCTGGGCAGCCCTACCCAGCCAGACCCTGCCTGAACTGCTGGGCCAGGCTGTCACAGAGCTGCAACCACTGGGACGTGAAAGCCCCACCCAGGCTGGACACAGGGAGCCAGGAGCAATCTGGCTGCACAGTCCCCATGGCCCCAGCCCAAGTTGCTGGGAAAGGCCTGGCCCCTGTGGCCCATCCCAGGCTTGCTGTTCCACATCTACCCTCAGCAACAGCTACAGACTCTCTTGGATCAGCCCGACAGCCCCATCCCCAGCCACTGGCAAGGCAAGTGGATGGCAGGGCCATGCTTGCCAACTCTGGCCATGTTCCCTCCCCTGCCCCTGGGGAGGAGGAAATGGCTGACAGGGGCTGATTGGCCCTGGCCAGGCAGACCCCAGCTGCTAGTGGGACAGGGGACAGAGGGGGAGATGAAATCCCCTTCCCTCTCCCCTTTTGTTTGGGAGGCTGCTACACCCCAGCTGTAGTCCCCCATGGGAGGCAAGGGTGGGAGTAAACCACCTCCCTGCTCTCTTTGCCTCAGGGGGCATACCAGGCCCATGTCTGGCCATGCCCTACCCTTGCTCCAACTAGGGAGCAGAGGGGTAGAGGTAGCCTTCCTGTCTGGAGCAGACAGCACATCCCAGCCCAGGGCTGAGCAGCACGCTGGGGGACTCCAGTTTAACTTGAACCAGGAGGGGGTCTAGGACAGAAGCTGCATAAACTGGTTTGACCCAAATCAGTTAAGGTTGATACTACATTCAACCAGGTTTATTTTAAACCAGTTTTGGCCATTTTGAAACTGGTTTATGTGCACAGGACTTCTGTTCTGTTACAGGTTTAAAGCAGTTTCTGATCACTTAAACCAGTCTGTGTAACTTTTGTCCCTAGCCCAACTGGTTTTAAACTCTGTGAATCCACAGAAGGTAACCTTTGCCTTTGTGTAGAGAGCCAGCAAAAGGTCTAGGAGCTCATTACTCATATTTTGAAGTATTAAAACTTGTGCACAGATCTGTGATGGAATGAATTCCACCCACAAGAGAGATTAAGTCTCTCATAATTATAATTTCATCATGATTGATCATTGTTAGCCTTTATTTCCTCTTTGTCCTATTTTTTCTTCTTTTGATATGACTCAGGTCCAAAACTGAATTGCTTGCTTAGCTCTCATTTGTTTGTCTTTCAAAAAGGATAAGCAACAATACCAACAAAAAGATGAAATGGTACAGGAGAGATCCTACTGTTCTCAATTATTCCTTACACATGCAAAATATCTCCTGATTACAAGAAACAACAGATTTCATAGGAGCTTTTCATGACTAAGTGTCAGGATAAGATGTAACCCATATTGAAGGAATGAAGTTTCAGAGCATTTACAATTGAGGACATTAGAACATATTCCAAAATTTCTCAGGTTAGGCTAGTGTATAAACATAAATGGATCAAATCCTTGTCCACTGATGACAATGGGAATTTTGCAATTAATTGTAATGGAACCAGGATTTCATCCAATGACTTTCTGTTTAATATCCTATTTATGAATGTTGACCATACCCCTTCAAAATAAAAATCAATTAATACTCATAGGATCATAAGAAAGTAGGGCTGATAGGGACCTCATGAGTTCATCTAGTCTAGCCCCCTGCTTAAGGCAGCAGCATTCCTACCTAAACCATCCCAGCCAAGTGTCTGTCCAACCTGCACTTCAAAATTTCAGAGGAGGAGATTCCACAAGTTGTCTAGGTGGCCTGTTCCCATGCTTGACCACCCTCATAATTAGAAAGTTCCTCCTAATCTTCAACCTAAATTTCCCCTGTTGCAGCTTGAGGTTATTGCTCCTAGTCCTGTCCCCTACAGCCACAGAAAAAGCCCATCTCCAACTTATCTGAAGACCATTATCAAATCACTCCTCAGTCTTCTCTTTTCCAGACTAAATAATCCCAGCTTTTTCAGCGTTTCCTCAGAAGTCTTGCCTCCCAAGCCCCTAATAATTTGTGTTGCATAGCACTGGATTTTTTTCAAACTGTCCACATCCTTTTTAAAGAAACTAAAATCTGTCCAGTAAACATACATGTACTAGTGGGATTTTATTTCTAAAGGGATGAAGACTTTGAATCATAAAGATAACTATAGATTTTTGTCAGGTAAAGAAAACAAGTTCAGACTGTCAGCTTCCTCCAGTAAAAACAAAATACTGCCTGGGCTCAGCTGCTGACTGAGTCTTTCTGTGAGCTTTCCATTGTACCACTAAAGTTTGAGATAAAATAAATATGTAGCTAGTTGATTAGTTAAGAGCTAAATTCAGCAACATTGTATAATGCAGAAAAGGCTTTATCATATACAAGTGAAGCTTATTACTCTTTAAAAACATGTTGCAATTGATGGATTACAGTTTTAAAAGGAAGCATCACAGATTTACACAGTCTATTATGGCAGTAACCAGTTGGTACATCTTTGCTGCAGTGAAGAATACTTCTCAAAAGTCATTCTTTTCACCGACAAATGGCCTGAAGGAAGTAGTAAAACTGTGAATAATCATGAAAAATACTGCTGGACTCACACAAAGGAAAGCAATTTCTGAATTGTATGCACTGTATCTTCCTATATTGCAGATGGTTAAAAAGCTGTTAATAAGTTCTTACACCGTAAGCATATAGCAGCTGCAAACTTAGTGCAAGTATTTAAAAAACCTGCAGATGTGTTCTGGGTGACTTTGTTCCCCTAACAGCATCTCACTGAAAGATAAAAATGCAGAATACTCCAGTACCAGACAAATACTCCATAGAGATAAACAGGCAGCCAGTCAGAATAACTATATTTTTCAATGGGACATTAAAGGAGATTTCTTTTTGTTCCAATTTGAAGGATATTAATCTTCTAAACAGATGAATTTCAGTGTGTTTTGATGGTCTCCATCTACAAGAAAAGATGGACACACAAAAGAGGCAACTAAGTTACACTAGACTGGGCTTGTAAGAACAAACAAAAGGACAAAAAAATCTAGGGGAAGATAAGCTCATAATCATGAAAGCAAATATTGTTTTCAGGTGAATGAAGTCACTCAGTATGCATCTGCAGGTCTTTAAAATGCTTTATGCTAGTTTGCAGCAGCTATATTTGAATTTAATAAGAACTTATGAACAGCTATACACATGTGTGTGTGTGTGTGTGTAGCTGTTAGTAAAGTTCTTATTAAATTAAGTTCTTATTAATAGCTAGCTAGCTAGCTAGAGAGACTCTGTGTGTGTGTGTGTGTGTGGGGGGGGGTGTTCTGGCTTTCTTTCCCATAGACCATCATACCACCGTACCTCTGACCATAAGAACAGCAATCATCCCAAGTGCAACAAAAAGATGCCATCTACAGCCAGGCCATCAAATATCAATACATCAGCTCAGAGGACAACATTCACGGGCTGCTTTTATAGACATAAAAAAATGGCACCTTACTTTAAACTCCAGATGTTCCTGAGTCAAGCCTGGCACATCCCCAAAGAGGTATTGCATTAGTTGGACCTCACTTGCCCAGTGTCTGTATAGATTGGGTGCTTTAGTGGGGCTTTTTTGGTGCTTTTATCTAATAGCTAATTGAATTAGCTTTAGATAAGAGCACCAAAAAGCCTTGCTGATGCATCTGATCTATACAGACACTGAAGAGCTGGGTCCAACTAACACACTGCTACTTGTGGTAAAATGAGGTGTTTTTTTTTAACTTCTGTCTATCAGCATCCCTGATGCCCAACTGATCAGCCTAAAACATGCCTTCATACAACAAGAACACTCCAGTAGAGAAATTGGTATTTAGAGATTTGTTTTTTGGGAATTGACTTATAGGTCAATGCTTATAGTTATATGCATTAGAATGATTCAGGATGGGGAGCAGGGGTTAACTGATTTCTAAGAATCTGGGTCACACCACAGTCACATAGTTTCCCAGCCTTGGAAGCAGACAGACAGGCTGTCTAACACAACAAGGCCAAGAAGGACACACAGTCTGGAAAACAGAGGGAGTATGTACCATACTGCCCATAACACAGCAAAGTGGCACCAGCTAACAAGGCTCCAGAGCAAGGGGGGCTGAGTCCTGGTTTTGGGGAAACAGACCTAATTAGGAGAAGGCCCAGAAAGACCAAGTTAGTATGTGTGCATGTGATAAGGTATGTGAATGTATGACAACCACACAGAGGGACCAACCAGCAATGGCCATGGATGAGAAATCATCAGGAGTCATCAGGAGGGAAGGAGAATACAAAAGTAAAGACGTGAGAGTAACAAAGTGTCCTTCCTTTGTTGTCCCATCTGGGTCCCTCCTCCTCATCATCCCCATCCCCTGGGAAGGGTCCCTGAGGCCACCATGGACAGAGGGCACACCATCAGCCTGTCTCATCCCCCCCACTAGAGAAGGGTGTGGGCCTCAGCATCCCACCTCCAGACTGCTGACATCTGACACCTGAGAGAGAGCCTCAGAGGGATGATTGCATCTTGGCCAGATGTAATTTGACTCTGATAATAGCCCTAGGATTTGGTAGATATATAGAATTGCTTGGTTGTTTGTCTTGCTTCTTTTCTGTTATCAGTGTGTATCAATAAATTTGCCTATTATTGAATTGAAAGGTCATGGTCAGTCTGAGGGTCTTTGTTTCCTCCCCGCCCCCTGTCCCCCCCCCCCCGAACAAGGCCTCTGGGTCCTAAATCCAGAGGCAACAGTAATGTGCTACAATACAAAATGACGCCCCCCCATGACTGTACACACCTGGTGATCATCTGTCACCCCACACTGGAACTGATAAGAAGACTCTGCTCCTGGCTTTTAAACAGGGCATGTTTCTCACAGAACAACCACTCCCTCACTCCCTCTCTGGCCTTGCTATCTTCATACTCCAGGGAAATTTACCTAACATCTTTAAAAGGTGAACTTGGGAACAAAAATCCATAAACTGGATGCACACTAAGAACCAAGGACTATATATTGACAATGGGTTTATGGCACATTATAATGTATCTATCTCCTTCATTCTTTCTGCACAAGGACCATGAGATTGACCCTCTTCCAGTCTGATAGACCTTGATCTCCCAGTAATCAGTTTCTTTTCTTTTGCTAATTATATGTCTGGCACTCCTTAGAACTTTTTTCAGCCCCTCCATTCTGCAGTGTTTCATTATGCTGTGCCTGGCTTCCTGTGATCAGACTCCTGACAGAGAATGTCTTGCATTCAAAAGCTTGCCTAACTTTATCCCAACTACAAAGTGGGTTCAATAAGAGATATCAACCTATGATATTCTTGCCTCACATAATTTCTTGACCATCACAGCTTACACTACTGGCTTTCTTTCTGAAATAAATATTTACCTGCATCTAAAATGTGAAATGCAAAAAAAGTTTTGCTTTCAATGTTATTACTTAGAGAAAGGGTCAGCAACCTGGATCTGAGCCACAGAGCAATTGAATCTGGCATGTAGCAGTGGAGGCAGCTTCTCCACCCTGCATCATTCATTCTTCTGCCTGCCCACATTGTCCAGATTTCCTGCTCTGTGTCAAGAGGTCCTCCATTGTCTGCTGTCTCTGCTTGCCATGAAATGTATGGCTTACTATCACTGTTGGCTACAGAACTCTTCAGTAATGGGTCATAAGGATAAGCTGAGCACTGTGAGGAGTGTCAGAAAGCAGGGCTGCAGGGCTGTGGAAGTGACACGCAGCCCACAGTGATGGACAGTTCACAAGAGGTCCCTTGCCCTTCTTTAAGATTGTCAGCCCCTAACTTAGACATATCCTACAGATTCAGCTGTTGGAAAAATGACCTTATTATGAGAGAAAAGTGAAATACATGAGATTAGTTACAAGTCTAAATTGCCAATATAATAGACCAGAGCCCAGAAAACCAGATAAGTTTTCTTATCAAAGGAACTGAGACAGGCTTTACAATGTTAGTGATCATTATTTTCCTTTCAAACACCAACTTCAGACACAGACATTGCAAGGAAGGCTTTAAAAGGTAAAGTAGAGAAAGAAACAGTCTCTCTGATTACCTTTTTATGACAGCATATGGCCCTATTTGTTGGCATCACTTTTCTACTAAATGAAAAATAGCTCAAATTTAGCCCTTGATTTCCTGCACTGATGCTGTAGACAGACTATACCCTTCCCACGGTGGTATTGGAAGGGCATTCCATATTTCTACCTTTTTTTTTTCCTTTCAAGATTTTTTTCCAGGTCCCTGGTCTGTCCTCTTACCTTTAGTACAATGTTGGGGACTACACTCATGTATTAACCATTTGTCCTGACATTTTATGATTCTGCTCTGTATCAAGTATTTTGGCAAAATAGGGATCTGAGTGCATAGTAGAGGAGACTTCATATATCATTTTCTTCTGATAGATGCTTAACTTTATGTTCTGTGTTACTTAATCAGAGCAGAAAACTGATCTGTCACAACTTGAGAAAACTACACAGCCAAATTTCCAGTGACTGCCCCTGCTTCATGAGTAGGCAGCAGGGGAGTAAAAAACTCAGTTTTAAACATGACGCTGTTTTCGCCTCTCTGCTGCTGATTGGTCAAGGGGCCTCAGTGGTCCTGCTGCTGGCTGCTGAGCAGTGGGGAGGCAAAAATGGTGCCATGTTTAAAACTGCGGTTTTTCTTTCCCTGCTGATCAGGAGTGAGCTGCAAGAGGGACCCCTCCACCAATCAGTAGCAGGGCAAGGCGGGGGGCGGGGGAGGCGGCTGCAAGATTAAAGGAGCTGCAGTAAAGCCCACTTTCTTTTGTGAAATTGGTAGGGCCCTATTAATGAGAGACAAGGTATGAACAAGTCAGCACTGAAGGTGACAGTGGCCTAGCAATATAGAACCAGAATTCAGAGGAATCAGCAACAACAACCCAAGAAAAACCCAAGAAAAAAAAAACTAAGGCATGAATCCTGAAAAATGTAAAATTAGGCTAGGATTTTTGTGAACTACAAGATTTTTTCCCCCCAGAAAATGAATAAATATTGAAAAAATACCCTAAATGATTGAGAAAATGTATTTATCCGAAGATATATACTTTAAATGGAAATTATTTTTATCTGAAGACAAAAAATGACCACATTCTAAACTCTGATGATATATGATGAAAAAAACCCAAAAACCCAAACACTGAAAATAGGATATGGATGTGTAGGGAAATTGTTTAAGTATAATATTCAGAGCTTTGCAGAAGGCAAGATCTTAAGGGAGAAAATACCCTGAACTACTATTGGAGGCAGTTATATTGATATTTGATCAGGAAAAAAAAATCAGTCTTTGGTAAAAAGCATTTTTCAATGAAAAACTAAACATTTTTGAGTAATGAATGCTGCTTGCTTTGGCATTTGCAAGCCAGTATCTCTCACATCTCCCATCATCGTAACTCACTGTAGCTCCCCATGGGAGATTAATCTCATTGAGGAACTTGGTCTGATGTAAACCCCTGAAGTATAACTGTTTGTAATACAATATTTAGAAATCATTTATTGTTGATTTTAATAAAATCCTGTGATTTCTGGTTCATTGTCACCAAAAATGATATTTTTCATGAAAGCTAAAAAAAGTTGAAAATTCCACTTACTTCAAAAACAAAACAAAATAAAAGTTTAGAATGATATTTTTAAAACCACCCCTAGTTAATATAGATCTAATAGTTTTCCTTGAAGAGAATTTTGGGAGTTGTGAAAAGCAAGTGATTGAGGACTTTTATTTATAAAGAGAGCAGGGCACAAGCTGATACAGTCAAAACTTCCTCATACTTCCTTAAAAATAAGCCTCAGCCTTGACCAGCATGAAACATCCATACGGAAAGGTAGCTGAAATTATTCATAATGAAGAATATAACAGCTCTTCTGTGACCATCAATAAAAGAGCCAACTAGTGAGGAATTTTAATTTTTTTATTTTTATTGATTTTTAAAATATAAAATCAGAAAAACATATATATCAGCTACAAATGCAAAATGTAACTATATCATAAATAGTGAGTAATAAAAATAAACTGAAAATAAAAGAAAAAGGGAAGAGGGAGGGATAGAAGTAGAGAAGTATGCAATATGCAAAAAAATAATTGAAGAAGTAGGGGTGCATCAATAAATTTTTTTGGGGCCAATAACAATGGCCAATTATTAACCAGCCATATCGGCTGATACCAATCCGATTGCAGATACGCACCCTGGCAGCTTGGAGAGCAGCTTCCAGCTTGTAAGTCTGTGAGGGGGAAGGGGTGGCGGAAAGCAGATTGAGACCCCCCTCGTATGGTAAGGGAGGAAATGGGGCAGGGGCAGGTGCTGCCCAGCCTAGAAAGGGACAATATGGGGCATTGGATAGAGCTTCAGGCGGCTCATCTAGGGGGCTCAGGGAGGGTAGGGCAGCTCCCTGTACTGCACACACCCCAAGAGAGGCATGGGGGGCATGTCCTCCCTGGATTGTGCATGGGGCGGGAGCAGACTGCCAGCTGTGGTCTCATACCAGGAGGTAGGGGCTAGGCTGGGGCTGCACTCAGGGTGGGTGGGTAGTGGCACTAGGAGGGAGTGTTATGGGGGGCTATGGCCACCCCAAAATTTACCATAGCCCCCCAATAGCCACTCCTCTCAGTGCCACCCCCACCTCCCCCAGAGCACATCCCCAGCCCAGACCCCCTGCCAGGAAGAGAATTGTGCAGCCCCTGACCCTGAGCGCACAGCAGCAGCCCACCCTCACCCTGTGCACGGATCCAGGGGGCACATACCCCCCATGCCTTCTCCAGGGATTCATGCAGCAGCGGGAGCTGCACCACTCCCCACCCCAGCTGGGCAGTGCCTGCCCCTGCCACTTCCCCAGCCCCTGCCCTTTTCCCTCCCTCACTGTGGGGTCCTCAATCTGCACCCCCATGCCCATTCCCTACCCCAAGCCCCTTCCCTGCCACAGGCTTACCAGCCAGATGCTGCCAGGCTGCATTCCTGACCATGTGCATCCTGCAGCTGCTCACATGCACATGACATTTATCTGTGACATTATCAGCCACATTGATCAAAAATAGCCTATTGCCAATAATGTCAATTTTCCTTTTGTTGGTGCTAATATAATATGGACCGATGTACTGGTGCACCTCTAGCAAGAAGTATTTACAAACTGCACCATTTTTTTCAAAGCAGTTAAGCCTGCTAAACAGAACTCTTTCCAAACATGACTATTTCCATCGCATTGTACCAGGTTTTGACTTTTGGAGATGTTCAACTTTTCCAATGCAGCAATAAGATATATACATTATGCAATATAATATATTGAGAACCTCTGGATGAAGGTCAAAGGGGAAAGCAATGGGGAAGATGTCATAGTGAGTGTCTGCTATATGCCTCCAAATCAGGAAAAAGGGGTGGATAAGACCTTCTTCAAACAACTGATGATAGCACCGGGTTCTCTTGAGAGACTTTAATTATAGAGACATCTGCTAGGAGGGTAACACAGCATTGCATAAGCAGTCTAGCAAATTCTTGGAGTATGTTGGGGCAATCAATAACTTTTTGACACAGATGGTAGGGAGGCCAGCAAGGGGAGAAGCTATTCTTAACTTGTTTATCACAAACAGGGAGGAATTGATTGAGATAACTTGGGTAATAGTGGCCACAAAACAATAGAATTCAAGATCTGAAGGGGAGGAAGAAATGAGAGCATAAAAATAAAGAGACAGGACTTCAGAAAAGCACATCTTGGCAAACTGAGGGAATGGGTGGGCAGGATTCCCAGGGAGGCAAGGCTGAGGGAAAAAGGAATACAGGACTTCTGGCTGTTCTTTAAGGAGGCCCTTTTAAGAGCACAAGAACAAGCTATGCTGATACAACAGAAGAATAGGAAGTCAACTGGAGGCCAGTCTAGCTAGATGGTAATCTCTTCAACAAGTTGAAACTGAAAAAGTAAAGCATGTAAGTGGAAACTTGGTCATTCTGCAGTTGTCAAGGGACATAAAAAGACATTAAAAAAGGATTCTAGAAATGTGTCAATAGTAAGAGGAAGACCATAAAAAACATATGTCCCTTATGTTATGTGGAAGGTAACCTATGGATGGTGCAGAGAAAGCTGAAATACATAAGAACATAAGAATTGCAGTTTACTGGCTCAGATCATAGATCGGGGGGGGAGGGTGCTGACCTAGCCCAGCATGCCAGGGAAGAAGGGTAATGACCCAGCATGGGATGGTTGGGGGGGGGGGGTGGCAATCAATTGATCTTATCTGGTTCCAGGCCAGTCCACCCCACACCCACTGATGATGCCAGACAAAGCAGGCAGGCAGGGTCTCCATGGAGACTGTCTTGAGACCTCTGTGAGCAAGGCACACTTGCCCAGGAAGATGGGATGGAGCTACAGGTGGGCAGGGAGTGGCATCTGGGAGTGAGACTGTTGGGCAGGACTGGGGACAGGACTAAGATTGCAGGCTGGTGACAGTGTGGGGTTGGAGCCCGGGCCAGGCCGTGACCTGCCTGTTATACGCACTGGTTCTGCATGCAGAAACATGCAGGGTGTGGATTGTGGCTGTGCCTCAGGCCTCGGCACTATGCTTTCACCACTCCACAGTCTTGGCCCTGGCCCCAGCCCACCCCCAGATGCTTCTCTCCACCCACCCGCAGCCCCATCCTATCTGTCCAGCTGAGTGTGTCTTGCATGTGAAGGTCCTAGTCTGGTCTCCATGGAAACCCAGCTTGTCCACTTGCATGTAGTGTCTGGCAACCCTGTATGTGTGTGTTGGGCAGAGTGGCAGCAGTAGCTGGGCAGAGTGAGCTGCCACTGTTGGGGCTGCTGGAAAGCTGAGTCTGGAAACCTCCATCTCACCATGCTGACAGGACTAGCCACATACACTATGGCTTAGGCTACCCCCACAACCACACAGACACCTGGGCCTAGCCAGCCAAGGGACACACCATGGGCTGAATAGAAACCCAT
Source organism: Alligator mississippiensis (assembly GCF_030867095.1). Lineage (NCBI taxonomy): Eukaryota > Metazoa > Chordata > Crocodylia > Alligatoridae > Alligator > Alligator mississippiensis. Next base: position 281,396,550 of record NC_081824.1, read on the forward strand.
TGGTGGGCTGGATCCATCCCATTAACTGTATTTTGCCCACACCTGCTATAGGTCCATCTTGCCTAGTATCCTGTGCCATATAGTGGCAGAGAATGGAAGTTAAAAGGGAGAGGGAAACAGAGCATGACCAGGGTTTTTTCCACTGTTCCTCTCCAACTTGCAGACACTAGCTTTTAAGGCCTAGGAAGTTCCAATTCAGATGCTCTACCCTTAACTGCCATGCTCAATAGCTATTACTGCCCCTTTCCTCTAAGAATTTCATAGAAAATGAGAGTTGGAAGGAACCTCAGGCAGTCATCTAGTTCAACCCCCTGCTTAAACAATGACCATCCCCAATGACATTGTCGCAGCCAAGGCTTTGCCTACTTGGGTCTTAAAAACCTCCAAGGATGGAGATTCCACCACCTCTCTGGTAACCTATTCTAGTGCTTTATTTCCCTCCTAGTAAGAATTGTTTCCCTTAATATTCCCTAAACTTCTCTAAACTTCCTTTGCTGCACTTTGAGACCATTGTTTCTTGTTTGGTGGTCTATAGCACACACCCACCACAACATCACCCTTGTTGCTCTCCCATCTGACCCCAACCCAGAGACATTCAATAAGCTTATCCCATGTTTCATACTGGAGCCCTGGTCAATCATACAGCTCTTCTACATAAAAGTAACTCCTCCTCTTCTCCCCTCCTGCCCCTTCCTGAACACTTTATACCCATCCATGACTATGTTTTTGTTATTCTAATCACATCATAGTTCCATGACTGCGATGATATCCAGTTCTTCCTGCTTGTTTCCTCGGTTCCTTGCATACATGCAAAGACACCTGGGATAGCTAGCCAATTACCCTATTTTCTCAGGAAGAAAGAGAACACTTTCCCTGTTGCCTGCTGCTGCTTGTGCTTCCACCAGGTCACTGACTGCCCCACTTACATCAGGGCTTTGGTCTCCATCCCCTGGAAAACCTAGTTTAAAGCCCTCATCATTAGGTTTAGGAAGTCTGTCTGTGAAGATGCTCTTCCCTTTCTTCATCAAGTGGATCCCATCTGTTCCTAGAAATCCTTCTTGGAACAACATTCCATTGTCAAAGATGCCAAATCCCTCCTGGTGACACTGGGAATAGACAGAAATTATATTTGTCATGTGATCAGCCCCTTGAAAGTGCTCTACAGCTGTGCCCTAACAGAAGAACATGGCTGCAGTGCTCTCCAATTGCATGACAAATTAACCCTCATTATATGTGGGTTCAAATGAAGGCTCTCCAAAGCAAAGCACCTTCATTAACTTTTGTCTTCTCTGGCCACTAGGCTGATTCAGTCCAGTGCCACCTCCAGTGCTATATGCATGATGGGGGGTGGGGGAGGAAGAAAGGGGAGGGAGCTCTGGCTGGGGTTTGCCCAGGCTGTGATAGATGGGGGGTGGTTGGGGGTGCTCAGGAGGGGTCCAATCCTAGCATGGTCTTGGCAACCCCAAGCTGAACTCCCTTCCCTCTCTTTTCCACTCCTCCCATCCTTTCTGTGAAGCACCATGAGTTAGACCAGGGAGCTGCACCCCATGTGCACAGACATACATTGATCTGCAAGATGCATACATTCCTATCTGAGCCCTTTCCCTTGACTGGAAGGCTTGAGGGAAATACCATTTGAGCCCATCCCCTTCATCCTTGCACCCTAAGCCCTGTAGTGACTATTGATCTGCTCAGGGTCCCCTCTGTCATTTTCATTGGTGCCCAGATGGAGGGACAGCATGGGGTTATAGTTAGAGGGCTAGCTGAGTCTCAATTATCATTCTGTAACATCTCAGATCTGGGATCTAGGCAAGCAGCAGCTCACCCCTAGACAACAGGTCATACCAGAAGATGGATGCCTCTGTCCCCCACAGAAGGGGGTCACCAACCACCACCACCCATAGTTTCTTCTTGGGGGAATGGTCACAATCCTCCCCTCTTGGGGAGGCCTGGCCTCTTCTAATGGAACACGCTCCTCCTCCTCTGTTGCTAGGCCTTCATACCCGTTCTCTAGGCAAACTGCTGCAGGTGGGATTAAAGACTGTTGTTTGCTGCTGGAGGTCATAAGTTTTCATATTCTACCTTGGTGGGAGTCCATGTCCTCTTCTTTCTAGAGCACTGCCTCTGACAGTCTGTCCTCTGCAGTCCTAGGGGTCTCCTTCAGCACCAAATCAATGAACCCTTCTGAGGATGCTTTGGAACCTTGCCACCTCCTGCTATAGCACTATTGCCTGCTCCCTGAGAGACACCACCAGGAAACACTGCTCACATTGCAGGCAGTCCCCCACAGAGCCAAACCAGGATGTCCATGGAAAGAACCTGCAAGCTGCAGTCCCCACAGTGCCAAACCAGCACCTGGATGGAAACCTCAATGGTGATCAATCCTGCCTGGACATAAACCTCACAGATGTAAGCAGAGGAAGAGCTGGCAGTGACAGTGGCTCTCACATTGTGATGTCCTACAGCCATCTCTCTGGGTCTCTTAAATTCATAGCCACCTTTTCCTGCTCCTCGTCCTCCTCTTGTTTCTAGTTAACTGCTTGCAAACTCCCATGTTTCCTGTCCCTGTTTGCTCACACTTTGGTTGCTTGTGGAGTCTCCTGTTACACTCTCATAGGCCTGAAATGACTCCACCCCCTTATGACTTTTGTCAGACACAGGCAGCAATCACTCAGCTAGTAGCACTCAGCTCAGAGCACATGCTTAAACATCTAGTCAACGAAACAAACACTCACCAACCCAAACACACTGACAGCCCTGGCATGTTCACCTTCAGGAGCAGGATCTGGCACCTGATGCCTAGCTCCTCTTTCTCTCCCCCTACCTCCTCTTGGAAAAGTACAAGTAGAAAGTCCTGCACCTGGGATGGAATAATTGCATGTATGAATACAGACTGGGGAATGATGGGTTAGGCCACAGTACTACAGAGAAGGACCTGGGGGTTAAGGCGGACTGTAAGCTGAATAAGTGTGAATAAATAATAAGCTGAATAATGTGTGATCTGTCTGCAAAAAAGTAGGGCTGTCAATTAATTGCCATTAGCAGGTGTGATTAATATGTTACTTTGCTTTTGCATTAATTTTTTAATGTACGTTAATTGCTACTGGTGCTGGGAGAAAAGTGGCCCCTAATCCCTGACTGCTGCTGGGCTGCACATATACACACACACGGCTAGCAAGCAGCCAGGAATGGTCCTTGAAGCAGACTCATCAACTGGATCAAGATAAGTGTATGCGGGGGAGGGGCAGGAGTTGGAGAGTCACATCTTGGGGACTGTGTAGGGCAGGGGTTGTCAACTGGGGGTACGCATACCCCTGGGGGTGCTTGGAAATGGGCTAGGGGGTATGTGCAGGTGGGTGGGTACAGAGCACCACCACCTACCACCACGCTCTGCTGCCTTCCAGGAGCAGGGCTGGGAGGGGGAGAGGGCAGTGGCTCCCCTCTACAAGCTGCATAGGCCCTGCCCAGCTGGTTGGATGTGGGGGTGGGGAGGCTCACATGTGGCAGCAGCCAATGTTTGTATGTTGTGAAATGCTAATTAGTCAGCATCATGGCACCCATGAGACCCTGTTACCTAGAGGTATTTAGAAAAAAAAAATTAAATCCATCTCTATGTCCAAATCTCCAAATCTTTCTGAATCTCTCCAAATAGATTTGCAGGATTCTGATTTGATTTGAAGAAATTAAAGGGTCCTTTGATTCAATTCAGATTTGGAGATTCAGCCACCGAATCAGGTCAAATCTCCACTGAATCAAATCAGGGACTGAAGCTTCATGCTGCCCCAGTTTCTACTTGCTTGGGGTCAGAGAAAGTGTATGTTTCCCCTCAGTAAATCAGATTTAGAACAGCAGGATACCTCAGAAGTATTTTATCTGTTTGCATCTGGTCTGTAATTTTGCTGGTTTAGAACAGAGCTACTTTTTAGCTAACTCACAGGGAAGATCAGGAAAAAGCATTATACAAATGCCAGGTTAATCCTATGTCAGATTTCCTATTTCTCTGGCACTTCTTAGGAATCTCTCTTGGGTGGAAAAAAACAACAGAGGAACCTGGCTACAAAGGCTCTAGGTTTTTCTCTCAAACTAGGCTTCCTCAAGTGAGACTTGTGGACCCTTCTTATCTCCAAATAAATATGTTATGGGAGTTTTAAAATGCTGATAAGTAGTTTTGTTAATAACTCAGTAGGACCCCTCAGGCACATCAAGGCAGAAGTATCTTTTGGATCTCTTTCCAAGTCCAGCACTTCATCTCTTGTGGTAGTATTATGTGTTACAATGAACATGTGCTAACTCTAAGGAATGTTAGGCCATGTTAAAGTTACTACGTGCTGTGAGAAGTTCCACATTAAGGGCAGGTCCAGATGAGTGCAAATATGCATTTCCTCCAGGCACAGTGCCACTGCTACTTGTCCCCAGGGACCCCCGCCCCCCCCCCCCCGAATGCATACTCTGGTGCATGGCAAATTGCTCTGGGAAGCGTAGAGGAGGATGGGGGCCAGGCTGGCACCAGCAACCTTTTCTGGGGTTCTGGGGACATCCAGTTTTGGGCAGCACATACTGCAGCCACGTGCAGTGTCCCACTTTTTGGTGTTGTTGAGTTTTTTTTGTTTCGATACTGGGATTTCCCAGTATCTAATTTTGATTCAGCACTGCATGCAGTGTAGAGAACCTTTTGATATGCACTTCATGTGTTTTGTGGTGCCTCCAAAGCCTTTGAGGTGCAACAAAGTGCATGTGCGCACTCATCTGGACACACCCTAAGAGTTAATACACTCTAATATGCACAGCTCTGACTTGCCACTAGAGGGATCATGAACAGGGATGCAACTAGAAGCTGACAATTCTGCTCCATGCCTCCCAGATTACCAGATCCCTAGCAGTAATAAAAACTCCAGGATCAGGATCACATTACCCCTGCTGGGCAGGATCAGGCTCCCATCATCCTTGCCAGGCCCTACAGCTGTGTAGCAGCTCCCCACAAGGGAAGCCAGAGGGGTTATATTGGAGAAAAGCTGCCAGGAAGCTATGGGGCCTGGAGAGATGGCATGGACTTGATTTGGGTGCATGGGGAGCTGCCAGGCCCACCTGCAGCTGCCCTGTAGCTCCAACTATCCACCACCGACCCATCCCCTCTTTCTTCCCTTTCACCCAGCACAGAGAGCTTCTGGGCAGCTGTAGGGTCCAGTGGGAGCAGTATGGGCTCAATCTGGGTGCATGGGGGACTTCCAGGCCCACCTACCCTCTTCCTACTGGTGTCTGGTATTTCTCTACTCTCCCTCCCTTATCCTCCACCTTCCATCCTGCCCCCACTCACCCCTTTCTCTCCTTCTAACCCTCCCACCCCCGACCATCTGCTGCCTGGCTTTCCCCAGCTGTCAGTCCATGGTGGTAGAGCTGTGGAGGGGAGCTCGTCCACAATGGAAACAGTGCTTCCTGGAATATTGGAGGACTGAATATTGCTGCTTTTATCCTTGTGGACCACACTGATGTTACTACAACTTAAGCTATCTAACACCAGCTGCAGATATTCCTTCCCTAAAGATAGTTATCTTTGAGACACCCAGAAGTTGTTTAGCTTGTCTCTTCCTACTTTAAACATGTGGCTACTCCTGTTGAATGCATTTAAGACAAGTTCGAAAGGTAACATGCAACTACACCCTCTGTGAGAGCCCATCTGCCTGGTTATTTCCACAGCCTGATCCTCACAACTTTCCTCAACTCCCTGAATCTGGTTCACCAGAGTGTCCAATGAAGACAGAACATTCATTACAACATCCCTGAGTCTTGTTCACTATAATTATATTGCTTGGTATCTCTTTATGCCCAGCATCAGAGAAGCTTCAACCTTAAAAGCAAAGGGGCTATTTGGTTTTCTGATGGCCCCAGACAATGGAGGAAAGTGAGAGTTTTCCCCAGCCATGAAAAGCTATGACAGTCCCAAGCATAATTTCTGTGTTTGACAAATTTTAACAACTAAAAGTGGCCCCAAATATTACAAAACAGCAGAAGCCTGTAAGAATGACATCTATTTCAATCCATGGTATCCATTGGCTCCTCTTTTATTGTCTATTTTAAATAAAGATCTAGACTGCACTAAAAGTAAAAAATAGCCAGACCATAAATTCCATTAATTAATTTTGACCAAAGCCTGTTTTTGGCTAATGTTCTAGAGGTGGAAGAATCCATATTCTATTGTCAATTGTTTGGACCTAGTTCTCACCTGGAAACAATTTTAAAAGTAAATGAAGAAAATATCTAGCTCAATTAATTTCCATTACTAAGGTTAGGAAATATTTTTATTATGTACATATCATATTAAGAAGGTACTTTGTTTCATGCAATACACTGGGTGTGTCTACAAGTGCACATTTACTGCACAATAACTGAAATTACTAAGTTGTATGGACACACGTCTACATGTGCATGCCCATACTGTGTAGTAAATATGGTGACTTATGCTGACTTGACCGTAAATTTGATACCTGTATCATGAACGTATCAAATTTATGCCCAACAAGTTGCTGCTCAGTAATGCACGTGTAGTTGCATTACTGTGCGGTAACCCAGGGGGCCTCCCTGCTGGGTCTAGCCAACCACGAGGGAGCCAGTCTGAGCCCAGTCCTAAGGATCCTGGTTGACCACCTCTCCTGACTTTAACTTGGAACTAATGTAGCAGCCATGCAGCTGGAGACTGGAGCTCCCCCTGGTGTACACAAGGGCTCACAGCAGGCTGCTCTGATCTGGGACTAAATTTAGTCCCAGGTCACCTGCACATGTAGATGCCAGCCTATTCCCACTTACTGTGCAGTAATTTACTGCACAGTAATTTTAAACCATCATAAATGCACATGTAGACATGCCCAGTGTTACCTCATGTATTTGTATATAGCTTGTCAGGTTATTACTTCAAAACACCTTTTTATAGAAGATAAAATGAGGAATGTACTTAAAATCCCAACTAGCAGTTTGCAAATGTGCAATTAAAATTCTGGCTCTCTCTCATTATGAAACACTTAAGTTAAATGGTCTTAATAGACATATAATGATAGCTTTATAAACCTACAGTTACTTATAATCCAAAGTAATTTCTAGTTCACTTTAAAAAACATCAGTTAAATGCCAATTATGATCTTTATGTAATTTAGCAGAAATTTAATGAATGTTTTATAAGCTAAATACTAATTATTCCCAAAGACAACGGTTAACCATATAGAAAAACTGCTATTAATGTGAATTGGCTTTTCAGATTAAATGGTGAAATTCTCATTTGAAGTCCATTGGAACAAATACCTGTAAACACATTCAATATGTTCTTAATATAAACTTTAAAGAAATGTAATAGAAAGTCATGTATTACAATTTTTAGTACTTTATGAATTTCTACCCTGGTCAAGCTGCAAACATGCTCATCCAGCAAAGCCTCTGATAAACTTCTGTTTCTTTAAAATGTTTATTTACTGGAAGCATAGGATTTTTGTCTTTCAATTCAATAACAACTCTATTTGTTACTGTTTGTCAGCTGTAGAGTCCCAGGTTACTAAGTGTTGCTAAACTGGATAGGTAAGTCAGTAAGTAATAGCTTTATTAATCTCATCCTTAGGTCAATATAAAAATCAGGAGTAACTCTACTGAAGATAATGGAATTACCAGAATGTTGTTATGTAACAGATGCCTGTGGCTGGCAGATGATGTGGCAGTGGGAGAAGACTTGCTCACCTGTGCGTGGCAGCCCAGTAAGGTTTCACGGGGCTCCTCCCAAGCAGAGGGGTTCTCTTGAGCTCCGTGTACATCATGTGTACATCGTGGGGTGCTACATGTGGGAGCACAGAGGCATGGGTGCCTAGGTGCTGGGGCCTGTGCACAGGAAAACAAATGCCTCTCTTCTACACTCCCGCTGCCTGCCTGTGACTGGCAGATGCCTGTGGCTGACAGATGATGTGGTGGGGGATTGGGCCATGATTGCCTTCACAACTAATCAGGGATGGCCCCAGCATGTGGCTGCACTCAGTCTCTGGCAGCCCAGATTGTCCACTGGCCATGCTGGGAGGTATGCAGGAACTCCCCCAACCTACTGACTTTGGCCAGCACAGGCAACCTGCATGCCCCCCCACCAAAGGGCAAATGTATATTCTGTTCACTACCAATTTAACTTATGCCGCTTACAGAAAACCATGTACCTTGGATCAATTCCTCCTTAAGCTTTTTGAATATCTAGCCTATGGGAAGATTATGCTTGGCATCTCCTGGAATTTTTCCAATTTCAATGCAGTGGCATTAATGATGAAATGTATTTGCAGTGCTTTTCCATATCCCCTTTCTAACGTGCTAATAAGACAGGTGATTACTGAAGGACAATCATCTGTCATTTCTTAATAAAGAAATATACATGGATGGGAAGCAACATGTCAGATAAATGTGTTCTCTCATTTTCACTAAATAGAAAAATCTAAAAACTGATCAACTCTGGTACCTAAATGTAAATGAAGACACCAAACTTTATGATGAAATGTGCCCCAATGAAGCACAATTAGCAATAATTGATGTGTTCCTGTGTGTGTGAGAAAGTCAACTAGAAACTTTAATTGGTAAACACTGAAATCAAACAGGCCATCCAAATCAGTGACCAGGGGAAAAGAAAGTAATTTAGTATTTTTGATTAATTGTGGCACTACCTAACCATATAATTGAAGATGAGAGGCAGATAAATGTTGCTTTCAGTAACACCTTGTGTCTAATGAAAATTTACTTATTTAAATATCCAGGTTGTAGCCTTATTGGTCTAGAGGCAAAAGGAATCACAACTTGTGGCAAAGGTGATTATTTTATTAGACCAACTAGATATTTGCAAAAAAAAAAAAAAAAAATCTTTATCTTGGTCTCATAAAAGATTATCAATATTGCTACAAGTTTTGATTCCTTATTTAAATATGGACTTTAGGTTTTAAAAAAATGTTATTTGAAACTAATGACCTACTCTTGTCTTTTGTTTATAGAATCTTAAAGTTGGAAAGGAACTCAAAGGTCATATGGTCCAACTTCCTGCATGAATTCAGGGATGCTGCTCCTAAAATCATCCCTGTCCAAATCCAGTGCTTATCCATTCTTTTCTTGAAAACTCTTGACATCTCCCCATGGAAACCCACTTAAAACTTCCTGCCATTTTGATATGATTCCATATTTTCATATGCAAAATGAACATTTATTTCATTTACTATGTACTTTTACATAGATAAAGTTTGTAGATAAATACTTGTAGATATGTGACCATTTACCATTTTAACTAATTTTTCCTTTTGAAATGTTTTAGAACCTTCAACAATGCTGGGAAGTGGATACCAATATATCAGATTTAAGTAAAAGGGCTCCTGGACACTATTTACTAATATTTGCTCTGCATTGGAGTTATGTGGAATAAAGCAACTGAAATATTATTTTTGTCTAAGTCAGAGAACTTTAATTCAGCCAGGATGGCATCTCAGAACTATCAATGTCAAGAGAGGTAAGATGAAACAAACAATTGTTCATTGCTCTTGTAAAATAAATTCTATATGAAAAAAATGATGATGATGGCACTACAGAAGTCTTAATCAATCCTCCTCTATATATCTCTCCCTGCCCCACTCCCTGTCATGCTGCTATTGTGGAGTTTCTCTACAGCATTTTAAATGGTTCAGAAAAAAAAAACAACTTAGCAAAATCCAAAAATGTAATGCCATGCTTTGATCTGATTGTAGAATACTGTAGAACATGAACCAGTCATCTCATCTCAGGACAAAATATCTGAAGTTAATTGATATTTGAAGTTTACTCCAAAGGAAATATCTAAAACCTATGTATTATAGTACTAAAGTAACAGTTCATTTTAAATTAGGTGTCTTGCCTCTCAAGGAATAACCTTAGAATGGCCTATATCAGGGGTGGGCAAAACGCGGCCCATGGGCCAGATGCAGCCTGCCAAGTCATTCTATCTGGTTCATGGGGCACCTAAAAAATTTAGAAAATTAATATTTATCTGCCCCAGCTGCCTGTCATACGGCCCTCGATGGCTTGCCAAAACTCAGTAAGCAGCCCTCCACTCCAAATAATTGCCTGCCCCTTACCTATAAATCAAGGACAAGACAGAAAAGTAAGATATAATGAGAAAAAGTTAATTCAGAAATATTTATTCTCCATTTTGCCTAGAAACGCTATCATTTAAGTTTTTAATATCACCATTATACATGCTCTGCACCGATACACAAGTGATAAAGGACTCAAAAAAATCTACTCTCTGGAGTTGTGCTCAGATGCTCTGTAAATGCTCACACTTCCTTCTAGCCCTTCCCACCTTCCTTAACACTACCTACTCGAAATAGTGAGGTAAGAACCAGTCTGATTTCATAGGATCACAGCCTTTCTCCATCTTAGTCAGTAAAGGGCTGGCTTGGGAGGGGGCTATAGCCACACCTTTTCCAAGGGCTACATTGTTGCTGAATAAGTGTGCATGTTATTCAAAAAGACTTGTTATGTAGAGTGTTAAAAGTGTATAAATTAATGCAATTTCAATGCAGCCTCTTATAGCAATATGTTTATAAAATGAGAAAAATAAACAGGTAATTCCAAACATAAAGACTTGATGATACTATTTCAGGAGCATGTTGACATCATGTGTGGGAAACAAGAACACACGATCAGAAACCAGAAATGGTGTGGTAGAAATTAGAACAAATTGGCAGATTAAGCTACTCAACCCCTTTGAGGTCATTCATTTGACACGGATGCCAAAAAGAAGGATAAACTGACAGGAGCAAACTTTAGCATCATAGCTGCCCTTTCTGCTGTATCTTGGAATCCTTTGTTCAACTGTGACACTTTTGGGCCTTCATCATCCTAACCCTTAGAGACGCCCTGACCAGAGCGAGTGAGAAAAATGGACTTGGATGAGGCTGTCATCTCTGAAAGCCTTCTTATCATCATCATCTGGAACATGAGGCTTGGATTTCTTTCCTCATCACCTCCCATCCCACCACATGCATCTTTTTTCCTCCACCACCTTCTTTCTCTTTCTTTGCTTCCTGTTTAAAGAATGCCTTGCCAAGACTATATCTTTTGCAACACTACTATGGTCCTGTGACCAAAACAGCAGCTAAAAAGCAATGCCTCTAAGCAGTGAAATACCAATACAGGTTTCTCAGATCTCAGGAAGGCAGATAAGACAGTATGCTGCATCTGTTTGTATTTAACAGTGAGGTTACAAGCAAGAGTCAGCATCAGAAAAAGAAGTTGCACTGTTTGTCTTTGCTCTCTGTATTTGTCTTGTTTTGTGTTCAGGGAAACAGGTTCAGATTCCAGCAACAATAGCTCCAGCCCATCTCAACTAACTTCTATTTTCCCCAGAAAGGACAGTTATTACTAATTTCAATGCCAGCTTTAAAAAAAAAAAAAAAAAAAGGATTTTCCATATAGAAGCTCTCTACAGCTAAAGGGAAAGCAAATATATTGTATTGTTAAAATGAAACTCTAACTTGATCTTTCTAAAAGATAATGCTTTAACTGGTTGTTCTTCTTTATTTAAGAGGTTGGAATGTGTTTTTCAAATGTTTGCACTTGCCATGGGACTAAGCAGGCTGAGGTCTCAATATTCAAAACCCTGAATTTTATTTAGCTGTTTAATGTTGTGCAGTCACAGGGTAACATCCCACTTTGAGCCCCTTTATCTTATTGCATTAAAGCAAACAGAACCCCAGCAGTTCAAGAAAATTACTTTAAGATAATGGTTACAGTGGCAAAGCTCCAGCTCCCTTACAGATTGTGCCTAAAAGATAGTCTGTTCCTAAATGTTTTCCATACTGTTCCTGCATGCCTTTGACTATTCAACTTTTCATAGGTAGATTATACTTCTTTACTGTGCTACAAACTGCATGCGTGGAACATAGCAAAAAGTGCTGGGGAAAAAAAAGCAAGGCAGAGCACACAAAAATAGCACGCACTGGAACAAACAGAGGCTTGGTCCTCCACTGAGATACTCTATCTGCTGGTCAGAGCATTTCTGTTGCTTCATTTGTGCCCCTGCTTTTCCAATATGCCAGGAGTTGGGAGGAGCTGGGCAAGGGCATTTTGATCAAAGCAGGACAAAACACATGTGCAGGGGCATGCTCTGAGGCACAAGTAGCAGCACAAATTTGTGCTGCTGCAAGCACATACCCCTGCACATCTAGACATGGCCACTGGGTGCATCTACATGTGCACAGTGAAGCATCAGCATCTACATATGTGCCCATATTAGGTCAAAGTAAATTAATTAACTCTGCCATAGGATAGTAATGTCTGGGACAAGGACTATCCTACAACAGAGTAATTTACTACACCACAACACACATGTAGATGGTGACTAGGGCATGAGGGTGCTACAGTGTCCAGGCTGCCTGCTGGCTACCCCCCCCCCCACCCTCATGTTCCAGCCAGCCCCTCTGCCACTCAATGGTGCCACCCAGAGCCCAAGGCTGACTTCCCAGGCCCCCTGCTAGCTCAGGGCTACTCCATCCTGGCTCAATGTCTTGCAGTCCTAGGTGCATGTGTAAACACTGTGCCCAGGAGAACAACTCCAATCCAAACTGTGCCAGAGTTTATTTTTTCACCCTAATTGCATGTGTAGATGTACCCACTTACAGTTTAAGCACTATTTATTCTAACAATGTTAACTAGATTCAATCTGGTCTTATGTCTTGGTTGATTCTGTAGCACAGATTCTTTGTCTTACGAGTATAGAAAGGGCATTTTATTCCTTCAATAAAGTTAAGCATATCTAAGTAATGATTTCTATATCATTGAAATATTAATTGAGATGAAGAATCTTGTGTATCAGGACTGGGCAATAACAGCAACATTCAAACAATAAGTTGAGAAAAGATTTCTTAGTTGTGAATGGGGGTGTATTTAATTCACCTGTTCTACTTGGCAAAATAGTATCTATTCATGAAGATTATTACCTTTCTTCTGAAGCAGCATAAAGGAGGGGAAAAAAAGTTAAAGTGAAGTTGCTGGTTTGTTAGGAGATGGCATTGTTTAGGTGAGAACCAGAATAAACAAAACCTGTCCTGCTGCAGCATAAGGGTAGTTCAGACATTGTAAAGGATGCAGTGAATGAAAGAATAACCCCAGGAAGGAAGCAAACCCATAGAACTACTGATACCTAATTAATAAAAATAGATCCTTGCTGGAACTAGTAACTGATAAAAAAGAGGAGGAGGACAAAAATTTTAAACCTGGGGAAAAAGAAAGAATTCTTCTTTTGGATATTTTGTAGCATGTATTAGAAAAAATCACACATCCATCTAAAAAAGAATCAGTCATTTAAGAGTTATCTTTGACATCAGGATGGATTACATGTACATTATTTTTAATATAAATGTTAATTAAATGAAATATTTAGTATTTTTAACCAGAGTGATTTGGAACAACCCACACACAGTACATTTCTGGGTCAAGAGTGACAAGATTAATTAGAAAAGTGTTAAGATAGCTCCTTTTATATCAAAAGATATAATTAAATTGGCAAAGAACAATATAATTTATCAGCTCAGTTATGCTAGATGATCATGAACAGCATAATTTAAACCTAAGTGTAGGCAGTACCTCTTGTAACTAATATCACAGCAAGACTGTAGCTACCTATTCATGCATTTTCATTACAGATTTATTAATAATTTATTGTTTTGTTGGCTTGGGAAAATGTTTACTAAATGAATTATAGCTCCAAATTTAAACAAACAAATTATTATTATTATGCTGATAATGTTAGGGGCTTTGTAATAACTATGAAAATGCTTGGTTTAATGGAGGATGTTACTAAAAATAATCTGTATTTCATGCTGTGTGTGTCAAGCGTCTTGTTGTTTACACTTAAAGTTTTTGGTTTTTTTCCAATTACTGCATCATATTTTATTCAGAATGCCCAGTTGATCCTCCACAGATCTCTCTTGCAACGTAGAGAGGCTCAATCTATAGAAAGGTTTTGCATGGCCTCCTCCAAAAAAAAAAAAAAGAAAGAAAAATGTTTTTTATATAAGTCCACTCTTTAACTCAAGAAAAGAACTTGTCATCACAAAGCCTCTTTTTTGTCAAACCAGTTTCCCAGTGTAGCTTCTTTAAAATGTAACAAAGGACATTAGCGCATATCTTAGGCACCAAAATGTAAGTAATTCAAGGACTACATCATACAGTTCAGTAATAGTATGTAAGATATATACTTTTAACAAGAATCTTGGAACTGTCATTGATTATTGGTCCAAACTACTTTGGTGTTCCATCTTTGACTAGCTAGTACCAGGTAATTTAGTGAAAGAGGCAAAAAACCCTGACAATGTATGGTTATAAACTACCATTCTTTTTAATACTTAGTTTCTCAAAATATGAGCATTTAAGTTTGCTTAATACTATATACAATTGTGATTGGGTTTAAAAGTCGTGAAGCTGACCAGTGCATTTTTTTTCAGGATACTGACTGATCTCTGTTTTTGCATATGTCAAATATCAGTTTTAATTCCAAATTATATACTTTTGCTTGCATTGGCCTGCAGTGAAACTGCTTGTGAACTCTTCTTTTAAAAAAGACACTGAGCCACTAAGTTAGAAACATTTTTAAAAAGAAGTAAGAAACATTTATTAAAGTTATTGAAAATAATTTTGCATCAGGGAGAGGAATGTTTATCTTCCTTAAGACATTTGTAGGGGGTCAATAAATCATTTAATCTACTTTAACTTACTTTACACAATAAAGCCTAAGCAACATGGGGATGTGGTTAAGCCTTCTATTGACAAGTAGTATGTCCTCTCATTAAACATAATCCATTGTACTACAAATGTCACTCCCCCAAGCATTCCTCCCAATCAATATCTTTTACTCTCTGCTATCCTGCCAGATAAGATACAGTCTGCATATGCAGTATTGACTCCAATTCTATTAGAAGATAATAGTCTATGAATTGAAATCCTCAAGGTATCATACCACATAATGAAAACTCCCAATGTGACCGATTCAATGTTATTTTGAGAAGGAAAATAATCCTGTGGAAAATATATATAGTTTTATAGATACCTCTTTTCAGTTATCCATCCCCAGATGTAAAGCATAACTGTGTACATATGAGCACAAATAAAATCTTTTGTTCAGTTCTTTCTGGTTGACACTTAAAGACATTTTTACTAGGGGCCACGTTGATGGAGGAGAAAAAGACAATGTTTTTATTAAGCTTAGGAAAGTGCTTCTTTGAGCAAACCATTAAAAATAAACTAACAGTTACATGCTTCATTTTCCTCTTTAAGTCTTCTAATAACAATCTAATTGCTTTCTGGAAGAGATTTTCAGCAGGGGGTATATATATAAAAAAACCACTTGAGAGAAATAATATTAAATTATTTTGGAATAAATATTTCATATGTAAAACTGATTTGAAATTAATAAAACAGTATACTCTTTAAGCACAAGTATTTAACAAATGAAAAAATTCCACTGCTTAAAAACCAAAATAGACCCAACCTAAAGATCATGAAGCTGTTTACTTCCGTTCTGTCAACAAAACAAATACATTTAAGGGACAGAACAGCTTAAGACTCAGAAATTCTCAGAAAATAACTGTTCTTTTGAAACTTGAGGAGAGTGTTGCATATAAACAAAAAAGTGCAGAAGTAAATTTTGTTTCTATTTATGCTTATCCGGTATTTTCTTAGTGTCCCAAATCTCCCTTGAAAATCAGAATGGGTTTTGGATGCACAGCACCCCCCCCACTCCAAAAAACCCCCAACAAAACAAAACAAAACAAAACAAAACAACCCCCACCCCAAATAAATCAAGGACTACGCAAGTAAATAATTCAAGCTTAGTCTTACTCTCAGCTATGGCACTGGCTATCATAAGTAGACCCACAGAGTGACTTTGACTCTGGAAAGTGGACACAATGGTAGCACCTAGAAGTCCCATCTGAATTCAAAGCTACTTATGTGAGGCACTGAACAGAGGTTAAGTGGCAGTCTCTGTCCAGAAGAGCATGCAGTTGAACTGGAATGGCAGGAAGAGAACCAAAGGCACCAAGAAGAGACAGGACTTCACATAAATCAGTTAATGGCAGAGTCAATAGAAGAATCCAGGTTCCCAGTCTCAGTCAAGCATCTTCTGCATTCTAGCACACCAACTTGCCAGAAAGCATGGATCATTATGAATAGATTCTTACTCCACATTTACTTTCCTAGGATTAAGATCATGGCAATAAGGGTTTTTTTGTTTTATTTTTGCTCCTGAATGGGGGTTATTAATGTCTGTGGGATTATAGCTGACAGAAAGCTTTTGGGTGACAAATCTTCTCCAACCCCTGGCTAAACAAAGTACTCAGCTCTGGTGAAGTGCTGTGAAGGTGGCTGTATGGTTTCCAAAGTGCTCTTTCCTTGCAAGTTAATGTTCCCTTCCACGCATCAGGACAGAATGAGATAGAACGTGGGTGTCGGGAACCCCAGAAACTTGATTTCATGTAGCATACCACTTCTCCTTCACCCATCCACTAAATCCTAATGTTTCTAGAATTGGGCCAAATCTCCCTTCCACTTCCCCTTCTTGGTCTGTGGATTTAGACCTAGCAGCAAGTTTCCCAAGGATCCACTTCCAAACTCATCTGTACTGCCACCTCTTATGAACTGTAAATATGCTATCTTCCTTCCCAAACCCTATTCCCATCAATTCTACATTTATCTTCCATCTTCAACCACTCTTAGCATAACATCTACATTGCCCAGACTGCCTTCCATAGCATTTGATGAAGTAAGCTGTGGTTCACGTAAACTTATGTACCTGTGTAGATTTTGAAAATCTACACAGGCGTACAGATGGTGTGGCACATCACCACATAAACAACATTTTTCCTAGTTAAAGAGAAATTAGATGCTTTACTATTATGCTAGGGGTGGGGTATCACTCTTATTCAGTTTAAGATCAAAGTAAAAACAAATAATGATTGCAGTGTATACTGATTTGCTAGATTATATCTATTTTGTTTAATTTTTTTTAGAAAAAAACACAACTAGGAAAAATAGTCAAAATAGTTAAAAGTTATTGTGTCATTAGTTATATAATAATCATAGTTAAATATATATCTTATTCAGGTTCAGAAAACAAAATCAAATTCTCTTGAGCCTCCTGTCTGTCATGTACATCTGAGTTAATATTAGCATACCCGAATTAAGGTCTTTAGCTAAAGCTAAAGCTAAAGAAGTCTTCAGGGCTGTGACAGAAGGGAGGCATTATCAGGAATGGCTAACAGACAGCAAAATTGCAGAAGAAAAGAAATTTTGAATAGTGGAACATCAAGACAATTAAAAAAAATAGAGGGTTAACGCCTGTGGAGTGGAGAGAAATTAGCAGGAATCAGGGAGATGATAATAAGCCACTAAATCAACTGACTACTTCAGCACTGTCTGAATAGAAATGCTGCTGCCTCATCCCATGCAGTTGGTTTTAATGTTTTGGTAGAGCAGGAATTAAAGTTGGGGGGGGGGGGGGGGAGGGAGTGCAGCTGCATCCCTGCCGGATCTGTCCCTGTTTATGCATCTCCAATGCACCTCTACCCTGCCTATATGATGCACCTGTACCCTGCTTGCTGCCTGACTTCAAACTAACACAGCTAAGTACCCCTCTCTGCCCAGGTAATAGATTAAGCCACACAACTGGTATTCCATCCTCTGATATTCTTAGCATCTAATCACTCCTGTATCACCACAGTTTACTTCTGCATTGCTACCACCAATCCTTTGCCCAGGGTTCAGCCATTTTTTTCCCTTCACGCTCCTCAATAATTTTTTTCCCTACCAAAAGTTGAACTTCTCTCCAAGGTCCTCAATTAATCCTTCTCATCTCAGCTTTTTCAATCAATTTTCTGGCCATTAATCCAGTCATTAATCTTTTCTCCTTATCTCTTTCTGTGTTACAAGGTAAGAAGGTTGCTTCTGGGGAGAAAAATGATACCAAATTGACAGACAGCATAGGCAAATAGAAAGCCTGACTAGAGAGGAGACATAAGATATTGTTCTTCTTTTCTGAAAGAAGAACTTTTTCCTAGAGCTGTTCAGTTTCAGGAAGATAAGCTTATTTGATTAGTACAGGCAGAGAGAATGGAAATACAGGACTCAAAGCATGCTAGAAAATATTTTCATCTGTGTGCCAGTAGCACTAAAGTGATAATTACAGTCAGGTTGGATAAAACTGACCAGAACATAGTCTTGAGAACTGACATAATTGGAATCATGACAAAAGGAAACCAGATGTCAGCATAGCTAGAGAGCTGATCTAAGGAGACAGAAAAAAAAAAAAAAAGCCCTGTCAGTCTTTACCAAAATTAAGAGGAATGAAAGAAAAAATGTACTTTTATCAGTAGAAAATAGGTAGTCACTAATTATGCAAATAGTAATTCCCTAACTATGAGCAAAACCTGGCCCCAAATCAAGTGATTTTGCTGCATAAAAGATGACTGGAAGTATTAGAGTCACTCCTTGATAAGCAGCAGAAATAAAAGAGAGTCCAGAGGTCTGAATAATCAATAGTAATGAGACAAGGTTTTTTATGTTTCAGTCAGAATGTTTGTATATAGGGGTTGCATTTGATTGGTTCTAAGGAACAAATACTGAGCCTGAAACATGACTAAATTGCTAGTCTTGTTTCCCCCCCCCTCCCCCCTTTCCCTTTTCAGGATAAAGGTAGTTAGAGGCAAAAAATATTGGATTTTAGCCTAATCTCCTCCGGGCATGTATGTGGTCTCTATTTCTGCAGTATTCAAGCTGCTCATGATGTCCAGTACATTTCTCTTTAAAACACCCTTGTAAAAGAGGAATTTATTATTATTCCCATTTTACAGATGGGAATTGAGGCAGAAAAAGACTGAAGACTAGATTTTTGTAAAGGTATTAAGAGATGGATAGTGAGAAAATGGCAGCAATTTAGAAGGTGGTAGATCTTTCTTATTGTCTTTTCTCCTCAATTTTATGCTACGGTTAGTGAAGTCTAACTTGTGGCAGCTTATCCTAGAATGAAACAGGGTTTAGTTGTCCTGTTCTAGCTTTTGCCTAGACACTTGAAGATGCAAATGGAAACCCATTAAGATTTTCAAAATGCTCAACTCGATAGGTTTTAAGAGGCTATATGCTTTTGGAAATCCTATAGGATTTTCCCATTGAACCTCAGGACCTAGGGGGATTTTCAGAAGTGCTAAAGGGCTTAATCTCAGGGATTTCATTTTTCTCTTGTTCATTATTGATTTTTTTTAAAAGATAAAAAAAGGAAACTTGTTTGTAACTCATTACAAATGTGACGAAATATCTCCCCAAGATGCATGAGCTTTTATAGCAACATGAATTTATCTCAGTGGAATAATTATCATTCATTCAAAGGTAAGCGGTTGGGAAAAGGGGGATTATTTTTCAAAACATTAAAATAAATTGCATCAACTAGTATGTGATAATCAATGTTGTTCTAACTGAATAAAATGAAAACCCACTTAATTTTATTTATAATGAAAAATAAATCAACTCATTCTGTACTTTCTGAAAAATATAAGGTATCAAATACACTAATTTCTAATCTTCAGCCTTCCATGTTTGCATGCCTTTGCGTAGATATGCAGATAATTCAGTAATATAGGAAATCCATTAAAATAGGTCTACCGATTCTAATTCATCTATAGTCAAAGACTGCAGCTGGTAATCAACCTACACAGTATCTTTCACCATACATCATACAGAATGCTGTTGTCAAAAGGTACATGTAATATTGTGCTGCAGTGGTCCTCCATTCACTCAGTTAAATATTTTCTAGGATACCGCCAGCTTAATACTGTACTGATTTTCTTCAACATTTACAGGTAGTTAGCATTGGGTCTTGTACTCCCCATGGCATATAAGCCTCCTTCTTCTAGACTTAGGGTGAAAGCAAACTGCCTATAAACTGAAAGCAAAGTTTACTACTCAGAGACTTAATTAGGTATTAACAAGTACAAAGTGGATTCAGTCAATATAACACTCAAAAGGGGCTGGTTTGCATCACTAGTTAATCAATATACATAGCTCTAAAAATATTCCCTGACAGAAAAGGCAACATTAGACAATGCATACTCAAATGTTCTGTGGTTAAGTGCCTTATCTTGTGGTTTGCAGGTAAAAAGTTCACTCTCTCCCCACCATCCTTCAGGGCATGCAGAGTTTTGAAAGCAAAGAGAAAAATGCTTGATAAGATTAATGGGCAATCATTACAAATCACATTTAAAAGTGAAGAGAAGAGCAAATTCCCTAAGGACCATGCAGTGTTCCTTTCTGAATAAATATCTCTTATTATTATTTGCTGTGGTAGAGCAGCTATATAAAACATGATTAGGTCTGATGCTCTATTGATGTATTGCAGGCTGAAGGAAAGTTAAAAGTATAGTTAGACTGGGCCTGCCTGCCTTTTCTTATTTTTTTACACTGCAGTGTGGCATAGCCTTTAGCCAGTATTGCAACTCCCTATTGAGCATGCATTAAACTGAACAGATGAATGGCAGCATTTTAGAGCAGATCTGATAACCTAGACATGCTTCTGGGAGTTTTAAAGAGGCCACATTAGATACAAAGAACTACCGGACACTTCAGAGGTAACATATTCTTTTTAAAAGAAGAGATATTGTCAATTCAATTGGGCTACAGAGAATATTCTAAAAAAGGTCAAATCAGGGGGAAGTGTTTTCTATTTCACTGAAAACAAAAACAAAAAAGTTTAGAGGAAATATGTAGGCAACTGCTGATCCTCTGGATCATGGTGTATGCGTAAGAGGTCTAATCAGATGTCTGATGGATTTGTTTGTGGCTGACAAGGCCAATTTGAGAGTGACACGGTTTGTCACAAGTTTCACCGATCCATATGTTGTCCAAGTTGTCCAAAAATTTACAACATGCTGCTTTCTTCTTTTGCTTTCATACTCTGGAACAAAACCATTTCATGTTGAGCTGTACCCAGTGCTAGATGTTCCTTCCAGATCACGCAGGATTCTGTGTTCTCCTCCCAGTTTTCTATGTTGATATTGAATGACTTTGCATAATTTTTGCACACATCGTGGTAAAATTGTGGCACACAAGTGGGGCCACAGAAGGTGGCCTCACTTACTAGATCCATCTTGAATCTCACTAAATGAAATATTCTTGGAGGTACAGTTTTCTCCCATTCTCCTCACATGGCTGATCCATCATAACCAGTTCTTCTTGACAGTGGTTTCTAAGTGTGTGTACTCTCCAGTACCTCTGTGTTTGGTATTCTGTCTTCCCAGTTCATTTTCAGGATCTTATGCAGACATCTCATGTGGAATCTGTTAGGTCTCTTGATATGCCTAGTATCTGTAGTCTGCGTTTGTGAACCATAAAAGGATGGATGACAGCACACAAGTCACATAGATTTGTACCTTCCCTTTAGTTGATAGTTTGCTGCTTTCCATGTATGTTCCTGTAATAACCCAAAATTCTTAGCTGCTTTTCCAAGTCTGTTATTCAGTTCAGTCTGAAGGTCAAGATTCCTGCTGATTGCAGAACCCAAGTAGCAAAGCCAAAAAATGTCAATGACACCAAGAGATTTATCATCCAGAGTAATGTCAGGTATTAGTTCTTTTACTCCTTGGTAAATGATCACAGTTTTCTTGAGGCTATTTGCCATCCCAGTGCTTTTGCAGGATTCGGAAAATCTACCCAAGGGATTTTGCAGGGAAGATTCACAGTGGGCTACCAAGGTCACATCATCCACAAACAAGAAATCTCTCAGAACCAGTACTTTCATCTTGGTTTTCACTCTAAGCTTTGTGATGATGAACAAGGTATTTAAAAGACAAAAACCCACACTAGTATGATACATTTTATAGGGAAAAAAATGGTCTATGACTAATACAATGATTCTGAAATAGTTAATGATTTTGAAATCCATCTTAAAGCTGATGTTGATGAAAGATAAGTTTCAATACTTACCGATAAAATTAGTGCATTAACCATTTTCACAAAATCAAGGAAAATTAACATAGCATTATTTAGTGTGCCATAATCTACATGTAGACACTGATGGGGCAGGCTGCGGCATGTGGGTGCTTCAGTGTGGGGGCTGCCTGCCAGCTAGCTCCACACTGAAGCACCCTTATGCCCCAAGCCAGCTCCTCTGTAGCATGCTGAGCTGGGTTGGAGCAGCCATGGGCTGGCAAGCTGAACCCTGTGCTCCCCAGCAGCTAGGGCTGCTCTGACCCGGCTCAACATGCTGCGGTCTTGGGCACACATGAAAATGTGGTGTCCAGGAGCAATAAACTTGTGCTGGAGTTTATTGCTTCACATTAATTGCACATGTAGATGTGCCTACTTAGTGCTTCATGACTTACACAACAAATTTGACTGTGAGTTTAAATAAACCTTTAGATTGATCCTTCTGCAAAAGGATTTAAACTGAACAAGGTGGGAGAGAATGACCACAGAATTAGAAGTTAATTTATCGGAACAGACCATAGGGTCAATTCTAGTTCTTGTTCCACCAGAATATAGCAGCTCTCTGTAGATGAGATAAAATTTCTTCTGTTCAGTAAGGCCAAGACAAAAGGCCTGATATCACTCTTAGTTTAGAGGGATAATCTAGCAGTGGGGACAGAAGGCAAGTTCACCATGGGAAGTCTCAGCTACAGAAGATTGTACAGGTAGACAGACTACAGTGTGACTACTACTTCCTTTACTTTGGGAGTAAAAGGAAGGCCCAGGGAGGAATAGGACCACTGCTAAATGGGCAGAAACAATTGGTGACAGACAGGGGGGACAAGGCTGAACTCCTCAATGAGTTCTTTGCCTCAGTGTTCCTAAGTGAGGGGCACGACAAGTCTCTCACTGGGGTTGTAGAGAGGCAGCAGCAAGGCGCCAGACTTCCATACGTAGATCCTGAGGTGGTGCAGAGTCATTTGGAAGAACTGGATGCCTTTAAATCGGCAGGCCCGGATGGGCTCCATCCGAGGGTGCTGAAGGCACTGGCCGACATCATTGCAGAGCCACTGGCGGGAATATTCGAACACTCGTGGCGCACGGGCCAAGTCCCGGAAGACTGGAAAAGGGCTAACGTGGTCCCCATTTTCAAAAAGGGGAGGAAGGAGGACCCAGGCAACTATAGGCCAGTCAGTCTCATCTCCATCCTTGGCAAAGTCTTTGAAAAAATTATCAAGGCTCACATTTGTGAGAGCCCGGCAGGGCAGATTATGCTGAGGGGAAACCAGCACAGGTTTGTGGCGGGCAGATCGTGCCTGACCAACCTAGTCTCTTTCTATGACCAGGTTACGAAACGCCTGGACACAGGAGGAGGGGTGGATGTCGTATACTTAGACTTCAGGAAGGCCTTCGATACGGTATCCCACCCCATACTGGTGAACAAGTTAAGAGGCTGTGACGTGGATGACTGCACAGTCCGGTGGGTGGCGAATTGGCTACAGGGTCGCACCCAAAGAGTCGTGGTAGATGGGTCGGTCTCAACCTGGAAGGGTGTGGGCAGTGGGGTCCCGCAGGGCTCGGTCCTTGGACCGATACTCTTTAATGTCTTCATCAGCGACTTGGACGAGGGAGTGAAATGTACTCTGTCCAAGTTTGCAGATGACACAAAGCTATGGGGAGAAGTGGACACGCCGGAGGGCAGGGAACAGCTGCAGGCAGACCTGGATAGGTTGGACAAGTGGGCAGAAAACAACAGGATGCAGTTCAACAAGGAGAAATGCAAAGTGCTGCACCTAGGGAGGAAAAATGTCCAGCACACCTACAGCCTAGGGAATGACCTGCTGGGTGGCACAGAGGTGGAAAGGGATCTTGGAGTCCTAGTGGACTCCAAGATGAACCTGAGTCGGCAGTGTGACGAAGCCATCAGAAAAGCCAATGGCACTTTATCGTGCATCAGTAGATGCATGACGAATAGGTCCAAGGAGGTGATACTTCCCCTCTATAGGGCGCTGGTCAGACCGCAGTTGGAGTACTGCGTGCAATTCTGGGCGCCACACTTCAAGAAGGATGCGGATAACCTGGAGAGGGTACAGCGAAGGGCAACTCGTATGGTCAAGGGCCTGCAGACCAAGCCCTACGAGGAGAGACTAGAGAAACTGGACCTTTTCAGCCTCCGCAAGAGAAGGTTGAGAGGCGACCTTGTGGCTGCCTATAAGTTCATCACGGGGGCACAGAAGGGAATTGGTGAGTATTTATTCACCAAGGCGCCCCCAGGGGTTACAAGAAACAATGGCCACAAGCTAGCAGAGAGCAGATTTAGATTGGACATTAGGAAGAACTTCTTCACAGATCGAGTGGCCAAGGTCTGGAACGGGCTCCCAAGGGAGGTGGTGCTCTCCTCTACCCTGGGGTTCTTCAAGAGGAGGTTAGATGAGTATCTAGCTGGGGTCATCTAGACCCAGCACTCTTTCCTGCCTGTGCAGGGGGTCGGACTCGATGATCTATTGAGGTCCCTTCCGACCCTAACATCTATGAATCTATGAATCTATGACTACCTGTGCTGTAACTTATAGCAGAGCAGCGGTGGGCAAAATGGCTGATCCAGCCAGCAGCTGGACTCCATTTCCCAGCAAACCCTGTCCACATGGCTGGGGCCGGTCTTCATAGAGAACCCAGCTGCACCTGCACTGTGAAAGCTCAAGGTTGGGGTTGTTATGGGAGCTGCTTTGGAGTAGCTGGGATCTTGTGATAGGGGCAGCTTGCTTCAGAGCCGGGGTAGAGCTTCAATCTATAGCCTGCACAATCTGGGCAGGGGTACATAAGCAGGGGATTGCAGCTGTGCCCTGGCTTCTTGCAGCAGTGACAGCCTGGTCTGAAGCAGGGGCAGATCCACAATCCCCTGCTTGATCTGTAGCCTTCATGTTCTGGGCAGGGGTGCACAAGCAGGGGATTGCAGCTCTGCCCCTGCTCCAGACCAGGCTGTTACCGCTGCAAGAAGCCAGGGCAGAGCCACAATCCCCTGCTTATGCACTCCTCCCCAGAGTATGCAGGCTACATATCGTAGCTCTACCCTGGGTATGAAGCAAGCTGCCTCAATTGCGAGATCCCAGCAGCTCCAGAGCAGCCTCTGCCCTGCTCTGCCATGCACGCTGCCAGCACGGCTGTGCCTCCCTAGCAACCCCAGTCTTAGTGGCGATGCATAGAGGGTGCACAGTGGTGTACGTGCACCCCCTGAGAGCGTTGGTGCACCCCCTGACAGCAGCATTCCCGGGCAGGGTGGGCAGACAAGAACACTGGTATCCCTCCTGAGAGAGTGCCAGCCAGGGAGTGCACCATGAGAAGCAGTTCTCCCCTGTGACTGATCCCACTGACCCAGAAGCGCCAGCAGCATGTTGCTGCTAGTTGCAGGTCAGCAGAATTGGCCCCACGGGATTCCCCCCCCCCTCCAGCCAGCAGGATTGACTACAGCCCACCCCCAGTCACTGATTGTCCGGTGGGGGGGGGGAGGGGGCAAGTGCCCCCCCTAACTCAGGAGACACCAGTTGCTCATGCCCAGCCTTGAGCTTTCACAGTGCAGGCGCAGCTGGGGTCTCCCTGGAAATTGGCCCCAGCCATGTGAGGACGGGCTGCTGGAAAATGGAGTCCATGCTGACCAGATCTGGACCGTGGGCTGGACTTTGGTCATCCCTGTAGTAGAACAAGAGGCTGCATTGGTGCCTGGCAGAGCATAATCTGGGTGGCATATCATCAACTCTATTTCCATATATCTGTAATGAATTTTGTATCCTTAGTCTGAGTCAGATGTGGAAAATCCATCAGTTCTGAAGAGTTTTGACTACTCTGTCTCACTGAAGCAGAAGGCAAGTTGAGGTGCACCTTATACACTGAACCAGGGATTCATAAGCTTTTGTGAGCCACAGGTCACTTTATCAAATGTAAAGGTATCCTGAAAGAGACCTCTCTGTTTCACTGAGCATACCTTAATATCAGGCACGATGAGGAAAAAGAGAACATATGTTCAAGGGGTTTCTTCTTGAACAAAGTTCACTTCCAAATTGAAAGGTCTCTTTTCACTAACTTAAACAGCTGTTCACTTCTCTACAGTACAGAGGACATCCAGTATCCCATGGTCATCTGCTTTCCTTCCATCCCTCCAAAAGAAGTGGGGCAGGGAGATAGAGGCACTGATACCATGCCCAAGAGTAAGCTGTCAGGGAGCCCTGTAGGGCCTGTCTTAGAAAATTCCCCTCCTTTCTGCCAATCAGAAGAGTCATTTTCCCATGGCAGCACTCCTAACCCCCAAAGTCTCAGGAAGATTACCATTACAGGCTCAATTGCCCCCCTCCCCCCCCCCAGCTTGACCCAGAGGAATGAGGGAAAGGGCCATTCTTGCATAGAAGCAATCCTCTCTCCCCCCCTCCCCCCCAGGCCTGTTTGTGGAAGCTGCTACTTTATAGCAGCTCCCAACTGCCTATCGACAGCCTGACCCCTTTCTAGGCAAGAGACAGGGGTGGTTGTTAATCATTTGGCTCCCTTAAGGGTGGGGATGATCCAAGGAACCATTTAGTGCCTCTGGTCTGGAAATCTCCACTGTAGCTTTCCAGCCAGTGAGCTGGAATGCATGTATATGCCAATTCTTGGTCTGGAATTCTTAGCACTATAAATGATCACCTGCTCATGGCCTAATACATTAAGCAGAAAATAGAATCCCAATATTTTCAAAGGTTTCAAGTCTTAACTAAATATAAACCTAAATAGCAATATTTCAAATAAAAAATAAGCAAAAAGATAATCATAAGTCTTAAATAATCAACAGGTATGATTTTTTTCCCCTTAGAGAAAGTATTTTAGACATTTGATGCATAATATATCCTAAGTATCATCACCTGGTCTTGAGTCACCTGCACAAAGGACATTTTAAAATTCATATATGGGAACACAGCTGAAAAACAATAAATCTTCCAGAAACACTGATGGTTTAATGACTCTTTGGATGATACTAAGGCTGATAGCTCCATTTTAGTATGCATTAAAGTTGAACATAATCAGCTTGGAGTTACTTGGATATCTTTGAAAAGCTATTACATATGTCATGTTCACAAGTGCTGACAAGTCATCCTAGTCCCCAAACCCTAGTGCAAGCATCCTTAAAAACATTTTTTTCAGTGATGAAATGTATCATGTTTACTGCAGTTTGCAAAATGCTGCACAACACTGCACACACCTTATCACATATAAGGCACGATTCCCTATAATGTGTAAATTATCATATCCAATGGAAAGTCATCTCCTTTTTAATTTTCTCTGTTCTACTTCCACCCTGTTTCTCTCATTCTTTCAATTCATTTCCATATTTCTATTGCCCTTTCATCACATTTGATTCCCAAATGCCTTTAAAGATTTGACTTCTTATAAAGGATATTGTTTCCTGCAGCCTTGTACTTTATTCACTCAGAAGAAATGGGCCTTTCTGAAAACGTAAGCAGTTGACAAGACAAACCATCACCTTTTGATTACAACAGCAACAACCTACTTAGAAATTTCAGCTCTACACAGCTAAAACAGAATATGCCATATTGCGAACAGAGGAAAAAAAACATGTGCCCACACATTTCTCTCTCTATTGGAATTGCTGCAATGCAACTGTGCTAAAATAGGTTTTAGGCTTATAGATCAGCAATACATTATGTAGGATATTTAATAAACATTTCTATTTACAATTATATTCAGCAGAAAGTGCATGTATCTGACATTATCAGAATCTGAATACAAATGGGCGGTATACTACATCTGTTTTTATACACTTCACTTAGAAAAGGAAACTCACACATGCTTAAGCATAAAGCTTTCTGACTTTGCAGGAAGAGATCATATGTTCAGTTTGCAAAACTAGCAACAAACTTGAACCATTTCAAGGAACCACTCTCTTTTCTTGTAAAAAAGGAGTTAAAAAGCCAAATAGCTGCTATAGTGTTGTCTGTTATTTACTTCATGTATCATGTGGTACCACTTAGGCTTCTTAAAACAACCTACTTGATATATTTCACTTGTGTGGGTATGAATCCGTCTGCACGATACAATTGCAGAGTGTAACAGCAACACTTCCTTGATTACTGATGGTGAAGAACATCCATGAGAGAAAAAAGGGAGAAAATTCTACTTTTTAAAATTTCTCTCACTTTTCAATACATAGCCCCCAAACTCTAGTTTAAAAGACAATAAAAAAAGATTTATTTTGCAACTCAGGAAGGCAAAAAGCCATAGAAAGACTAATTCAAAGTATATATGGTATAGAATTTTATAATGATGAGACTTTTATTTATTTTTTTTAATGTATCGTGGTCAAATATCTATAAGAGACACCCTTTTTTTTCTTTGAAATGGTATGTTATTTTTTTTTCCTAAAGGAGTAGGCTTTTATTCAGCCACTGATTTTTTTTTTTTTTAAGTCAAAAACATTTTGGATGACTACATGGAAAGACACAGTGACAAGGAATTCTGTAACCACAAAACAAAGAGAAAATATTGATTTCATATCCTTTGACCACATTTCAGAAGGCTATAATTTACACTTTTTAATTGAATGCTATTTACATTAGGTAATAAAAATCACTGTCATTTTATTCTAACCCTACCTCTTCAACATCAGTGAGCCAAACCAAATTTTATTAGTTTTTGAGCATCAGGTATTCTTGTTACTTTTATCCATGACTTGATAATGAACCAAGAACTCTGAGGTATTGCTATACTTATTTTACAGTTATTTTGTACAGATTTTACCCAAAGCAATATGAAGTTCTGCTGAGAGAAGAGGTGCAATCCTATCCCCAGTCAAGTCAATAGGGGTTTTGTAATAAATTCTAATGGAGCCAGGATTTCAAAGTAATCTTACAATTCCACCAGTCCTGCATGAAAGCGGTGTACTAAAGATACACACTCACAAAAGTAACTCCCAAGAACGCAAATCTTTCAGACTTCATTTCATTCTCCAGGCAATACTAATATGCTACCCCCCCCCCCCCCAACACTTTTTTTTTTGTTACACTATTTCTGAACTATGTTCTTCTGGATAGACTGTAGGAGGGAAAATGGCTGCTTCTTTCAAATAATAGATTACCAGTCAAAATCTGACAAGTATTCTATAGAACTTTCTAAATTCTAATAAAACTGATCAATCTTTGATATTAAATGTTATGAATCCAGCCTACAGGAGTTGGAAATAAGGCAATAATAATTTATACTTTATGAAAACTACGAAAAAGCAAAACAGAAGAAATTGGCACACTCACTAGGTTATGATGAAGTCCTGGATAGCTAAGAATACTTTAGTGTTCATAGATCTTTGACTATATTCTGTGAATAAAATTAGCTATGGCAAATATTATGTAGAATGAATTTAAAATACAGGACCAAACTATAGTTATAACCTAGATAATCAACATGGCAGATAATATTTCAGCTGTGCTAGTTCCATTAACCTTTCTGCTTTGAAAAAAAATTCCTAACATATATTAAAGGAAAAAAAAATCATTTTAACAGTTAATATGATCTTTGTTAACATTTCACACAGATTTAATACTTTAGGTAGCAAAGAAATATTGCATTGGAATGCAAGTTTATTGCTAAAATATTCAGCACCAATGGCCTTTAATTGGCTTTAGCCCTGCATGCCATAAACTAGGTCAGATAGCGAAGAAGGAAATAAGCTAGTTTTATTCATAATCATCCCAAGAAACCTGCCAATATCTTCCTAAGATAAAATTCTCAGAAAAAAAAGTTTACTTCCTTGATTTTTTTGAGTTTGAAGTGGAATTTCTTCCAAACAGTCTTGTTAGATGGTGCTTTCAATTAAGGAGAAGTAGGTCAAATGATACCTATACCTTATAGAGCTCAGTGGATTTATGGAAGGCCAGGACAACCTTGCAGACTTCTTGGGCACATAGACACATGTCCAACACCTGCTCTGATGTATATTAATTTGCATGCATTGGAGCAGCCTCAGCAGCACATGTATTCAGCATTCCTGCACTTCAAAATGGTGGCAGGGGTGATTTAACTAAAGCTTGTCAAACAAGCTTTAGTTAAAGCTCCCCTGCCACCATTTTGAAGTGCAGGGATGGTGAATACACAACAAGCTGTGGGTACTTTCATTAGATCAGCTTCCAAGACCCCCCACATCTCAGAGCATGTATAAAGACACCCTTCATGCCTTTTGGATATTTCTGTGAGCCCTTTCAGTTCACACTTATTTTAGAGGAAAGCAACTGGAATAACAAATTATGCTTTCATATGAATCCTCAAAAATCACTCATTAAGTTGCTATTATATCTATTTACTCAAACACCCTGAAGGAGAGAGAAAAAAGATAAAACCACATGATTCTTTTACAGCGTTTTCCATGATTTTCATATTACGTTACCACTGTATTGAAAGTTACAGCTTCCAGTGGTTCCTTTTCATAAGTATTTACTGGTTGTGCACAGAAGTAACATCACCAGTGACTTTTTTCTTTGGTATGTATTTACGCATAATGATAAAAGTTATGAATAATAAAACTTTCTAATAAATTTCTACAGCTGCAGGCCAATAAACCTATAAATGATTTTCTAAGGAAAGCACAAGAAGCCAGAAAAAGAAAATAAATGTACTTATATGTGTTCTAATACAAATAATAGACTTCATCCAATCCAGCCAAAATATAGGACTTAATTCAATCCAGCCTTTCTTTCTGGTTTAGTAGAATTATTTCTTAACATAGATTTCAGGCTTTATTGTACCTGGGACATTTACCATTAGCCTGAAAAACTGTTAATAGGTATAAGGTAGAAATCAATCCTGCAAAGGCAAGGGGATGATTGATGACTTAGTAGGGCAAATGGATCTGACAGTAACTTTTCATTTCAAACTTCAGTGATTCTAAACTCTTAAAAGCTGGTGGAATTCTTAATGTTGTTTAGTTTGTTTACACAAATCAATACTTTTCAGACTATGACCAGTTATATTAAACTGGTGATGACAAAGTTAAAGATTAACTAACTGCTAGGTAAGTAAAATAAATAAATAAATAAATAAATAAAAAAAGCTTGGGGGTGAGGGTTCTAAAGAAAGAATATCAGAAACAATTTTCCAGCAAGACTGTGAGAGCATAGAAGTGTATTGCTGAACTTCTCTGAGGGTTGTACAGGTTCATTGTTTTTCACTTTTTCCTACTGGGAAAAATAAGTGGCACTGAGTCGGAGAATGTTTTAAGGCAATGGATAGTTGTTATAATCTTGCTGGGAGGAAAGCCTTTTTCATGGAATGAATAGGGAGCATACAGAAATTCAACTGATTTCTTACAGAGGAGCCATTTCTCTTCTGTAAGAAGTTAGACTGGATCCTTACCAGGATTGCCCTTATCTTGATCCGACTTGAACAGATACATGCTTCTATCAGGACAGAGACATCAGTGTCCCACAGTCCTCTGCTTTTCCTCCTGCCTTCCTTCCAAGGAACAGGGAGGGAGGGAAGGAGGGACAGCACTTGATCCCTGATAACCCACCCAGGCATGAGCTGTCAGGAAGCCTTGAGGGAGTACCACCTTGGAAAAAAATCTGTACCCCACTTCCCACCAATCAGCAGATAGGTTGGGGGGGGGGGGAGCATTCTTCTGTAGTTGTAATCCTATTGAAGCCTCAGGAGGGTTGCTGTTAGTGTACCACCATGGATTCCTCCCTCTGTTCCAATTTCCTATGCCTCTGGCTTTAAAAGCCAGCCAGCTGGTTACTGGGGTCAGGGAAGCCCTCCCTGGCACCAACTCCCTGTAGCCTCAAATCTAAAACCTACAGCCTTCAGCTGTAAAACTGTTTGACAGGCTGCCAACTTACCAGGCAGGGGAAAGGGCAGCCTATCAATTAGTGAGCTTCCTTAAGGGCAGGAATTTCATAGCTAGTAGAGCTGGAAGGGACATTGGAAGATCATCAAGTCGAGCTCCCTGCTCCAGAGGTAGGAAGTCAGCTGGGGTCAAAGGATCCTAGCAACATAAACATCCAAATGTCTCTTAAAAGGAGTCCAGAATACTTGCTTGCACCACCTCTGGAGGCAGTGGGTTCCAGACCTTGGGGGCTCAAACAATAAAGAAGTTCTTCCTTATGTCCAGCCTGAAGCAGTCTTAAAGGAGTTTGTGACCATTGGACTTTGTCATCCCTTGGGGCACTCTGGTGAGCAGACGTTCCCCCCAATCCTGATGTACACCCCTTATATACTTATAGGCATTCACCAGGTCCCCCCTGAGCCTGTGCTTTTCCAGGCTGAAGAGTCCAATGGCTCTCAGCCTCTCCTCATAAGGCCTGCTCTCTTGACCTCTGATCATGCATGTGGCTCTCCTCTGGACTCTCTCAAGCTTTTCCACATCCTTTTTAAATTGTGGAGACCAGAACTGGATGCAGTAATCCAGCTGTGGCCTCACCAAGGCTAAGTACAGTGGGAGCATGACATCCTGAGATTTGCTTGAGAAGCATGTATGGATGTAAGCCAGAGTTTCATTCAATTTACTAGCTGCGACATTGCATTGGTGGCACATATTCATCTTGGGGGTCACGACTGACCACAAGTCTCTTTTGGCTGTGGTACTAGCAAGTGTAGCACTGCCACACCTATAAGCATGTTGTGGGTTTTTTTCCCCACTCCAGGGTGGAGTACCTGTATTTTTTGGTATTGAACATCATCAGGTTTTCATTCGCCAATTTTCTGAGCCTGTCTAGGTCAGCCTAGATCACCATCCTATCCTCAGGTGTGGACGCTTTATCCCAAACGTTAGTGTCATTGGTGAACTTAGCCAGTCCACTTCTGATACCAATGTCTACATCATTAATAAAGATGTTAAAGAGTATAGGCCCAAGGACAGAGCCTTGGGGAACCCCAGTGGTCATGGTGCACCATGATGCTTTACTTCCATCTATTATCACTCTCTGGGTCTGACCTCAGAGCCAATTCCCCAGCCATTAGATTGTGATGTAGCCGAGGCTGCAGTTAGCCAGTTTTTCCATGAGGAGATCATGGGACACCAGATCAAAGGCTCATCCCTGCTCTCCTTAAGTAAATCATGATTTGATTTTTTTGATTTTTTAAAATCAAGATATAGGACATCAATCTCTTTTCCCTTCTCCAGGTGATATGTCACCTGGCCATAGAAGGAGATGAGATTGGTCAGGCAAGACCTACCCATGCTGACTATCCCTCAGGATGTTGCCATCAGCCAGTTTGTCAAGAATGGTCTCTGATAATTTTTTCCAAGATCTTCCATGGGATAGAGGTCAGGATGATAGGCCTATAGTTTCCCAGATCTACTTTCCTCCCTTTCCTGAAGATAGGCACCACATTGGCCTTCTTCCAATCTTTGGGCACTTCACCTGAGCTCCACGAGTTCTCAAAGATCCATGCTAGTGGCTGAGCTATGATGCCTGCCAGATCCTTAAGTACCCCAGGGTGTAAACTGACTTGAAGTTGTCCAGATACTCAAGGTGTTTGTTCACATGGTCTACACTGATGAAGGGTAACAATTCTCCCACACTCTGGCCATCCCATACCGTACTGAGCAGGGCCATCCTCTGGGGAAGGTGAAAAACTGATGCAAAATACCCATTAAGCAGATTGGCTTTTTTCCTGGACATCAGTTGTCAGTTGTCCCATATGATTTAGGAGGGGTCCAATATTACCCTTGCTTTTCCTCTGGCTCCCTACGTATCTAAAATAGGACTTTTTATTGTCTTTGAAACGTGTAGCCAGTTGGAGTTCAGTCGCAGCCTTGGCTTTCCTGGCTCACTCCCTACAGGTCCAGACCAGTGCAGAATACTCCTCCTTTGAGGTGGTTCCAGTCTTCCATCCTTTATAGGTCTTTCTTTTTAGATGCAGGAGTTCCACAAGTTCCCTGCAGAGCCAAGGGGGCTGCTGTGCCCTTTTGCTGCCTTTCCTCCAAGATGGAATAGACATTGCTTGTGCTTTCAGGATCACTCCCTTGAGGAGCAACCTGTCATTCTGAACTCCCCTCCCCTTTAGGTCATGTTCCCTTAGGGCCTAGCCAACAAGACTTCTGAGCTTGTTAAAGTCAGCTTTCTTGAAGTTGAGGACTTCTGCATTGCTTACTGACTTGCCAGCTTTACGGCAGATGGTGAAGGTGATCAGCTCATGGTCACCGTCTCCCAGCTTCCCTTTGAGCATTAGGTCACTGACTGGATCATCCCCCATTGCCAGTACCAGGTTGAGCAGTACTTTGCCTCTTGTCAGTTCATAGACTTCTTGAGTCAGATAGAGCTTGTCCACACACATAAGGAAGCTTTGCGACCATTTGGATTTGGCCAAGTGCTCTTCCCATGAGATGTCTGGGTACTTGAAGTCCCCATGACAACCATGCACCAGGAGCATGCAGCCTCAGCCAGTTCCCTGACAAATTCGTCATCGAGCTGTAGATCCTGATTAGGAAGTCTGTAGTAGACTCCTACCATTGTGTCCCTTGTGCATGTTCACCATGGATTTTAGCCCAGAGGGTCTCCAGTCATCCACCCTGGATGCCAATGTCAGTTTGCAGGGATGTGTAGCTTTCTTTGCCATAGAGAGCTACACCCCTTCCCCTTTTGTCTACATGATCTCTCCTGTACAAGGCATATCTATCTATACCTGTGGCTTAATCATAGGTGGAGTCCCACCAGGTTTCTGTTATCCCTATGAGATCATAGTCATTCTTTTTAGCAGAAGGACCAGTTCCTCCTGTTTATTCCCTAAGCTCCTGGCATTGGTGTACAGGCATGTAAGTGTCCCATTGGAGGCCCTAGTCTTCCCTACACATGGGGCTGGGGTAGGGGTGGATTCTCTTGAGTGCCTTAGCCTGTTGGATTTGCAAAAGTTGCCCAGTGGGCTTGCTGTAGTGGTAGTCCCCCCCTCCCTTGGGAGGCTTAGTTTAAAGCCCGGTCAAGCAGGTGAGCCATTCTGGCTGAGAAGAGCATCCTCCCCAGTAGAGTGAGGTGGAGGCCATCTCTTTCCATAAGACCACTACCTCTTACCAAAGAGAACTGTGCTCGTGGAAGCTGAAGCCTTCATGATGACACCAACACTGGAGTCTTTGGTTAACTACCTTGATCCTCCTCTCCTTCCTCAGCCCATAACCTGAAACCAGGAGGATTGAGGAAAACATCACCTGCGCTCCCAACCCCCTAAGCCCTGTAGCCTCTCATGGCCTGGCTGGGATTGCTCCGAGCTGTTTCATTCATGACAACATTGATAAGGAGCATAGGGTAGTGATCAGTGGGATGGATGAGTTTTGGGATCCTCTTGGCCATGTCATGAATATGGGCTCCCAGCAGGCAGGCAGCAGACCTCCCAGGCTAAGGGCTCGGGGCATCAGATTGCATCCTCAGTCCCCCTCAGGAGCGAGTCTCCCACAATGACCACTCTACGTGTGGCCTTAGGGAAAGCAGGGATGATAGCTGTGAGTAAGCCTCTGTTGCCTTCAGGAGCTGGGAGCTCTGCAGGCTCTACTGGGGCTACAAAAGGTTTGTGCTTGTTGCAAAGCTTCAGAGGGGAGGGGACCCTGGTGTAGCAGGCCTTGGGGCCATTGACTATGTTGGTCCAGCCCCATGGCTGGACAGTATGAGAGATCCTCGAGTCCTCCCTTGTTCTGGAAGGTGACCTTGGTCTACCTTCAGCCTCCAAGGGGTGAAGGGCCTGGCAGTAGGATTCAGTCTCCTGCTCACCATCCTTGATGGCAAGCAGTCTCTGGACTGTGGCCTGGAGCTCCTCTATCTGGTGCCCCACAGACTCCAAAGTAGAGCAAACCTTGCAAGGGGAGGTGGCCATTCTCCCAGTCCCATGTGCCTGGAAACATGCCAGGCAGCCTCTGCAGCTGTGAGCCAGAGGCGCTGTCTGCGTGAAGCCCAGACCATAGGTTACATCTGGGTGGAGACCTCAGAAGTGCCAGGGTGCAGCATGTGGCCACCCTTATTGTGTCACTGGTAGTCCAGCTACTGCTGTAACTAACTACCCTGTGGCTCACTGGGCCCTCCCATTCACCCTCCTGCATGATCTCCCTTGCTATCTCATGTGCTGGGCCCAGAAGCATGCCTGTTTGCATGTCCTGTTTGCGAGCCTCTGGTCACATGGCTCCCTGGGGGCTGGGCCAAGTATGAGCCAGGTGGGGGCATGTCCCTCCTCGGCTCTACTCAGCTGCCCTGCAACTGACTGGGCTGGGGTCCCTCCCTCCCCTGCTGTGGGTCCCACATACCCCCAGTTGCCCTGGGGGTCTGGGTCTGAGTCAGGATCCCTGGGCTCAACAGGCTTCCACCCATGTGTCTCTTGCAAGACACACCTGATCCAAGGAGAAGTTTTCTAGTGCCCACTGTATAGCACTCCAGCCAGGGGGTTGCAACATATGTGTGATCCAACTTGTGGGTCATTTTCTAGCTGTAGGAATTTCACAGAAATTCTTACCAGTAGAAATGAATACCTGTACATTGCCTAAGAGTGCAGATGCCTAACCTTAGTATGTAGCAAATTAATATTACCATTGGCTGCAACTCATTGTAAATCTCAAACCAAGGTAACACATGAAAGTTACTATGTGGAACATGTGTGTCCATTCCTCTAGTCAATTTCATGCCATTTCCTCAATGCATGCTGGCCTCACCTAAGGCAGAGGTTCTCAAACTGTGGTCTGAGGACCACCACTGGTCTGCGAGCTCCATTTAGGTGATCCACAGAAAGGTTGAGGAACAAATTGAGAATATCTGTATTTGTAAGGTAAGACTACTGATATTAAAATATGAGTTGTATGCTTTGATCTGTAGAACAAAAAAAAAAAAGTTTATTAAGTGATCTACTGAGACCCTCATCAATTTTCAAGTGGTCCCCCCCAAAAAGTTTGAGAACCAATGACTTAGGGAATCTTTACACATGCTCCAGAGGTTGGGGGGGGGGGGGGGGGAGGGAAGAAGGAAACACACTTTAGTTAGAGTGGATCTTGGGAGCTGCTTTAATTTTTAAAACGTGACCACAGCATCTCATGTGTTAACCTTCCTGCACTTCAAAATGGCAGTGGGGCCACTTTAACTAAAGCTTGTCAAACAAGCTTTAAAGTGTCCCTTCTGCCATTTTGAAGCAGAGGGACATTGAATACACAAGCTGCTGAGGTTACTTAATTATGAGTGTGTTAATAATGAGTGTGTTAATTAGCACGCTCCAGCAGACTAGATCAAAGGAGTCTGCTCCAATGTGCTGCAATTACAGCACATTGGAGCTAGTGTCCTGCATGTCTACAGGCATCCTTAGTGGCCAGGCCTTGTAGAAATGCCTATTGTAAATTCCTTGGAAGAGATGGTTTTAGGCTTGCTCTTTGCCAAAGTAATATACTTCAGATTCATTATGCTGTATGTCCATACTGTCCTGAAATTGAAGTAGACAGATGATCCTTGTCTCCCCAAAATACCCAGTTCCTAAGGCATGAATCTGCCTCCAGAATTGAAACCAAAGAGAAATCAAGGAAGGAAAATCCCCAGCTCTCTACTTCCTCTACTCAGAACCAAGGCCCAACACTAACATCCATAAACAGCAGGTATTTCCTAAACTGAACAGTTGCTCATATACTTGGAAAATAGAAACGTGGAAAATTACATAACATTACTACATAAGAGACACTAACCATAATAATATATGGTGTTGTACAGCACTCAAGCAATTATTTTTTTTACAAAACAAAGACAGAAACAAACCCCCTACAAAGACACAGGGTGTTGTGCTTGTGTGGGATGACAGGAGAAGAAAGTTAGTAGTTTTGATCCCCCCCCCCTTGCCCCTTAAGGGTATTAAGAAATAAAAATGACCCAAGCCACTTGTACAAGTAAGAATTCCACCATGATGACCAGCACAGACTCTTTATGCTGAACATAAAGTAAAACTTATAATTAGTTTCAGGAGAAGAAAAAAAGGCTGAACTTTAGAGTCTCAAAAGCAAACTCAAATATGTCTCAAGAAGCCCAGAAAAGGGCAGGTGAACTTCCACTAGAGAATACAAGCAATGATGCCCACTCATTACCCAGCCAGTGCAAGAGCTGATTTTATTACTCTCCATTTTTCACTGAAATCACTGGAGTGACTCTATACTTAGATGGGGCACACACAGCACTCCTGTTTTTGCCATGTCTCCCCACAAACAATTTTTGGGGTATTTCTTATCGTCACATGGCACTTGTCCATGGTCTTCTAGTACTATCCTGGTTATAGAAATCAAAACTCAAGCCCATAATTCATATTTGAGGGCTATGTCAAGTAAAAATGATATGATAACTTAAGATCCACAGTTTATCAATCATCTAAAACATTTCAATGAAAGGATACACAAAGTTCCTGACAGTAGTAAAGGAAAATGGTAATCTTCATAGATTGTTGAGGTCACCGTGAATATGTTTCACTATTTATGGGTCATTTTAGAGTAAACCTTAGGCTATGGATAAATAGAAAAAGACACTTTAAGATTTTCAGAAGCTGTTACGGTTAGAATTTCAGTGACATCTTTTCTGATCTATGGCTGCATTTAGACTTGGATATTTTATTACTCTCCATTTTTCACTGACAGTTGACATATTACAAATTTATCCATTCCACCCTATAACAGACTCAGCTTAAATGATATAAGCAATGAAGTGAATAACTGAAATTTTTTTCAGATAATGCCATTTCTTGAGCTGGTATAATGTTAATATTAATAACAGTACAATGAAAATATACAATACACACTGTTTTTCACAATGTGATATAATGCACAAACCGAGGTGTTCTTCTCGGCAAATTTCTTTGATCAAAAATTACAGAAGCAGCAAACTCTTGGTTTGATTCTTCTACCCTGAGGCAGAATCAAACCTAGCAGAATAGAACTGAAGTTAATAGCTTTCCACTTGAGCACTAAAGGGACACAGAGGGGAAAGGGGGTGGAGGGAGGTGGAGAATGGCAGAAAAGTATTTTCCATTAAAATATTTTGAGGTCCTTCACATATTTGAATCGTTAGAACTAAAAAACAAAAATAATTATTTTTTTAACCAATTAGGTTAATTATAGCCATACTTGACTCAGCTTAGACAATGAAATTCATTTCACTTTTTAACTGTAGTTTTATAAAAACTGTCAATTACTTTTGGATCTTTTTCATAAGTTATTTTAAGACACATTTCTTAAAGTTTTAATAAATCTTAAATATGTTGTCTCTCTTCTATTGTGAACTACCGTTTTAACCTTTCAAGCCTCTGAGTTGCTGGTTCCTGAATGGAAATCTTTACAGTCAGAGGATGGGCAGATGGGCAGTATTAAAAATAGAACCAAAAGAAGAACAACACCCTCCATTCTCCCCTCCTTCTCAAAAAAACCCCCAAAATACCCTCTTGTACAGCCCCAATTTTTTTTAATGTTCAGGCCTGCATCTGGGTTGTGGTTGCTTTGATTTTAGAATCATTCAGAGACATATGAAAGCAGTATGGTGAAAGCTTATCATCTTTAAAGTTATTTGTAAAACCTTCTTAAAGTTACACTGCA
The DNA here is from genome assembly GCF_030867095.1 of Alligator mississippiensis. Lineage (NCBI taxonomy): Eukaryota > Metazoa > Chordata > Crocodylia > Alligatoridae > Alligator > Alligator mississippiensis. The sequence goes on from NC_081824.1 coordinate 281,436,079, forward strand.
TGCCGTTTAGACTTAAAACTAATGGAATGAGCCTTAAAAAAAAGTGTCTGGATGTTAGGAGCAGTGCATCATTGTAGGGGGTTGGGCTAGATGATTCTCAAGGTCTCTTTCAGTTCTATGGCTAAGTACAGAGAGTCAAAAACTCTGAGGCAGAATTGATTCAATCTGCACAACTTCCTCAAACCTACACAGTCTGAAACAATAACTAACCAAATTGAGGTTCAGGTTTCAATTGGGAAAGGCAGGGGGAGGCCTTCACTAACCCAGGCCAGTAGGTGGGAGGTGCTAGAGCATACCTTCTAGTATTCTGGCTGTTATAAGCTCAACCAAGTGGTGCTATCCAAGATTGGCTCCCCAGTACATGCCCCCACTTCCTTGCTGTCCCCCCACAGGGATTGAGGAGACCCCTGTCTGGGTGCTGGCCCACCTTGGGGGGTGGGGGGCTGCCTCTCAGAGGGCTTCCCCCAGGCTGGATCCCCCAGTCCAGGCAGCCCTGGGGAGCTGAAGGGAGTTCCCCCTGTTCCCCTCCCCCAGCAGCTGATTACTTCAGCATCTGCCACAGGAGGAAGGAAAAAGGAATCCTCCAGGCCTGGTGTTTCCCCCTATCCCAGCCCAGACCAGCCACAAAGAACTGAGGGGAATTGCTCCAGATCCCCCACAGTTGCTTGCCTTAGGAGTCTCAGAGATAACTCAGGGCAGCTGAGGAAAATTCTTCCACTCTTTCACAACTGTTTTTGCCTTAGCTGGTGCGAGTCTGAAAGAAAGCAGCTGTGGAGGAGTGGAAGATTTCCCCTCTACTTCCTGAGGTGACCCAGAGCTATCCTTGAGATTCATAGAGGCTAAGGAAAGCAGCCTTGGGGGTCAGGAAGGGTAGAATTCTCCTCAGCTCCTGGGGGCTACCCCAGTTTGGGGGACCCTGGGGTGGGGTGAGGGGAAGCCTCCCCCCCCCCCCAGACAGGGTCTCCCCAGTGTTCCCATGCTGGGATGTTTGGCGATGCATAGGAGAGATATGGGGGGGGCACATGCCCCTCCTCCCCCTGACAGGGCCATCCCCACCACCAATGCTGGTCTCTGCAGGAGCTTGATGTTTCCCCCCACCAGGGCCATCCCCAGTGCTGGTGTTGGTGTCTGCAGAAGCTCACCAGCTCCATCCCCACCACCAATGCTGTGGATGCTCGCCAGCTCTGCCCACACCGCATCCAGCTGCTTCTGCGGGTGGCACTTAGGAGGCACCAGTCACCTATGTTGCGCTGCATGGGAGGGCACTGAGCCTAAAGGACTTCTTTTCCCTCTCTCCTGTGGCAGTGACTGAAGTGATCAGCAGCTGGGAATGGGGAAAGGGGAGGTGGGGAATTCCACTTGGTTACCCAGGGCTGTACTGCCTGGCTAGGAGACCCTGGGCTGGGATATAGGAAGCCCTGAGGTGGGGGCTTTCCAGTGCCTGCACACCCAGGACCTTGGAAATGCCTTCCCCCTCCCTCCCATAGCAGCAAAGCAAGCTGCTGTTCAGGGAAGAACAAGGTGGGGAATTCCCCCAGCTCCCTGAGCTGCTCTAGCAGGGGGAGGGCTGTGGGGGCATGAAAAGCCCCCACCACAGGGCATTTCCCTTCCCTCCTCACCCCCCATGTGCTGTGTAGACTTGGGCTAGGAGGGTCTGGTGGTCTACTCCTCTCCCCCTGCCCCTATGGGCTGATGAATGTAGGCAGGAAACAGGCTAAAGAGCAGAGGGGTGAGGGGGGAGGGCAGGAGCAAACTCCTGTCCCCCTGGGTAGGCCCAGGAATGGATTCCCCTCCTTCTGGGTAGGCCCTGGACAGTGGCGGCAGCTAATGGGTCCCTCTTTCCTATATTCAGAGGGAACCCCTAGGCATCCCCTGCTGAAAGGGGAGAGGGGAATGGGTAGGGAGAGGAGGTGCCTGTGCTCGACTGGAGGTGGGAGTCTTACCTGATTTGGGGACTCTGAAGAGTCCCCAGCCGGTACTTCTGTGGTGCAGTCTGCCCATGGAGGTGGGGGGGAAAGGAGGCTGAAGCTTTGCTTGTGGCACTTGTGTGGCAACTCTTGCATTCCCCGCCTTGGAATTTCTTGATTCACCCATGGAAAAGACATTCTAATATATGCTAAGAAGTGAACATGATTTTTTTAAATATGTTCTGGCTTTAGCTATACTTTTACAACAAGTATTTGAGAGAAAATATTTTAGTAGGTCTAAAAATGAACTCTTCCCCATAAATTTGACACTCACAATTAATGTTAAAATAGACAAGCTAGCTCTTGAACAACTACAGTAAAACACAATCGCAGTAAATGTCTTCTCCCACTTCTTCTCACATACACTTCCCTACTAAAGTGAATTAAACCTTAACCACAGGTAGGCTTAAAGAAAGGAATTCAGTCTCTGGAATGCTGTTTTTCTTATAATCAGTCTCTTCTGGTCAAGTTACCAGGATGCGTCATTGAAAATGTAATCTGGCTGTGAGACCTCACTCAAAAAGCAGAACTATAACTCCAGTGAGCCATGGTGTTAGATCAGGGAGATGTATTAATGTCAAACAAAGCTAAACTAAAATGATCTAGGGATATTTTGACATTTCCTACACAATTTGAAAGAAAGTCAAATTTGGACTCTGTTACAGGGGTGTAGGTTGTAGCTGTGTTGGTCTAAGGACATAGGCAGACAAGGTTCCTTGGGTGAATCTGATATCTTTTATTAGACCAACCCAAATAGTTGGAAAATAATTAATAAGCAAGCTTTCAGATTCAAAAACTCCTCATCAGGCTAAGGAAGTTTCAGCAGTTGGTGTGTGCTCTTCCTGGATGGAATGAAAAGTAAAGAAGCCAGCGGCTGGGCTGGAATGCATACAAGACAGGCAGTCAGTGAAAATGTAGATTGAGGAGTCAATGGGTGAGAGACGGGCTGGGGCGGGGGGGAGGGGAGAGAGAGAAGGGGGATGAAATTGGAGAGATACCTGGAGAGTCAGATGTCAGGCAGGTTATAATGTGTCATAAATCCAATGTTTATATTTAGTCCATGATTTTTAGTGGAGTTCATGGGCTTATCTCTGGGAAGTGTTTTGTAAGTTTTCTTTGAGGATCAGGACTGAGAAATTGGAGAGAGTGGTTGTCTTGTGAGAAATGTGCCCCCACAGGTACTTGGGTATTCCTGTCTTTGACAGATTTCCGGTGTGCATTCATTCTGGTGCGCAGTTGTTGTTTGGTCTCTCCTACGTATTTTCCATCAGGTCATTTGTTGCATTGGATGAGATACATTACATTTCTGGAGGTGCAGCTGTAAGATCCAGGATTGCTGCACCTCCAGAAATGTAACAGTAGTTTAGAAAGGAAATGAAGGACTGAACAAGAATAAGGGTGATATTAAACATCATCTTTCAGACATGTAAAAAGCTCTTAGACCAAGAGTGGCCACACATTTGTCATGACCCAAAGGTCTGATTTTTTGTGTGTGCTTTGGCACTAAGAATTATCCCCGTGGGTTTACAGCTTCATTGCGCGGTGGAGTTCTGCTGCACAGAGAACCCGCGTGCAAAGGAGAGAGTTCCTGCCACTTTGCAGCTGTTTTTGCAGGGTGCATTTTCTTTGCAACACAGAAATGCATGGTGCAAAGAGTTCCCGCTCTTCGTATGCAAATTTGTGTCCCGCTATTGGCTAGTGCTAAATTATTCCCACGTGGCAGCTAGTGATTGGCCTGCTAGCCGTATAAGAGGCTTGAGCAGTTTCCACCCAAGCCGAAGAGGACTCCACATCCATCTCGTGGGGACTCTGGGTGCGCGGCAGGGTCATAGATACCCTGTGTGTTATTCAGAGGAGTTTGGCGGCCTGATCCACCGCCCACCTCTTCCCGTCTTCGAGCGGTAACTTTCTATAAGACGTATCGATGAGTTTTCTATTTGAGGCGCCCTTGTCCTGGACATCCGGAGTTCTGTCTGCGTGGAGCCTAGCAAACTCCACATGATTGTTCGTGTTTTCTGTTTGTAACTGCAACTCAAGCAAGTTCTCAGCCTGCACTGTGACCATCTCGGTGTAAGTAAACAATCTTAAAATCAACCGTTAAGTGTCTGTGCCTAATTCTAGCTCAGCGCCCGCCCTCTCCAACCCGGCGTGCCCGGGGTGCCAGCCACAGCCCGCGTGCAGTGCGACCAAGGGCCCGGGTTCACGCCCGGCCTGCACAACATTCAGCCAGGAAAACGCAAGCTAAGTGCCCTCTGACCATCTTAAAGAGAATCCTATTCCAGCGAGGATTATCTCAAACTAAGGCAGCTTGTGCTGTAGTCACATTAAGCTGTTCCACAGTGCCAAAACACTTCTCCAGCATCCCAGAAAGCACTGATCCCAGCCATCCCCAGGTGGATGCTCTGTCTTCCCCCAGAGTGGGGCTGCAGGGAGACCAATGAGCCAGAGGAGCCCTGAAATTTAGAATTTTACCTCCTCCTCCCTTTCCTACTCCCATTCATCCGATCGGACTCCTCCCAATCCCTCAGGGCTCCCCACATCCTTTAGGGCTCAGCCCCCTGACAGCTCACCCCACAACTACTTGGCTCATACCCTATCCCAGGTCCCTTGGGAGCCATCCCCTCCTCCCTGGCTCAACCCATACCTCCCCCCCTCCCTGCCCCAGTCCCTCAGGGATCATCACTGCTCAGTTCTTGTGGTTCACCCCTCACCCCTACAGACTCAATCACGGTCCCCATCCCCTTCACCCATATCCCCTGACTTCTGCCTTACCTGTGCTGCTGGTGCTGAACCAGAGGAGCAGGCAGAGAGGAGGAACCTATCTGTCTGCTGCCACTTCTCACAGTTCTCTCCAGGCTGAGCCTGGTGGATTCCCCATTCCTGCTTGCTCCCCTAGGATGGCACTGGCTGCCACAGATAAATGGGAACTTGCTGGGAAACCATGAATTCACGGAACTGAGTGAGTAGGAATCTGGTGTCGACAGGGACTAGTCCAGGCTGGCAGGGGGCAGGAGGCACATCCAGGCCCTGATGGTCCACAGGGGGACAGCAAGCCTGATCTGGGCTGGTGGGGGGTAGTTGGCTTGATCCAGGCCAGTGCAGGGTGGTGGGCTTGACTAGACTAGTGGGGAGAGGTGGGGACCCAGTCTGGGTGGACAGAAGCTGGCAGGGACCCAGTCTAGGCCATGGAGCCCATCTTAGAACCTATATTGTCCTACAGAGCAGGTGACTGGGGCAAGCACTGAGCATACCTGGCAGCTCCTTGTCACACCGCTGCTCAGCATACCTCTAGGGGCAGATCAGACAGTGCATGTTAGAGAGGGTATTTAACACTTAAGGCATGACTACTTATAGCACATGATAAACTTTAACACACCCCAAGGAAAAGTCAAAACATTAGAAAGGAGAAAATACGAGACAAAGATAAGAACATGCAACATTTCTCCATCAATGTCATGGTTAAACCTAGTTGCAATTCTGTCACCTTTTTGTTCCCATATCTTTACCTGACCTGGTGTGGAATTTCACATTTCTCCCGTTCAGACTAGGATATACACTACAGTAATCTGTGTATCCATTATTCTTACCCTGGAGGTCCAAGGGAGTTCAGAAAACTCTTATTTTCTCCTTTACAAGGATTGGAGCAAAAGTATATAATAATCAAGTAGCCTTTGTTAAATGAAAATATTGTTTATTATGCAATAAAAATACAGAAAAAGGAGAAAAAGAAAGGATTTTAAAACTAAGTAGTTTAAAATAAAACTCTACTCTTTGGTATCTATATTACTGTCCTTTGATGATTAGTTAAACAGATATAAATTTTTTCAGATACTTCAAGAAGTGTACCAGAGGGCACGGGGAGAAAAATCTGTCATGCTGGTTCCTCAGAACAAATATGAGAGAGACAGAGGCAAGGGTTTTTGATTCTGTGTTTGATAGATCCTTGATCATTCCTAATCAAAACCAGTCTTATAAAAATAGACTGGATAAAGAGGTGGACTCAAAATGTACAGTTCTGCCATTGTTCCATGTGAATGGTTATAGGTGCCAGCAAAAATGTAGGTCTTATACAAACATAACATGTTACATTTTACAAATAGTTCAAGAAATGTATACTCACCAGTGTAATTTATCTAATTAAGAATGTAAGATGGATTTAAAATAATCTAATACAAAGGAGCGGAAGACTCAACCCAAAAGGGATAATAACTATTAGGCTAGCAGAAATAATATAAAAAAGTTATAATAAAACTACACCATACAATTTTGTGCAAGTGAAATCTTTAGCAGAATTTTCTTCACACTGAACAAAACAGCAGAAGAACAACAACAGCGTAAGGAAAGGTAGTGAAGTGATGATGATCTAGATCTAAAAGTGATATTCAAGCTTTTGTTTACAAATAGCAAGTAATTCTGCTCTAACCTTTAGCTCTTACAGTACTATAATTTTCCAGTGTCTGCAAAAGAGACAGAGACACACAGAGAGAAAAAGCCCCTATGGTAATAAGGTGAATCTGTATGCATTTCTGTAAGTTAAGTGTCCAACACATCCAGTTTTGTGACTAATAATACCCTTTTTCAGTGGAGAAAAAATATTTTTTTTAAAACTGTATTCATCAGCTATATTTTTGTGATTTGATGCTTACAACGTGGAACTCAAAAACTGAATTCTAATTTTACTATCTGGGTGTCTTACAGATTTTTTAGTGACCTTGGTCAAGCCACTTAGAGCTCTAACAATCCATAGCAATAGGGAAAGGAATAAAGGCAAGTACAATGGAAATTTTATTTGGACTAAGAAGATTACAGGGCACTTGGGTCACCATGAGCAAGGATGGAAGCAGGAACTACATGGCTTTGTGTGCAAGGGAGAACTGAGTAGAGCCATAGCACCACCTCTTCTGTATACGGCACCAGCCAAGCTAGAGAAACACTGCTACAGATGGAGTGATGCATATAACTCATATTGCCATTGAGGGACTAGGGATCATACTACTCACTCTCTCAAAATGCATTAAGAGGCTTATTTTATTAGTGTTTCTGAAGGACTTAGAAATCCTCAAAGAGAGAGTGTTATAGAAGAAGTGGAAGGCAGTGTTTAATTGTAGGAGCTGAAGTCTCTCTGCGCAAATTGGAAACTGCAACAGTCGTATCTACTTGAATGATGCCCTGATGCTCACCATCAGATGAAATAAAACTGTTTGCAAAGGGCTTCAGTAAGAGACCCAAGGACTTTGAGAAGCACATACACTTTTAGCTAAGTAGATGTCATATCTTTCTGTACTGTGAGGTCTCCAGAGTCCTTTACAGTAGGCATGGAAATTACAAAGGCAAAATGAAAACATTTCAGCTACAATTATAAGCCCAACGTGATACAGAGGAAACAAGAATAAATGTTACTATCAACAAAGTTATTTAGTAGTGGCTAAACTTGCAAGGTGGCTGAAGCAAGTTCTGCAATGCATTTTTCTAGATATCATTAACTTTGTAACTTCAGTGCTTTTGTGTCAGCTCAATATGTAAATAGTGCAACAAGTGTAACCTAGAATAAAATTATTGCTCTCTTTCTTGTACCCTACTCCATTAATCATTTTAAAAAAGAATGAAAATAATTTTGCATTCAGCAATACTTTGTTTATGCCAGGAAGTTCAGTTTTGGAGTGGGTGGAAGCTGCATGCTTTTCAGGCATCCCCCTGCTGAGCCTGCCCAACATGGGCATGCCCCACTGTGGGAGGACCCCAAATACACAATTTCCAAGTACCCTGGCAGGAAGCAGAAGCCAACAGATGGAGGGACAGCCTGGAGATACCAGTACCAGCAGCAGTGAAAGTGGTGGGAAGAGCAGCACTTGGGCAAAACCCCATGGGTTACAAATTACCACTTGTAGGCTGAATGCAGCCCATGAGCCATGGGTTGAACAGCCCTTGTTTCTCCTAGTTATACAAGGTGCAGATTATATTCATATTTACCAGAAAAAAAAATTAGCCTGGGAAAATTCTCTTCCATTTAAGAATTTATATTCATAAGGACAGAGGTATTGTTATTATTCAGATATTTTGAAGGAAAATATTTGGCAACAAAATAGCATATAGATTTATTGCAAAGTCCTGGCAGAAGTGGTAGTTTTGCAACCTAAATGACTTGCCAAAAGCATTGCAAGGAAAAATAATTATAAGAAAAAAATTCTAATAATGATAGAGCTGCACCTGTTATGCTAAACTGCAAGCCAACTGCAGGGTCATTAAAAAAAATTCATAGCCCCACAAAGGATTTAAATGCAAGTCAACCTGGTCCAACTATTGCTTGGAGCTTAGCATTTCGTTTTTAGGGTTACATTCTCAGTCTGCTACAGGAAAGAATATATAATTAAGTTTAAGCACAGGAGATTTCAGGATATGATTTGCAATTGCTCATGTGCTTTGAATAGCCATAAGCAAATGTCATATGAAGGTTGTTATTTAGTCATTTTGGGCCATGCTTAATTAATTTGCATTCTCATTTAAGGGAAAAATGTTTTATTGAGACTACAAGTTATTAAAACAGCACAAAACAATGAAGAGTGTAGAGTAGCTGGGTCTACAATCACTTTTCTTCCAAATTCACAGGAGAAGTGATGAAATGGAAAGATGACAACTTAAAAAGGTATGAAAGGAAATATCTTGATGTAACATGGAACTCAGTATTATATGATGCACAATAGCAGAGAAGTCTTTTTTGTGAATAAAATATAAAAATCAGAAATAAAATATTTCATAAGTAATATTGCCTACATTATGCCAGTGGAGCTGGAGGAAAAAAAAACATGGGAAGTTTATTTTGCAAATATTTCAAAGTTGTTTCCATTTAATTCAATTCAAAATAAAAAAAAAATCAACCACTTTCACAGTTTTAGTGCAATTTTTTGCAATACCGTACCAACCTTTTTCTCTTAAACTCTCTTTTTTTTTAATCTTCATATTCAGAAAAGCCATTTTACAGGAAGAATATATAGGTTTAGTAACTTCTAAAAATCCCTAACAAGTTCAAGTTATTTTGAAAAAAAAATGGTGGATATTGTTGATAAAAACTATATTGGCACAAAAAAATAAACGCAGTTAGTTTTGACAATTTTTTGTTAACAAATTTCATTTTTGAAGAAAAGGACATTTTTCTATTAAAACTTTTGCAAACAAGTTTGGAGTCAATATAGCTGCAGACTTTGCAGACAATTAAATAATTCAATGCTCCCCTTACCCTTTAATAACATGGTGTACCTAGCCATCTGATCATCGTTCACCATACATATCTATGTGATATTAGCATAACATTCCTTCCCCTATTTTAAGAGTGCACACTGTATTCCATGAGGATAACAACGATACCTTTCCTTACACCCTGGACCTTGCCGCAGGATAATACAAGGACGCATATTTGAGATTCCCAAGGACTGCTCTGTCTTGTATGAAGTATTAAACCAGATGTCAACAGATCCCATCTATGGATACTGAAAAGTAATCAAACAGCTCTCTTTACCCTCTCTGTCTGTCTCTGCACTGAGCACAGCTGAGATATAAGAGAAACAAGACTAGAGACTACTTTTTTTTAAAAAATGCAGCTGCTTTCACTTCTTCAGCCTCTGGGAATTGGCTAAGCTGTCTTTAAGACTCCTGTTGCATTTCACAGCTTGTTGGGTAAAGTATGCTTCTGCTTTTATTGGATGCTTCCCATTCTGATCTGCTGACCTTTTCAACATAATCATGGAAAAGCATGACAAATCCCTTCTCTTTGAACTGGCTGAGTAATATTTGCTTTATATGTTACTTTCTTTATGAACCTCTTTATTCTGGAGAGGGCTCCGATTCTAAAATATTAATGGGCCCTTTCATTGTGATCTTAAAGAAATAGTGTTTCTGAAATAATCTGTCATGAGGATTGTGCCAACCTCTTCACTGTCTCCCTGATCAGCCTTAAAACACAATGAAAACTGTTAAGTCTTTCAGCACATGATATTTGTTGCCAAATTAATCATTACTTTTAGCTTTTCTCCTTTCTTACATATATAGTGTACTTTAGGCCAGATAAACTGGCCTATCTTCTCCCTCTGTATACAATTTTTTTAGGTCAGGCAAAGCAGTGCACACTATTAATAAATATTAATGATAGGCTCTCCCTCTAAGTCTCTAAGCTTTGAGAGAAACTTCTACAACCAATTTCCTGTGAGTTTACAGCAGTCATCATACCATTCCATAACAACTCTTCATTAAACCAATTGAGTTGTTCTTCAGACTTCATGGCTAGGTATAGACTGTCAAAAGGTCTGAGGCTGAATTGATTCAGTCTTTACAAGTTAGTGGGGTGGACTTGCCAGGTTTTGTCTGGCTCTCCAGGCTCAGGAGATTGCAGATGTGATTGGTCGGGCAAAACCCACCAATCAGACACAGGCAGGGGAAGAGCCAGGAGGACAGTCCACTCCCCCTTTATTCCAAAAGGGGGTGGGGGCAGAAGCAGACTTAGGAGGGATGCAACTGCAGTTCCCAACTGGTTCATTTACAGTCTGGGGGTGGAGACCCAGAAGCGGATATAAGCAGCTACGTGCCAAGCACACGGTGAATCAGTGAGGGACAAAGAAGAAGGAAGAGGTCCTGGGGCCAAGAAGAGCTGGGAGAGCTGCCCAGAAGAGCCTGATTCTGTTGCTGGACAAAAGCAGTGGCTGGTGCAGGCATCGCTGCACGGAGGGTCTACGAGGGACTGGCACCCTGGGAGCTGCAGCAAGGCGACTCGGATCTTCAACCATGGTGTGAAGCTGGGCACAGGAGTCAGTGCTACTGCAGGGGCGAGTCATTACAGGGTGTAAGGCCCAGGAGAAGGAGTGTGGTGGTGAAGGAGGAGGTGAAGGTCTGGGACCTATTTCCTGCAGTGGGTCCATAAGGGCCCTGGGAACAAAGTGGTTCCTGAGCACAGGGGAGCAGCATTCAGAGTGGCATGGCCCTGGGCATGCATAAGATGGTCCAGGCTCTCCACTCCCCTTAAGAAGGATTGAGTCACTAGGACACATGAGTGAGTCATGCCTCTCCCCTGAGGCCTGGACTGAGCCCTCCTTTGGGGAAACATTAGCCAGGCCAGGGATCTTATGAACACTGCACCACACAGCTCCTTGGGACATGTGGGGCAGTGGGGCAACAGGTCTCCCACTGAGGAATGACAACCGTGGAAGGTAGCCTCAATAAAGAGGCAGAAGGAAGAGATCTCCTAGGAGGAAGGAAAACACTAGCGAAAACTCTTGTCTCTCAAATTTTGGAGTGTTTATTGATTGTTTGATACATGCTGTGCATTTTTGGAGTGTGTGTTAACTGTATGCCTTGTATTTTAGAGTGCCATTTATTGTACTTACCTGTTCATTTTATTTGGGACTATTATGCTTGCCTGTTTAATTTGGGTGTGTATATAGTTATAATTATATGCATTTATAACCTGCAAATATTCACTTTAGTTCACTATTTTTTTTATACATATTATTAAATTTGTATCTGTTTATTAAGATGTTGCTTTCTGTTCCTCCTCTATTGAGACACAATAGGTGGGAGGGAACTGCAAGTAGACTTCAGTTTCTACCCCCAGCGTGTGTGCCCTACTGGCTTTCCTCTTCTATTGGTGAGGGGGGACACCCAGGTTACATTAAACTTCACCGATTAAATTGCAGCAAAAGTGAGCAGACATTTACCTTCAATTCAGGAAATGTAGCCACATGCTTGCAGTGGCTCAGGCCAGAAGCTGGGGGGTGCTAGAGCAAGGCTTTCTGGCTGTGTGTTCACTTCCTCTTCCTGCTGTCCCCAAGGTCTCTGGGATGTGCAGTTCAGAGTTACAGCAGCAGGATTCTGCAAGGTTTCTCATCACTTCCTCTTCCTGCTCCCAGTTGCTCTGGGGTTTGTAGTCCACAGTTGCAGCCAGCAGTAAGTTTGAGGGGGGGAAAGGTGGGTTTAAATTTCCCTCCCTGGCCCCAGGTGGGGTTTGCTGGGGGAGGGGAAGTTCTCCCCCTCTATTGACTGGGCTGCTTCCCCAGCTGGGCTTGTCCCTCCCTCCCACTGTCAGCCCCAGCCATCCCTTACTGCCCCAGCTGGGGAGCAGGGGAACAGGGCCAGCTACAGACAGCACAGACCAGCCCAGGGCTGAAAAGCATGCTGGGGAACTGTGATTTAACTTGAACCAGGAAGGGGCCTGGGACAGAATTTCCATAAACCTGTTTGACCCAAATCAGGTCAGTCTGATAAACCTGGTTGAATGTAGTATCTTAAACCAGTTTCTGCCATTTTGAAACTGGTTTATGTGCACTGAGAGTCTGTTCTGTTACAGGTTTAAGCCAGTTTCTGATCACTTAAACCAGTTTGTGTGCAGCTTCTGTCCCTAGCCCACGCCTATAACTCAACAAAAACGTGTCAGGAGAGGAGCTAACCTTGGGGAATGTTCAGCCTTTGGGAATCCCTTTTGTATGTTTGTTAGCTTTCTTTTTCAGAGAAAATTGGAGAATAGAGTGTTATTTTTTGTTTGTTTTGGTTTTAATTTTCAACGTCTTGTTAGTCATAGCTAGAAGAAATCACTAGTAAACTTTATTGAAATAGCAGCATTTATTTCCTGGCTATCAACTGTTTGTGGAAATGAGGTTTAGCACAGCTTGAGTGTAGGATGAAACTCAGAATTAAGCCCATCTATTTCCTCCACAACAAAAACCTGCTTTCAGTCTTAATCTGTTATCATTTTGACTGAAAAATAAGTCAAGAGTAGACACCTACTAGACCTTTTCTCTCTCGTCTTTTTTGGATTTATTTAATTATTTGAAAGATGACAACCTTAGAATTTCAGGATAACGGGCATTATCTCAGTAACTTGAATGGGGCTCTTAAGAGACGCAAGGACTATGCATATGATTTAATGTATACATCATCAAACAGTAATGTACTTTTTCTAGTGTTCCTTTTGTGGGCAATAGTTTCTTAATGGCATGGTTTGCTAATGACATACAACAGGAATGAAACATAACTGAAGATATGAAAACACACTATATACTCACATGGGTGGCTGAGAGGTGGCAAAGAAGGGGAAATAGTAAATTTAGGGTATGCAAGTATTCAGTTCAAACAGCTGAAGTTCAGTTATTTTCTGCAATTGGTTGGAAGTCTGACCAATTGAGACCTGTGGAAACATTCACCATGACGGCCATGGCAGTCTGCAGCCAGGCAGTCTGATGCCAGTCTGTAACTCTTGGGGGACCCCTGGCCAATCTCGGGCAGCTCTACAGGCTCCCCTAGGTGATGGAGATGGACTGAGGTAGCCAAATGTGCTGCACAGCCCTGATTGGCTGCCAGCAATTGCCCCCAGAACTGCCAAGTGACAGAGGACTCGCCTCTCTCCCCCTGCTTATTTACCTCTTTCTTGGTGCTGCTAGGGAGAGATCCCAAGAAATTCCCCTGGGGAACTCTCAGACTATGCAGCTGCTGGGTACTCCCTGGCTGGCCTTGCTCCCCCAGCGCCAAACTTTCCCTGGGCATGTAGCTGCTGGGTGCTTCCAGGCTGGCTAAGCTTCCTTTGAGCCACAGAGTCTTCTGGGGAATTTAAATGGTTGATCAACAGTGCCCAATCATTTAAGTGATCCAGGAGACTCTAGGACTTGGAGGTAGTATGGTCAGCTGTGATGTTCCCAACAGCTTCACACCCTGTGAGACTCTGCTCTAGCCATTTGAGTGACATAGGAGATTTCAAAGCTAGCAGGAGTGTGGTTGGCCAGGGATTATTTGGCCATCTAAATGCCTCAGGAAAGTCCAGGGCATGAAGGGAGGGTGGCCAGCAAAGGAACGCCCTGCAGCTGCACATCCCAGGAGAGTCCGAGAGTCTGGGGGCAGGAAGAGAGCGTGGCTGTAGCTGTCAGTTGTTCCCAGCCATCCATGCTTCTGCCAGCCCTGGACTCTGCTGAGGCATTTAACCCAGAGTCTGTATCTGGCTTTGCATCCAGGGTGTTGAGTAAGGGGTCCTGTGCTGGGGAGACAATTGCCTCAGTCCCGTGTACTCTAGGAGCCCTGTACTGGTGCATGGATGTAGAAGGGCTGGGCCCAGTGGTGATGGGAGGAGAGGCTTGCTGTATGTCTCAGACTTCAGCACTATAGTGTAGCCTGTGTTACAGTGGGTGCATCTACACGTGTAATTAATGTGAAGCAATACACTTCGAAGCAGTTTGAGATGGAGTAAACTACTTTCAGGCACAGCATCTACATGTGTGCTGGGGACAACAGCAACCTGAGGCAGGGTAGAGTAGGCTTAGGCTGGCAGGGGTCACAAGTGGTTCAGCCCTGGACTCCAGGGGCACTTTTACATGTGGTCCGGTGGGGAGGGTGGTGGTTGTGCTTTAAATTGGAGTGGCTCCAAGAGCCACTTAATTAAAGCAGTGCAGTATCTCATATATCAGCATCTCCATGCTTAAAAAATGGTGGTGGGGGCACTTGAACTAAAGCTCATTTCAACAAGCTTTAGTTCAAGCATCTTTAAGCTCAGGGACAGTGATACAAGAGACACAGGAGACTGCTGGAGTGCAGCAATTTCCATACTCCATCAGACTCAATTAAATCAGGTCTGCTCTGATGTGCTGTGATTAGTTACAGTGCATTGAAGCAGCCTCCACACATGTACAGGCACCCCAGGTGGTGCCATTGGGTGGCAGAGGGGTGGGCTTGTAGCAAGAAACCCTTTTGTCTGCCCCCCCCCCCCCCATGTGAAGCTCCTTCATATAGCAAAAGCCCCTCTTTTAGTATTTACTCCCTTTTGGGGATGCTTTCTCTTTTCTACCTTTTCTTCCTTCCTCTCTCTTTTCTTTTATTATATCATTATTATTTTTATATAAGGTGCATTTGTAGTGAAAATAGAGCTTGTTTAAAAGTACATTTGTAAAAGCAAGTTGTACCATGTAAAAATCTTAACAAGGGCAGGAATCTCTATATGGAGCTAGTCTGGATAAGCATGTTAATGAGAGACAATTAACACCTACAAAATTAGAGACCAAGGAGAAGAAAGAATCAATAAAAAGCCAGGAATTCCCAGAAACTTCATTGTTAAAGGTATGGAAGTCCCTGTTTGAACTAATCAATGCTGGAAACAGGCCCTTGGGGCTGAAATACCCCCTGATCAACCACTTCCAGAGCTCTATTCATCACGGCAGTGAATCAATCAAAATTCAACAACAGACTCCTGAGACTGCACATATGTGCAGACATGACCCCTGGGGCTGACAGCTGCCATCCAGCAGCTACCAAGAGGGACATCCCTTGAGATGAATGACCCCTGGATTGGATAAGCCTGAGAATTGGGGAGTCACCAAAGTCTGCCAGAGACGGATAAAAGGCAGTGAAGAATGATGCCCAGTGGCACCCTCTTTGACCTGACCAGCACCCTGTCTGTCCAGCCAGAAGGACCAGCAGGCGACCTCCTTCTGAAGCAACATTGCACTGAAAGAAGCATCAACTGGCCATTGACAGCAGACTCCAGTACTTGGGGTTAGTTATATCTTAACACCAGTGCTTGGTGTTCAGAGCTAGCTACTGTGAGTGAATGTGTGTGTTTGAGGGGATCAGCACCAAGGTTTATGGTCTGACTTTTGCATCTGTCCAATAAACTAGAATTTTATAATGATCCTGTGAGTTGGTCCTTTGTAGCCAACATTATCAAAAGGTGCTGAAAGTGCAGAGCTGTGCAGCTAGGTGGTGGGCAGGAGTCTGGCCCCTGGCTGGCTGGCTGGGCTGACCAAGCACTATTTATACCCATGGTGAGTGACTTACATGTGCATTTAGTTGCAGTAAATTACCTTGGCATAAGATAGTACTGTCCCTGATAGTTCTATGTTAGAACAGTGTAAATAAGTCTACAGCAGCCTAAAACTGTCACATGTGTAGACAATGATGTTTCTTTACAACTAATTAGTCTAGTCTGCAGTAAAGCACATGGGATGATGCAGCCAGACTGTCTTCCTACAGGAATGGGATGGCAAGCAATGAAGCATGGGAATTCAGAGGTCAGCATAGTGCCTGCAATCAGAGGGATGGTATGCATGCATTGATTCAACTACTTGCAGCTGAATTAATTAGCACTTAAATCTTGTCAGGTGTAATGGAGATTTCTACCATGATGGCCATTTTTTAAGCAACTGAAATGCTTTGAATTCCTATACACACCACCGTTCAACTAGTGATTCCACTGGTTGAAGTGTAATGTTTATTCTTTGACTCCAGAGTAAAACAAATATATATATATATAGGCTACTGAGAAAGCAGGGTAGCAATGTTAATTTCAGTCCTTTGTGTGCTTCCTACCTAATGCAGAGACCAATATTCTTATTGGTGTATATTCCTTCCTTTATTAATGAGAACTCAATCCATCAAGGAATTGCCTTCAGCAAAATTACCTATGTAAAGTGAGTTTTCTTATTGATTATTCAGCAATTCATTTGATGAGATGAACGTGTCAAATTAAAATATAACTTGGAACACATTTTATGCTTGAAGGCATGAGTTTGCTCAAGAAATACACTACCCTAAAGCAAGCCTGCTATCAAATTTAATCTGTGCATATTTGCTGAAAGCTCTAAAGACTACACCAGCATTTCAGGTTTAAACCAGGGAAGCAGGTTTAGCTGACACCATCACCACCTTCAGCATTTTCCCTTGCTTGGGATACCAGTGAGTACAATGGGAGTTATTTTCCTTTGACAGGACCTCTCATGCATTTATAGAAGTAATAATATGGATTATCACATGCACACTCTTCTGTTCAAAATATTTGTTAATGATTATGGGGCATGGTGCACTAAGAGAAAGCAAGAAGTACTACTCTTTAAAAGAGTTCCTACACAATTATAGCATATAAAAAAAACAAAGACAACAACAAAACAAAACAGCTGGTGTGCCAAATTGAGAAATGTATATTACAATAGCTAGCTATTGTTAAAGGCCTACATATAATAATCTGGATAATTATAAATTATAATAATAATTTATCCACCTTACATGAGTCCTAAAACTGACAATCTGATGCTGGGGCATTTTGTTGATCCAAAACCAATAGTTGAGACGATAGAGTTAATGTCACTTTACTATGAATAATATGACATGCAGTGTTGTATATCACACAATATGTTGTATATTAATAAAGCCTACACGTTTTATTATATTGGAAGCATCAATTGGAATTGTATTAAGTGACATTGCTAGTGAGCTATAATCTATCTGCCCCATAAAAATAGATATTGACCCATTATAAATGCTGACAAGAGTTAATGTGGAAATATGGATTGGGGGCAGCAGTCCAGTAGGGGCTAGTAACTTTTCTACAGCAGAAAGTCACACAGGCATAAGATGGGATGTGAATTTGAATTGCTATAGATATACCAATATAGTTACCTATATGGGCACTTTCTGGTACAAATTTATTACAAGGGAGTTTCACTGCTATAACTCTGTTGGTTTAACCATGCCAATATGGACTGGAAAGATCTCCTACACAGGCAAGCAATAGCTTCCATCCAACCAAGCATTAAAATGCAGCATGGCCAATGCACAGTAAAGGGAAGTAACACTTTTTTCCACCCAAGAATTCATGGCCTTACCAGAACAACCATACATCAGAGATCAGAACATGCAAAGAAAGTTGCCAAAGGGAAAACTTCTAGCTTTGTATTGACTAGACTAGAGGGAAAAAAAGATAGGGGATACAGAGGTAGGGTTATTTGAAAACTGTCATTCAAAAACAAAAGGGTTTTTTTTCAAACAGAAATTTCATAGACAGACGGATGAAAGCCATGGGTGTTCTTTCTGGTTAAATAGTTTGACCTCTGATATGTTGTTTGACCGGGCAAAGAAATTCTCTCAGAATTCTCTTTTAGTAAAGACTTACCTGAATCTACCATCTGTGCTGACTTTTTTTTTTAATTATTATTATTATTATTATTTTTTTAGTGCTTTTCCAATGTTTAATTACCCTGATTTCTAAGGAATTTCATCTCATCAGATGCCTTTTTCATATAGAAGTATCTATACACAGACCAAATCACATCTCCGCCTTCTCTTTAGATGTGCTGAATAGACTGAACTCCTTAAGCCTCAATTATCAGACTTTTTATCTTGCCTCTGCAGGTCTGATTACACTCTGGTGGAAGCATACATTAGCCAGGATATTCCCAAACATGTTTCTAGCCACTTGTTCCCACTCAAACCTTGAGGTACCAGTGAGGCCACTTTGGATTTGTCTCAGCGGCTGTTTTCCAAGCATGCCAGAGACCAAGATCTTGAGGGTTGCTGCAAAGGAATGCCAGAGTGCTTTCAGTCACTCCTGGATTTAGACTAAATGGCATTTGGTAGATAGGGCAACACACGCACACACAAAATCATTTTGTGGCCCTTACATGAGCTCTCTGCAATAGTTCTATAGCCTTCTTGCACTCTGGATATCAGAACTGGACACAGTCTTCTAGTAGGAATATCACCAGTTTTTCACACTAGAGCAAAAATGTACTTGTTTTTACAGTGAATCCAGTTCTTCCAGTTTACAAGCTTATATGCAGTTTTAAAGCCAGGGCAGAAAACCAGCAATTCCAAGAACATTCAACATGCCAGTGGTGAAAGCCTAGGAGACAAGGTCACTGCCAATGACCTGCTACTGCAGTAGGAGAATTAACTGGCAGTTACTAAAATCCCTATAGTCCTTGTCAATCTGACCTAGGTGAAAGCACCAAATCTGGGCTCAAGGGAATTCATTTGATTCTGAGCAGAAAAATGATGTTCCTGGCTGAAAGGGTTGATGAGTTTTCTAAATGCAAGCAATAGTACAATACTAATATTACCAGTCAAAACCATCAATCTTAGCCAGTGTTCATGCTTCAATGGAAAACTAAAAAACCAAAAAACCCACAAAACTCACAAACCACAACCCCACAGAAGCCTAATAAAATTTGAGGGGAAGGTGCAGGGTGTGCAGGAATTCACATCTCACACATGTGGATGGTTGAACCAAAAACTTGCTATGCTGTCATACTGTCCTGTTTACAAATTTAACAAAATCTATCTAAGAGGAATTCTACTTCCTTGCCTTAGCTGTTTTCTTCCTCTGCATTTTGAAATCTAGCTTCATTATAATTTCATTCCTTTATGATTTGGAATCTTCCAATTTAAAATCTAAGTTTCTTGACATTAGATCTTGTTCCAGTATTGGTTTTTAACCTAAAAAAGCTCTTCTCCTTCCCTAATAATCTTCCCACCAAAGTCTTATAAATATTTAATCATGTTCCCTTTCACTCTCCATTTTGCTAAACTAGAAGAGCCAAGCTGCTTTGATAGTCTTTCATCAGATAAGATCTTCTTTTCCATTTTAGTAACTCTTCTTTGCAACCATTTCAGTTTAAATTAGTCTTTATTTGCACATTGGTGATGAGAACTCTGATACATTGGGGTCCATCCAGTGCCGTATGCAATGATACTAACACTTCCATTCCTTGGCTCTGGTGATACACTATGCCTACAACACTTCTGAATTGCACTAGCCTTTTTTACAGGTTGTTTTAACTCTAGTAACTCATGTTCACCTTAAGACCCACCAGTAGGCTTAGGTCCATCTTCTTATTTGGCCTCTATGAGCACCTAAGCCTCTGACAGATGTGGAAACAAAAACAACAACAAAAAACCCAGCACCTTACTTTTAATCAATTATTAGATAAAAGCACCAAAAATCGCTGCTGAAGTACTCAATCTATACAGACACTGGCTGAGCTGGGTCAGACTGACACGGTTCCTCTTCTGGGCATGTGCTGTACTCAGTGCAGGGACATGCTGAGTAGAAAGTAGAGGGACATTTTTTGTTTTGTTTCCTCCACATTTGTCTGCAGCCCTATATTAAAGCCGAGGGTACTTGTTATTTATAGGTATTTGTACAAGGGTGTTTCAGAAACAAATGGCAACTTCTATACAAAACCATTTTGTATGCAGTGATCATTTATTGGACAACATAGTAATAAACAATGGATGTATTTAATAGTGCTGCTGTCAATGTTCACCATTGCTGTGTAGTTTTCCGTTTTGTCACACAGACAGAGCCTGAGCATCCCTTTTGCCATTAATTTCCAAAATAACCTCATAGATTCAGTGACCAAATTAGCCCTTTTAACCACAACATCGTACTGAGATATCATATTGAGACAGCTTTCTACGATGACCCCTAAATATCCTTCTTTGAGGAACTATGCATTCTTGTTAGCTTTTAGAAGCACATTGTGATTGGAGTAAATTTAGCCAGTTTTATAAACCAAAAGTCAGCCCTTTAAAATCTTAAATTATAAAATGAGAGAGAAAGATAAATGAGAAGAAGAATGCGCACAATGAGAAGCAGAAGGGCAAAGGAGGCAGAGAAACCATACAAAAAATGTCTCTGAGGCAGTATTATAACTGGAAGCCCAACTTCATGGGATATCACAAATGGTTTATGCTCCATTTATTAATCAGTTATAATGAAACAGTAAGTCTAAATGGCTTCAATTTTCTAGTACATGGCATCATTTGTCAATAACCATCTTCAAAACTGCCATTTCAGGTAACACATTATACCAGTCTTTGATGCTCACAGGTGGTAGGGGCTTCTAGCAGCAAAACACTAATCATTTTGTAATAAAAATAGCACAAATAAGTCATCATGTCCAAATATTGGTAAGCATAAGTGCTTTTCTAGCAAAGCCCACAACAAACAGCTTGTGTCTCAGTGGGAATTAAATGTTAAGTACCAGGTTGATCCTAGCATGTACATCATTTAAGCAATCTGTAGCATTACGTATTTAAAAAGGAATTCATAAATAGCCTTCCCCCTCCAAAAAAGAACCACTGCTAACACCTCTATCACCATTTTGTATACTCTTTTGGGAGTATCATATGTACAAAGAACAGGGAGTTTGGGGAGGACCTGATCAAGGGAACACATACATTCTAAAACGATTTTCTAATATTTTGGTGTAAATTTCCCCCAGATTTGTTTATCCATTTTGACTAAAGGCATCACCTAGACCAGATGGCCAAGATTTTGGATTGTTTAAACAACTATTTCTGTGGTATTTATGCAATAAACCACTTTGTGCTGAAGGTCTTTTGACAAGTGTCAGTATGTGAGGATTTTGTGGAGTAAAGAGGGTACTGTGCCAGAATTTTGTCTGTTAATGCCCAAGTTGTGGATCCTGAAAACTAAAAGGCACAACAACCTATGGCTAGACATGGTCATGCTTGCTAAACAAGCTTTATACTTGGAGGGTAATGCAGGCAAACCATGGAGGAGTATTCTGTAAAATGCATCCTGGAACTCCTCAGCAGGCAGGAGAAAGGTTCAAAGTCTTATAGCCTTTTGTGAAAGTGCAACTTGCTTCTCAGGTATTGGTAAGGCAGGGGTGTCAAACATATAGCCTGCAGGTTGGGTCCAGCCCACAGAGCTATATCATCTGGCCCTCAGTGCTGCCCACAGATGCTGGAGTTACCCACAAGTGGCATGAGGAGTATGCCCAATGGGTGCCCCAAGCAGTGTGAGACCATCTCAGCACAGTGGAGCAGCTGTGACAGGCACCACATCCCCAGAGTAGCTACATGCCAGTCTGGGGCTATGGTACATACAACATTTATTCTGAGCCTTCATGGCTGTCCAGCCTAGCTTATTTGTGGTGGCAGCTACTGATCCCCAGTATGGTACTGGTCTATAGGTTTGATGTGGCCCATGGACTGGTCCTGTGATACTCATCCACCCCATTAGACACCCCTGGTCTAAGGTCAAACATTCCACCATTTCCCATTTACTCTGGCGTACTATAGGTTTCAAGTGCAGTAAGTTTGCCATAGTTCTTGCACTTTTTTTGACAAACAGTGGCTGAAGTTCTGCTTATTACTCATTCAAGCTACATACTGTTGAATTAAGGCTTCCTCAAACCTTTGTACACAAAGAACAGGCAAAAATCTCCTTAATGAAATTAGTATAAAATATAGCAAATGCTTGAAACCAGATGCTGCATGAATCTCTCTCTCATTTTTTTTTTGTTCCATGCAGATGTTTATACATGTTGTACCAGAATAAATACTCTTCCCCCACTACCCTCTTTCAAAACCAGCTAGGAGTCACATTTACATCATAGCAGTACATGGCTCCAGAGGGATGGAGCATTTCTTAAAACCTTGGTCTCTAATATTTTCTGACACCACTTATGCCTGCTATTGGTGGGGGGTGGGGGCTGAGCCCCTCCTGAACCCACCCTTTCTGTCCCACAGGGCCATTGTGGGGCTATACGTGGTGGCGGAGCAGCTGGATGCTGAGTAGCACCAATCACTGGGGGATGGTGGTGCATGGTACAGCTGCTGTCGCCGGCCACCACAAGAAGTTTCTTTTGTGGGGCGGGGGAGGATATAAGCCCCATTAGCCTTTTGCCACCTATGCTTGCAGGAGGTGTTGGATGCATCGTAGACAAGACAAGCTATAAGACCAGTTGCACGTCCACTTGGAGGAAGAATTCTATAGTAACTTTTTCAGAGAGTGATCAAGAAATACACTTCTATGATTGGGTTCTTCCGGTGAATCTGATATGTTTTATTAGACCAACTTAAATAGTTTTATTAGACCAACACAGCTACAACCTGTACTTCTATGATTATCATTCTGATCTCACCTGCACTAGTATATATATGAGGTCAGTCCACTGAAGTATATGCTAGTATACTACTCTAGAACTGGTGAAAGTGAAATAAGAACAAGTCTAAAAAAGTGTTAGTGACATTTAAAATATATATTTTTAAGAAATCACTGAGGCATGTTGTTTAAACATTTAAAATAAATGATGCTAGAAGATCAGCTTCCGCATTTGCATTTTAAGACTAGAAAACTTCAAGGTAGTGGCGTTACTATGCATCCAATAAGCCTTACCACTTCTGTCCATCTGTTCATAATGCTCACGGCCAACTGTGCATGCGCAGCCTAGAGCCTTAGGACAGATAGATGGAGGACTAGGCAGAGAATGAGACAGGCCCAGGCAGTGCTTTCTGCTGTGGGGACCAGCCATGTGGGGGCATGGGCAGCACATGACCATGGGATAGGGCGCAACCCCCTGCCCACTCCCTGCACAGTACCCTGTGGTCACACCCCCATCGTGCTGGGAACACCAAAACACAGGAGGGTCTTTGTGCACCACTGCAGGGTGCTGTGTGGGGAGCAGGCATAAGGGACACACCCCACTCTGCAGCTGCATGCTACAGCCACTGGGTGCTGCCCACATCCCCTGCCCACACTCCTCAGGGCTGCCTACAGCGTGCATCCACCCCCCACACCATGTTGCCTCCACAGCCGATGGCTGGAGAGCACTTCCCGGGTCGGGGGGGGGGAGAAGGGGAGGAAAGCGTGACACACAGCCACAGGGAGTGGGCATGGGGGACATGCCCCACCCCACATGCTACAGGTATCAGGCACTGCCTGCACTTCATGTGGCACCCTGCAGATGCACACCCCACTGCCCACAGCTGGTGGGTGCTCTTGGTGTGAGGGGGTGGGGAAGTTGCTGTAGGGTGCTGAGAGGGGAGTGGATGGGGGAGGGCATGGGTGGTGTCTGCCAGCTGCCAGCACATGGCCACAGGGTGAGGCATGGCCCCTGCCCATTTCCTGTGTGGTTCCATGCAGCCACGCCCCCCTCCACACAGGAAGTGCTTGCCTGGGTGCACGGCTGCAGTGCCACACAGGAAGTCGGTGCAGGGATTGAGATGTGGCCACAGGGTGCTGCAAGGGTAGTGGGAAAGGGGGTGTGGGCAGTGCTTGTAGACAGTGCACAGCTGCAGGGTGGGGCACATCCCCTGTGCAGCACCCAGCAACCACACACTATGCCCCTCCCTGCACTGGGAGCACCCTCCAGCTGCAGGCAGCAGGGTGTGTGTGTGTTTGAGGTGTGTGGATAGGATGCATGGGACTGGATGCAGAGCAGGGGGGGAGGAGGGATTGTGCATGGCTGGATGCATAGCATCAGCAGAGTGGGGCTGTTGGGGCTCTGGCCTTGCCTCCCACCCATCATTTTTGACAGGCACTTTGTTAGTTTTTAAATTAGGTTAGTACTCTTTTTACATATCTAGATAATGAAGGAGTTCAGATGCTAGTGTGAGATTACATACCAAAATTTCTGCTTTTGAATAGCCTGAATTATGCATTCTTACTCTAAACAGCACCAAGTTCTACCATTTAGCAAACTACTTATGAATTAAGGGACTCCTCAGTGTAGGCAAAGGGTGGCAAAATAAGGACTTAAAGTCATCTTTGGCATTTCTTATTCTCAGCATCTGAAATTAAAATCAAGTTATAGTGCAAAAAACCTCTCTATAAAAAATGACAAGATATGGAAGGAATGTATACATTTATCTGCAAAATATCAATCTGTTTTTTGTTGCATCAATTTTGCTTTAAAGATGGAATCTACTAAAATGTTACATTGTTGCATTAAGGTTAGAAGTTTGCATCTGTGAACAGAATTGGTTGTTGAGCCTTATCCAAAACCCAATGCACAAACCTGCTTAAGAATGCTGGAAGAAGTTCTAGTAGTAGTAGCAGCACTAGCACTGAAATAAACCAGGATCTATGCATATTCCACAATTACTGTAGTACTAGAGAATCATGTGATTAAGTGTAGAATATGATTGGTTCTAAACCTTTACATTACAACTGGGGGAAAGAGATGACAATTTTCAATATAGAAAAGAAATACATGTTTTTGCCGAAGGCATTCCACCTATTTTCTAGTGGAGGTGGATTTTTTTTTTTTAAACAGTTTCAATGATCATTCCCTTATTGCTGGCTTATATCTATCTTAGTTTACTCTGGCTACCATTTCTTCTGATTTTCCATTCCATTTTCTCCTTTAAATCAACTGCTAAAGTACTCATCTCCAACTGGAAAGCTGCTTTTTTCTTAACTCATGCTATTTCATCACTACAAGATAGAGGACTCTCCCCCCAGTTCAGTCCCTACCTGCCCTACCAGCAATCCACATTGCCTAATGATTCACAGCTTCCACTGGGTACAAGAGACAAGATGGGTATTTTGATTAAGTTAATCTTTTTCAGAAAACTGAGGATAAATCAAAAGGGGAATTGAAACCTCTGAAAGGTCCATAAAATATTCACTTATAAGCTAATGATCAGTGGAGTATTACAAAAGATTTATGGAATTAGTCTGATGCACATTCAACTATTCCAGGACAACTAGATGAAAAAGAACCAAGTTATGTTATATTTTCTATTGCTCAAGGAGGTGCTTAATTGGTTCATACAAGCTGGCAGTATTGCAAGGTCAAAATCACAGACAGTTTAAAAATCAAGTTCTTTGTTCAAGGGCAATAAATGGCACAAAAAAAAAAAAAAGACTTGAATAGAAACACATTCTACTATAGGACTGAAAATCTTGTTTTGACACTTCTTTTGTTAAAAGGTATGCTGGCAAATAATAAATATTCACAGCAGAATAAATTAAGAGAAATGTTTGCATTTCCATCACAAAATCAAGTATAAAAACTTTGGACTGAAAAAATGTTACTGGTATTATATATACACACATATATACACTCTATTTTAATTGTTCAGAAACCTCAGTTGTAGTCTGTAATAATATGATATGGTCAACTGAATTTCATTAGTTAGAACCTGTAAATAAACATATTGAACTGTTTACTCAATTAGATTTTAATTGTTTCTGTAATGATCTGACATTTAGGATGACACTTTTATTAGTTAATAATGAAGGCTAATTGCATTCTGCAAGGAATATGTTAAATTGTTTTTAACAAAATTTACTGCACTTTTGGAATTCTCATTATCTAATTGTGTTTCGTATATTTTAAATTTTAAACATTTATCAGAGTGATTAACTGTAATGATATGGTAAGCATATAATATTTGTTATTTAACAAAAACAAAATTAATTTTAGATAGTCTATAAGATCAAAATTAAAGAGTACAGTTTCCAAAATATTTAATGTCTTCATAATGATTTGGACACTGGTGTCAGAGGTGGACTGGCTAAGTTTGCTGACTAGACCAAACTTTGGGGAAGAGTATCCACATTTAAGGATAGGCTGGTGATCCAGGCTGACCTCAATAGACTTGCAAGGTGGGCAGATGAAAACTTGATGACATTCAGTATGGAGAAATGCAAGGTGCTCCACCTCAGGGTCAGGGAAGGGGAAACCAGCACCACACTTATAGGCTCAGCAATGCTAAACTCACTAGCACCATGACCAAAAGAGACTTGGGGGTCATGATTGACCACAAGATGAACATGAGCCACCAATGTGTTACCACAGCTGGCAAAAGTGAACAAAAAACTCTGGCTTGCATCTACCAATGCATCATCTCGAGCAAGATCCAGGATGTCATTCTCCCACTGTACTCAGTCTTTGTGAGGCTGTTGCTGGAATACTGCATCCCATTCTGGGCTCCACAGTTCAGGAAGGATGTGGAGAAGCTTGAAAGAGTCCAGAAGAGAGTCTGCATATGATCAGAGGGCAAGAGAAGAGGCTGTGAGCTATGCGACTCTTCAGCCTGGAGAAGCACAGGATCAGGGGTGACTTGGTGGCAGCCTACAAGTACATAAGTGGGGTACATCAGGATCTGGGGGAAGCACCTGTTCACCAGAGCACCCCAAGGGATGACAAGGTCTAACAGTCAAACTCCTGCAAGACCATTTTAGGCTGGACATAAGGAAAAACACCTTTACTGTCCAAGTCCCCAAGGCCTGGAACAGACTCTTCCCCCCCCCGTTGGTACTCTGGACACAAACATTTGGATGCTTATCTTGCTGGGATCCTTTGACCCTAGCTGACTTCCTGCCCCTGAGGCAAGGGGCTGGACCCAATGAACTTATGGAGGTCCCTTCCAGCCCTAATGTCTATGAAATCTATGAAGTTATAATAATTTGAAGAGTAAAGTTAAAGTTACACATTATACTTAGACCGTGCTAGGTGTCACTGAAAGCACAAGTGTTCACATGTTAAAGCTTATCATCTCATGCAAAGTGTCCTCTGAGCTTCTCAAAGTTACACCACTACAGGAGAGGGTTAACTCAAGTCACTGACATCCTCCAGTCTGTTCCCACCACCTCCCTCTGGCCAGCTGTGAGATGCATCCTGTTGATAAGAGGGGGGGAGGGGAAGGGGGGAGGAGGAGACTAGGGTCTATGTTGCTCAGCAGTCCCAACTGGAAAGTGGTGAACCACTGCCCAGTGAAGGCTGCTGTGGAGGAAGGGCTTTGATGTCCATGTCACTGCAGCATCTCTGGCTGGGCAGTGGTGTGTCACTGGAGGCTGCAAGGAAAAGGAGTCCAGGGTCTGTACAACCAGCCACTGCTGACAGTTGCCAACTGCCAGCCCTCTCCCTCCCTAGGGAGGGAGAGGGGGGCACTCCAGCAGCCTCCTGGAACGTGTGCAGGAGCATCCCCAGTGGCTAACGTGGGCAGGCTCTGAGCCCTCCCCCACCCCAAACAACCAGCATCTGTTCAGTGGGTTCCTACTCTAACATTGTTGCACTTTAGTTAAAGTGCTATAAATTAGAACTTTTATGCCAGGGACCTTTTGAGTGTCTGTACTTATCCTAGGTGTCCTTGTGCCTAGCCATGACCCTACTCACCAGACCTCTTTGAAAAAAAAAAATCAAAGCTTTGCAGTCAAGAAACAGTATTAACCCTTGATGTGTGACTCCAGCATTCTAATTTTAACAGTGCTTAATACTGATTTAAGTATGGTCTAAGTGTAATTTAACCTCAGTACTAGCAATTCTTAGTTTTTCCATTCAGAAATCTCAAGTAGGACAGCAGTCAAGAAACCTAAATGCTGCATTCCAAGTTGAATGGTCCTAACCACTTTGTACTTACTACTCAAAATCATTACAGAAAAGATGCAAACAAAATAAATTTTATTTATGATACTGTGCCCGCCTCCGTTCGATTAGGTGCTCCCGTGCGAGCTTAACCCGGACTCTGGACCGCGCCTGTCCTGGGCTCGCGGGTGGACCCTACAGGCTACCCCTGCTGACGTCAGGGGGTCCCCTTAACTTGCCTGCCATGACTTGGAATGTTGCTTCAGTGGAGGGGCTCCCCTTCGGGGCAGCCTCCAGGGTCGTCGCGCCTCCCAGCGGGCACTCACTGGGCTCTGACCTCCCCTACACCCCGGCCACTCACCACCTTGGGTTGCGATCTTCAGGCCCCTTTGGTATTCTCAGCTCTTCCCCAGTCTCCGCCCACAGCTTGCCAGCTGTGTGCCAGAATCTTCGGGCCTTGGTGTATGGTTCTCGGAGTCCTCAGACCTGGTCCCTCCAATCCGACACCCTACCACCTTAAACTAATCACCCTGTGATGTGACGTGCCAATCCCACCACCATGGCAACTAATGCCCCTAGCTACTGGACCAGGAGGCCCCGAAGGGTGTCTCTGGTCTATGGGCCACGTGGAGTCCCCTGGGCCTGGGTTCCACAGCCCCAGCGGCTCACCCCAGTCGGGTATTGAGTCCCCGCCTTTCCCTAAGGCCGCAGTGGGCCCCATAGGTCACTTGTCTAGTCCCCTTTTTGGGTCTTTGGCCACTCTCCAGTGCAGCCCGCTGAGGCCCCATTGGCCACGCCCCCATTACCCCCTCTCCTCACTTCTGCTGCCGGTCTCTCCGCCGGTGCTGCTGCTGGGTCTCCCACAGGTGCTGTTGCTGTGGCCTCCGCCAGCTCCCTCACCAGTATGACTCCCGGCTTTGCTGCTGCCCCTACTGACGATGTCGCTGCCGGCTCTGCTGTTGGTATAATTGCCGGTTTCTCCGCCGGCGTTACTGCAGGCTTCCCTGCCGGCGCTGTTGTCGGCATCCTGGCCGACTCCGTCAGAGCCTCTCCTGGCTCCGCCCCCGACTTTCCACACTGCCGGGCGCGGTGGCTGAGCCCCTTCGGGTGAGGGCTCTCCCCTCAAGCCTCTGCTTCTCAGCCACCCCACCACATCATTGGAGCCGCTTTTTATCTCTGCCAGGCGGTGTCTCCCGCCCACGCTGCTCGGCTGCAGCTGAATATACGTGCGGCTAACCATCCGCAATGGCGGTTTCGCCGCGCGCATCTCCTCTGGCTCTTCGGGCTCTGAGAGAGGTAAGTGGGGCTCTCCTTTGGCCTGGGGCCCTCCTGGCACCCCAGCTCCCCTGGGACAGATACATTCAGTTTAAAAAATCGTTCTGATTTCTTGTCTCTTAAAAGAAATAGGTTAAAATAGTAAAAAACATACATACTTATTCTTGTGAAAAGTGGAGGTTTATCTAAACATGCGCACACATGCATTATAGTTCCACTGAAGTAGAAGATAGAGTATAACTTCTGTCTCCGTATATAGCTACTTGTGTTGATACAAAACTGTAAGGAGTAAATGAAAGCAGTTGTACAAAGTTGTTACTGCTGCTGGAGACTGGAATCAGAATGATAAGATACTTTTCAGTTTTCCATTTACTTATGAATTACATATTTATTAATATGTGTTACATAGGATTCATATACAAAAAAGAAAAAAAGAGGAGGAGGAGGAATCAATGATGCCGAGTCTTTTTAGATTAAATCACGCATCTAGGCGTTGTCTTTTTAAAAGCTTTCCCTAGAAAATGTAGTAGTTCATCATTTATTAGTGAAGTATATCAATACTAATCCGTTAGAAATACAAAAAGCTTTTTCATTGTATAACTACATAGTGGAGAAGAATGACTACCTCCCTTGGTTAGGATTTAACAAGTTTGTGTTTTTCCATACTTCCTACATAATTCTGGGAAAAATCATAAAGATGATGTCTCTAAAGGAATACTTATATTCAGTGTTAAGACAATATATAGAATAGAATGCATTCTTAACCTCAATATACTCCATACACAAGTTTAGCACATTTTCATTGCACCTTGAGTTTAGTTCATTTAACTTTCCTGAGTCCAGATGTAGACAAACTTTGGGGCATGTCCAGGTGAGTGCACATGCAATTCTTGCAGCATCTGAAAGCTCTTTGAGATGCTGCAAGAGGTACATGTGGGAAGAACCAAAAAAAAAAACAAACAACATTCCCTGTGCAGGCAAAATTAGACCCTTGGATATCTAGGGATTCAGAAATACCCGGGGGTGGGGGGGGGAGCAGAGATTCAGGTCCTCCACAAATACCCTGAAGCAACCAGAGATTTGACTCCTCCACAGAGATGCTCGAGTAGCCAGCTATGGCATCTCTATGGTTTGCCCTTGCCCCAGTGCTGAAGCAAGCTGCCTGACTGTGCAGGGCACATGGCAGGCAGTGTGTCAGCCACAGAGAGCTGGACCTGAGCTCTATGCTGGTAAGTAGGGGAAGAAGGACCATGGGAGTAGACCCCTGCTTGGCCCCATCCCCAATGGCTGTCCTGCCTGGCCCCAGTCTCCCAGCAACAACAACAACAAAAATTGCCCCGTACTCACCATCAGCAGCAGCTGCTGTTGGGGTCACTGGGGCCTTGTGGCAGAGCACCCCCGCAAAGCATGGGGCAGTGGGAACTGACTCCAGCCACCCACATTACCACTGCCCTATTGTGTGGGTGAGGCTGGGGTTGGTAGGGCGCTGTGTAGTTCCACAAGCTGTCAGGCATCTGAGGCTGCTCAGGCTGAGAAGGGACAAGCCCCAGGTGACAGCCGCAGTAGCCCCAGCTGCCCAACAGTGCACACAGCCTTGCCAGATCTAGCCATTGCCACTGCGTGTGTGTGCATGCACGTGGTGGTGGGGGCTCTGCCACAAGGTCTCACTGACCCTGATGGCAGCTGCTACTGCCAGTGACTACTGGGCTTTTTATTTTTTAAGTGCTGGGAGGCTGGGGCCAAGTGAGGCAGCCATCAGGGGTCTAGGTGTGCAGAGGGGGATGTCTGGTAGCCTCTGCAGGGGCCATGTGGCCCCTGTTGAGGGGAAGTCTGTGTGGAGGGCTGTGCCCTGCAGGGGGCAGGGGACCTATCCCTCCTGAGCAGCACCGCCCCCCCACACACCCCACCAGATCCCTCCACCCCCCCTCCTGCAAACCCACATTCTCTCAGTACACACACACACACACACTGCACGCTTAGATGCCCAACATGATGAGACCTGCTGGCAGGAGCTATGGCTGCAGGGGCAGCTACCCCCATGCCCGGGTTAGTGAAGGGGTCAGGGGGAGCTCTAACTGCTCTATAGTAAGAAAACCAAAAGGCAAACAGCAGAACATATAGATATTTAGAATTAATTTTATTATGATGATAGAGATACTGGTAGGCTTCCAAATTGCTTTAAAACACTGTAGATATCAATAAAACATTGCCCAACTAATTTCTCTCTCTCTCTCTCTCTCTCTCTGTGTGTCTCTCTCTGTCTCTCTCTCTCTCTATATATATATAGTGGTCTTTTGTTTGACTTGTGAAGGAACATGGATTTGGGGGTATTTTACAGAGAGACTTTGGGATTTAAAGAAAAAAAAAATCAGGGATTTTCCAGTTTTCCAATGGGGAACATCAGAACTCCTGCTAGGGAAGCCAGTGGCAGGACCCAGGCAGAGGAGCCTGCTCAGAGCTGGCACCTCAGACTCAGCAGAAAGTGGCTGACCTCCTGGCCAATTGGGGCCAGGAGGACATTCTTTAACAGTTCAAAGCAGACCACCATACTGGGAACATCTGGGTGATAGCTGTCCAGATAGCCGTGCAGGGGGTACATGACATTAGTGCCGTAAAAAGGCCAACTCTGCAGCCACAGCCCACTGGCAGCTAGCCCAGAGGGACAGATGTCTCTACTGGCTGTGCAGTCCCCATCCATGTCTGGCAGGTGTGCAGCAGGTCACAACCAGGCAGTAGGCCCCACTGCCAGACTGCTGTAGTGGGTAAAGGGTGCAGGGAGCTCTCAGGGTGCTTCAGTAGTCTAGCTGGCACAAGGGGTAGTGGCCCCAGGTACCAATTAGGTGTGCCCCAGAAATTCCTGAGAGTGAGTAGCCCTGAGGTACTTGCCAGGGCAGCTTTTTGTACTGATGGGGCCAGGAGAGGGTAGCTTTTTACACAAGTGCTGGCCCTGGGCTCTAGCTCCCCCTTGCTGCAGATCCATGAGGAGCCAGGAAGGGTTATTTTGCCCCAAGTAGCACAATTGGCACCACAACAAAGTGCATGTTCAAGTACATGTGCCAAGGCAAAAAGTCCCGGCTCAAATTTGCACTGCTTGTATTTGGGTTGCTGCAAGAGCACATGCCTACATGTGTGGATACACCCTTAGCATCTTAGAACCTCGAAATGGGGATAGTAATACACTTTCCACCTATGAGGTGAGAAGTATAAGTAGACAAAAAAATTGAGAAGCACACAGAGAAATGGAGACCACATTAGATAGATAGGGGCATTCTCTTCAGAAAAATGAAATAAAATCTCCATTCTATACCTTAAAAGTCTGTTGAGGTCATATAAAAACATATGAGCTGGGTGGGAACAGCTGATTTGTTATTCCATTCAGTAACAGCACTACTACTACTAGCTTGGGAAAAAACTTAATTTGTTCAGGTCCACAGAACGTTTAGTTTCCAAGTTTCAGTCTCTCACTGATCTTTGCAAATAATCCAGTGGTGTTTTAGTAAATTATAGTCCTTGATTAGGCTTTTGATTCAAGGGTGAACAAGTGGAGAAAGCTGGAATCTATTTTTATAGATTTTTATTTTATTTTGCAAAAGGCCTTGCATTCATATAAGAAGCTATTTCCTTTAATTTTGAGGGAAAGTGGCAGAAGTTAATTTTATAGGGAAAAAGCGGAAAAGATCAGTGATTCTTGAAGGTGTGAGCACTAAATATTACATCTACCATACATTATTGGAAAAGACAGCATCATATTAACCTTGTTCATATTACAATGAGCTGTATGATGGACTGTCAGACCTTTGGAATGCAGGCTACATTTTAATATCAATATTTATTTTATGGGTCACCTGTTTTCACATACATTACTCTTTAGGGACACATCTTCTCATGTTAATTATTGTGCAACATCCCACTACCAGGGACAGTAATCACTGACATAGGAAAGACACTGTTAAATAATTAAATTTTTCCTGCCTTTTTAATGTAATCTAGCCATGAATGATGTCAGCTCCAAGCAAACCATTCCATACTAGTAGTATTTTTTTAATGGAATTTAAGAACCAGAGCAATAGGACATGGTTATACCTTCTCATAGTCTTATGCCTTATACTGAAAGGTATTAAGCCCTTTAGGGAATGGATTTTTCCCTCAGGGAGACATGAGGACAATGTCAGGAAAGAAGCCTCAAAAACAAACAAAAAACAACAACAAAAAGATGCAAATGCCAAGTAAAGAATGTAAAACTACTAGAGGTGCACCGACACACTGGTCCAATATCAGACAAAATATTTTCTTTATAACTGGTGCCAGTATAAAAAAGTCTGCCCAATGCAGCTGATAATTTGTCCAATAAATGCCCATGCATGCACACAGCTACAGTACAGTACATAGGCAGCATGGAGTGCTGAGTGCAACTGGTAAGTCTGGTGTGGTGTCAGGGAAGGGGGGGGGAGGAAAGGGACATGGGGAAGCAGATCAAAGCCCCTATGGTGAGGAAGGGAAGGGGTTGCTCCCACCACTGCTCCCGCTGCTCATCCAGGAGGGCACAGGGGAGGGATATGCCCCCAGATCTGCACAGGGTGAGTTGGGGCAGGCTAGGCCAGACTCTTCCCAGCTGGGCAGATCCAGGGTTACATGCCCCCCCCCCATGCTTTTCCCAGTGATCCAGTCAAAGGGAGCCCCAGAGCTATGTTATATGCCACAACTTTAAAGCCACTCCTGCCCCCAAGCTACAGAAAATAAAAGTGTTCTGGAAGCTTGGTTCAGTAGCACACAAGTTCCTCCTTCCCTGCCTGGCTCCTGCCCCTCCTCCCCTCAATCTTCCCCACTGGCTGGGAATAGGCTGTAAGGAATAATCTGCATGTTGCTGATCTGGGTTCCCTGTACCGGTGCTTCCTGCAGGACAGAGCAGGAGTAGCTCTAGAGCTACCCCATGCATATGACACCTGGCAGTAGTGTTGCCCTGTGGGGTCAGGCCAACTCTCAGGATCTCAATATTACGCTGTTAGACAGGAGGGTGAGACAATTGCACATATACAAAAACACACAAATCAATTAGGTGCATACACATGCACACTACCAGCTCAGGCACATACACATCCAGACCAGTCTAGGCACATGCATACCTATCACCAATTCAATCACATACACTATATAACCCAAAAGTTAGACACAGATCACTAATTCCTATATCATGCACACAATGCCATACACATACACACAGGTAAGTTCCTAACTTAAATGGAACAGTGTGTGTGAGTGCATGCATGCGTGGTGTACTTGGGATACTTGGGGAAAGGTTAAGGTAAGAAAGTAGAAAGTCACTGGGACCGGAATTGGAACTGGTAGACTAGAAGGGCCTCAGCTGAAGAACTGAAGCTGGGGGTAACTTTAGGTTAACTGATCTTAATTTATTAAAAAGACAATGCCCAAAACCTACAGAAGAGGGGAGCAATGCCGGCACAGAGGCTGGGACTGGAGCCAGAGCTACAGGGGAGCTGAAAATGTAGGTGGGGAGAGAGAAACTGGGACTAAGGAAAAGTGTGGGTGTTAAAGAGGGGCTCCGGGAGCCAGAGAACACTGCAGGACAGCCACAAGAAGCTGGGAAGCTATGGGGGGTGGGGGGATTACAGAAGGTGCGGGGGAAGCCTGAAAAACAAAAACAGAGAGATGGACAGCAGAAAAAAAAAAAAAATCACAGGAAAAGTAGCAGGAGAGACTGAAAGGCAGCAGGGGCAGAGGGAAAGCAGAGAAAGACAGCAGAAAGTCACAGGGAAAAGGCAGTAGGAATTGAGAGGAGATAGAGAAACTAGTGGAGAGGGGTGGCAGCTGGAGCTGAGAGAGAGAGGCTGGAATTTAAGCTAAGGAAGGGACTGGGATTCAGTAAAACATGACCCAACTCAGGGTTGCAAATGACAGTGGTTGTATTGAACAGGGGAGATGGTGACATAATATCTTATTGGTTCCCTTGCACCCACACACACACAATGGCAGCAGGGGTTAGAGAGGCTTGGTGCAGGGGCTAAAGTCCAGGAGGAGAGGGAAAGAGTCCAAATTGTAGGAGATGGTGTGTAGGTAATATCTACCTATCCAAGCTGGAAAGGGGTCCTTGTCCAGTAGGTGTTGTCCAGAGGGGGGTCGCCGGCAGGGCCTCTGGGCGAATAGGTAGCGTGGCATGGTGGTGGTCCAGATGGAGAGGGAGTCCCACCAGGTCTGTCTTCACTGCCCCTTTTTATAGGGGCAGACCTTGTGTGACCCTAGTGACAGGAGGCATGCCCAGGCAAGGGTCAGCCCAGTGGCATACTGAGCACGCGTGCTTCATGCAAGGATGTGCAGTTCCAGGTGTCTGTAATGGTGGGGTACAATGGTAGCGTTGCTGGTTCTGCAGGGTCTTTTGTCTTTCATATGCTGGGTTCTCGTCTCTGTTCCTAGGTGTGGTCCATGGTTCCTGGATGAATCAATGTGAGGTGATGGCCCAATCATTACAGGTCATTCAGTAGAGGCCTGTTACCATTGTATTTCAATCATTCCTAATCACTCTCATTCGTTCGGGAATCAATTTACATGGGAGGGGTACGTGACTCATACAGTTTCATAGTAGCTAGGGTCAGGAGGGACCTGAACAGATCATCTAGCCTGACCCCCTGCCACAGGCAGGAATGAATGCTGGGTTCATAAGACCCTAGACAGATGATCGTCCAACCTCCTCTTGAATTTGCCCAAGGTAGGGGCGAGGACCACCTCCCTGGGAAGTTGGTTCCAGATTTTGGCCACCCTAACTATAAAATATTGCCTTCTGAACTCCAACCTAAACCTATTCTCCATCAGTGTATGACCATTGTTCCTCATCACCCCAGGTGGTGCTGGGGAGAAAAGCACCAAAAGTTGCAACATGGAATGCCTAGGCAGAGGACACAAGATGGAGGTTTGACACATAAAATGGAAACTTGACATAACTTTGGTTCACTTACAAAATACAGGCCTAAACCATACAATATCCATATGAAACAATAAAAATCAATACAAAAAATGATAATACAATATACAAACAGTGGATATCCAAAACCAAAAACTTGCTATCAAAATAAAAATGTTTTATCTTATCCCTTCTGAGCTCACTTATACTTATCTATAGGGAATAGAGAGGGAGAGAAAAAAAAAAAGTCAGAAATGGTTGGGGAAGGGGAAGGAATGCATTTTAAAATAAATAAAATAAAATAAAACTGGGGGTTTTGCTACAGTAGGGTGACTCTAGCTGGGAGTTGTGGGGAACTGCAGTTATGTAGAGGCCTAGCTGGCTGGAGGCAACAGCAAGGTACAGACATCTGCTCCTAACCAGGCTCTCCTCCCCTGATCTCCCTCACTAGAAGGGAGCTAAGCAGGAAAGAAGATACTGGGATTAGGAACCTGTACACTGCCAGTGTTGTCCCTGGCCCAGTCATGTTCCCTGCTCAGCTGCTCCTCAAATCTTCCAGCTGGAACTGTCTAATATTCTATTCCAAGATATTCTGCTTTCCCCATGATGAATGGGGAACCCCCTTATCTTGGAATCAAAAAATATGGTAGTTGTTTCCCCAGCTTTTGATAAAAAAAGTTTGGAAAACAAGATTAACCCAAGTTCCTAAAAGATTTACTGCTACTGTCTGAAATTAGGTTCAGTGAAAAAAAAAAAACAAAATTCTCCTGCAAAATCATTAGGCTCTTTTTTGCAGGGGGGGTGTGGGGGGAATAATTTTTTTCCTACTTCCCTCACCATCCAACTGTGCTAGACTTGGTGGCTGGTAGCTCAGAATCATTTACACTATTAATGCAACTAAATACACAGACAGACAGACAGACAGACAGACAGACAGACAGACAGACAGACAGACAGACAGACAGACAGACAGACAGACATCAAGCTATCTGGTTTCTCTAGCATTTATCACATGCTGCCATGAGGAAGTCAGTCCCAACAGGACTGTTCAAGATGGAAGTGAGTTTAGTGCATGGTAAGGAAGCAGTGAACTGAGGTGGTCATGGTTAGACCATTGAGCATTAGCTTTTCTGAATTGGAAGATTGATATGTCTCTTTTAATGAGTGGTACAGGTGAAGTTGAAAATTCTCCATTTTTCCTTAATAATGACTATTTTGTTCCTTTACTGAAGTTATCCATATACCTACTTAAAAAAAAAAAAGGGGGGGGGCACTGTCCAGGTTTGATTTTTTTCCCTTGATGGAGACTTAAAACAAAGGGTCATCATCTATTTTTACTTCAATGCTGTGCAACTGCACTGAGGCCAGTAGGACTGCACACAATGTATAAACTGGCAAGGTCTTTACATTGGGAATTTACAATGACAGTAATGATCTACTTCATAGATCTATTAGTGCATTGCTCGTTAGTATGACAGTACTGATGGAAGCTCCTATCCCTTGCAAATGATTAACCACAATATTTTGAAGTACTCTTGCACCTTTATTTTTCTTCAGCTCACAAATAAGGAAGGAATCATTTGGCTAATCCCAGTATTATGATTAATTTTAAAACAACAATTACTTAAAAAAAAAAAAATGAGTAGCCCGAAAAAGGCCAGTATACCTTATAACAACTTCTGTCTTCCTGCATATGCCTCCAAACTACAAAACACTCAGAATAGGGGCCTAACCTGTGTAGCATGCTGGGGCCCCAGGGGTGGCTGTGACACCTTCTCCTGTTGGCTCTACAACTATGCCCCAACTCTTCTCCTAGGGTGCCTTCCATTCTCACCCACACAAGGCTACCCACAGGCCTTTGCATGGGCTACAGTGCAACTGGACCCCCACTGGGGTTCCCCAGTACCATATTGGCCTCCACTGCATTATTCTCAGGCATATCACTGGGCCACTGCACCCTTCTAGTCCCACTACACTCTTCCCAAGCCCCTTGCTGGGCCTTTTTAGACTGTGCTACTATGGGGCACCTAAAGCCTTGGGGACTAATTGCATGGCTCCAGTCCTTTCCTACACCACATCAAGCCGCATAGATATTACCATATTGCTGTTCTCCTGTTGGTGCTTCAGCCTTTTTCCTCTCATCTGGGCTTTCTAGACCAGGCCCAGTAGATTGGATATGGCTTTGAGGAACAAGCTCT
The DNA here is from genome assembly GCF_030867095.1 of Alligator mississippiensis. Lineage (NCBI taxonomy): Eukaryota > Metazoa > Chordata > Crocodylia > Alligatoridae > Alligator > Alligator mississippiensis. Next base: position 281,474,294 of record NC_081824.1, read on the forward strand.
GGTCTAGCCTTCTTGGGCACTGGGTCATCAGCCCCTGTGCAGCTCTGTGGCCTCTTGCTCTGCCCTATTCCAGGCAGGCTCTACATGCACCTGGGAGTTGAGCCTGCCCCTGGCAGGGCTCAAGGCAATCCCTCACCCCTCAGGCACTAATGGGACCTTTTTATACTGTCCTTTACTGAAACCACTGGTGTGACTAAGTAAACACAATAAGGCCCCAGACTATAACAAACACCAAAAGGGGGAAACTTTCCCTCACCCCTTGTTCTGGTATATCTCCCAGCCCTGGGCTCCTTGTGAGCTCCCCGAGTTTCACTGTTCCCACAGATTGCTAGATTGACTGCTATGCTTCCCTGGGTAGATCTGCTGGGCAGGTGCCCCTAACCTTGTGACTTGCAGGGCTAGACCAGTTTGCCAGCCCAAGCCCTAGGTTTATATCCTCCCAGAGCCCTGCCCACTTCCAGTCAGCAGACTACCCCAGGGCTGCCTGCAGGTGCCCATTAATCAGCCTCATTGCCACAGTGACCTGCAGCTGCTGCACCCTGCCTGGCTTGCAGTTCCCTCGCTGGGCTACTTCTTCCTTAAGAAACTGAGAGCCCCAGGCTCTGTTACAACCCGATGCATGCAGCCTTGAGTTTGAGTGGACTATTACATTCTAATTTCAACACTGCATTTCGTAAGTTTGCTTTCTACAATCCGAATTAAATAAAATTCACTGACTTTTCACAGGAGACTACTAATTTTACCTAAACTGTTGGCACCATTCTATCTGCTTAATCATCTTTTCCTTAGTGACTCTTCCCATTTCTCACTGCTGTGCTAAGTAGTAGTTCAAATAAAAGCTGAAAGGAGAACTAATTCATCTCAATAACACAGTAAGCAAACAGCATGTTGAAAGACCATGAGGAGGAAGGGGGGCAGGGGAAGGGAAAGAGAGAAGAGATGATTTGAAACTGGGGAGAAAAGAGAGAAATCCTATGAACTGAGGCTGAAAGTCACTCACATAAGTATTGGAAAGGAACTGCAGAAAAACTGATATATTTAAAAGAAAACTCCAGTTTTGGTGCATCACAGTAATGATCCATTTAGCTCACAGATGCATCCAGGATAGGAAGATTGATCAAGGTCCATTTACTGGCTGGAATCAGACCTGCATTTTTCTTTCAGAATTAATACTAGATCTACTTGACACTGGAAAGGAGATAAAAATGTGAAGAGAAGAAACTTGAACAGATTTTTGTTCAGGGAGCATGATCAGCTATGCCACAATGTCTTGGCACAGATAATTGCACTCCATGGGCATGCATGCAAGCAGAGAAAACCCACACTTGCAAATATGCCCCCCCCCCCATTGGGGAGCAGGGAAGTCCCCTGCAAGCCAGGAGTTGGAAACCCCTGTGGGAGTTCTTCCACCCTCTTCTGCATGCATCTGCAAGCAAAGATCCCTATGGAGGGACCAGAACACAAATGGCTGCAGTGGAGTTAGCCTGCAGGTGTGGAAGGGGGATCTAACTTCAGGAGTTTTTCCTTGCTGTGCCTGAAGAGGTCCACTGGGGAAATCCCCTACAAAGATTTCCCAGGTACCTGCATCACTTCTGCAATAGGTACGTGTCTGCAAGCAGGAAACCCCTACTTGCAGACACATGCCCCATGTCAAGGTGAAGCCCCAACTTTCACAGCTTACCCTGATGTGTACCTGAAGATCCCTAGAATGTGTCTGGGTAAGAAGGGAAAGCAAGGCAGGTCCTTCAAGGCTTAATGGACCAAATCTTGCCCAGGAATTTTCAGGGTGTGCAGGACTTGGCTTCTCAAGCCTGTAGAGCAGGGGTAGGCAAAATGCAGCCCAGATGCGGCCCTCCAGGCCATTCCATCTGGCCCGCAGGACCCCTAAAAATTTAGAAAATTAATATTTATCTGCCCCTGGCTGCCTATCATGTGGCCCTCGATGGCTTGCCAAAACTCAGTAAGCGGCCCTCTGCCTACAATAATTGCCCACCCCTGCTGTATAGCCCCTGCCCCAGGAGTCTGGAGAGCATGGGCAGCTTCAGGCTAACCAATAACCCAACAGATGTGGGCCACAACAAAATGGCCCAAGTTTATTACTACCCTCTGTTGCAATCACAAATTTGAGCATCTGTGGTGTGACAGAATGTCGGGAAGACTGTCAGAGGAAATGCGTGTTTTCTCTTTAATCGTGTGAAAGAGGGAGTACCTTCCAGAAAGGAGGTTAGGCAGAAAACAAGAAACAGACATATATCCATGTCAGTAGCACAAGATGCCAGGAAGAAAAGTACTGGAGAAAAATAAAATGTACCAATTATGCTGTTAATTTTTGACACAGTGGAAAAGGAGAATTTCTACTGACTGAAAGATCTTAGCTATTAGGAAATTACCTGAATGATTCATTTTGGTCAATATAAAGAGCAGAGCAATGCTTCAGTTCTGTTTTTAATAGTTAAACTGTCTTTACTGATCTTACAGTTGGGGGGGGGGAGGAGGGGGGAGAGGAAATTCACCTGGGGCTGATCATTAAGATACTGATCATTTAGTGCTCAGCTGTTCCCTCCAATGTAGGAGTCTTGTAGAATTCACTAAAAAGTATCAGGTACAAGTGAAAGCATCTCACCCAAACATTTAAAGATATTGAAAAATTTCTGCTTTTAGAACCAAATACTGGTGATGTAGCCTTGGCAACCAGAGTCCTTCATGCGTAATACCCAGGATTGTGTCACTGCCTATTACAGGAAGATTGCTCTCTCTGGATTAGTGCACAGGATTGATGCTTTATCCTCAAAAAAGAGGGTTTGGATCCAAGAGAAAGAATTGAAGGGAACAAACCAAACTACCACAAAGTCTCAATATAAACCAGTACAAAAATGGCATAATAAATTATAATGGTAGTACAAAAAGACATACAATTGATTTTTCAAGGAAGAGAGGAACCAGTCTATTGGTGGATGGAGTCAATTTCCACTATTATGTCCCATCAGACTAACTAAAATAATATCTGCATAACTTATCTAACAAAGACCAGATTACCCTAATAAGAAGGCAGGGTGTGGAAGGCTGGGATGTGTGCTGCAATAAGCAATATATTCAACAGTGACATGTTTCTAGGCATGCTGTTTATTTTGATCATATTATATATATGCATCTGAGAAAAGTCTTTGTAAATAGCTTAATTTCCTACAATGATAATAATGCTAATAGATAAATATTCTTGATGGTGTTTTTCACAGCTCTGTTAGGAACATTAGGACTATTTTACACATTGAAAACTATGTCTGGTCTAAGGTACATCTCTGCCCTACCTTCTGCTCCACCCCATAACAAGTAGTCTACAGACTACTAAAGAAATGCAGATAAGAACTAACTTCATCCTATATATTTAGTTGCTTACAGTAAGTAATGCATAAATAGACTGGTCCAAATTCAATCTACTGTCACAAATTGTGATCACTACTTCAAATGAGGTTGTATTTGAAATATGCCATGATAGGTCCTGTTCCTGTTTACTGAGACACTGAAAGTTCAACACTAAGTGTAGCAGCTGATTGGAATTTAAAAGTTACCATTCATAGATCAGAGAGAACAGGAGATAGAGCTGTTTTTGTGTTTTTAATTTTGATGGACTAAGTCGATAGGTCTCAAATATATAGCTGCTGTGGAAGGCAGAGAGCTAACTATCATACTGAAGCTGGCAGCTGTCATCCTAGAGACCTCAAATAGAGCTGAATGGTTTATTTTCAAAAAGATTTCTGTATTTGTCATTAAATTTAATGGGACCTGTGATGTCACTAATATTCTATAAACTGCTAGTAATTCTGAGTAATACAAGCTTCAGAATTATGTTTATTATGCTAGCCTGAATATGACATTAGGTAAAATAGACTGTCACTTTAATAGTGACAACCTTGAATTACTCAAATCTGTTTAGGTACGCAATTTAAGTCATCCCCCCCGCCCAAGAATAGCAAAAGCAAGCCTCTTGGTTTATTTGTCAGATTAAAAAAAAATAAATAAAAAATCAGGTTTCTCAGAGGTTGAATTATCGCATGCTGTTGCATTAATTAAGGGACAAACTTCAAATGCTTCTCTAGTTCTCAGCAACTTGGAAAAGCCCCTCCAGGCAGCTATCCCTACTGTTATCTCACTTTCTCACCATGCCAGTATCTTCCCTATCACACAAGTAATCCTTTTCCTTTCCAGTAGTGGATTAAAATTCTGTTTAAGAAAGATACAAGATCACTTAAGCATCCCGGCACTTTTCCCCCCCCCCACTTCCACAAATAGGGAAACATTTGTCACCACTCATCTAAAAGCAAATTTTTATAGTTTTAAAACAAAAAAACCCAAAACACACAAGTAGATCATGATTTTATTAAAGTGTGTGTGCGGGGGGGGGGGAGGGGGGGGGAAGTTAGCTTCTGTTGTAAAATAAAGACAAGTAGATACCCGATTAAAGTCTATAAGTATGGGCTTGGCTCATCTAGTTGGGTAGAGCTATAGAAACTAGTGTGATAAGCTACAGATTTTATTGTGATATTTGTATTAAATGTGTTTACATTGCTGTGACTGTGGTGTGACTCATTAAGCTCATCAAGTCCTCCTTTGTGCAGTCTAGGACCTTAGCATTAGCAGTCTTGAACGTCTTCGCTGATGCATCAAAAGGTGAGATTGGCACTTATGTCATTTGGCATTGGCTAAGTGACAAAAGGGAAAGCCAGCTAGAAAAAGCAGCCTTGCATATCTGGGGGCAGAAGCATCTGAGAAAAGTGGAGGAGCTCTGGGGAGCTGAAAAGACTAGAAGTGAACAGCTGAGTATCTTTAGGGGTGCTCATGACTAGCAGAACAGATTGAGAGAGGGATTTCTTAACACCTTTCTAAGGGACAAAGAACCTCTTTCTGGCTGACCTGTCCCAGTAAATGCCTTTACCAAAGAAGGTGTCTGCTGTGCTGCTTGGAACTGTTGGTTGTACTGAGTGGGTATGTCTATACATGCATTTATGCCAGTTTAAGTTTACTGCGCAGTAAATTAATGAACAGTAAGTGGGAATAGGCCAGCATCTACATATGCAGGCATTAAACTGCATTAACACTGTGTGGACTACTAAAGACTTGGGACTAAAGTTAATCCCAAATCAGTCCGCAGTGTTACTATGCAGTAACTAATCAGGAGTAAATTGATATCTGCATGATGCAAGTATCATGTTGACTTGAGAATTAATTTAAGTCATCATATTTACTGCATAGTATGGGCATGCCTGTGTAGATGCATGCCTGTATTGCACAGTGATTTCAGTTACTGTACAATAAGTCTGCATATGTAGATGTGAGCAATCAGTATCAGATTTTTTTTTACCTTGAATGTGCAAATAAGATAGGGGCCTACCCTCCTGTGTGGAAGGTACTATCCCAGAAGCAGCACTGGATGCTTGTTCCGAGTCGGGGTCTTGGAGAATCAGAGAAGGGACTGAAATTTTGAGGCCTCAGGAGTGGGAAGCTCGGGCTCTTTTCTTGCTCTGGAAATGACTCCCAACCTGGCTTCATAGAGTTCTCTCAGAAACCAGAGAATGCTACCAACATCATGAGAAAGCACCCCAGCTCTGTGATAACTAATATCAGTGTTCTAATGCAATAATTAGCACCCACACAGAAAGTTAAGGTTTTCCTTTCATCCATAACTCTAAACTTTCTTCTTTCTGGGGGCTTGAATTGGATTGTCAGAGATCCGTGGATTTAGATACTTCAGCAGCACGCAGGTTGAAAAGAGGAAGATAAGCACAGGTAAGTAATGTCCGAGGAGCAGGGGGCCACAACTGTCCTGGGAGTGGGAGGAAGGCATGAGCACCCTTAGGAGGCCTCAGGTGCCTCTACACTAATGCTCATAGCATGGGGTGTAAGCAGGAGGAACTATGCCTCCTGATTGCAAGTAAGAGTCCAGACTTAATAGGGCTCACAGAAACCTGGTGGGATGCTACCTATGACTGGGTGGTGGGGATTTGGGGGTACACCCTATATAGAAGAGACAGGACAGAGGAAAGGTGGGGGGGGTTGTGCTCTACGTCAAAGAGCACCTCACATCATCAAGGATTAGCTTCGGGTTAGAGGAGGGTCAGGCAGAGACAATATGGGTCAAACTACAAGGTGGGGCGTGGCGAAAGGGACCGTACGGTGGGGGTCTACTACAGACGATCCAACCAGGGGGAAGAGCTAGACCAGGACTTCTCCAATCAGCTTATGGAGGTGGTTAGGTCAAGGGATGTTATTGTCATGGGTGACCTAAACTACCCAGACATTTGCTGGGAGAAGCAGACAGCCAGGTCTGACCGCTCGCGTAGGTTCCTGGCTGTATTACAGGACCTTCACCTTATCCAGGAAGCGCACAGCCCCACTAGGGGTAAAGCCTTGCTGGACCTGGTCCTGGCCACAGGGGATGACCTGGTGAGGGGACTGCAGGTCCTCGACCACTGGGCAATAGCAGTCGTCACCTGCTGGATTTCACTATCTAACGCAGGGCGTCTAAGACTCACACCAAGGCTAAAGCCCTTGACTTCAGAAGGGCCAACTTCAATGAGCTTAGGAGACTAGTGGGGGAGACACTGAGGGTCCACAAGGTAGAGGAGATGGGAGTCCATGAGGGATGGTTGTACCTTAAGGGGGCCATCCTCCAGGCCCAAAGGATAACAGTCCCTGAGAGAAGCAAGGGGGTAAGAGTTCTCAGAAACCCCCTTGGCTCAGAAAGGGCATTCAGCAATGCCTGGGGACTAAAAGGGAGGCATACAACCACTGGAAGGGAGAGCTATCACCAAGGAGGAGTACTCCTCCTTGGCCCTGGAGTGTAGGAGGGCTATTAGGAAGGCCAAGGCAGAGATGGAACTCAGGCTAGCATCCAGGATTAAGGACAACAAAAAGTCCTTTTTCAAGTACATTGGGAGCAAGAAGAGGGCACCAGGCAATGTAGAGCACCTGCAAGACACAAACGGTAATCTGGTGGCCACACCAGAAAAGAAAGCTGATATTTTTAACAGTTTCTTTGCCTCCATTTTCCTAAACAGGGACCAGGATATCCCACCTACCAGAGGTAGGGACAAGCTTGGGGATAGCTCTATCAAGACTTCAGTCAGTGCAGATGTAGTTAGGGATCTTCTGGAAGGGCTAAACATTTTTAAATCTGCAGGTCCAGATGCCCTCCACCCAAGGGTGTTGAGGGAGCTGGCAGGGGTCATTGCGGAGCCCTTGACCATGAATGCTCATACAGCTGGGCCACCTGGCCAGGTGCTGGGGGATTGGAAACTGGCTAATGTGGTCCCAATTTTTAATAAGGGGAGAAAGGAGGACCCAAGTAACTATAGGCCTGTAAGCCTCACCTCGGTGCTTGGGAAGATCTTGAAGAGAATCATCAAGGAGCACATCTGTGGGGGGCCTGCAGGGGAGATCATGCTCAGGGGCAGTCAGCAAAGGTTCACCAAAGGCAGGTCCTGCCAGACCAACCTGATTGCCTTTTATGACCAAGTAACTAAATCTTTGGATGATTGTGTCACTGTAGATGTAGTCTTTCTAGACTTTAAGAAGGCCTTTGATACAGTCTCTCACCCTGTCCTTATCAATAAATTAAGTGACTGTGGCATTGATGCCTGCACGGTTGGATGGGTAAAAAAGTTGGCTGATGGGGCACAACCAGAGAGTAGTAGTGGACAGGTTGTACTCAACCTGGCAAGATGCGAGCAGTGGGGTACCCCAGGGCTCGGTCCTCAGGTCTGCATCGTTTAACATCTTCATCAGCAACTTGGACAAGGGGGTGGAAAGCACAATGTCCAAGTTTGCTAATGACATTAAGATGTGGGGTGAGGTGGATACACTTGAAGGGAGAGAGAGGCTGCAACTAGATTTAGACAGACTACAAAAGTGGGCAGATGAGAATAGGATGGGGTTCAACGTAGACAAATGCAGGGTGCTGCACCTTGGGAGAAGGAATCCACAGCATACATAGAGGCTGGGGAGTTCCTTTCTTGAAAGCATAGAAGCAGAACGGGATCCGAGTCATCATTGACTCCAAGATGAACGTGAGCCGCCAATGCCAGACCGCAGCCAGCAAGGCCAGCCATACCTTGTCATGCATTCAAAAGGCGCATCTCAAGCTGGTCCAGAGAGGTGATACTCCCCCTCTATGCAACTTTGGTCAGGCTGCAGTTGGAGTACTACATCCAGTACTAGACGCCACACTTCAAAAGGGATGTGGCCAGGCTGGAGAGGGTTCAGAGGAGGGCCACCCACTTGGTGAGAGGGCAGCAGGACAGTCCCTATGAGGAGAGACTGAGGGACCTGAATCTGTTCAGGTTCAGCAAGAGGAGGCTGATGGGGGACCTGGTGGCTGCCTACAAGCTCATCAGGGGGGAATCAACAGCAAATTGGCAGAGCCCTTTTCTCCCCAGCACCCCCTGGGGTGACAAGGAACAATGGTCATAAGCTGATGGAGAATAGGTTTAGGTTAGAGATCAGAAGGCAATATTTTACAGTTAAGGTGGCCAAAACCTGGAACCAACTTCCCAGGGAAGTGGTCCTTGCCCCTACCTTGGGCAAATTCAAGAGGAGGTTGGATGATCACCTGTCTGGGGTCTTGTGAACCCAGCATTCATTCTTGCCTGTGGCAGGGTGTCAGGCTAGGTGATCTGTTCAGATCTCTCCTGACCCTAGCTACTATGAAACTGGATATTGCCATACAGTCTAGACATCCAGCAACACTGACCTTGGCCTTCTCTAGATTTCTTCTTCCCTTTTTGTCCTCATTTTTTCCTTGATACTCCCTTTAGTAGTAGTTTCTGGGAAGCTGTCCTAACTGAAAAACCTTTATTATTCAAGTAGCTAATTTAGGCACCCATGTTGTTTGGTAGCATGCTCATGTCCAAGTCTGTAAGTACTCACAGTCGATTCAATCTCATATGACCCTTACAGAAATGTCCCCTTTGTTTTAGAGAGAAAATTTATGTGAGCTTTGCAAATCGTTACAAGGGATACCCTGGGCAACAAGAGAGCAGTGATTTGAAAAGGTCATAAATGCTTTACTTATTGTTTGCAGGGAAGAAAGGAAGACAATGCTACCAACTTTGTGCGCTACGTAGTTTTTAGCGGTTGGATTATACAATTTCACAGGAAGCATCTGATAAAGTAAAGGATTCAGCTCCAGTGAATGGTCTCCACAGCCAACTCACAGTTTTAATACATTTTTACATATGTCAGTTATTCAAAAACAATGAAGCCTATTGGCTTCTTTAATGCCCAAAGCAGAATTTAAAACTAGCCCAGGATATTTAATGGGGTTTATTTTATAACACCAACACTACAAAACTAGTATTAAAAATACATGGGTTCTTAAATGCGTAGTGCTCTCAGATCTGGGGAATATTGGGTAAGAGTTAATTCCTACCCGAGTATTTTTCCTATTACTTTCAATGAAAAATATCTAACATCGCAATTAAGCTGCTGGAAAAACAAGATCAGTTTGTGTAGCAGGTTTTATTATTAGTGTACTATGATATGAATTCAGGAGGGGGTTAAAAAAAAAAAAAAAGGAACTTTATTTCTTCTCATGCATTATCATCCTCCTTTTAAGAAATTGAATATGTAGCAGTTACTTTCTCCTTCCTTTCACTCCAGAAGGAAACACCCAGCACATCTCCATGAGACACTTACTGCAGAGTAGACCAATTAGCTCCCCAGTAACCATTGCACATCTATACTTGCACCCCTATTAGGCTAAAGTAAAACTAATTAACTCCACAGCAGCACAAGCATAGATACTTCCTTGCTTCCAGGACAGCTCTCCCAGTCACGTGGAAATTGTGATGGGTCCTGATCTCCACAGGGCTGGGAAGCAGCTGCCTACCCAGATAGGACAGCTCCCTCCTCCACTCAGGGTCAGCCTGATTTTCTCCCTGGCTGGGACAAAGCTGTCCACCAAGCCACAGCTGTCCCCTCCACCCTCTGGAACTTGGGGCTCAGCCCCAGCATCCTCTGTCAGCCTGAGGCTGGCACCTGGGGAGCCTGAAGCTGCATGGGGCAGAGCAGGGAAGGAACAGCTGCTTATGTTGGGCTCAATTTGCTCCTGACAACAGCACACAGGTAGATGTATGCAAGGGAGTGCTTTAAATGAGCCCAGATTTTCTGCACATAAGATATGCCCACTGAGTTCACTCAACTCCCATTTACTTCACTAAGAGTTGAAATCATTCAGCACTTCCTGAGGTCAAGTACTCTATTGCTTTCATTGCGTACATCCAAAAGGGAAAGTCTCAAGGACAGAAATAATGGTAGATTAATTCCTATTGATTTTCAACAAATTAGGAACCTACTAAAATTGTGTTTATTGTAGCACTATCTGAAGACTGTAACTAGAATTAAAAAAAAAAAAAAAAATCTGTCATCTATGTTTGTTTAGGACCTAACCAAATAGCAGGATCCTCCCCCCCCAGTTTTTGGTAAAAGACACAGCACCACAAACAAAGGACCTGGGATTAGAGACAGATTAATAAAACTAGCAGGTTACACATTAGATCATCCTTTATATTCCCAGGGGTTCTCTTTCCTGATTCACAGCTTCCACAGAATTCTAACTTCACCTACTTACTTTTGCCTTTCTGCAGAATAAACTGGACAAGATATTTTTTTGACTTCTGCTATTTTTGCCTATTACCACACCAGCACTACTTAACCCTAGATGCCTCTGCTGAGGGAGTTACTCTCACCTTCTGTTATATTCTGGTAGGTTAATGAGCTGAACCAGTCAGTATGAATCAATTAGCAACTGTCTCTAGAATTCCAATACCTTATAACAGCATAGATTAACAGAAGCAGCTAACTATCCTTTCACAGGGTACTTATGAGAGTTTAAGAATAGGTTACAGTAAAAAAGAGGCAAGTGAGGAAATACTGATCTGGGGAGTGGATTGTTCAGTCACCCCTAACACCTGTGTGCAAAAGTAGGCTATTTCTTATAATAAAAAGTGTCTCACTGGAGTAGAGGAGAGAAAATTAAAGGGTTTCTTATGGTCTCCCAGCAGCAGGTGGCAGAGGTACTTATACTGGTATTGGGAAGTGGCATATGGTAAGAACTTCCCCAGAGTCTAGATAACATAGGTAAACTTCAGAACAATTTCTGATCATTTTGAATGTTAATGCAAGTTGAAATCACCACATCTTTTGAAATTCTTTTCTTGCTCGATTATTAAGAACAGATTATTTTCCACCTGTTTGCCAACGTAGCTTCCTACACTCCTCAAAAATGTTATTGTTTCTGTACTTTCTCATTCTGATGGTCAGGTCTCAGGAAAGGGGGAAAAAAAATAAACAAACCCAAAACAAACAAGTTATTTATTGTTTGCCAGTTCCTTATCATTACATAGGCATACTGAAAATGGGAAAGGCCACAATATGACTCTCTCTTCAGACACCTATGCAGGTCAAATATGTATGAATATAGGATCTAGCAGTGGCTAGACACAAGTCTTGTATGTCTTATGTGTTTGTTAGCAATAGTACCTTTTCCCTGGGAAACTCAGAAAAAAAATCATTTACAGATGCATACAGACAGTTGTTGGCTATATTGTTCCCCTTCTCTCCATTGCAAATCAAAACAACTATTGTACTTTTCACCCTATTTAAAAAAAAAATTTGTCCCCCCCCACATTTAAATATATTGTTCTTTATCCATTTTCACTACTTTCTCCATTTAATTTCTATGTTGTTATCTTCAAATTTTTCCATAACTTGTCAGTTTTACATTTGTGTCATTTTTACGATAATTCCCAAAGTAGCTGTGAATCCTCCCCAACAAGAAAGAGTCAAGCAGGACCATGTGTTTATTTACTTCAAAGTAATTTAGTATCTCCATGCATCCCAATCCAATATACATCTGGCAACATTAGATGCCTTAAAGAAATCAGTTGCCATTGAGCAATCCCACCCTGGACCAATTTGTTTAAAGATTACAACATTAAAAGATTGAGGAGATTAATTTGGTGAATAAGGTCTTAATATCTTGTGAAGTGTCCTTATGGGTAGATAAACCTCACCCCTTTCCGGTGGGTGTATTAAAATAGACCTTGTTTAGCCTGCCTGTTCTCCAGTATTCCCTGGACATGATCAAAATAATTATACCTTTTTTTCTTGCCCCAGAATCAGTAATTTTGCCCACCCTAATATCACAATGTATGCTATATGACCTCTTTTTTTCCTGCATATCTGGGGCAGACATTCACACCAAAATTTGTTCAGTTTCACTTGGATAGACTTCTTGCTCTTCCCAGGATCCATTCCATACTGATGTTTAGTGTGTTGCTCCTAGAGATTTTTCATTTTACAACTGATGCTGATAGTGTTACACTTTCATATCGTGTTGAGTTTTCATAGAGAGTGTTGCTTGCCTGACCTACTCTGAGGTGTTCTACTGTACATCCCCGTGGTCATGAGAAATGCACTCCCTAAAGTAAAGAAGTCATCATTAGTATAAGTTGTACATAGGCCTGTGTGACATGAGCCATGAGTAAGTTGCTGCCAGTCTTGGCCATTTTCAAAAGGGTCACAGAAGGTCTGAAGCTTGCCTTTGAGTAACATATCATGATGTGAGCATTTGCAGATGCTGTGAATGGCTTGGTCAGCAGAAACAGAAAAACAATCCATCTGTCTAACTAGACACAATCAGAAAGAAAGAGGCAGCCAAGGTTAGAATAGCATTATGACATGGCAAAAAAGGAGATAAGAAGCCTTTCTTATTGCCCTGTTACTTTCTAAAAGATAGAAGTTTTAACTTACTGGCACCTTCTTCTTGGCCCATAAGAATCCAGTTCTGGAAGTTTCAGTGAAACAAATCTAAATAAAACTAAAAATCAGGGATCATTTCTTAGAATATTAATATTATGTTTACCAGCCATTTATACCCACCATTTATACAGGGGGTGGGGACTTAGCATCACGCAGAAGTTCCTATTTGGGCTATTTACCTGCTGGACCACTTGGAAGAGCACCCTGCTGTGGGGACCATGAGCCTGGCCAGTTTTGCTTTGCAGTACTCGAGACCCGTCTCATAAGATTATGCTTATTCTTAGCACTAATCTTGCAGTAATTCTGTTTTGTCAACTCATCAATAAAAAATTTTCATAATGGTTGGAATGACTCAAGGGTCTATTTAATTTTTTTTCATCCTTCCACCCCATTTGAAAATTGTTAACATGAGTACTTAAGGACATTTTTTCTGGAAATAAGGAAAACAAAACAAAACAAAAAAACCCAAACGAACAGCAAAGGTCATATTGATTTCCATAAACTTTGTTTTGGATCTATTGATTAAGACCCAATTATTTAGCAATTCTAACTAGGCTACTGGCCTTCTGCTGTAAATTTGTTTATGAATATATTAAAAAAGGCAGATATTAGTGGCAAATTCAAGATTTCTAGGCATTGCTGCTATGCATGGGATTCCAGTTTCCAAGCCAGAGTTCTGTTTCACAAAAACACAAGCTATAAAATACAATGGCAACACTAAAGAACAGAAGGGAGGAGTTAGGCCTTTGACCAACTCCAGTCATAACTCCAAATTTATTGGTCAATTCGTGGTTGAAAATTACATGTTGTGGAATAGATAATTCTACAAATGATCTATACTTTAGCAGAAGTTTATTTAATAGATTTCCAGTATCTCCCAGAAACACTCATTCTGTTAAAAGCTTTCTGAGAGTTAATGAAATTTAAAATGATCAATGATGCTACACAGCATGAATGCGTGATCATTATAAGAATGGATTGGATGAAACAAAAAAAATACAAAAAACAAACCCCAAACAAACCACTTCATTCTTTAAATCTGCTGTCAATGGTGTTATGGATGTTGTTCAAAATGCTTACACAAGAAAGTTTCCTTGAAACTGATGACCAGACGAAACTTCATCATTTGTTACAGTTACTCATCTCCCTTCTCATAGGCAATTTTATGATGATACTTACCCCCTCCTCCCCACCGCCATTCCTGTGGGGTACTTTTCTTTCCTGATTGCTTTGAACAGGTATGTGTTTATTTTATCTCGACTTAATTGCCTTCATTGCCAGTTCATTGTAGTCATAATGAAAGTCACCTGAAAGACTTTTTTGTCTTTTGCTTCAGAATTATCACTTTTTTTTTTTTTTTTTTACTACCATTTAGCTTCCCAAACCTGTCTGTTAGTAAAGGCCTGTTGCCTCTTCCCTCAGTGCGCTGCTTTTCTGATTCCAAGATGATTTTGATTGAAATATTTTCCCTGGTGTTATGTTGTACGCAATGATCTGCACTGTTTCCTTCTTTAAGATAGCCATTGTAGCAAAAACCCTGCTGTTGTTGGTGGTGTTGTTTGCATTCCCTCCTTTTCCTCAACCATTTCTGACTCTCTCTCCTTCTCTATTCCCTATAGATAAGTATAAGTGAGCCAAGACATGGGATAAGCTTCAGTATTTTATTTTGGTAGCAAGTTGTATTTGTTAGGTTTTTTCCCCCTCTTTCTTTATATTGTATAATTATGTTTATATTGATTTTTATTGTTCTATATTACTGTTAGTATACGATTTAGGCCTACATATGAAGTTAGCATATATCAAGTTTTCATCTTGCCCCCATGCCCTGTTGTGTAACCCATGACTCATACCTACTCCTCCTGTGCAACTTGGTTCTGGAATGGGGATGAATGAGACTGCTTGAGAGAATGGCAGTAGGTCTAAAAATAGCTCCCTCTGAATGACCAAACCATCAAAACCAATACCTGGACCAAAGACTCAGCCATTGGAACCACCCTCCGAATTCAAGAAACAAAAGATGAGGCAACTCACCATTGTGCCAAGGCTGCACATGCTCAGTAAGAACACCTGGAACAGGACTGACATTGCCTGGACAGGCCCTCCCCATAGGGAGGGGTCTTTCTCCAGCAGCTCTCGCTGCATCCCGGGGTCAATAGGAGATCAGAGGTAGTTTGCCCCACAAGAAGGGGTAGTGAAGATTGACTCCTTGGGATGCCCTCTCCATCTGGACCAGCGCCATGACACACCACCTATCCACCCAGAGGCCCTGCTAGTAACCCCCCTCTGGACACCTGCTGGAGAAAGACCCCTTCCCAGCCTGGATACCGTAGCCATCACCCCCACCCCCTCTTCAGCCAAGGATTTGGATTCTGCTTCTCTTCCCTACCTGGGCTCCAGCCCTTCCACTGAGTTCCTTTCTCCTGCTGCATGTGTGCATGCACCAATAACTTCCTAGGACTGTGTAGTGTGTGATCTGTTTAATCTGTTCTTTTGAAACCCCAAGTTGGGTTTTTGTCTGTTTCTTCCTTGCCACCACTTACCTGCTCCCCAAACTCTCAGCTGCCTGCCTTCTCCTTACCACTGGGCTTTTTCCCCTTGCACCAGTGACCTCAAGTAATCCTGGGGCCACTTGACCTTAAGTAACCCCAAGCCTTGGTTCTTCAGCCCAGTTTCTCTCTAGTCTACCAGTTCTAATCTCAGTTCTGGCAACTTTCATGCCTTATACTTCCTCTCTCACCTTAACCTTCTCCCAGGTATCCCAAGTACCCTAACATGCACACACCATACACACAGGTGAGTTCCTAACTTGGATGACGTGTAGGTGGGTGGTATGTGTGTGAACTGGTGAATATATGTCAGTGTATGTGCAATATACAAATTAGTGATCCACATGTGTACTGTGTGTAGGTATTGACAACAAATAGTCTAATTTTTGGTGCGTGTAGTGTATATGTGCGAGGCAACAGGTATATATGTGCCTAGGCTGGTGCACGTGTATGTGTGCATGCTCACCAAATTCATTCGTGTCTTTGTGTATGTACAATTGTGACATACCCTCCCATCTAAAAGTGCAATATTGAGATCCTGAGAGTTGGCCTGACCCCACAGGGCAACACCATGACAATGGAGGTGATATGTTGTGGGATTGTGTTAATTAGTTTTTTTGTTTGTTTGTTTTAAGTCTATACAAGAGTCTTTATCAGGTTCAACTATAAAATTTGTAGCACTGTCTATTTTTTACCTTTATGCAGCATGTCTGTAATTTTATGTCTGTCTGCACCCTGATGTATACGATATTTGAGTTGTTCCAGGAATCAGAAACATAACAAGTAGGCCTGTGTGAAGCAGCAACTGTCCCGATTTGATTCGGCCAATTAAGATCCCGAGATTTGGCCATAGACTATAACGGGGAAATCATTAAGATACGCATCCCCCCCCCCCCCCCCATCTGAATCTGCAAAAAAAGACAACAGCAGGGGTGGTAGCCCTTCTGAGGACACGGAGTTTGTTAAGTTTTGAGGAGGTAGGTGCAGAGGTTTCAGTGAAAGCACACCTCAAGTTTCTGAAAGGAAATAAACATTAAAAAAAGGCAAATAGTTACAGAGTGAGGAGGGTAGCACTCATTCTGTCTGCATGTGGAGCTTGGGGAACCCCAGCAGTAGGAGATTCACCTTCAGGAACACCAGCTGCTCCACCAAACCAGCATCCAAGGATGTGTGGTGGGATGTCACAACATCAGCAATGCTGAATGTCCTCTCACTTGGAACATTGGTTGGTGGATAGGACAGGCATTCCCAAGCAACCATGGCCAGATCCTGCCACACCTGGCTGCAGATAATCCAACAGGCCAAGGAGTCCCAGTGAAGCAGCTCCACATCCTTTATGAGAAACGTAGCCACCAAGGACTCCACACTACCTGCCCGATGGTTTGGTCTGGTGCCTTCGGCCCACATTGGCAGTGGCTCTGGTGGAGCAGATTGGCTCATGGTTGGAGTGGTAGCATGGGAAAATGGATCCCCTTCTTCCACATCCCCCCCCCCACCTCTGCCCCCCTGACTGTTCACCAGCACCTCCATCCAATGATATAGGGTTTTGCTGCTGCAGACACTCCTCTTCACCCTCAGGTCACACATGCCCACCAGCACATGAACTGTACTGGACCACAACCAATCCAGCCATTTTCTGATGCCCTCCTTCAGCTACTTCACCAGTGCCTGCACCTCTAGTGAAAGAGCTTGCCCCAACCAGGAATGTCAATCTCCTGAAACTTCCCCATTTCATTCTCAAGCTCCTTTACTGTGAGGATCACCTAGCTAAGGAGGGCACCGCCAGCACTCAGGCTCTCGGTGGCCTTGAGGACCACCAAGATCTGGGAGATGGTATCCCACTCTCTTTTGTTAAGGGGGCTGCTGTTCCCATATCTCCCTGAACAAGGCCCTCTCATGGATGGCCTTCTGTAGCTTGACCAGTCCCTCAAACATCAGGTATGTACAGTTCCACTGGAGTCTCCATATCATGCATGATTTTGTGTTGTGGGATGTTCAGCTCTGCCTGTTTGTCCTGTAGTATCTTGCCCCCCTTGATGCTGCAGTAGAAGTAGCCTGCCACCTGCCTGCATTTGAAAGTGAGCTGTCTGGTAGTGATGGCACTGTCACTGGGAGCCCTCTCCCCCTCCAAGGCATCCCTGACTACAAGATGGAACTTGTGTTCCCCACAGCAGATGTCAATAAAATTGGCATCACGCCTTGACCCTGTTGTCAGTGACTACAAACCTGCAGGTGAGCTTGGCCTGCACAATGAGCCACCCCTGCACCAAGTGGTTCGTGGCCTCCATGATCTCCATTGCCATGCAGGACTCATTCACCTCCATGTGATGGAAAGCCCACTGTGGCCCGACTGATCACACTAGTGCCCTGTGAGGGAGAGGTAGGCATGATCTCCACCCCAGCTGCTCTAGACAGAGGTGAAGTGCAAGGCTGCCTGCAGGCTTGCCTTCCACAGTTCTTCCCTCAAGTATCCTCTGCATGCTTCATCCAGGAAGGGCACCACCATCATGCTAAAAGGTAGTGCATGCATGCACGCACGCACTCGGTAGGATGGGGATATGACAGCCTTGAGCTGCCTGAACCCTCGACACCCAAAGGAGAAGGGCTGGCCATCCAGATCAAGCATCTCCCCGATGATCTGGGTGATCTCATTTACCTTTGGAACATGCCCCCACTTTGTCTCTGCCTTTTCCCCACTGCTCTAGGGTGTCTCCTCTCTGCTTTGTGGGGACAGGGGGACTTTTGGGGCACATTCCCACTGGTTCCAGGCTGAGGAGGAACAAGGGCAAGGGGGTGCTGCCTCTTGAGATGCAGATTCTCTTCCCCAGTGATGAAGTATTTCACCTGTTTTCCCCAGCTGATCTGCCTTTGACAGTGTGGGCAGGTAGCATACCTGGGATCATCTGCTACCTCAAAATGATCCCACACTACATTACTCACCTTCTTCTGGGTTAAGGGTGGTGATCCTGCCTTATCTTCTTCCTCATCAGGCAGAGGCCCAAACAGGAGGAGCTAAGCTGCCTGCCCCCACAGCCTCCTCCGAAGAAGGGCCTTCCAGAGAAGGCAACCTGCTTTTAGGGCAGATTTTGAGGGGTGTGGAGTACAAACTCAGATTCTCCCTCCTTCCCCAGAATTTCCTTCGCTATGGCCCTCAGCTCCTCTGCTTCTAGATCTAGCTCCTCCTCTGGCACAAGGCTTATGGTGAGAACTGAAATTGGGGTGGAGAATGCCATGCTGCTGCTGCTGCTGCTAAGTGGTGTTAGTGTAGATGAAAGCACTGCTACCATCTCCTTGCTCCTACTAGCAGCAGAACACTACTTGGTGCCAGGAAAGAGGGCATGTCTGTTTGGGGTGGGGGGGGGGGGCTTGCAGCTCTCCCTCTACCTCCCCCATCAGAAGACCTGGCACCTGCCTTTCCAGCACACTTTAGTGTGTATAAAATACGTTGTGCTTTCCTGTACAGAGATGACACTTCATCAGGGAAAACAGATTTTTTTTTCGGAGGGGGGGGGAGGAAGAGAATGAAGACAGACTAATAAGAACAAATAAGAGGATTTTGGGGGAAGAATAAGTTGAAAGGAATGGATAGGTATAAGAATAGAGATTGTAGGCAAGGGTAAGTAGGAAAGGATTGGATACAATTTACAAGAAGAGAAACTAGCTAGCAAGCCAGAGCCTTTCAGCTGCTGCTGTTCCAAGAGAGAGCTTACAAAAAGGCACAGATAAAAATCAGCAACTTCAGACAGCTTGATATCTCCCTCCCCCAGAGCACTGTGATTGGAACGGAACTCAGGGAAAGAGCAGTCACTGGCCAGCTACAGATGTCAATACCAGAGCAGTCTGCACCCCCCCTCAGTCTTTTCTATATATAGATCAGCCCATCCCCCTCTCTCTTCACCATTTGTTTGCTGAAAGCCTTTCAAAATCTCCCTGAATTGATTTGGAAGCTTCCAATTTGATTCAGACCTTTTAATGACTCTCCCAATTCAATTCAATTCAGATTTGGCCACCGAATCGAGTCGGCTACCGAAGCTTTGCATAGTCCTAATAACAAGGCATGTGGAGCAGTTGGATGTATGGGGCCAGCAGTGATCTCCAGCTGCTTTTGTGCCATCAGTGTGATTATATACCTGAGGCAAGAGCTCCACCCCCCCCCCTCGCCATTCCTGCTCTGCCCACAGTCAGCATCTGGGGCTGCCGATTCAGTCACCCTGCCCATGTTACATTATTACCAAGAAGACCAATGTTCGGAAACCAATTCACAATTGCCCCAGGTCAGTTGTTTTTGGATACATACTGCTAAGGGTTCCGAGCAGAACAGCCACCTTTTACGCACTGCAGAACTGTTGAAGTATCATGAGGTGGTTGTAGCAAGTATCCAACATGGTTGCAATGTTCTGCTTTATACCAAGAGCGTGCATCTACACATGCAAGTAATAGGGTTGCGTGAAGCTTCAGTCCCCAATTTGCTTCAATGAAAATTTGGCCCAATTCAGTGGCCAAATCTCCAAAGTAAAATCAGAGGACCCTTTAATTTCTCTGAATTGAATCGGAACCCTCTGAATCAATTTGGACATAGACACAGCTTTAAATGTTTTTTTTTTTTTTTCCTACATACCTCTAGGTAGAAGGGGCTCATGAGTGCTGCAGTGCTGGGGCACATGGAATGTCCACAGAAGCATGGGGGGGGCGGGGCAGGGTTCCCAGTATATTTGTCAGCAGACCCAGAAGTGGACCAGAAGCACTTCTGGTTCCACTGGGGAGCACACAGGACACTCCACCCTGTAGCCCCAGCTCAGTGACTGGGGTGGGGAGGGGGTCAGGGTGGGACACTCAAAGTCCCCCTATGGCCTATTGCTGAGCCAGAGGGGCATGGGAGGGGGTCCAATGTGCTCCCCAGCAGATCTGGAAGTGGATCAGAAGTACTTCTGGTCCACTTCTGGGTTCACTAATGAGCACATGGAGGCCCCCCCCCCACCCCACTCATGGGATACTCCATGCACCCCAGCAATCATGCGCTATGCCGCTACCTCAAGGTATGTAAAAAGACACAATACAGAACAACATTTAAATCTGTGTCTGTCTGAATCGGCATCAAATCTTTGGATTCAGCCAAATCGAATTAGGGACAGCGTTCCAAATCAACAAACCAAATCACTGTCCCCGATTCTAGCCAAATATATATCTGAATCAAATAGGGCCCACTTTGCAAACCCCTAGCAATTAATGCACCTGAATTTATGTGCAGAAAATTTAGGTGCATTAAAAAACAAAACAAACAAACAACTGTAGTCCCACACACATCTGAACATGTGTGTGTCAGGAGAAGATCTGCTCCTGCCCTGTCCCCCTGAAGCAGCTAAAAGTAGCTTCAGGATCCCCCAGGTGCCAGCTGCAGGTTAAGAAGGGTCATGGGGGCTGGTCCAGATCTCTACAGGACAAATAAGAGCTCTTGGCTGAGAGGCTGCTGCCTGGCAACTATGTGGAGATCAGGACCCATCCCAGTTTCCACATGGCTGGGAGAGCTGTCCCAGCTGCCAGGCAGTTACCTTCAAGCCACATGAAGATTGGGACAGGTTTGAGCTTCATATGGCAGGGAGAGCTGTTGCAGCTGCCTCCCAGCCCTGTGGAGATTGGGCCTGTTCCCAATCTTCACATGGCTGGGAGGTAGCATCCTGCTAAGTCAGAACAGCTTTCTCTGCCCTGTTACCAGGAACAAATTGCTCCCAGTCTGCCAAGGTTAGTGTTTACATGTGCGCTTCGGTGCTTTAGTTTAACGCATCATGGTCTAGTACCTATAAGTACAGGTACTAGAAAATGGTGCATTAGACTAATCTACTGTGCAATAATTGGTGTGCACATGTAGACAGTGACATTGTAAGGTTCGACCTAGAAACTACTATGCAAAGCCTAAGCAAAAGTGAATGTTATGTGATGAATGCCCATCTGCAATGATAAGGAGCAGACAGTCTTAGATAGAGGAAGCTTGAAAACAAAAACAGAATCAGAGGTACTGGAACAAAGAGCTCATTAAAATACTAAAAATCACACCCCTAGGCGGGGAAGATATATGCTAATGAAACATATATGTATGTTAATGAGATACATAGCTAAAACACAGGTATAGAGACATGCTCAGTAAAGAACTCCTTGCGTCACTCCTTTATAACCAATTAGCAAACAAGGATGCTTATGAAGATTCAATCTCTTGTATATAAGGGGCTTAGTATTGCATATCTGCTGTGCTTGTTTTGTGAAATTATTCCGCTTGCACCTTTTATTGCTAGGAATAAATCTTTTTTATACTTTCACCCCTGGTATCTTTATTGGCCTTTGCATACCGGGCACGAACCCAGACTTGAGCTGGGGCCTAACAACATGTGCTTATGCAGTAGTACAATTCATGAAAAACAAAAAGAACGATTGCCCAATACTGAATCATATTCTAACGTTTCATCTACTGAACATTTATTATGAAGTTATGGTAACTTAATAAGCAAATATAGACAAAAACAAAATGCTATGGAAGTACAGAGCAAAAGAGAAAAAAAAAAAAACCTAAACAAAACCTGTTCAGACCTGTTGGGTGACATCTTATTATAATGATAGTTTCTACTTCTCTCACGGCATCTGACAAGTAGGTTGTTGTCCATGTTATCATGCTTTTCTGAACCAGGTAGTCTCCAAAACCCCTTCTACACATTCAGGTAAAAGCTGCAATTGGATCCAATGCACAATTCACACAATTGCAAGTCATACCAATCCCTACATGCATGGCAGAAGGCAATTGTGAAATTATGCATTAGATCCCATTATGATTCATATCTGGTGCAGGGGAGCCCAGGATTGGACTACCCCTTAACTAGCAAGAAGCAAGCTTCTGTGGCTGGAAGTCCACACACACCAGTTGAGGGGCTCCCAGCTGTGGGGGCACCCCATGCACCACCAGGACTGGGGTTTCATCCCTACCATGTTTACCCCATCCTGGAGGTGTGAAACCCCAAGAGAAGCAGGATCACCTCAGGGGTGATCCCCCACACCCTATCCCAGGGATGGGTGAAGCCCCAAGGGCAGGAGGATTGCCACTGAACATCATCTCCCTGCCTAGGGACTTTCATGCACAGCCAGGATGGAGGACAGGGGGTGGGAATTGCCAAGAGGCACACTGCAGGGACTCTGGGTCCCAGCAGCTGGGTGAGGGGGTATTACCAGGGTGTGCAGTTGTAAGGCTGAGAGTCCTGGACAGTTGTGGGACTCCCAGTCTCATCTGGATAAGGTGCACCTCTGTAACTAGGAGCCTGTCAGCTGATGGGACTCCCAGATGCAGGGGACACCCTCCTACAAGTGCAAAACAAAGATTGAAAACAAACAGCTATATAGTTAGTACACAATTTTGAGGTCAGACTTTATGGTTGGAGTTTTTGTATTGTTTAAAAGTACTTTGCATGTGTAGCTGGTCTCAAGATAATTGCACATTAAGTCAGTTCATTGTGCAATACTTGTAGAGGGTGCCTCAAGTGCCCTACCTTCTGAAAAAAATCACATTGGGGTCTTAAATTTCTCTGCTCCTAGGCCATTACACTAGAATCTTCATGAAAAGCAATGGTAAACATATGTATTGCATATTATTTCATTAGTGCATTTTAGGCAATATAAGGGCTATGGAAATGGTAAATAAAATGCATTCTGTTCGTTAAAACAGATGAATTTCTAGTCTCAGCTATGGTTTGCTTTATGTCAGCAGCAGAGCAATGCCTGAGAACAATTATCCCTATTTCAGAAATAAATTTCATCATAGGCTCATGTAAGTATTCAAAGAGGGGAGGGGGAGAAACAAATGATGCAAGGTCCATGGAATCAGTCACTAGATACGCATGTGGTAAACTTAAGTTTACCAATACATCAGGGAGAGCAAAATCAAGTATGTGTGTTCTTGTGCTTATATAAAGTTATACACTCTCAAAAGAAAACGATTAGAACTAATGACTATAAGATGAAAGACTTTCACTGGTACAGATGGGAAAGCTCTCACCTTCATGGACTCTCTCATGAAGAAAACAACAACCTTTATATTACTTTCAGTCTCCTCATGTGTAGGTATGTATAACCATGTTTCATTGTACACGACACATTGCCCTTCATTGCACTCTGTAAAGTATCTGATGCATCATACTGACAACAAACAGAAAATAAACACTTGTAATGGGCATCCCTGTGCAAAGCCAGTGACTACTTGGGCCCTACATAGCAATACAGTGGGTGAAACTACAAGCACAATTAAATCATTGACTAAACTCCAGTGCCATTTGTGTCAGAGTTAACAGCTACTGGGTGCAGTGTTTGCGTATGCCCAGGACCACAGCAGGTTTGGGAGGGCAGCTTGGACTCCAAGTTGTGGCACTGGGTGGCAGATGGACTGTATAGCACAGTTCAGGTTAGCCTAGATTCCACCCCCAGCTGAAGTCAGTCCTTGAATCCTTTAAACCACTCATTTAATCTGGCCCCAGCAACACAAGATTTGATGCCGTGGGATCTTCTGCTGCATAGGGCTCAGTCAAAAACATTAGTAATCCAAAACAAACACCTCTTAACTGTAGTCCCAGCAACACGCTCTCTCTCAGGCCCCTACAACAAGCTTTAAAGCTCTGGGTTAACCTGCACCTCAGAACTCAGCATAAAATATAAAACAATCCAAAATGAACACCCACAGACATGGATTAGTTCTCACCTTGAAACCTTTCTTTTTCCACAGAGAGATCCTCACTTTCCACACAACCATTCCCTTTTCCAGATTCCCCTCACCTTACTTTCTCTTCTTGCCTCTTTAGTCCCAGTAAATCAGTCAACTTCCCTCATTATTGGCTAATTGCCTGAGCCAGATGAAGCTCTTTAGGTGTGTGGTTTGTTACCAGCTGGCTAATTGATCCAGGCTTCAAGCCTACAGCCCATTACAGGCTGGCTGGGACATAAGAGTAGAGCTGTATGGCTAGGTAGTAGGCAGGGGTTGGCCTTTTGTGGGCTGAGCTGACTGGGTACAATTTATGCTCAGATCAGTGTTTACATGTGCTTTTAGGCATAGTTATTTTTACTGCCATAAGATAGTACTGTCCCCAACAGCAGCAAAAAATTAGCTTGCTGACATCTAATAGCATTGCTCGTGTAGGCTGTGATGCATAACAGCAAATTATTCTACTGTGCAATAAATTTGCTAATTAATTAATTAAGTTCACATGTAGATGCACATAGTGGGCATGTCCAGATGTGCTCGGACATTCAGTTCCCCGGGGACTACTAGCAGCAGTGCACCTTGCGCTGCAGCTACGTGTCCCTTGGGAACACCCCTGCCACGTGCATTTTGGTGCATGGCAAGTTACCCTGGGGGCAGTAGGGAAGGCCTTACCTGGAGTCCTGGGGGCCTGTCAGGGCTACAGCTGTGGCAATCCTGCTGGGCAGAGCTTGGCTGGCAGCTGCAACCCAGCTCTGGGCAGCCTGGCTTCACTTTTTAGCAGTGTGTCCTGCCTGAGCATGCACTGCTCTTTTCCCCCATGGTTTTTTTTTTATCCCTGGGTATCCAGGGGTAAAAAAAAAAACACAGAAAAAAACCCCAAAACAGACCAATGCACACATGCGCAGTAAGCCTTTACAGTGCAGAGAACACTGGGTTGTGCAGTATGTAGCATTGCAAATGTGTTTGTGGCACCACATACTGCATGACCACACTCATCTGGATGCACCCAGTGAGATTACCCATGTGTATGCTCAAGAGAGAGTTCTGAGACTTCTCCCTTTCAGTCATTTTAATGATGATATGTCCTAGAATTAATTGGCCTCTTCAGTATCCTGCTCTGTGTGAAGGGATGTGAAAGCATGCATACTCTATCTTCTACCATACCAAACACAATATTTCAGTAGGAAATGAAAATCTAAGGATTTTCAAAAGACATGAGTTAAGAAATCTCAGTGGACTCTAACTCCTTATTGTTAATAATGCTCCATAAGTAATTTTGGAGCTTGGATAACTTTCTTAGGCAGTGAAGATAAACAATATGTTAAGGTTGTGTGGATCACTACCAAGATCATCTCAAGGCAATTATGGTTGCTAGTATCTATGAGATGTAGATGCATTTGTGGAATAGCTCAGTTGAGATTTCATATTCTGACAACAGGCTGTTGTCCTGTTATACTTTAGCAAGGCTTTTGATATTGTCTCCCAAAATATTCTAGCAGGCAAGTTAAGGAAGTGCATGTTAGATGAATGGACTCTGAGACTGGATCAACAGGCTCAGAGGTTAGTAGTCAATGACTCAATGTCTAGTTGGCAGCTGGTATCAAGTGGAGTGGCCCAGTGGTTGGTTCAGTTGCCGGTTTTGTTCAATATCTTCATCAATGACCTGGAAGATGGCATAGAGCGCACTCTCCACAAATTTTCAGATGACACCAATCCAGCACATAGTAGTAGATATGCTCGAGGGTAGAGTTAGTATGCAGACACACCTAGACAAACTGGAGGATTGGAACAAAAGAAATCTCATGAGGTTCTACAAAGTCCTGTACTTAGGACAGAACAATCCCATGCAGTGGTACAGGCTGGGTACAGGCTTGGCCCTGGCTGATTAGGCAGAAGTTCTGCAGAAAAGGACCTAGGGGTTACAGTGGACAGGAAGCTGAATATGAGCCACCAGTGTGCCCTTCTTGCCAAGAAAGCTAAAAGCATACTGGGCTGTATTGGTAGCTGTGCTGCCAGCAGGTCAAGGGAAGTAATTATTCCCCTCTATTCAGCATTGGTGAGGCCACATGTGGAGTCTGTGTCCAGTTTTGCACTCCCCTCCCCATACAGAAAGGATATGAACAAATTGGAGAAAGTCTAGCAGAGGGTAACAAAAATAGTGAGGGGGCTGGGGCAAATTACTTTTGAGGAGAGGCTGAGGGCACTGGATTTATTTAATCTAGAGAAGAATAGCATTCTTCATCTACCTGAAAGCTTGTTGCAAAGAGGATGCAGTTAAACTGTTCTCAGTGGTGGCAGATGACAGAACAAGGAGCAATGAACAATTAGGTTATATATTAGGAAAAACTTTCTCACTAGGAAGTAGTAAAACACTGGAACAGGTTGCTGAGGAGGTTGTGGAATCTCCATCCTTACAGGGTTTTAAGACCCAGTGGGACAAAGCCTTTGCTGGGATGATATAGCTCGGGATGGTCCTGCTTTGAGCAGGGAGTTGGACTAGATGACCTCCTGAGGTCCCTTCCAACCCTATTTTTCCACGATTCTATGATTCTGTTTCTTTCCTCCCTCTCAAGTCACAGCAATCCACTCTACAAACCCAAATTGGATAGTTATTATGCTGGGTTCACAGCTTCACCCCAAACATCTAAATCTATGATGTTAAACTAGCCAACAAAGACATAGCTTACCTATGTCTTACCTGAATTAATAACTATAGCTAGGATGCAAAATGAAAGGTGTACTGATTAGAATAGAAAATAAGAATAGAGGTGACTTTGGAGCCATTTTTCTCCCTATGGCTTTGAAAATACTATATTTTCCCTTTATGTTCTCCACTGACAAGACATGATTTATATGGCCATATTTTTAAAAGTGTATTTATAGTAGTCCTCCTGAGAGGTGCTGCACAGACAGCTTACTGAGCTGAAGGATTCTATTAAAAACACTGGTCTAGGAGAAGTGGGGCCAATTCAAGCTTTTGCCCCAGTATTTTCCTAACTCTAATCTGTTAGGATGTTTTTAAGGGGACAGGATTTCTTTAGTTTTCATGCTCTGTCATGCATTGCTGAAGCTGATGGGTGTTCAGCTCTATAAATCTCATGCTTTGCTATAGAAACCAATCATCAGCTAGGTCAACATTGTATTTGCCTCATGAAGAAGATTGTAAAATAAGCTGTGCTGGGATAGGAAGTAGCTTTCCTCTATAGTATCTGCCATTATTGCACATTGGTTGAGAGATTTTTATGGTTCATTCAATCATTATAGCCAAAATGTTCAGACTTGAATGTCTAAAGTTAGGCACATGAATATTTTGAAACTGAAAAGAGTTCTTCAATTTTTAGAATTATACCCTCAGCTCCCAATGTTGTTAAAATGTAACTTTTACTTTTCCCCTTTTCTATCATTGACACTGTTGCAGTGAAATGGATTCTAGCATAAAATACATATGCAATATGTTCACACAGAAGCAAATGTTTTAGAAAGTTATAGACAAAGGCTAGATACAGAGATTACACTTATCATTCAACAAGCACACAGAAAGCACTCTACAGCTACAACAGAACAGACATTCACAATACAGAATGCTTTAAAAATGCTGGCTATCACTCTAAGTTAACCCTGGATGAATGTGGTATCAGATTAAGTCACTTTTGATTAGAGTGCTTTAACAAACATCTGTACCACATCCCCTCATGAGTCAAGGTAGATTACATTCCCTTGGCATCCCAGGGCCACTCACAGGGTGGTGTGCTCACCTCATCTACTGCTAATCTGTTTTAAGTGAGCACTAACTCAGGCCCATACCAGGGCTATCAGAGATGAGACAAAAAAGGCTTTGTCTCCTCCCTGCATGGCTCAGGGTGGGGTGGGATGGGGGAATGGAGCCCCCTTGCTGCTTGGGCCCCTCAAACAGTTTGCTGGCTTGGGGCTTGTTGAGGTCAGAATGGGCTCGTGTGGCAGGGGGATTTGGTTCCCCCTCCCACACACCCCTGCCTGCCCCAGCCTCCTGATGGCTGTAGTTTGGAGCTTCTTTTTGCTGCACTAGAAGATAGGTAGGCAGGGGATGAGGAATGGAGCTCCCCTATGTGTAGGCCTGGTCCAACCACCCCCTCTCCCAATACCAGAGCCAGATAGCTGGGGGGCCCACACAGCAGGGGGGATCCATTTCTTTTCTGCCCCTAGTTTCTGTCACATAAAAAAGCTGTGCACAGCTCCAAGCTGCAGCCATCAGGAAGCTGGCATGGGATGGGGGGCAGAACAGAGCCCCCCTGCTGTGTGAGCCTGGCCTGGCTCCCACCCCAAGACCTTAACCAGAAAACTTGGGGGGGGCACACAGGAAGTGAGCTCCATTCCCACCCTGCCCACCCCAGGCTCCTACCAGCTGCAGCTCAGAGTTGTGCATGGCTTTTTAGGTGAAGGTGTGTGTGTGGGGGGGAGCCTCCATGCTGCACTTACCCAACTCATCACCCCTAGGACACAAGCAAGCAAGGTGGGGGTATGCAGCAGTGGGGCTCTGTTCTCCCCCTCTCAACCCCCAGCCACCATTGCTGACAGCAGCCAGCTGGTAGGGCAGGGATGGCCACGCTGGCCAATAAGGGGTGCCTGGCTGCTCAGTTGATCTCAGCTGGGCTTGGCATTTTCCAGCAGCCTCCTGGGGTACAGGAGTACGCCCAGACTGCTGGCCTCAGTCAGTGCAGGCAGACTCAGCCCCCTCCCCCCCTCACCAAACAGCAAACATCTGTTCTGCTTGCTCATGACTTAATTTAGAGCACTTTGAGTATAAAGTGAGATACACTTAGAGTACTTCTGCCTTGGGCTTTTTGAATATCTGTATTTAGCCAAAAATATTTAGATGTTCCTATTTATTTCCATGTTTTAAGCAAACACTCACCTCTGTGTGTTCTTGTTGCCAGGAAAGCTAACAGCATATTGGGCTGCATTGCTAGGTGTGTTGCCAAGCAGGTCAAGGAAAGTAATTATTTCCCTCTATTCAGAACTGATGAGTCTATGTCTGAAGTACTGTGTCCAGTTTTGGGCCCCCTGCCTGGTCTCTGGTGGCAGAGCTCACCCCAGAAGCAGACAGCTCCTGGGAGCATGGAGCAATGTCCCAGCCGCC
The DNA here is from genome assembly GCF_030867095.1 of Alligator mississippiensis. Classification (NCBI taxonomy): domain Eukaryota; kingdom Metazoa; phylum Chordata; order Crocodylia; family Alligatoridae; genus Alligator; species Alligator mississippiensis. The sequence continues at coordinate 281,503,500 of NC_081824.1, forward strand.
TCCTGTAGACAGCTGTCTCCTGGCCCCTGAGCTAGCATCCAAGGGAAGCATAGAGCTTCCCCTGGCTACTGTAGAGGCCTGTTGCAGGGCCACAGGGAGAGGCAGCAATCTTCTGCTAGGAACAGGAAAACTGCTCCTGCATCCCTGCACATGTAGACACATGCCTAGGAGAGTTTACTTTCAAGTAGTTTAGTTGAAAGATCACCTGACACTGGTATAATTTTTAGCTGCCATCAATTGTCTCCTGCCACTCAGATTATGATTCAAGAGCTCTGAAGAAGCAGGGGAGGAGAGCTTTCACATTTCAATATTCACAAGAAATTTTTATTCTGAGAACTTTCACTTGCAGGTGATCAACTGCCATTTTCTTTCATATGAAATACCTATGGCTTATCCAGCCCATATTAGACACAAAAGGAGATGCAGATAGAATATTCAATAATTTTCAAGTTTTAACAGGAGAATCCATGTTCGATATGTCTAGTTATACAGCAAGCAAAGGACTAGCATGTCCCCCCTCCCTGCATTTTTTGTGATCATTAAAGTTCATCCTTACCGAGCCATATGCAATGCACCACAAAACAAGATGGGGATGGAATAAAAACAAAATGTTAGGGTGACTGTATTTGGATCTTGGGGAGCATTGGATTTGCAGCTGAATAAAAGGCTATAACCTGTGGCCTAGCAGAGCTGCTAATCACAAGGCAGAAAGGTATGTTAAAAATAACATTGCAAGACACTTAGACAAGCATTTTCCTAACAATATAGTAGTGTTGTAAGATATATAGCTCATTGTGTAAAAGAAACAGGATGCAAACCAACAGTTACCATTAGGAGGTAAAGTAGATTTTTCTTATGAATGCGTATGCTAAGTAGACATCCTAACTGTGTCAACCATTTTCAAGTGAGTCTGTGTGCTGTGAATGAGATGAAGTCTTAGGAATGTGTAGATGGTACAAAATAGGACTGAAAACAGACTGGAATGTGAAAGACAACACATAACCAGTAAGAGAATATGAGATAAACATATGCAAAAAAGGTGAATGGTGATTGGTGAAGAGGCCTCCAGAAGCTTCCAGGTTTTGGTCAAAGTCCTCCCAGTGACAGAAGAAATGGAGTCAGGGTCTTAGACATGCTGTCGTAGCAAAAAGTTACGTAAAAAAGTAAAATGCATAGGTAATTCCATGTTAATGAAACAAACAGTAAACTGAGGTGGAGCTTAAAATGTGAAGGACTAAGGGTGAAACAAAGGAGGGACAAGGGTGGAGTACATGTTTATAAGTATAAACCAAGGTGTATAAATATAGAAAGAACTAATGTTCGTGGCTGCTCCCCAGTTACTTTGGGAGCTCTCCTGAACCTGTCTCCATTTTAAATAAAGCTGTTGCTAGCAATGTGTGCTGGTGTTTGCTCTCTGAGCAATTGGATCATTGTCTCCCTAGTCATTAGGTGCTGCATGGAGTCAGGGTGTAACACAAAACACCAAAACAAACCTCCCAGCAGTGACAAACCCTGAAGTTTCATCCCTACAGTATCACTTGAAAGCAATAATCTGTCACAGAATTCTGATATTAAGGATAATACTACCAACATTTCTGAAACAAGCAGTTAAGTCTTATAGCTGTCACCTCTTTACTACCATCACCGCACCTCTTAACTAGTTGTTAGTTTGCTAGGCCATCCATAATAAAGGATCCCAGCTTTCAGCAGGATTTTTCCAATATAAATATAAAGTTAAGACATAGGCAGACAAGGTTCTTTGGGTGAATCTGGTAATTTTTATTAAACCAACTGTACCTGACTGGCCTTGTGGAGTCTCTCTCTGGTGGCCCTGGAGTGGGTGCCACCAGGGCTGCTCCTGCAAGCGCCATGTTGGGTCATGTTCTCTCCACGGGATGCCCTGATACTCACCTGCCATGTCTTGGATCTTTTGTTCAGTAGTAGGGCTCCCTCTTGTAGTGGTGCCTGTGCCAGGCGTTGTCACCAGAGGATGCTCTTGGGGTTCCACCTCCCCTATACTCCAACCACGTGCCAGCCTCTTGAGATGGCCAATCGATGGTCTGTCTGGTCCCCTAGAGGGTCACCTCCTGTCATCTCTTCACCACTCTGGCTCACTTTGCCCTGTAAGCATTGCTTGTGGCTCTCCTCCCTTTGTTCTGGGCTTCGGATGAATCAAAAGGAAAATAATTAACTGAAATCCCAGGAATGGGCCTCAGCCCAACCTCACTCATGCTTCCTGTGTTCAATGACCTCACTGTCCCTCGATGCCTTCCCCTTGGCCCGGCTCCCTCGTTGTCTGGGGTGGCATCTCCTTTAATTAAATGTTGGACCTCTCAGTCGGGTTCCTCTTCAGCTTCTTCTACCCTTTGCCAGGAGGTCCTCACCCATTCCAGGGAATGGCTCCACAGATTGCTTTCTGTGGTATTCCCTCTAGCTGTTTTCCCTCTGCTGGCTTTTATATTTGCCAAGTGGTGTTCTTTGATGACATGTTGCCAACTGGTCTCAGCTGCAGATAAAAGCAGCTGACAAACCACACAGGCATTCCTTCCCTCCATGGTTCATCAGCTTGGCTGTTTCTACAAGGGGTAAGTTTGCCCTGTTCTCAGGGCTTTTCTCCTTGCTGTTTTGGCAGGCTGTCCCGGCCTTAACCCATGCCGGAGGAGGGGTCTCCCACCCCTTTTCCTTTGTCCCCCTGGGACACCAACTTAAATAATTGGAAATTTTTTTCTTAGCAAGCTATTGGGTTTAAAAACCCTTAGTTAGGCTGAGGAAACATCTGCAGTTGGTGTGTACTTTTGTTAGATTTTACTCATGTATGATTTTACTCCATTATGTGACTAAACATTAATTTTTCTGTAACATTTTGTCATTATTTATTATTTATTACAAAACTTAAGTTAGACTATTTCTTTTGGAAAGCAGTGCAAACAATGATGTAGCATTATGCTGTGTAAAGTAATTAATGTTTCAGACACAGTCTACTTGTAGATATGTTTATAACTTCTTTTATTTTCACCCCCAGCCTCTCCCCCACACACTTATTTGAGGTCTACAAATCATTCCAACAAAATCTTTTCCATTGTTCCCCACTCAAGGGTCTGGAGTAGCTACCACAGATAATAGTTTAATAATAGTTCAATCATTAGTGATTGCCAAATTGTCATATAAAAGACACTTCCATTAGTTAACTGAACCATTTCTGTAATGCTGGTGAAATTTGTGCATTGTCACATCCTTTTATGTTTAGCCAAGTTCAATGCTTTTTAAAACATTTTCCAGAAGATTTTGTATCCAATTAAACTAATAACAAACAAAAAAATCTCCCTGAACTCTCATACCTTCTACTAGAAGCACCTTTGATGACTATCCAACTATGTTTAAACTCACAGATAACCTAAAAATTGGAGGATCAAAGAAAAGAACAACAGAAGAAAATTATTAAGTGACCTAGAAAGATCAGATCAATACAGGATACAATCAATAAAGGGAAATCCTTGACTGATGAATGTTTAGTCCCATACTTGGAAAGAAAATACAAACAGAAGATGCAAAAACCACAAGCAGCTAAAGAGTATTAAATGTAGCTTATATCAATTTTTCTTGTCCATTTAATTGTCCTAATTAATACTGCTATTATTTTTAATTATGTGCTCTTTTTGTGGCAAAGATGTTTTGGCTTAGGGCAGGAGCAGAGGGAGACTGCAAGGGGCAAGAGATATAGATAAACAGGAGTAAATGATATTCATCAACAATATAAAAAAAACACTGACAATGACTTCCATGGCCTTGCAGAATTCTAGAATGAAAAAATCTTTTTTTAAATAAGAGTTTCAATTTTGCTAGACTTTAAATTAATTCACCTCTCTTTATGATCTGTAATATATATACACAATACATTTCATGTATACATTCAAAATAATAACTATCTATTCATAGTCCCTTTTACAGCAGGAATGCAAATCATTTGTTAACCTGGGACACAAAGATAGATATTTCATTATCAGAAACATTCAATTTGGCATAAGGTTACAAAGTCCTTTATACAGACATGAGAATCATTTCAAAATTCTCTCAGGTATCTATAAATTCTTCTAAACGTTGTAAGATTTATGGGACACTTGCCAAACAAATTCTGATTAAAATATGAGGAAATGTTTTCATTCTTTGATATAGCATTCTAGTTCCACTTTTTGGCATCCATGTCCCTTCTACAACCTACTAGAAATTTTCCTATTAAATCCTACAGACCCTAGCATTACAAAATGAGGAATTAGACAGTGTCAAAATAGATACAATGACTTCTGAATTGCTGGTGGCTTCCAGAAATATGGCAGCAAACCAAGAGAAAAAAGCCAAAATAACCCAATAAGAACTGGATGCTAAGGTTACAGGACATACTAATCCAGGGAATATGGAGTACATTTCCACTGATAATCAGGGGGAAGAACATTTTGAAACTTGGCTTCCGTTCTTTAATGACTGGTTTAGTACTTCATAACAAGTGTAGTAAAAATGTAAACAAGTATGATTACACACATGCTTGTGTGTGTGTGTGTGTAAAACAAGTGTTCTATTAATTCCTGAAATCGTATGTTCTGGGTAACATAGAAAGGTACAAGAGATGTTCAAAATAGATTATATGGCCAAAAGTGAATCATGAATCAGTGTTTATTATGTTGGATCTATGAATGAAATTTATTTTGAATATGCATTACAGAAGATAAAGGGAGGTGAAAATGGCCTTGTAAGTTTAAAGAATAACAAAATGGAACCCCCACCACACACACACACACACACACACACACCGTTTAATTTCCTATTGATCAAACACTTGTACGTTAGTGATAAACCCTGATAAGATAACTTGTTTGGTTTATTTAAAACTTAACATTATTAGATTTACAATCTCTTGGATGCAGGAGTGCTTGATGCCCTTTGATTTGATCAGAATGGTTTTTATCAGGTGAAGCTGATATGTATTAGTATCTCTTATCTACTAGACGACATAGTATCTTGCTTCTGGAATGCAGCTGCTCCAATATTAGATCTGCCAATCGGGAAGGTCAATGACACTTTTCTTCAGACAATTATACTTGTTGATTTGTAAGTTTTAAGCTACTACTACAGCTATTTAAGCAATATGTTTTAAGTTTTGAGTTTCACAGTAAGGTTTAATACATAAAGAACTTGAGAAAAGTTCATAGGGTTGGTTACAGTTTTTTGCAAACTTTTTTTTGTCCCTGCTAGGAAGTCAGGTTTACAACTAAAGATTTTTTGTTTATAATATTTGTTAGGAAACAGAAAACTTTGATTATTTCTGGACAAATAAATTCCTGTTAGTTAATCATCGGCTTATTTTTACACCTCACTGTTAAATTAGATAGATGTAGGATATAAATATAAAGCATATTGGCTATTAATGAATAGCTCTATATGTGGAAATTATTTCACTGGAGTATGAATTCTGGCCTTCTTCTAGTTTAAGTGGATTAAACTGAATCTGATCAAGGTCCTCTTTTTCTAGAACAAGAATGTCTACACATGGGGTTATTCAGGAATATCTGTTTTTGATGAGATATACCTGAATAAATCTAGGCCTTCACCACAAGTGCTCAAACTTTCTAAATTCAGCTGTTAACAACAGTTTTATAGTAGATTTCTGAATTTTGATTGGATGAGTATAACTTTTAGATACACGTCCCTGGTATGAATGCTCATAATAGAGACTCTGGAATCAACTTCCTAACAATTCCACTTAAAATTTATTTTTCAAAAGTCGAATTTTGATCTTTGTCAGGAAATATATTTGGTAGAATATTCATTGATAAGGTGGGTACAGAAATAATCAAAATAAAGTAATTTCAACTCCTGAAAAAGTATTTGCACATGTGTATGTATATAATGACTTCTCTTGTGATTTAAACTGTCTGTTAGGTAATGAAGCAACACAATCAATATACTAATATAGCTGTAAATGAATATTTTTAAAAATTCTAAACATACACATTTTGAAATATGAATACAATGGCAGGAAAAGTATGGAAATATTCTATTAATTCAAGGATTTTTTTTTGGTATTTATAGGTTACATTTCTTTGGAAAGTAAATAATTATCACAATTGACTTCAAAGGCAATAGAGAAAAAAGAGTGCTCAGCTTTTATTTATTATGGAATAGCTGGGGACAATGCTTAAAAAATGTCCCCCAATAGCAATAAATAATGACTGACACTGATTGAGATAATGCTAATTAGGACAATCAAATGTGACAAATGTATTAGGTCAATGTGTGTCAGAATGACACTGAAGATTATGGTTGTTTTTATCTCTCTCTCTCTTTAACAACAACCACGTACTTCAGTGTCATTCTGACACATATTGACCTAATAATAGTATATATAAAGTATGTGTGTATATATTCTATTGATTCTATGATTCTATACAGACACACACACACACACACGTGTGCGCGCACACACACGTGCACACACATGCACGTGCACGCACGTGCTCCCACACACTTTTAAAAAGAATGAACTGTCATTGATGAATAGGTCCCGGCCACAGGATGTGTCATACAATTAATAGCTTTAATATATTGAGAAGAGTTGTCAATATTGCAGTCATAGCACTGTGCAACTCAGTACTTCCTTGATTTGAAAAGGATATTTTAGTTATTTATAACAGAAATCAAGCCAATAAGCTCTCTTCTTTGCTTGGAATAATAAATGCCTTGCTGTACTTAGTGTAACAATGTCCTCCATTAATGACATTGTTACGGTTATTTTTAACCCCTAAAAGTAAAAAGTGAAGTAAAATCCCACTGGAGTTATTCTTAGATTTGTTATCATCACATGAAAAGTCCCTATGGGACATTGAATCATAGAATCATAGAAAAATATACTTGGAAGGGACCTCAGGAGGTCATCTAATCCAACTTCCTGCTCAAAGCAGGACCATCTCCAACTAAATCATCCCAGCAAGCTTTGTCTAGCTGGATCTTAAAAACCTCCAAGGATGGAGATTCCACCACCTCTCTGGCTAACCTGTTCCAGTGTTTTACTATCCTCCTACTGAGAATTTTTTTCCTAATATTTAACCAAAACTTCTCTTGCTGCAACTTGAGACTGTTGCTCCTTGTTCTGTCACCAGCCACCATTGAGAACAGGCTAGCTCCATCCTCTTTTGAACCTCCCTTCAGGAAGTTGAAGGCTCCTATTAAAGCCCCTCTCAGTCTTCTCTTCTCCAAACTAAATAATCTCAGTTCCTTCAGGCTTTCCTCGTAAGTCACATGCCACAGCTCCCAAATCATTTTTGTTGCTCTCTGCTGGATTCTCTCCAATTTGTTGACATATTATCTGTAGTGGGGGGCCCAAAACTGAATACAGTACTCCAGATGTGGTCTCACCAGTGCTGAATAGAGGGGAATAATCATTTCCCTTGACTTGCTGGCAACACACCTACTAATTCACCCCAGTATGCCATTAGCCTTCTTTGTAATGAGGGCATACTTTTGGCTCATATTCAGTGTATTCTCCACTGTAATCCTCAGGTCCTTTTCTAAAGAGGTGCTGCCCATCCAGTCAATCCCCAGCCTGTAGCAGTGCATGGGATTGTTCCATTCAAAGTGCAGAACTTCCTACTTGTCCTTGTTGAACCTCATGAGATTTCTTTTGGCCCAATCCTCCAATTTGCGTAGGTCACTCTGAATCCTAGCCTTACCCTCCACAGCATATCTATTACTCTCCACAGCTTGGTGTCATCTAGGGCTGTGTGAAGCTTCTGGTGGTGATTCAATTTGGAGGAGATTTGGCCCAATTCAGTGGCCAAATCTCTGAATCCAAATTGAATCAGGGGACCAATTTAAAGGTCCAAATTGATTCAAAGCTTTCTGAATCTTTGGAAAAGATTTGAAGAGCTTCAATGATTTGGGATGTCCCTGGTGGCTGCAGCAAAATGCTGCCGCTGATTCTGAACTGGTAAGTACTAGGGGCAGGGGAGGAGAGGTTGGGGGAGGGAGAGGGGACCATGGGGGGACCCCTGCCAGCCCCCAAACATCCTAAGTTCCGCCAGCCCCACAAACCCCCATCCAATCTCCCAGCCCCCACCCATGGCTGCCCCTGCCCACCCCAGCTCGGTATTTTAAAAAAAAGCCCCAGTGCTCACAGGGGGCTGCCAAATTGGGAGGCAATCCTCACTGTCCTCCACTGCATGGGGGGCTTTGCACAGGCCCCTATATCCTACCTCGCTCCCCCAGCTCCCCCACAGGTGCCCCACCCAGGCCAGCTCTGGCCCTTTAAGAAAAAAAAACAAACAAGAAAAGCCCCAGGACTCACCGCTCCTGATGCAGCCTTGGGGCTTCATGGGGAGCTCATGCAGAGAGCCCCATGTGGCGTGGGGCAGCGGGGATTGCCCCCCACCAACAGGAGTTGCGAATCTGGGGGGAGTTTCAGGGGTTTTTTTTCTTAAAGGGCCAGAGCTGAACCATGTGGGGCACCCATAGGGGGGATGAGGGAGCAAGGGGGGGGCGGGGGCTTGTGTGGAGCCCCCCCATGCAGCATGGGACAGTGGGGGGAAACAGGGATCACCCCCTGCCCAGCAGCACCTGCTGAGCTGGGGCTTTTTTTTAACAAGTGCTGGGAGCTGGGGCAGCTATTGCCGGGCTGGGAGAGTGGTGGGGGATGGGTCTGGCCTGACTGATTCGGAGATGTACGAATCAGATTCAGCTGAATAGAATTGGGACAGTGACTTGAATCACCAAATTGAATCACTGTCTTCCGAATCGGCTGAATTGGAAGCAAATACTGGCCACTTTGCGCAGGCCTAGTGTCATCTACCAACTTGTTGAGGGTGCACTCTATGGCTAGGGAAAGGCATTCAAAAAGTGTGAGCCTGAATTGATTCAATCTTTGGAGGTTAGTCTAACCTGGCTAGGCTAAATCAGTTTTGTAACCAGACAGACATCCCAGAAATGCAGGCACATGCCTGCAGTGGCTCAGGCTAGAAGCTGGGGGGCACTAGAGCAACCCTCCCTTCCTTTCTACAGGGCTGAGCTGAGGGGGTATTGCCAAGCCTGGGCAGGATTAAGGAGGAGTCCTCCATTTTGATAACAGAGCATTTATCAGCTCTATCAGCATTTAACACCCCATTAGAAAACAGCATCGCTCATTACAAGCTCTTCTTAAACAGCTTTTTCCAAAGGCAAAAGCATACCAGGCTCTGGCTTCTTTACTATTCATTCCATCCAGGAAGAGCACACACCAACTGCAGATGATTCCTTAGCCTGATAAAGGGTTTTTAGACCCAAAAGCTTGCTAAGAAAACTTCCCCAACTATTAAGTTCGGAAAAGCTATCAGATTTACCCAAATAACCTTATCTACCTTTTCCAAAAGAAGGAATGCAGAGACATTACCATCTGAGCTGTTGATTACCTTCAAAGAGCCCTCAAAAGACACTTTTCTATCTGCCTTATACAGCATTAACTATCATACCACATGCTGGCTACAGTCTGTGCTGTTAGAGAGAGGAGGAAGGGATCTCTGCTTAAGTAGCGATTGGTGAGAGAAGGGGAGGAGGGCACAGGGAAGCCAGCAGACCCTGCTGTGCCTGCAAGTCTTTCCCAAGCTCCAGCCAGGGAGCAGAGGGGAGGGGCCAGCCCTGCTGTGGAGCGAAAAGCCCTGCCCAGCCAGAGAGCATGGTGGGATGCTGGGGGTATCTGGTTTAGCTTAAACTAGGAAAGGGTCTGGGACAGACATTGCATAAACCGGTTTCACCCAAATCAGTTAAGTCTGATACTACATTCAAATATGTTCGTCTCAAACCAGTTTCAGTCATTTTCAAACTGGTTTATATGCATGGTTTTGTTACAGGTTTAAACCAGTTTCTGATCACTTAAAATAGTTTATGTGTAATGTTTGTCCCTAGCCTATGACATCTTCCAGGTCATTAATGAAGACATTGAACAAAACTGGCCCCAGGACTGACTCCTGGGCCACTCTACTTGATACTGGCTGCCAACTAGTTATTGAGCTATTGATTACTACCCTTTGATCCTAAAGCTTCAGCCAGTTTTCTATCCACCTTAGAGTCCATTCATCCAAGCCATACTTCCTTAACTCACCTGGGAGAATATTGTGGGAGATTGTATCAAAAGCTTTCCTACCATCAATGTGTACAACATCCACTGGTCTCCCAGTGTCCATAGAGCCAGTCATCTCACCATAGAAGGCAATCAAGTTCCTATATTAGTAACAATGTATTCTGTAAAAAAAAAAAAAAAAAAGAGGCTATGTGTAAAGGCAAATTTAATGTAAGGCAAATTTTATATACTAACTTAAGTGTTTTCCATATGTGCTATGTATTGGAATGTAGACTTTGGCAATCACTGGTGTCTAAAATTAAGCATGTGCGTAAGTGTTTGTACACTGCGTAACACATTGGTGTCCCAGGGGTGGCTGTGCCCTTAGGGTGGCCATGCCCTGCTCTGCCCTTAGGGTGCTTTCCTGTCTTGCCTGCCATATAGGCAGGCTGCCCACAGGCCTTTGCTAGGCCTCAGTCCCACTGGACCCCACCAGTCTCTACCTTTACCCAGGCTCCTCACTGGGCCTTAGGCCCTTGATGGGCTTTACTCTAATCTGCTGGGCCTGACTCTAATCCCTTAATGCTTTGGCAGGGCACCCAAAGCCTTAAGGGCTAATTCCATGGCTCCAAATCCTTCCCTTTACCATGTTCCATGCCTCACAGGTGTTAAAAAGACGTTGTTCCTTCTGTTGGGGCTTCGGCCTCCTCGGCCTCTGCCCCTTTAATTTAGCTAGGCTTTCTAGTCTAGACCCACTGTTGGACCTGACTTTGGGGCTTCAGTCTGTCCCTTCCAGTCACTGGGACCCTGGCTCCTGCCTGCAAGACCCCACCTGTGCCCCTCTTGGGTGCCAGGCCCCTGGCCTGTCTGGCTGTGCCTTCTCTCTCCGCCTGCTCTGGGATCAATAACAGCTTGAGCCTTGTGCCTGCCCCTGGAAGAGCTCAAGGCAGTCCAGTGCCCCCTGGGCCACTGTACCTTCCCTTCCAGCCTCATCTCAAACCACCAGTAGAAACAGTAACATAAATCATAAGCCCCTGGACTGTAACATAAACAACAGCAATGGAATCAGCCCTGCCCCTTTAAGAGGGCAAACATTCTTTCACTCTTGGGCTATCATTCCTCCCAGCCTGGCTCCTTGTGAGCTCCTTGAGCCTAAGCATTCCTGCAAGCAGCAAAGAGGTCTAACCGGTGTCCCTGGCTACTTCTCCTGGGCAGGAGCTCCTAACCCTGCAGCAAGCAGGACTAAACTGGCTTGCCAGCTCAAGCCCCAGGTTTATATTCATCCAGGGCCCTGCCTACCTCCAGTCATCTGACTGTCTTCAGGTGACTGCTGACTGCCTCATTTTGTCCTGTTGCCCTGGAAACTGGCAGTTGCTTCACCCTGACTGCCCTGCAGTGCTCCCTAGCTGGGCTGCCTTTATCTTAAAGTAACCCAAAGCCCAGGGCTCTCTGTTACAGACTGATGCTTAATTCTTTTGGTCATGTTGAAATGGTTGTGAATGAAAATATCACAAATGTTGATCATTCTCAATTGCCTTTGTGTGTACAAGTGTTCTGTTCTTAGAATCATGTTTAGTCTGGTGTGCACACTGTTACACACCTAGAAAAGCCTGGTGTGCAACTTTTCATGATGCTTAGTTTGATCTAAAAATTATATACCCAGTGTAAATTTAACCTTGTCAGATGTATTTTAAGTCTAAACTGACAGGGATTAGATGGGTTTAACAAATGCCCCTATTGATAGAAATTCCTTTTCTGGGAGATGTCCTGATTCTCTGGCCACTCCTGTGGCCAAAAAGGCTGTTGTACTCTGGGATACAGGGAGATAAGGATAGTGTGAGGCAGCTATGTCCTCTGCACATGACCCAGAGACCCAAGACTCTAAGCCAGACCCCTACACTTCCAAGAGCCCAACACCCTGTCCAACATCACCCCAAGATCTACATAAGAACCCAAAGATGGACTAAAAGGCTCCCAAGCCTCTGGCACAGATCCAAAACCCCAGAACTTAAGATCTAGACCAAAGCACCCCATGATCCAAACCCTAGCACAGGCCCACCCCAGCATGTGCAAGGAAGTTTTGGCATTTTGGGTCTAGGGGGAGGGGCGGTTGGATGGGAACAGGCCAGCAGGGAGGTGACCCTATTGAATTTGGGGATTTAGTTGCTGGAGTCAGCCTGGTCACTTGGAACAGATTCTTGAGCTGTGTTAGCTCAGAGCATAGGCAGGTGTTGCTGGCATGGATGCCTCTAGGTAGATGCCCCTGGAAATGAGATGGAAGAGGCATGATCAACTGAGCTGACACCTACAGATGGATGCTCCTGAGAAGTTTGGAGCTTAGAGGGGCACGGCCAACTCTGTTGGGGCTGGTTGGCAGATTCTTTGGAAAGTCTGGCATTCAGGGAGGTATGGACTGCAACATGGCCAGCTGCATGCTGTTTAGGAGTGGACCTAATTGAATGCTGTTTAGGAGTGGCGTTCCACCTCCCCGTGATTGGCCAGTCTTCAGTCTTGGGGTAGAGCCCCAAAAGAGTATATAAGAAGCTTCATACACAGCGTGTGGGGGATACAATGAGGGATGGAGAAGAAAGAAGCTGGAGCTGGGAAAGAGCTACCCAGGGAGCATTTCCAGTTGCCCTGAAGAGCCTGGAGACTCCATCATTGGATGGGAGTGGTAGGCAGCCACAACCCTCACTGCAAGAGAGAGTGGCAAGACAGTGCAGGCATCGCTGCATGGAGGGTCTGAGAAGGACTGGGACCTTGGGAGCTGCTCAAGGCAGCTCGGGTCTCCAACCCTGGCAGGAGCCCAGCACCAGTGCAGATACTGGTGCACAGTGAGTTATTGGTGGGCTGTGGGCCCTTGGAGGGGGCAGGGGGCAGTTTGGGCCCCATTCTCCACTGCCAGGTGTGAAGGCCCACGGGCAGCACAGGCTCTGCAGCACGATGGGCCTGTACTGGAGCCTCAGCCCTTGGCATGCATGAGGCAGCCCAGGTCTACAACCTGCTGAGAAGGCCCAGCCTTCCAGGCATGTGAATAAGCCACACACCCCACAAGGGGACTGAGACAGAGCACCCGCTGCAGGAGCTGTTTGCCTATCTTGGGACAAAACACCAGGAACCCTTGCTGGACTTCTATTCACCGCAAACAGTGAGTTCTTAGGCTAGGGGTTTCCCATCGGGGAGGGACATAGTGGATAGCCCCATCAAAGTGGGTTTAGGTTAGAGAAAGAGAGACTCCTCTAGGGGAGGAGGGTATTTGGGATTGCCATATATTTTGGAATGTTTATTAATTGCTTGCTGCACCTCATATTTTGGAGTGTTTATTGTCTGTTGTGCTTTACATTTTGGGGTACTTACGCATCAATTGTTGGGACATGCTTACCCTCTGGGGATCTGTAGGTGAGGTTTCCCTTGTGGGTCTTGGGGACTGCTATAGTTACTTACTCTGTTATTTGCTAACTTGACTATATTATATGTAAATATTTATCTTTATCACCTATCCTGTTATTTTATCCCTTCCCTTTTATTCTGCACCTGAATAAACCATGTATATAGTTAAGCTATTGTGTCCTGGTCTTCCTCTATAGAGACACCAGAGAAGGGAAAACTGTGAGCAAGCTGCAGTTTCCCTCTCTAGCAGATACACCCTGCTGACCATCCCCTTCTATTGGAGAGGGGAGTACACATTCAAGAACATTCGGGTTACATTTATATGTGGTGAAAGTTTTAGGATCTGTGATTGAAAGACACTTTAGAAGTATGCTTATGGTAAGCCAGGTCAGCCTTTTCCTCTTAGAGGTAAGTATGTCTGAATTGGAACTAGGTGAGTAATATTATCTCTAAAACAAAGCCAAACCTTTCAGCAAAAGCAAAAGTGAGAACATCACCCAGCGGCGAACTGTAGCAGATGCATGGGGGCGCATGTGCATGTGCACCCCCTGAGAGTTCCAGTGGACCTCCTGACTGGCTACGCTCACTGCTTATGTGATGGGCAGGGGTGGCAGGTGGGAGTGCCGGTGTCCGCCCTGCAAACCCTGGCTGGGGAGTGGAGTGCTGTGGTGCTCCCAGAAATGGCGACAGCCTCTTTTGGAAGCGGCCACAGTGATCAGCCGCAGTGATTGGCCATCTTGCAATTGGCTGCTTGGGACACCCCCCTCCATCGCTGGTTGCTGGGGGGAGGGGCACATGCCCCCCTGACTAAGGTGGCACCAATCTCCCATGACATCACCTCAGAGGAATATGTGGCATAGTGGTCAGGACACTTATAAAGATGTCCCAGGCCTGAGTTCAGGACCCTGGCCTCAATCAGGTAAAATGGGGAGTGGAATATGAATCTTTTGAGTCCTCACATCAACCTACATGTTTTTCTGATATGCCTCTCTCATTTTGACCATAAATCCCAGTATATATATAAGAAAGATTTCATGAAATAAGTTACAACTGATATATTCCTGCAAAAAAGTTCTAGATTTTATAAATCAATGTTTTCCAATGAAAAAATTTAGTCAAATATTCCTGACCACCTTCAGTACATATATGCATAGTTACACTAGTTATGTTTCTTGTTTGATAAAGAGTGTATGGGGATAGTTTTAGAAAAATGAATGGAGGACAGAAAGGTTAATGACAGACTTGCTTTGGAAAATGTAATATGAAATTAATAGATTCAGCGCAGATACCATTGGTCATGGTCCAATGGTAATTCATTTACAAAGGTGATTATCTAACCATCAGCTTTAAGCATCAGAATATCAGGGTATGGGAGTATTGTAATAAGTTTAAATCATTTTTTAAGGACCATCATAAACTGGACAAAATTTTGATTTTATTTGTTGTGCAAATACAATCCATCACAAGCAGTATCATTGCTCTATGAAGCTTTCTATTTCTGAATTCTACCCATTTGTCACAAAAACCTTTCTACCCTGTTGTATTCCACAGTTTAACCAAGGGGGAGAGAACAGAACAGTATTCTAGTAGAAGACAGAAAAATAAAAAGCTAATTAGTACCTGTCTGGTATGGTTAGCTTTCATTAGGTCAACTTCTGAAAAATTCATATTCAGCTCCAATAGAGTTCTCCCAGTAGGCTGGCCATCAACCTTTCTGTAATTCATTGTATTATTGCAAACTAAAGGAAAAGGAGGAGAAAGAAAATAATAAAACAAGCATTTTTTGTCCATTGGGATAGAATCATTATTACCTGACAAACACCACCAATAGACTGGTACATGCTCGCAGCAAGAAGCAAGCAACTAAAACCAGCTCATACAGTGTGCAAGATATTCTTTTAACAGTTGTTCTTTTATTCAGGAAAATAGTCAGTTGTGCTATGTTATGAATCTATGTCTCATAATAAGGAATAGACTCAGTGTTAAAATATGATTCACAAGAACAAAGGACTGGCATGATCTAGTCCAAACCTATTGTAGGCAAATAAATGAAGTACTTCATTAATTTATCAGGCTCCATCTGAAAACTACTAAGATTGTTTGCCATTTCTCTTCTCACGGGCTCTTGGACACAACAGCATATTTTGCCTCAATGTCCCTGACAAGGGAAGGCAGCAGATTTGTTTCCTCTAACTCCCATCTGCATGAAGCACCCAGTCCTGGTTACACCTGCCTCATGATTGACCTAGACCGTTCTCTTGTGTCCACTACAGCTCAGACCCCTGTACCAGGCTGGTGAAAAAATTCTCTAGCCCTGGTATCTGCATTTTTTATGAGTTCATTTAAAAGCCCAAAACTGCCTGCTGAAGAGACACACTGTTAGCTACTCTCACTTAAATGAACTTTTTTTCTCATGCTGGGTCTATGTAAGGTGCATTTTACTTTCCTCTCCATTAATGTCTGGACACTAGCACCTGGAAAAATCCCACATCAAAAATAACAACTTTGGTATATCCAGAACTCTCCCCTATCTTCTTTCTGGCCCTTCACAGCTCTAATATTGGGAGAGAGATCCTGGCAAGACACTGTGATACCTTAAGGCCAGTCAATGCTTTGTGGGAAAAGGCAATGAAGAAGCGGAGAGGGGTAAGAGAAGTGAGCCTCTCTGCCCCCTTAGAGAACCACTCACCCAGTGTGCTTCACCATGCTGCACCAGAGTTAACTACCATTCTTAACTTCTTCACTCTTCCTCTTCCTTTCTCCCACCCTCCCTGGTGGGGATAGCAGCTAGCCACACTGGGCTGTGCTATGAGCCATACATTCACAAATAATTAAGTTTGGTACTGCACTCCTCCTTTCAACTGCTTATCAGAACTCCAGATATCCTTCTTCCTCCTTACATCTGAGTGCTAGTTAGGTCTTCAAAATATAAGGAAAATTTTACTTTCTAAGATTTTATTGCCGTCTTGCTCTGAAGGCAAGTTACAGTCTTAAGTTATAAATCTCTGTCCATTCTTTTGTTTCTGTAGTATTTTTTAACTATTGAATGGAGGGGAAGTAAACCCAACAGTTTTTAGATTGTACATTTCATCCATCAATATCTAAAGGCTTTAAAAAGGAAGGTAAATATCTGTAGGTGAAACATCTCTTCACAGCCTTGGGCTATAACTCAGAGGGAAAGGAGACTAAGGAGGTCTTGTACCTTTCTCAGGCTAGACTGCTCTAGGGGAGATGAAGAGGCTCCATGAGAATCTATAGATAGCCTGAGAAGCCATATAAATTACTAATTCCTTCCTAGGATGCCCTATAGGCCATAATGCTGCTTAGTATCTTCATAGCATTGCATGCTGTAGCTCTGCCCTGAGATGCCTGTCCCACTCCTAGCATGACTGCCAAGACAGGGTCATGCATACCAATGGCACCTGTCATAATGAACACCAATGGCACTTAATAAAATTTCCCTGATGAGGCCAGAACTGGATTTTCACTGATCCAGGACCTTAATCTTATGGAAAGGGTGGACAGGTGGTTGGAATGTCCCCATTTTACAGATGTAGAAATTGAAGCAATGAGGTGGATAGGCTTTATGAGAGGTCAAATAATAAGAGGTGATCATGTAATTACAGACTATATCCTAGGTCCCCTCTACATGTTACACTTAAAGCATGATTAACTAGGTAATCATGTGTTAAGTTGTGATCCAGATATACAGTCAACCAATTAAAGAAGTGATAAAACAAGCAATAAGCTACAAAGTTATTCCACAAAGAATATGCAATAACTTTGTAGCTTGTTCTAATCACTCTGATTGATTGAATGTCTGGCAAAGTGCTTCCCTATGGCTGGGAGCCCCATCATCTGAGCCCACTGCCATCCCCTTAGCTGACAAAGCTTGGAGTGGTAGCAGCATTGTCAGCTGCAGGAAAATGCATCCCCCTGCAAGGCTCATTGGCTGGGAGATTTACAGTGGGGGCAGTGGGGAGAATGCTGTCACCACTTTGAGCCCCACACCTCAGGAGACTTGCGGCTGTGGCAGGGTTCTCCATTCTCCCCATTTTAATCTCGATTAATTTGGTTATTGTGTGGGCCGGGAGCGATCCGGGTCCTTTTTTTGTGCTGCGGGCTGTGGCCAGCAGCCTGGACACGCTGGGTCGGAGAAAGCAGGCGACATGCTAGAATTAGGCACGGACGCGTAATGGTTGATTCAAGATTGTTTACTTACACCGTAGATGGTCGCGGTGTAGGCTGGACAGTTTCCCAGGCAAAGCTCCGCTTAAATCCCCAGTTTGAGGACTCGGACAAAAACTCTCACTCACACGGAGTTGTTGAAGCTCTGTGGATTCTTTTTGTGTGCAGGGAAGAGGGATACGTTGAGGATTGTGCTCGACGACGGGGAGAAGAATCGATAGGTGATCAGTCTATCGATTGGCAGCCGCAGGTCAAATCTCCGTAGAGGCACTCTTCAGCGTGCTCAAAGTTCTCCTGATGTTTGTGGAGTCCTCCAACTTGGGCAGAAACTACTCAAGCCTCTTATATGGCTAGCAAGCCAATCGCTAGCCGCCACGTGGGAATATTTTAACACTAGCCAATAATGGGGCTTGAATTTTAATACAAATGGCAGAAACTCCTTGCAACGTGCATTTCTATGCTGCAAAGAAGAAATGCACCCTGCAAAGAAAGCTTCAAATGGCGGGAAAATAATTCAGTGGTGCCAAAGCACACACAAAACAAAAATCACACCTTTGGGTTGTGACAGTTATCTTCACAAAATGCATTAGGGACCTCACTACACACGCAAGTAAAGGTGGAATGGAATTTGATGCGCAATCAACACAATTGAAGCTTGTCGGCTGAGGGTGCTGTAAGGCTGTGGCCCTTACCTGCCCAATGATTTATTGGGGTAAGCCACAGGGAGAACTGGATGGTTCTGTCATTACCCAGCCTCTGCTGTCCCTCTGCCACATCTTAATGTCTATTTTTAATTATTGGGAGTTGGATACAGGCTGGGTTACAAACTTACCTGTTCACTTGGATGGGCTTTTTTCATGGGGCTCCTTCTCTCCTTAAATCCCACCCTTATCACATTCTGCCAGATGATACACATATGCATCCTGCTTTTACATAGACCAGGTGGCAGATGATACATATACACTGCTGGTTTACTGAACAGAGAGCCCGAGTTCAAATTAATTCCTCCAGCTCTTTTGGGTTGTGATTTAAGCCAGCTACTTACAAGTTTATGAATCAACCTCTTTTGATCAGTTCAGGTAAGAGCCCACACAAAAATGAGCTTAACTCAATTTCTCTAGTGGGCATGGGCCAGTCAATTTATATCAAGCTTTTTAAGATCTGGAAGGTGATCACCTTAAATCAATTTCTCACCTGGTACATGGGGCACTCCATTTATAACAGTCCATTCAAGATCTATAGACTGATCAATTCAAGTCAACTTCTCCACAGTGCATGGGTCAATCAATTTCTAGCAGTCCATTCAGGGTTCCAGAATAAATGCAAAATAAAATCAGCCCCCTCCTCCTCTGCCCCACACAGAGTCAATCAGTTAATCCACAAAAAAAAAAAAAAAAAAAAAGACAAAGAAAATCAATTGCTTCCCAGCTCCAAGGCCAATCAAGTTACATCCATCCATCACCCATTGCTCATGGGGCAAAATCACCTGAAATTAATTTCACTATTGTTGGGCCAATCAGCTCACAGTTAATTTCACTGGGGCTTCTACCGTGCCTCAGTTTCTCTGGGTCAGGTTCAATGCCTTCACAAGAGAAGGTTTTCTCATGCTAGCCCCCTACTATCCTGTCCAAAAGAGGGAGGGGGGCACTCAACACTCAGCCAAAAAAAAAGGGGGGGGGGGAGGAAAAGAAAAGGAACCAAGGAAGAGAGCAAAAAACAAAGGAACACTGCCCCTTTAAGCTCATGGACCACAGTGTTCAGTCTGCTCTCCTGCTTTCTCTCTCTTGCTTCCACTGGCTCCTGACTCATGTATCTGCCACATTAGTCACCACCTGGCTGCCCTAGTGTGGCATCTCTGTGTGGCATGTCTTGAGCTCTTTCAGTGGTCCTTCAACCACTCTGACCAGTAGGCTGGTTTGCTTTCCCTGCAGGTATTCATGGGATGCCACCAGCAGAGAAGACTGCCAGTATTTCCACCAATCCTCTGGTTATGGCCCTCTCTTGGTTCCCCTCTCTGGGGCTAGAAGTACCTTCCTGCATGACTCTTCTACCAATCTGCAGGGAGCACAGAAATGCAGCAGCATGCTCCCCACTCTGCTCAAGCTTCCCTTTTCTCCTGTGGTGAATACTGCTTGTTCAAATTTCCCAGGGCTCATCTCCCTCTCTGTTCTCTTCCCCTCACACACCTCCTGTCATGCCACACATGCGCGGCAAGATGTGCAATTGTGGGATCACAAATTAAATCCTATTTCACCTTATCACCAGTGTGGGAAGAGCCTGAGATCATGATCCCAGGCTCCCCCTACACCAGCTCCCATGGCTATGAGCTCCACAGCTGATGGGGCTCCACAGGGCTCATAGTGTTCCCCATGCTGCCCCATCACCTCATAAGGCTCACAGCAGCAACAATATTCTTACCACTGCAAGCCCTGCAGTGAGCTCTGAAGCCAACAAGGCTCACACTGGGGCAGAATTCCCAGCACTGCTCCAGCTATGAGCCCTGCCAAGACCCATCAACTATGGGGCTTGCAGCTGTAAGAGCCAGGGCAACCAGTTTTTGTCTTTTAGCCCCACATCTCACACTACTGCCATTTAAGTTACAGGGCAAACTACAGTAGCTCAAAGTGGGAAAGGCCTATTTCCTGTGGGGATGAATTGCTGGACATTAGGGGCAGTTGAGGAAGAAGACTGCCTGGCCAAGTTCTCCTACCACTTTCTTTCCTCCTGGAGGAGCTCCTGTCTATGTGGTGACTTTACTGCATAGGTCTAATGCTAGTTTTTGCAGTGAGAAGTATCATTAATACTAGCGTTTTGGTAATAGTGGAAGTTTGGCTTTAAAACAGTCACACATGTTCAGTCAGGCTGCCAAAATTTGCCTGAGGAACATAGTTCCAGTTTCATAGTTGGTAGGGTCGGAAGGGACCTGAGCAGATCTTCAAGTCCAAGCCCCTGCCATGGGCAGGAAAGAATGCTGGGATCAAACAACCCTGGCAAGGTGTCTATCTAGTCTCCTTTTGAAGACCCCCAGGGTAGGAATGAGCACCACTTCCCTTGGAAGTTGGTTCCAGATCCTAGCCGCTCTGACTGTGAGGTAGTGCCTTCTGATATCTAGCCTGAATCTACTCTCAGTCAACTTATGGCCATTATTCCTTGTTACTTCCAGTAGTGCTCGGGGGAACAGGGACTCTCCCATTGCCTGCTGGTCTCCCTTGGCCAGTTTATAGACACCCACCAGATCCCCTCTCACCCTTCTCTTGTGGAGGCTGAACAGGTTCAGGTCTCATAGCCTCTCCTCATAGGGCCTGCCCTGCTGCCCCCTGATCATGCAAGTGGCCCTCCTCTGGACCTTCTCCATGTTGTCCACATCCCTCCTAAAGTGCGGCGCCCAGTACTGGATTCAGTACTCCAACTGCGGCCTGACCAATGTCATATAGAGGGGGAGGATCACCTCCTTGGACCTGCTTGTGATGCATCTATGGATGCATGACAAGGTGCGGTTAGCCTTCCTGACTGTGTCCCCACATTGGTGGCCCATGTTCAACTTGGAGTCTATAATGACTCCAAGATCCTTTTCTGCCTCTGTGCTGACAAGAAGTGAGTTCCCCAACCTGTAGGTATGCTGCTGGTTCTTTCTTCCTAGGTGCAGTACCCTGCACTTGTCAATATTGAATCCCATCTTATTCTCATCTACCCACCCCTGTAACCTGTCCAGATCCAATTCCAGCCTGTCTCTCCCTTCTAGCGTGCCCACTTCTCCTCACATCTTAGTGTCATCTGTGAATTTGAACAAAGTGCTTTTCATCCCCTCGTCCATAAGAGGAAGGTGAGAAAAGGTTATGCTTAACTTACTGAAACCTCAATAAAAATGGACAAAAAGGCACCTCTAGTGTGAGGACTATTACTTTGCTGCATAGCAAATATCTGTTGCAAATACTGGAGGTCAGAATTGGAAGTGTAATTATCTAGTCTGAGACTGGGGTGGCAGTGAGGGATGGGCTGGCTGCAGCAGTGGCAGTAACTACTGTTCTTACGCCCCCTCTGTGTGGATATCTGGAGCTGGTGCCATGGTCATCCATCCTTTTTTACATTATAGCTGGTTCGAGCGTGCTTCAAGAAAAAGTTAAAAGTGTCTTCCAAAATACAACATTAGGTAACATAGTGATTGAAGTCACTACCAGCTTTCCCTGTGCTACTAAGTGTATGCACTATTTATTCATACTACCTTTGAATTACAGGTTTTTTTTCTTTTATACATTTATTCCTGACAGCTGTGTTTGCAGTATAATTACAGCAACAGTAGAAGTACTTTTCTTTAATTCTTATCTTTTTAGTTAGTTTTCTATAATAACTGCTTTTAAATTTTGGACATTTAGCTGTGATGCAATGACATTGGTTTCTTTAGTAATATTATAAATAAATAGAAGTTTCTGGTTGAGAATAATTTAAAAAAAATAGGAAACAGTGTTATCTCTTCTGTGAACCAGTGAATAATTTAATCTACTTTTCTACTTAGAAGAAAAGCTACTGCATGTCATTGTCTTCATCTGTTAAAGCACTTGAATTCAGCCTTGATTTGAGTTCAGGATGCCTCCATGAAGTGGCAGTTGTTTGTTATATTTCATTTTTTGTCCACAGAAGCTTTTTTTTTTTACTTTTATTTTTTATATATACTTTGCTTAGCCAAATGTGATATAACACTCTTTGCTGTGTATCTCAAATGTGAGTCTGATTGATTGGAATTGGTTGCATTGGCAAAATCACCTGATGAAGATTGAATGTTGTTTCAGCTCTGTCCTTGATTTCTCGAGGGTGTTTCATGTGATGAAAGAGGTCATTCAAGCTCAAGGGAATCAAATTTATTTGGTTTCTCTGAAAGTCTGCATTTTAGATGGACTCTGAACAATCTGAGGAGGAAAAAAACAAATGGAAAATTACTATAACCCCTTTGTGGGGTTTAGTTTCATTGATAACTCAGAAGCAACATCAAAACAAAACATTGTCCGGTTTTCTTTCTGGCATAAAGCTATTCCAAGGGATCATCTTCCAAATAAAACTGGACAAAAATGATGACTGATTATTGGGGGGGGGGGCAGGGGGAGAAAGGGGGGAGGTTGAATGCACACTGGAAAACAATTTATTTTGTGACTACGTTTAGATTTTGCCAAATCAAGCAATTAAAAATCAGACAAAAAACTAAAATGTTTCATTTCAGTGGTTCAAGATTTTATGCAAGATTACTGTATTTACTCAAATCCAAGATGAGGGTTCCCCCCCCCCCCCCAAATCAACATGCCTGCCTGGACCAGGCAAAAGCTCAATTATGGCTTTGGCCCTGAACCCACATGGCAGGGGAGGGAGCTCAGAGGGCGTGTGTGTGGGACAGACAACAGAGTGGGAGGATACATGGGGGACACTATGTGGTAGGGGTGTGCAGGGGAGATCCATGGTATACTGCTTAGAGAGAGCACAGGGGAAACTGTACAGCTTGTCCATCCCCAAAGCTCTTTCATTTACATTGTTAAAAAAAATCTTTTAACTTCTTAATTAATCAAAAGACTTCTGGGGGAAAATGTTTTCATTTCAACACAAATCTATTTTCTTTTTCTTCTTTTACTTTCCAGAAAACTGGAAAAAAAAAAAAATCTTTGTTTCAAGCCCCTCTAGAGTTGTTGCCATTTTCTTTACATCTCTAATGCAAATGACATTTGCTGCAGTATGCTAATAAAATGCAACTCTTTCAGAAGAAGAATCCTACCACCCTCTTACTTTCTCAAGATTACCCTTGACATTGGACACTATACCCAGATACAGAAGTTACACTTATTGAACAGTAATACATACACATATGCAGAACCCAGGCATCTGGGACATGCATGCAAGCATACGTAAAAACCCAGGCATCTGAAACATGAACGTAGATACACAGTTGGTAGGTGCAGGGCAAAGTGGATGACAGTTGGCTGGTGACTCGTGGCCATGACGGTTCATACCATGAACATGAATGTTCATGATGATCCTGCCAGCCAATCAGGGTTGGCTTGGCCATTTGGCTCAGCTTGGGAGCCATCAGTAGCCTAGGGAGCCCTAAGGGCATGCTGGCAAGCATGTAAGAGCTTCCTTTAGCTGCTGGGCTTGGGCTATGCAGACAGGCTCTGAGCCGCTACCTCCCCTCCCCCCAAGTCTATTACAGTCTAATGGGAAAAATGGTGGATCCAGCAAGAGGCCAGATTCCATTTCTCAGCAGCCCCTGCCTACATCACTGCAGCTGGTTTCCATGGAGACCCTAGTTGCACTGGTGCTGTGACAACACAGTGCCAGGGTTCCATGGAGACCAGCCTCAGCAGTGCTCGCAGGGCATGTGGCTAGGCAGGGAGCTGTTCCAGGGATGGGGATGGGGCTGGTATCTTGTAGCAGTGACAGCATGGTCTGGAGCCAGGGCAAAGCTGTGATCTGCTGCCCTACTAGTGCTGCTGGGGCCAGTCTCCATGGAAACCCTGACCCTGCATTGTTATGGTACTACTACTACTGGGATCTCCATGGAAGCCAGCTGCAGTGATTTGGGCAGGGGCTGCTTAGAAATGGAGTCCAGCATGAGTCGGACTTTGCCTGCCCCTGGTGTAACATGTGTTCTGCTTGCTCCTGACCTAACCTCCAGCACTTGGAGTAAAGTTTGAAATAAAAGCGCTTCCACCTCAGACTTCTTGAACAGCTGTACTTAGCCTATATGATTGCATTTATTCTGTATTACATAAATACTTATAAATCCCATTTTTAATATATAAAAATGTTACCGTTACTGCCTCAGAACTGAATTTTTATTCAGTGTCTAGCTCTAATGAACCAGCACAGAGATATTACAAGGCAGAAGTCATTCAACAATAAAACCTTGCTTGTTAATCTTGATAAGGATTGGAGTAAAAAATTAGGATCATATTGATCTTAAGGCTACTGAAATTCAGCCTAGGTTTGTACAATTTTCAGCAACTTCATATCCATATTGGGATTATTAATAATTCCTACAATAGGGCAAGCTTCATATTTTTTCACAGCTTTGCTAAACATTTTTCAATAGCCCACAGTTGAAAATAGCCCTTTATAATATGACAGCTACAACTAATTCACTATAGTATGTTAAGTACCCTAGGTTAATATCAAATTATGTACATTACTTGGTATTCTTGTCACTATACATTATGATTCAATTCAACTAATATGATACTAAAATTCTACTAAAAAAAACAACAGGAAAAAATTATATTTGTTACAGAATAAAGAATTATTAAGTAACATGAGTTATAAGGAATATTCAATCAATATAACATTAACAATTAAAGAAGCTCATCTATTGATCTTACTACAAAACTTGTCTAAACAGTTCTGATTTGTCTCTTGGGGAAATAGTACCACCAAAATAGAGATTCCAATGTTAGTTTTTGTAACATCGTAATGTTATTCTCAAATACTGTGTAAGTCTAGAAGAAATTTCTGTGTTTAAGTAAGTGCATAAACCTCAGTTTGCACTCTGCCTCTAGTACAGGGTGATGCCATTTCCTTTAGAACATAGGAGAAAGCACTCACTGTTGTGGTAGTAGAGCTGGAGCTGTCTGAGTGGAACAACTAGATGCCACATGGGGTTTTGCAGAGGTGGTTCTCCTCTGTGGTGGTTCAATTGTCCCCCAGGACTTGGATTAACCCCTTTGGCTTTTCAGCACTACAATCGAGAAGGAGGAAAAAAGGCAGTAGTCCACTCCTACTCACTTCTGCCCAACTCATAATTAGTAGAAATGCACTTATTTATCAGAGGACTCAAAACAAGAAAAAGTAGAAAAACTAAACTATTCTTTCAATATCCTTCAGATTTGCAATGCACTATTGGGAGGCTCCCTCTACCACTGCAGCATGTATTTTGTATTATGTATTTTGCATTATATAGCATGTATTTTGCGGCTCAGTGTCCAGTGATGTCAGACAGCTGCATTTCAACACAGCTCAGAACATTAATAGCTGTTCATAGCTTTCACTTACAAAATATCACCCCCCACTCCATATTGATTAAAAAATATAGGTGAGGCACCACAACAAGCAACAAAAATATTAAATGTAGAAAGTCTACTTACCATCTAGATTATAAAAAAAAAAAATACAAACTGAAAGATTGCACATGCTTTGCAATGGATGATCACTGACTATGCTGACTATGACAGTCAATTCTCTTTTTTGTTCAAATGCCATTTTTTACAACATTCCCTGAGATAGTTCCCTTGCCTCTGTATCTTATCTTCCTTCCCAAATGGATTAACACCATGGCAGGATAACCCATCATGTAATGATTTTAATAATATTTATTCGTAAGTTTGTTACTCCTCCTAGCTCCTGCCTGAGGGTCTCTTAGAACACCATGTAGTTCATTAGCAAGCACACTGAGAAGTCAATGAGGCAGATAGAATGTGTAGATAACAAAACATGATGTTTAACTCTTCTCTAACCTTTTAAAAATGTACAGGCTTATTCAATGCTAATTTTCAGTAACACCACATGGTGTTGTGAATGATATATAATTAGGACCAATGGAATTTCAACAAATTATTTATCATGCAAGGTAATCATGGCATTTTTAACCAAGAAAAAAAAATCCATAGAAAATTAGGTGAATTTTATATCCAGACCAGAAAGTTCTTCTTAACTTATAATCTGTGTTCTATACAATAGATGTTTATGAATCACAGTAAAATAATGTTGACTTAAATGTAACCATTGTATAAACTTTAAAAATATTCCTAGTTATTCCCCTTGAACATTGTATACTTTGTAACATTACTGTTTATTTTGTAATGTTCTGTAATAAATTTATATGTGGAGAGAATATTAAATGTAAAATAGGTATATATTTCCATTTGAACCCATGGAGAGACATGTAAACACATTTCCATGCTTAAAAGAGAATATACAACTAAACATTTTTATAAGTGCAATAAAGTCATATGCATTATAAATAAATAAATAAATAAACAAACAAACAAATAAAAAGGATGCCATTTAATGCCTCTGTAAGCATTGTGCTGGTACTATGGGTGTTGCAATTGCTCTCTGGCATTTATTCTCAGTGTTTTTCCTTACTTGCCTGTCATGCCTTGATGGAAAAATAGATATATTGAGAGAGAATGCAGAGCTTGGGAGGTGGTCTTCCTTATATGCCTTGGGATTTCTTCACAGGGCTCCTACCTCCCCTTCACCCTGTCCTGATCACACCTGAGATGTCCCTGACTTTGGTGTTGCTCCGGGTATTCCTTTGCTGTCTCTTCTTCTGATGGGTCTTGTGGTTATGAGCATCCCGCTCTGTTCCTTTCTTGTCCGGTCTTGGCTAACCCTAGGGAGATGGTATTCCTCGGCCCTCTCTTGGACTTGAGCTGTTCTCTTCACAGCCCCAGTGAGGATTAAACAGAAGTCCACTGTCAGTCAGTCGGTCCTTAGATCCTCAGGGTCCCAGCCTCCATGACTCTTTAGCAATTTAGGCAGATGTCTACAGTTTGTGACCGGGGTCCTTCCCTCCAGGTAAAGAGGGCTGAAGAGTTTGCTTTACTCCCCACAGCTCCTCACTCCAGCTTCTCCTGTCTTCTCTCCCACAGGTGAAGCCCTTCCCCAGATTGGCACTCACCAGGACCATCACTCACCTGCTCCTCCTGGACATTGCTTCTGCTCCTCAGTCCCTGGTAAGTACTTGCCTCCACAGTTGCTCTGCTCGCCATTCCAGTTTCACTTATTATCATGGCTCTGTCCTCTCTGGCTGTCTTCTGCCCCATTGGTAGTCTGTCTCCTCTCCCTGCAGCTCTCTTACCTTCCAGCTCCTCACCCAGGAACCAATCCATCCTGGCCCTGCCCCCATGTGCAGCCCTGCCAGAGTCCAGGCAGAACTTCATTAAGAACACCTGAGTTCCCAGTGTTCTGCATTGTCCTGCTTCTCCTGCTGTGGTCTGACTGTAGGTAAGTTTTCTTCTTGGCTTCTGGTGGCATGTCACCTTCCCCCCATAACAGGCACTGTATTGGGTGCCCTGTTACAGCCTCA
This sequence comes from Alligator mississippiensis, assembly GCF_030867095.1. Classification (NCBI taxonomy): domain Eukaryota; kingdom Metazoa; phylum Chordata; order Crocodylia; family Alligatoridae; genus Alligator; species Alligator mississippiensis. Next base: position 281,531,219 of record NC_081824.1, read on the forward strand.
AACATCTCGTCCTGTCAATAGCCTTCTCATGTCTATTACCATAAGACTTATTTTCATATGTGAGGCATTAAAACCTGTGATTGTATTTGGAATACAGTAAGTGTTTTGAAATTATACCTAACTCTTTTTTTCTTGCATGTCAAATCCCAAGGCAATGCTATCAGGAAAATGGTCATGTCTAAGAAACTGTCTTACTGTATCTCAGTGACAGAGCTGCTATTAGAAAGTGAAGTCATTGTTCATAATGTCTGTGGCAGAAAAGCTTCTGCTTGCCAATCCTAAGAAAGGTTTAGTTAAAGAGGCCTTCATACTCTTGCAAATAATTACTGTTTATACATTACCTATAGGGAAGGATGACATAGCTGTCTAATCAGTTTTCTATATTCTAACTCAGAAAAATTGAAGGGGCACTTGGAGGAGATGGATGTGTTCAAATCAGCAGGCCCAGATGAACTTCATCCAAGGGTGCTGAAGGAATTGGCCAGTGTCATAGCAGAGCCACTGGAATGGCTGTTGGAGCACTCATGGTGCTCAGGTCAGGTCCTTCGATATGTATCTCATCCTATTCTTATAAACAAACTGAGTGGCTATGACATAGAGGATTACATGGTCAGGTGACTGGCAAATTAGCTTAAGGGTAGCACCCAGAGAGTAGTGACGGATGGATCAGTATCGACCTAGAAAGGTGGGCAGTGGAGTCCTCCAAGGCTCAGTCCTTAGACCTGTGCTGTTCAATGTCTTCATAAGCAACTTTGATGAGGGTATAGAAAGCACTCTGTCCAAATTCATGGATGACATGAAATTATGGGGTATAATAAACACATGAGTGGGAAGGGATTGAATGCAGGTAGACCTGGAAAGGTTGGAAAAGTAGGCAGAAAAGAATAGGATGCAGTTCAACAAAGACAAGTGCAAAGTGCTGCATCTAGGGAGAAGGAATCACCAACACACCTATAGACTAGGGGGGGAACCTTGACAGCACAGTGGCAGAAAGGAATCTCAGATTTATAGTTGACTCCAAGATGAATATGAGCCATCAATGCGATGAAGTAACCAGTAAGCTAACCACACTTCATCGTGCATTAGCAGGTGCATCTCATTTGATCCAGAGAGGTGATACCTCCCCTCTATGTGGCATTAGTCAGACTGCAGTTGGAGTACTGCATCCAGTTCCAGGTGATGCACTTCAAGAGGGATGTGGAGAACTATAAGAGGGTCCAGAGGAGGGCCACTTGTATGGTTAGGGGCCTGCAGGTAAGGCCCTATGAGGAAAGACTTAGAGACCTAGATCTCTTCAGCCTCCACAGGACAAGACTGAGGGGGGATCTTGTGGCCATTTACAAATTCATCAGGGGGGCAACAAGAATTAGGAGATGCTCTGTTTACCAGGGCACCCCTTGGAATAGCCAGAAACAATAGCCACAAACTGACAGAGAGCAGATTTAGGTTCTTTACAATAAGGGCTGCCAGAATCTGGAATGGGCTTCCAAGGGAGGTGGTGATCTCCCTTACTTTGGGGCCCTTTAAGAGGAGACTGGACAAGCACCTGGCTGGCGTCATGTGACCCCAGCACTCTTTCCTGCCCAGGGTAGGGGTTGGACTCAATGATCTATTGAGGTCCCTTTCAACCCTAACAACTATGAAACTATGAATTTTGGATATATAAAGGGTCATCGCATGAAAGCAAATCTGCATATACAGAACCCTCATAAAGTGAGGGAAACCTGTATATCAATTTCAAAACAGCAAGACATGGCAGGAAAGACAGGGAAAACTGCCTTAGACAGGTGTGTGTGCCAACATTGAAACCCAGCCCTGAGATGGCCCCTTGTCACAACAACTCCCTCAATAATCTACTAAGCTAAACAAACTGACTCAGCAGAACTGATTGGGATAATTGTATGGTGAAGTGACAGATACTTCCCATGACAAGAGTTTGCAACTGCTTTGCTTTTGCAGAGAACTCATGTAAAGGTTACTTCAGGGAACCCATGCCATTAATGACCAATGCAAAAAGTCAGACAAAATGATCACTGGATGACCTTTTATGAAGTTAACTACCGTAAGTTCATCTTGGAGGACCAAGTTTAGTTTTTCAGGCATGTGCAAGCATCAGTATTCTTACATTGTGTGACATAGCTTTCACTACCTCTTCCTCTCCCATTAGATTGGTGTCTTTACACATAATTAATTTGGTATCAGATTAAATTGCAATGGCCTGCTCCCAATCAATGTGCTTCTGGGTTTGTTTTAAATACTCATTCTTCTTGTGCACATCCTGGAATAAAAGAGCATTTCTTGTATAAAATAATCACCAGCTGTGCAGTTATATAACTTCTACTCGACTTGATAAATACCTAGTTTTCCTGTATTTTGAACACAGCTGCTGTTCAACATTTTTCATCTGTTATTAATACAGGGCAAAATAGATGCTTCCCCTTCTCCCCCCCAGTTTTGCAGTTGTTTTAGAGCCTATAAATTTTGATACTACATCTCTTTCAGTGAGAAGGACATCTTTTTTTTTTTTTTATCTTGGTGTACACCTTTCAATGCTATGCAATTTGCAGTGATGATAAATAATGTCTGAAGGACTTCTGAGTTGGCTTTACAAGTCTGAGTAATCAAGTCTTGTTGATTTTGAAAGACTTCAAGATTTCGAAGGAAAAAAAAATCATCTCAGGTTTCTCTTTCAAGGACAGAAATTTAGCCAACTGCAGCAACAACTTCAAAGGCTTGGGAATCTCAGTAGCCAGCTTTTCACAAAACACTAAATGCTGTAGTTCTGAATCAAACTGATATAAATTGGATTGCCACATTTCCTTTTCTAGGAAAAGGAGGTACTTTGAGGTACATCACAGGAACAATAAGGCATTTTCTTTTCATGAAAAATCTATTTTACCAGATCTACCTTTGACTAAAACTAAGCTGAGCTCAAACAAAAACTGACCACTACAATGGTGTGAGACTTGGCCTTGCACTTATGTCTTGGCAAATCACAACAAGCACATCTGTTGTTTCAATTCAAAGACCTGATTGGCCATGATCTGTCCTGAGTGATTGTATATGGTGTTATAAGTAATATATTTTGTAAAAAAATTGGATGAGTCTGTTTTAAATAAGAGAGATTCAACTTCCATTATACATTAATCTCTTAAGACTAAGACACTCTTATGGAGTCACTCATATTGAAATTTAGGAACCTAAGTTGTAGCATTTCAGTCTGAAAATGTGGATATTTATATACCTTGTCCATTACTGAGGTTTATATGTGCCTGTTTAACATCACCCATCACAGGACCTATAAAGGAAGAGAGAGACCAAAGTTACTGAAGTTTGCCTCTTAGAATGATTCCATTCAAGATGACAGGGAGGAACTATTGGTTGCACAGTCTCAATCCACTGTATGGACTGGGTTTCATGGCACCCCAGAAAGCATTGTGGCAAGTAACACATCTCCCTGCTCTCTTTTCTGTTCCACATGGTTGGGGAGGGAGAGGGTGGAGGAGGAGTCATAGGAGCTGGACTAATTTTTCATGCAGATAAATATATTAGCTTACTGAATCTAAAATATTCTAAAATGCTGCTTGTCAGTTGTGGAAACAAAATCTTTCTCCCACATACATGAGCCCTCAACTAAAAAACCTGTATGATATCTTTCATACCAGGATGGTATTTTATCCTATAACTGTAACTCTTAACCCTGCCTACCAACATAGATATTCTGAAAGCACCATTACTTTGTACTCTATTCCCCAAGGCTTTCTGAAGGAAACAAAACAAAACAAAACCTTCTCTTTGCCAATCCCTTACCATTTTATATTTATACAGAACTTAGGGACAGAAAAGACAATTAGACTATTGTGGCTGACTTTCTCTTTATTACTTTACTCCAGTTATTCCGGTTATCCTGTATTCCACAATGGGATGCAGCTTTGATATTTTTCTGCTCTTGTGAGGGGGGGGGAAACAAACAAACAAAGAAAAAAAAAAAAAAACAAGCTCTGACAGATGTGGCAATACAAGAGGCTTTTTATAATAATTATTAATATAAAGTTATCACTAGTTGAAACCCACTCACTGAGACTGATGTCCACTGTGCTAGGTACTGTGTAAACACATAGCAAAGAGATGGTTCCTGTCACAAGAACATTAGAATTTAAATATATAACAGCCGCAAAGGCTTGCTTGGCTGCAAGCTGAGTGGCTGTGCCTAAGAACTTTGCAAGAAAGATGGCAAAAAGTTTGCAAAGGGTGCAATAGCTTTTCCAAATGAAGGGTATGCTGTGCACAATGTATGCTTTCTACTGGAGGATTTTAACTGTTACCAGAGCCCCCATTGCAAACCCCAGGCTCTGACTGGCTACTATGGAGCCATAAAAAGCTGAGGGAGGGAAAAGCAGTTGGGGAGAAGCTGGAAGAGAGTAACATCAGTTTGGAGAGAGGGGGTGGAGACTCAGCTCCTCCTCCCCAGCAAAGGGAAGGGAGCTGAGGCTTGCTGGGGAGCAGATTTCAGGATTGAGGAGAGCCTAAATCATCCCAGGAGAAGCTGATTCCCTACTAGGGTCGGAGCTGAGCAATCAGGGACATGGGTACCCAGGGAAAGAGTGGGGATGGGTTGGTAAGCTAGCTGGGAGGGGAAAGTTAAGCCTGGTCAGCCATTTGCAGAGGGAAGTCCTCTGTTTGAACTGGAAAGGCTTGTACTGCAGGATCAGAGACCAGCAGAGGGAATCCCATGTCTGCATCCAGAGGTGCTGTGGGACTGAGAGAACCCAAAGAGTTAGTGGGCTGTGAGAATCCCAAATCTGCATGGGTGTGTGAGGGGACACTTAACCCCTAGTGTTTGCAGGAGGTGTATTTTTTGGAAGGAAACTAAATAAAAGGCACCTATTACCTGCAGTGGCTGATCAAAGACCTGTTTTTGCTGAGTTACCAAGGAAGATGGAAGCCCACTTTCCCAGAAGCCTCACCTCTGCCAGCTAGTGGTGGATCATAGTTAAAGCTGTGTTGCCATTTATTGTTATGGGAAGGGGGTTGTGACCAGAGGGAAATCAACCTGGGTTATCAGGGGGAAACTGTTTTTAAAGGGTTATAACCAGGTGAATGTAATCACTGAGGTTGTTTGATGCAAGTGGGATTGCCCACTGTGGTGTAATTATTCATCTAATGTTGCAGTTTTAGATTCTGTTCAAATTGTTGGTTTTATTATTAAGTATAGATAGATATTTCTTCTCTTGAAGAAACGTTTCTTTTCTGTATATAGTTGTACATAATAAAGAAACCAATGTGTTTATTAGGTTTGGAGCAAATTCTTGGGTGGTGAGTGAGGCACACACCCCTCCATGGGACACCTCAGTCAGCAGACCTACATGAGGGGGTTCCCAGGGCTACTGGCATACTGAGGTTCAAAAATCTGGCACATAATCCAGCCGAGCATGCCAAAACAGGTTACAAATAGATAAAACAAAGAGTGAGAAATAAAGCAGAGGGCCTTGTTACAGGGTAGCATTAGGTTACTTCTAGAGCTCTTAACCATGGAACTGGCTGCATATTAACACCTTTTAAGTGATTTAAAGCACTCATCATCATTCAATTTAACATTACACTACTCCAGGGCAGGATTATCTCTAATGCACTTAATTTTGCTCCTATTCCATTACCTTGTGGACACTCACCACAGCTTTTTTGCCTAAGTTGAAGTCCTCCAGCACCCCAAGAGGCAGTGGGTGAGTGGGGAAGCTGGGGCACAGCACCTGTCTAGGAGCAGATTGAGCCAGTCTAAACTGTGTGCACCGGCTACCTCAGCTCTGGCAGTGCAGAGGTGGTGTCCTTATCCCCACAGACTGGCTTGCTAGAGCTGGGAGCACCAGGGCTGTCAACACTTGCGCTTCCCAGCAAGAGCAGTGAGATTGTCCTGCTCCTAGCCCTACCCCTGCTCACCAAGCCTTTAATAGCAAGTCATAGCTGTGAAGGTGGGGGACAGTCAGAGCTGGTTTTTCACCTTACCATGTGACTGCTCTCCTAAATTGAACAGCACTAAGCCAATTAAGATTCATTTTACTTACAGGGTAAGGTCTGCCAAAGCCCAGAGTTGTGGCAAAATTAAATGATTTATTCAAGGTCACAGCAATCAGTGATAAAGCTAGGAGTAGAACCCAGGTCTTTTGTCACCTTGTTCAACACTGTACTTGAAGGAGCTTTCTATTTTTCTTTTTCTATGAAACTGGTTCTACTTACCTGAGAAAACAGAAAATGTTCACTCTATGGTTCTAATCCAGTTATGTAGCAACATTTTTAAACACTTGATCACATAAATTAAATCATTTTGTAAATAATAATGTTGTTCTACCAGCATGGGCCTGGATAGTAGAAATTGGCCTGATTTTATTGAATGATCCTATGATAATCCAATATTCAAACAAAATGAAGTTAAACTTGAGAAAACCAAGTGGATATTGAAATCCACCTACCTGAGACTGCAAAGCTCCAAGGTCCCTTATTATGGAAGGCTTTTTTAGACTAAAAGGCCTTTTCAGTTTCACAAAATTCTCTTGGAGATTTACAGTTAGAAGTGCCATCTTTTCACCCATGCATTGATGAACAGTTCTTATGCCATGAATCAAAATAAAAACACACTCATCATACATTCATGGAAAACTGCATTAACAGTACTTTCTGGAGGTATTTATATACATGCTCTGGGATGGGAGAAATGGGGAAAGTGAGCTGCTCTAATTAAAGTGCCTGAAGTATCTGATGTAGCAGCATCCCCACACTTAAAAATGATAGTGGGGGTGCTTGAACTAAAGCTCAGCGAATGAGCTTTAGTTAAAGTCCCCCCCACTGCCATTTTAATTGTGGGGGTGCTGATACACAAAATGATGGAGTCTGCTCCAACACACTGTAATAACATCATGTTGGATCAGTCTTGCTGTTCATGTATAGGTGCCCTGGAGTTGTAAAAGTAGATGTTTCATTTGAGTTGGTTCTGATTGTCCCAAGTTTGACTTGGATCAAAACAGGAGAGGCACAGGCCTTTATACCTGTAGACCTTCCATGCTTCATGGCCATGCCTCTGCCACAGCCTGATAGGTTTGTACCTGGAATTACTTAGTGAAATGAGCTGCAGTTAATTTATAGATGCATACAATGATGCATGTGTGTGGGAGTGGCAGGGGACTATTAGCACATTTTCTCTGACATACTTCACAGGTACTTGAATCAGGACAGGTGGTGTAAAGGCTTTCTCCTGGGAGAAATGCAAAATCTTTTTGCAGCCTAAGAAATAGGGAGGCTCAAGTTGGTTAAATTATGGAAGAGAAACCATTCCAGCTAATGGACACATTAGCAAAAACACAGAACTTCTTTGAAAAATGCAGTGCAGCTCATTTCCCAATGATCTGTCTTGTTCATCAAGTTTTTATTAAATTTATACATCTCAATTCAATGTTGATTTGACAGAAGAAAAACCTTTATTACTTTTGCTATATGCTGTAGAATATGGAAGCATAAACCTACTATTCATAAAAGCAGAAAGGAGTGATGGCTGAAGGACAGAACCATGCAGTATTACTTATTATATTATGTAGATATGGATGCAAAAGAAATATTTTCCCTTCTTAATGATATTGGAGATAATTATGGTGACTACAGAAGTCCTTGACAATCAAGATGAATATTTGCACTGTAGATGAATGTGTCCTTTGTTTAGTCAATGAATCAAAATGAAATAGAATAAAACCTTTTGTTTTTGACTTAGAAGAGAAATCTTAAAGTATTTCTCCAAAAGCCATCAGGGGTAAACACATTAGGCAAGATGTATTTGAGAAATGAAATTTGGCAGGGTGGCATATAAAATTATTGAAATAAAAAGAACGCACAAGCTACAAATGTGCTGTTGCTGTCATTTGTATTTAAAAGTTCAGAATTCTAAAATGCACAAATGGAAAATAATTCAAAGGTTAGAGAACAGATCTGGAAGGGATGCAAAATCAAACAAATTGTAAAATAACAAATGCTATTTCTGAAAGAAACTGTCAAGGGAAAAAATGCCAAGGCACAGACATGGTTTATCTGATATATACACTGGCTAGGGCTTGTGATAAACTCCTGAATTCAGGACCAGATATCTTGAGGAGCAAAAAACTGGTTTGACCCTGGATCATAATGTATAAGATCTGTTTTCTTGGAGGGTGTTTCTTGATAAAGTAAATCTGATATCTCCCCTACCATCATCTTTTATTTTGGTTAGAACATTTTCAAATACCAAACTCTTAATGATAGGAAAACACAGATCAAAATATTTTAGAACAGGATTATTTTGGTGAATTTAGCTAAAGAGGCTTGGTTAATTAAATTTGGCAGAAGTACTAATTTTAACAAAACGCTGTTCTTTATGGTAAGCCAGTTAGTTGAGATATGCTTAATGGGGAAAATATGGTTCAAGCCCAGATGTTTCCTGGGGTCTGATTCAAACTCAATTACTCTTAATAGCAGTGGTTTCTGTATAATGAAGAAGGCTTTATGGTGAAGCCTTAAGTTAATTTAATGAATTTGGGGCCTGGTGTCTTCAAGGATTTTTAATTTTTTGAGATTGTCTGTCTTCTCCTTTAACACCCCTGTAACCCTGAAACCTGAGCAAGAGGTGGAATTCTGCTTCCCTTTTGGCACATCTCCACAAGATGCTATGTTGCTGTAGCAACACACTATGGTGACATAGCACTGGTGGGAACTGTCATGATCCAAATGGTATGATTTTGTGTGTGTGCACTTCAGCAATGCAGAATTATTTCCCGCCACATGGAACTTTCTTTGCATGGTGCAATTCTCAGTTGCAGAGAGAAAACCCCGGTGCAAAGGAGTTCCCGCCACCCGCATGCAAATTTGTTTCCCACTATTGGCTGTTTCTAAATTATTCCCACATGGTGGCTAGCGATTGGCTTGCTAGCCGTATAAGAGGCTTGAGCAGTTTCCACCCAAGTTGGAGGAGAACTTCACATCCATCTCGTGAAGAACTCTAAGCGCGCTGTGGAGCCTAACAAACTCCGCATGTGCCTTAAAGGAGGATACAGGGGCCTGATCAACCTCTAGCCTCTCCCCGTCGCCACCTGATCCATCGACGTACCCCACCCTGCGCGCTCGTGGAGAGTCACCTTTCGGACTCTCATTTCGGTCGGTCCACGGAGCCTAGCAAACTTCGTGTGTGTGTATCCAGAGCTCTGTCCAGGTTGTTTCAAGAGGCTCAAGTTTTCTGAGGGTCTTGTTCGAGTTTTGTTTTCGTTTTGTAACTGCAACTCAAGAAAGTTTTCCTGCCTGCACCACGACCAACTACGGTGTAAGTAAAACAATCTTTAATCAACCTCTACGCGTCAGTGCCTAATTCTAGTTCGCCGTGCCGACCTTTTCCCCGGCCCACGTGCCCGGGCTGCTGGCCACAGGCCCTCGGCCCCGACAGGAACAAACTGTGATGCTACAGATATGCTGCCATAGCAATGCATTCCCTCACTATAGTGCATTGCTATGGCAATTTAGTGGCTACAAATAACTGTACACCACTGGCATGGTGCAGTAATGGCTGTTACTGTGCCTTAATTTAGTACTTCCTTTAGGTAACAACAGCACGATAGCAGCTCATGGAGACGTGCCCTTTGTACAGCTACGAGTACATACAAATATTAGGAGGAGGTTAGATAATATTAGACGTGGCCACCTGATCTAACTTTGTTCACCCAAGTGCAGACCTTGCACTTAGACAGGTCCCCAGTTAGGTTGATCTAAGTGCGAACTATATAGAAGTTCAGAGAGGTTATATCAGCCTTAAAATAGTCAATGTGATCCAAGTTAACTGTACCTTGGATATGGCAAGACTGATCTAACGAAACTTCTGTACAGTTCCAAGCACAGCCCTGGGACTGGGAAAGCCCAGCTGCTGCCCCCACTGCGTGTTCCTTTATGCCTTATCTTATGCTAATCTGTTGGATTTAGAGCAACTCACAATCTTGCCCTATAGCTCTTACCCTATGGGATTAAAAGGTGTTAAAAATTATCATGAAAGGTTACTGCCCAAACTCGAGTTCACCCAATAAGCAAATTACACCACATTACTTTGAGGTTTAAAATTTGCATTACTCTGCCCAAGCTCAACCCGTTGGTTTCTTATTCCTTGGATTCCTTGGAATGTGCTAATTATATTAGGTGGTCAGATCTTGTTATGGCTGACCTTTAAAAATCCTGTTAGATCAGCTAATCTTGTAGTTTTGCTTATTTTTGGGGCCCAATCAGTCCCATGATCAGTACAAACAGTTAGATTCAACACTTTGGTTAAATTGTGACAGACAAATTCCACTTGCGGGTTGCAAACTTGCAAGCTTTGCATTAGCTAATCTTAACTGCTAGACAATTGCCTGGATGTCTCCAAGAGCATATATTTATTGCTCAGGATAGTAACCCCTCTGGTTCTGGCCACCATACCGCCCCACCATCACAGCATTCATGAGCCCAACCTGGTACCTTGAGGTATGTAGAAAAAACATTTAAAGCTGTGCCTATGGCCGAATCGCTGATTCTCCAAATCAGCATCAAATCTTCAGATTCGGATTCAGCTGAATTGAATCAGGACAGTGATCCAAATTAACAAATCAAATCACTGTCCCTGATTTGGGACGAATCTGAATACAATACAGCCCATTTTGCACACCCCTAATGGCCACTGTTTTTTAAAGACTCAAACAGGATGGAACAGAATTGCACTTAGGTGCGTAAGTCTACTTATGTGCCTAATAGGTGAAACTGGAGCTGGCCCTATATAGCTTGACTACAGTTCCATCATAAAATGTACTGGGATCCTCAGAAGAGTCAAAAGGAGTGAATATCAACTGCAATTGGGCTCTTTGGGTTCCTTTGAAAATCTTATTCAGTAGCATATTCATACCCTACATATTGGATCATTCCTTCTGTCCTAATAACTGCCCCAAAACAAATGTAGACACTCTTCCCAATATAACAGACATAAAAACTCTCTCAGCAATAAACTTATTCCTATACTCCTTAGATATAGAAGCAGATACTAGATATGTTACATCTGGATTTCAGAACTTCTTGGCAAAGCAAGTGGCTTATATTGAGAGTTCTCTGTTACTTGGATGTGGAACTCCTTTTCTCTTCTTCTGGGAATGAAGATGGGGATAGAAACGACATGTTAGATCCTCTTGTTAATCTCCTGCCAACTCATAGTTACTTCTTAAGATAGATTTTCCAGTACTTTCTCAAATTTACCTTAAATATCTGAAGCAATTACCTTTATCTTTCCTTTCATTCCACAAGATATTTAATTATGTCTGGTTTTGAAATGTACTCCCTACTGTTCTTTCTTAAACATATTATTTAATATCATCCACATGCTAGTGAAATCCATAATTATAAAGCTTTCTAGTATTGAGACTACGTGTTCTTTTTTTTTTAGAATTTCATCTTTTTTAACTTACTTTCCTTTTTCCTATAGGGCCTCATGAATACATTCATGCCCTTCTGAATCTTTATAGCTTTTAAATAGTGTAGATAACTAATGTCACACCCTTTTAGCAACCCATTAACTAAGCTATAATTCTTTTATTCTTTCTCATATTTTTCCCATTGAAACTTGGTTACTTTTTTAAAACTCCTGACTGTTTTTCAGAATAACGCTGATATTGAAATATCCCAATGGAATGCAGTGCATGTGTAATGTTGGTTCAACAGAGAGATTTAAAAATAATATCTATGATTAGAAAGGAAATCCTATTGCAGGTTCTGGAAAGAATACTACTAACAAGGAATTTTTGAAGCTAGAAAGCATTTAATGGATAGAAGCTTTATAATGGATTTAATGTCCTATAAGGAGCTCTGTAATTGCTTGAAACATGTCTTTATATCATCGATTCTCAACCAGGGTGTTGTGTCACCCTGGTATGGCTTGAGATGCTTTCAAGGATGCCATGGGGAGCCACAAAGTGTGAGCCCTGTTAGGTCTGCCAACAAGAATCACATGATAAACCAAGAGGCTGGATCCAGACATGCAGACACATGCAGTTTGTGGTGCTGCAAGCCTCTTTGCAGCACCACAAACATGAAGTGTTGCACATTAAACAGTCTGGATTTCCCAGCAGCAAAAAAAAAAAAAAAAACCTCTGGAAAAAAAAGTGGCACAAAGCACACCAAAGTGCTGTGTGTCAGGACAAATGCAATGATGGGAAAGCAGGCAGTCCTAGGCTTAGGGCTATCTGCTCCCCCATCTCCATGTGCTGCTGTTAGGGTAGCTTGTCATATTTTATGCTTTAAAGTTGCACCTGCTTATAGCATGGGGAATTATAGTATTGTTTAAAGTTTTCTTTTATATTCAACCTAAAGCTCTGTATAGCCTCATTGTTATCTGAACTTTTCATTTTGCCAGTGTTTGCAATATCAGCTGGCCTTGTTTCTTGCAAGCAGTTTATGGCCTTGAGTTTGCTCGCATGATGTTTCTTTCCTTTCTCTATCACTGTGAGAACTTTTTCTAACACAACATAGTAATAGTTTTGTTACTAGTTCAAATTAACTGAACTTGGCACTAACCGGCTGAATCAGAGGAATGAAATGATTGCATATGTTAATGAAAAGTGGTAAAGGAGACCAATGGACAATGCTTAAAGTAAGACACAGGAAAAAGGTCAAATTAAGAGGTGTGCTTGTAATGGTCTGTTGAACAAAGGAATATGCTGACAGGATAAAATATCAACAATATGCTGACTGCAGAGAGACCAATCCAAACACAAGGAGTCAAAGGAGTCAAGTTAAAGAAAAGCATAAAAGAGGGAAGCAAGAAAGTTAAGTGTGTCATCATCATCATCATCATTTACATCATGTATCCAGGTTTTAACACCTGTCTGGATTGTCCCAGCCAATGACGCACCCTTTGATACAGGAACTGAGTGGCCGTCTTTTCTGTGAAGCAAAGTAACATCTGGGATTGGTTGCGATCATTGTACTGCTTTTTTCTCTCTGAAAATAGACACTGCTAAGATAACACTTGTTGTACTAATAAAGTTAGACTTTGATTTTAGGACACTTGAGTTGTCTGTGTTCATATTTCACATTTCATTTAAGGGTTAATTGTGCTTTAAGAATCTCTAAGCACTATCTGCTGGTCAGTGGTGAGAACTCTGCTCCCCAGTTGGCTGGGGCACAGGGTGCCCCAGTATGTGGGCTGCCTGCTGGCTAGCCTCATACTGAGACACCCTCTGCCCCAGCCCAACCCCACTGTAGTACATGGAACAGCGGAACAATGCATCCCACTGCAAACTACACGAGAAAGTGTGCGCACTGCAGCACAAAATAGTGGCACAAATTTGAGCCACTACTATTTGTGCTTCTGCAAAATGCACATCCCTGCTTGTGTGGATGTGACCAGAGATTCCAAATAGGAGCCTATAGTGTTAAAAATGTTCTGACCTGTTGTGGTCTTTCTAGGTTTCTTTATAATGGAAGAATTGCTATATTATCTTTCTATATTAAAAACTTAGTGAAAACTAAGAGCTGATATTTTTCAAGGTGTGCCTTGTTTCAAAATACATTGAGAACCATTGCTCTATATGGGCGCATCCATACATGCAAGCATGTGTGCTTGCAGCAGCATAAAAAGAAATGGTGCAAATTTGAGCTGGGGCTTTTTGCCTCAGTGCATGTGCCTGGACATGCACTTTGGTGTGCGGCAAATTGTGACACTCGGGACAAAATAACCCTGTCTAGGTCCTCCTGGATCTGCAGCCAGGGGGAGCTACAGCCAAGGGCCAGCACCTGTGCTGTCCCCAGCAGTATAAAAAGCTGCCCTGTCCTGGCCCCAGCAGTACAAAAAGCTGCCCTGGCAAGTAGATCAGGGCTATTCACCCTCAGGAGGTTCTGGGGCCCAGCCAATTGGTACCTGGAGACACTACCCTTGGAAGGCTGAAGCAACCCTGAGAGTTCCCTGCACCCTCTACCCACTGCAGCAGGCTGGCAGTGGGGGCTGATGCCTGGCTGTTACATGCTGCCACCTGCCAGACCTGGATGGGGACTGCACAGCCAATAGAGGCATCTGCCCCTCTGGACCAGCTGCCAGTGGGCTGTGGCTGCAGAGTTGGCCTTTGTGCGGCACTACTGCCATGTGTGCCCCCTGCCTAGCCATCTGGGCAGCTATTGCCTGGAAGATGTTCCCAGTGTGGTGGCTTGCTTTACTGTCAAAGCATGCCCTCCTGGCCCTAATGGGTCAGGAGGTTAGCCACCTTCTGCTGGGTCCAAGGTGCCAGCTCTGAGCAGGCAGGGTCCTGCCACTGACCTCCCTAGCAGGAATTCTTGTGTTCCCTATTTGAAAACTGAAAAATCCCTGATAAAAATAAAATCCCAAAGTCACTGTAAAATATCCCAAAATCCATATTCCTCTAAAATTAAAACAAAATATCATTATATAGAGAGAGAAAGAGTGAGACAGAGAGACAGTGATCAGTTGGGCAATGTTTTATTGATATATCTACAGCAATTTAGAAGCCTACTAGTGTCTCTATCATCTTAATAAAATGAATTCTAAATACCTGTATGTTTTGCTGTCTGCCTTTGGTTTTCTTATCATAGAGCAGTTAGAGCTCCCCCGACCCCTTCACTAACCAGGATGTGGGGACAGCTGCCCCTGCAGCCACAGCTCCTGCCAGCAGGTCTCATTCTGTCTGGAAGCTGAGCATGCAGGGTGTGTGCTGGTGGCATGTGGGGTTTGCAGGAGGAGGATGGGAAGGAAGGTGGAGGGATGCGGGTGGCTGTAGGATGTGTGGTTAGGTGTAGGTGGATTGTGGTGGGGGGGCTTCTCAGGAGGGGTGGGTCCCATGTCCCCCACAGGGTGCAGACCCCAGCAGAACTCAGACTGCCCCCCACAGGTGCCACACCCCCCCAACAGGGGCTACACCCCCCCAACAGGGGCAACATGACCCCCACAGGGGTTACCACCCTCCCCTGTAGGGCCCACATGCTCCACCCACCCCTCAGATTGCTGCCCCACCTTTCCTCATCCCTTGCCGGCTCCTGCAGCCCCCCTGATGGCTGCCCCACCCAACCCCACCCCAGCCCTCCTGATGCCTGCCCCAGCTGGCCCCACCCTCACCCACTCCCCAGGCCCCCCAATTGCTGCCCCACCCAGCCCCAGCCCCTGTTTGCACCCCCAGCCCTTGCCGATTACTGACCCCCCAGCCCCAGCCTCCCAGCACTTCAAAAAAAAGAAAAAAAAGAAAAAAGCCCCACACTCACCAGCACTAGCAGCTCCCATCAGGGTCATTGGGGCCTCGTGGCAGAGCACCACCATGCAGCATGGTGTAGTGGGGCCCAGCCCCAACCGACAGGCACCCACACTGCCACTGTCCCATCACCCAGGTGTGGCTGGGGTTGGCAGCATGCTGCACAGCTCCACATGCTGTCAGGAAACTAGGGATGCTGTGGCCATCACCCAGGCCCTGTGCTGTGGGGGCACTCTGCCACGAGGCACCAGTGACCCCGATTGCAGCTGCTACTGCCTGTGAGTGTGGGGCTCTTTTTTTTTTTTTAATTGTGGGGATGCAGTGATTGGGGAGGCTGGAGGAGTGGGTGGGGGATGTGGATGGGTGGGGCAGCAATTGCGGGGCTGGGGAAGCAGGTGGGGCTGGTGGGGGACCCCCCCATTGTCCCCTCCTCCCTCCTCCAGCCCCCTCCACTGACTACTTACAGGAAGAAGCCTGGGTCCAGCTCTCTGAGGCTGGCATGCTGCCTGCCTTTCACAGGCAGGCAGCGTGCTTCAGCATTGGGATGAGGGCCAGCCATAGAGACACGCTGGCTGGCTACCAGAGCATCTCTGTGGGGGATTGAGCCTCCAGTTGCCTTAGGGCCCCACTTTTTCCCTCTGTATTTTTTTTTTTTACTCCTGGATATCCAGGGGTCTAATTTTGCCCTGTGCTGCAAATTTGCAGCATGGGGAACATTTATTTATTCCCACACATGCCTCTTGCAATGTCTCAAAGGGCTTTGAGATGCTGCAAGATGTACCTGAAGGCTAATGTGGATGTGCCCTATGGATCTAGGATTGAAAGTGAACATCAGGGATCCTGGTTTTCCCCTATTAAAAAAATCTCAAATTCTCTCATAAAAAGTCCAAAATTAGTGATTATAATGAAAGCCTCTGTGACAGCTGAAAATTATGTCTTTATGATAAAAGTCCTTGCTGAAAGCTCTAAGAAAGTTTAGACCAGGTGTTTTTCTGTCATTTGTTCAGATATTAAGCTATATGTTGCTGTTAAGAGCCTAATTAAAGTAAAAAAGTAATGAGACCTAGTCAATTTAACAAAGCCTTGAAGTAGTAGGCCCTGTGGCATAGTAAAAATTAACCTTATCAAAAGAATGAAAGGTTTGTACTGCTATTGGTCAGTCCTAAGGACAGTTTGAAGTAGGGAGAATCTGGATGGCTGTAAGTTATCAGCATAGCTCAAAAGTTATAAATTGACTGGCACATCCAGAAATCATTAGAAGGAAGATGCAGCTCTGTAAAAGAAGCTCCTGATTTAAGATTAGCTGCTAGCCTGGATTCGATGGGCCCGTGGATCTCGAGGAGCCCAAGGACTGAATACCAGGGTTCTTCCTGGTACTCCTCGGACAGTGCTGATCGGGGACACCTGACTTCGCTGAGCTTTGCAGAAGAGAAACTTGTCATACATCAGGCATAAGAGGGGACTGCCTATAAGCTGCCAACGCAAATTATTATTGTCTGTCATTGTTTGTCTTGTTACTACGCATAGTGGTGTTTTTGTTAAGTCAATAAACCTTTCTTACCTTTCTACCCCCAACCACACTCTCAATCCTGAACCCTCCACTGGTGGTTGGGACAAGCCCGCTCACTTCCTGCCACAGCCCTCCCCCTGCCCAGCTCTGCTGGTGCCCCTCACTTCCCTTCCCCCCAGCCTTTTAGCCCTGCAGGTGCCCCTCATTCCCCCACACTGTGAGCTCTGTGCTGCCCTGGATATGTATCCCATATGTGTATGGCTTCAGCAGGAGTAGCATGGGTCTGTGCCCCTCACTGCTGCTGTGCACACAGGGGATGCCTTGCCAGGGCAGCACGGAGCTT
The DNA here is from genome assembly GCF_030867095.1 of Alligator mississippiensis. Classification (NCBI taxonomy): domain Eukaryota; kingdom Metazoa; phylum Chordata; order Crocodylia; family Alligatoridae; genus Alligator; species Alligator mississippiensis. The sequence goes on from NC_081824.1 coordinate 281,548,338, forward strand.
CCAGTGGCAAGGAGATCCCTGCATGGCCCTGCTCTGCCCTGCAGTGCTGGGTCATACCAACTGGGTTTTGGAAGTCCTAGGAGTGGGCAGCAGGGTGGGGAGCCTGATCCCATAGAAAGTAGACTGCTCCCACCCTCATCCCATGCACAGATCTGGGGGGCATGGGTCCCTCCTTTCCCCTGAGAGTGTGTGCAGCAATGGGGAGACAGCCTTACTCCTCTGCCCCCCCGATGAGCCATCTGCAGCCCTGTCTCACTGCCCACTGGAGTCCTGCAGCCATACATTGAGGCCCCAAGCCCCATGCACTACCCAGCTGGGCAGCAGCCACAGCACCAGTCCTGTCCAACTCCCTCCTTCCTTCCCTGTGGGGGCCTCAATCGCTTCCCCCACTTACCTGCAGTAGCTGCTCTCCAGGCTGACTGGCAGCCGTGTGCATATACAAACATATGGTGCCACCTCCCTGACTGGCCTCCTCCAGCTCTCTCCCAAACCCTTGCAGGCTGTAACTGACACCCTGCAGAGAACTGTTTGCAAAACTTCAAAATCTGCAGGTTTCTCCGGTAAAATGAGAACCCTACATTTTTCTTCAGTGAAGGGTGAAAGCCACAGTTTTCTCCATTTTTCTGTGGGAAACAAAAAACCCAGATCCCTTGTGATTATTAAGGTATGAGTCTTCCAGTAGACAGTTTAGTGATGGTTTAAGGGAAGTTTATAAGATTCTGTAGCAGATTATACCCTGTATATAACTAGTATTCCACTGAGTTGTTTTAACAAATGAAACTGGTCTGTTTATATTTAGTAGTGTTGGGACAATGTTTTAGTTTTGAAAGTGCAGGATAACGTGAGAGGCAAGGATGTCTGGATGATATGTTTTATTGGACCAATTATATATTTGGCAGGCATACTGACAAAATTTTGGGTCACCAAATACGATTTCTCAGGCCTCCTTGCTCCAGCTTATATGAATATTCCTGGAGACAAAACACTAGGCTGTACAAAGAAAAAAAATAGCTGCTACCTGAATAAATTAGAACAAATATGATAAATAATAAATGCAAGATCAGACTTTTTAACACATGGGAATATACTAGAAGACACTGCCAGAAAATCTACAGAACCTATATTTTAAAATAGATTCATTTAAAAATTAACAATAAAGTACATCCCAATATTCTAAGATAAACAGCATCAGTAGAATTGAATTAGTCTTTGGTCAACAGAACAGGATATTTTTGGTATCACAGATATCATTCTAAAACATGTGGCTTGTTTCAGGAAATATGTCCTTAAATCTTAAAATATGTCCAAATCATGTGCATCTTGAAATGGATCCCAGTTACAAAAAATGAGTACAGGGTATGGAATAAATCATGAAATACTTTCATAACTTTAAATACTTTAAATACTTCAAATATTTCATACCACATTCAGAAGTAACTCTCCCTGAGCACAATCTGAATAAGTACTACAGGATTTGTCCTCAGCTAAAGATTTCCTTTTCAATCTGAATTCAGATTAAGATGAATAAATTTGGTGATATGGGCATAGATGAGACAAGAATGCAAAACTTCCCATCTTATGTATGTATATCTAGTGCTTGCAGGAAAAGTGATTATTTACATGTAGGCAGAAAAGATTCAAATGAAGCAATTATTAAAGGAGAATATTTGATGAATGGCAGCAATATATTCAGTATTGCAAGCTCATATGGAGTTATTTCTAGATAGCAACTTTGGCAATGTACAAAATTTATTTTGATGAACAGTTAAGAGGCAGTAATGCCTTCAGTTAACTAAAGAATCATACACAGGCAGAGACATTTTGCTTAAATCTTCAGTGTTAGTTATTTACCCAGAGCAAATTTCATGGGTTATCTCCTCAGCTGATGTAACTGGTGGAAGCCCTGCTAGACCAACTGAACTGTGCCAGTTAACACTAACTGGGGATCTATTGCAATAAGTGCAGCATAGTACAAGCTCCCTGCAGGAACATCAGAGAAAAATAAAATGATCCAAAACATTTGAGTCCCTACAAACACTCTGTTACTTACTTAATTGAAAGAAGCATAGATAATACCTACACCATGACTTTCAAATCATTGAGTCAAGTAGTTCTGTTTCCAAAACAGGCTAGATCTTCTGATATAAAAAAGGTATTGATAGAGGAAAAAATACCAGAAGTCAGGCAGATCGAATAGTTAGTTTTCATTTATTTCACTAATGGCATATATTTCACTATGTGCGCAATTTTTAGAGATTACTTTCCTCACAGTCAGAGAAGCAGACTACAGTATTATTATTAATTTCTGTGGAGTCACTTATCCTAGACAACTCAGTGTGAATCCTCCTTCCCTGTAATATGTCAGGAAAATGTAGTGGAGAGAATAACTACAAAAATGTTACTTAGTTCCATAGAAATCTCCTGAGTTTTACCAGTAACAAGCATTATAAATCATTCTGTTTAATCATGTAGATGATTTCCTTCTGGGGAAAGTAGCCTCAGATGAGGAGCATTTATAATAAGGAACAAAGAAGGAAAGTAATAGGCAGAGGGAAAATTAAAATCTCTATATTTAAAAAAACCCCCTAATAATAGTAAATGTATGTAAAGTGTCTCTAATAGGAGAGAATTAGAAAATGTCAGGTAAATAAAACAGCCCAAAGCATCACTAGGAGCAGGTAAGACAATCATTTTATTAATAATATTGAGAAAACCAGGGAAAGTCTTTATTCCTAGTACTAGGTTCAGCATTTCAGAAAGGAGAAGACATAAACAAGTGTCTTCAGGTTCCTACTGTGTTTTTGAAGTTTGGAATATTGTTTCTTGGGGGTGAGGATGAGGATTTCTGGTGACAATTTTGGGAATTCCTTTTATGAATGACTGCCTGAAAATTCAGGGGACTGGACACACTGGCCCTGGAGGCCCCTTCCAGTTCAGTGGTTCTAAGGGTCCTGGCAGATGTTACAGTTACGGCATAATTACTGTGTTAGTCATGGTATAAATATGCAACATGATACATGTCAAGCCAAATGATGATGCCATAAACTGGAAAAGGAGCCACAAAATTGTTACACATTTTATGCAATAGGGCATACAATTCTTCAGACCCCAATTACACAACTATACAACTGTTTAGCAGCAACCTAAGTTTTTAAAATCACAATTAAATACAAATGAAATAAATAAATAGCATATTACATATTTATTTCACATGTGGGAGGCAGAAGTATTAACCCATGCCACCTTTCAGTATTCCTATTGATTCTTGTTAACCCTGTCCTTGGTGCTGCTGTTCATGTAAACAGTATAAGAGCTGAGCAAAATTGTTTGCTTTCTTATCCAAATGATAAATTTGTCAAAAAAAAAAAGTAATTTTGATTACCTCAAAACTATTAGTAAATTCAGGAAAAAAATAGCCAAATAGCTCTGAGGGTGGGAGGAAGGAGGAGAAGGAAGAAAAAGAAACAACAACAGCAAAAGCAGAAGCAGAAGAGAAAGAATATAGTGATAATTTTAATGAAGAACTACTCCCTCATTTAGAAGAGTTGGTAATTGGGATATGGTCCCCTAGTAAAGCTAGTTAGTCATTTAGGCTAAATACAGATAGTCAAAAAGCCCAAGCCTGAATCTATTCAATCTTCACAGGTTAATCTAAACTGTGTAGATTGAACCAATAAGCAAGTGAACAGACACTTACTTTTGATTCTGGAAATGCAATCACATGTCTGCAGTGGTCCAGTGGCCCAAGGCTAGCCCACCCACCCGGTGAGGAGGGGTTTGCAGGGGACGTGCAAAGCATCCTGGGATGCTGTAGGACTATGAGTTAATTTGAATTGGGAGGGGATCTGAGATAAAAGTTCAATAAACAACCTAAATCAGTTAAGTCTGATGCTACATCCCTCCAAGTTTCACTTAAACTGGTTTTGGCCATTTTGAAAGCAGTGCATATGCACTGAACTTCTGTTGTGTTACATATTTGAACTGGTTTCCAATAACTTACACCAGTTATGTGTAATTTCTGTCCCTAACCTTACAGCTAGATAGGGCCTGCAGACATTGCATACTATTCCAGAATAAAACCTGTTGTGTAGTTCTTCTCCTCTCTATATGCCTGCATTTTTTAACCCAGTAATCAATACAAAAAGGTAGAAGAATGAGGGAAGGAAAAACATCACAAAACAGGAAAAAAGATACGGTTGAATTCCCTTTTTTTCCCAAGAGCTCATCATTTATTTCTCTGAGTTGTGGGAGATTCAGATTAAATTCCCTCTGGTAGGGTATTAAGTCCACATCTCTCATCTTTGACATGGTGTGTTCTGGTGTACGTTGCACCACTCTCAATCTTTACTGCTGAAATTGTTCAGCTGTGCATCAATAATTAAGTATTTACTGGAGAAGGCACTTGTACTCATGTTCCACAGACTGGGTGAAAATCCTGATCACCGGACTAAATAGTTCTTTTCTTTTTTACCCTCAATGATTAAGTTTTGTTTACATGGGAGACAGCTCTGACATAGGGACTGGAGGAAGCCTTCACCTTAGAAAGTCACATAGCATGGTGGTAAGGGCCTCCTCCAAGAAGGTTCAAAAGCTTCAGAGGAAGAAATTAAACTGAGACTCCCACCTCCTTGCTGTGTTTTGTAACTTTCAACCCATGGGTAACAGAGGCATGCCTTTTCCTCTAGCGATTTTGTGGAAATATTCTATTACCTTTGCTTTTGTTCCCAGTGCTTAAATGGGATCAAGTATTTTTGCTTTTGTTTTCTTTGCAGAGAGGGAAAAATGGAGAAAAAAATCCATTTTATTTTTCCCAGTAGCTAAAACAGAACAACAATCTTCCCCTCCCCACTCATCAGTGCTATTCTTTTCAGAAGAAAGTACAGAACACATAACTTTCTCTAGCTGAATGACTTCCCAGTACTCTTTTAGGTGGCAGAATGTTTTCCATCTGTTTTTTTGAAGTAGGGGTTATGGACTTATGCCAATACTCGCTGTTTCTGTCCAAACAAGTCATTGATTCTTTAATCTTCAGCCTTACTTGCTACACTGTCTCAGTGCCCCAGCAATGCTGCTCCTTCTTCTGTTCCCAAGTGAGAGAGAGGAAAACTAAAGCCACCTCTCCCATATGTCAGACTTAATAAATCGATCAAGATAATGAGTGTTGTGCCATCTGCCCCTTACATAAGGGAAGTATTAATCAGGGCAGACCTCCCAGATGGGCACATATTCTTTCTGCAACCAATACCATGAATCAATGGAAGCAAAAAGAATCTGACAGGACAAATGATACACATTAACTAGCATCCAACAGGAGACAAATCAGATGTTAACTCCCTTGACATCAGATGGGGTTATATTCCCACTTTATTCCCATTTATTTGACTATGCAGTCCTGATAACAGAGTAGAACCATCAATTCTATAAGGCTCCATAACAGGCCTCAAGGAAAAGACGTTCAGCCACACAACATTACCCTACCTGACATCATACAAGATATAGAATACCTTTACATGCTTGTGGTAAAACCAAGATAATAATCCATACATAGCTGCAATTTCTTCAGAACAAAATTTGCCCATGGATTAAAGGTTCCCCTAATGATTTAACAGTTGTTAACCCTTGCTACAAATTGCTAAGCCAAAAACATTTCCTAGAATCATAGAAATATAGGGCTGGAAGGGACTTGCAGCCCCTCCTCACCCCCACTACCACCAAAGCAACCTATACATATCCATTGTCTAACCTATTAGAGCAATTACAGTTAACACTGACATAACCACAAGGCATAACGGCCTAACTTGCCACAGGTAAAACAGGAGGGCAGCACTGGCTAGTGTCTGCTGCTATGAGGGTTGTTATAATCTACTCAAGAGATTCAAGGGCCACACCTCCCACTACAAGAGAAGGCCAAACCCCGCACAGCTCATATACACCCAAACCCAAATACAGTGATTGGTCTGACCCTGAACAGAGAAGCAAGACCCTCTAGAAAAGGAACTTCCAGTTCTAAGTCTCAGCAGGAGCATTGGCACACCCCAGGCAAAATCCCCAGCCCTGGCTTCAGCCAACAACCAATGTTTCTGAGGAAGAAAAAACCCCAACCCTGATATGTGTAGTGGAAAGAAAGGAAAAAAATATAATTGAATGTGCATGCATATAAATACATCAAATATATATAAAACACACATAAGCATGTATATATAAATCTATATATATAAATGTGAATGTATAATCACCTTGACACACAATGCTTGATTTTTATAACAACAGATTAAGGAAGTGGAATGATTGTCCCAAATATCTGACTCAATCAAACCACCCACCTAATACTGTCTTTTGTCTTCTTGTAAAATCATTGTGGGAAAAGTCAAGAAATGAAGCATGATTTGAAAGTCAATAAATGTGGACTCTGATAAATCAGTGAGAGAAACAAATTTCCTGGTGGCAGACCACTCATTAAAAACACCATGTGTCCAACTCCTTTACAGTCAAATCTGAAGACACTTAACTTGAGCATATCAGGTAAATTCAACTGTTGAAATATCAGAAAGAAGGACTGGAACAACTGAGATCCAAACTATTTACTTTGTTAAAATTAAGGGTGATCAAAAATTAGATAGAATAATTTTTCCATTGGAAAATTAAGTTTGCTTAAAATTTTTCGTGGCAGTATGTCAGTTTTAACATATTTTAAAATAAAAATCAGAGTAAAGTGTATCCATTTTCCCATTACATGTTGATAATGCTGGAATGCTTTATTTTAACAAAGGGACATTTTTGATTCACCTGTATTATTTTAATTTATTTTGTTTTGATTTATATCTGAATAACATTTTAACATATATTATATATTTAATATTTTATATTATATCATTTTCATATTAATTAAATGACATATGTTTATATTTCCAACTTAATCTGTTCATCTCATGAGAAACTTTAAAATTCTGGCCTTTCACGCAACCTCAAAATGAATGCAAATGTAAAATTTTAGCACATGAAAGTTCTTATCTGGTATAAAACAATATTTATTGCATTTAAAAGTAAATAAAAAGCTACTATAAAGTATGCAGAAAACAAACCCCCTTAATAAATAGGTCCCAGAATTTAGTCCCAGGAAATGATGGACAACATTTCTGTCAATATTGTTTCCATTGACAGAACAAACCTTTTACCCACAATTCTACATTTCATTAAATGACTTTGTTTTGGACATGTTTTGGTTTAGTTTTGTTTTTCCATACTCTGTGACAGCTTCCTGTGACTGATCTCAATTATGAACATTTTCTCAGGATTTTATCCCACAACACAATGAAGCCTCTGGTCTTGACCCAGTAAAGAACATGAGCACATTTTTAACTCTAAGCAGATTAATAGTTCCACTAAAAATTAAGTAAGTTTTTTTCTTGGACTAGGTCCCATTCATCATTTCATATGTTAGATATAAATCTATATTACCCCAACTAAGGAATTTTCAGGCCTATGTGGATAATGTAAATAATATAACTTAGCTCTTATTAACAAAAAAGGTCAAATTAAAAGTGCCTGTTTGTTCATAGTTCAACATTATTAGTGAAATATTTCTATAACATGCTATGTGGTCACAAGAAATTACACCTACTAGGTCTGAAAAAGGGCACTGAGGGAAATTATCCCTCTGTATCTTTGTTGTCTCATTGTAGGAAATTGGAACATTTTCATTTAAAGTTTCTCTAACAAGTGTTAAAATCTGTTAATAAGCAAGTAAGACAAGAGCATCTTGTTAAACAGGAAGTTTTGGACTCTTCATTAACTTCTGTTTTCCTGACATTAAGACTGCCAAGTGTAGTGCTCACTGGGTTCAATAAATAGAGCCATACATGAATGAGGAGAACAATAACAATCTTTAATTGTGGAATAGCAACAAACTATTGTACACCACATCTGTTTCTCACTAACTGATCCCTATCAGTCTCTTATTAGGAAGCATCTGTAAATGACAACTTCTGTGCAACACCCCCAGAGACATGGGGGTTATATATTGTGGGGGGGGGGGGGGTTGTGGAGGGAGGGAGGTTGTGTGGGCAAGATGATCCCTGTGTTTTGGCCAGTGCTTAGTACATGGCAAGCTGGGGCTTGCATATGGCAAAATTATGTAAACCCCTCTAGCCTCATTGGCCAGGGGAAGCAGAGAATTCTTCAGGCCAATTGGTTGGGAGAGGAATTGGAGTGTACTTCTCCCTGACTGGACATGGCCAAGGTAATATCATGCCAGGGATATAAGATGAGCTAGGCTGGTTTTGGGGAGGAGAATTTGCTACCAGCTACTGAAGGGTGAAATCTCCTTCAAGGGAGAAGGAGTTTGCAGATAGTGAAAAGGGAAGCTCAGCTAGAATGGAGAAAGAGGGAGAATTGTCCCGGTGTCTGGAAACTCCTCTCTTCTCCTTTTCTTCCTTTTTTTTTACTTTTGAGGTTTTAAGGGATTAATACTAGGAAAAAGAGTATTGGTCCTTGGGTTTTCTGGCTAGGATTTAGGCCTGGCAGTTTAAACACAGTTGAAACCTGGGAGTTTCTAATCCTGCCAGTCTTGGGCCAGGGTTGAGGTTTACAACTTCCTGCTCCCAGTGGAGCTGTGACCCAAACTACATGCAGCCCAAGCCTAGAGGGTTGGCCTCATCTTTCCCCTTGTTTCTTTTGATGGTCCTTTGCTTTAGTCAAGCTGTGTGGTTGGGCCAGCAGTAGCCATTAATCAACCTGGTTCCTTTTGGAATTTTTTTCCTGCTGTTTTGTTTCAGCATGCCATATAATCCATCCCAGAAGTTTTGGGGTGCATGCATGCTGTCTGAAGCCACAGTCTCTCCCTACACACACATACAGTCTCTCTGGGGGAGCAAAGATTGGCATGCTGCCATTGCTTGCACTGCAGAAGGACCTACATGCTCTAGCAGCTTCCTCTGGTGCACCACAACCTATAAACTAGGTCTTGTAGTTAGTAGTGTTTTACATTGCATTTGGCATTTCCTGTAATAAATCTGTATTTTATACTGCTTGCGAGGCAGGGGTTGTTGTTTATATGGGACACCCTAGTAATTTATTTAGTGTTTCCCAGGTGGTCTGGGTGGGAGTTTGAGCCAAGGTAAAATATATTTAGTACAGCAAAATTGAACCTGGCCCTTGTTGCTGCCGACTAGCGTCCAGCAGAAGGGTTACATCTATCATGACATCCTCCCCCTTACCAAAAAGTGCAAAAATAAATTAACACAAAATTCCATTATTACCCATCTACAGAGGAGAGATTACTAGCACATCTCTCTGGAGTGAGTCTTTTCAACTTATGTTCCTAATCCTGCCTATCTGTAGTTCTTTTAGCAAGTGTCTGTTGGCCTTTCAGGATGTATATAATTTCCTTCTCAGCCTGACAAAATATCAGATCCAGTTTATGATATGTTTTTGGTGGGAAGCTTTTCCTTCAAATATTTATAGGACTTGACCCCTTATGCCATTATTCAAATGACTTTCACTTTTGGTGGCTGTGCTTGTGCACCTAGCACATAGTCCATTAGCTATAGACCACTGTGGCTGATTTCCTCTTTCTGCATTCTGTACTTACATTTGTTTCCAGAGGTACATTTCTTTCCAGAAAGACACAGTTGCTTCTTGTGTTCTGGTTTCTTCTTAAGAAGACTGTCCAGGTTTGGGACATGCTGGCCAAAAGGACCATTTGGAAACATGAATGTTGGGTCTTCTTGTACTGCCAAACCACATATAATTGATTCAATTTATCACAAGCTGCCAGACCCCAAATTGCTGGCACTTTCACTCTTTCACTTTCACTTTTTATTTTGGATACTAGCAGTGCACCTCCTTCTCCCTGGTACATATGTTCCTGAATAGCCAGTTATTTTAATGTTTGTTGAACTCATTTTTGGTCTCAACTACCTTCATACTCTGGTAAAATATTAACCTGACCTCCAGCGTCCACTTTAATTTAAACTATTGTTCCTTGCATGTCTGCTGGTAAGAATCCAGTCCCTCACACTGAATGTGCTTGATTCTACCACATCTTTTAAAAATTATTCTGGTTTGTTCTGAATTGCATACACTTGAGGTTTTTGTGTTTGGGATCTGCAGCACCTGGACAAATGGTTCCCCTTGTAACAGTTAAGGGAGCTTTCCAAACACAGCACATTTGAGGCCATGTTGCCCTCCACACTTGGTGTACATCTTCCTTTTTGGACTGACTCCTTTAGCCTGATCCTTGCTAATGGAATATTCCATTTGATAAGGTGGCTTCTTCCCATGGAAAAATCCCACCCTCTGAGTTAGCTTCTTCTGGCCACATGCTCTTTTGCCTACCATGGATGACCTCTTTTGGTGTATTAAGTTCTGCAACCTGGGCCTTTACAGTTTTTGTTTCCCAGAACATTTAGATAGTCTTTCCTAGGGACAATTCTCCTTGATGAAATAACCTTCTTATAAAACAGTGTCTGTCATGCCACAGATAATCCTATCTCTAATCACAGCTTTTGTTGAATTCCCGAAAGCCTGGCAGTAACTTAGTCTCTTTTGGTTCTGACCTGTACTTTGTTCTTTTTTGTTTGTTTGTTTGCTAGTTTGCACATAATGTATTTGTCTTTTGAGATTCTCATTCTTTTTGGCATGCACTACTTCTCAAATGTGGACAATATTTGTATTTACTGCATATTTGGCCTTCTTCAAATGTAAAGGTGTTATAAATAGCCAGGGCTTCCTCCCCCACAATATGGAGAAAGACTGGGGATTTGATTTTGTCATTTTTCTCTTTTGACCCTGTGACTTCTAGGTAGCACTCAAATCATTGTCTGAATGCCACCACTTCTCTGCTATCTTGCCCAGCAGAAGGGGAGATGAAGGTTGCAAACCTTCCATGACCCACTGGGTGCATCTACCCACATGTTTTACTGCAAAGCTGATTAATGGGCTCTGCAGTAATGTATCACTATCTGCACATGCACCAGTATTAGGGTGCAGTAAATTAACTCAGTCATACAGTACAGTGAGGGCCAGTGCTATCTTATGGTGGAGTAAAGAAGTGTAATGAACCATGTAGATAGTGACAGGGACTGGATGGGGCACAAGGGTGCTAAAGTACAGGGGCTGCCTGCCACATGGCTTTGCACTTTACCACTCTTGTACCCAGCCAGCTCTTCCACTATTTGACACCATCACCCTCAGCCCAGGGTTGAACACCCCAAGTCTGCTGACAGCCCAAGGCTTCTCCACCCTGGCTTAAACTGCTGTAGTCCCAGGCACACATGCAGATGCTGCACCCAGGAGTGGCTGACTCAGGAGCAAACAGCTCCAGAGTTTATTGTGTCACATTAACTGAACATGTAGATGCACCCACTGTCTCTAACAAAACTGTATAGGAAGATCACTAAATGAAGCAGATTAGCTATGCTGGGATGTGTCCTGGCACAACTGATCCACTTCTTTGGGCATAACACATGGTACCCATTGCTCTGCTTATTGATACTACTGGAAAATGGGTAATGGGTTCTTCTAGGGCTTCAAGAGCCTAGCCCTGCAGACCCTGGGAATGCCTGTGTGTGTTCATGACCTTCAAGCTCTAGGAGTCTCCTCCTAGCTTTCCTCACTTACTGGGCACACCTACACAAGACGTTTATTGTGCAGTTGACTAGCTGCACAGTAAACAGATCAGGGTCTACATGTGTGCCCTTATTAGGCCAGAGTAGATTAAATTATTATAATAATTATATAATTATTAACTACAAGTACTATTCTGCTGCAGAGTAAAAAACTCTGCAGCGGTGCACATGTAGATGTGCTTGAGGCATGAGGGTGCTTCAGTGCAGGGGGTGCCTGCTGACTAGCTATGAACTGAAGTACCCTTGTTCCCCAGCCAGCCCCTCCATAGTACGTTGAGCTTAAGGGAGCAGCCTTGAGCCAGCAGGCTGCCCCCCCAGGTTCCTTGCCAGTCAGGGTTGCTCCAAACCAGCTCAACATGCTCCGGAATTTATTGCTACACATTAATAGGCACGTGTTGATGTGCCCACTGAGACTTACCCCCAGGACCTCTGGGATACATCTCTGTAAGTGAGGAACCTTGGGTTTTCCCCACTTACCATAATATGCCCCCAGGATGTCTGACTTTTCTCACTAAGAAACACCCTGGTGATCTTGAGTGTGTGTTTCAGTAAGCAGAGAAAATCACGCAGGCAATATCAGGGCTTAAGGAGCTCAATCCCACCTGTGAATACCCAGGGTGTGCATGATTAGGGCCTCAATCTCCTGAAGCATGTGTCCATGGGAGCTGGAGAGAGCAGGCAGCTTTAGGCTGCCAGCACTCTTGCGCCACCTACTGCTAAATAGTGGCACAAATCGATACCACCTTTGGCATAGTCACACATTTTGGGCATCTGTGGTATAGCAAGGGGTATGGACATCTATTTGCTTGGCCTTCTTGCTGCCACACAAATATTATGATAGAATAAAGGGCACAAAAGGTGATATCTGTTTTCACCCTTACAAAAATCCTCATCCTACTATGTGGCTGTGTGGCTCCACTTTCTTTCAGTTTCCAAATTCTACAGTTTGGAACTCAAATTCTTTCAAGTTATTTATCATTTGCCACTTATGAAAACAGGCAATGATAACTAGATTTAATAAACACAGGTGTTCAGGAATGAGAATGCCAAATATATTTAATTGTGGAGCAGTAAGCAATCATTGAAGACCCTATGTCCATCCCTGATTAGCTGGGCACATCTACATGTGCTGTTAAGGGGATTTAATAAATTCTGGTATAGTTCATGCAAGAGTTTATTGCTCCTGGGTGAGCTGTTAGCATATGTACCCAGGACTGTAGCATGTTGAGCCAGGATGGAGCAGCCCAGCTGGCAGGGGGTGCTTGGAGCATCTACACATTCATTGTGTTAGAGTAAATAACTCCACCAGAGGATAGTACTTAAGTTTGGCAGTACTAACCTATGGTGGAGTTAATTAGTTTACTCCATCCTAATAGCACTGCACATGTAGGCAGTGATGTTTTATTGTGAAGCTAATTAGGCAACTCCACAGTAAATGTCTTGTGTAGACATGCCAACCGACTTCTATGTGGCTGCTCCCTGAGAGACTATTTCCCAACTCCTTCAGTCTGCTGTTAGGGGACAGTTCTAAATTATAACTTCTAACCCTATAGTCAGAATATATTTGTGGAATGAATCAAGGAGAAAAATAGCTCAGTGAAGACTTATGGGACTGAGGCTTATTTGTCCTAAAATCAATTTAGACATTATGGCAAGTAGAAGGCATCAGTTTTTTCAGTCCTTTTCCCTGAAGAGTAGAGTGAATTACTCGTAGCATAAATGAGTATTAAGCCATGATATTTATAGACATGACAAGAGACACAAGGTTGCAGAAAAATAAAATATCTTTCTAAAGATTAATTTAGTAAAATTGGAGCTATTTTAACATTTTTCTTACTAGGTAACGTGGTCTTCTAGTGAACAGGAAATACATCTTTACTGATCTTGATGTGGCAGGCACTTTCCTGTTCCCCCGAGAGCTTAATCACTTCAGCTAAAATTTGAACACAGTGACAAGGTTCAGTCTGATTTAAAAGAAAGTGAAATTTAATTTTCATGCATTTTAGTTAAATCAATATTGAAAGTTTCTATTGATTACATGGCTTTTGTTTTGATCCTTTTAAAAATAACTTGAAATCTGATAACTATATGAAACTATTCAGAAATGTTTTCCACTCTGGTTTCCAGTTCATTCTGCTCTAAACTTATATTTCCCTGAGTCCTGACAACCAATCTTTGCATGTAACTATTTAGAAAAGAAGAATTTTTAATAAAAAGGCGCATTTTTCATAAAAAATTCAGATGGTTATTTCTAGACAAAATTGTTAAAACTTTTATTTACCAATGGCTCAAAACAGTGGCTGTCAACTTTTTCAGATTCAAGGCACCCTTTGGAACTCTTAGTCAACTCTTACTTTTCACTATTTTTTTTATTATAGAAAGAGTAACAGAGATCTAGGTAGAGTCAGCAGGTGAGCAGGGATCTAAAGGTGAGGCTGGGGGGCAGAGGTTGAGGCCAGGGAACCGCAGGCGAGCCCCAGGGCTCAGGAGTGGTGATTGTTGAACCCCAGGGGCCATGTGAGGGCCACAAGGCTCGGAGGGAAGATGTGGAAAGCTACCAGACAGTAAAGAAGGTTGACAGCTCCTACTCATGCTTCTGCTCACCAGCCTTCTGGCAGCAACTCAAAGGAGTACTCACCAGCAACTGCTAGCTCTACCCAACTCTCTGTTACTCTCTCTATAGTAAAATATTGAGTGAAAACTAAAATTGACTACTGCTCATAGCATGTGCTAACTCTAACATTGAGTTAGCACCTGCAAATTGTAGTATCTAACAACATCCTTCAACTCATGACTCCAGAGCCATTACAAGATGCATTAAATCCTCTAATATCAGGGCCTTTAATTTGAAATTTAAAAGTAACAAAATGTTATCATTATGGCCATTACCAAATGTGCCATACTATACTAAGAGCAGAGCATAAATAGAGACAGACATTTCCATTGCTTGCTGATGATTGTATTATTATCATCTAAAATACAGGAGTCAATAACCTTTTATAATTTTATCTTATCCGTTTCTGACTGCAAATCCAATATTAGTTTATAAGCAGCTACTAATCTTTTTAATAATCATGATTGGCTATTTGCATCATAGGGACATTTAACAGTGAATTTCACATTGTAATCATACATTGGTTTAGAAATAATTTCCTTTTATTCCTTTTACAATATTTGCCTTATAATTTCAACAAATGACCTCTTACTCATTTTCAGAGATCTACTGTTTTACATTCACTAGAATAGTAACATTAATTATTTTATCTTCCCCCAAGGCAAACTAGAATAATCTAAAGTTTCTTATCTAGTCTTTGTTTCTGACATTGGCAAACTGGAGGCAGATCTCTGAGTTCAGTGGAACATATTCCCAGAGATTCCTGGTCCTAGTGATGATAGTCACAATAGCTACAACCATGATTGTTTTCTGTATATAACCACAAAGTTTAAAAGCAATTGGCTATTTATAGGAATCTTCTTATCTTGAAATACTCACAAATAAATTTCAGTGGGCAATATCATCTGAGTTTTTGTCCCCACTAATTTCTTATATTTGGAGTTTTCTCAAGTAGCTTTCTTTAACACAGTCCATTGGGCTGTAATCATTTGACAAATATATGCATTCATGAGAAAAATATTTACTTGTCTAATTAGGAATGGACTCAAAAAACAGTTAATGAAAAAATTTTAAGTTTTTAAAAACACTTATTTAATATTTTTCCTGAATATACCTTTTCACATGTTGGATTTCTACTGTCATCTAGTTATAGTTCAAAAGCTTTTATTAATGATTTAAGATAGAACATAACTTATTTTCACTTATAATGGAGTTTATTTAAATCTACTGTCTATACATTTTTTCATCTAAATGGTTCCCTGTAGTCAGCATGGTAAGCAAAATAAAATCAAGTTTATTTTATCTTTCTGCCATGACATTTCAGACTTCATCTGAACAGTAAATAAATTACAACTTTGTAATGAAAGTACAGATGAAGTTTCTTACAATCATTAAGTATCAGTTCAAGATTGTGCCCTGGTTCCTAAATCTTTTGGTAGAAGATATACAGAGCAAGCTTGAAAAGTTTGTTTACTGGCAATGGAAGGTGTTCAAGAAAGAGCCAAGGGGATGAGCTGCACTTGGACAGAAAAGAAGTACTGTCCTCTTGGTCTGGGGGATTGATTAAAATAAGTTTACTAAGTAAATAAGATCCCTAGTGCTTGATCAAGAGGAGCAAGGGGAGAAGATCTTTAACAGTAGACAAAGAAGAACCTTCAAGTAGCTCACAAAAATACCAATACATCAAACCTGGAGACTTTTCAGGAATGGATCAAATATAATAAAATACCTGCATGCTAACACAAGAAGCATGAAGGACAAACAAGGGGAAACTGGAAGCTGTGACTAACAAAGAAAAATGATATAGGACAGTTGACAGACACATGGTGGGAAAAGGTACTTGACTATCTAGTAAACATGGAGATTTAGATTGCAGCAATAATATAAGGCAGGGAAAGGAGAAGAAAACATTTTGATAGAACTTGTGCTGCAATCAAGGAAGTTAATAGATAATATGACAAGGTATAATCTAGACAACTAGACTGTGATGATAGAGATAATTGCAGGAAGCTGCAACTAATAAAAGTCTCTACATTTCTGTTCAAATACTGTAATAGTGATGGACTTTGCAAGTGCAGCCAAAGTTGTAACAGCAAGCAGTACCAAGAATTTTAGGATTGAATTCTGTTACAACTTACAAGTAGTAAGGGAACTTATAAAAGGAGGCAACAGAAGTTATTACAACATGAATATGAATCTATAAGTCAGGAAACCAAAATGAAACACTGACCATCCACATTATAGGGGGGAAAGGATTGCAAAGGATCACATTCAATTAGCTTGTGCATGAAAGTCACCTGACTGAGGTGAAAATTGGTACAATATGCATATTTAAAGCTGTATATACTTTTATTTTTCATGGTGTACCAATGCACACCTTTTTACGAGCAATGAGTCCCAGCTGTATAAGTTACAATTAAGAATATTAAAAGAATGGGTGACAGATATACTATTTTTACTCAAAACACAAGAAAACGTTTCCACCCAGTTAGCATGGGGGGAAAAGACCCTTGTCTTGTAATTAAATACAAGGAAATCTCGCTGAATACATTGTCTATCATTAAACTGCTTCCAAAAGCGGCATGTGCTTAGCAATGGAAAATTAACTATGAAGTTGATTAAATGCAGCCAACACTGAGCATGAATATAAAACATGGTCCATATTTGGCAAATGTGTTGATGGGAGCCTACCATAAGGATAATTTAGTGCAACTCATCTGAATAAGAAATGTGGTACTGCTCACTAAGCACAGTCACCCTCCTTGCTGAGGTCATAGTGACCTACAGCATTATATATCCGGAATCCCTCTTTTGGTTCCTCTCTCTGTCTGCTGCATTTCATTAGTGTGGCCCTTCCCTACATGAGGTGAAGCTGGACTAGTTTGCTTTGTGCCTCATCTGCACATACATTTTTGGATAATCTCAGGACTTGTGACAAAAACACCCAATTCCATTCATGAGTGGAGTTAATAAGTACATGGATCCTTTGTGGGCTGTGTCTGGAGTATACAAACATACTGAGTAGTGCTGAGCAGTTTAGTCACTGTGGAGGGCAGGGCCATACTGATCATATGCTCTAGGCAGAGAGCGGGCACAACAGAAGGATTCTGGTTGAACTGATGCAATGCTGTGGCTCACCATGTCTTGAAATGCTATGGACTCTGGTGGGGCCCAGTTCAGTGACCTATGTCGTAAATCATGAGCCTTTTAAATTAATTCCATGCATAATTTATACTAGATATAAGTAGATGCCAAAATGGTGCTTAAAAGTGTGTTTATGAAACATATATGCTAAAACTTGTAGCAGCTCTTTTTTTAAAAGGTAACATGTATCCATTCTTGGTATATATGCAAATTGCTACAGCCATGTTGAATTTCCATGTTATTGTTTTGAAATTTGCTTCTCACTTTCACATGATCGGGGAGACCAGGGTGTGATGAGAAGAGGAAGGGGTTGCAGGGGAAAGAAATTGGTGAGGGGGTAAGAGGGCTATCTGATACCCCAGATTTATTTTCCTTGCTGGAGCAGTGGGAAGGGGACAAATTCAAGGCAAACCTCCAATAATTAGATTCTCTATTTGGAAAACTATAACAAATGTATATTTTTTTTTTTTTCAGATAGAGAATCTAATTATTGGGGAGGTTGTCTTACAATCAGGGTCATCTTTTATTTGAGCAAATATAGGAGCAGAGTTAAGGCAATATAGATTATAATAGGTATACTTAGCATTCTGAAAATTATTTGAGTAATTAGTTTATTCTGTAATCCCTTTTTAATCAAATATTTCAACGGTTTATCCCATTCTCACAAATCAGAAATGCCTGTTTCCAATGGTATAAAAATAATAGATAATGTAGTATAAATCAAATGAAAATGAAATATAGCTCATCCTATGCTAAGACATTGTCTCAGTGCTATTCTCACCAAGCTATCCTGTTCCAGGATCTAACCAAGAAAATATTGACAATAGTCAAAATGACAAAATTGTCTCCAAAATAAGGGTGAGTCTCACTAGTCCATGGTTAAAAATGCCATTGTTATTATTATTATTAAGGAAATAAGACAACTTTAAGCAAAAGTAAGAAGAATTTGATATAGTCAAAGTTGGAACTGCTCTGATTTTCTAAATTTTATTTATTTATTTTTAAATGCCTCCAAGTTTGTAAGAGTTACAGTCAAAGAAGGAAAAATGTCTGCAAATGTGAGTGCATCTTCATTAACTGTAATAACTTTCATTATTACTCAACTGACTATGAGAAAAGGAGCATCACATTGACATTAAAGAAGTTTGAGAAGATGATCAGACACAGACCCGCCTGGTTTGAATTATCAAATGAATTAATCCTAACTAATCCCCAATGACAAAGAAGGCATTGAACAGTTATTGAAGCATTAGCTATAAGTAGTGCTAAGCTATTACGAAGATTACAAAATGAATATGTAAGGGGACAGCATTTGGAGCAAAGAGATATCATATCAGAAAATAAAGAGCTTTTGCAAATGCTTAATAGCCCTTTCTTAATAGCACCTTTCTACCCATCACACCCCCACAGACTCCAGCCACGGTCTAGCCTGCACAATATGTGAGATCCTGAATAAAATAAAATCATGCTGTGAGGATGTAAGAGTAGCTTTTCATATATTGCTTTTGAGACAGTACCTAGAACATTTTCTAAGTCCTATTTAAAATTCCCTCTCCTTCATTTTCTCTGTGATTTTATATAAATTTTGATTATGGCAGGTAAAATATGGTATATGTTGTATTATAAAGGCAGGGTAAAGAATAGCAGTTCTGTTACATATAAGATTTTGATATTTGAAATGTTGCCTTGGTTTGATTTATAAAATAAACAAACATTCTAAATTCTTCATGAAATGGAAGGAAACCCTGGTTCCAAAGCTGTCTGCCTGATAGCCTGCTTTGAAAGCTCTGTATTGACCATGCTGTGGAAGACCAAGCTTTGGACACTGCACATGATGGATCCATGCTTTGGGCTAGTCCTTCTGTCAAGGTACTGGGGGTGTGTGAAGCTTCAGTCGTGGATTCAAATCAGAGAAGATTCAGCTTGATTCAGAGGCCAAATCACTGAATCCGAATTGAATCAGGAGACCAAAAAAACCTCTGAATCAATTTGGAACCTCCAAATTGATTCAGAAAAGATTCAGAAAAAGATTCAGAGATTTGGAAGGCAGTCTTTCAGGGGAACAGAAACTGAGAAGAGGGAGGGGGAGCAGAGGAAGAAAGACTGACATCTGTAGCTTGCCAGTGACTGTGATCTTTCCCTGAGTCCCCTTCCAATCATAGTGCTTTGGGGGAAGGATGTAGAAACTACGTATAAGCCTCTGTCTGCAGCCTTTCTGTCCCTTTTGTGAGCTGTTTCTGTCTGAACAAAAGAGGGGTGGGCAGCTGGTCCAGAAACAAGTGGGCAGGTGGAGAGCTAACCAGAACCAGGAAGGCCCCCTGTTACAGGCTACCATCTCTGCTGTTTTCATCCAAACCTATTTTTAACACACACAAGTGGCATGAGTTTTACTTTTAGCAATTTGAGGTGCAGTTTCCCAGAAGCCCCTGCACCTATCTCCCTGAAACTTGGCAGGCTTCATGCTCCTAGAAGGGGCTACCATTTCTGCTGTTGTCATCTAAATCTGCCCCAAAATGACTAAGTTATAGGTATTTCAGTAATTCCCCATTATAATCTATGGCTGAATCACCAAATCTCTCCGCATCAGCGCTGAGCCTTCTGAAGCAAATTCAGGTGAATCAATTTGGGACAGTGATCTGAATCTCTAAATTGAATCACTGTCCTGTGAATCAGCCAAATCCAAATTGAATACTGTGCTATTCACACAGGCCTCCAAGGGACCACATGAATGAGCTGTCAGGAGACAAGGAACCCCACCTGGGTTCCTTTAGAATTTCAGGAAAAACAAAGTTTCCCTATGAAATTGTTCAGGTTCACCAAATCAGCAAATTCATATATAAAAAGAAAAACCCTGACCATCTCTATATAGTATGCTATGTAAACAAGAATTTTTCTGTTTGGGTTTATGAGCTAAAAAAAGTGTTAATAATATTGTGCTGGAAATAAAAAGTAAGATTAGCAGTGACATAATACCTGCAATTGAAACCCCTTTATGTTTTTGAAAAAAGTAACCTTTATCTTATTGTTTCACAGGTTAATTTCCATGTTCACTGTATATAATTAAGTTCCTTAGTTATTTGTCAAGTGCCACTTTTATTTAATGACTTATTTTCATGTGGAGAAGCTAGGTATTTCCATAGTGTTAGTGTTTCACCACTGCAAAACTATTAAAAAATATATTTTAAAGAAATAAATATTTTGAGGAGTCTTTCTGTTTCATAAAATATTCCAAGTGTCTTGTTTTATTATTTTTATATTCTTACAATAAGGTTATACTCAACTTTTTCAATAAGAAACAAACAAACAAAAAAGAATGGTGGCAATAGGACATATTTTTAGATTATGTAGATTAGGTGGCAGGACTCACAGTCCCAATGATACACTGTAGCAAAAATATTTAACTTTCAAAAGAATATTACTGGGTTTTTGGTTGTATCCATGTTGGTCTAAGGACATAGGCAGGCAAGGATCTTTGAGTCAGTAGATGTGATATTTTTTATTAGACAGTTGGAAAAAAAGTTCTTAGTCTGAAAGTTGGCTAAGAATTTTTTTCCAACTACTCAGTTAGTCTAATAAAAGATCCAAAAGAATATTAGGTATTTTTAAAAGCACAAGATGAAAATGAAGGCCTACATTAAGCCCTAATGCTTACACACATAAACCATACATCAACTATCAGGAATCAGGAAAATGATTTTCATAAATCATCCAATATATAATTTCCCTGGATTTTGCCCTGAAGCATCTGGTACTGGCCAAATCTCAGAAAGTCCAATCTGATATGATATATTCAGTTAAAGAAAAAAACAAACTGGTATCTTGTTCCTGACAGTTTGTACTACGTGCTTTTGTGTGTGAATGTATGTGTATAATTATGTGTATATAAACAAATAGATTCATAGATTGTACGGCCAGAATGGACCTCAGAAGATCATCGGGTCCAGGCCCCTGCACCAAGGAGGAAAAATAACTGGGGGTCAGGTGACCCCAGCAAGGTGACTGTCTAGTCTCCTCTTGAAGATTTCCAGGGTAGGTGATTGCACACCCTCTGGAGGGAGCTTATTCCACAGTCTGGACTAGACCTGTGAGAAGTGGCTGGTATTCACTTCAGATTCAGATTTGGTCAATTCAGGGGACAGTGATTCGAATCACTGTCCTGAATCGATTTGGCTGAATCCAATTTGGAGATTCAGTTGCTGCCAAATCAGCTGAATCTCCGAAACACACAGGCCCCATCCCCTGCCCACTCTTCCAACCCCGCCTGGCTCTGGCTCTTTGAAGAAAGAAAAAAAAAAGCCCCCACTCACCAGCTGCTGCCAGGTGGGGGGCAATCCCCACTGCCTCCCACTACCCCATGTCACATGGGGAGCTGTATCATGAGCCCCCCAACCCTTGCCCACTCTCCCAGACCCCAACCCATGGCTGCCCCAGCCACCCCAGCTCCCAGCCCTTTAAAAAAAAAGCCTCCACTCATTGGCTCCTGCCAGGCAGGGGAGTGATCCCCACTGCTCTCCACTACCCCACGTTGCAGACAGGAAAAGTACTGGACCAAGCACTGACCCCTATATACATGTATGTCTATATGGGAAATAATGCATATTTTGGGCCCAGCTTTCAAGAAGGACATGGATAGAGTGGAAAAGGATCATCACAGAGTGCCAAAAATGACTAGGGAGCTGGGGAGCAAGATTTATGAGGAAAGGCTAAAATAATTAGTGTTATTTAGTCTCAAGAAGAAAAGACTGACCAGATTTGATAACAGTCTTCAAATAGTTGAAGGGCAATTACAGATACAAGATGGGCTTTTTTCTGTGGCTGTAGAAACCAGGACTAGAAATAATGGTTTCATGCTATAGCAGAGAAAATTTATGTTGCAGTTTAGAAGGAAATTTCTGACCAAGAGGGTGGTCAGCCTAGAGAAACTATGGAATGTACATCCTTGGAAGTTTCAAGAACAGGTTGCACAGACACTTGGCTGGGATGGTGTAGTCAGGGGTGATCCTGTCATGATCAGGGGCCAGATCAGATAATCTTCTAAGGTCCCTGCCAGCCCTACTTCCCTAAGATTCTATATGTACTAGAAATACGCTACAAATGCATATGCACGTGCTACCATATTTAGTAAATGTGTATGTATATAGACACACACACACACTTTGGGTCAGTTCTGTATGTATGTGTATGCATTTTAGGGCTGTGTGAAATTTTGTTGGCCGTTTCATTTGGATGCTCAAAACAGTAAAAATGAAATTAAATGAAGGGCTTCAAAACAGCCTAGAAATGAAACTAGGGCAGTCAAAATGTTTCAAAAGTTTCAAAACATTTTGAGTTTTGAAGCTGAAGCTGGGCTTGCCTGAAGGAAAACAGAAAGTAAGGAAGGAGAGGGGGAAAAAGGGGGAAGGACTGCTCTGACACTGACTGTGTAGCTGGCCAGTGACTGTGATCCTTCCCTGAGCTCCCTTCCAATCCCAGTTCTCTGGGGGAGGGATGAAAAACTAGCATAAAAGGCAGCATTGTTTGAACTGGCCTGCTTTCTGCATTTGGGTCAGTTAATGAGTTATCTTCCAGAAGCTCACGAGCATTAGACAAGAAAGGTTACTACTACCATTGATTTAATTTCCTACTTGCTAGCCTAGCAAGTAGGATTCTGAAATACCTTTTGCTTTCTTTCTAGACCCTTTTATTTTATTTTATTTTATTATTATATTCATTGATTTATTCTTTTCAATTTCATAATTATATTGCATATTATAATATAGAATTTTAATAAGAAGGCACATATATTTATATATTTTTATTTTTATATGTTTATATCTTGCATATTATAATATAGAATTTGTATAGGAAGGCACACATATATTTATATACTTTTATAAAGACAAGACACTATGAAACACACTATGAAGCATGCTGAAAAGCCAGCTGGCAAGCCTTCAGAGAGGGGTGGAAGAAGGGGTAGAGGGAGAGGCGTAAGTCCCTCGCTCCCCCCAAACTGAGACACAGACTCTTTGCTACAACAAACAGGCATGAGGTTTCCATTACTACAGGCAGCAAGGAGAGGGGAGCAGTACCATTGCCACTGCCTGTGCCTGAGTCTGCATTCCCTTCAACAGCACCAGCCATAACCCCACCACCATCACCACCATGACAAAAGCAGCAGCACCAGCACCCATATGAAAGTCTCCTCCACCCCCATTTCACTTCCCATGCTGAGCCTTCCAGTGCCAGAGGAAGAGCTGGAGCTGGTTCTGAGTGCCCTAGCAAGGGAAATTCTAGGGAAGGAGGGTTTGTGCTTCACACCCATCTAGTTTCCCCTACAGCAGGTCTCTTTCCCTAAAAGGCACTTCAGAAGAGGCTGAGGTAGAGGTTGCAGAGGCAAGAGGCTCAGATGAATCCACCCCTCCTGTTGCTGTGCCTCTGCCTGCTGAGGAGGGGGAAACTGCAGCATCCACACATTTACCCACACCCCAGAAGTGAGCAGGTAGTGTGGTTTGTAATCTTTTTGAGCTGGCAGATGATCTCACATATGCTATCTGCCTGCACTACCGAGCCAAAACTGGCTGGGATAAGGGAACAAAACACAAGAACACCAGAAAGATGCCGATGCATCTCCACAGGCACCACCCCCTTGCCCTTGCACCTCCTCAGCCTGGCACCAGTGGGAACATGCCCAAAGGGAAATCCTCCTCTTGCTCCAAAACCCTGTCCCCTCAAAGCAGAGGCAGGCCACCCTGAAACAATGGGGGAAAGGTGGACAGAAAGTGGGGTGCACTGCAAGGGCGAGTGAGATCACCCAGAGCATTGGGGAGATGTTTGCTGTGAATGGCAAGCCCTTCTCCTTAGCCAAGGTTCAGGCAACTCATGGTATGATGGGGCCACAAGTACCAAGTGCCCATATGCATGACCTTCAGCAGAACGCTGGTGCTCTCCCTATATAAGACATGCAGGGAGCACTTGAGGGAGAAGGTGTGCAAGGCAGGTCTGCAGGTGGCCTTACACTTCACCTCAGACATCTGGAGCAGCCGGTGTGGAGATCACGCCTACCTCTCCCTCACACGGCACTGGTGTGACCAGTCAGGCCATTGGTGGGCTCTCCTTCAAGACAAGGTGATGGATGAATCCCACATGGCAACAGAGATCATGGGGGCCATGAACCGCTTGGTGCAGGGGTGGCTTGTTGGGTAGGGTGAGTTCACCCACAGGTTCATGGTCACCGACAATGGGGTCAATATAGTAAAGGCAATCTGTGCTGCCAACTTCATTGGAATCCACTGTGTGGCACACAAGTTGTACCTCATTGTCAGGGACACCTAGGAGGGTGACAGGGCTGACGATGATGGTGCCAGCACCACCAGCAAGCTCATTCCCTAATGCAGGAAGGTGGCAAGCTACTTCCACTGAAGCATCAAGGGGGGCAAGATGCTGCAGGACAAACAAGCAGAGTTGAATATCCCACAGCACAAAATCATGCAGAATGTGAAGACTTGGTGGAACTCGACATACCTGATGCTGGAGAGGCTGATGAAGCAACAGAAGGCCATCCATGAGATGGCCTTGCTCAGGAAGATTGGGATCAGCGGCCCCTTAACAGAGCTGAGTGGGATACCATCTCCCAGATCTTGCTGGTCCTCAAGCCCCTCCTTGAGGCCACCAAGACCCTCAGCGCTAGTGATGCCCTCCTTAGCCAAGTGATACTTGTAGTGAGGGAACTTAAGAGCCAAATGAAGAGCTTCCAGGGTATCAATGTTCCTGGATGGGGCAAGCCGCTGTCACCAGATGTGCAGGCACTGATAAAGTGGCTGAAGGAGGGCATCAGGAAACAGCTTGATCTCTTGTGATCCAGTATGATCCATGTGCTGGACACCATGTGTGACCCGAGGGTGAAGGGAAGCATGTGCAGCAGCCAAAGCCTGAATCAGTGGATGGAGATGCTAGTGAAGAAAGTCAGGGAGGCAGAATGGCAGTGGTGGAGGGACGTGGAAAAGGGGGATCCACTGTCCCATGCTAAGCACACCACCCACCAGCCAGTCTCCTCCTCCACCACAGGTGCTGCCAATGTGGGCCAAGGGCATGGTTTCCATGTTGGGGTCCAGAGGCACCAGACCCCACCAGCAGGCAGGTAGCACTCAGGGCTCAGTGGCTGCCTGTCTTGCTAAGGATGTGGAGCTGCTGCTGTGGGGTCCCTTGGTCTACTGGGCAAGTTGCAGCCAGATGTGACCAAATCTGGATACAGCTGCCTGCAAGCACCTGTCCTGTCCACCAACCAGTGTTCCAAACAAAAGGGTATTCAGCATTGCTGGGGCTGGAATGACACCCCACTACACCTGCTTGGATCCTGGTTTGGTGGAGCAGCTGGTGTTCCTGAAGGTGAAACTCCTGTTGCTAGGGTTCCCCAAGCTCCAGGTGCAGATGGAATGAATACCACCCTCCTCACTCCATCCACACCTATTTCCTTTTTTCAGTTATTAAAATCCATTTAATGGATAGCTCTCAGAGCTAGAGGGGGCATCCACTGCATCACCAGTTAGCAGGGGAAGAACATGTCCCTACTGAGCTCTCATGCCAGTATGAACTTTGAGGTATAGACTTGGGCTATGGGGAAGGAGGAGGCCCCAGATCCTGGGCATGACCACTAGAACTACACTCTGCCAGGGTCAGGAGGCCTGGCAGGACTGCTGGTGGAGTGGCAGCCCCAGGAAATGCCAGGTCCAAGGATCCCCTGGGTGAAAGGGGGGTAGGAGGCACCATAACCTCCAGGCACCACATGCATGCACGCAGTCCTGGCTGGGGAAAGCCCAGACCCATCACATCTTTGACAAGCCTGAGGCTTGCTGGTTGCATTGGAGTTGTGAGACTCCAGGTGAGCTCAGCTTAGCTGCCTGGAATGCCAGCTTTTGGGTTGAAAAATCCTTTGTCAGGCTGAGGAAGGCACCTGCAGTTGGTGTGTGTGTTGTTCCTGGATGGGAGGAATAGTAAAGAAGCCAGAGGCTGGCATGCAATGCAGGCAAGAAAGCCAGTCAGTGAAAATGGAAATGGAGGCATCTGGGGGTGAGGGACAAGCTGAGGTGGGGTATGGCGGGTGGGGGGAGATGTAGCAGGGCAGGTACAAGTGGAGAGGTACCTGGGGAGTCAGATATCTGGCATGTTGTAGTGTGTCAGAATTTCACTATATTGAGTCCATGAGTTTCTGTACCTCAGAGGATGATGAATTGCAGTTCATAGGCTTGTCTGTCCCTATGGCAGTGCCCACCCCGCTGTGCCACCCTCCCCACCTTGA
This sequence comes from Alligator mississippiensis, assembly GCF_030867095.1. Taxonomy (NCBI): domain Eukaryota; kingdom Metazoa; phylum Chordata; order Crocodylia; family Alligatoridae; genus Alligator; species Alligator mississippiensis. The sequence goes on from NC_081824.1 coordinate 281,575,000, forward strand.
CTGGCAAGTGGCGGCAGCGCCTGCCTCCCTTGTGTGTGTGTGTGTGTGTGTGTGTGTGTCTACACACACACACACACACACACACACACACAATATCAGTGGTCCATAACCTTTTTAGACTCAAGGCACCTCTCAGAAAATGCTTGCTCTTAGTTTTCACTCATTTTTTGACCACAGAAAAATAATAAAGCAATTTCTCTGTTGCAATGAACTCAGAAATACCACAGTTTCCCTTTCTCTTCCCCTTCCTCCTCTTGGTCCCAAACTTTCCTTTTTACTGTCCCTGTTCACTCACTCCCATGTGTCTGCCCAAGCAAGCCTGGAAATTGTGTCCTGCCGCAGTGAAACTTTCGGTATTGGCAATTCCTTCCTTGAAGACATGAAAAATGAAAATAGCAATCCCTCTTACATCAACCATAAAAGAATTTTTGAAAATGCATTGTTGGTAATACTGATAAATCTACACATTGCTTGTTTGTATGTTTTGAGAAATTTACAGGGCATACTTTCTTGGATAGAGCTGTGAAGGGAGAATGAGGGAAGAGATACTAGTGGAAGACTGTCTACAGCAAAATGCAGGAGATGGAAATACTGTTGTAACTATTATACTTGATCTCAAACTTTTGAGGTTATGACCACCTTTATTTGTCTTTCATGACTGTCATAGTAGTCATGACCAGACATCTGAGAAATACTTCAAGGCATGGTATTCTTACCTATTGGTTGATTAAGGGGCAGAAGACTTAGAGATATGTTTTTAAATGTGAACTTTTTTCTGTTACATATAGTCTTGCTTGTTAAATAATCACTTTAAAACTGTTTGCAAATATTATAGTCATGAAAAAATTCTAAATGTATACATTGATAGCATGTAGTAAGCACCAGTTTCATCTAGTGATGAAGACTACACAACTGTCTACCTGCTTCTTGATTTCAGGGTACAGTAAACTCTCTTGTAACCAGCACCTTATGAGCCGGGATGTTCTCTTAACCGGCAAGCCAGCTTGTAAGGAAAAGTGAAACTGGAAGTGCTTGCTGTGGCACTTGGGTTTCTCTGAGCCGCCACAGCCCAGGGCAAAGCAGCCTGTGCTGCTGAGACCCATGGCCTAGGGGCATAACAGGCTGCATGAGGCTGTGTGGGGCTCGCTTCTCTGTCCCACAGGGCTCACAGGAGGGGTGGCAATGTGGTGGGAGCGGTGGTGACATGGTGGGAGGGGCAGAGGGGTGCCCCAGATGCTGCAGGAGAAGCAGCAGTCTGGACTGCTCAATTAACCGGCATATTTTGTTATTCGGCATCCTCCATTCCCAGGGGATGCTGGATAACAGAGCTTTTACTGTACTTCTTTTGTTCAAGAGTAAAATTGGAAAAAAGGGAAGTTTAGATGCAAGTGAAAAACAAAGTTTACAATATATGAGAAAAGTCATTCCCTCAATTTGTCTACACAGCATTTGATATTTATGTGGAAATGTCCTGCAGATCTGTGTGTGCAAAAGGTCCTTAATGTTGATTTGTCTGAAGTGCAATGTTGATAAAGACATCCTGCTGGAATATGTCACTCACTGAAAGAAAATGTCAAACATTGCTTTTTCTTCTGAGAAAACTGTGAGGGTCTGAATGCAAACTCAGTGGTAAGCCGTCCACACGTAGCTGTCAATTGATTTATTGGCAAGTGAAGCAAGGAAATTGATATTTCTAAGCCATCAGATGTTTTCAAAATTAGTTAGATATTCATTTATAACAGGTATTTTATCATAATTCTTTTATTTAAATCAACACAAGCCTTTTTTTTTAAGGAATAGCCCCTTCACAATCATCCACACTATTTTCACTTTTCAACTGAATAAATATTTCTGATTTCTTTCTGAAGACCCTGAAAAAAAGTTGTAGAAGGAAATGCTAAATAGGAACCTGCAAGAATTTAAAAGAGAGGACAAAGAAAAAAAAAAACCTCTGAAGTTTGACATCCAAAAGATGGTCTTTGAGTACTTTTGTGTCTTATTTCTATGCTGTGGTATCTATATAAAATGCACTGCCCTGTTAATAAATGAATAAATAAAAAGTAAACAAAATCTATTGAAGATGTACTCTGCTTGTTTCAAATAGAGTAAAAAACTGGGAGACTAGAAAATATACATTCATTTAACATGAGGGTCATGATTTCCATTCAAATCAATGGAAATGTTGCAAATGTTAAACATATGCACATATGAGTACACCCATACACCCTTTCTGGACATTGTCATACAGAGAAGCAGCAGTAATATCTCTGTAAACATACAGAAGCATTAAAATACTTTCAGTTTAAGATCCAAGTGTGTTTGTGTATGTGCATTTGTATAATCACATACACACACAAGGATAATGGGGAAAAAGTTATAGTCCTTGATATTTCTAGGAGTTCTATTAATGTGAAATACAGAATTATAGCAGCAGAGAGAAGGTAACAAGAAGCCTTCTGACTATACAAAGCACAGGCTCACTGAAACACTATGCCCATATTTTGCCTCACTTGGGTGTATTTGTAGGGGGAATTGTTGACCTCCAAATTGCAGCTCTTGCATGCAAGAACAAAGATTATTTTGACTCCAATTACATGCTCTTGCAGCAGTGCATAGTAATTACAGGTGTACCCTCCCAGCATGCAGAATATAGTCTCCCAATAAAAGTGTTATGAATATTAAACCAGCCTTGGTCATAGCCATACACTAGCCCGTCCTTTCAAGAAAACAACAATATAGGCAAAAGTTCTGACAGAACCTTGTTTTTTCCAGCCATGGCAGTAATCAGAGGAATTTGAAGAATGAATAAGGAAAGTGTTAAGAAAATGAGTGTCTGAGTAATCAGTCTTCCTGATATTATTCTATTTAACATGGACTCATAGAATGAAAGTAAATTAGGGTTGGAAGGAACATCTGGAGGTCCTGTAGCTGGGGGGGGGACCTGGTGACCATCTATAAACTCACTAGGGGGGACCAGAAGGGGTTGGGGGAGACCTTGTTTTCCCTAGCGCCTCCTGGGATAACAAGGAATAACAGCCACAAGTTGTTGGAGAGTAGGTTTAGATTAGACATCCGTAGGAACTACTTCACAGTCAGGGCGGCTAGGATCTGGAACCAACTTCCAAGGGAAGTGGTGCTGGCTCCTACCCTGGGGGTCTTTAAGAAGCGGCTTGATGCCTACCTGGCTGGGGTCATTCGAGCCCAGTTTTCCTCCTGCCCAGGCAGGGGGTCGGACCTGAAGATCTACAAGGTCCCTTCCAACCCTACTTCTATGATTCTATGAACCTCTGCTCAAAACAGGGCCATTCCCAACTATATCATCCATGCATGTAGTATCAATAGGTAAGTACAACACTTTGCAGAGACAATGAAGACAGAGCCCCTAATTTGACAAACTTGGCAGCTAGATAAAACATGATTGTTACAATGGGAAAAGTCTTTGGACAAGCAGGAGAAAGTCACATATTAATTATTCCAACTGTAGTTGGATTTTTCTTTGAACCCCTCCTCAACAAGAAAACAGAATTAGCAATTAAAAAACAACAAGGTGAGGGTGGGGGGCTTTCTGTCCAGTGTGACAAAGCAAACTTATTTCCTTTGAAATGATAGAAAAGTGTGCCCAGTTTATCAACGTTTTTTTTCTGAACTGTTGTATATTATAAATATGACAATAGAAATCTAGAAAGGGATGCATTTATAGCCTTATTACCCCATATGAATCCCATTGCCTACAATTGGGTTCTTCTTGACCCATTTGATAATACTGGCTGCACCTACATGTGAAATTAATGCAACATAATAAACTCCAAAGCAGTTCAAGCTGGAGTCAGCTGCTTCCAGGTACAGCATCTATACATGTGCCTGGGACAGCAGCAGCTTGAGCTGGGGCAGAGCAGCCCCAGGCTGGCAGCAGGCTTTGGGGGTCAGCCCCAGGCTCTGGGTGGCAGCATTGAGTAGCAGAGGGGCTGGCTGAGGCACAAGAATGCTGAAGTGTGGAGCTATGTGGCAGGGAGCCCCCACATTTTAGCACTCTCATGCCCCAGCCAGCCCCTGCCACTATTTACACATGTGTTTTATTGCACTTAAACACTCCACCATAAGATAGTGTTGTTCCCAACAGTATTATCTTACAATGGAGTTAATGCATTTACTGTGCCCTAATACCAGCTCACATATAGACCATGGTGCTTTAGTGCAGAGCATATTAGTCAACTCTCCAGTAAAGTGCACATGTAGAAGCACCCATTGGGTGCATCTATATGAGATGCTATGTTGTAATAGCTCATTGCTACAGTGACATAGCATTGGTGGGCATGAACTGTGATGCCATCACTGCTGCACAGTAACTTGTCCCTACTGCTCAGTAGGATCAGAAATGACCCATGTGGCACCAGGACTATGCAGTACCAGCAGTTATTGTGCAGTCATTTAGAACTTTAAAGAGTAGTTACAGCTGTCTGTGCAGCTGGGCACATGTGTAGATGTGCTCGCTAAGTACAAACTACGACTCCCAAAATTACAAGAGGTTGAATGACAGTGGGTGTGTCTACATGTGCATTAGATTTGGGAGCAGTTTACTCATGAGTAAATTACTCAGGAGTAAATGCTCCCAGGCAGGGGTCTACACGTGTAGTAGACTGGGAGCAGATTTGCTGCTAATGGCAGCAAACTGGTCTTTTTCGTTGGGGCTCTGTAGTGAACACCCCAAGTGCCACCAGGGGGAGCTTTATTCTGCCCCTCGATGCTGGCAGGGCACACAGGGCCAGGAGACAGCCATCTCCTGGCCAGGGGTGCAGCATTGCTCCCTGCCTCGAGCGGGCTGCCAAATTTGCAGCCGGTCAGGCATCTACATGAGCGTTACTGACCTGTAACTACTCACACATATATTTTCTACTTGCATTTACAGGTAGCAAATTTACTCATGTTTAGTGAGTGTAACTTTCCGGGCCTTTCACCTGTGTGTTGAGTCCATGTGGATTTTTCTGGCTTCGCCATTTCTTTAAGGGAAGAACAAGCTTGCTAATAGACTGGACCTTGGTCGGTATCCCAGGGGTGGTCTCACCTGCCACATCTTTGCTGGAAAATTAATTTTGATGGGGAGGCAGATGGATTGTCCTGTCCCTCCTGGTATCTTCCTTCAGTCATTACGTTTGTCCTTCCACCTCCCCTACACCCTGCCTAATGCCAACCGAAGATGTTGCTTGAGCAACCTGGATTATGACACACTCTTTTGGTGTCTTAGACCTTTAGATTTACTGCGGCAGAACCAAGTCATTATTTTACTCATTTGATCATAGCCGCACCTTGCCTTACTTATGCGTTTTGTGGGTCAATGACTGTTGTGTTCCCTGGCGTCCCGCTCTCTACTGGCACCTTATACACGCCGTGGCTTGGTTGTCTTCTGGTACCTTCTCTCCCTAATTCTATGGAGATCCAGTCTGTGCTGTGGATCTATGTCTCCCACAGTGCCTCCTCTGGTAAATTATGGATCCATCTCTGACTTTGTCTTTTCAATGAAACCCCTTCCTGGGGTAGCCACCACGTCCCTGTGTTGGGACCATTTTCAATATCTGACCCCTCTGGGCTAGTTGGGGACCTCACTTCTAGTCTTTCCGGTTGCTCCCTTGCTGTGCTGCAGTGTCCCAGCCCACAAATTGGCCCTGGCACACTGTTACAAAGTGTGCCCAGGCTGATGTAGGAGCCAAACCCAGTTCCTTCTGACTCAGCAGTTGTTTTTTTTTCCCTTCTTCACTGTGGTGGGCAGGAGCACTGTGGTTTCACTTTCACAGTGCTCAGCTTCCAGCGCAGCATCCCACCAGTTTCTCTCCTCGTCTGACGGAGGTAAGTCTTTTGCACAGTGGGGTTTACTGTGCAGTAAGCATGTGCACATGTAGTCATGCATGCTTACTGTACAGTAAACTATGCTACTTCGCAGCAAAGCATCTTGTGTAGATGTACCCAGTGTGCACTGTTGCATTAATGATACACAAGGACAGAGGGATAGCATTGCAGCCAGGGCAGCTGTAATACACAGGGGCAGCAGCAACTTTTTATTTCCACCATGCCACCAGTGCAACTGTGCAGTTGTGGCAGCAGTGTTCTTTTTCTGTGCCCTCCCTTTTCCTCAAGTGGGTGCTGGGCCAGCTGCTTCAGTTGTCCCACCCTAATTATGCTACTTTACAAGGAACTCCTATAGCAAGAATGCAACACAATTCCTGCAAGAATGCAACCAAAGTCCTGTACTTTACATGGATCTTCTATTGGATCAAGTGAGAATATGAAACCTTTAATACCACAAGTCATGTTCCATTGCTTTTTGACAAGGAAATGCATGGATAAGGATCAGAGAAGCCTTAGCTTACTTGATTAGATGGGGAGAAGTGTGTTTGGTTGGGTGGCTTTATATTTTATATCTTTCTCATATGTTCCCTACCTGTTTAAGTTTATGATGCCTAAATATAATTATACCTTATTAGACATAGGATGGGAAATAGAAGGTTTGGACTGGGTAGATTATGAATGAAAGGAAGTGTCTAGAGCTTGTGTGAGCCACCATCATCATTACTCTATTACAATCCTCACAAACATCTTTGCCATGAACATTTTCATCATTTCCTTTAAAAACAGTGGGCCCTTAATGTGAATTTGCCTTCTGAATCAAACTCCCTATCCTCAGTTTGAAGATTTTGTTCAAATCAGCTTTTCCCAGCTGTTGACACTGGTCACCAGCTCCTACTCATTTCATATTTTACCACCTAATTCCACACCTCTCCCCATTTCCTTTGTTCATATCCTTTTGTCATGGGATGGGGTCCTACAGGATGGCCATGATCTCCCCAAGGCCCCCTTACCATGCCAAGTTGGACCAATGGGCACCCTTGATTCTCACCCGCCACGTCTTTGATGGAATATATGTGTGTGTACAGGCAGCCTCCCATATATTAATATATATATAGGAGGCTGCCTTTACGTCCTCTTGGACACGGTTTGCGGCACACTCAGACCTTATGGACTCCCGGACCCCTGGTGGGTCCTGCTTCAAGATAGATGGCACAATGGGTGTTTAAGGGCACCCTAGCCTTATGGGCTATGCGTGGCTCCAGCCACCCCTTTACCACACCTCAATCCTCATAGATGGAACTGATGTTGTTTGGTCTGGGCCATGTTACAATTTGGCCCCCTGGTCCTCCTTGGGCTCTCCACGGCCCTGTCTCACACTGTGCCCTCTCTGGCACTCAGGCTTTCTGCGGCCCTGCAAAGTGCTGTGCCCTCCCTGGCACTGGGGTTGGTGCATGCCCAAATGCTGCGCCCTCCCTGGCACTGCAGTCCTCACGCTGCCGTAGGTCCCCTATGAGGCCTCCTCTTTCTCCTAATAGCCTCACCCAAGCCACTGGTCTTAAACAGTAAACAAAATACAAGCCCCTGGGCTATAACATAAATTCCAGCCACCCAGCTATAACCTTATTCAAACTGCACCAGGGATGCTCCATCCCTCACCAGTATCAGGTACAGCCTCTGCAGTCAGGCCTCTCCCCTTTGCTTGCTCTGAGAGAGCTCCTTCTCCCTTGGCTGCTAACAGGGAACTGCCCTCGTGGCCTCAGCCCTGGGTTTTATGTGTGACCCAGGCCCTGCCCCTTCTGGTCAGCTGACCGTGGGCAGGTGTGGGCCTCTAGCTCACTCTGGTTGCCCTGGTAACCAGCAGCTGGGGCTCCCCATTCACTGCTAGGGCTCTTTCCCTAGCAGTTTCCACTCTTTATAGGAGCAGGGCACCTAAGTACTCTGCGACACCTTTAATTGATGATTCTTCTAGTTTCTCCCATAATGCCCATGAGCTTGGAATTTCCTTCCAAATCTAGTATGCTACAGAATCTTCCACAACCTTTTCTCTCCTCAAGATATAAACACCCCTCAATGACCTCCTGCTTGCCTTGCTTTGAAAGAACTGAAAGTCTGATTTTGTAACTTTTGAAGTCAATGGAAGTTTTCATAGATTCATAGATTCACAGATGTTAGGGTCGGAAGGGACCTCAATAGATCATCGAGTCCGACCCCCTGCATAAGCAGGAAAGAGTGCTGGGTCTAGATGACCCCAGCTAGATGGTTATCTAACCTCCTCTTGAAGACCCCCAGGGTAGGGGAGAGCACCACCTCCCTTGGGAGCCCGTTCCAGACCTTGGCCACTCAAACTGTGAAGAAGTTCTTCCTAACGTCCAATCTAAATCTGCTCTCTGCTAGCTTGTGGCCATTATTTCTTGTAACCCCCAGGGGCGCCTTGGTGAATAAAACCTCACCAATTCCCTTTTGTGCCCCCGAATTTCTCTTTGTTTTCAGTGAGATGAGGATAATTTGTTCATACAATCTCCCTCAGTAAGGCATTCGCTGGTCAATGTAGACCACAAATTAGACTGTAAACTTTTCAAGACATAACATTTTTTTTATCTGTATGTAAAGTGCACTTAAATATTTCAAATGCCCAGAAAAAGGGGGGAAGAATGGTAGCAGATGTGAATTTTGTTTATAACCCTTGCTCATGGTAGTCCTGAAGGATCTCCTTTTTACTATCTTATTTTTATCTTCAGTCTTTTCTGCTCAAAAGAGATAATAGTCAAATATAGCTGTGGATATTACCTTCTTGATGTAGTTCTGAACGAAGCAGGAACCAAGTTCAGAGGTTAAACGAAAAAAACAAGAGATAACAAGAAAAATCATGAATACAGATTGGTCACCATCTTGTCTGTCAGAGAATGAAAGGGGAATCCATGGTCAGTTCTATCAGACACTGGCTGAGTCATGGATAATATCTCATTCAGGAGACACACATGAATTGATTCAAATAAAAACAGCTTTATATGGTAGAGTAGAATCCAGATAATATTTAAAATATTAAAAAGATAGCACATATGAAAAGTTTATATTTTTTTCTCCCCTTTCAGTTCTTAAAAAAAAAAGTGTGGTTTTAAAAGGAATTTAAGCTAGCAATTAAGTTACTGGTATTGAGACTATACAAAAGATAATGTAGTCATTATACTGATGACATACCCGTGGCTGTAACATTGTTTATGAGTAACCAGTACTATTTGAAAACAAGCAACTGTATTTGTATTTTCTTGGGTGCAAAAGTCAGTTTTATTGATGTATGTGATGTTGATATATTATCTCATTGGGACACTGAAAATGGAGTTCCTGTAAATATGCAATTTATTACAAAAGAATAATATTGATAAAAATATCCACTTTGTATTAGAAAAATTACTGTTTTCCATTATCCATATTTACCATAAATCAAAATTCAAAAACAAACTTCCACTTTTACATAGTCTTTATGCTAATTCACTTACTACTTTTAATAACTGAAATAGGGGTAATTTTGATGGAGCATTTGTTCTCAGGGCTTAGCTTTAAATGCATTATTCATTCATTGCTTTTCTCTACGATGTAGAAAAAAGATGCAACTGTTTTACACTAATGGTCCAAGAACTATAATATATTTTTTGAAGTGTCACTGAAAAAACTACAAACATACTCACCATTTAAGAGGATCTTTTTTCTCGTTTATAACAGGTGTTTGTATATACTGAATTTAAATAAAATTTTAAGGGTTGTATGTTTTTGTTGTAATGCTAATTGTCAGGACTAATACAAGTCTAATCTCATCATGGAAAAACTTCCTTCACAGCTTGGGGCAAAATATTGATTCCCTTTCCCCCACCCCATCCCTTGTTTTTCCCTTTGTAATGCGTGAAAAATATTTTCTTGCAGGTGCATTGCCAATTTTAAGGTAGCAGATAGAGATAATGCCACTGAAGACAGCAAAGCCAAAACTGATGATATCAGCAAAAATTGGGCCCAGTTTTAATAGCAAATACATTTTTTTCAACTCATTCATCAATCTAATTTTTTAGTTACAGCTTTGTCCTTTTATAATTTTATAGTTGACGCTCTCCCTTGAAAGTAACGACAGTACAAAGTGCACCACAGGTGGTAAAGAAACATTTGTTTTTCTGCTTCAGATATTTGTATAAACTCTTCTTGACTCTTAATAGATTTTTTAAAATAATGATTTTAAATCATTTGTCAACTAAACCTGAGTTTAGGGGCAGAAGAATCACCCAAGACAACAGAGTAATTATCTGCCATTTGTCTCATCTGCCTTTGTTGTACCATAAACATATATCTTTTTGTTTCATTTTATTTTGTTTTATTAGGTAGTATAGATATATAGGTCTTGGGAGATAATCCCAGGAAGTGGGAATAAAAATCCTTTATGCTGCTCCTATTACCCCATTCAAAAATTTAAAATAAACAGGTCCCTGTCAAAAGGTGTTACACATCCATCATGAACACATATGTCATAGACATACGATTGATATTCTATGAGGTAAAAGGACATGGAGTTTTACCACACAAGACCTTCTTTGTAAATACTCATGTGCATGCATTTACCATGCAGAAAAATGGGAGCTAAACAACAGTAGCTTGCTATTGTGAGTAAATTATATATGATTTCGGCCTTGCACAGACATTCAGTTCCTCTTGAGAGAGTCACTGGTTTTCCAGGAGAAACTATAAGTGTACAGCCTTTTTCTCCTGGAGTAAAACTGGCCACTCTAGAAGAATAACCTGGGAACAACCAGGGTTAAATCACTGCCAGGAGAATTTCTCCTATCCTGGGACAGTAAATAGCTGTACATGCTATGGCTTCTCTCAGAAAAGAAAATACTCCTCCAGCATCTTCCCCACACCCTCAGGGAGACAGTGTGTTACTCACTGGACTCTGCTGCTCCAGAACACTTTCCCATTGCAATCCAAACATTGTGCTGCAGTGAAGTATAAGCTAACCACGGGCAATCTGGTAGCTTATGCAGTGCTTCAATCTGTTGCCAGGCAGACAAATGCTCCAGAGTATGCCAAGATGTGTGCTCAGGGTCTCCTCTGACTACAAGCACTCCACATTTGTTGTTCTTATAATTTGAATGTCTGTACATGTGGATCGGGGTAAGTTTCTCTTCCCAGAGAGCAAACCTGGGAGAATTCTCCCAGTTTACTTGAATGGGTGTATGCAACCCTAACTTCCACTTACTACAGAGTAAAACCATGTATATGGACAGGTACTGTAGAGCAGCTGAGGTATGGTAAACCCTACCACATTTATCAATAGGAAAGTTCATTTTAGGTCTATGCCTTTAGGCATATGGGTAAATTTACAAAATTTTGGAAATATAGACATAATTTTTCCTTCTTCATACCCCTTGAAAATTTATTGTAATTATTAATTTTTCATAGGATGTAAATTTTTCCCCTGTAGATTTGAACCCAAGGACTTATTTCATAGTAGAAGAGTACCTCTGTTTCATAGATTCATAGATGTTAGGGTCGGAAGGAACCTCAATAGATCATCAAGTCCGACCCCCTGCATAAGCAGGAAAGAGTGCTGGGTCTAGATGACCCCAGCTAGATGCTCGTCTAACCTCCTCTTGAAGACCCCCAGGGTAGGGGAGAGCACCACCTCCCTTGGGAGCCTGTTCCAGACCTTGGCCACTCGAACTGTGAAGAAGTTCTTCCTAATGTCCAGTCTAAATCTGCTCTCTGCTAGCTTGTGGCCATTGTTTCTTGTAACCCCCGGGGGCGCCTTGGTGAATAAATCCTCACCAATTCCCTTCTGTGCCCCCGTGATGAACTTATAGGCAGCCACAAGGTCACCTCTCAACCTTCTCTTGCGGAGGCTGAAAAGGTCCAGTTTCTCTAGTCTCTCCTCGTAGGGCTTGGTCTGCAGGCCCTTGACCATACGAGTTGCCCTTCTCTGGACCCTCTCCAGGTTATCCGCATCCTTCTTGAAGTGTGGCGCCCAGAATTGCACGCAGTACTCCAACTGCGGTCTGACCAACGCCCTATAGAGGGGAAGTATCACCTCCCTGGACCTATTTGTCATGCATCTGCTGATGCACGATAAAGTGCCATTGGCTTTTCTGATGGCTTCGTCACACTGCCGGCTCATGTTCATCTTGGAGTCCAATAGGACTCCAAGATCCCTTTCCACCTCTGTGCCACCCAGCAGGTCATTCCCTAGGTTGTAGGTGTGTTGGACATTTTTCCTCCCTAGGTGCAGCACTTTGCATTTCTCCTTGTTGAACTGCATCCTGTTGTTTTCTGCCCACTTGTGCAACCTATCCAGGTCTGCCTGCAGCTGTTCCCTGCCCTCCGGTGTGTCCACTTCTCCCCATAGCTTTGTGTCATCTGCAAACTTGGGCAGAGTACATTTCACTCCCTCGTCCAAGTCGCTGATGAAGACATTAAAGAGTATCGGTCCAAGGTCATGACAACTTTAAATCAACAGATGAAGCATAAATAAATACTGATGAACAAGAAGATAATTGTTAGCTGCTGAAATTTTACTACTTTCATTATCACAAAATTTTTAGAAGAGTAGTAAAACATTACGTCTCATATGCCAGTCTCTTAAATTAATTAATGGAACAGATCACCCTTCATAAATTAAGATGAAACTCAGCTCCCTCCCCAGTATAATCCATAAACTCTTCAGAGCACTCAGGCTACTAATTGTATTAAAGTACATGTAGTAAATGATTATGATCTGATATTCTCTTTTATTGAAGTCTAAGTGGATTTTAAATTTCCCTCCAGACAGGTAGCTTCAGTTCTTTATATGTCATTATCTTTTTCCATAAATCTTAATAATTCGGTTTGTAATGTAAAGGCACAGTAATTTTTTATCTATTTAAAATGGGGAAAATATACAACTCCAGTTTCTGTTTAAAGAGCGTTAGGTAAAATGGCATATAATCTGCAAATGGCTGTAAATTTGGAAGTTTGTAAAGGGAGGTGGTGCGAAATATTTTTCAAATAATGAAAAACTGGGATGCAAAAAACATTTCCCTTCCAAATTAAAACAATGTGAAAACCTGCAGAAATCAACAGTTCTTAAAACTTTATTTAAAAAATATTAAAAATAAAAGGAGAAAGTGCAAAAGCAGGTAGCCCTCCCAGAGGTTGAGCATGAAACATTTGTTAGAACAAAACTACTTGTGTCACTAGAGACTGAAACCCCCTCCCCCAGTGCTCTTCATGGGGTTACGCATTTATCAATGTGTGATCATTCATTCAATGGATGAATCAATGTGAGGTGATGGCCTGGTTGTTACAGGCCATTCAGTAGAGGCCTGCTACCATTGTATTTCAATCATTCCCAATCACTCTCATTCATCTGGGAACCAATTTACACGGGAGGGGTACGTGACTCATACAGTTGCAATACAGGGGTGCCTGGGCAAAGGACACAAGATGGAGACTTGACATACAAAATGGAAACTTGACATTACTTTGGTTCACTTACAAGCACAGGCCTAAACCATACAATATTCATATGAAACAATACAAATCAATACAAAAATTATAACAATACAATATACAACAGTAAAAATCAATACAAACCTAATAATAATACAATATAAAACAGTGGATATCCAAAACCAAAAACTTGCTACCAAAATAAAAATGTTAAAGCTTATCCTAAGTTTGAGCTTGCCTATGCTTGTCTATAGGGAATAGAGAGGGAGAGAAAGAAAAGCCAGAAATAATTGGGGAAGGGTAGGGAATGCATATTTATCACATACATGTATATGTATTAAAAAAGAAAAACTGGGGGTTTTGCTACAGTTACAGACCAAGGGCTCATCCAGCATTTCTGAAAATTGCAGGTACCTGCCCTAGGGTCTCAGTCTTAGGAATACCCACCAGGCCCAGGCAGAACTGCAATAGAAGGTTTGGAGATGATTAGGATCCAAAGGAAAAGGTCCTGGTTGAGGCTGAGGTTGAGGTACCCGCCCCTCCAACACAAGAAAACAAAGGCCACCCATTGCCAGGGGAAGTGTTCACTGATGAATATAATGCACTAAAGGGCTTGCAGGCAGAAGGCAGACACCCTGCTCACCAGGTTCATCATGCCCTGATGCCCCTTACTGATAAAGAATAACCTACTGGAGCCATTGGTACCTGATCCAGAAATAGTCCACATAGACCTTCTTTTCTAAAGCCTTTTGAGCAGGGTCATTGATGACTCCACGGTGGCACACCATTTTCAGAATAGCCACTGCTGGGTTGCTGATGGATGAGACCTAGCCATGGTAGGAGAAGCAGAGAGAGAGAGAGAGAAGGTTGAGGAGGGGAGGGGAGGGGAAAGGAGGTATGCACAAGCTACACCTGCAGACTATTTAAGAGCCTAGTAGTTAGGGAATTAATCTGATATGTTGGTAGTCATCTACATACCAAGTAAATGCCTGTACCAATGGCTAAAACAAATAAGTCTCTTTAGTCAAATGGATCTTTACTATTCATTCATTCATTCATTCATTGAAACTCAGATATTTAATAGTTGGGTGAAACAGAGAGGCTGACTCTATAACTTGGCAGTTACAGCTTTTGCCTTGGATATGGCAGACTAATTTTCAAGCCCCTACCAGCTTAATCCTGAGCTCTTGTTCTGTTTCTGTCACTAACATAATAGCTTTCAGAAGTCTCTGTAAATGGTTAAAGTAGTTTATAGAAAAGAAGACCTGTACATTTTGCAATCTGTAATATAAGTGATGATCTGGGAAGCCAACATATCTTGAATTCATATCCACTTCCAGGATTTTCCACCCAAGCTATTCCTTAGGAAACTTTTTGCATGGTGTCAGCTTCTTTCTATCTCCCAATCCTTCAAAAAAGACCCTCCTACTGAATTTATACCACTGTTCCATACTAAGTCCCATCCCATCCCATCCCCACCATAGCTCCACTAAACTGCATTCTACTTCCTCTGCTGGGTACTCTTCTCTGAGGTGTGCGTGTTTTTAACCACATTTTCTTTCATCGCCCACTCCAGGACAAGATTTCTAGGGTAAATGACATCAGAAAGGAATTTAAAGCCCTACTCTACTTTTCAACAACTTTTGGCAATCTAAAGTCACCATGGAATGCTGTACCAATAGATGAAGTTACAAATTATTACCATAATTAAGAGGGGCAAAATTACCTTTTTAATAAATCGAGCCCAAATACAATATCAATTAGTCCACATCCTCAGAGACAGAAATCCTGAATAGAAATTGGCCTAGGAATATATTTCAGACAGTTGTATGTCCTAAACCTGAAATTAACTAAAAATTAATTAGAATTTTTTACTTCGGTAGCTTACTGGAGGCTATCCTTGACAGACGATCAGGGAGGTATTCTGTAATGAAAAACAAGTGTTCATATTTGTCAAAAAATAATATATGACAGAGAAGGTCAAAACTGAAAAGACTGGCTAGTTCAAAATCCTAAGCAGAGTATATTTGCTCTACTATCCACAAGTGCAATCAAACATCGTCACTTAAAAACATGCAGGCAGCAGATAGCTGGAAGAATTTCATTCTTCACTGAATGAAGAGGAGATAAAAATTCTATTTTACATTTTACCTATATCACTGTCAGAATCCAGAGAGGAAGTAAATTAACCATAGATGGAATAATAAACAATGTTGATAGGTAATATGTTGTGAATTTCTGGTTAATTTCTTTTGTTGTGCTTTCAGGAATTAATATAGGGATGAGGTAATTGATCTGGGAGATGTCTACATAGTGCTTTTAAATCATGGCAATCTTTCAATTTATCTGAATGAGAAAATTAATACATAAGGATACAGCGATATCTTCCTTCCCCTCTTCTTCCACCGTAACTAACCCAGGAAAAAAAGATGAAAAGCTTAGGAGATTCTACCATCCATCATAGCGACAAGCTATATAGCAAAATAACTTATTTACTATAGGTGCATCTACACACACTATTAATGTGCAGTCAGCTTTCCCCAGAAGTGTGTTTACATGTGTGCCTGTAAGGAGCAAATTTGCTCCCAATGGGAGCAGTTTAGTAAAGAGATACTCCTTCCTTTTTCTGCCCCCCACCAACATCCAACGGGAGTTTCAGGCTCCCCTGGGTACCAGCCCTGGGCTGGAAGGGGGCACCAGAGCAAAGGGCTGGAAAACTGTCTCTTCCCCCAGCAGCTAAGGGCAAGGAGCTGGAAAACAGCTGCTGGGAGAGGGGACAATTTCCCAGCCTCCTGCTGCCTAAACTGACTGGAAGCAATTTGCTACTACAGGTAGTGGTCAACTGTGCAGCAAACGAATTTACTGAGCAGTAGATTCATCTACTGTGCAGTAACGCATCTCATTTAGATGTGCCCTATATTGGCTAAAAAGCCATAACAACATACATTCAAATCCTTATTAGATAACACATTTTTCATTAAAAGATCAATTAAAAATGAAAAGCTTTTATATGGATTTTTAAATGATTGGAAATGTAACACATAAAATTATTCAGTTGTATTCAACAAAGATATCTCTGCATATACGTGGTGTTCAGTTGAATTCCAGAAGAGGCTATAAAGTGCAGAGGTGTAGAATAGCACACTGATTAGGGTATTTAGGTCCTGGCCCTCATGTTTCACAGTAGCTTTGAGGAACTGGGGCAGATCTGTGTGATCTTCATAGTAAAGTACTTTCTACCCTGGATATAAGTATAAATAGTATGAAATATATAAGATTGGATTCTTTGCCAGTCTTCTCTGGCAAAAAGCAAAAAGGGGGTTAATACATTCTTTTCCCTGGAATAGGGGAAATTCAAGATAGGAAATAAAAACGATGAAAACCTGGTTCCAGTGTAGTCAATGGCTCCCAGACTTCAGTAAATTCAGAATTTCACCCTATTCATTTGTTAGCCAAGTCCCTACCACCATAGAAGTCCACTATCCACTGGAAAGCATAAAAAAAAATTAATTGGATTTTGAAGCATGGGAGATTTTTTGAACATTTCCGTGATAAACCTAGAACTTGTAGGCTTAGGTGGCTACAAGTGTTGTTCTAGATATAAATCTGTAAGCTAGCTAAGAAGCAAAAAGATAAGATCCAAGAAGATTATGAATTATGAATAGATGTATATGATAGCTACCTTCCTTATATAAAAGCAAAGTCTTGAAAATGGAATAAATATTTTCTCCTGTCTGATCAGTAGTCTGGGAGCAGTGTTTGGAAAGGCTTATTGATCCTGAAAGCATTTGTAGTGGCCTGCAAATAAAACAGTCCTACAAGTTTTTTCTCACATGGATTTGAACAGCTAATATCTCATGGACACTAGTGTTAAAGATTAATATTTTATCTCACTTGAAAGCTGGGATTTTAGATTTACAGATGGCAGAAAGTGTACGTTTTTGGCAGTTCACAAGATAACATACCTTAAGTCCATGTTAGTTTTTCATCAATTCCTAGGTCTGGTTATGCTTTTGTGGCATTCTAAAATAGCAGCTACCAAAATAATGCTGGAATAAGAATCTGGGACAGGGATTCAGAAAAAATTATAATCAGAGTAGTCTAATTTTAGGGTCTGTCTCATGACCCTGTAAGGCTAAAAACAAAATCTTTCTGCCATTTAAAGATGTCTGAAAATCCTTCTTTTTTTTTTTGTTTTTTTTTTTTGTGCCATGGGCACAGAAAGGAATATAACAAGTCCTGGAGTTTGTGTGTTCAGTACAGTTTTTTTCCCATTCCTGCAATAATGAAATAATAATAATAATGAAATAACAACAAACATATTCAATTGAAAATAGTCTCTGCATGTCTTATAATTACATACTCTTCTTATCTATTTGATGGCAGAGTAACCAACTTCTCTTTGCTCCATAGCACTCTTCACTCTAAGGAGAACATTAATCTATAGCCCCATAGTTCAATATGCCCTCTGAGTGTAACAATAATCTGCTTCTAGTGACAAGTTGTGACAGCAAGGACTAGTTAGGCATGGGTCCTTGTTTCCTGGTAGTTGGTAAAATTCCATTCTGGCTCAGTGCAAAAGGCCAATAAAGCAATTTATAAATTGTCATTTTTCATTCATTTGGGTAGCATCTGCACTGCTCTCTCCAAAAACAAAGTGACACTTCTTATTTATCTTTGCATTAGACAGGTAAATGCATCAAAGTTGGATTCCTCTGGCAAACACAGACAAACAGCTGTAAATGCTTTTGTGCTAAAGTAGATCTCCATAAATGTGGATCTTCTGCTTTACTCCTGGTGAGGCCTTCCTTGACTATTCCTTTAAATTCCTTTCTTTTTCCTTAAATTCCTTTTTTATTTTAATCAACAAAAAGGTTGATTTGGGTCAAACCAAATTAGGGAAAAATATTCAAAAGTTCAAAACATTTTGCTTTTACATTTTAAAATGAAATACATCAGTCTTTCAGTTCGAAATTTTTAAAAAGTATTTCTTTTATTTTACAAGAAATATGACAAAATTAAACATAAATATTAGACATCTCTCTCTCTTTCACACACATCTATATATCTCTGTATATGCACATACATTTGCATATGCAGATGTGAATGAGAAAGAGAAAAAATCATATATGAATTGCTTAAGTCTTAATTGTATTTCTTTAAGCCAGGCATATTTTAAGCCAGGCAACCTACAAAGGTTAAACTCAATATTTATTAGACTAAATAGCAAATTCCAGAATTGAGGCAGGACCCAGAACACACACAGTTTCATAGATCACATTCATAATCTGAACTGCATTCAAAAAACCATTAAAAAAACATAATCTCCTCCCCCCCAAAATTGGTAGTACCTGTATGTATTATTATTAGTTAAAATTTGTATTATGGTTGTGTCTAATAAAAGTCATGTGGTTCTTCACATATAAACAGGGGCAGCACATAGGGGGGTGCACACAGGCATATGTGCACCCCCTGAGCATGGCAGTACATCCCCTACAAAAAGACAGCATCTGCGGGCAGTCCGTGATTGCCGCTGGCCACTGCCGCCAGCGTCTGTGGGTGGTTGCCGACTCCTGATTGGAGCTCACCCCCTCAGTGGCCGACAGCACCGGCAACGTCTGTGGGAGCTCGTACTTACTGCTGCCATGCTCCCACTGCTGCAGGGGGCATGCATTGTTCATGCATACACAGACAACACAGTATTCCTTTCTCAAAGCATTTACAGATTATGCTCCATGCACTAAGTGAGTATATAAACAAATTGGGAGTAATGAGGAAGGGAGAAGGGAAATACTAATAAGGACCTGCATTTATGTAAGCTAGATATGTGCACAGCTAAATGGTGTACACAGATAAATTTTAAGCCAGTAATGTACATAGGGTATATTTTATATATACTTACATATATTATAATGATAAATATCAGGCATTTTTACTAGTCCTTAATATAGCAGTTCTCAGTTGCCAATTTCTTTGATTGGAAGTGAGTGTTGCAAGAGCACTCTGTGGAAGCTAGGATATTGGCTTTAGAGAAGGTGTTTCCTGCATGAAGAGTAGCATTGGAAAACATATAGTTTCCTGTAGGAAAGGATACAAATGGTGATGAAGGCTGGTAGGAGCACATAGTATGCTAAGACACAAAATCAGGTAAAGATAAAGGAGGACTGAGCTGTAATGGGCCTTTAAATGTCAGAAACCTGTACTAAACATAGAGAAGGAGAACCAGTCAGAAGGCAATGATTGTAATAATGACAAAGGAAAGTCATCCATGCAGCAGTGTTTTAAGAGGCTCTATGAGATGTGATAAAACCAGGAAATGGCAAATGAAGAAGGTCTTCAGATGATGGAAAAGAAAATCATGTGGGAAAGAAATGGCAAGACTGGATAAAATCTGAATCATCTGATACAGGGAGTCAAATTGGACAATGATGTTAATAGGCTTGAATAACATAGAAGGCTCCTGCTGTATTAGTATTAATGAATAAAAGGGAAGTAGAAAAAGGAAACAATTAATTGAGTTCTGTCTATTCAAATTATAACAGTAGGATCACAGATAGCTAGGCTTAGAATGGATCTCAGGAGGTCATGTCGTTCAACCCCCTGCTCAAAGTAGGATCAACCCTGTCTATCCTAGGTAAGCATTTGTCTAACTATTTTTCCAACCTGATAGTGAGGCACCCAGGAGACTATAGCAGAAAAACAAAATTAAATACATGATTTGATGGAGGGAGACAGGTCAGGTAGAGAGAGACAAATTGCTGTATCATTAATAGAACTGGTAGATATGAAAATTCCACCTCAGTGTCTTAAGGAAGTTTCCATTCAATTTTCTCATGTCTACATCCCCCTGTGTGGACAAAACTCAATTCACTGAAGTACATTTCTTATTATACCACATGGCCAGGGGTGTCCATGCGATAAAAATAAAAAGCATCAGTATCTCTCTTCTTTCTTAGCTAGTAACATTTAAAATGGAAAATATCAAAATGGAGTCAAATGACCACGTGAATGTCTTCATATCAGTGTCTCTCAAAAACTGCTCCAAACAGAAATGAGGTGTTAGCACCATTGTCCATCAGACAGTGCTAAGGGATTGTTAAAGTACAATTAACCCTTAAATGGGACATGAAATATAAATACAGACAACTCAAGTGTCCTAAAATCAAAGACTAACTTTATTAGTACAACAAATCTTATCTTAGCAGTTTCTATACATAGAGAGAGAAAAACACTTAGTACAATGATGTCACCCAATCCCAGATGTTACTTTGCTCACCAGGAAAGGTGGCCAAATCAGTTCCTGCAAGCAAAGGGTGGGTCGTTGGCTGGGATGATCCAGACAGGTCTTGAAGGTTGAATTTATGAGGACGCATTTTTAACTTTTTTGCTTCCCCCTTTTATGTTTTTCTTTAACTTCACTCTTTTTATGACTGTTTGCTTTTCGATTGGTTTCCCTGTGGTCAGCATACTTTCCATAATTTATCCTGTCAGCATATTCCTTTGTTCACCAGACCCATCACAAGCACACATCTTCATTTGGCCTTTTTCTGGCATCTTACTTTGGGTATTGTCCATTGGTCTTCATTTTCACCTTTCATTAACATTTCCAATCATTTCATCACTCTGATTCATCTGGTTAGTGACAAGTTCAGTTAATTTGAGCTGGTAACAAAACTATTACTATGTTGTGTTAGAAAAACTTCTCACAGTGATAGAAAAGGAAAGAAACAGCATGCGAGCAAAACTCAAGGCCATAACCTACTTGTGAGAGGCAAGGCCAGCAGATATTGCAGACACCAGCAAAATGAAAAGTTCAGATAATAACAAGGCTATACAAAACTTAAGCAATGATTAAATAAGGCTGAATATAAGATAAAAGTTGAAACAATACTGTAATTCACCACTCTGTAAACAGGTGCATCTTTAGAGCATAAAATATGACAAGCTACCCTAATGGAGGTGGGCAACAACTCTCCCCCCTGCAGTGCTTTGGTAAAGGAAGGGGAAGTGAAAAAAATAAAGTGATAAAAATCCATCTCAATTGGAATATAAATAAGTAAATATAAATTATTTTCTGTCTACTAAAGTAGGACTGTATGATCATACAGTTGGAAAGGTCCTCATGAGCTCATCTTATCTACAGGGAAGGGCAGGGGGCAACCTGCAGTATGGGTGCCAAAAGTAGCATAGAGAGCCTTTATGGGTGCCATGTGGCAGATCAGGGAGGGGACTTGCAACACAGCGGCAGGTAGGGCAGGAAGCATAAGGCAGAGCAGGAGATCAGGCAGGAAGCACAGGGCAGGAAGCAGAGCAGGAGATCAGACAGAGGAAAAGCATCAGAGTGGCATGCAGGAATCATGTCAGCCAAAAAGGTTGGCCTCCACAGGTCTAGTTCAGTCTCTAGCCTTGACAGGATCATCCCAAACTAGACCATCCCAGTCAAGGGTCTGTCAAACCTGCATTTGAAAATTTCCAGGGATAGAGATTCCACAACTTCTCTAGGTATCCTGTTCCAGTGCTTGATGCACCCTTCAGTTAGAGGACACAAATTCTTTGAGTTGAAACAAAGAATTTACGATTTGTCTAATAGTGTCTTACCACAGCTAGCCAATAGCACTAACCCTACACCTTTTATGCAACAAAGTATTTAAACTATGTACTAAGTGAGACTTTGAAATGGAGTTGTAAACTCAAACCAGGGTTGTGAAATATATGACGTGTAAGCCAGATCTGACCCATGGAGCCTCTGTATCTGGCTCTCCTGGCCAAACCTGTCAGCAGTGAGGTTGGCTTGCTACTGCCATCCCCAGACCTCTGCCCCTGGACCCACCACCACTTGCTACCATATCACTGCTGCCACAGTGGCCATGGCAGCCACCCCTGCGCCCCAGGCAGGAACTGGCCAAGGGCCAAGGTGAGTTTGACACCCCGTGTAATAAAGGATTTTGAAGCAATCTGGAAAGCAGGTGAAAACTTCAGGGTACCTCAACATCCATGGTGCTGAGAGATCGTTTTATATTTTATTATTGTTTTATTATATATTTTAAAGATGTTCAAAATTACAGTGAGATGTTTCATGAATCCTAAAATTCATGTGAATAGAAGCTTTTAGGCATGCTGTCTATCCAGAGTTCAGGAAGGGGATATGTATATTCATTACATATGTATAATATAATATTCATAATACATGTATAATATGTAATGGTGATAAGCATTACACATACCTTAACAACTGATCTGAAGACGGCATATGCATTTTTTAAATTATAAATTCATAAAGAAGAGTTTTCAAGCCTCGGAAAACAAACATTAAATCACACCAAACTTAAAAAAAAAATCTTCCTACACAACAAACAAAGAGAGGAACATGAGAATTGGTTTTCTGCAGATATAGCCTTCCACACTGAATGGTCAATCTGTTTCCTTCGGATGATATGTAACATACACTGTCATCATTTTGACAGCAAGAGAAAATAAATAAAACTCTAGACTGCAATAAAAATATCTTCCTGGAATATAAGAAACAGTCATTTATTTCCCTTAATGATTCTGTTTAGCAGAATACAGCTGGAGAAATAAGGACAGTTCCGATTTCTCTAGCATCAGTGTACTGATTGTGTGTTGCTATTGCTATAGCCATGACAAATCACCAGCTTCAAGAAAAGATTCAAGCATCACACCGTTAGTTGATGTAAACTGACTTAGCTCAATCTGGCTCAGTGTTCTTCAGCTATTTGCCATCAGGATCTGCTTCTCTTTAAAATCCTTAGTTTTAGCATATGACCCTTTGGTATTTTATCCTTCTATGACATTTTGAGTATATAGTAAGCAGATTAAAAAAAAAAAAAGATTAAACTATATATATATAATAGAACATATATATATATATATATATACACACACACATATATACACACATATACATATATATATATGTATACACATACACAAATACACACACATATACATATATATACACATATACATGTACATATACATATAGTAACAACAACTAAATCAGAATATTTTTACCTACATGCATAGTCCCATTGTACTCACTGGAACTACTGCTGTGAATAAATGTTATCAGGATCTGGCCCTTAGCACAAAAAAAAAAAAAAAAAATCTTTAGGGCAAGTACTAAGTTTAAATCTTATGGGTGAGGAAATGAATGAGGAGAGTTAGGGACCCTCTCTTTATGTTACCTAATAATTTACATAAAAAATAAATAAATTCCAAGCATTTTTCAAACAGCTGTACTACCTCTGTAGTTTGTAGCAAGACCTTGAAATTTGGCAGGGAGAAAAAGCAAGGCAGCAAAAAGCGAGTTATGAGCTGTTGAAAAATCACCATTCCTCATCTGTGCTGTGTTCACTACAGCTCATTCCTAGCTTCCTACCAACCATTTGGAAGGTTCTATTAGTACTGTAGATTAACTGCCCAGGCATCTAGCTTCAGCATACTACATCAAACTACTCCCTAAGGGGACAAAGAAAAAATATATCCTTCTGCTCCTGCTGTTCTTTCCTCACCTTGGGAAAATATGCTTTCTCCTGGAGACAGGCGTTCTGCATTAAGCAAAGTAGGAAACCCTCGGTTTGAGCCTTATGCCATTTACTGATTAGTATTAGTAACTTTGTGCTCTTCATTGCAATGTTGGTTTAAATTATTTGCCTAGAATTAAGTAGAAAAGCTGTGGCCTTACCAGGGTTAAAATCCAGATGGCAAAGGCTGAAGTGTTGTTGTAGTCGTGACAGTCCAGTAAATTTACAAGAAGCAAGGGTTTTTCTTCAGCATGATCCCGAAACCTTGTCAGACTTCTCTCCCAACTATAGAGTTGGTTGAGTGAAAAATACCTCAAAAACCCCTTGTCTCTCATTGTCAAGGACAGCACTTGTGGCCATACTTTCTCTAACTGTAGCCTCCTGGCTCAATTTCTAAACACCTCCTCAACCTTTTCAGACTCCAGGCACCCCTCCATAATGTTTGTGAATTGAGTGGCACTCCATCTCAAAATGAAGTTATTTACCGAAACACTTACTTCATTTTACTGAGGATGGAAAGAAGAGTAGCTAGAAAGGGGCAAGCACAGGGTTGGGCAACTATTTAATTTGGAGGGACACTTAACAAGTTTTGGTCAGCTGTTGAAGGCTGCACACACAAATCTTTCAGAAGGTATCATTTTAACAAGTTACAGGTAAAAACTAATCATATACTAAACTTACTCCTGTATATTGTGTGGGTGAGTGAATGGTGGAGATGTGAGGTGTGTGTTGGGGAGCTGTTCATATACTAGGTCCTAGGAGCCAGCTGGGGGATGTAGGCAGCTGGGAGGGGGGCAGGGAACGCATGCAATAGAGCTCACCTGGGCAGTGCAGTGCAGTGCCAAGTGTGGTCCACCCCCTCCACCCCATCCGGTCTATGGCTGTCCCCACAGTGCTCCCCACCCACTCCCACCCAGGGAAGCCCACGCTGTTCTGCAAACTGCACTTGCCCCATACCCCACGCCTCTTGATGGCACCAGCACCGGCCCCAGCCAACATGCACAGCTTCCCAGCAGGGCTGCTGCATCTGCTGCTGCAGCCACCCAGGTACTGTTCAGCTCCCCCTGTCTCCAGTGGCTCTTCTTCCAGCTGCCCTGGTTCCACTCAGAGCAGCAGGTAGCATAGGATATCACATACCCAGCCAGGTGGAAGGTAAGCTACAGCTGGGCAGCTTCTGTCCCAGTGCACAGGGCTTTAGGTCCAGTTCCTGGCCATCTTCCACCCACCTGGCTGCATGATGAGATAAGCAGCCACCTGCAAGTGGCTGAGTGGGTGGTATTGAACCTCACTGGGAAGCTGTGCATGCTGGCTGGGGCAGTGTCAACAGCAGTCCGGGGGAGGTTGCAGGCAGGAGCATGGTGCAGGTGGCCCTGGACAGGAGTGGGCAGGGCTCAGTCCCACACAGACCACCATGTGGGCAGCCAGAGTGGATACAATCAATTGGATCTGGCCTGCAGGCCATACTTTTCCCGCCCCTGGACAAGAATGTGTTTACCTTCTCATACCACACAGCCTGCTTGAAAGGATCTCACAACAGCCTGGATGTTGAGGTGCCCTGGTTGAGAACCTTCTCCTCTGCCCAGAGCCTACACAAAGTCATTCCAAAGCCTGTTGTAACTAGAATGCATGTGTCCAATATCCAAAGGTAACCTAAGGGGTTACACTGAGCAGTTAGGGTACAACTTTTCTGCAACCAACAAAGAATCAAGGGAATGATGCAGAGAGCATCACATTGATCTACCTTAGACTCCAAACGCCAAATGACTAGGTACACTTTTATAGCCAAGTTGTTTTTTGGTGCATGTCCAAAGCTAGGTTTCAACTCAAAGTTCTGGATCAGTAGCACTTTCACTACTCTGCCATGGTACCCCAGGCCCTAATGTCATTCATAAAGTAATTTTAGAGCAAAAAACAAATATAGGGGTTTTGTAAATTTTTTTTTTCTTAAAAGATTCTAAGGAAAAAAATTGCAAGTATTTGTATTATTAAAAAGGGTCATTTTTCTTTAAAAATTGTTTTGACCAAAAAATGCTAATCAAAACAAATAGTGTGATCTGCAGGGATCCAGGTTTTCAGTTTCCCATGGAAAAATGGAGTAGAACACAGATTCCCCCCCTTTGCCAGAGGAAAACACAGATTTCTCATTTTAGCAGATCGGCTCATGGATTTTGCAGTTTTGCCAAGAGCTCTCTGCAGGCTGGCAGAGTTACAGCCTGCAAGGGGCTGGGAGGGAGTGGGAGGAGGGCAGTCAGGCAGGGGGTGCCATGTGCATGTATATGCACACGACTGCCAGGCAGTCTGGAGAGCAGCTCTCACAGGTAAGTGGGCGGGGGTGGGGGGATTGAGGCCCCCATAGGGAAGGAAGGAGGAAGTTGGGCAGGGCTGGGGCATAGGGACCCATGGCTGCAATGTGTGGCTGCAGGACCCTGGTATGGTGTGGGAGGGGGCTGCGAGCAGTTCATCTGGGAGGTGCAGGGGTGCGGCCAGCTTCCCCTGCTATGAGCACTCAGAGAATTTGTGATTTTTTTATCAGGGAAAGCCACTGGTGATCTTTTATGTTAGGTATAAAGTAATGTGTTACTAGGAAAACCATGGAGAGAGTTTAAAGATTCATGCTTAAAAGGGAGTTGGCTTCATCAGAAACCATGTGAAGCTAGAGCTTTAAGGTTCCTTCTTCCTGGCTTATCCTCAGACCCAGAACATTGTCTCTGAAAGCCTGTAATGGTAAAAAGATATTTATTTTTCTGGGTGAGGAGAAAAAGGGGATGAGATGGTGGTCAGTACAACAAAATAATGGAGCAGGTTAGCTGTATACAGATACATATCTCCCCATGGATTCAGGATTTCATGTGAAATATTTATTCACCTACAATAAACAGCCATATCAGTGTGCAGTATTTATAGTATTGGCTAATGTGGTAGGGACTCCGCTTGCTGGTACCGTGTACTTTACTTATATGTGCACATACTGGATACATGCATAATTCATTTGACTGAATATTATGCCAGTCCCAATTTTTTGCCTATTGCTTACATTGTGACAAACACTGCTCATTTGCATATGGACTAAGTGCTTAAGTCATATAAAGGCATAGTAACTTTTAGCCCTGCTGCCTATTTTATTATTAATGTGTATTCTGGGAAACCTCATACTAAATATTACCATCTCCTTTGTAACTAATTCTTCTCTGTTTAACCATGACAGAAACAGCAAGGGGAAACGTCTGTCAAAGGGCTGCCAGTAGAAGCCTTGAAAGTGATGGGAGTTAGTCCATTTAGAGGCTGTAAATATCACACAATTGACAGAGTGGTAAATAGTAGGGCTGTGCAAAATTTTGCTATCAGTTTCGTTTCGACACTGTTTCAACTCTTGTCGAGCTTGAAACAGTGAAATCAAAATGAAACAGAGAGCTTCAAAACAGATTCAAAATGAGGCAAGTTGAAACATTTTGAATTTTTTTAAATGGTTCAAGTTTCAAACCTCAAGCTGGGCTTGCCTGCAGGGAAACAGAAAGTAAAGTAAGGAGAGGGAGGTGGAAGAGGCGGGGAAGCGGGTGGAGGAGTGCTCTCCTTATTGACTGTGTAGCGGGCCAGCGACTGTCATCCTTTCCTGAGGTCCCTTCCAATCCCAGTGCTCTGGGGGAGGAATGGAAAAGCTGCATAAAAGGCAGCATTGTTTGAACTGCCCTGCTTTCTGCCTTGGTGTCGGTTGAGTGAGAGGGCACCTTAACACACACACAGTGTCATCCACCCATGTCATGAGTATTGCCTGTCAGCAGCCAGAGGTGCAGGGTCCCAGAATCCAGACTCCCCCTGCACCTATCTCCTTAACAGCTGGCAGGCTTCATGGCCTCAGCAGGGGCTAGCAGGCCTGCAGTTTTCACCCTGCTGTGCCTTAACACACACACAGTGTCACCCATGTCACGAGTTTTGCTTGTCAGCAGCTTGAGGTGCAGTTTACCCCAAACCCCTCCACCAATCTCCTTGAAACTCACCCTGCTTTGTGGCCCCCACAGGGGCTAGCAAGCCTGCAGTTTTGACCCCACTGTGTCTTAACACATACACGTGACATGAGTTTTGCTTTCAAGACCTTGAGGTACAGTTTCCCTGAAGCCCCTGCACCTAGCTCCTTGAAACTTGGCTGGATTCATGCACTCAGAAGGGGTTACCATTGTGGCAAGTTTCATTCAAATCAGAATAAAAATGACTAAGTTATTAACTGTTTTGAGCTTCCCCATTATAGTCTATGGGTGAAACATCAAAACAGCAGTGAAACAGCGAAACTGGTTCAACAAAATGAAACAGAACAGTGGTTTCAAATCAAAATGGAATTTGAAATGAAATGCTGTTCTGTTGAAATGCTGGCCAAAATGGAATGCTGCCATTTCTCATAGCCTAGTAAATAGTGATCCTGCAGTACATAACGCTGTAGTGTTATTAGTTTTATGTATTTAAGGAGTATGACTTACATTACGGTTGAATAAGTGCATATTCAACTCCAGGTAAGTATGTGGCCTTTTTTTCCCAGTACTATAGCTGTGCACTGACATGGAGTATCTTGCAACTAGTTCTAGTAACTAGTGATTCTGGCCAAGATCACTTTGGGTGTAAACAAGCAGTCGTAGGACCTGGCTTAGGTTTAGGCGGTTTAATATGAATGCAATGTGGACAACTGCACACATTCACAGGACAACTCCAGGAATGGAAAAGTCCAGATATTCACCAAGCACTGGTGCTTTAGGTCACCTAAACCCGAGTTGGGATCTTGTGCATATAAGATTTTGCAACTTACTGGGTAGAGTAGCAGGCAGCTAGAGTAAGTCAGGGCTAGAGAAGGAAGGGTTAGGGGCTGGCAGATGTGCAGGGGATGCTGCCCAGTCCAGAGAAACAATAGTTTGTGAGGGGGTTGGAAATAGCCTGGTGAGGGGGTTAAAACAGCAAAGCCCCAGAGCTACAGTTGAGTTGCTGGTCTTTCCCAGCCCTGGGACTGTGCTGGTGTATGTAAAGGTTTTCAGTAGCCTGGGTTAACTGTTGCTAAATCAGGTTAACTCTTTGCCATTCTGTTAGTTCACCTATGAGATGAATTAACTTTACATTAGGTGCATCATTTTTAGGGTGACTTAATTCCTTTGAACATTGGGGCATTTAGATGGCCCTAACCGAGGTTAGGGTAATCTAAATATCATAGTTTTACACCCTTTAATACTAACATATCTAACTTTATCAGTAACAGCCACCACTAGCTCCTGCATCAGGCTCTGCGGGTATCAAATTAGAGCAAGGTAGCAGCACAAAGCTAAGTAGCGACTTTACCTCTGAGGTATCACATTCAAAGCCAGCTAGATGGTGCTTTCTGCCATATTAATTCACTAGCTTCTACATCAGAATTCACAATATTGTGCTGTACAGACTGTCCTTCATTACAAGTTAGAGAAACCTTCATTTTGCCTCTCACTTTTTGCAGGCCCATAGCAGCCACACAAAGAAACTGACTTGGGCTCTGTGTATTCTTCTAGACTATGCAGTCCTTTCTTGAATATTGCCTCTACTCCCATTGGAAGAAAGCCAACAGAAGGAAGGAAAGGATTTTCTGCCAACTCCCTAGCAAATCAGGATAATGGGAATAAAGATCTGGTCCTTTCACATTCTAGATAGAAGAAGTGGTGGTTTACAGTAGCCCCAATTTTGAAAACTTCTAAATGCCTGATTCAGAAATCATACAAAAATATTCAAAACTTGAAATATGTTTTCTAGTAACATGTTAAACATACAAGCCACCTAAATTTTAGTTATTTTAGGGAAACAAGGGAGAAAAGCTGTGCTTGAAAATAATATTCCAGCAAGGTTCATATTTCCAAAGACATGGCCTTGGTCTCCATGGTGACTAAATTTCAGATATGTACAGTAGTTAGAATTGTAGAGGAGTTATCACCATCTTCTTAAGTGAAAAAAAAACCCCAAAACATTCTTAGTTTTCAGTGCTTATTTTTTTATTCCTTTTCCATTACTGGCCTGAGAATTAAAATATCAGTACTTCATTTGTTATGCCAGGTGTTTACTATAGGCAAATGCTATCCTTTCATCATTAGGTACACCTTTATTTAAAATAACACTTAAGGATGAATTTCCTATTCATATAGGCTATGTACAGACAGTCAAGAAGCCTGAGGAGGAACTGATCTGAGTTGCATGGTTTTCTGTAAGTGGTCTAGTTTAGATTGGTAGTGAACAGTATAAACATTCACCCTTTGGGAGAGGGGCTCATAGGCTCCCTGCACTGGCTGGGGCCTGCAGGTTTGGGGGCACTTCTGCACACCTCCCAGCATGCTCTGCAGGCTCCTCAGGCTGTTGTAGACTGTTAAGCACAGCTGAGCACCCAAGTCACTACTGATTGGCTGCCAGGCATGGACAAGAATACCCCCAACCTCATGCCCTGTCACCATGGACCCTCCCCCATGCCCCAACCTAAGCTTCCAGAAAAGCCCCAGGGAGACTGCCTTACATCAGAATTGCATATGCCTCCATGTCCCAGAATTGCCAGACCCTACAATGGTATCCTGCCACCTGTGACCAAAAACACAGGCCCAGGAGCTTGTTGTCCTGCACAAAATTCATTGGAGCCTACAGGACATCATGGGTGCCCACCTGGATGTGATGTGGCAGTTGGTCACCATAGCATGCAGCTTTGTTCCCCCAAGCCAGTAGCTGGACATCCTACATGGGGCAACCTACTGCACCCTGTGCCAGCCAAACATTCTGGATTGGGCCACCAATTTTCATGTGTCCAATGGGAAAAAGGCTACCCAGGACACCATGAATACTGTGGTGCTCTGGCTCCACCTCCAGACCATTAAGCACCAGTTCTGGACCTGTGCCACAAGCACTGATTGGTAGGAATGGATCCTCCTGGACACATGGGACAGTGATTTAGGTCCAGACTTACTGCATGTGCTAGGCCTATAAAGATAAAAATCAGGAAAATCTGGCTGGCACCAACATATGTGACTAACACTTGTTGACAGGGATTACATAGTTGCAAGACACTGAGACCCTTTAACATACGTGACTGAAACTTATCAACAGGAAAGCAGCTGTCTCTAATGTGTTGAGTGGGAATAGATGAGACTTGTCAACAGGCTGAGCAGATATGGAGCAGCATCTCAAGAAAATAGTGACTAAAAGCCACAGGACTAAGATAACAATTTGCCATTTGACTGGTTAGAGCCCTGCCACAGCATGCAGAGAGATCATAATCAAGAAAGAATATAAAAAACAAAGGATTGCATTTGAATCTTGAACCTGAAAACCCAGCCAGCTTTACTTCATGGTAGTCAAGACCCATGCCATAAGATTGTACTTCACAATCAATTTTGCTTTGTCAGTTAATCAATAAATCTCTCACATTGGTTGGAATGACCCAAGGGTCCATTTGATTTTTTCACCTATCCACCCCATTTAAAGTTTGTTAAGAGTTTAATGGCATCCTGGGTGGGTGTGGTGAAAGCTCTTGTTGTTGAGTACACCAATTATAATTTATACTTCCCTAGGAAAGCGTTGAAACCTACTGGGAAGTTTTGGGGATGTCCAGGGGTCACTAGGGAATCAGACTTCTGTTCTAATCCTTGGGTTGGGACTGTGGGTCTAACAAGCATGGAGGAGTTTGAGAAATGAGTGGTGGAAGTTTCCAGACTCTCCATCTGAGATAAGGGAACATTTGAAAATGATCAAAAATGCTTTGAAGAAATTCTGTAAGCAATGGTCTTCCTGGGCAGCATCTTGGAGAAAACTTAAACCAAATATAAAGACTAAGAAATACACCACATTTCAAGGGTTGTTTCTGGTGGTGAAAGGGTTAGCAACAGCATTAGTAAAAAGATAGGAAGAAGAGAGAAGCATAATCAGGAGAAATCCAAAAGGAAAAGGAAACTGCAAAGTTAAAAGCTCAGTTGGCAGTACTGTAGGGCATGTCCTTGAAAGAAACACACCGCTAAGGCAGGAGCTGTAGTCTTTTTCCTAGGTTTTAATAGGAGCCATAGGCACTTGATGCTGCACAATCTGATGAATCTGGCAGTGGGACCGAATCAACTAAGAAAACAATTCCCATGAGGGACTCCTGCCATCACAGCTGTGCTTTTTTTGGACTGGAGGGAGAGGGGTTATTTGGCAAGGGGGAATTTTTCTCATTCCTGCTGTACTGCAACTCCAGTGGTTCTTATAGATAGCTGCATGTGATCTCCTGCCCCTGACCTCTGCACCCTCTCATCCATCCAGGTTTGTGGTGGCACCAACTGGGGTGGGATGCAGAGCATCAACACTTGTACCTGTTTTTAACACTTTGTCAGCAGAGCTCAATACACTCTTAAACTTAGACTGATCCAAGTGCAGTATCTGTACATGGTAAGTTTCAAGAGGGAGCAAAGAGTTAGCCCGTTGGACCTATTCCTGCCAGATTATTTACCATTGAGCTAAATCCAATAATTTTTCAGCTGTGTTACATATTTCATTCCAAAGTGCTTCACAAAAAAACTGTAAGTTCACAGCCCTGAAACAAAATTATTTCTGTATACCACAAACAGAAAAAGGTGTATGATACAACACATGATGCTAAGCACAAAGGGATAACTAACACAAGGGATAACTAGTAATAAAAAATTACACGGAATCTTTTGCATATAATTGATTTTGGAACAGATTACACACTCATTTTCCTCACAGTGTAATGCAACACCTCGATTAGATATTCAACAACATTAGCAAATATTCAGGCTTGTGATGGGTAGAAATTAAGTTTTCAACATATAATATGTTGCTAAGGGAAAGACAAGGCTGTAATTATATATGCTTTGCATTACACTATAAGGAACTTTAATGTATTGTGTGTTGTGTTACTTTACCAGACAGTGAAGTAGTAGTATGTACTGAGGGCAAGAGTATTTCTGATTCTAGTGCAAGTTCTAGGAAATGGTAACCATTTTGAATGAGGTAAAATTGCAAATTAAATAAAATAAGCAGGAGAGAACAAGTATTAATAACTTTGTGCTTTGACAGTCTATTTTAAAGGTACATTCAAAAGAACCTGCCAATGACATTTAAAAATAGGGAATGTCTTAAGAATAAAATACTAGATCTTTCACAGAAAGAGTTTTGGAAAATATATCAGATTCTAGAGACAAATCTCTTAATGGTCCTGTTTTTGTTTGCTTTCAACTTAGTAAAAGAAAGACCTGGCTGAACATTTCCCACATTTGCAATATTTCCCTACAATGTATGAGCTGTAAATTTGGGGAAGATACACTGTACAAAACATAAGAACACAAGATATAGGATTGGAAAGTACTTCATGAAATTGTTTCTAATCTGCAACTATTGATGGCAACCAGGTTAACTCTGATTTAAGTGAGAAATGGAAAGCAGCCTTCAATGTAGAGGCACCTTGGTAGTATACACATACATTATACAGCCAATATAACCTATAAATCAACAACCAAATGAAAGAATTTGGGAAGGAAACCTCCGTACAGAAAGTTTATTTTGTGGGGTGCACAATGAAGTTTCATACATGCTTCTCAAAGGCTCTTATCCCGGTAAACATTGGTGATTCAATATTAAATTAGATGGGCCATTGGTTTGACACAGTATAACAATTCTTATGCATTTCTCAGACAAAAATGTTCTATAGACATCACATCAAAGTAATTTTGGTTCTGTTTCTGTAAGTTGCATTTTGATATCTGTTTTTTTATGGTTTCTTTCCCTTTGTTTGATGATGTGGGACATGAATATCTAATACGATAAACTGTAACTAGTTTCTGCTGTCAATAGGTTCACAATACAATGCACACTATGCACACTTATTGCTGCCATGTCTGGTAGAAACAAATGTCTTTTGCTTTCCTTTCTTAGGAAATTAAATCAAAGAGTTATTTCCATTTATTCTATGGGCTTTAGATGCAGCATCTTGTGAGTTATCATTTTAAACTCTCAGACAATCACAACTATTTAAAATCCCTTGGTGACGTGCTAGTCAGTCATATTAGTAAACAACTTATAAGCAACTTACTCCTTTGGGATGATGTATTTTATTGGAAATAAACACAAAAAGATATATAAAAGTTTCTAAAAGTTACTGTAGATTTACTGTAACTAAGCTACAGATACAAGAATCATGAACCTGATTAGAAGTCAAACAATATCAAACATTGATAGTGCTTCAGGAGACTGCAGAAGTGGCAGATGAAAATACTAGTTGCGAGTGAGAGATTCATAGGTTGAAAGTGTTCATAGCAGGGGCAAGGAAAAGGGGTACAAATTCCAGGGTTGTGCCGAAAGACAAGTCTGAATTTAGAAAATTCAGATAAATCTTTGCGATTGGGAATGATGAGCAGAAAGTGGACAAATTATTGACCTTCCTGTATCGTTTTAGCTTTCTCTCTCCCAATTTATCCTACAACTTAAGTATTGTATTCTTACTTGAATGGCTTCATTGTTCTCAGTTGACTACTGGAGAAGTATGTTGTTATCTGGGTGTGTCCACACAAGATGTTTACTGCACAGTTTACTAATTAACTGTTCAGTAAACATCTCAGCATCTACACGTGTGCCCCTATTAGGGCACACAACACTAATGAATTCCACATCAGGGTAGTACTTGTAAATACAAGTACTATCTTACCGTGGAGTGTGCATGCGTGTGCATGTGCACTGGCACACATGTAGACGCTAACCTGGCTGACTGGGGTGATTCAGTGTGGGGAGTGCCTGCTGGTTCATGCTACACTGAAGCACCCTTGGGCCCAGCTGTCCCCTCTGCAGAACACTGAGCCCAACTGGAGCACACACGGATGGCAGACTAACACCTGGACCCCCTACCAGCCTGAGCTGCTCGAATCTGGCTCAATGTGCTATGGTCTGGGCACACTTGTAAGCCACATGCCTGGGAGCAAAAAACTGAGAAGCAATAAGCATTAATGGCATATGTAGATGTGCCCCAAGTGCATCAGAATGTTGCCTTAGTTGACAGGCTGATGCATTCATTTTAATTAGATGACAGGAAAAAACAGTAACTACCTAACATTAGAAACATTTAAAGTTAAAAAGGTAAATAGGTTTGCTGATTTTTTTTTCTTACAATCCATTTCGGTCACTGCTCTTCCAATACAACCAATCATTTTTGTAATGGTGCTGTGCTAAGCAATGATTTAATATCAAGTTAAAATGTTAAAATAATATAAATAAATATCGTGTGTGTGTGTATTATACACACACACACAATTTTTCTCAATTGTGAAGTAGGTCAGGGAAAATCAGTCCTAGTTTATTATACTCATTTGTTTTGATTGATATTGCTCCTAAAACAAATCCAAGTCATGGACATTTTAAGTTATTTCTGAGTTTTTCAAATAAAAAAAATATACCTACTGCAAATCATGTTTTAATTTTTATTTTTAATGTTCCCACAAATCAAAGTAGTTTGTCCCAAACTGTTTTTAAGCCAAAAATAATCATTTCCAACCATTTTGTAGCACATGGAAATAAGGAAAATTCTGCAATGCCTTGAGTACTTCAGTCCAAAAAACTAAGCATCTCTTTTATGCTCTAAAAAGTGCTCTTATTTATGATTAAATTAAAGCTAAAAATTAGAAAAGATTTTTTTTTTCAATTTTTGAGTAATATTTTTTGTCTAGGTTTTTAGTCCACATTTACTTTTAGCATTATTGAGCTTACAACCTACTGGTTTTGGACAATTTTATTATTTTAAATACAGTTAAACAGCAGTTCTCATTATATTTAGCTGGTGAAAGTACTAATTATGGACTAATTTCTTTGCTTGTGAAAAATGAGTCTGATAGACTGATTACTCCAGTGCCTGTTTTTGCATACTAAAGCTCCAGTTTGTCAACTCACTAAATCTTAGCACAGTTTCTTTTTCATTCTTTTTTGTCCTATAATGTAAGAATCTAATTGCCATTTTTATTCCCTACTCTATAATAGCTGTCATTGGATAATGGAAGAATCAATCAAACATCTTTTCTTCATGTCCCTGCAGCAACAGAACTTTATTATTTTTTACTCCACTGACACTGAGAAGCCTGAATCAATATTGACAAAACATCAGCTCTTTCTGAGAAGCTTGGCTATGATGGCTTTCAAAACTTAACCATTTCAAATCTGTCAAAAACATGCAGACCTAGGGACCGATCTTGCTTTCACTTCCTATTGTAACTCATATTTTGGAAAGCCACGGCATTTGCTCATTCATGAACCAATAATCAACTTAAATGCCCATTTCAAGTTATTACTCATTTATGCGCAACAGAATGTCTTGGCCCTCTCCATCATTTAAGTATGTCACTATAAATTTTAATGTATGTCAAGAAATGGCATATGCAATATGCAGAATTTGAAAGGAAGGCTTGTGTATAGCTTGAAATTCTTATGCAAAATACTGTTTAGATCCCTTTCTTTTCCTTTTTCTCAGCTGCCTTGGCTAATCCTTAGTATTACTGTCATGTTTCTCTTTCTGCAACATACGATGAGTAGAGGAAATGGTTGTGGTGAAATCAGAAAATTGTAAATTTACCAGAATTTTGGCTTTTTCTTAGATTTTAAAAGGAAAGACATATATGTTTGGAACCCACTTTCTGTTAATAATCATGTTTTTAAGCTTTTGTTTTGAAAATAAGAAATAACAACACAATAACCCCACAACACTTACATTGTATTAAACTGTTCAAAATCACAATACTGAGATACTATGACAATTTTTCTCCCTTTCCTCTCATGAAAGAGAAGAAAATATACATTGTTTACAGCAAACACCAGATATCTAGTCCCATACTTAATGACTATAAAAGAGATTTTCTATAATCGACTCTGAATCACATTGTCTCTTAAGTACCGAGTCTCTGTTCTTACATAGAATCCTGGTAGAGTTTCCTACTTTGCAAATCACTATTCAAATAACTAACTAACTTTACTCCCGACTCTCAGGACCAAGAAAAATAACCTCAAAACAGTAAACAGCCTTGACATAATTGACTTTCAAAATGTCATCTTTCAGTAGAACACCTTTCCTTTTCATCAAATATCTTTTGAAATTCTGGCATACTGAAAAAGCCTAAATTATTTTTTGGATCTATTTTAGCCATAAAATTTTCCTTGCTTCATGGTCACCTTTAAATCATCCAGTCCTTATGTTCTGAAGGTTTTTATTCTTAAATGTGAAAAACTTTAAATTTTAGCACTGACCTGTGGATCACTTCCAAAAAAAAAAAAAAAAACAACCTTTGGTTCCACGCACTATCTGCTGTACGCTCCAATATTTCAAAATATATACCATGTATGCTAGAAACTTTCCTCTTTTAGAGCATCTCTGTGATGAAAAGATACTACGAATTATACCCATTTTCTTTAGCAATATTTATTAAATATATTTTAATATATTTCTCAATATTTATTAAATATATTCTAAATCTTTTTGCCATCCACCACAATACCAATTCTGATGAGCTCAAGTCACATAACTAGAGGCTTAATTTCCAAAGAAGTCTCATAGATATAATCACTAGGGGTGTGTGTAGATGAAATGGGGGCCCTAAATTGAAGTGGTGGGTTTTAAAAAAACACCATGATTAAACCCCCGTGTTGTGCACGCACCCTGCTAATTTACCTGCCTCTCCAGTGGGGAGGGGAGGGTGAGCTGCCAGTGGGCGGAGCAGTCCCTGGGCTGCAAGGGGGGGGGGTGGGGGGACTCATGCTTCCCTCCCTGGCACTGATGGCCCCCTCCCCAGGCACCTTCCCACAGGCACCTGGCTCGGGTGGTCCTGGGAGACACCACAGCTGTGACAGGAAGCACAGGACCCCTGCACAGCTCAGGCAGGCAGGTAGGCTCCAGGGGAAAAAAAAAAAAATCAGGCTCACTGCTTTTCTTGGGTGGAGCCTGCCTTCCCAGGCTAAATTTCCCTCCATCCTCTCTACAATTTCCCTTCAGATATTTGAAGTCTCCTCTCTTCCATACTAAATAATACTAGCTCTTTTAGCTTTTCCTCATAAGTCTGCCTTCCAGACCCCTAATCATGTTTATTTCTTCAGTTTTCCTCTTACTTTTGACATGTATGTAAAATCCTTTTTTATTGTCCTTTGTCCCTTCCCAGTCACATCTTAAAATTATGGCGTGGCCTTCCTAATTTTCTCCTTGCATGCCCATGCAGTACTTTTGTACAGTTCCCAGTTGTAGGCCTTATTGAAAGAATGTGAAGCTTGACTGCATAATAGTTGCAAAGACTCCTACCTGATGAGGTAAAATTGAGATGATAATTAGTATACATTTTCAAATCATGGAAAACTAACAGGGATAAAAATGTTGCAGGCATGAAGAACATATTGCTTATAATACATGGACTATAGTAGCATTCATAATTTGCATGAATTAAAATAAGCAGGCACACAACAATGAAATCATAAGTCACTAATTTTTGGGGGGCTGTTAAATAGTATGGAGTACATGTGAGATAAGCATATGTACTACTTCTTTTACTAAGCAAAGTGATAAAAAGCTCATTCAAATGAGTTTAGTAGGAAGTATCAACACAAATTTTCTAAATAGAAACTAGACTAACCATTAGTATGGTGCTATATTTTGTTGGTCTATATTGAACTCCCAAACTATTTTCTTAAACCTATTCATAGCTTTTTCAATCCTACCTTCATCTCAGTCTGTACTTTAAGACTTCTGCCCTCATGGCTGTTTCTAAAATAAGCCCTTGTCTTAGAAACACTGGCAGAATTGTGTATGTGTGTCAGGTATGGGCATGAAAAGATCAAACCCCCAGCCAACATATTCTAGCAGTTTAAAGCAAAAGTGTTTAAACAGAGGCATGGTTTAAACATAGCCTAAGAAAGTGAGATGCATTTTTCTAGTATGTCTGATAACACAGGTTAAGTAACTCACCTAACTTCAGACCTAATATAGTGAAAGACATCAGCAGAGGGAGGTAGTTTGCTATGTTTGTCTGGAGTTGAGGAGAAGGCAGGGTAGTAATGCATCTTATAGATTAACTGAATTGGAGCAAGAACTCATTGGACATATCTACACATTGCACTATGTCACTGTACAGTGTGCTATGGCGACATATGCTATGTTGCCATAGCAGCACATGCCTCAGATATAGTGATGTAGCTGCAAAATCTAAGCGTGTGACGCCCACATGGCGCAGTAACAGTCCATACCATGCTGTGTTTTAGTACTTCTAAAAGTAAGTACTAAAGCATGGCCCCATAGCAACATCACTGTAAGGCAATGTGTAGACATGCCCACTATCTCTGAATCAGTCTATAAAGGTGCATCTCTACCTTGCCTTCTGCAGAGAAAGGCAGTGTTTAAAATTTTGAAGCTCCTATGAAATCTGGAAACAAGTTTTGGCACCATCTGCTACTCATAACTCTCAGCTGCCAACAACGCGAGTTATATTTTGAACGTAAAAAAAATACAAGGAAGAATTTGACAGATGTGTATGTAACCATGCAACTCCTTTCATGGGTTTTATCAGTCCATTAATTATTATGCCAGTTTCACTCAATCAACCAATTTTCTAATGCAGTACACAACACCTAAAACAGATATATAGCTTTGTGGGTATATCACTGGATTGGATCTTAAGAGAATTTGTTCTACACTCTTTCTGTGATGGTGGTCAAGTTACTAAATCTATCTGTACCTGCATTCTGCCTCTCCAAAATTAAGATAATGTTCCCTTTCTCCCATTGTCTCCAACTTGTCTATTTATATTGAGAGCTCTTTGGGACAAGGACTGTCTTTCAATAATGGTTTGCAGAATATCAGCCACAATGGGGATTTACTCTTTGTTGGATCCTATCACTGTTATTATCTTTATTATTAAAGTACAGTAAAAAAAAAATGTAATGGGAATAATTCTCTGGATGGAGTTAAAGCGGCTGCTTAGAGACACAACATAAAAATGTGTTATAACATGCACAAATATTTCTGCCAGAAAGGTCAGTCATCACAAGGGAAGCTTTAAAAATGCACAACAAACCATACAATTGACAAGTAATTAACAGTAATGTTGATGTAGATAAGACTTCTTACAATAAAACAAAGCCATAATCTACAATACAGTTTTGAAAAGACAATAAAAGAAGATTGAACCAAACAGGGATATAAACAAAGAGCATGTAAAAAGAGATATTGCAATTAACAGATTTTGATGTCATTATGCTTGCATGGCTGCAAACATAAATTGTTTCATAAATGAGAAAGTAG
This sequence comes from Alligator mississippiensis, assembly GCF_030867095.1. Lineage (NCBI taxonomy): Eukaryota > Metazoa > Chordata > Crocodylia > Alligatoridae > Alligator > Alligator mississippiensis. The sequence continues at coordinate 281,615,131 of NC_081824.1, forward strand.
TATGATTTAAGTATTTTTGAAGCAGAAATCTCATTTAGGTATTTTATGAGGTAAAGACACTTACTGTAAATCATTCCTACACTTGTATGAGGGCAATATAAATTGCCTCAATAAGATATGACTGATGTAAAATACAGTTCTTTAATAGCATTGGCTGAATTTAGAGCAACTTATAACCAGATGTGAACTGAACCACTGAAGTGAAGGGTATCTCTGAACATAAGAATGTTTAAATGTCTATGCATATATTTCCTTTCTGAAAAAGAGAAAGAAAAACTAACTATTAGAATATTAGCCTCTTTCACCTTACAATAATTGTGACAGCCAACTGGAGACTATCACTATGTCTTGTGTAGAAATTATGTTCCCTTTCTCAAAAAAATAGCATCAGTTTGTTTGTTTGTTTTAAGGTTATAGTACCAAGTTCTGCAGTAATTTTTTTACAAAGTATAGTTTTATGGTAACTTAATATTACCATATTAATCTGATTTCTTATCAAAAGTTAAATATACCAAAATAATTTTAATATGATATGAGTTCTTCTCAAGACAAATACAGAAAAAGTAATATATTTTAAAACCAATTCTAAATTAGTTGACAGATCACGAGAACAGTAAAATTACACACTGTGCTCAATGAAATGAATTAGATCCTTTTTTATTTCTGTACTATTTACACAATTTGACAAGCTCAAAAAGTCTGCCTTAAATAACTGAATTTTTCACAATTCCTACATTACTGAGTTTGTTTTGGTATTTAAGTCTAATGTGCTTCATGATATGAAAGAATTACAATTCAGAGAGGCAGGTTTCATAATTCAAGAAATTGTGGGAGAAAAATGTATTAGTTCTCTCTAAAAAACCTATTCTACTCTATATTTGGTTATTGGTTCTCTTATGAGAAAAAAAAATTAGAAATACCAAACAGTGATAATACTTCCCTACCAATTTAGAATAATTTAAATATGTTCTCAAACTACTGAAATAACTTGTTAAACGATTTAGTAAAAACCTGGACCTAACCCAAAAACTTTTCAGAACAGTTAGGGCATTGGGCTTCATCTTTTATTTACAATCAAACTATAACATATAATAGTTTATTCTAAACATATATTTCCTACCAACCCCTTGCCCTCCCCCCTCCCCGGCAATAGATAATCCTAATCTCTTCCAAGAATCAGTGCTTGCAGCTGACTCTTATTTATTCATAAAAAATAGTCCTAAAGTGGTGATGTCATTTCAGTCACCTGCATCATCGGATTTCCAAGGAATGCATTATGGAATCCAGCATAAAATAAAAACATTGAAAATATTGGAATAGCCTTTTAAGAGTGGGCTAGAGATAGCTGTTATCATTTCAGTAATACATGTTAATACATCATACACTGTTTATCAGGATGAGCTACTGTTTAAAACAAGGCTTTCTTGTCATTATCCTTTTTAGAGGTATGAGCATGCACTATAAAATCAAAAAAAAGTTTTGCCATTAATGTCAATATGTTCAGATTCAAGCCATAGATTTCAAAAGCAGTATGAGCTCTGGGGTGTCTCCAGATGAGTACCTACATGTGGTTTGCAGCACCTCAAATCTGCTTGAGGTGCTGGAAACCACATGTGGCACATGTGCAACCATGTGTCATGCTGCAAATTTGCAGTGGGGCACCAAAATTTGATACTGGGAACTCCCAGTATAAAAAGAACAACACAGCAAAAAGTGGCATGATGCACACTCCAGGAGCATGCACCAGAGCAACTGGAGGTTGGGTGCTCCAGAAAGATACTCTGGCTGCTGGCCAGAGGATCTCCCCTCCTCTAGGTCTACCTCAGCTCCTCCAGCATGCCAGGAGCTGGGAGAAGCAAGGAATGGGCTGTTTGCACAAAGCAGGGCATTTTGCCTCTCACTGCAGTGCATGTTCAGGGGCATGCACAACAGCAAAAAGTAGAGGCACAAATTTGTGCCACTGCAAGCACACACTCCTGCATAAGGGGATGTGGACCTGTTCTCAGTGAAAGCATGAATGTTTAAGGCATTTTCATTTTTCCCCCAACTGTTTGATTTAATAGATTTTTAAGGCCAGACTTTACAGTGTAGTCTAGACCATGGCATTTCATAAAGTGTTTTCTCCATTTAGTGCCACGGCTTATGCTTGAATTAAAATTGATCTTTTATAATAAAGCATACAAGTACATTCCAATTTGGTTTTAAGGATTCCACTTTATAGAGAATGTACCATGTCTCTCATCCCATAATATTTTTTGAAGATATAAGAGATTAGTATGTATTTTACTTCCTAAAAGAAGTTTAACAATACCAAATAGATGGAAGTAAAGTGGAAAAAATGTTGTATAGCCTTGTTATGTTTAGCTTTTGGGCAACCATTTGATTGATTCCCTATATACTCAGCAGTATGGTTTCCCTGTTCCTAGAAAAGAACTCAGACTAGGCTCCTGGCATTATTGTTGTATTATTGTAATATGCAATATTGTTGTAACTTCACTAACTTCAGTGGGCCTACACCAGCTTATGCTGGCAGTAATTCTTGTTTATTTGTGTGAGAATGATGGGGTAAGAGATAGTCATACTTTGAAGAAATCAGAATCATTCTAAAATATGGAGGGCACATCTACGTGAGATGCATCAATGCACATGAGCCTAAGTTACTGTGCATTAAGGTCACGTGTCTACATGTGTGAACCCTCGATACACATTAACTTAGGCTAATCATGCCTAAATTTGATACCTGCAAATTGAGGTATCCATCAAGCTGCAACAGGCAGAGTTTGCAAAAGGTATGGAAACACATACACACATGCCTAGATCCTGCCCAGCTTTCAGGAAAAGTTGTTACAAGTGCTCTGGAATGAACCACTTTGCAAAAACGTGTAAATCAAAGAGAAAGACTCCAAATTATGCAAAAGGAGTCAGTACCCTATATATGGGTGCAAGATCTGCAAAGCAGCACTCACAGACCTTTGATAACCAGAATGCCCAGTATAGCACAGTGATGGTTGCTGACTTGTTAGTTTATTTTAAGGTAGATACATGAGTGGAAGCAAGCACTGTTCCAGTAGATGTACCAAAGGCTTTGCAAGGAAAAGTACACAAGACTCAAACTCATATTACATTAGTTGCATTTGGTGGTGCATGCAAACCAAAAAGGTACAATCATTGCACACTGTAAATCTGGTGCTAATGAATCTGATTTAACTTTTTACATAACCAACAATAGTGACACACCAATACTTGGTAGGGTGGCATGCACCACCTTAGACCTCATTAGGAGAGCCCATGGAATAGCCCTGACAATACCTGTAACCAAGGCAGACCTTCTCAAACTATACCTGTATGTTTTTGGAGGGTTGGGCCAATTTCCCAGTACCCAACACATCTATGTTGACCGGGCAATACCACCAGTGGTGCATGGGTTTAGAAAAATTCCCCAAGCAACCCTAGGAAAATTGAAGACCACCCTCAAAATGCTGGAAGCTATGACAGTCATTACAAAGGTGACTAAGTCCACACCCTGGGTCAATAGCCTTGTGATCACACCAAAGAAGGATGGTTCAATACAGCTTTGTTTAGACCCACAAGACCTCAACAAGGCAGTATTGAAGGAGAACTTTTCTATTTTCACTGTAGAGGACGTGCAAAAGAGCATATCAGGTAAAAAGCTGCTGCCCATTCTCAATGAAAAGGATGGCTACTGGCAAGTCAAATTGGAAAAGGAATCAGAAGAGCTGTGTACCTTTAACACCCCATGGGGGCAGTTCCACTTCAATCGCCTTCCCTTTGGTATTAGGTTGGCTAGTGAAGTATTCCAGCAGAAGAATCATGAGTGCTTTGGTGACATTCTGGGAATCCACATAATCACAAATGACATGCTCATTGTGGCAGCTACCAAAGAGAAGTATGATAGTAGCATGAAACAAGTCCTGGAGAGAACACGTCTGAAAGGAATAAAGTTTAATAAGGACAAAATACAGTTTTTAGTCAACAGCTTTAGGTATATGGGCCATATCTTCTCAAAAGATGTCACTGTCTGGTTTGACAAGGAAGTAAAAGTCATCAACGGGATGCCTCCTCCAACAGATAAAAAGGGCCTTCAGAGACTCCTTAGAACAATTCAGTACTTGGTGCAATACATTCCGCATGAGCCCAGCCTGACAGCCCCGCTGACAGCGCTTCTCAGGAATTATGTTATCTGGCAATGGGGACCTGAGTATCAGGAAGCCCTGGATAAGCTGAAGTAAAACATGACAATGGTACCTTTGCTCAGGTACTTTAACCCAGAAGAGCAGCTGGAAATCCAAGCCAAGGCATCCAAATATGGCCTGGGAGCAGCCGTTTCAGCTGAAGTAGCCAATTGCATATGCTTTGAGGGCTCTAACACAATGAGAGAAATTATGCACAGATTGAAAAAGAACTTCTGGCAATTTTACTCACTGTGACAGGGCACCAAGTCTGCCCCATCACAGAACTTCAGGGGAGTGAAGGAAAGCAGACAACTTACCTTAATAACCAGTCCCAGCAGAAAAGGGGCGGGGCTACCCAGATGGGGAGAGAGAGACTGCAATGAAAACATACACAAAGAGAGAAGCAGGTGCCAAGGGAGAGGGAAGGGAGAGGGGAGAGAATGCTGGCTGTGAGAGAGGCAGCAGATGACTGGAAGGATTTAAAGGGGAAGTAACCTAGATTTAGCTGGAAAAAGAGAAGAAGGTAATCCATAAGAAACAGGGAGAAACTATGAGAAAGAGAAAAGGGAATGTAAGAAGGGTCCTGGAGAGAGACTTACCTGGGACGCTGAAGTGAGTTAACAACGGAGGGCTTTGAGTCGGCGAGTCTGATACCTGAAGACATCGAGTAACATCCCAGAGACTTAAAAATTAAGAGAAAGGAATGAGAGTGGATGAAAACTAACAAAGAGAAGAGAACCCCACAATTTTGATATCAATAGTAAATACAAGGTGACCTAGGAGTGCTATTTAATTGGGACCTGTGCAGAGGAGAATGGGGCAAGCAACCAGGAAAGAGATAAATAATATCTTATATATATTTAGTTTCCTCAAAGAGAGAGGGAACTAAATATATATAAGGTGTTATTTATCTAAGAGAGACATAATAGTTGTGCAGAACAGTTATTTTTGTTGAACTGCAGACATGATACCTTCCTCATCTCTCAGGACTGTGTTTATTTGTGTACCTTATTCCATCAAAGTTGTGGCGGGTGAGAAATAAAGGAAATTAACCAGTTTATATTAAAACAAGAGATGGTGATTTATTTTGTGGGCGTAGCTTAACTCTCACACTCACCTTGACAAAAAATCACCAATATGTATATGGCACCCAAGTAAGGGTCCAGTCAGACCACAAACCCCTGGAAGTGATTTTTGCAAAGCTCATAAGCAAGGCTCCAGCATGGCTACAGAGGATGCTATTGCAGCTCCAAAAATATGGCATTCAGATTCTCTATACCAAAGGCAAAGACATGTTAGTGGCTGGCATGCTTTCTAGAGCCACAATGCTTGCCCCTCCCCTCATCCTGATCCTCATCCTTTCCACTCAGAAAAGGTAGCTCATGGTCTGACTGAAACAGAGGCAGTCAGTGACCAGTTGCTCCAGCAGTTACAGGAGCACATGAAGGCTGACACAGAACTACAAGCCCTTAGAGCTCAGCATCTTAATGGATGGCTGAGTAGGGAGAAACAAGTTAGACCTGAACTGAAGCCTTACTGGCCTCTCAGAGAGCAAATCTGGATTCAAAATTATTTGCTTATGATTGGGCTGAAAATAATCATTCCAGATGGTGGAAGCACCAACATGTTGACATTGTTTCACTCGCCCCATCAAGTCATCCAAAGGTCAAGAGCATGAGCTCGACAAATCATGTATTGGCCGAAGATGAATACCCGCATCTATCTATGATTGGCAAATTGCACACCTTGTCAAGAGCTCCAACCCAGTACTCAGAAAAAGCCCATGATCTCACATGAAATGACAGACCTGCCTTAACTAAAATTGGCAGTAGACAGTTTTGACCTACGGGGATAGTCTTATTTGATAATAGTTGACCAGTACTCCAAATACCCTGAAGCTTTGCACCTGCCCAGTAAGACAGCTGGCATGGTAAAAGCCAAAATGAAGTCTATATTTGCTCACCATGGCATATCTAAAGACATCATTTGTGATCACATGCAATTTGCAAATCACACGATGAAAAAATTTGCTACTGAATGGGGCATAACCATCACCCATTCTAGTCTGGGTTATCCACAATCCAATGGTCAGGCTGAATGCACAGTTCAAACTATCAAATCAATGTTTAAGATGACTTTGCAGGATGGCTCAGATCTATATCTGGCTTTACTCAATCTGAGGAACATGGCCATTACCAGTCTTGAGTATTCTCCAGAGCAGCTTCTGATGGGAAGACTCTTGCACAGTACCCTCCCTGCTAGAATGGCAATGCTAACTCCTAGACTACCACCAAATGTCTCCCACAAGTTGCAGAACCTTTAAAGGTGTCAAAAGATGCACTATGACTACACAGTTGCATTCTTGCCACCTCTACAAGAGGGGAAGAAAGTAAGGATGCAAACAAGTACAGGTTGGATACCAGCATCCACTATGGCATAAAAGGGATGAACCACGTTCCTACATAGTAAAAACCTCCAGCGGTAATGTCTACAGGAGAAACAGAAGACACTTAAGGAAAGATTACTCATCAGTACCAGCAGAACGAGTTGATGCACCTCAAGAGATGGCAGCAGAACAAGCATTAGAAGTAAAACCAGACCACCAAGAGCAAGAGTTTTGTTACATTTCAGAGTGTCCACCAGTACCCACAGAGACACCCAGTGGCACCACACAAACTAGGAGTGGATGTGTAGTAAAGTTACCTGTGAAGTACAAAGACTATGTAACGGGATAGTGGTAAAAGCTAAACCCCATTGGTAAGCAAAGTGCTACCAATTTCTGGCTCCATGATCACAAAATGTTCTGAGTTAAAGTAGCTACTGTTGAACATTCAATTACGTATGAGGGAGCACCCAGAGTAAAGAAGGGGGATATAGTATATGGAATATACCTTTAAGGGGCCCACAGTGGAACATTTCAGTCATTCCCCCTGATGCCCTGTGAGTGTGGTATGTGGGTGGTAGGTTGTTGTTCTCCCCACAAGCTGTGAGTGTGTTGCTGAATCCTGTTCCTAATAAAGATAAAGCTGTTTACCATCCCACTGGTCTCTGCTGAATTCTGACTCAAGGACAGAACTCCAGGGGCATGGAGGTCTAAGTATCCCATCCCAGGGACCCAGTAGTCAAGGGCAAACACTGTAAGCGTGATTAGTTACTACACATTAATGCACATGTAGATATGACTCAGCACTAACTTTAGTGCAAGTTCTACCCTGCCACTAGAGGTCCAGCCTGAGCCTAGCCCCAGGGAACATCTAGAGGGTGAGGTACCTGAAACCTGGTCTTGAAGACCCAAAATATTGTATGTAGGGTTGTTTTTTTTTAATTGCTGGTGGATGGGGAGGCTAGTGGATGTCGGCACTGGATCTATGACCCAGATACCTTGTTTTGGGTGGAGCCAAACCCTCAGATTGACCACAAGCCCTTTATTTGAGAATAGGTGAATTTTACTGATACACAGTGATAGCAGATAAGACTAGTGCAAACAGTTCTATGTCTACCAGTCCTACAGCTGCACAGAATCAAGGTATATCTGACCAGTATGCACTCTTCACTCTGAGGCTTTCTCTTAAATGTCAGATGTCAGCAGCCTGGAGGCTAGAGGCCAAGGCCCACTCCCTTTACCCCCTCCCCACAAGTGAGGTGGGTAAGATGGGATGGTGGTATGCCCTCTGTCAGTGGTGGCCCTGGGCTCCCCTCTCAGGAGCTCTTTGCTACTCTGAAATCCCTCCTTTTGTATCTTTTTCCCTCCGTGATGACTTTTCATTTTTGGGCATTGCTGACTGGTCTCTTTGTGATCATTATACTGTCCATGCTATGTCCTGTCAGCATATTCCTTTGTTTCACAACCCCATCACATGCACACATCCTAATTTCGTCTTTACTGGTGTCCTCCTAATTTGGTCTGCTCCCCCAACAGCAGAAATCCCAAGGGCTCTGCAGTTGGGCACTATGACCTGGTACAACTGAAGCAGAGTTCCTCATCTCATGTTATGGAACACTGTGGTACATGTCTTTAATTTCTCAGTCTGTGTCTGCTTGCTGCTTTCAGGTCAGACAATAGACCTTGTGGAAACCTTTACAAATAGGCTTTTAGAAATCAATTAACTCTTGCCATTATCCTGGACCCTTGTTCCAATGCATATATACTTTACCTACAAGCCAATTCCCAAAAGCAAACCTCTAAATACCATTTTTTAGCCATCAGTGGAGGGGCTCTGTTGGTTATGGGGGGAGGGGATTCTGTTTGTTGAGGGAGGAGGGGGGAGAGATGGAGATGGGTAATAAAGTTCTTCTATTTCACCCATGTGCATGTCCTGGGGGTGGGTAGGAGTGGGGAGTACAGGAGAAAGGGGGTTGGGAAAGGCCTCTGCAGCCAATGCCATGGACCCCATTGGCAGGTGCATGGCTGTTCTGGGGCCTGGTGGATGTTAAGGGGGGAAGGCAGGGTGCTGCTGGGGCTAGCAGAGCCAACACCATGGACAGCAGGACTGTAGGACACTGGTCATTGTTGGCAGGGACCAGGCTTGAGCAGCGAGATGCTGGACATCACTGGCAGGGGAACCTATTGGTGTACTGAAGTACTTGGCAGAAACCAGAAGTTTGGCTAAGGAAAGAGATGGATAATGAGAGATGTAGAGTAACTATAATCTTTTTAGAAAAAAAATACAAATTCTAAAAAAAAAAGTTCTATTTACACAGCATATTAGTACTTAGTAAGTATAATGCAATTTGTAATTTCAAAGCATTTGGCCATCATTAGCTAATTAATCTTTACAATATGCCTGCCAAGAAATTAAGTGATAATTGCCTGGATTTTACAAAAAGGGAAACATACAGAGAAGATAAGTGGTTTGCCTAAGGCCACAAAAAATGTCAGTTGAAGAGCTAGGATAAAACTCAGAAGGTCTTGGTTCTCAGTCTCAGGCTTAAGTCAGTGGGTGCTATGCTGTATATGCAGGAAGCTTAATATCTTTAGTAAAATCTGATTCTTCTGAATTCTCCATGAAATGCTCCTACCCAATTGTTTTCCAGCTACAATTCTATCTATCTACATGGAGAGATAATTGGTTTAAGCATGGTTTTCTTTTGTAAAACACTAAGTTGGGTATTCAGAGTTAATTTCTTTGATATCATTTCCTGCACAAGATGCAGCTGACATAGATGCTGGATTTGAAATAACCATAAACAAAAAAAATTTGTAATCTAGGCCAGAAAAATATGCCCTATTATACAGCTCCTGCCTTCAGTGCTTTGAGGCCTCCTACTTATATTGATGGTGATACTTTTTTTAATTAAAAAATAATATTGAACCCCCTAAAGCAGTGTTTTTCAACCTGTGGTCTGCAGACCCCTGGGGGTCTACAGACTGTATCCATGAAAGATAACTATGACCAAACAAAAATATGCAAATACCCACACTTATAATTCAAAGGGGCTCACACCTCCATTCAAAGTTTTTCAAGGTCCACAAATGAAAAAAAAAATGTTGAAAACCTCTGCCCTAAGGCTATCCATAGACTACTTTATTTACTAATACTACCATTCTATATATCAATATTTGGGTCACTTGGAGTGCTACTTTAGGCTAAACATGCTGGAACTGGCTGCCTGTGCTGCCTCCTAGCATGTAGGTCCTAGGAATCTGCAGGAGAGCAGGGGTCAGGGCTCCCCTCAGCTCCCAGTGGAGTTCTGGGACCTGCATGGCAAGGAGTGGCACAGGCAGCTAGCCCAAGTTCATGGGGCTAGCACCCTACCATGGTGTGCAAGTGTGAGGCCTGTTCTTGTGTGGTGGGGAGTGCCAGCGATAGAGCTGCTCCCCTCTCCTCCATCTGCAATGCTGGCTGGAGCTGTGTGCTGCCAGGCACCAGTGCCTGCACTAGGCACAAGAGCCCTGAGTGTCCCCCCCTGCTGTTGCTGCTGCCACTGCTGCCTGCTGGGGCTGTGTGCAATTGAGGGGGGGGGAGTAGAGGGATTGTGTGGAGTCCCCACACTCCCTCATCCTCCCTCACACCCTGCCCACCTGAGCTCCACACTGCCACCATCCCCTTGAGCAAGAGCTCCAAACTAGCACCAGCCCCAACCCCATGCTCTGTGCTCTCACCCAGCTTCAGCTCCCTCCCACCACCTCCACCCCCACCCCTGCCCCCTCCTCTTCCCTACTTGCCACCAGGAGTGTGTGGGACACAGGGGGAAACTGAGCAGGTCCTACAGGGGCTGTAGCAGCAGCAGTCACCCTGCCTGGAAGCTGCTGCTGGCTGGGCCAGGTCCTTCCACCCATGAGGGTGGGAATGAGGTGTAATGGGGTATGTTGGTGGGGGATGTGCATGAACATAGATGCCTTGCTCCCACCCTTGTGGGCAGAAGGGCTGTGCAGGGTACAATTCATTGGTGGGCACCACAGGCCAGATGGAAGTGCCTGGCAGGCCAAATCTGACCTATGGGCTGTAGTTTGCCCACCCCTGGGATAGACCTACAAGGTCAGTTCAAAAATATTGAGACTGAATGTGCATTTGTGGTACAAAGTATTGGGTGGGGGGTGTGGCTTTGCTGAACCTATCTGGGCATGTCAGGACTCCTCTGGACAGGTTTGCAACTTCAGGGTTTGCCCAGTTTTCTATGGCCACCAATTAAAGACAGATCCTGTGTGTCTTCCCCCCCCTTTCATTACATTAGAGTGTCCAGAAAAACATGCGTGCATTAAATTGGGGGGGGGGGGGGGAGGGAGGGGAAATAAGGAACACAGCAAGTGAAACATTTGAATTACTTAAAATAGCATTTGGTGATAACACTATGAGCCATGCAAGAGTTTTTGAATGGTATTGTCAGTTTAAAAGAAGGACGATCATCGCTCAGAAGTGATGTGCATTCCAGATGCCCTTCAACATCACAAAACGATGAAAATGTGGCAGCGGTTCACAGTTTGGTTTGAAATGATAGGATTGACTGCCTGAAAGTTGAAATTTCTGTTAGTTCATGTTGTTTAATTGTAACTGATGATTTGGGAATGAAACTACCAGAAAAATGACCAGAAAAATAGGTCTGGCTCTTGGATGCTTCACTCTGACAACACACCTGTCCACTCAGCACAGCCTGTGAAGCAATTTTTAGGCAAATTTTAGCCAAACATTGTATCCCACATCATAATAATGGGAATGATGGGAGCAGAAAACAAGTTAAAACCTTTGTTGCAGTACGTAGTTGGTATGAACTCATTTCATCTAGTACTCTGCTTTCTGAGACCTGTAAATCACTTGTTCTGACAAAATATTCTGTGGTTGTGGGGATTCCTTCCCCCAAATAGTTCCTGTGTACTAAGATCTCCAATATACTTTATCCTCCAATCGTTATCGCTCATTGGATGCAGCACATTTACTAATTTGAAGAAAATGTGGCAGCCTAAGTGACTATTGTTCCTGTGGCCAACATCTCTGTCTGTGCCCCTAACAAGTGACACCCCAATTATGTTCTTCTTTAAATTGGTTCATTGTGTTACATACATATTATTATGATTATTTTATTTTGAGTAGCAGCCTACAAGATTTGCAAACAGTAGCAGGTAGCTGGAAACCTGAGGTCAATATTAAAGGAAGTTTCTGCTATTACAACTTGGGACTCACCCCTTATTTAATCCCACATGATGCTAATGTAGGAATGATCTCTCTTTAAAAGAAATATGATTTCTTTTCATGTTTCAGTAACAGAACTACTTCTGTTCCTTCTCCAGATTTTGAAGTTCAAAATTTTATGAAAGTTGCTTCGAATGACAAAGAAGAAACTATACTTTTTTTTTTCCATGAGAAGATAATGTTCAAAATATTATACATTTAAAATTCTTTTTTGAAAAATAATCAATTAGCTAGACTGCCCCCCCCCAAGTTCAAAAGTTTCTAAATGTTTTAGTTAAACAGTTTCGGGGGGGGGGTGTTGTTTGTTTGTTTATTTAAATGGAAAAAAACCTAGCTGGATGTTCCTAGTTTGGAAAAAAAATATAGCAATTGTAGTATGTCAGATATAAGCAGAGTATACCTTATCTAAAATACTGTAAGCAAAAACATGAGAAAAGGAAACTGCTTTTAGTTACCCAAGTGGATGGGGAAGAATGCCAACATTTAATTTAAAGGAATAAACTCTAAAATCGATTTCTTTTGTAGGCTGCTAAAGATAAAATAATTGTGGCTTTTAAAATTTAAGCCCTATTGCTGAATTGTCTTCTTCAAATCAGTTATTATTTTTACATAAATAAAGTGAAACCTGCATACCCTCTAATTGCAGGGTAGAGAAATCTGAAGAAGGAACACAACATTTGATGAGTAAAGTTATCATTTCTGCGTTATTGAACATCAGATGATAAGCTTCAGTTAAGTGTCATACAGATTTACAATTATTGTAGTCTAAGTATGCATTCAGCTGTACAGAGTAGCAACACAAAGAAAAACAAGAACAAGAACAACAACATAGTTGGCATATATATTCACAAGTAAATTGAGCAGTTTTATCCACATACTTTACATCTTTCTGAAAAAGTATTTCAGACTCGTACACTTCCATACTATTTTTCTGGCTGTACAGCTTGTTATCTAACTTCCCTTTCTGTATTATATTTTTGATTGTGAAATAGGTAATATGTGAGAATGTAAATTAGTTCCATTTGTGGTTCTATTCCACTTTTCCTTTTATACTAGTTATATGGCTTTGGAGTGATAATTTACAAGTGCTTATGTACAAAGAGAAGCACAATCTGAAATACAAGAATTTCTTTTGAAGCTATATTCATGTTAAATATTGTAAAACCAAAGCAGTTTTGGGATACATTATGATAAAACAACCTTTCCTACTGTAAAGGCAGCTCTGTGCAGTACTAACGAAAAGAAAGAAGGGCAAATGAAACATGGGAAATGGCTCACTTTCCTCAAATTGCATGAATTATAGGATTAGGGGCAGTGCATTCTGGGATGTCTCTGATCTGAAGAAGTCTAAGACCATGCAAAAAGTTAAAAGAGCAGCTGGCCAGAGACCATCCTAATATAATCACTGAAGATAGGAGCCTATGAGGGTCGCAGAAAGGCAGATGTAGATGTCAAGTGGCCAATTGTGGTTCATTGCACCAAAAGACAACATAGAAGGAAAATAAAGAAATTCAGCTTGAAGACAAGAGAGAGGAGAAACAAAGACAATAGAAGATGGATCATAAGCTACTTGAAAAGGTATTTGGAGCTCCATGCCTCTGCCCGTCTGCTCATTATTGAAGAAAAAAAGTGGAACTTAAAAGGAAATGCCATATTCAATGTCTGATTTTATAAAAATAGTTATATCTCTTAAATAGATTTGATGAATATTTTATTGATATAATACTCTATTTTCTTCTTATAAACTGAAAAAATAGTAGGGAAGTATAATTTTAGATAATTTTTTTTTTTTTTTTTTTTTTTGCAATAAAAGGCATCATAGAAGGAAAAGTAGCCAAATGCTGCATTCTTTCATGAAGCAATACTCTCACAAAAATCTGTGCGAGTTCTGATTGATTAAGAACTATAACATTTGCCATTTGATCAAGTGTCTGTTAAATGGAAATTTCCCTTTGACTTCAATAGGTTTGTTTTCAGATGCTTGAGTTTTTAGCTTTATCAATTAGTGTGAAGAATACCTTTTATACATAAAAGACAGGGAAATGAAGAGATTTAAAACATTAGAAGTCCACAAAAAATTACCAGTGCTTCTTTATTAATTTATTTGTTTTTTGGAAAGTTATAGCTTCCCTCATTTAGCTTGGTAGTTAAAAGGTATCTCAACATTTCAATGGTACTTTGTTATTATTTATGATGTATGGAGAATATTTATGACCCAAAGGGTCTTTGTGTAACTTTTTTTATTTAAATCAGAGTCTACTATGAAATATTCCACTGATGGAAACTAGTCAAGTGGTGCACTTCAAACTGAGAATTTAAAAAAGTAAGGAATAAGATATTTTTCTTGTGATGCTAACTAATAAAAAATTTTGTACTATTCTGACAGTTGAGCCCTGAAATATATTTAGTACATTCTGGCTAGAAACAGATCTCTCTGCTGGAGCATGAGTCTGGCTTTGACTCTTGGCTCCTGTATTTTGACTCTGGCTTCAACTCCTGGTTTTGGGTTGACTCCTGGATTATCCTGACACTGGTCTGGTTTCTTATTCTGGCTTTAGGTCCTGATCTTGGTATATCCTGACTCTAGCTAGCATTCCTGATTCCAGTTCTGAACTTCAACTCCTCCAGAACCTCCTTCCTACCTCCCACTTCTTGGGAACTTGCCCTGGGCTTTACTCATTCTAGGCCAGACCGCTCATACTCTGGTCCCTAACAAAATGGTGGGATTGCAAATACCTATGGATTGCCTGAAACTGTCCTTTCTAAGGCAATCTCTTAATAAAATGAAATATTAAAATGAAATGGATGGGGGGCAAGAGAGAAGGATTTAGTAGAAGGGGAGGAGTTGCATAATGGGAAAAGGAATTCATTTGAAGTATTTTACAGCAGAAAGAATAAATGGTGGGAGAAATTTTTCATTTTTCTGGATTCCCTTTTGTGGCCTCTCCCTTTCTCCCCACCATATTCCTAGTAGTTTTCTTCATTTCCATGAAAGGAAAAAGGTATCTTCATCTCCACACTAACTTGATTCATGCAGTCACCTTTCTTTTACCCATTCCCTCCATATAGTTGTGGCAAGTAAGACTGCATGCCCCTTTGCCAGACTCAGGAACCTGAAGTTCATGTGAACTCCCTCCAATTCAACCCCTATCTTCTCAAAAGCCTCCTCCCAAACGAGCATGCATGTGAAGCTCAAGCACTCATTCCCATATTAAAAAAAACTTACAGCAACAAAAAAGAAAAAAAAAACAACAAACCACCACACCAGATGCAGAACTCCATTCAAACTGGAGTCTTCTACTCTTTCACTTATTCCCCCACAGTCAGAAACTTTTCTGTCTTGATCTAAAGCTTGGAACTCTCTCTCTTTCTGCTATCTCTATCCCTCTTAAACTATTATTTCTTGTCGTTGTCTCTGGAGAAGCAGAGGAAACAAAACACACACACACACACACACACACACAAAAATGGGCTGCAAAAGCAGGCAACATAACAGAAAACCCCACACAGTAGTATAACAGTCTTCTTCTGACCATGTGGCTGACCAGGTGGAAAACAGGTATGAATCCCTGGCATTGGATGATACCATTCCAGTGGCAGAAAAGGCCAAACCATGCATCATTAGCAAAGGAAGGATCAAGGTCACTTCTACCAAGTGACAATTGGCAGTCATCTGTGACTCCTTCCTGTAGCGCATGAAGGCATCCATCTGCCAGCCTAACCAGTTGGTTTGAGAGTTCTACACCTTGCCAAGAGCCCCGAGACATCACAGCTGCCGAGACTCATCCAGCCTTCTGACTACTATCCCATGTTGCTCATCCCTGTGAAGGGATAGGAGCTGACCTGGCATTCTTCTCAATCCTTCCAGTCAAGGGCAAAGGTCCAGCTAGGAGTAGATGTATCTTGGAAATCAGCACATGGATGCATAGATGGTTTTGCCATCAGGATTTTGGTGTTTTTGATCATGGGGTGACGTTCCAAGGTGGTGGGCTACCAATAGGAGATGGGGTCCACCTGATGAAGAGAGGAGAGCATCTTTGCACATAGACTTGTGAACTGAGTGAGGAGGGTTTTAAGCTAGTGTCGCTAGAGGATCAAGACAAAATCCAGAGGTAGGCAAAATTGGTGGGGGCCCTGGATAACAACTTAAGTAAGGGGAGGCAATAGCAGAAGCCTCAGCAATGTTTTCATGGGTACGTTAGAATTTTCAGGTACCCAAAATGTTTACATACAATGGGAGAAACAAGGAGGTGCAGACAGGGAGAATTGGAGGTCCTAATACAATAACAGTAATTATGATGCAATTGGGACTGTAGAGACATGGCAAGATGAATTCACATGACCAGAGTATCGTTATGGATGGGTATAGATGTCAGACTGCACCCTCAAACCTGGGGCCTGAGCCAGACTGGCTTGGCCAAATCTCAGCCTGATGCCCAGAAGCTGACCATTCTAACTGAACAAGGCAGGCCAGAAGCCTCCAGAGCCTTATCATTCACCCAAAGTGGCTGGTTGGGGTCAGCTGACCCTACATTTCCCTCCACTGGAACAGGAAGCATCTAAGAAAGGCTCATCCTAAACCTAGCATGCCTCACTCTTCCTTCTGGCCTCTGTCTCCACTCTGCTCTGCTTGATCTCCTGGCTTCTCAACTCTGCTTGCCCTATGACTTTGCACTCTGCCTGATCCTCCAGTTTCTTAATTCAGTCTCTTCCCAGACCCAGTTCACAGATTGACTACCTGGTTGCCCATTCCCTGGCATGATATCTTGTTCAGGAAGGATAGGCAGAGGTGAAAGAGAAGGAGGTTTTTCCCATAGATAAAAAGTGATGTAGACAATGTTCTGAGGTGCAGTATGAAATGGAAAGTAAACCTGTTAAAAGCCTCTGGCTACAGGTCTCAGTGGGGAGCAGCAGGGGTGATTTCATAGTGGGTGTCTACTATAGGCTACTAAACCAGGTAAAGATAGACCATGCTCTTTAAAACCTGATAGAAGCTTCCAAATTGCAGGATCTGATTCTTTTGGAGGACTAATTATTAGGACATTTGCTGGAAGGGAAACAAACAGAAGTGCACAAGCAGTGGCAGGTTTCTCGAGTGTATTGGGGGATAACATTTGCCAGATAACAAAGTGCAGTGGGCAAATAATAAAAAAGAAGATGACAAAAAGCCTAGAGTAGTAGAAAAACCAGGTTAGGGATCACTTAGAAAAACTAGAAATTTTCAAGTCAGCAGGGCTGGATGGATACATCATAGGGCACTAAAGGAATTGGCTGAGGTATTTTCAAAATCACGTACTATCCTCTTTGAGAACTTGTGAAAGTCATATGAAGTGCTGGATGAAGAGGAAAGGGCAAATATAGGTGCCTATTTTTAAGAGAGAGAAGAAAAAAGGATCTGGGAAGTTATAGGTTAGTTAGCCTGACCTCAATACCTGGAAAGATCATGAAGCAGGTCCTCAAGGAATCTCTTGTGAAGTACCTGAAGGTCATAAAAAAACAACCACCATGGATTCACCAAGAGCAAGTAATTTCTAAATTAAAACTTCCTTCCTTCTAGGAAAAACTAACAGGCTCTGAGGACAGGGGGAAAAGTAGTGGATATGCTATATTTTGACTTCAGCAAGGCTTTTGATGGTGATTCCCATGATGGTCTCATTAAGAAGCTAAGGAAGAACAGACTTAATGGAAGTACTGTAGGGTGGATACATAACTGGTTGTATTATCAATGTCTTAATACATAGTAGGGACAAAATATCAAGTGGGTTTCCCAAGAATCTGTCCTGGGTCCAGTATTGTTGAACATCTTCTTGATGATTTGGAGGATGGGACCAAGTGACTGCTTAAGAAATTTGCAGAGTACACCAAGTTGGGTGGAGTGGTAGACACCCTGCAGGGCAGAACAGAATGATTTTGATTGTGATAATTTTTCCAGCCCATCAATCAGATGAGATTTCAGAATGACAAACTTAAAAGTCCTGCACTTGAGATGGAGGAATTGAAAGCACAAGTACAGAGTGGGGAGATGAGTGGCTAGGTTGTAGTACTACAGAGAAGGACCTGGAGCTTAAAGACCAGAAGCTGAAAATGAGCCAAGTGTGCTTTTGTTGGCTTTTCTTTGCCACAGGATTGTATAAACAGGAGTGCCACTTGCAAATCAAGGGAAGTTATTTACCACTCTATTCAGCACTGCTGAGACCTCATCTGGGGTACTATGGGCCCCACACTTTGAGAATAATGTGTACCAGTTAGAAAGAGTTCAGTGTAGAGTGACAAAATTATTAGGAAACTAGGAAGCAAGACCTTTGAGGAAAATCTGAAAGAACTAAGGTAATTTAGTCTGGAGAAGAGATGATTGGGGGTGGGGGGCAGTTTTGATAAATCTTCAAATACTGGAAGGGTGGTAGTAGAGAGGATAGATTCTCTCTCTGAGTCCATAAGGGAAAGGATAATCTCTCACTGCAGCCCAGGAAGTTTAGGTTGGAGGTTAGGAGGAATTTTATGATTATGAAGGTGGTCAAGCATTGCAACGGGCTATCTGAAGACATTGTGGAATTTCCGTCCTTGGAAGTTTTCAGGAACAGTTTGGGCAGCCACTTTGCTGGGATAATTTATAGTCAGGGATGACCTTGACTGGCACAGGGGGGTGGACTGGATGACCTTAGGATCCTATTAAAGGCTGGAAGGGATTTCACATGTGGGGGTGGAAAAAGCGTTGGTGGTAACCAGTGCAGTATCCCTTGGCCCCACTTTGGCAGAAGGGAGGGACTGGAATTATATGTAACATGAGCAGATATAGCCACTGCCACCATCAGCATTACAGTAGCCAGAGAGGCCCTATACACGGTGGTTGCCCCTGGCACAGAGCTTTCCTATCCAATACTTCTGGTCCCATACACTGTCAGGCTACTTTCAATTGGCTTCAGGAAGCAGCATTGGATAAGGCATAAACATTATGCTCCAAAGGCAGGCCTACCTGTACTACTTCAAAATAGGAAACAGGAGAAAGGGGGTCTTTTTTTTTTTTTTTTTAAATCTCCTATTGCTGTCCTAAATTTTGCAAAGAGCATATATCCATTGTCTTTTCTCCATTCTCTCTTGAAGAATAATTCTTTCCAACATTTATACACCTTGGTTCATACTTATTAACATTCACTCTGTCCTCGTCCCTCCTTTGGTTTTACCCAGTTCTCCTCCCATCTCAAGCTCCACCTCTGTTTACTGTTTGCTTCCTTAGCATGGTATTGCCCGTGCATTTCATTCATTTACATGGCTCTCTGCTAAGAGCACATGCACAAGACTTTGACCCCCATCTTCTTTTGGTCACTTGTAGTTTCTTGCTGGCTCTTTCTAGTTTTCATGCTGACTTCAGCACCATCTCCAAGGCCATATTTCTGCTTTGTCCCCTAACAATAACTGCTGGTCTGTATCCTATTTTTACCCAACACATCATGCACTTTGCACCCTATCCTTTGGTTAAGAATCCGCTTACTTAAGCATTAACAAAGTTAGTTGCTTTTAATACATTATCCAGCTTTGTGACCAGCGGCTGTTGCTGAGACATTGGGGGGGGGGACAACAAAAAAAATCCACTTTTATTAAGCTGCATACCCAACACTCCCCAAAATCTAGAACAACCCTAACAATTACATGGCTATGTCTCGAGGTAGAGAAGTCTGGTTGTGAGGATGCAATGCTTATCCAATGTATAAAATTAATTATTTAAGTGCCCATCTCTACCATGGGCATGTCTGGAGACATGGCAAAATGTAGCCAACTTGTGTAGAAAGCTCAATAGTGGATGCATCTACACATGCCAATAAAGGTAACATGTTAAACTCAAATGTAATTTGCTCCAGAGAAAACTGCTCCTAGGCACATTGTCTGCACATGAGCCTGGAACTGCAGCAGTTTGAGCAGAGGCAGAGCAGCTCTGGATGGCAAGGAGCCTGAGGCATCAGCCCCAATCTCCAGGTGGCAATGAAAGGAGGCAAAGAGGCTGGTTGGGGCAAAAGGGTGCTAAAGTGCAGGGCTATGCAGTAGGTAGTCCTTGCACTTTAGCACTCTTGTGCCCTAGCCAGCCCCTGTCACTATCTACAAGTGCATTTCAGCAGAGTAAATTACTATACTGTAGGATAGAACTGACATGACAGTACTATTCTACAGTGAAGTTAATTTACTGCACCCTAATACTGGTGCATGTGTAAACTGCGATATTTTACTGAGGTGCTAATTATGTACACTTTACTGCTGAGTTACATGTAGATGCACCCAGTGGAACAAAGATAGAGAAATGAAAGTGGTCCTAGCATTACAGGAGGCAAGTATATATATTGAGAGCTTTATTTTAAAAAGTACTTGAGGTACTTCATTTGCCATTCAATTGTTCTGTGTTTACTTCCAATAAAGCTCCTTTCTACCTAGTGTATATCAGCACACAGATGAAGTCTTCTGTTTCAAGGTAAATTTGAGGTTTCAGTTTGTACCTGTTACCGTGTTGATGGAAAATAAAATTAAATTTTGGAAGAAAGCAGTGGATGCTTATTTTTGTAATAATCCAAAATATCTAATCATAAAAAAGAAAGAATGAAATCAACAGCTGAGATGCAATTTATTCATGGAAAAATGAATGCTGAAAGCATTTATATTTAAAATCTGATCTTACTCCAAAGAAAGTACAGATATTCCTCAAGGGAGATCTTTGCTCTAGGTGCCTAGCCAGATAACACAGAAAAGGAGAACAAACTACAGGGAGGGAGGACATCCTTGGAAAGGGAGATGAAGGATCTCCTCTGGCTGGAAAAGGGACCAGGGACAGAAGAAAGAGAAGGCTAAAAATAGATGTACACAAACAGACAAGGCTAAAACAGACATCCAGCACTAGAACCTCCTGTTGATTAACCTCTTGTTGAATCACAAGCAGCCCCCACCCTTGGAGAGAGTCACAAATCTCTGTGTAGGGACCCATATAGTTTTGGAGGGATCTTGGATTAATTGTGCATATGGTAATATAAAACCAACGAAGACTCAGTCTACTTCCTGTGTGATATGCTCCAAGATAATTTAACCAATTGCTACTGATTACAGCTAGATAACAGCTCTGCCCTTATAGGAACACCTGGCTTCCAGGTCATTTTAGAGGATCATTTTTGTTCTCTCTTCACCAAAAAAAGAAAAGTCAGCCCACTTCTTCCAAGATACTAGAATTTTGGGGGGCCAGGATTATACATGCCATAGACTACTTACATCTTTCAACTGACTTGGGATGTTCCCATCACTGCCTGACACCACCAGGTCTGTCATGTGTCTTGGCCACACACATCTTTAATCCATACTGTATCAAAACAGGTCATTACCTTAATGCTACAGTAGAACATTTGTGCGCTTTATCCTGACTCTTGTCCCTTCCAACCTTAGCTCTTCACACTAGATTACATGTCTGGCTATAGAGCTTCTTAGACTTAGTACTGGGGTTCAAGCATAGAGTGCTCCTTCATTATCTTAAGGTTGTGGTAAGGGGGTCTTTTTTCCCCTGGTTGGACATTACAATACAGGTACATTAAAGAAATAAAATATTTATTGCTTGCTTCATCCTAATAACATAACATGTTTAGGTCTCATAATTCTTACTTACAGGATAATATAAAACACGCCACAATTCATAATAGAAGATTGGCCTCTTGTAACAAAACTTGTCAAATTCCGTATGGATTTATTTGCTTACTTATACCAGTAATCTAATGCTACAATAAAAATGACTTTGTTTCAGCCCAGAAGCAATATTTTTTGTGAAAGTCAGTTTAGGCATATTTAAAAGAACCCACACATCCCAAAGTAATTATTAAATGTTCTTTGTATATAGTAGGTTAACAGTATATATATATTGTAAAAAGAGCCCCTTGGGAAGAGTCCTGTGGAGGGCTGAAAAAATGTTTATGGGGGTGGGTCACATGTCTTGTGAGGAGAGGCTGAGGGAACTGGACTTATTTAGTCTGGAGAAGAGAAGGCTGAGAGGGGATTTAGTAGCAGCCTTCAACTACCTGAAGGGTACTTGCAAAGAAGATGGGGCTAGACTGTTCTCAGTGATGGCAGATGACAAAACAAGGAACAATGGTCTCAAGTTACAGCGTGAGATGTTTAAGTTAGATATTAGGAAAAAACTCTCATGAGGAGGGTAGTAAAAAGCACTGGAACAGGCTACCCAGAGAGGTGGTGGAATCTCCATCTTTGGAGGATTAAGACCCAGATGGACAAATCTTTGGCTGGGATTATCTAGTTGAGGATGGTTCTGCTTTGAGCAGGGAGTTGGACTAAATGATCTCCTGAGGTCCCTTCCAATGCTAATTTTCTGCGATTCTATGACTATTTATATTTTTACTACTTAAAATTCAATCTTGGTATGAGACAGATTTCAAAATAACGTATGTACAGGCATTTAATGTTAAAGCAAACGGTGCATCTACATATGAATTTAAAACATCTTAAAAATGAATATGCATTAAACTAAGGTAGATTGAAGTGGGTTTTGGCAGGTGTCTACAGATGGTGAGATTTGGGACTAACTTTAGTACTAGATTGCTTCAGCCCTGCTATGTGCCTCTGTGGGCACCAGGGGGAGCTCCAGCCTCTGGAAACATGGCTGCCAGCACTTGGCAACCATGTTGAAGCCACAGCCAGCTGCCAGTACTCATCAGCCATCTTAGAAACACACTTCTACCCTCTGATCCCTGGCCAGCCCCTTTCATGCCCAGAAGCCAAGTACCCAGCACAGGGGCAGAATGTAGCAGCTCCCTCCTTGCCTACCCTGCCTCCCGGTGCCAGGGCTGCTCCTGCCTGTGATGTCCAGCACCCCACTGTTCCAGTCTGGCCCCTGCCAGTGATGACCAGTACTCTACTCTCCTGCTGGCCATGGAGCTGGCCCTAGCAGGCACCCCTCCACCCAGACCCCAGGAGAGCCATGCACCAGCCATTGGGTCTAGGGCACCAGCTGCAGGAGACCCTGGATGATCTCTTCCTCCTTCACTGCCTGCTCCAGCCCACCTGCCTTGCTGCCCACAGACCTCCAACCCCCTGCCCATTCCTAGCACCACTCTCAGAACATGGACATTGTTTCAACAATCTTTAATACACCCACCCCCATCCATCCCCCCTCAACAAGTAGTGCCTCTCCATCACCTCCGCACTCACTAACAATAACAAAACTTGCTTACAAGTGGCAAACTTCGTAGAGAGTAGCCCAGCCCTGGGGGAGGAGAGGTACCCAGCCAGGAACCTTGGGTCTGAGCTCTGGCCAGCTCCCTAGTCCTGGGTCTGTCTAGCCACTACATTCCTGTGTTAATATGGAGTAATGCAGCTATACATGCATTAATATGCATCCGCTAATTCCAGTTAAAAATTTGATACTTGGTTTGGGCAGGTATAAAAAAAAAAAATTAGGCTCACATAGGCTGTGTGTAGATGAAATGAGGGGCATGTGTGCACAGCACTTTAAAGCAGATTAAATGCTTTTGCACCACTTTACTGGTGTTGGTGTTTGCGCGCCTAAGTGGTGTATTTTGCATTAATTCCAGCTGCTGTAGGAAATTTGGTGGGGTAAAGCACCTTAAATGACTTGGGACACAGCAAACTAAAACTCCTCCAAGGAGTTTTAGTTTGCTGTCCTATAGCTGCAGAGTGAAGCACTGGACTCTGTGCAGCTCACCAGCTCTGCAGAAAGCCTATACAGGCAGCCTGGCAGCAGCCCAAGGCAGCAGACTCCACCCAAGAAAAAAAGTGGTGAGCCTCATCTCCCCCTCCTACCCCAACTTCCCCAGAGCCTGTTTGCCTGAGCTGCGCAGGGGCCCGGTGCTTCCCTCCCCTGGGACCATTTGAACCAGGTGCTTGTGGGAGGTGCTACCTAGGGGTGGAGGGTCACCACTGCCTTGGAGGGAAGCACCAGCCCCCTCCCCTGGCAGTCCACACTGCTCTGCCCACCGGCAGCTCCCCCTCCCCTCCCCCAGAGAGGTAGGTAAGCTCAGGTCTGTGCATGACACAGGGGTTTAAAAAGGGCCCTGAACCCACTTCTTCAATTTAGGGCCTCTGTTTCATTTTACACACATCTAAAAATCACCATTTTAACCTGCGTTAAGCATGTGCACATGCAGATATGCACCATAATGCATCTTAAGTTGGACTGATCTGCCTGAATTGACCATATGTAGACACACCCACATAGGAAGCTACTATTTACCCTTGTTCTTTTCACTGGCACTTAGTATATTGAATGTTGGTTCATGTTTGCTTTCTGCAGAGCCACTAAGGTGGTTGTTACTCACATTGAGATGTAGAACACAGAGAGTGCATCTTCCCTCCTTGCAACCATGCCTAGGAGCAGTACTAATGCAGCATAGATAGTTTCAGCACACATAGCCAAACCTATAATCATTTTCCATTCTAGTTTTTTTTTTATAGACAAATACTAAATAGAGAATTCAAGTACTGTATCAATGTCCAAAGTAGAATGTAAATAAGAACTCCTTTTCCTTCTCCCATTCATATATGATGTAGTAGAAATATAGATTGAAACATAAATTGTCAATATGATTATCTATTTATGCCAAAGTACTGAAAGTTCAAGGAATCATATGAACAAAACACAAACAAGTGGCTATTCTACTACATAGTCTAAAGTTCTAGTGCTACATGCTGTTCCATATAGGCAGACTCCTGTTCTGAAGGGATCAGTTTAATAGTACAGCGATTTAGGAGCCTAACAGTGAAGAACAACTTTTTGTATGAGGTCTAAACATGTTTTGACTTGTTTATGAAGTCATAAGGTCTATGTGCCTTCCACAGTGAACTAGAAATCTGTTCTATTAGTTTGCTTATAAAAAGCATATAACAAGGTAAAGGGAATCCTCAATAAGTCTCAGTTCATTGACTTGTTGGATATATTATTTGCTTTCCAAATATGGAGTGAAAAAAAACTGAGAAACATCTTGAAAATGTAAAATAGTTGGCTTCTTATTTTTAAACGATTTTAATATCTTTATTACCCTTTTAGCAGTAAACAATTTTGTAAATCCAGCTGTTAATTGGATGTTGGTGGGGGGGGGGGTAATCCTTTTGCTTATATAAGTATTAAATTTGTTTTAAAAGTCTCTGCTTAAAGAAGAGAACTGTTTGTCTGGCTAAAAGAACTGAGAATAATTTGAATTCATGTGATGCTTTGGTAATATTGTGAACAAGCAATTACATGCAGACCTGAACTCATTTGTCATACAAATACATACCCTGTCATATTTTCCAAGACCTAAATTTTGAGACTCCCCCTCCCACAGTGAGTTTTTAAAAGTCTATATTGGTAAATATTATGAATTATTGGATTCTTTCAGATGTACAGGGCTTAAAAATAAGAAGTGTGAACACTGACTGATCTCCCTTTAAATTTAATAGAACACACTGTGGCCTATTACAAGTTATTTAGCTGGGGGTGGGGTGGTGAACCTCCTGTAGATGCTAACAAATATTACATGAGCCCTACAGCTCAGCACTAGTCACACAACAGTATGCAAATTCCATACTTTTTATTGTCTGTCATTTTATGTACACAGATACTTGGATCATAAATAGATTCACTGAGTTGTTTAGAAGGTCATATGGTCAAAAGGAACCAACTGATAGGCTGTACCAATTTTTTAAAAATATAGTAACATACTTTGTTAAAGTCAGTATATTAATAATTGGTGTTTAGAGTTCCAAGACATTATGGCATTTTAAAAAATAAAGTTATTATTCACTATATAGATCTCTACACGATGCACGTATTTGAATTGATTACAAAAAAAAAAAAATCAATCAGGATGTTACAACAGTAAATGGGAACCACTTGTGGTCACATTATGTTGCTTTTGTTTCACTAATTTTTCGAACATAAAACCAAAGATGGATCTAGACTAGGTCTCCAAAAATGAATGGATAAATAAGTAGACCATGTATTTCAACAATGTGATATATTTCACTCATGGGAAGATACACACGCAGACACACACTTTTATTAACCTTTCAAAAAAAATTAATTGCTCATACATACATTCCTACATTTTTAGCAAGTTCTGAAACAATGGCTATTTTTTTTTTTTTAACAGCTGGTGTAACACAAGGAACTATACTTATTTACTCCATCTTAGGGTCTGAGTTATGGGCCAGTTATTGGCAGCCAAATGCCAAAAAAAAAAATTAAAAAAATAAAATCATTTTACATACTATATAGAACATTCAAGGCAAAGCATTTTACTGACCTGGCATGCTTTTATTTCTAGGATTTCAGTCTGTAGCAAATCTGTCAGCAATGATTGTAAATTTTTACTAATGATGGATTCATTTGTAGAGGTTCTGATTGGTTTGAACAAATACCCAGCAACTTTTCTATTATAATTCAACATTTTAAACTTGATTAGGTTAAAGTACTACAAGGATCACTTTCACTGTTCTTTTCACAAATCAGAAAGTGTAAAAGGCACAAAGCTGCACAGCAAGGGCCCAGAAAAATATTCATCTTCAAGGAGATGATTGATTTATGGTGAACTCAATGGCAGTTTTCCAGCCCAGTGAGTTACTTCTTAGTCCACAGGGCTAGCAGAGGACACTTTTCAGCCAAATTGAAGAATCAATATTTTTGAGATTAGACAGAAAAATCCATTCTGAAAATTACTGACAAATTAAAAAAGAAGTAGAAAAGGTAGGGATGACTAGGACTAGATAGATAGCAGCAATACTGTGACCGGTTTATGACTGAAATATATTTTACCTAAAATATACCTGTACCTAAATTAAATTATAACTTGTTGACAGACAATTGACATTCATTATGGGAAAATCAGAATGATCTAATGTGCATACAATTGTTTTAGTTTTAAACATATTAAATAGCCTGTAATTAACTGTATAAATTCATGCAGTTTATACATTGTGTAACTGGGGCATAGGATGTAGCCATGTTGGTCTAAGGATAAAGGAAGACAAGGGTTTTTGGGTATTTCTGATATCTTTTATTAGACCAACTCCAAATAGTTGGAAAATTTTTTCTTAGTAAGCTTTTGGGCACAAACACCCTTCGTCAGGTGCTTCCTCAGCCTGACAAAGGGCATTTGTGCCCAAAAGCTTGTTAAGAAGAACTTTTCCAACTGTTTGGAGTTGGTCTAATAAAAGATATCAGAAATACCCAAAAAACCTTGTCTGTCTAAACTGTAACTGTATATTTATGCCAATGCTTTGAACAAGATTCTCCCAGAAGCTTCTGTATTCATGGAAAAAATACTAATGAACTTTGCAACTTTTAAATGCATTAAGACTTTTTCTTTTTTTTTTAAATTGAGGCTGGTACCATTTCTGTGTATTCTCTACTCTATCTGCACAGTGACGTTTCATACAAATGTTAATTGTCAGTTTGCATCCCTTCTATTCCCCCTGTTCCTCTATGCTCTATGTAGTGTTGCAAGTTCCTAAGTAAAAATTGTTTACATTTTTTAAAATAACCCATTTTTTAAAAGGTGCTGAGTTAATGACAGAGCCCAACAAAAGGGAACTGAGGACTGAAAACTAGATAATCAAAAGGACTGGGCAGCAAACCTGGATTGAAACAAAAGAGCCATAGATGCTAAGAGATAGGGGCCTTATGGTAGAAAACCATCCTTACTCAAGAAGGCACTTAAATACAGTCTTTAATTTTAAGCACCACTTGTATCCCACTGAAGACAAGTGATGCACTTAATAAGATTGACTGAAATGCATGCTCAGGTACTTTCCCCAAACCAAAGCATTAGAAAGGATAATCTGAAAGGTATGAGCTTTAAGTACCTCACTGAACTAAGGCTTAAGATGATACTTTATTAATATATGAGAGTAAACACTGGATGTTAAGGGATTGTTATGTTGATGTGATGCATTCACCTCTTAGATTTTAAATAAGTTAGACAGTAATTGGTAAGCAATGAAGAGTGGAAAATAAAAACATTTCCATATAAAATTCTTTTCACTTTTCAAGAGAGTACTACTCTAAGGTGGAACAATTGCCTTGCACATTCTGTTGAGAAAATAATAGAGAAAGCTATTGAATAAGTTCATCATATTTACTCAGAAACAAGATGAGGTTTCCCCCCCGCCCCCCCCCCCCCTTCAAATCAGCATAGGGCAAAAAAAGGTTTTCCTTAACCCTTTTCACCTCTGTTCTCCCTTCTTCCATTCCTCCTATTACACCCTCACAATTTCCCCCTGCCCCTTTCCCTTCCTTCACCTCTTTTTCCCCTGCCCCCCCCAGTCTTACTTACCCTCCTCTTGTTCCCCCTGTCCTCCCTTCTTCCCTGTCCTCTTTCCACTCATCTCTTTTTTTCTTCCTCTTGATTCCTCCTCCATGGGCTCCCTCTCCCCCATGGCCTATTTTCCCCTGCTTTATCCACTTCCTTTTCCCTCATTTGTACCCCCAGTGGTCCCTCCCCATCCTTCTCCCTGCCCACTTTCTCCTGCCATACAGTCAAAAGATGACAAGTTGGGGAAAGTATTTACAATTGATCTGGGGCTGGTGCAGAACAGATGAATAGGGGTGTGCAAAGTGGGCCATATTCCATTTGGATTCAGCCTGAAACAGGGACAATGTTTCAATTCATTGATTTGGATCACAGTCCCCAAATCAATTTGGCCAAATCCAAATCAATTATTCGACCATCAACACAACTTTAAAATATTTTTGTCGGGTTTTTTTGTTGCTGTTTTTTTTAAACATACTTCAAGGTACCAGGCATGGCGCGTAAATGCTGCAATGCTGGGGCAGATGGAACATCCGACAGGAGTTCAGGAGGTCCCCCCACATGCTTGGCAATGAACCCAAAAGTTCTGGAAGTACTTCTGGTCCACTGAGGAGTGTGCAGGGCCCCACCCCATTCTCCCCACCCCATCCCAGCTCAACAGTCAGCCACAAGGAGGCCCTGGGTGCTCCCCCAGACCTCAGGAGACACCACATCACTCGCTGAGTCAGAGGGATGGGTGGGCTCCCCCGTGTGCTCCCTGGCAGTCCTGGAAGTGGACTGGAAGTGCTTCTGGGTCTGCTGCTGAGCATGCTAGGGACCCCGCTACCCCTGTGGGACACTCCATCCCTCCCCCAGCATTGCAGAATTCCTGAGCTGCCTGCTACCTTGAGGTACGTAGGGAAAAAAAAAAAAATCTGTGTCTATGTCCGAATCACCAAATCTTTCCAAATCAAATTGGAACCCTCCAAATTGATTCATAGAAATTAAAGTGTCTCCCGATTTGATTTGGATTTGGAGATTTGGTCACCGAATTGGGTTGAACTGAATTGAGACTGAAGCTTCACACAGCCCTACAGATGACTTTATTCTCTGCACAAATTACACTTCCATTGTTTATATTCTTACAGTCCATGATACTTCTCTCTACGTGACATGTAAATCTCATATTGGCAGGTAGTTGCCAGATGCCCTTCCTCCTTGCACGTCAAGCATAATTTGGGCCGTCCGTATTAACTTACTAGTCCTTTGTGAGGCCCTAAAAGGTAATTCCCAAAGGCAGATGTCATACTCTACCCATCTTTACTGAATCCACCCAGAGTAATACCTAGGCTCGCCAGGTCCCAGTACAAACCTCATCTGGGTCTTGGATCTTGTCCACATTATCCCCTCTTGCAATACCTGAGTAGCCAAAACTGTATACCCTCCTCTTGAATGAAGTCCATATACATCTTACTTGTGACTACTTTCTTGCATGTCCTCCACAGCCCCAAAATTCAAGCTATTTCAGAATGGGCTCTTCCCAACATTCCTTGTAGATTCCCCATAACTTTTGGTATGCTGTCTCGTTCAGTATCCCCTTCAGTATCAGCCTGCTGAAATCTAGTCAAGTCATCTCAAGTTTTGAAATGCCCAAGCAAAAACTTACCTCATGGAGATCCTCATGCAGAACCACTTCCTTCTCCTAGTCCTCATCCATTATCTTCTACCAGGTGCATTCTGTCCTCTCTCTCATGGGATTCAGAAAAAAATACTGAATGCATTCAAAAATGAAACATTTAGGTTGTTCATCCAATTCTTGGCTGTTCCCATGAAAAAGGCCACAAAAATAATTTGCGTTAAGTTAGAGAATCTATCAACTTGAATTCATTATAAGATTTTCTTTTTTATTGTACCTAAAAAAGCTAGTTAGACTTCTTGATTGTTTTCTTTTTGCTATTGTTTGTAAAATAAAATACAGGTAATTTCATGTTCATTTTTATAATTTGCAAATTAAAATTAAAAATAATTAAATCCATACAATATACTGTGCACATAAATGAAGTCAAAGACTGACTGGAGGAGTTGGTGCTCTTTTCTAAATACCATATTATATACATTTGTTGCCATTTTTACACAGAAGATATAAATAAGAGGTCCAAATAACTGGCATTTACTAGGTGATATGCAACAGCAATGTTTAACTACATACATACATGCCACCACCAGCTTCTGCCTTTATTCTGAGAAGATTCTGATAGTAACTGAAACAAAGCAGCTAGGTTCTAAACCATGCAAAGGGATTCTACACCACAAGAAGGTTGTTTTGGAAAGTATTTTTTTTAAACTTGAATGAATGATTCATTCTCAATTGTATAAGTTTTGAGCCCAAGTAAAAACTTCCAAGTATATTTAAGTGGGCCATATATTTACAACTTGGGTCATTACGAATTGAACCAATGAATGCAAACAACAGCCATGTGTAGACAGAGAGGCGTGTGTGCATGACATTTTAAAGCTGGCTAAATGCTTTTACAACACTCTAATGGTGTTGGTGTTTGCATGCCTTAGTGGCATATTATGCATCAATTCCAGCCACTATAGGAAATTCAGCAGCATAATGTAACTTAAATGACTTGGGGCGCAGCAAACTACGATATCGAGGAGTTTTAGCTTGCTGCCCCTACAGCCACAGAGTGAAGCACCAGGCTCTTTACAGCTCCATGGCTCTGCAGACAGCCTGGCAACAGTCCAGGGAGGCAGGCCCTGCTCAAGAAAAGCAGTGAGCCTGATTTCCACCTGCCCACCCCCCAAAATGGAACCTGCTGCCTGCGCTGCATGGGGGCCCAGTGCTTCCCTCCACAGCTGCGATGCCCCCTAGGACTGCCTGACCTGGGTGCCTGCAGGCGAGTGCCACCAGTCCCTCCTTCCCCTCCGGCATCCCTGGGACACTCCACTCACCAGCAGCTCACCCTCCCCTCCCCACTGGAGAGGCAGGCAAGTCAGTGGGGTGTGTGCATGGGGTTTAAAAGAAAAGAAAAAACCCCCCACAAAATCAGCCGTAAAGTGAACTGGTGGGGTTTTTTTGTTTTTTTGTTTTTATTTGTTTGTTTTTTTTAAACCCACTTCTTCAATTTATGGCCCCTGTTTCATCTACATACACCCAACTATTCTAGTTAGCGAGGTAAACTGTATAATGGAATGAGATGTAAGGTTATGCTAATTAAGGACAGAAAGGCCATTTCCTTTGGAAGGAATGAAGGTTATTTCATACTGAGGAACCAACAAATGCCCCATGGGAAAATACAACTTGTTAGATGAAATAAAAATGTGTGGACTATGCAATGTGGAGAATAGGGGTTCTCAGCCTTTTTCTCCCCCTGCACAGGAGAGGACTGGCCCATCCCCCCAGCCTCACCCACATGGCCCTGGATGAGGTAGGGAGACCCAGGGCCCCAATCACCTGAGCAGCAGTAGTGCAGAGACTCACCCACCTGCCTGCAGCTTTGCCTGCAAGATGGAGGCTGTGCAGCTGGGCAGGGCAGGCCTATCCCTGCCCCTTCCTCAGGACTCACCTCGGCCCCTAGGGGAGGGAAGGAAGAGGAGGAAAAAAGAGGCAAGGTAGCTCCTCCCTGCACTGGGCCAAGCCAGACTGGACAGATTCCCCTGAAACCTACTTGCAGGCCCCCAGGGGGCCACAGACCACTGGTTGAGAACCACTTTCTTAGAGAAAGGACTATATTGCATGTTAGAATTGTTACACTTCCTAGAAATATTAATCTAATACTATTAATATATACATATATGCACATGAAATGGTAGAATAAGTGTTTAGGAAATGCTAGGTAGAAGATTTGGAGGACAGGGGGAAAGAGGTATCTGAATAATAAAAAGGAGAATGGTTTCAAAGAGAATGTTAGCTATTAAATGAATAGTCATTTTAGTGAATGGGAAATTGGATGGATTTGGAAAATCATGCCTGGGGGCATGAATACAAAAAAGGATGCTGAAGATAGGGTTTAGACTGGATGAGGAAAATGAATCTGTAAAGTATTAAAATTAATTATTTTGAATGGGGGAAAAGTGCTGTGCATCAAAACTGGAGAGAAGGAAACAAGGTTTTGAGATTACCTTCAGATCCTGTGACTGGCTAAAGAAGAGAGAGTCAGAAAGAGGATTTCAGGAGGAGGAGAGCTGTGCAAGGAAGGAAGGAAAGGTTTGATGAAGCTGAAGTTGGGAACAGAAAGCCTGACTCCCTCCCATTTTTTTGGAAATGTCAAAAGGGAAGGCCATTATAAAAAAAAAAAAAAGACAGTAATTAAGGAGGAAATAATCAGATTTCAGTCAGAGGCAAGTGATGTATGGGATGTGATATGACTAGCTCTTCAATAAAATCAAGATGCTACAAGGATAATTTAGAACAGGAATTTTGTGACAGGAAGCTGCCATGATAACAGCAGCATCAAAAGGTGAGGATCCATGTTCCAATGAAAAAGTCAGTAGAGAGAGGGATCTGATAAAAATCAGGGAAAACTATTTCTCAGGAAACAGAAGGGGAGAAAAGAGTAGGGGGCTGGCAAGAAGGTGAGGTTTGAAGGGAAAGACCTAAAGAATAAAAGTGGTGGTGGAAATGAAGACTAATTTGGATTAAAAAGCCAAGTCAGGGTTGTAGGAAAAAAAATATTATTATAAGAAATGATTAATTCTTGGAGACTCTGGAAATGGAAAAGAATGGGGATGAATGATCAATGAGAGAAGGGAGAAAGGAGCACATAGGTCTGTTGGGAAACAAGTGAGGGGAGATGTGAAAACAGAAGAGAATAAGGCTGAGAAGGGAAGAGGTGAGCATGATAGAGAATTAATGCTAGAGTTCTGTCAGAGAAAAATCAATTGGAAAATGATCAATAGATTCAGTCAGTCAGTCAACAATTGGAGGGCTAATCAGCCAAGGGAGAGGAAAGTTAAGGAGCACAAGACCTGTGAGATGGGGACCTGGGCATGGAGTCCAACAGAGGTGGTCAAAAGTGTTTCAGTCTTTTTATTTTTAATGAAAATAGGAATGATGTCAAGAAATGAGCCATTCCAGAACAATACAACCTTGGGCAAGGGGGAGAGAAACTGATCAAGATTTTTTTTGCAAAGCTTCTCATGTTAGGATGTAGCTTCCTGACAAAAGGTAGAGAAATACTCTTCCACCTCACCCTGATACGGTTACTAACCTCATAGATCAGGTATATACCTGGCAGCAATCCCCCTAAATCCCAGGTGAATGCCTTTGTTCATAGTTCATGTTTGCAGTTACAATGGCAACACAAGCAGAGAACTGGCATGAGTTACAGATAGATGTTAATTTAAAAAGTCCTCCACATAATTGCATCATTGCAAGTGCACTTGCTACAGAAAGATAAGCATCACATGAGAACAATAGACTCAATTTTGCTTATACAACAGCATATGAAAATAAATTCCACTCAGTCAATGGAACTTACGTAGAGGTAAAACAGATATGTACATAGAACCAAGATCATTGTTTAAATTTTCAGTATTTTTTCCAATCACTCAGTTGCCTCAGTTTGTGTAATAATATTGAAAGCAGTGGGTCAGGTTAACTGTTACATTCTTAATGCCTTGTACTTTTCTAACAATTCAGAAAACCTATCTATTTGGTTGGTTTACGTTACTGGAATAACAAAGCAACCAAAGTGTATCAATGTGTTCATCTCATTGAAACAGGCTTTACAAATGCTTTCATCATAGGATCGGTGCAAAAAAAAGAGCCAGTAGGTACCCCAGAAGAATTGTTATTTTCATTTGTAAAATTTAGCTCCTTTCAAGTTGGGCCCCACTGTACCCCTCTCCAAAAACATGAAATAAAGGAGTCCCTGATCAAAGGAGCATATAGACATAACAAAGGGCGAGGTGGCACATAAAGATGAAGTATACTCTGACTTTAGGTGAACTGTTGATGGCAGAGCTGGGAAATAAACCCTAGTCTCTATGCTCCCAGCCAAGTGCCCTGCATACTTAAGAACACTGATTCAGATGAGTTAGTGGAAAACTACTAGTGGAGTGGGGTAATGATCAGGCTCTTTGAATTAATGTTTCCCTGTAGAGTTCCCCAATACTCTTGTTTTATTCTGTTTGTTAGGTTCTCTCCCCCCCTTTCTTCAGGAAGTGCTAAATGAAAAGAGACTATTACTGTTCTATCATTTGTGCTGATTATTCTGCTGAAATCTACAGAGAGTTGGTTGGCAAAGCCTTCAGTAAGTACCAACATTGAAAATTACTCATATAATATTATTAATAATAATAATAATACTAAACAGTAAATAATTAGTAGAAGTAGTAGTAGTATTAAAAAAGGGATTTTCTTTTACTCAAAAGAGTCTAAGATTAGCTCAGAACTCGTACAGTTCATATGAATATGATTTTTGATGTATGGAACATTGTCACTTATCCATGTCATGATACTTTAAGACAACATAGGCTCAGATACAGACTCAAATACCAACTCTATGAGTGATTGGGGCAATTTCTAAAAGTTGTAGTGAAAATGTATCAGAGGAGAATAGTTTACTACAAATCAGTTGGGGGGGGGGGGGGTGAAAGATGAGAGGTTCAAAGCACAGTAACAATTACTGCCAGGCTACTAAACTTTCAATGAACCTGGTGAAGGAACAGAAGTGCCTTAGGAGAGAAAAAGGGGGTGGGGGCCAGAAATAAGGATGAACATGTAAAACCACAAATGAGCCACAAAATAAGAACTAAAGTTCAAAGTAGTGCTTCCAATACAAGAAAATGTGTGAGATCAAAGGGCTGGAGTCTGATGAGTGCTGAGCATTCAGTTCCCATCTGCTTTGGTGAAAGTTGTGGGTGCTCAGATACTATAATTATCCTCATGTGTCAGAGCACTTCTATTGCTCAATTTTTTTCCTGAGAGTAACTCATAATTAGTTTTTAATTCATCTTTGTATTAGTAAGAAGTTTAACTTTTCCATCTATGTTAAAACTTTTACCATATTACAGGTCTATTAGACACAGCTTTCATATTTAATTCTTTATTATCTTTTCCAGATGAGTGAATTTGAAAAGTTAAGCTATCATTAATAATTTTATATTAGGAATAAGGATGACATTAGTTGATAGAAAATACCAGATCTTTCATTATTGCTGTCACTCTCATTAGCATGACAAAAAAAATCTATATACAGTCTTATTCAAAACTATGACCACTCGTGAAAAAGCACCCTTTGCTGCTGCACATTCTATTCTGTTTTTTATTTTTTATTTGTGAAATTCTACTAGTTCCAAAATCAACACATTCCTGAAAGACAGATGATACTGTAGGGGTCCCACTCACCCCTTGAAAAGAAAAATATGTGGTGGCCATCAGACCAGGGATCTCCAGGGAATGAACTGTTGTGGCTCGAGATGAAGAGCCCAGGCTTTGTAGCCGTGGTCCTTAGCAGGCCACATCTTTCAATTTGTATGGAGGGACACAAGTTGCACCCACCAGTAGATTGTACAAGTGTTATTGAAGTAACTTCTAAAACTCTGCTGAAACCTTTGTAGAGCTGATAGATGCAACAATTGTATTAAATACATGTAATTAAAGAAACACCATACAACTGTAGAGGCAGATCCTCAGCCTGTGTAGCAAGAGGCAGATAACAAATTCAACCCTTTAACTTTGAATATAAGCATTTCCCAAACACAGCTTTACAAGTTGGAGAGGGAAGAATTTGCTCTGATTTTTATAGCCTTAATGGGCAAACAAAGGATCCCCCATTCTTTAAATTTTATTTCCCTAGATTTTTTTAAACAAACAAACAAAAAAAAAAGTGGTGACTCTTACCTGCTAAAATCAAGGGCATTCATTGTAGAACTAGCTACATAGAAGAATATTCCCCATGTAGTTATGTTATTGTAGATGTCATCTTTACAGCCTTCAGCTGTCAGTTTAAATCTAGGGAAAATGCGAAGGGATCTTACATAAAAAGAGAGGGCTAGCCCAGTTTCAATCATAATTTCTTCTATGGGGCAAGATTGAGTGCAACCACCATTATCCTACCTCAAAAAGTTGCTGATCTGAGTTGCTGTTAGAAACATGAGTAGGTTATAAAAATCTACCGAGTTGTTTTTAGTTTTATTATTGTTCATTGTTTTATCATCATGCTTTGGTGATAAGATTATTTGAAGCAATTCTGTAGTATAGAATTACCCTGATTCCCTCATAATGTTAACCTGAATCAACAGGGACCTGTGAAAAAGAACCATTCTTGATAGGTTATCAGTACTCCATCCCAAATAATGATTCTTAGACACTACGCTGATCAACCACATGGAAACATGCAAGGAATATCTTAACTAAGCTGATGTCACTTACAAAACAGGATGGTTTGACCAATCACGTTAATAGCTACATGTATGTGAGAAAGGTATCATTAATTAGAGACCTAGATAATATGCAGTCATTTGATTATACACCTGAAAATGAGAAGCAGAGCAGTGTTTGGAGAGTCAGCCTTTTAAGCTTTTAACTGCACAGAGTCCTGCTGTGCATTCATGGAAGCTCTGGCAAGCCTACTCAAATAAAAAGCACTCTGGGAGATTAAACTTATGTCAGCAAGGATGGAAGTTGTTTTTGTCTTTATAGCTGTTAAAAACATCACTGGTACATAGATTCTACCCACCTCATTTCTGGATGCAAAACAAATTAAGTGAGTGGGGAATCAAATTTATTCATGGAAACTGAACTAACTTTTTTCATAATGTGGACTCAGAAGCAAACCTTTAAGAGGAAGAGCTAATGCAGAGAACACTGTCTCACATGTATTAAATAGACTCTACTTCACCAATAAGAATCAGCCTGATTCAGAATGAAATTAACCTGACTTACTGTTATTTGTGAAAAGATCAATTTATTTGGGTATGGTGAAAAGTATGGGACGTGGTCCATTAAGGGACCCTTTGAAGACGCGTACAGCCAGGACCAAAGCACAGAAGAAAGAAAGGATAAAGGACATGTAACTGAAACCACTAAGTGAAAAGAATTGGCTGAGAAATACACATGCATATGTGATAAAAGATGAAAAAGGACAGGCTAGTGGATACTTAAATAGAAATCAAGACACTTAAACCAAACTTAGCCACAGACCCAAAAGTAAGTCTCTGAATCTATCTTGTCCCTACTCTCTACCTGTAAAATGGAAGTAATGAGACTCACAGATAATGCTCATTGGGTAAAGTGA
Organism: Alligator mississippiensis; assembly: GCF_030867095.1. Taxonomy (NCBI): domain Eukaryota; kingdom Metazoa; phylum Chordata; order Crocodylia; family Alligatoridae; genus Alligator; species Alligator mississippiensis. The sequence continues at coordinate 281,652,459 of NC_081824.1, forward strand.
AATGTAACACAGGAGGAATATAAAATGATACTGCACAGACATTTTGCAAATGGAGTTGTTCTTATGGTAAGTTTACATATATACCAAGTCAGAGGTATAAACAGAGCTAGAGAACATTTTGGCCAGTGCAGGAAGCTATATGTTAAAACAGGGATTTACAGAAATTTACTGTTACTACTATAAAAGATTGCTTAGATACATTATGAAAACAATTATGACAGTTAGCTAGAGTTAGAATACTCAACTACAAGTTGCTTGAAAAAACTAGTATTTTACTGACCAGACTTATCACAATATAAATCAAGGAGTCATATTTTCTGATTCTTCATCTGGCATTGGGATCTTACTTGAGATTTCAAGCTATAATCACAAGTGGACCCAATACTCTTTTACAACTAAACATTAGTGGGCTACAGTGAAATTAAATTTTGCACTTAGTGATTCTGTTTAATGTAGTATCCATTTTCCTTCCCTTCCCCACTTCTGGTTACAAATGGAAAATAATGGAAATGATCTTTATTCTTTGATCTTTCATCTTCAATACATATCCTGGGTGGACAGCCAGGGATTACAATGATGTTGGTTCATTTCATGATGACTCGTTATTTTATTGATCATTGTATTTCATAGGGAGCCATCCTATCCTTAGAGCAGCACCATACCTGGACTCCTGGCAGCCCTGGGCAAACTTTTAGTATTGGGTCCCCCTTTGCCAGAGATAATGATGATAATAATAATAAGTTACCATTTTTAGGCCCCCTTTCTGTTCGGGAGGCTGCCCAGTTCACCCATGCCTATGTCCGACCCCGCTTCAGAGCTCTGCTTATTGCTTTGGCAGAGTGAGTGGAGGTTTGGTCAAACCTCTAAGATGTTATTTACCATTGTCTTGAATACTCCTTAGAGATTTGTACTATGCAAAAAAGGAGCATACCATGCTACCAGTTCTGCTTGGGGCTGTTTTCATTCATATCGCTGAACTTCACACAAGATGTATTTCAATGTCAAAGTAGGCCACTAGATTACATAAGAGTCAGTTTTGGAGTCCTGGATTATTATAAGAATGGCTTGAAATACATATTGGGTGTATCTAAGCAAGATACTTTATTATGTACTAGACTAATCTACTGTTCAGTAAAACATCACTAAGTAACCATATTAATAAGATGCTGAGCAGTAAGTTAGTTACTATCTGCAAATACAGATACTAACGAGTATAGACAACTGACCAGGAGCAAGTTTGCTTCCGGTCAGCCACACCAGCAGGGAGCCCAGTCTTGTTGCTGCTTTGCTCAGCTCCCCCAGGACCTGATCAGTTCAGGGACCCATTTCTGCCCCTCCCTACTCCCAGTGTGGAGGGCTCTTGGCTCCCCACAGGAGTGGGGAGTCAGCAATGCTAGGACTGGAGACCTACTGGTGGAGTAGAGCTCCTGGCCAGGTAGCAGGAGCAGCCTCAGGGCTGGCAGGACCCGGCTGGACTCGCCGTGTGGTCCCCACACACCTTGCCGGGTCCTGCCACCATAGGCCCAGCCTGGCCAGGCAGCAGAGGGACCCTAGGGCTGGCAGGACTTGGTGCACAGTCCGTGGGTGCTGTGCCAAGTCCCGCCTTTGCCCCGCTGTCCCTGCGGGGAGGTGGCACACACCAGGACCCAGCCCAGCCCTGTGCAGCTCTCCAGTCCAGTTTTGCACTGGAGCAGGTCACACTGCTTTGGGAGGTGCAGCTCCTATGCAAGCCTCCTGGAGCTTTGCGACCCACTCCGGTGCAAAGCCAGAGTAGCAAGGGGAACCAGTCTGGGTCAGCTCCTCACGTTTCACAGTCCCGGGGATGTCCCCCCTGCCATTTCCAACCCCCCCCCATCCCCTTGCTGCCCCTCACACCCCTCCACCCTCATAAACCCCTCACCCCCATTCTCCCACTTACCATGGATAGTGCCCGGGGACAGCAGGAGCACCAAAGAGAGACACTTTGGCCGAAACCAGAACCTCTCTTCTGGAGGACTGACTCCACGCATGGTCTGGGACTCTGCCTTGCTCTGCTCTTCTATGGAACATTTTTTTTAGACCCCTGGATAACCAGGGGTCTAATTTCCTACTCGTGTTGCAAACTTGCAGCATGGGGAACATTTTTTCATTCCCACACATGCCTCTTGCTCAGTTTCAAAGGGATTTGAGATGAGGCAAAAGGCACATGTGTGCTCATCTGGACATGCCCATGGTCTCTAAAGCATGGTTTTATTCTCCTGATCATCAACTCTTACATGACAAAATATGTTGATCAAACTTATGACTAAAAATAGTGTGCACTAGCAGAAGAGCTTTGATGACAAGCAACCCATCCCAGGGCTGAAGAAACACTTTTCGGTATGTTGTCTTGGTCTGCCAACAATAATAAAGGACAAATTCTCATCATTGTGGAGATAGATGGGAGGGAAGGAGGGAGGAAGAGGTTTTAATATAAAATCGAGTATTCAAAGATTTTGGGGATGATCAGACAGATTTGTATGTGCATTTGTATGGATGACCTTCAGATGACTGCAGATAATTGTAAAGAATTTTTGCCTTAATTTGCCCATTGCTGTTTGCCCAGTCTAAAACAACATGTTTCTGTTAAAAGATGACCTCAAGTGAAAATACTTAAAAAGTGTGTTTTGTTTTGTTTGGGGGGGGGGGGGTTACCTTTATTTTGGAGTATTTGAAGTTCTAATATATTTTACACAGCAGGCTTTATAAAATGTTGAAGTTCCTTGTAATATTGTATAAATCTATTTCAATAGATTTGTTCTGTTCCTTTAAACAGTAATTATGGTTTAATGTATATTGCAACTTTAGTGTGATGCACTTTAGTTTTGTAATCTAATGGTCAATGATTAAAACAACATGCCAAGGAAGGGAGAGTCAAACAACCCAGCACCATACACACAAACTGAGAACCACAAAGCAGAGTCAAGAAATTATGTACTACAAGTACCAAATCATGTGACCTTCAGTATTTAAATTGCTGTCTTCAGTGTTTGCCTGAGTGCATTCTCTCAAATTCACTGTTTCTATCAAAAGAATAGGATGAGAGGGCTGCAGCACAGTTCTGAATAGCTAGCTCCTGGAGGAGCTTGCATACTGTAAGACTGCATGGTACAAAGGGATAATAGAAAACACAAACATTTGTAGTAATGTACGAATGAAGCTGCATTAAGACTCTTTAGAAAATGCTAGATTTCACCTTTGGGTCTTTCATTTTAATATGGGGAATGTCTCCAAATGTTTTTCCATTTAAATATATTAATGAGCTTATGTTTAAAAGAACTTCTAGCATGTATTTAACAGTTCAGAAGGGTATTCACATTGAAAGTTAGCAGAATGCCTTATTACAGTTAGAGAACTGGTGGTGGTGGAGGGGTACAAAAATAAAGAAAAACAAGCAAACAAACAACCCAGCTGCTTTTAATATGCATCTCAATAAGTTTATTAAATGCATCATAATATGACATGTTGCTTGCAATAGCAGGCACTAAACTCGTTAACCAAGCAAGTCCTTTAGTCCTGTACTACTATATTTCCCAAATATTAACTAGATATTATCTGTATCACTTAAAAAAAAAAAAATCACAGAATACATAGCCATCATTTTACTAATATTAGGATTATGGTAATGCTTTAAAAATGGTGATTATTATAAGACATAAAGCCATTTTCCCTAAATCTACATCTCAAATACTTATAGTAGTCATACTGATAATTGATGTCAGGCATGTTTAACAGATGGTCCTAATGACATTAAAATGCAGTGCTTAGCAGAGTTAATAGCTGGTTCATGATACTGTCTCCTGTGCTGCTCATCTCTGCAGAGCACAGAGAAATACCATTCTGTAACAAGTACCACGTTCTAGCCATACCAAAAGCTGAAGTATACCATACTCTCCTCCCCAAGGACATAACCTTTGTTTTTGCAAAGTGGAAAAATAATTCATGTATGTGATATACAGTTTGAGCAGAAAGTCAGTGATGGCATTGGTTGAAGGAGCCAAGATAAGTGCATCATGCTTGCCATGTTAAAATTGAAAGATGCACGCTAAAAAGCTGTGGAGTGTTTATGCGCTCATGAATATTTACTCCCATTGTATACAGTTGGGCGTGACTGAACAATGACATGTTATAAGACATGTTCATTGTTACAATATTAAGACACCATTTTGCACTCAGTATACCTAAAACCAGGATGTTTAAAATTATATTCTCTGACTTCAAACTTAAAAGTTACAGGCAGCAGGAAACAGCAGACACTTCTGGCAGCACAGTGGTAGGAATGTGAGGAGACATACTCTAAGTACACAGCCACCCTGATCTATGGAAATATGGAACTTAGAATATGAATGGATCCTAGATTGTTTCAGTGCCTAAAGAAAATAATCCCTTCCCACTGGTGTTGCAAACTACAGAAAGGGGGAGCAGGGGGAGAAAGTATATTTATACATTTACATTTATCAACTTTTCCAAATTGTGTGTGGGCACAAGAATAGGCCTAAAGACCTTGATATTGCTGGCCAGGATTAGTAATAAACAGCAAAATGGTCACCAAATACTACTGGTAGTTTTACTTGTGTACGTACTGATTAATATGCATTGATTAAATGTTGTTACAGTAGGGACCAAACAATTTGTAGCCTTATCAAATTTCTCTCAAGTCAAATACAACTCTCTCTCTCTAATATAAGAATTAGAGGCAAATGAGTAGCTCCTAGAATGTTCACAAATAACCTATGATTTGTTTTAGATGCATTTGTTGTCTATTTTTTAATAAAATAAAATAATTCAGTGATTTTTGTCAGGAGCTTTATCAACCCTGGTCTATTCTATTTCAAATGTTTGTTTCTCTCTCATAGGACACACAGACCAAATGAATGATAAATTAAATCTTGTTTATTTAGTTAAAACAGGGGTGTCAGACATACGGCCTGCAGAACCATTCCAATCCAGACAACTGGTAGTCCTGAAAATGAGGAGCATGGGCTCCCACAGATTGCAGGGTCCCTGGGCCTCTATGGACGTGGCCTTCAGCAGCAGGGGGCAAGTGAGGGCTGTGCAAATACTCATGTGCCCTGCTGCCACCCAATCCACACAGTTGCCACCCAAATGCTAACCACTGCCTGAAGGTTGGCCCCACACATCTGGCCTGGGAAGAGCCCCCATTGCCTGGATCTAGCCTAAAGCCCAGGGCAAGTTTGACACCCCCGAGTTAAAACACTCTTCACTCCCTTGATGAAAATAAAAAGCAGTGTGTGTACACATGCAGTCCCAAATATATATAAATAAAAGAATCAGATAAACCTTCCTGATTAAGGAAACATCTCTTCAGGAGGGCAGTTAAGCATATGCCTAAAGATAAGTAGATATTTTTAAAAGTTTCTTGAATAAAAATGGATCCAACATAGGTGGATCCAGAACTTTTAGAGAGATGGCTACGGGAGCAGTAACCAGCATTGCAGGGTGGCTGTACCCCGCTCACAGCAACCCTCTGCAATGGGCAGACCACACTAGAGGACCAGCAGTCCAGGACTTATTTTTAAATCCTTGAAGCAGTTAAGAATCCTCCCCACACACTTCTGGCGCTCTATCCCTTCCCCTCTGTATTCAAAAGCATTTCTCCTCCCCTTTGTTCCTTCACCCTCTCTGCTTATTCCTCTGGGTACAGATAGACTCACCCAACACTGTCTGGGTCACTCCTGCTCCACAAGGAGTGGCTTTGTAGACAGCTTGGCTCAGTTGGGGACAGTGCCATGGCAGGCAGGTTCCCCCTCCCTGAGTCTGCTCCTGGGCTGGCAGGGAATCCCTGGTAGAGCCAGGCATGGAGGAAGAATCCACCTACTGCCACCACTGCTGCTGTCCCCATCTGAGCCCACCTCTGTATGTAGACCAGGTGGAGCAGGGCAAGAGTAGTTTTGAATCTCCCTGCTCAAGCTGGGGGCAGTGGGAGAAGCAACAGTGGGGAGGGGAAGGGTGAAATTCTTACCTGCTTCAAGACTTTAAAAAAAAGTCCTTATCTGCTGCTCCTAAGGCGGTTTAAAAACTTCCGTCCAATCCAGTGGTGCCCTTACATATAATCCTGTGACAATTTAGACAAAACCAAGATGCCAAAATTAAAGGTCAATGATGCAACCCCCCCCCCCCCAACTTAATTCCGACATCACCAACTATAGGCACTGTAGGTAAAGTCAAATTTAATACAGATTTATCAAGCCCACAACTTTCCTTTACTGTTGATTCCAATTTGAATGAGAGTTTTAACTCAATACCTGGCTCTATCCTCCCAGGAGATAAAACCTGAAAATATGATACAGCCCTGCAGTTGGAAAGTGAAAGGAAAAAGGGATGGCCAGATTATTTCTTTCTTCCTTCCTTAGCCATAGTATGTACCTACTGATATCATGAGAGATTTTTGGTGCATTTTATATTCTCCTTTTAAATGAATTAACGGCTGGTAATAAACTTGATCTATGGTTTAAAAAAAACAAAAACAAAAACAAAAAAAACATTTACAAGAACACAATATTTTACTTAAGGCAATGATGGAAAACTGATAAGAAATTATATTCTAAGAAACAGGCTTACTAACAGCAAAACCCTGAACAGTGAGGATTTTATTGTATTCACTGAAGTAACAGATTCCGACCAATTGAAAACAATGTCTTCTATTTTTATTAAATCATAGCTCTACTAGAAATAGAAAGAATAGGTTGAGAGCAAAATATTTTATTACTCAACTCTTAGCCACATGAGACAGAAAACTTCTTTCATACGAAACACAATTGTATAGTTCTTAGCCAAAAGATTTAAAATCTTTTCAGTTGTTGAAAAAATAAGATTATTTATGTATTCAAAACTCAATCCCTGAAAGCCTTAGCCAGATACACCACTGTGAGAGTTTATTTAAAGGGCTTATATGTTAGGCACCTGGAGATAACTGGGGTAGCCAATTACCCTCTTGATGGGGTAGTAGTCAAGGAAGATGTTCTAATGCAGAGCAGCAAATAGAGAGTTACAGAACTCTGTTGCAACCAGTGACTATCCTACTCATTAAATTGATTGCTTCAAGGGATTGATCCTAAAGACAAGCAAACTGTTATACCCCAAGGTGACAGTGGTCTTTTAGTATATGGAACAGAGCTGGGTTGTCAAGCAAGTTATTAGACATACTGTGGAGAAATTTTAATAAACAATTTTGATTTTACAAGAGACATGGTATGGAAAGATGGTGTCAATTCAAGATTTGTTTTGTTTTTTTTTTCCATTTTATAAAAATGGCTAGAAGGATAGAACAAAAAAGGCAATTGCAGGGAGGCTTGGTTACACTCATCTCAATAGGGAGTCTTAGGTATTAGAAACTGAAATAGATTCTAACCATCTACTAACAGTTCTCCCTTGATTCTTAGTAAATGTTTACTTCCCACCACTCACATGAAGATCTGAAGCAAAGATAGGAATGGTTACATATAATGCTCTTGAGATTATCCAAAAAATAATTTCCGGAATTAGAAAACAATAATAATAGCAGGCAATTTATTATGATGTCATTAATGAAATAGGTGGAATCCTGCCCAGAAGCCTTATTTGATAAGCACATAAATGGAAGAAGGCAATGCATCTTGAAATTCATTTCAGAAAATAATTTTAGATTGCTCAATGGGCAAACTGACTAAGATGCACCTGGGACATTGACATGATTTATCACAGAATCATAGAGAAATCCTAGAAACTTAGGGTTATCAGGGACTTCAGGAGGTAATCAAGTCCATCCCCTATTCTAAGCAGGACCATCCCCAGTCAGATCATTCCAGTTAAGGCTTTGTCAAGCTGGGCCTTACAACCCTCCAAAGATAGAGATTCCACAGCCTTTCTGGGTAACCTGTTTCAGTGCTTTACTACCCTCCTCACAAGAATGCTCTCCTAATATCTAACCTAAACTTCCCTTGCTGCAACTTGAGACCACTGTTCCTTGTTCTGTCTGCCTCCACTGAGAACAGTCTAGTTCTATGCTGTTTAGAACCTCTATTATAGTAGTTAAAGAGTGCTATCAAATTCCTGCTAGGCTTCTCTTCTGCAGCCTGGGATGAGGTAATTAAGCCTGCCTGCAGGAGCCTGAGAAGCCTGTTTGCAGCCAAGAAGCCACCCATCACCCCAGCCCCATTCCCTCCCCTTTTCCCCCTTCTTGCAGACAGACAGAGAGCTGGGAGAAGTAGGGGAGTGAGCTGCCCCCTGGGGTTTGCCTGCCTTGAGCTAGAGGGGCTGGCTGGGGGGAGGGGCCACAAGGTGTCAGGGCTCCAATTCACCTGCCCCCCTCCCCCGGCTGGGGTTTGCTAAGCCTGGGCTTGTTCCCCCTTCCCCCCCACTCTTCCTGCACACAGTCCTGGGGGCAGAGCTGGGCTTGCATCAGCCCAGTCTAGATCATACTATAAATTAGTTCTAGGGAATGCAAGTTCCATAAGGCACTCCAAACTGGAGTGCCTTCATCTGGTCCCTCATTTGATGACAGGGAATTTGTCTCATGATTGGTCACTTTAAAAACACCCTGCAGCTGTGCACATGTGCCATGGCATGGCTGTAGAATGCTTTCAGGGGGCCAGTCATGTGACATATGCAATGTCTGTCTGTGCCCAAAGATGCCTGCTTGCAGCCTGATATACTGGTCTCGAACTTCCCCCTTTTAAAAATAATAAAACCCTCCATTGGCTAAAAACCTACTTGTCTTGTAGAAAACTGCAGCTGGAAGGCCATTACTAGATGGAGATCAAATTTTAATCGGATCTGCAGTTGTCATGGACTCTACATTCAGACAGAACATGCTTTTATGGGAAGAATGAGACATACTTTCTTAAGTCATTATTTGTTGCCTGTGGATTAAAAAAACCAAATAAATAAAAGGAAAAGTGGATCTCTTCATTAATGGGAAATATTAAATACTGGACTAATGAAGGGAAAAAAAAATCTAAATTTTTTCCAACACTTCAGAACCTGTCCTAACTTCTCACACATTTGTGTTACCTGCATAAAGAATAAGAGCAGAAAACAAGTAGAATTCTGTTTGTATTTTTTTCTTCACCGCTTCATTTTGCCTTTTCTTCTATATCATCATACACAAAATTAAAACAGAAAATATTGTAAGCTATAATGGATAATCTTATTGTATATTTCTGCCAAAAAATAAAATTTATTGACATGTTTTTAATGTTTTTATTGCTCATTTTATTGTTATGTTTTGGTGAAAGCTATAAATAAATTACTATATTTATTCCCATGTACAATGAAAAAAACATATTTTTGAATCCTATTTGGTGTAAAAGGAGTTTGAGTGCACCTGAAGAGCAAAATATTGCATAAGAAGTGTAGACCATTGTTGTGTATACCAAAAGGAGTTCTACATATGCTTCAGAATCCTAGTAATGATTTAATAAGTTGCCAGGAAGAAACTGATTTTTTTAAATATATGGTAGTACACAGAATAAAGTGTTTATTGATAATGATTCACAATTTATTAGCTTGGCTTTAAAAATATGGAAGTAGATATTTGTATGCTGAAAAATCAAGGCAAAAAAAATCCTTAATTAATATTGCTCAGTGAAGTACACGATTCAAATTAAAAGAAATTAATGTCTTCCCACAATATAGTTCAGGAAGGCCAAGAAAATGTGGGAGTGCATTAGAAAACACATACACTGATTAAAGAATTCATGAATTCTAATTCTAGCTCACTTGCATCATAGTGTGGTGGATAACAAAACATCTGTGACTGTCTTGTCCTTCTTAAAATAATAATAATGCCTATCTAAAAAAATCTAGATACATTCAAATGTGCAGTGGCAAAATATGTTAGATAATAGATATGGCAGGATTTTTTGTTAATTGAATAACACTGTTGAAGATTGATAGTTTCTGCAAATAATTTGACAATAAAATAGCTTTCCATTTTTGTTTTAAAGGAATCTTTCATATCAACCAATTCTGGAGATGGAACACATGTGGCGGGGCGGCGGGTGGAAGAGACAGGAACAGGGTTCTTCTATCTGTAAAACCAGGTTTAAGAGAAGGGACAAGCAAATATTTATTTCCCCACTCAATTCTGTTCCTGCATACATGTATGGTCCAAGATTTTCAAATGTGACTGGTGATTTTTTTGGTTGGGTGCAGACACTTTAATGCGTCCTAGTTTTTTTCCGGAAGTGCTATAGGGATGATAAGTTTGTGTATATATTTTGGTTTTTTTCTTCTTCTCCAGATGAAAGTTAACTGTTTAAAGACAGAGAACACAAAACAGACAACAAGACACTATGAGTTCTTAGCTGGCTTATAGGGTAATTAGTAAAGAAAGACTTCTGTGATATTGAATCATAACCCAGTTGTATCTTAGCTTTTACTTTTATGGTTTATTCTACTAGTCTTCTCTATAGATTGTAACCTATATTGACAACAACCACAAAAAGTTTCTCAAGAGACTGGGAACAATTTCCCAGTCATCTCAGACTGACTTGTCTAAGCAACACCATGAGAGAAACAGTTTTGAAAAAGCAGAAGGTGCTCCAAAATGGATATTTGCCATCTTTTTTGCACACTTGTCACTAAAGAACCATTGAAATTTATGAATATGAAAGCAACATCCAAGCACACACTCTCAGATTTTCTAAAAAGTCTACTTACAATTCTACTAAATTATGGGGCTTTCTGGAAGCTGCAGGAATGGGTAAAAATACTTACATTAACTTTTTATAACCTTTAAAAAAAAGTTCAAGTTTGATTTAGTGATTTTCCACACTTCATCCATCTTACATTTACAGAGAACAGGTTTCATTGTGCTATAAATTTATAGAAAAGTATGGAGGAAAAACGGATTTAACTGCAATATGACAGTTTTCATAGCATTCTCCTGAAGTATAGAAACTGATAGAAATCACAATTAATTTAGATTTGGATATGTTGCATGTTATAATATTATGCTTAGAAATAAATCATTTCACAGATATTTTAATCAAAGGCTGAAAGAAACAGGCTAGGAAAGGATTATAATTAGTCCCCATCTCTTCCTGAAGTACCCTACCTATTCTCCAAGATTTTCAACAATTTCCAGGTACTGCTCTGTTCACAAGGATGAGGTTAGCCAGTTAGAGACAGGAACATATATCATATCAATGAGATGAGCAACAACAGAAGTTCAGACAGAGAATTTCAACCAATAAACAGTCTAATGAGCAGGTTGTACAAGCAGTTCGTAAAGAAAAACGAGGCATTTTAAGAAGTGTTTCCCAAATTTCATCAAATGTAATGAGTAATTTGTATCAATTCATGATTAGAGGAAAAATTAAAATAAAACATTTCTTGATTTACAGCTCACCAAGCTGTACGAGTGATAGTGGCTCCTGTACCAGACTGCAGGGGCAAGGAAAGAGGCTTTCTAGAGCCCACTCCCAATGTAAGTGACTGTAGCATTCCTGATTGCTACCCCTTTTCTTACTTGCCACACCTTGATCATAATCCCTTTGGGATTCAGCCTTCAAACTTCTCCCCACTCTGATCATGGGGCACCTCTAGTTACCCCAGTCAATGATACAGTCCGGCTCCAGACCTTGCTTGCCCAACTAGCAATTCCTACCAGGACATTGGGTGGTCTCCCATAACCAGCACGCCAGCATCTGCAGTGGCTCTTACAGGGCTAGTGCCCCTCAAATTGGAAAAACAAACAAACAAACAAACAAACAAACACAACTTTCCCCTCTCTCCAGGCATCCTCTGTGGTCTCCCTACTCCCATTAAAGACATGCACCACAGGTAAACAAACAAACAGAGGAAAAAATACCATAATCAACTTATCTGCCTCTTGGGATTCTCTACCATGCAGTCTCCAACCTCTCCTTTCTCAACTCCTGCAGAGCTCTTTCTCCAAACCCCACCTAAGGCCTTTGAATCTTCAGCCTAGGAGCTGGTCTTTCATGGCACCTAAGCCTTTCCACTCACCTATTCTCTCTCTTCCCTAACAGGTACCAGGGGTTTCTCATTTCCTAACCCGTGGCTTATAACCTTCTGACTGAAATTTGCAGCCTAGAGTACTACGATCCTTTAGCATTGCTGGCTGAACTCTGCAGCCTTTCTCTACTAAGGAATAGGGATTACGGGTTCCTGTTATATTTTCTAATGCACAATATTTAGAAAAACAGGCAGAGTGCTCTTTAGGCCTGATTCATATCCCACTAAAATTAAGACCTTTTCTATTAACTTCAGTAGACTTTGTATCAGTTCTTGAAAGCTCACTGATGATGAAAATCAGTCTTTTAGTTTCTTTGTCTTCATCCTCATACTCACTGTATTCCTTGTCACTGTTGTTTTAGTAGCATTCTTTATGATGCACTTACAGTTGTAATCAATGAAGTGGAGGAAAAAGGTGGTAAGGTGTAACATCTCTGAGTGCGCTAATAAAACACATTAAAAAAGAATTGTAAAAGATTACTCTGTTTTATGCACAGCTGACTAATTTCTTTTTTAAATCATAGGTTGCAGAGTTAGAACTCCAGACTGTTTATTCAATTATTTCAAATCATAACTTGTTACAGTTGCTGCCTGAAATGTAAGGTTTTATCATGCTGCAAATGGAGATATAACATTTCCCTAAAAATTATACAGCCACCTTTTACTAAATGTAGAACGATGAAGGTTGTAGCTAACTGCTGAAGTCCGTACATCATGAACAGGGAGGAGGTATTTGTAATCTTACTTGTCTGATACTCAAAATCCATTCACCTTTGAGTGTATGCTCTAACATCCAAGAACTCTACACAGAAGCTGCAGGAAAATTCTGTGTAAACCTGCCTGGTGTGTGTGGGAAAGTATGGTCTTCAAGACTTCAAATGAGGAACTGCTTCCAGTCTTAGTTTAGTTACATTTATAACTATGTTTTGAGAACCTGGAATAGCCCTTGTGTGTTCTAGTCATCTCTGAAAATACTACATAAATATTTGCAACCTTGACATGCCCTGGATCCATCTCAGTCATCCAAATATACTCACAGTTTACCCTGGCAATCTTCTGCATTGCACAGCTTCAAACTGAGCTTATCTTTTTACCCAGTAGCAATAATTAGGGGTAGGCCAATGGGCCCCCAGACACCAATTTAGAGGTGGTGTAAGATTGGTAGCCGCTGCAACTGCAGCCCAGGGTGTAAAAATTGCTCTGAATTACCAAGAATATTTGTACTTTGACGCCCAAAACTTCCACTGAAGTCTCCTGTGGATCTTTGTCTGTCACACGAGAGACCTGGGTTCAATTTCCAAAAGCTTATACAATTAGAGTCATGGAGGCACTGAACTCAGCCTGGCGTTTGGATTCTGTTTTAATGGCCTAAAAGAGGATAGAAGGTCTGGGCAGCCTCCACTATGCCATGTTCCTGCCTAGGCATATTCATAGAAGGTCTGGGTGGCCTCTCATTCATATACCATAATCTGGAAGGATTGATGGCTGCCAAACTAAATCTTCCATTTCTTTATCTGGATGTATACATACAAGAAAGAGATGGCTGAATGTTACTGCATTGCTTGTGCCCTAAAGCATGCATTATTTCCATAGACCTTTTGTGAAGAATGTCTATATATGTGGAAAGATAGCATATTGGTAGTTGTTGCTGTAAAGGAGAAAGCTAGAAAACAGGTGAGCATTATTTTGTTTATAATGCACATTGACATTTATGGATACCCAGACTTCTGGACAAAACATTTTAAGCAGTAGTTTTACAGAATCTTTTATTAACTAAAACAAAGCCATAATGAAACAGCCATTTTGTGTACTGCCATAAAGTTCCATTAAGTGAATGTTAGTGGGTCAAACTAAAGCTGATATAAATGTAGCTAGTGTGCTGGAAATCCTAAACTGGTCCGGGTATTGGAAGAATACAGCTGAAATATCTGATAACATGGGAAAGCAGTAAAAAGTAAACATGCATTTGTCCATAAAAGAATGTCTAATGTCTCCTAACGTTTTCTACATTAACTTTTAAAATGTCAAATTTTAAAAGAAATTCAGTAACTCTATAGTGTATTTAGATTTGATCACTACATTCTTTATTTTTTTTATACTTTATTTAATTTACATTCCTAAAAATGTTTCACCATATCATGAGATACATTCTAATAGTGGATTTGCCATTATAGGAATCATAGAACCATAGAAATCAGAGGCGGAAAAGACCTATTAGGAAATTAAATCTATTGACTTAATGCAAGATTGCTTTAACAAGAACATTGTCTGTGTTTTATCCTATCTATAACCAAATAGGAAAAAAATCTGCTAAGTGTAAAATGGAAGAGGACTGACTTAGCACCAAAGTATAACCAAATATGGGAAAACTGTATTAAATATGTACAGATTTTCTTCAACTTTTTCTCATTTTAGAATAGCAATTACATTTGTCTGTTTTAAAAGCAAAAATACTGTGGGCACAGGAAGACCTAGAATTTTTAAAAGGGGTTGTAAATGGTAATATGTGCATCATCACGTATAAAACAACACATATTTTGCGTGTTAGTTAAAAAAACAATCTAGAAGTTTTCCTAATATGCTAGGGGTCTAGGGCTGTATTGTTTAGTTTAAGATTGAAAGGCAAATAAATATCACTTTATTGGAATGAGTGAAAAAAAAAATCTGCAGGGCTGTGAAATAGGAGTTTTATTATCAGAAATAGCTAACAAACAGCTGAATTTCAGAACAAAGGATAGCCTGGTTGGTGGAATATCAAGACCTTAATAAAGAAGAGACAGTCATTAATACCTGTAGAATGAAGAGGTTAGAAGGCAGCAGGTAGATTATAATGAGCCATGAAGTCCAGTGACTCCCTCAACACTACCTGGCTAGAAATGCTGCTGCCACTGCCAGACAGTAGGTTTTAAAAGTTTGGGTGGACTGGGAATGAAAGGGTGGGGTGGGAGTGGGGGGATGCAAGTGCACAATGCACTCCCCTGGATCCACCCCTGGATGACGGTGATATCTTTTATTGGACCAACTGCATGGTTGGGATGCACTGAGACAAGCTTCTAAACGCAATGTATTCTTAATTTTCTGAGTGTTTGGACCAAGGCATCAAAAAATGTTCCAATCAATTGTAGTCATGGTAGCACAGACTTTTTTTTTTTTTTTTTAAAGAAGAGTCAAGTGTCAGAATCAAAAGGGAAAAAAAGACACAGAAACTGGGGACTAGATCCAAAAAGTTCTTGTAAACAGGATTTAAGAGTAATTTAAGCAACTAACAAAAAGCAATATAGTTTCACCCCATTCCAGCAGCCTCAAAACTGCATGGGTTGCTGGAGAACAGGAAGAGCTGGATGGAATACAGCTTCTTTCAAAGAAAAGTGTAACTGGGGAAAGGAAGAAAAAAAAGGGAAGAGAAGAGGAAATGATAACTGTCAGGTGCACAGCTTCTAAGATAGGTGTGAGACAGAAAGACAAAATGCTCAATAATAGGGCAGTTATAGAAACCAAGTTTGAAGCACAGAGCCAGATTTTAGTGAGATCAAGCATACAGAGGGAACATAAGTTAGAGACATGAATCTCTTGTTCTTACTCTTGTGGACAAATAATGTGAGAACCTTTCTGTTATACATTTTCCAGTGCTTGATCTTAAGTAATTTAGACTTACAATTTAATAACCTGTAGTATATAGTACCAAAATCTTTTTAACCCTGGGTGAAATTGTGCATGCAAAAAATATCATTTCACCACAGGTTAAAAGTAGAGAGAAAAGGGATTTTATCTTGTATAAACACAGATATGCTTGATTATTAGCAAAAGCAGTAAGGGGAATTATGAATAATGACCAAAAGGTAAATAGATTTATGTTTAATTATGATATATTTTAAACCTTTCCTGGGGAGACAAAAAACCCTCTTCAAAGCAAAAGAGTAGCTTAAGCAAAATCAAAATCATGTAAATTATATAAAATAATGGTCCAGCCACAAAGACAAAACCTGCAGGAAGGCTATTAGCAACTCAGTATGTTGCCCATTATACTAATATGTGCATCATTCAGAAAGCCTAAATAAAGGACAAAATTGCTTTCCATAGACTGGATATCACAAGCACACATGGAGCATATAATTAATACAAAGATTGGCAAAGTACATTCATTAGGTAGTTTTGCACTCTAATAATCAAGATTGTCTTTGGTTTCAGGGACATTAGTTGGAGAACTAAGAGTACATCTTTTTACTCTGTGCGTATGGGTTCAACGAGGTACCCTTGGCCAAACTGATGCAACTGAAAAATGAAATACTGCATTAATCTATAGAACATGTACAACAGGTACAGTTCATTAATCTATGAACTGTATCATCCATCTGTGTCACACCTGAGCTAGGAATACCAGTGTAGATTGTTGTTTTTGGTAGCATTTTAGCTTAGTTTTTAGTGTTTTATGTGCTTACGGACTGGACTGAGATTGGACTGGACATCCAGGAGTGCTCAGATGGCAATGACAAACACTATCCCCTTCTGCTCAAAAATCAAATCTAATGGTCTACAACAGTGGTTCCGAAACTTCTGGGAACAGTGGACAGCAGTCAATCCATTCACAGATCAATATGCACCCTTGTAATCAAATTTTAATTGAAAAGGTAAGGGGAAAGCAGTGCAACCAGTGAGCCACTTTGTCTGGCCTCATGCTCCCTCAGTGGAGTATGTGATGCAGCAGTGTATCACCTTTAGGGAATCACCAGTCTACAGGTAATATCCCTCCTCCCCGCTCCTCCCCATCTCTATTAAGCCAATCAGCCTGGAAATCCCATCACCTCCAGCAACGTAATACTATAGAAATGTACTACATGCTACACCAAAAATTAAAAACAAAACAACAACAACCAAAACAACCCCACCCATGCATCTCTATAGCAGGGCCAGATTCTGCATGTGCCTTGTCTTCTCCCAAAATTTAAACTTTATCTTAATATTTAACCATAGACACAACAGATTAGAAAAACTTTAAGTTTGGTAAGGATAGTATAGCTGTTTTCACCATGAACTGTTTGTAATAATGGTGGCATTTTCATACACTATTTGAAACAGGAGATGATGGAAGCCAGGCAAAAGTAGTCAGAAGTGTAGAGACATATCTGTGTGCTCGGAGAAAAGTAGAAGTGGAGATTTCCAATTCCTGCTATGATTGTGAATGTGGACATGTGGCTGTTAGCAGCCGTCACTTCTTTTCATCCCCCAAGTCAGTGCCTGGAGTTGTTGCCCCCACCACCTCCCTTATCCCTCTTTGTTATGTCACTAAAAGTAGTAGCTCAGTTGAGGACAACCCCCCCCCCCCCTCCTTTTTTACCCTACCTGTATACGGGCCTTAGGTATGTTGATTGTTCCATAGTCTCACCTTAGCATTGTCACGTCTTTCCAATACTTCCCAGAAGTACCATTGCTATATGTACAACAGAAGCATAAAGGAGACTGACATAGAGAAGAAGGTGTACAGTAGTTTCTCACTCAAATCCTGACTATAACATGGTAATCTTATAAAAGATAAAATTTCCTAATATTAAAAGGGGGCTCACAGATACTCTACTGTCATTCCATTAAGCTGCATTCTTTTGGTGTAAGAAGGAGCTGAAGGATTAGAGTGATCACAGGAGAAGAGAAAAATCTGACACAGTGAGTACCTCTATACATGCAATTAAGGTAACGTGATAAACTCCAGCACAGTTTGTGCCAGAGTCAGCTGATACTGGGCACGGTGTCTGTACATGCTCCTGGCACCACGGCAGTTTGAGCTAGGATGGAGCAATCCTGGGCTTGCAAGGGGCCTCAGAAGTCAACCCCAGGCTCCAGGTAGTAGTGCTGGGTGTCAGAGGGGATGGCTGGGGCATGAGGGTGCTAAAGTGCTGGGCTAGGCAGCAGGCAGCCCCACTCTCATGCCCCAGCCAGCCCCTATCACTGTCTACATGTGCATTTCAGTGCATGTAATTACTCTGCTGTAGGATAGTGCTGTCTCAAATAGTACTATCCTCCAGCAGAGTTAGGTAATTTAATGCATCCTAATATATGTAGACAGACGTGTAGACAGGATGCTTTTCTGTGGAGCTAATTAGTCAATTCCACACTAAAGCACATATGTAAATGCATCTAGTGAATTACAAGCAAATATCCTTAACAAACATTCCTACTTCCCTGGATACCATGACAAAGACATAACAGTACTCAAATGGGAAAATTCAAACTCCAAATGCACATATTTCATGAAAGAGTAAAAGCCTTGCACCACAGCAGTGCCCCAGGTATGTGGTGGCATTGTCCTATTGTGACTATAAAATGGATAGGAAAATTATTGAGAATCATCTCTCTTAAGAAACCCTTAAACTGGAGTTCCCCTAATAGTGCAGGGAACCTTATATCAGGTTTCAGTTAGCATATATACTAGCATCTGCTTCAGAAACAAGAACCAACAATTGAATGCTCTCATATTTATGCCTTTCCTTTCAAAGATAAATGTGCATGCAAGGTTGCTTCTTCCTAGGAGTACATCATTCTGGTATTAGCTAGACCAATCTCCTCTTAACACCACTACCACAGGAGTGACATTAGAAGGCCCTTCAGTATTAAACAGTTGTGGGTGCTGGGAAAGATAATAGACATGTAGCCACAGAGAGGAGGTAGGCACATTGGAGACAGAAAATTTAAACTCACTTTGACATATAATGTACCAAGGAGAAGATTTCTGCCTTTAGAATTCCAACCCATTTTTCTCAGTCATACACAGCTCCTCATACCAAATACACACTCTTCATTTGCTGTAGAGCTGGTTAAATATTAAATAAAATCATTTGTCAAGCAACACATCTAATCAGAGTAAGTATTATTAACTGAATCTATTATGTGACAGATACAGGTTTCCCTTGCTTTATCTAGGTTCTGTATATGCAAATTTGCTCTTATGCAATGACCCGTTTTATATAAAAAATTTGTTGTATGCAAGAAAATTCGTTCTCATGTGATCGGTGTGGTGGAAGCCTGCAGCCCGCTGCTTTGTGTGGTGCATTGTGGGAGTGTCATGCATCAAAACAGTCTCCTGTGTGGATCTGTGCTTCTCGGTTACTGTCTGTGTCACGTGTTTCTGTGGTTGCTATCCCCATTATGATAGTGCCCTGTGCCTGTGTGTACTGTCTGCTGTTGGTGAGTACCAAAATTATCTTAAAGTGGTAGCAATGGGCCTGTGGGCCAGTATAGTCAAGGTCTTGCAACATATCTCTATTTGTTACATTGTAAAGTGGGTTCCCTTAATGTGAATTCAAGTTATGCACTGTTTTCCAGGAACGCATGTACAGCATAAAGTGAGGGAAACGTATATTTTTCCATGTTTGACTATTTTCTGGCTATATCCGTGTTTAAGATCCATATGATATCATGGAGCATATTTGTTTTATAGTACAGGAAACCCTTACCATTCGCAGAGGATATGTTCTCGGATCCCCCGCGAATGGTGAAATCCGTGAATAAGGCACTACATTCATGAACACCATCTGTCTTCATGAATGCAGTGCCCCCAGTGGCTGGGGGCAGGGGCATGGCTGCTCTGGCGATGGTAGGAGCACAGTGGCAGTAGCGGGAGCCCAGCAGCAGCGGCAGGAGCCCGGAGGCAGCAAGTGAGGAGCTCCCAAGGAGCTCCTTTAAGCTTAAATATTTAAGATGCAGGTTCGGCATTCGTGAATATCTGAAACTGTGAATGCTGAACCCACAAACAGCAAGGGTTTCCTGTATAGATTTTATATTAGGGATCTGCTGTGACAAAACCTATCTGGCTGGTGTTTTTCTCACTGTTGTTTCTTATGTATCCATGTATCCATAAATGTTCACTGTTGCCAGTACATTTATGTATGTAGAGATTTTTAAGGTTTTATGTTGACTTGTTTTTGTTATTTGCAAGTATTTTGGCTAATTGATATGCCTGTGACAGATCCAAATTGTGATGTAACTTTACATTTAAACTACTGATAATAGTGAAGCAGTCTGCTCTGCATGGAATACTGGTAGGCCTGTTGGAGAAAAAGGCAAAGTAATTATCAATTTACTGTTTATTCATCTGGCTATCTTTTTTTTAACTGGCAGCTGTAAAGGGCTTTTATTTTGTTACATTTTGGAACCCCTTTTGTATTATATAATGGTTTCTAGAATAGGCTGTGTGGTCAGAGATATTTGAAAACTGCTTACAGTAATGATGTTAATTATCATTGGTGCATCCTATTTTTTGAGTACATGTCTGATGTTCCTTGAACCTCTATCACAAATTTTAACAAGCTTTCAGGATAGCTCATATCTCTCCTATACTGTCACTAGGTCTGATCCTTTTTTGGATTCTAAGGTCAGGTACACACATTACCCTTTTACAAGTCTAGGTGATCAGAAACCAGTCTCTACCCATAGCAGAACACAAGTTTGGCACACAAAATCAGTCCATACCAATAACAGAAGAAAAATTCAACCCATAGACTGGCTTAAAAATGGTGGAATCTGGTCTAAGATTTGCACACCCCCCCACCACCAAAGGGCGAACAGGCATTGTGTTCACTACCAATCTAAACTATACGACTTACAGAAAACTATGTAATTAAGATCAGTTCTGCCTCAGGCTTTTTGAATGTCTGTACTTAGCCTAATTGCATCTTTGAGTCTCATTATCTATCGCCTCTTCCTTCTCCTTTTCCTTATCTTTGCTGTTCTTTGTTCAGAGTCTTAAATTAAACCTAATGTGAGCAGAACAACCCCAGGTTGGTCACTAATGGTTCCGTGTTTGGCTGTGCTTGGTCAATTAAAAAAAGCTAATGTGAATGGCCCCATGATTTCTGTCACAAATGTCTAGAGTCAATGATCTCACTCGCCCATCAGCGTCCTCCTCTGAAAATTCCTGATAGATAAGTTTCCATGCCATGGTTTAATGCAGCCCTACATGCTTAGGGCACCATACTTCATACTTTGTATTTTGTACTTACAGCTTTTATTGCAAAAACATAGCCACATCCTGTTTCACATAATGGGTTTCTAAACTTAACATTACATACAGACTTTTAGGGCGGTTAATGGGAGGTTAGATCACCCCCCAATCTTACTTAGCTCACCCAGGTGTGGACTTTACACAAGTTAGGTGGATCTACATGTGAATTGTACAGAAGTTCAACACAGTTAGATCAGTCTAAAAATAGCTGCTCCAATTTATGTTAACCTTACCTCTGAGGTTGTCTAACTTAGCTTGGGTCCAACAAGACTCATCTAACTGAGCTTCTGTATAGTTCCAAGCACAACCCAGGGCTGGGAAAGTCCAGCTGCTGGTCCTAGCCTCAGGGTTATGATTTTCCTACCTGCCCTCTGGCACTGGGCTACTTTTAAACCCCTAGCCCCTTCCTCCCACTCCCAGATGGACAATCCCCTCCATAGGCCAGCCATCCCTCCCAGCCCACCAAACCCCCTCATCCTGCAAGCTGCTCCTGCTGCCAGTTTTATCAGCATTCACTGATGCTGGAATCTGAGAAAGTAAGTCAGGGGGGTGCGATGGAAGGAATGAGGAGGTAGGTTTGCCAGGGGGGGTTGATTTTCTGGGATCAAGGGGTGATGCTGGAGGGGGGCGGATAAAAATAGCTCCTGGTCCCAGGGGGTGGGGGAGAGAGCCTCTACCCCAAGCCTTCCTGCTGACCCAATGAGCCCCACTGATCCTACCAAACCCACCCAGACCCCAGCAAATCCTCATCCCATCTGTTCCCTGACCCCCATGTGCAGTCTTCCTGCCCCCCCCCCCCCAATTTGCCCACAGACCCCACCTATCCCCCTGATCTACCCATGGACCCCTCCAATCTCTCTCCAGGACCTGCTTCCCTTCCACTCCCCACCCTCTAGACATCCTCACCCTGACTCACCTTACATTGAATGGCTATTTTTCACATGATCTAACTTGTAACCTCCTTGAATATCGGTATACAGCCTAATGCTAGGGAGAGACATTACACATAAATTGGTTTAAGTGATCAGAAACTGGCTTATACCCATAACAGAATAGATGTTCAGTGCACATAAACCAGTTTGAAAATGGCTGAAACTGGTTTGAAATAAACCTGGTTGAATGTAGTATCAGACTTAACTGATTTGGATCAAACTGGTTTATGCAATGTTTTTCCCAGACCCCTTGCTGGTTTAAGTTAAATCAGCATCCCGACATGCTCTCTGGGCTGGGCAGGACTCTCTGCTCCACAACAGGGGTGGCCTCTCCCCTCTGCTCCCTGGCTGGAGCTCCAGCAGACTGCAGGCATATGCCTGGCTTCCCCCCTCCCCCTCCCCACTCCCTGCTAAGCAGGGATCCCCATCCACTCTGCCTTTCACAGACACATAGCATTAGCTAGCAGACCACATGCTGGTTATGGTCCATGTTGTGGGAGACTGGTTCCTTCCTTGAAAAGTCTGTTTGAGAAGAGCTTGAACTAATGGAGAGAGGCTTTGTTTTCTGGTGGAGTGATAAACACTGAGTTTGGGGTGATAAACACTATTTTCAATTTCCTTCTGGGCTGCCCAGGGGGAGGGGAGAACCTCTCCCTAATCAGAGCATCCTGATGGGGCCTAGCCATGCCTTGCTTAGCTCAGCACTATGGTAGAGAGGGGAGGGGAGGGGAGGGGAGGGCTGCCCCCCTCCCCCTGGCTTCTAGCCTGAGCCACTGCAGGCATGTGCTTGCATTTCTGACATGTTTGTATGGCTAGAGATCAGTTTAGCCTACCCAGGATAGACTAACCTGCAAAGATTGAGTCAATTCAGGCTCAGGCTCTTTGACTGTCTGTCTGTAGCCTCAGTGTCTAAGGACTAGTCTATCCCATGCCATTCAAGAACCTGAATATTTGGCAGGAAACCTTTTGAAAATTTAGTCATGCAACTATTTCTTACTAAAGTTGTTACAAACTATATTTTCTGCCTGATGTCCATGTGACTGCAATCTTCTAAGTAGACATTTACACTTTTTTTTCCCCCTACATCATTTTAAATGGCCATTTAAAACAAAAATCATAGTACACAGTCAGTATAAAGGAATGAGTAAACAGAGCTTATAATTATAACCAATTACAATTTATCAATTACAACCAACAATCATTTAAATGGAAGCTTGTGTAGGATTCTTCATCAGTAAAAGAAATAGTCAACTAGTTATAGAATGAGTTGTTGAATTATGGAGAAAATCTCACTGTGATAATTTCCTATCTCTGTTTTCTTATACTAAATTAGACTCATAAGAAAATGTAAATGCTTCTAAAGATAATATTTAGTGTGCTACTCCTGTGCGGTCATTATCAAATAGTGCCCTTAAGGCATAATTATATACCATCCAATAAAAAGACTTGTATATGCCAACATATTTACTGTATTTCACTTTCATTCTGCCTCTGTGCTACAAAACCCAGACACACTGCCATTTTTAATGTAACTGGGAAATTACATTAGCTCTGGCAGTTCATATTTAAATATGCTTTCCACATCTACTGAAGAAAGAATGCTTGGATTTCAATTTTTTTCTGGAATACTTTGTAAGTGAAGCATGCATCCCCTGAGGGATTATACCCATTATTTCATTTAATTAAATTGATTAAATTAAAGCAAATGGTGGACTAACCCCAAGGGGAAAATATATTTCATTTATGAAAAATGTCATTCAACCTGCTATATTGCATGAACAGCACATAATTTCTTAAACATCAAGTTCCACTTTCTCTAACAACTTATTTGTTATGCCAAATTTAAGGTGATCTTGAATAGGGATTTCAATACAGTCTGAACGTATTACCTCAAACATACTGAACTTTAAGCTCCATCTCAGTTACCAGGATCAGAAGAGAGCTAAAAACAACACAATGGACATGTAAGACACATGAAAAAGCCTGAAAATGCTGCAAGGGCTTGGCCAAGGGAAACATCTGCCTTCTTTGGACTTCTCCCATATACCAGTCCATATCAATCCTCTGATGGAGAACAATGTTAGAATGGCATGTCTGACTGAACCCCATTCAGGTAAGTAAAGGGTTTTTTTGAATTGAGTAGGGCCTATATCCCATGAGTCCTGCCTGCCCCTGCATTTTGAACACTATGTTATCTAAAATGATACCCACTTTCTACCCTCATTCAAAAGACGAAAGCTTCAGAACATCTGGAATAACAAGAATCTTCTTACTTTCAGTTTTGCAACACCTAACTGAAGAAGAACATGTATAGCAGATACAATAATCTAGGAGGTTGTGTAGTAGGTAGCTAGAAATGGATTAGCACAGGTCCTATGGTCTTGCTGAGTAGAAATTTCTTTCAGTACAAGTTTGACCAGACATCAAAGGGCAAAGTGCTAGTTAGCCACACATTTTCTACTTGACATTGCTTTTTTCTCCTTGCTATTCTGATATTAAATTCAGCTATTAACAACAACACTTATTTAACTGAAACTGAATTGTTATAAATCTCTTTGAAATTTTCCTTATATTAAAATTCCTTATACAAATGGCACTGCGTGGCACCTTTACCCTCTCCAATCTTTGAAGTCAGAATGATTGATATATGTAAATCACTGTTCTCAGCAGCTAACCATGTAAAATCATGTCTTTTTTGTTTATGTTTGCAGGGTTCTTTTTCCTCCTAGTCAAGTTTACTATTCCTCAGGGTTTTTTCTCTTCTTTGTAGATAGCTAAGCAGAAACAAATATGAAAGAAAGAAACACTGAGGAAGTTTTGAAAAGACAACATTCTTTTTCCTCCTAGTCAAGTATACTATTCCTCGGGGGGTTTTCTCTTCTTTGTAGATAGCTAAACAGAAACAAATATGAAAGAAAGAAACACTGAGGAAGTTTTGAAAAGACAACATTATTAATGATTTCCTGTATTCTGTATGTTGGTGGCACTATATGTTCTTTCAGCACCCTATTGAAAGACATAATTAAAAGGTAATTAGTATCTTTCATGGTGAGAAAAAATATGACCTAAAGTCTCTGTTAACAGACTTCAGCTGCAGATGCATAAAAACTTCAAGGTGACTCTGCTATCAGCCTGCCTTTGTTGGAACATTCACAATTCACTATGTGTAATAATATACAAAAACAAAAAAACAAAAATCAAAACAAACTTTTTATAAATGCAAAAGTAAAAAAAGAAAGGGGCGATTTTTTTTAACAGAAGCTGAGAATAAATAGTTATAAGAATGTGAGGTTGCTGTAAGAGAATATTTTAATGAGCATATGATGATAAATATTAGGGCTGTACGAAGCTTTGCTTCCTGATTTGATTCAGCAGAGATTCGACCTGATTCACTGGCTGAATCTCTGAATTCGAATTGAATCAAAGGACCCTTTAATCTCTCCAAATCATTTCAAAATCCTCCAAATCAATTCATGGAGATTCAGATAGATTTGGCAATTCGGACAGAGAGACAGCTTTAAAAGGTCTTTTTCTACATACCTCTAGGTAGCAGGGGTTCATGATCACTGTGGTGCTGAGGCAGATGGAGTGTCCCACTGAAGCATGGGGGGCTCCCCAGTGTGCTCAGCAGCAGACCCGGAAGTGGACTAGAAGCACTTCCGGGTCCATCGGGGAGTGGGTTGGGGAGGCCCCCCATGCCCCCCTGGCTTGGCAACTGGTGCCTCCTGAGTCTGGGGGGGGCACCTGGGGTCCCCCTGTGGCTGATTGCTGGGCCACGGGGGTGTGGAGGTCCCCCACCCAGTGTGCTCCCCAGCAGACCCGGAAGTGGACCAGAAGTACTTCCGGTCCACTTCTGGGTTTGCTGCTGAGCATGCTGGAGAGCCCCCCCATGCTGCTGTGGGATGCTCCATCTGCCCCAGCACCTCACCGATCACAAGCCATGCTGCTACCTCAAGGTATGTAGAAAAAAACCTTTCAAACCCATGGCTGTGTCTGAATCGCTGATTCACTGAATCGTCAGATTTGGATTTGGCCGAATTGAATCAGGGACAGTGAACCAAATCAATGGATCGAATTGCTGTCCCTGATTTGGGCCAAATCTGAATCGAATAGGGCCAGTTTTGCACACCCCTAATGAATATGAATTTCTTTTAGAAATTGTACAGAAAGACAGAATACTAACTTGAAAATCCTTGATGATGATGATGGAAAAAAAAACCCTTAAAATGCACTATACTACAAGGGATTAAAGAAATGTAAATCTGGAATGTTACTGATATGAATTAAAAACAAATATTACATTGCTTGTTTTAAAAAAGCTAAATTTGTTTCAACTGATAGACAAATGGCTTTATCTATTCTGTGTTTATTTCTGTCCTGAAAAATGTATCTCTCATAGCCTCACTTAACAAACATTAAAAGCAACATCTCCTGCTGCAGAAGTCAGAAGCAAAATTCCCATTGATTTCACTGGGAGTGGGAGCTGAATCTAATGCATTTATTTTATGAATTGGAAAGAATTTTAAGCAAAACCAACCAGGCCTCTCCCCCAAACAATGTAGGTTAGCAGTACCTTCACAAAAAGTGACCTGAGGAAGGATACCCAGGTAGCATCCTGATGAGTGGGAATGTTTGTTTCCCCAGAGGTATTTTGTGCTGCTGCTACTTGTCCCTGGGGAATACCCGTGACATGCACGCTCTGATGCATGACAGATTATCCCAGGTGTGGTAGGGGAGGCTGGGGCTAGCAACTGTGCTGGCCCCAGAACCTTTATCTGGGGCCCTGTAGGCCTCTGGGGGCTGCAGCCATGGCAGGAAGCATGGCTGGTTGTTGGAGTGTGGCTCCAGCTAGCTAGGCTCCAGTTTTGGGAGGCACCCTCCCTTTTTTTGGCATTTTTTTTGTTTTGTTTTTTTCCCTGGAGGGGTAAAAGAAAAACAACCCATGGTTCAAAGTAGCAGTGTGGGGGATGCCTGTATGTGCAGTCTGTGGCACTGCAGATGGGGGTCCGTGATGCCACATACCATACATATGCGCTCACCTGGACGCAACCCTAAAGTCCAAAATCTTGCCTAACAACTCTCCCAACTATACAGTCAGTCCAATAAAAATCTTCACAAAACCCCCCTCCTTGCTGACAAAAAAGTCATTAACTTGTAGTTAAGGCTGCTCAGCTGCATTTCATGTCAGCTCAGATTTTAATTGTCAAGGAACTTGACTGTCATAGCATCTTTAGATGCTCATCATCTCTGACAAGTTTTACCAGCCATTCTGTTACAGTGGAAGCTCAAGAGACTCTTCAATTTACAACAAGTTCTCATGCAGTTGCATCTTGGGTGCAAGCACAATGCACACAACTAAAGTCCCACAAGCACATTCAAATACAGAACTTTAATTCTAATAAAATAGTCAAGTACAAATAATTCATATAGAATTAACTGGGACTTCTATGTATGTGGAAAATATACCTGGATTTATCTAAATTTTGTCTTATGCATGGATGTAAAAAGATGGATGTATAGGGGTTGGAGTAGTGTGGGTGCTAAGGGGTACTGGTGACTGCCCAGAAATTGCAAGTTTGAGGTCATAGTAGAAGCACTCACTGTGCGGGTCTATCAAATTCCCAAAAATCTGTGAATTCTGCTAAATACCTTGTCACAAGGACATGGGACAGGAAAGAAAGGATGGATGGATATGTGAATTCTGACTGATTATATGTTAGATATAAATGTTGTCTCTGCTCAAAATTTCACTGACTTTTCAGAGTAATAGTTAATACTATTTTGGGGAGATGCAAATGTAAAATTTCTGAAACATATTAAAAACATTATGCTCATTCAGAATCTTTTCATATTTCAATTTGACCAGCATTAAAATATGTTAAAATATATATCAATATATCGATTAGATAGCATTATTTAATCTATAAAACATAACAGCATATAAATGAATAAAGTAAAAAAAGTTCAATCCTCTTGTCCTTATTTAATTTGTACTTTTGTTTTGTTTTAGTTTGAATGGTGAGGAAAACTATATTTTCTCTTTTTTACCTTCCTTTTTCATGAATTCAGAGTGGGTACTAAAAGGAAGAGAATAAAACATTCAGAGAAAAATTACCTTTAATGAAACAACAACAAAAAATCAGGGACATGTGAAAATTGTTTGGGAGTTATTTAAGAAATCATAAAATGTCAAGACTAATTTAAGCAAAATAAATTTTTGTGCATTTTCATAAAATTAGTCAACCATCTCTACTATGCATCTGGTTCAAAGAGCCAGAAGATTTCAACGGCAGCAACCTATGTCACCAGATGAAGATATATAATGAAGTAGGTTCTTGCCTACGGAATCTCATGCTTCTCTGAACCAGGTAGTCCCTAAGGTACAACCCTTCCCTGCCTTCTGCCTGTCTTCAGACAAATAATAAAGCTGATCACCTCTATACTAAATCTCTCTCTATATATATAAAATACCATAATTGATTTAAAAAAAATACTTTTCAAAAACACAACTGTGGATTTGGGGAAAGTTTCCTTTTTTTCTTTTATTGCAGAAGATTTTTTTTTTA
This sequence comes from Alligator mississippiensis, assembly GCF_030867095.1. Lineage (NCBI taxonomy): Eukaryota > Metazoa > Chordata > Crocodylia > Alligatoridae > Alligator > Alligator mississippiensis. Next base: position 281,680,949 of record NC_081824.1, read on the forward strand.
AATTAAATGTCTCTACTTCTATATTTAGGGAGAAGAAAAAAAAATTTTTGCTAACTCATTTTGGTGAAAATTATCCCAGCTCTCTGAAATAATAGGAGCAAACAGGTGAAAAGATAAAAGACAGGTGATAAGGTATTAAAATCTGTCTCAAATGTTTGTTTTACTCACATGTGCAGAGCATACAGTTAATACTGCACATGACTGGGAATACCCATTTGTAAGCCTCTGCCCCATTGATTATTTCCCTGATCAAGGATGACCTTAACTGGCATGCTTTGGTCTCCTCCTATCAGTTTTTCTTCACTCTGGGAAAGACTATTATGAACAATTGCTCATAAGAGTATTATGCAGACAAGTCAGGTCCACAGACAACCAAGGCTAGAAAGAATTAGAAGATTCTGAAGAGAGAAAAAATGTTCTTCATTTAAAAAGATTATTATGAAATAGCACTGTAAAAATGTCATCTTTGAGGAAAATCATGACATGCCCTGCTGTCAATAAGCTGCCACAAAAACACCAATTACTGTGGTATTAATAATAAATTAATATAGCAAATTTCCATAAAATCATAGAAAATTAGGGTTGGAAAATTAGGGTACAGGCCAACTGCCTGCTCAAAGTAGAGCCATCCCCAGCTATATCATTCCAGCCAGGGTTTTTTTTCCAGCCAGGCCTTAAAAACCTCCAAAGATAGAGATTCCACCACCTCTCTAGGCAACCTGTTCCAGTGCTTCACCACCCTCCTAGTGAGAAAGTTTTTCCTGCTTAAACCTCCGTCACTGCAACTTGAGATCATTGCTCCTTGTTTTGTCATCTGTCTCCACTGAGAACAGTGGGCAGAGGGCCACTTACCCAGTTTTGGCAAGCTGTCGAGGGCTGAATGTCTTGGGACCAATGTCCCAGGGCCAGCACCAGTGGGGCCCAGAGCGGATACAAGCTGGCAGGGGTCTGTGGAGCTGGGCTGGGCTGCACCAGCAGGGAGAATGGGGAGCTGGCCCGGCTCCATAGAGTCCCTGCTGGCTGGGACCCTATATTCCTGCCGCCCTGCTCTGGGCCCTGCTGGCACTGGCTCTGGGACACTGGTGTGGGCCCTGTGAGCCTATGCCCACTCACTCCAAGTGCCCACCCAGCCTCATGGTACAGGTGGGAGGCAGCACACAGCTTCAACCCCCTGCTCACTGGCAGAGAATGAGCTGGTGCTGACTTCAGGGAAAAGTGACCCCTCACCCACACCGTGGCTGGCACTCCCTGCTACAGCTACTCGCAGCCTGCATGGGGTTGTCCTGAACAGGCACAGGCAGCCCCACATGGGCTGTGAGTGGCTGCAATGCGGGGTACCGGCCATGGGGCAGGTGAGGGGCTGCTTTTTCCTCTGCTCAGCACCAGCTTGTAACCTGCCTCTGCTGCCAGCAGTGGCAGCAGCTGTGCCTCCCCCCCTGCTTGCCACACTGGGCAGCGTTTGCTGATGCTGCCTGCCCAGAGCTCACGGACTGGGCAGCACAGAGGCGGTGGTGGCAGCCTCACTGCAGCCTACCATGGCGTACGCTCCAGGTGGGCAGCAGCCACAAACGCTGCCCAGCACGGCATGCGGGGGGTGGGAAGGTGCAGCTGCTGCCACTGCGTGCAGCTCCAACTGGCAAGCCCGGAGCCAGGTTACAAGCTGGTGCTGAGTGCGGGGGAAAAGCAGCCCCTTGCCCACCCTGTGTCCAGTGCCCCATGCTGCAGCTGCTCAGAGCCTGCATGGGGCTACCTGTGCCTGCTCACGACAGCCCTGTGTGGGCTGTGAGCAGCTGCAGCAGGGAGTGCTGACCAGGGGGCGGGGGAGGGGCCACTTTTCCCCATGCTCCACACCAGTTCCTTCCCTGGCCTTCCCCCCCCTCCTTACCTGAGCTTCCTATGCCGGGGCAGTCACGTGGTCCCAGGCCAGAAGCCCCTGCTGGGGCTTCTGGCTGGGGGGCCCAGCAGGCCCTGCTGTTACAGGAGCCCACCAAGGATTCCCCTGAGTCCTATTGCCCCTGGTTCTTGTCATTTTTAGCAGGAACCAAGGACAGATACATTTTTATTTTCAAAAAAATTTAGGGGCCCTGCAAGCTGGATAGAATGGCCATATTTTGCCCACCTCTGGTTCAGATCCATCCTCTTTGCAACTATACTTCAGGTAGTTAAAGGCTTCTATTAAAGCCCTCTCAGTCTTTTCTTCTGCAGACCAAATAAGCCCAGTTCCCAGAGCCTTTCCTCATAAGTCCTGTGCCACAGTCCCCTGACCATTTTTCTTGCCCTCCACTGGCCTCTCTCCAAGTTGACCACATCCTTTCTATAGTGGGGGTGGGGGGCAATATTGGGCACAGTACTCCAAATGTGAGCTCCCTGGTGCCTAATATAGGAGAAGAAGCACTTCCCTGGATTTGTTGGCAATGCTAATGCAGCCCAGTCTTCTTTTAGTCTTCTTTGCAACAAGGGCAAACTGTTGGCTCATATGCAGCTCATTCTCAACTGTAACACCCATGTCCTTTTCTGCAGAGCTGTTGTTTAGCCAGTCAGTCCCCAGCCTGTATAGAATTGTTCTGTCCTAAGTGCAGGACTTTTCTGTCATCTTATTGAACCTCATGAGATTTCTTTTGGTCCAGTCCCCCAATTTGACTAATTCTCTCTGAATCTTAGCCCAACCAGCATATCTATTATTCCCTCCAGCTTGGTATCATCTGCCAACATGCTGAGGGTTCAGTCTGTACCATCTTCCAGGTTGTTGATGAAGATATTGAACAAAACCAGCCCCAGGACTGATCTCTGGGGCACTTCCCTTGATACCAGATGCCAGGCAGACATTGAGCCTACCATTGATCACTCCCCTTTGACCCTGACTATCCAGCCAGTTTTCTGTCCACCTTACAGTTCATTAAGCCAACCCATACTTCCTTAGCTTGTTTGTGAGATGTTTCTGGGAGACCATATCAAAATCCTTGATAAAGTTAAGGCATATTATGTCCACTGCTATTCCTGCATCCACAGAGCCAGTCATCTTATCATAGAAGGCAATCAGGTTGGTTAGGCATGACCTGTGCTTGGTGAATCCATGCTGACTGTTCTTAATCATGTTCTTCTCCTCCAAGTGCTTAGAAATGGGTTCTTTGGGGAACTGCTCCATGATTTTTCCATGGACTGAGGTGAGACAAGTGAAACACAGATCTGTAGTTCATCAGATCCTCCTTCTTGCCTTTCTTAATAATGGACACTTTATTTGCCTTTTTCCAGTCACCTGGGAACCTCTTCCTACCACCAGGAATTTACAAAACAATGGCCAGTGGCTCTACAATTACATCATATAACTCCCTCAGTATCACTGAGTGAATTATGTCTGGCCCCATGCCCTTGTACATATCCAGATTTTCTAAATAGTCCCTACCATTTTTCACCACTTTGGGCTGCTCACCTTCTCCCCAAAATGTTCTGTGAGGTACAGTAGTCTGGAAGCTAACCTTGCCTATGAAGACTAAAGAAAAAAGATACTGAGTACTTCAGCCTTTTCCATATCATCTGTCACTAAGTTGCTACTCCCCTTCAGTAAGGGACCCACACTTTACCTGATGTTCCTTGTATTGCCTGGCTGTGACTGTGGAAGCCCTGCCCAAGCCATGGAGCACATAATAGCATCCTGCCCCAGATACAAGTTTGAGGGTGACATCCTGGATTTACACTCAATTTCCAGCAATTCATTGGTTTGGTTGGGAAATTTGGAATTAAAACTGTCATGATAGCTCTTGCTCCTAAAGCCATATGAAAGAAAGAAGAGAACCTGCTTCCTCTCACCAAGATGGCAATGAAAGAAGCTGAGAAAGAGTTTCCAGGCAAACTCCCTAGACCACTCACCCTTGCTCTGTTCTGTAGTCAAACAAGGGGCTTAAGTTTGGTCTAAGTGCTGAGTTTTAGCCATTTGCACTAAATATTTATAGGTTAGTTACTCTCAATTAAAGACCTTTCCTTAAAGGCTCCCCCTCAAATGGGGTCTGCTGGGGGGGGGGGGGGGATGGGATGGACAAACTGGCCTGCAAACTGGATTGTGAACTGCTTGCAAACTGCCCTGCTTGCTCCTCCTGTTCACATATTCCCTGGTTGTTCACGGAGTGTCCTTTTATACCCTCCTGGGCCTGGACTGGCTCCATGTCCTTGTTAGGATTTTTGTCAGACACAGGTAGCAACCACCAAGCTAGAACTACTCCCAGTTGCTCAGAGCATACACCCAAACTTACAGCCCACCAAACAAAACACTCAGCAAGCCAAACACACAGGCAGCCATGGCTCAGTTACCTGAGAGAAAGTACAATTATCTACAGCTTGGCTAAATACGTGTTGACATTTGAACATGTGCAATCAAGCAACAAATTATAAAAAAAAACAACTCTTGTAATTAAGCAATCAAGCTTTTTTTATCAGATGGCTTAACTTTAACACTCTCTGGAAACAAATAAAGCTAAGAGTTTAATAAGAGAATATTTAGATTTGAGTGAAGAAAGTGTCTGGAGGAAAAAAATAATGGAGAGGGAGGTGAAAAGACCTGAGACCAGAGGTGGAGGATCTATGTCCCCTACTGTAGTGATTCCAGAATTGAACCCTTCTGTCATGACCCAAAGGTCTGATTTTTTTTGTGTGTGCTTTGGCACTAAGAATTATCCCCGTGGGTATACAACTTCGTTGCACGGAGGAGTTCTGCTGCGCAGAGAACCTGCTTGCAGGGAAGTGTTCCCGCCACCTTGCAGCGATCTTTGCAGGGTGCATTTCCTTTGCAGCACAGAAATGCACGGTGCAAAGGTTTCCCGCTCGTCGTATGCAAATTCGTGCCCCGCAATTGGCTAGTTCTAAATTATTCACACGTGGTGGCTAGCGATTGGCCTGCTAGCCATATAAGAGGCTTGAGCAGCTTCCGCCCAAGCCGAAGAGGACTTCGCATCCATCTCGTGGGGACTCTGGGTGTGCGCGGCAGGGTAATAGAAACCCTGTGTGTCGCTCAGAGGAGTTTGGCGGCCTGATCCACCGCCCACCTCTTCTTGTCTTCGAACGGAGCCTACTATAAGATGTAACGACGAGTTTAATGCGCGCTTGTCCTGGACATCCGGAGTTTGTCATGTTCTGTCTGCGTGGAGCCTTGCAACCTCCACGTGTGTTCGTGTTTTTTGTTGTAACCGCAACTCAAGCAAGTTCTCAGCCTACACCACGACCATCTCGGTGTAAGTAAAATAATCTTAAAATCAACCGTTACGTGTCTGCGCCTAATTCTAGCTCGGCGCCCGCCCTCTCCGACCCGGCCTGCCCGGGCTGCTGGCCACAGCCCGCGTGCAGAGCGACGTAAGCGACCCGGGGTCAGACCCGGCGCGCACACCTTCCACAAAGGATAAGCACTGTACAGGCATTAGATTTACATTGATAGAAGTGGACATGGTTTGATCTAAAAGTGTAGGGGTGCAGGTGTTCACAGCACATAGGTTAGGCTAAAAACAGCAACCTAACCTGAGGGCTTTGGCACAGGTTACCTTAAAAAAGTCATAAAGCCATTAAAAATAAGATCAATCATTAGTTAAACTTCCATAAGTAAACTCTAAATGTTTCAAATATATGCCACTACAGCTGAGGTTTACCTTTTATTTGTTTTGCCCTGGTAACTCTAGGGTATTGTATAGATGCTGTGGGGAAAAAAATGCCTTACTTTGCACCCTGGGAGCCTGGAGGAATGACAGGTCCCAACCACTCTATCCCTTTTCATTCACCAAATCCTAGTGGTCTCCCCATCCCCGCTGTCCTTTCCATGCTGAGAACAGCCCTCTCAGTATTTAATTGCAAAGAGACCATGTAGCTCAGTTGCATGGTTCTACTGCCTGGGAGCTCCAGGCTCAGCATGGAGCCACTGGGGCTCTAGTCAAAGGAGATGGTACAGTGGGGAGAAGTTTGCTTTCCCCAGCTGCATTGGTGATGTGTAGGGGGTGCACACAAGCGCATGTGCACCCCCTGAGCTTGGTGGTACACCCCCCCTGGCAAAAAGGCACCACCAACACTGCTGGCAGCGCCTGCAGGCAGTTGGCACTTGCCACCTCCCCACCTTGCTGCCAACATCACTGACGGCATCTGCGGGCAGTCTCCAATTGCTGCTGGCCACCGCTGCCACTGCTGGCAGCATTTGCGGGTGGTCACCAGCTGCTGGTCGGTGTGCTTACCACCACCCCCTGCTGCTGACAGTGCTTTGGCTGCCTGCGGGAGGTCACCACTCTCCACTACCAACAGCACTGCTACCACCTGCTGGAGCTTGCCATGCCCTCCCAGCCTTCAGGGACACACAGTGTTTGTGCCCAGCTGCATGGTATCCCTGCCTGCAGGTTAGATGCTGAGCACAGAGCCACTGGTCCTCAATCTACTGAAGATGATGTGGTGCAGGGACCCTGGGACCTGAAGCTGTTATGACCCACAGGGAAACCCTGGGGATGGGAAAAGGATGCTTTTTTGGCTCCAGAGTTTCAATTC